>NC_138751.1:32043835-33243835 GCF_965113315.1 Podarcis vaucheri
GGGACTGGAGATTTCAAAAGCGTTTATTGCACAGCCTGGATACATATTTTGCCTGGTGAAGAATTATATGGAACTGTAAGGGAATGGGTGCAAGTTCTACCTCGGCTGCACTGGAACCTGGAATACAAAGGGAGTGATGCTTCAGCAAAGAAAAATAGCTAATGCTATTTTAGACTGCATCAACGGAAGTTTAATGTCCAGATGAAGGGAAGAAATAGTCCCGCTCTACTTTGCCTTGGTCAGACCACACCTGGAATAATGTATCCAGTTCTGGGTGCCACAATTTAAGAAGGATATTGACAAGTATGAACATGTGCAGAGGAATGCAACCAAGATGATCAATGGTCTGAAAAACAAAGCCTTATGAGGAATGGTTGAGGGAGTTATGATAGCCATTTTCAAATATCTACAGGCCTGTTACATGGAGGATGGGCAAGCTTGTTTCTTCCTGCTCTAGAGGGTAGGACCAGAACCAATGCATTCAAGTCACAAGACAGTAGATTCCAACTAAACATCAAGAAAAAGTTTCTGACAGTAAGGGTTATTTGACAGTGGAATGGTCTCCCTTGGAAGGTGGCTGACTCTTATTCCTTGGAGGCTTTTAAGTGGAGGTTGGATGATCATCTGTCATGTATGCTTTAGTTGAGATTGCTGCAGCGCATCAGGACTCGCCAAGTGGGTGGCTCAGTTCAGGGGCGGCTCAGGGGCCATTTAAATGACCCCCACCAGCCGCTTGTGGTCCATGGGACACAGGTTGCCGACCCCTGGACTAGATTATCCTTGGGGTCCCTTCCAACTCTGCAGTTCTATGATTCTAAGGTGTCAGGAAAGGGCCTGTAGCAGGCAACCTTCAGGCCCCTTATATCCAGCATCAATGGTACTCCAGACAAACAGACAGGTTTCCAAAGGTCAATGGTGCATTCTAGTTCTGGGTGCTGTCAGCTGCTCAATGGAGAGACACAAAGACCTTAAAGAAACCCTCTTTCTCTGAGGCTAATCTAAACAACTGACCTATTATGTAACAATACAGGCTCTGGCTGCATTCATTTGGGAGTTTATTCCATTTTCCTGATGTTTCCCTAACTGTTAATTTCTGAATTGCACCTGAGCTTTCACACAACATAAAACCCGCTTCGGATAAACTAATGGAATGCTGTGCATATTTAGTGCTCATTTCTGTGTTATTTGTTTCCAGGAAAAAAAACTGTCTACAGCCTCCATAACCCCAAAAAATGGTGGCGTAAAGTGATAAATTTTGGGATGAAATATCAGCATCCAGTTATTTCCTGCTGCTTTCATGGGGGAACAGAAACACACATTTTTGGAAGGGGTGGGGGAGTAGCAATGTTGTCCAATGACATCTGTTGTTGTGTCACAATATGCCCATTGCTGTGAATGAAATTTAGCATGCCATGGCAGTATATTGATCAGAAAGCTGCAGTTCCATAATGTATCAGGTTAGTAAATAGGACAGATGAGCTAGCATTATAACAAACTACAGTGGTACCTCGGGTTACATACGCTTCAGGTTACATACGCTTCAGGTTACAGACTCCGCTAACCCAGAAATAGTACCTTGGGTTAAGAACTTTGCTTCAGGATGAGAACAGAAATCGGGCTCCGGCGGTGCAGCAGGAGTGGGAGGCCCCATTAGCTAAAATGCAGCTTCAGGTTAAGAACAGCTTCAGGTTAAGAATGGACCTCCAGAACGAATTAAGTACTTAACCCGAGGTACCACTGTAACACAATATTCCCCACGTCTGAATGTACTCTGCCTTTTCTTATCCTGAATCCCACTGCATCTATCCTGTCCGATATTTGCCCTCTAACTTGCCTGTGACTGTATGTCCTGGTTCTGATTCTCTCTCTCTGATACCTAATCTCCAGCTTGTACATGACCCAAGCCTCTTGTCACTGGACCCCAAACCAGAGGCTACAGTATCACCAGGTGAGGTGCCAAATCAGATTCCCAGCTCTGAGTCTGATGCTGGTTTTTCAGGGTCCTCTGAGCCCAAGGCTGAGAGGTGAGAGCCCAATGAATTAGACCCTCCAGCACCAGTGTTTGAAATGAATATTTTAGGCTGTCTTTTAAACCACTGATGTATCTTTTCCTCTAGTAAGTGGCATATAAACTTTGCTAAATAAATAAAATAAAAAATTAAGGGAAGGCAGTGTGGCGAAGAAGACCTTTTTCACCACACTGCCTCCCCTCTCTTCCGTAAATTCCTTTTGGGGGCTCCCTGTCCACTCCCACAGCCTGCACAAACTTCTTGCCCTTGCTTTCAATTCACCCACAGCCTTGCCCATCATTGTCTCACTGTCCTTATTTCCCCAAAACATCCCTTCCTGAAACCTTCTCTAGTCCTGTTCCACCACTGTGGCCATCCAATGTACTCTTGCTACCTGAAGCGACTCTGCCCATTTCCCTTTGCTTCTCCTTATACATGAAATTCTCTCCAATCATACTTCTGTGCGACCACCTTCCTCATTGCCTTTCCTTTCCACAAAAGGTGAAAAAAATATTGTGACCATCCCTTATTACAATTTGTATAGCAATTTTTGAAATTTGAATTCAAAATATCAAATTTTAAAAATTATATTTTAAAAATTCCACATCCCAAATGGCTAAATCTCAAATCTAAAACCAACCGACGCCCGTAAGCAGGAATGTTTGCTAAAAATTGGAGAGAATGTTACTTTAATTGGAATGTTTTGCCCAAGAATATTGAATCTGCTGGCAAAACTCCCCCTCTCTTAAATTTAATCACTGCAATGCGTTGCGCCAAGGCAAACCTCTCTCCTTCCTGGGCTCTGCACTCACAGCACGGTGCCATGCGATAGATAAGCATGTTGCATAACCCCTTCGCCTGGCTTTTAATTAAGCTGTCAGGCTGAAACAGAAATATCTCCTGGGAGGTGAGCAAGCGCTTCATGGCCATTTAATTTTTGTTTAGGATTTAAAACTCAAGCCTGTCCTGGTTGAAATTAACAAGAAGATTCCTGCTCACTGTCACTCTCAGTGATGAGATACTAATCACACGCCTTAATGAGAATGAAGAGTGTGGGGAGGCAGGAGGAAGAGAGAGAATCAAACAGCTACATTTCACAGTATGATGTGGTTTCTTTTTTATTATAAATAATTTTTATTAATTTACAGCAAAAACAAAAACACACAATAATTTCACATCCAATTTATCACAAAGTGTTTCTTTTCTGGACTTCCTTCAGCTTTTCCGTGAATAATCCATAGTCATTATTTAAGTTACACATTCCTTCAGTTGTATTGTCATTATTTAAACCTTTCCTTTTCTATTCCCTTTTAACAATACTTCTCAAATTTCACAGTGCTTCTTTAAATCCCTCTAGCGTTATCTGTCCCTCACTTATACTTTCCAGATATTCCACAAATTTTCCCCAATCCTTGATGAACTTTTGGTCTCTTAGGTATCTAATCTTCCCAGTCAATTTGTCCAATTCAGCATAGTCTAACAGCTTCATTCTCCATTCTTCCATCGTCGGTATTTCCTGTTGTTTCCATTTCTGAGCCAGTAACACAGTATGATGTGGTTTCATTTCATTTCTTAGAGTTGTGAGGTTGTGGCAGGACTTGGCACCAAACTAGCAACACTCCGCTTGAAGATGTGTTCTGTGTTGAGCTTAATCTGGGGCAAATTTACCACTGAAACCCATTTTCAGTGATGGAGCTCAGCCTTGAAACCTGAGGGTTTTCATCAGGGTGACTGCTGCTTGGAGCATGTGTATAATTTAATATGATTCCAGGGCCCATGACTGCTCAACTTAGGAACACTGGTTTAATGCATTAATTGAAATGTGTGTAGTAGTAGTAGTAGTAGTAGTAATAATAATAATAATAATAATAATAACAACAATGACAACAATAATAATGGATGCATGTGTAGAGAGCAGCTCCTTTCCACTTAGGGAATCGGGGAGGATGGTCACATCTACATCATACATTTCTTCTTCTTCTTCTTTGGCAAACACTCATAGCTGAGTAAGATTGTCTTCCATAAACACGGTTTTAACAATGAGTCCGTAAGTGGCTATGGAGGCCAATTCTGGATCCACACATCCTTCCACGGTGGGGACATTGGTTTCCATGCGGGATTTGATCACGGTGTGGATTTGCCAAGCATACCTTCCTCTTAGCACGTTTCTCCCTTGCGTCCTGAGTTCGAGTGTCTTCAAAGCCCATGACACCTTTGGTAAAGGCTGTTCTCCAACATTTAAAGTACTCTGACACCACTTAAACAGTCGTGGAGAATCCTGGGAACGGTAGTTGAGGGCACTGTAGGTCTGTGAGGTCAGCAGCTTTAAGAAACTACAATTCCCAAGATTTTGGGGAGAAGTCACAACTGTTAAAGTGGTGTGAGAGTGATTTAGATGCGTGGTGGGGATGTGACCAGTGACTTGCAGGCAGGCACCTCTGAAATGAAGCAATGTTCCTTCTTGGATGGCCAGGTGTGCTACGCTACTGAGGATAGTCCTATATTTGAAGGACCTTCAAACAACAATCCTTTGTCCAGTCTAAGTCTGCCTTAAAGATAAAAAAGGAAGTCTGAATCTATTGAAGTGGCATTTCAACAGTTAAAACCTGGGCAGCAGAATGAGCAGAAACACAGCAAGACATCTGATCATAGCCTCCCATGCGATGGCAAGATATATTGCATTTCAATTTAAATTGTTGCAACTACTTCTAAATTTGCGTCTATACATATAAGCTTGGATGTGCAAATCTTATGCAGATCTGTATCCTCTGTTTTATTTTATTTGGGGGGGGGGGGAGAAAGGTTAAGTGGCCACCCTACCACCTTCCCTTGCTTTCCCTGCTAGTTATTATTAAAGCATCAAGCTTGCTGCAGTTTTGTTATCAGTGTCCTGCAGGTTACATGACGCATTGACAGGCTACAAATTGATGAGTCGACAAGTGGGAATGAGGAGATCATACACCACAAGGACACAAATCATGACATGAGAAGTTTACTCCATTCTTCCCTGCAACTTCACTTCATGAGCACATGGGCTGAGGGATTCATCTGAGGAAAAAATGTCTGCCGAACACTAGAATTCTGGGAAAGATTATGTTACTCACAAATATGTGTTTAAAAGCCCTAATCTGTCTGTTTATTAAATGAAAAGCAGTCTCTGGGGAAGCCAGCAACCCGTTTACTGAGCATTCATCCTGATTTGTGTACAGGGAGGTGAGACAGCACCAGCTATTTATTGCCCATTTGTCCTGATTTGGTTGTGGGGAGGTTAGATTATGTGGCATTGAGCAAGTGTTATCCCACACTTTTCCATAGCATTTTTCATCACTTTCCTTATCACAAAAAGTCTGGTCTTTGGGGGAAGTAAACCTGTTGCACTCCCAAACAACGCAATTGTGCAACTGGAATTTGCCTGTAAGAGCTCATCCACACTTTTGTTTGCCCTGCAGCTTTCCTCTGAGAAAACACGTAGATTGGTGATGAATCAGAACAAATGGCAACTGGGTTTTCTGCAGATTGTCATTTGTTCCAATTTAGTGCTAAATAGAGGGTTTTCCAAGGGAAAGCAGTGGTGCAAAGGCAAAACTGCTAGGACATGTGCCTGGGAAGCATGGGATAAGCAGAGGTGTAGATGTGCTCTTACAGGCAAATTCAGGTTGCATAATTGTAATTGTCTGGGGGTGAAAGAAATCTACTTCCTCAAAACACTGGACTTTTTGTGATAAGGAGAGTAACAGAAAATGACCAAATCCCACTCAAAAGTGTCCTATGACTGTGAATGAATAATTATTGGGGGTGGGGAGGTGATATTTAACTTTTCCCCTACCACATTTTACTTAATTGCCTTATTTCTGATGGGTGAGAAGACTGTGGGGAGTGGAGAAGATTCCTTTTTTTAGGTATCACAAGGCCCAGAATTCTACTAGTGCATTCCTTTCCCTCTCTGTCTAGATCTTGGCAGCTTAAAGCCTGAGTTCTGATTGAATAACTGCATCTTTTTGTTTACATGGCCAATTAGGGCCAAATTAATGAAGCATCAAGTGGGAAGAACACAACTTGCTCTCTCGCTATAGTAGCAGCTCAGTACGCCCAGACTGCATATTTCTTTGGATTTTAGCCCCATTAAAAGTCAGTGGGACTTGCTTCAAGTAAACATGCTTACGACTGAGATGTTAGTTGAGTGTCTATCTGAATTGGGCTCAGGTAAGTCACAAACTCCATGCCTCTTCTAGGCAGCCCCAATGTAGTCATGAAATGGCCACCTCTGAATATACACAGCCACAAAGCCCAACCAGGTGCCCTCCAGCAGAGGTTGATTTAGGGGAGTGTGGCTGCTTCAGTTGCACTGGGCGCAGAGCTGCAGGGAGGCATTATAACTATGATGTAGAATGGAAGGTGAGAGGCAGGGAGTGCCAGATTTTGGTTTTGCATAGGGCACTGCTGAAATTTGAGACCCCAAGGTCCAGATCTTGCTGGATTACAACTCTGATCATCCCTGACCGTTGGTTGGAGCGTTGGCACAGTTTGGGGCTGAGCAGGGTTTTTTGGAGGTTAGTGGGTGGCCCTCCTTGAGCACACTCACCTCCTCTTCCCTGCCACTGTTACCACTCTCCATTCTCTTTCTCCCTCTCTGGGTGCAATCCGCACTACCTTTCAGATAAAGGGAGAGAGAACAAGGCATGCAGAAGTTATTGCTGCTCTCCCCCCTCACTGCTTGCTCACGCAGAGAAGCCAGGTGAACAGGCAATAATACTGACAGGAGGAGGAGCAACAACAGGGAGAAAGGCTCCACGGATTGGCAGAGCCCTTGGCCCCATAATGGGGTTTGGTCCTCAGCAGCTGACCAATGGGGCCAACCTCTGACACCAGCCCCAGTTTAAAGGCCAAGGCGGGGGAATCTCTGAAAGAGTCTGAACTCCCTGCTAGCTGCCTTTTGGAACTTCTGATGTGAATTCAATACCTGACAGTTGGCAAAGAAGTGCCTGCAAATCCAATGCATCTGGCTTTGTGTGTTCTGCAGGCTTTTCATGCCTCCTTCCGATTAAGTTCCCCGTTAATCTACTGAGCCATTATTATGTTCAGAAAGAAAAGCAAAATTAAGGTGGTTTAAACAATGCAAACGAAAGGGGGGAGAGATCCCCCAGCCCTTGCAGGCAGGGAAGTGAGGCAAAATGCCTAGGGTGGTGCCGCGATGGCAAGCCATGACATATACTGCATTTAATTAATGCCTTTAAATAGGTGTGTATGGGAACTGTAGCTGGAGGATTCTGGAGCCCAGAACAGCTGGAATGAAATGGGAGAAGGAGAAGAAGAAGAAGAAGGAGAAGGAGAAGGAGAAGGAGTCATCAAGAGAGATTCTCCCGGCTTAGATTTCCTTCCGAAAGCTCTCCTAAATCAGATTTTTGCTTTGTATTTTTACCCCCAACTATCTCAGTTATGGGTGCTGTTCGGTGATTTGGGGCTTTAGGACACAACCCTATATCTAAGAGGCCTCAGCTCTGAGGTAAAGACTTCCTGTATTGGGATTTCTGCTAGGGTGTGGTGGAAGCCTTGCTACACCAGCAAAACCTGAGATGCAATAGCATTGAAACAAGGCAGGAGGAACCCTCCACTGATGAAGATATGTCAGCACTGCAGGACAGCCAGAATGGAGCGGACTCATGGAAAGGTAGCAGAGAAGAGCAGCATAGTTATGTCACATGCCCTGTATTCCCCGGTTTATGGTGGAATTTGACAACAGGGAGAAAATATTAAGACAGCAGCCCTCTTGTTGACAGCTACCCAACCCAAGTCACCATGACAAAGCATTCATCATGGTGGAACTCAGCATCCATTAATAGCAATTTCAGGGTGGCCATTTGTTTCCCCCGCTATGATGAGATATATTGTATTTTTATGTGAATTCTAGAAATTATTTGTACGCCTCTATCTATACATATAAATTAGCATGTGCAGATTTCATTCAAATCTTCTCAACTTTTGGGGTACTGCATTTCTTCTTCTTCTTCTTTTGGTGATGTGCAAGTATCCCCCTGACATTTACATTGTCTTAAGCTGACCCAGGGTGAATAAACTTGGGGCTTGGGGGATCAACTTTGTTTACTAGAAGTCCTTGGGAGTTCTGTCACCTAGAGCAGCCTTCCCCAACCTGGTGCCCTCCAGATGTTTTGGATTGTAAGACCCATCATCCCTGACCATTGCCCACGCTGGGCTCTTGCGAGTTGGAGTTCAAAACACTGGGAGGGCACCAGGTGTGGAAAGGCTGACATAAATACAGATGCAAAATAAAATTAATTGGTTGATGGCGGATAAAATAAAGGCGCAAGGTGCCTCAGAACATACACACCACTCTGGAATCTGATTTCAGTCCCAGAACAAGTTCATTTTCCTTTCACATGAAGATCTACTCCTGGTTTTCCTCCAAGCTTCCTTTCTTCAGCTGTCTAATTTAGGGAGTAAAAACCTCCTTCATTGTCACAACTCTTAAACAAGTGGAAGTCAGAAACGTTTGTTGATGTACTGCGTACCACCCAGATCCTTAGATCAAGATCTACCTCCCCACACCCCCCACACCCCTCCCCGGCATCCCTGGCAGCTCTCCTTTCCAGCATTCTGGACCAGCCTGTTCCATTAGGGCAAATGAAGAGCTGCCCCATCAACCTCAGTCTGCCCACAATCAGCCCTCACCTGCCTGCCTTTCTAATTAACAACCAGTCCAGGTGGACTGATCCTGCTTGTCAGCTTCCCCCTCTGCTTTAGTCTCAGTGTTGCCCTTTGAGAACTCAGCAAGGAGGAGAACAGGGGCAAAACCAGAATGAGTTGGTTCTGCCTGCCATTGGCTCTGGCTCTACCTGATGTTGAAGTCCCTGCCTTCTGCTGCACCAGTCTCAGTGAGCACCAGCCCCCACTGCTCTGGAGTCTGGAAGGTCCCTGGAGTACCTGACCCCACTGCAGGCAATTAGGCATTGAGTTTATATAGGCTGCATAACTTACTTTGTTGTTTGAAAGATTTGCAAGCGGCTTTTTTTTTAAGAGGTTGATGGAACCGGTAGCCCTCCAGCTGTAGTTGGACTACCTCTCCCACCATCCCTGACTACTGACCATGAGAGGTGGGGCAGATGAGACCTGGAGTGCAACAACATCTGAAAGGAGGCAAGCTCTCCATTCCGCTTGTTAAAAGTAACCTTATACTGAGTCAGACACAATGATTTATCTTGGCTACTCCTGTCAACAGGCCTTGCTACTCAAACCTCAGCAGTGGAACGGCTTGAAGGTGAAAGCTGTCCTCACCACACCACCCGCACTGAAGCATGCCAGGTGTTTTAATTCATTAAACTCTAAGGAAGTCCAGGACAAAACATGCATGGAAGAGTCTGCATCATTAGCAGCGAAAGAAGAGCTTCGCTCAGGGTGTTTTATCTCCCTGGCGAAACACTCTGAGACTGGGCTAATGAGGCAGTGACATGCCGACAATGCGATGGGAAAGGTGACATGCAGAGAGCCAGGGAGATAAAACAGGTCAGCAGAAGACAGGGAAGGACCACAAGTTCATCTGACGCACACTCCCTGCCCAGAAGCAAGACCACCCACCCGCTACTGATCTCCCTTTACAGATTAAGCTGTATTGATAATCCAATTACCCAAAATGCCACAGGCACAGAGTGGGTGTATTGAAAAAAAGTTGTGGTGTTTGGAGAGAGAGAAAGAGAGAGAGGGAGAGAGAGATGGATGGATTCCTCCCTCCAAGTTTTGAAAAAGTTTGGATGTCAAGGGCTATTCACCCAAGAAGTGGCAAAACTTTCCATCCCTCTAGGCTAGGGACAGGGAACCTGATGCCTGACAGAGGTTGCCAGACTCTAATTCCCATCAGCCTCAAACAGCATGGCCAATGGTCCAGGATGGTGGCCGTTGTAGTCCAATAATACCTGGAAGACCACAGGTTCTGCACCATGGCTCTAGAGAGTGGTAGTCATTCAGGGTGCCTTCCCTGCAGGTTGCTTTCCCATCGAGGCTTATTTCTTGGTGGTCAAACAGTCAGTTATTTATTATATTTATTGAAATTAGTATCTCTAAATGCATTTTGTATTTCTATATGCGTTGAATTGTGGTAGCCTGCTGCTCTAAGCAATAAAGATTTGGCTGGCCCTCCACAGTGAATCAAGCCCCGCCCTTAGCAAACAAAATAGAGCATTACAAAGAGCACAGTGGATCAGCCTCTCTCTCTATATTCACCCTCCTCTGTTGGTCTTGGAAATCTGCCTGGAAGGAAGGGGCGGGGGGAGAGACAACCCCAAACATTTCTACCATGTAAGCTGAGGCCGCAAACCTGGTAACATCCACTGGATTGAGGTGTCATGGTATAAAACTTAATCTACCAACAAGAAACGTAGTCTACCATAAAAGCAACAGCGCCGGTGGCAGATATACAAAACCACGGGCGCCCCGTGGGATGATTTAATGTTCTACAAACAGGGAAGCGGCAAGCCTGTGCTCTGCCACAATGCGCGGGGTGACAAGGGCCATGATTACACTGCAGCCAGCCAGGCGGAGAAACACACAAAATGCACGTCCAACTGCAACAAGCAAGGTCCCTTGTTTTCTAAAGAGCTAAATGCAGTTCTTGGAACTAATACGAGGAGGTGGTGTTTCTGA
Source organism: Podarcis vaucheri (assembly GCF_965113315.1). Taxonomy (NCBI): domain Eukaryota; kingdom Metazoa; phylum Chordata; class Lepidosauria; order Squamata; family Lacertidae; genus Podarcis; species Podarcis vaucheri. The sequence continues at coordinate 32,054,497 of NC_138751.1, forward strand.
TGTGGGGGCTATGAGGACGCAGGAAGGAAAACCAGCACTGGATGGCTGGATGGTTACGTGGGAGCCGGTTGAAGCTAAATCCTTCGAAGACAGAGGTCCTGTGGCTGGGACAGGACGATATGGGATTGGGGGGGGGCAACTCCCATCTCTTGCGGGGGCGCAATTAGTGCCAGCACCGTCTGTTAAGAGTTTGGGTGTAATCTTTGACACCTCCCTTTCCATGGAGGCGCAGATTGTAGCTATAACAAAGGCGGCATTTTTCCATCTTTGCCAAGCTAAGCAGTTGGCTCCTTACCTCTCTCGCCCTGACCTAGCCACTGTGAGCCACGTGAGGGTCACCTCCAGACTGGATTATTGTAACTCGCTCTACGTGGGGCTGCCCTTGAGACTGACCCAGAAACTCCAGCGGGTGCAGAATGCTGCAGCGAGACTCCTTACGAGGTCTTCGCTGCGAGATCACATTCACCCGGTGCTATACCAGCTGCACTGGCTCCTGGTGGAGTACAGGATCAGGTTTAAGGTGCTGGTTTTAACCTTTAAAGCCCTATATGGCCTAGGACCCTCGTACCTACGGGACTGCCTCTCCTGGTATGCCCCACAGAGAAACTTACGGTCCTCAAATAAAAACATCTTGAAGGTCCCAGGCCACAGAGAAGTTAGGCTGGCCTCAACTAGAGCCGGGGCTTTTTCGGCTGTGGCTCCGATCTGGTGGAACACTCTGTCACAAGAGACCAGGGCCCTGCGGGACTTGACATCTTTTCGCAGGGCCTGCAATACAGAGCAGTTCCACCAGGCCTTTGGCCAGGGCACAGCCTGACTCCCTCCCTCGGCAATCTTCACGGAGCTCTGGCCCAATGGTTGCCAGTGGCTTGAATTAATTAATTTTATAATGAATGATTTTAGAGTGTTGTTTATGCTGTACTTTTGTACTGTTTTATTGTTGTTAGCCGCCCTGAGCCCGGCTTCGGCTGGGGAGGGCGGGATATAAATAAAATATATTATTATTATTGCCTGGGAGCAAATGCCACTGAACTCGGGAGCTTACTTCTGAGCAGACATACATAGGATTGCGCTGTAACAAATTTATTTTGGCATAATATTTTTTTGTGGACAATATCTGACCACATGTATTGCCCACTTACTACATCTGATTACATAGATTGCGGTCCACAAATGTGGATGCCATAATAAACTGCAGTCCATAAAATATCTCTGTGTGGCCATCTTTTACCCAGAGGATGAGACTGAATGAAAGGAGAACTTATTTATGATGAGGAGAGCTGCTGTGGTTTATATGAAATAGAAACTGCATTTATGAGCGAAATACCAATATTGATGTTTCCAGAGACATTTCTAAAGTGCGAGAGATTAACGCCTTCTAGATCAATAGGAATATATGCAGCGTCGGGGCTTTGCTCTGTCGAGTTGTGGTGTGTGGATTTGAAAGCAAACAGGAAAGGTGGCCAGACATATTTGCCCTCGTTTCTCCCACCTCCCACTTCCAGAACAGTTAAAGAGCTTAGCCATCTTGCCCCTGCAAAGCATACCCCCAGCCACATTCTCTCTCATCATCTACACAGACAAAGCTCTATAGCAGACACATTTGTGGAATAGGCTGCATATCCACCATACTTTTAAAGCACAGCCTCAAAGAATCCAAGGAATTGTAGTTTTTTAAGTGTGCTGGGAATTATAGGTTTGTGGTGGGTAAATTACACTTCCCAATATTCTTTTGGGGGAGTGCTGTGCTTTACATGTATGGCTTGTACACAACCACAGGTGGAGAAGGGTCCTTGTATGTGGGTGGAGAAAAGTAGGCTTCCTAATAACAGAAAGCAGGACAATTAATATATAGTGTAATGTAAAAGCTATACAAAAATCACAATATACTGTTACCAAATACAGTTCATTTGTAGGGGGAGGGGGCCCAAAACCTTGTACTCATTCATAGTTGATTAGCCCTCACAATACCACATCAAGGCTGGTAACATGAGCCGGACATCAGATCTGCTTTGTATGCTCTGTAGTTTTCCACGATTAATTCTTTCTCAAAAACCATGTCAGGCTATTAATGAGCTGTGTTCCAAATCTGCTTTTGATATTCCATACGTCTACTTTCCTGTGGCTCCACTTCAACATAGAATACTTTGTTATATTAATTAGTCTCCTATTTATTGCCAGCTAGCTCCCTGCTTTGTTAATTCTGGTTTATAGCCTAGGGAACCCTATTTTTCGCTACCATTATTTCCTTTCAAAGGAAAGGGAATGCCTCACCTCAGAAGTCTGTCAAGGAAAACAGGATGTGGATCAAGCAGATTAAGGATGAAGACAAACAGACATGGCTCGAGTGGTGCACTCATTGTAGTTCCATGCTCACCCTTTACGGACAGATGTGCAAATTTCCAAACTGAATCAAACTGTTTCCCCCAGATTCTAGGAGAAACTGGCTGCACAGTGTGCCTATTGGTTGGCCCTTGTGGCAATCACAAATCCAACTCACCCACCCAACAAAACAATGTTTTTAAGGGCTCGTCCACGCTTTACTTGCCCCATGCCTAGAAAGCACAGGGCCAAGTGGTTTTCTGTTCATCGCACTACTTTCTCAGGGAAAACCCACTCTTTACTGCTGAATTGGGTCAAACATCAGTCTGCATGACACCCAACTGATGCTCTGATTCAGTGGTAAAGAGCAGGTTTTCCGGGGGGAAAGTGGTGGGGCAAACGGACGTGTGGATGAGCCTAATTCACCCACCCCAATGGACTGGCGCTTTTTTTTTTAAATGAATGTTCAAGTGGGTGAACATTCCAATGCCAATTTAAACAAGGCTCATGAAAGCAAAAAGCCTACCCAAATATTGGAAAACCATGCCTGAGTCGCAAGCAAGTACATACAGTGGAACCTCGGGTTACGTACTGTCCTCCTTACGAACGCTTCGGGTAATGAGCTCCGCTAACCTGTAAATAGAAGCTCCTGGTTGCGAACTTTGCCCCAGAATGCGAGTTGAAGTTGCACAGTGGTGGCACAGCAGCAGCGGGAGGCCCCATTAGCAAAAGTGCACCTCATGTTAAGAACGGTTTCAGGTTAAGAACGGGCCTCCGGAATGAATTCAGTTCATAACCAGAGGTACCACTGTATGTGAAACAGCCACAGAAGTCAGAGCCAAGCAGAGCTTGCCCCACAGCCAAAAAACCTGCAGCAGTTCTTGGGGGGAAGTACATTTGTCTTTATCCTAAGGCAGATAAGAACTCGCAGTCAGCAGGGAAATCAAGGAAACATAAAGCACAAACCAATTCCTACAACCTCACTGAGGGAAATTTCCCCCTAGTAGATATGAGTACATTTGTTATATTTTACAGCAGGGTGTGGGGGGAAGGCAACATTTTTGGCCATCCTTGGCCAACCCTCCACTCACACTGCTGGGTGCACACACAATGGACACTGGCACAAACCTCTTTAGCACTTAATGCATTTTTAATTTTATTTTTTTTGCTGCCACAAGCAAAATTGGTGAGGTCTTAGGTGGGTAGGGGTTTAGGAAAAACTGCTACAAAGACCAGATTGAGCACTCAAAGTGGTGGGTTTTTTCAGGGGGTACTCAAGGGTACCAGCGCCTCTTTTTATTGTTAAAAAGTGTGGGACTTACTGTAACAACTTCATGGTGAGTACCGGCACCTATTTTTCGGGGGGGGGGGGAAGCACTGGTTACCCCTTGCTCTAGATTTAAATGCCTGGCCTTGAGGGGAACAGAGAAGGGCCTATTCGCCCCTAAGACTGTTGCATTCTCAAATAAATCAATAAATTGTGTGCTTACTTGGTAATAGCACTCTACAGATGTTCAGAGACATTTTCCCCTTTATTATTATTTCCCAGGATCCAGTGTTGGGGCATTGCATTGGAAATAACTTGTACAAGGAAGCTCTTGCAAGAACTGGCTCAGATCCAGCCCTCTGGGGACAACTGTTCTCCAAGACTTGCTAGGGATGCTTTTTCACTTAAGCCTGGATGTGAAGGGGCTGATCTTGCTTAATGGAGATGGACAAATACAGTTGGACATAACTCAGGGGTGGAGCATCTGCTTCGAATGGAGGGCTACTGTCTGTACTGAATTAGATGGATCACTGTTCTGACTTGGTGCTAGAAAGCCCCACCAACCCCAGTCTACATTCCCATATCCCTGCTTACCACCATCCCAAGGAGTGGAGCTGCCTGCCAGCGTCAGCCTCCTTATTCTCAGTGTTGCTGTTTCAGAACACAGCATGGGATGGGGACTGAACTAGAACCAGTTGGCTTCCACCTGTCATTACTCTGGCTCCACCTACTGTTGACCTCCCTACCTTACACCCTACTAACCCCAATAGGTGCCAGCAACTACTACAATGCACACTGGGGTTACCCCATTTCCTGCCGTTTGTAATTTGTTTGTACAAGGCACTTATTTGTATTCGTGTTTGATAGCAGCACCTATCCCTTTTCTTTCTTCCATCCTCTCTCCACCCGGTCTCCAACTGTGTCCTCCTCTGTAAAAATGCAGTTAGTAAACTCAGTGATATAAACAGAAAGACAGTGTGTAGATTTGGGAGGTGGGCTAGATAGTTTTTTTGATCTTGTCTAGCTTTATGATTCTGCATTTGAGGGCTTGAGCCCCGGCATTGGGGTGGGTGAGTGGGTGGGGAGAAGGATTACAGCCTTGGTGAGATCCCTGATCAAATTAAGCCCTCTGGAGAAAGGCATCCTGATTCACAAAGAATCGAGAAGGAATGAAGATCAACATTTTCTCTTCTGGCTTTCCCCGAACTGACACCACAAGGGAGGGAGGGAAGGAGTGGGGAAGAAGAAAAAGAGGAGGAGGAGCTGAATTCATTTTCTTATGTCTCAGAGATGGGCCTGTGGGTAAGACTGACAGCTTTAATCTTCTCTTTTCTCTTCACTGCCTTCGTTTTCTTGCCCTCTTTTTCACTGGGGATAAAATAGGATTAGAAGTTCCTGTGAAATCTCGCAAAAAAAGGGAAGAAAAGGGCTGTTGGCGGTAGGACCAGGAAAGCACAAGCAAGCTTCACATTGTTGATTGCAACAACATCTGCAGAATGGATAATGTGGGTGAGGGTGGTTGGCTCCCTAATATTCAGGTTTCTCTAGCGGGGAGGGAGGGGTTCGCTACCACCCTACTACTGTGCCAAGTAGGGTGAAAGCAGATCCACTAGACTAGTCAGGATGCTTGGCATTTCTGTGCATGTTTAATTGCTTCCAACCTAGCAGTACAGTGCCTGGGTTAAGTTTAAACCCTGGACTGAACTGATGGGGAAAACCCACTCTGTAGATGGTTAGGTACAGTATTTCACTTCTTCAAATGGCCTGACAAGGATTCGCACTCCACAAAGGTTCACAGCCACACCATACTTGTAAAGCACTTGAACAACCCAAATAATCCTGGGAACTGTAGTTTGTTAAGAGTGCTGGGAATTGTAGCTCTGTGAGGGGTCTCATCTGCATTTTATTAAGTGTCTCCAGGGCTCTGTCCAAGTCACTGTCCATAACCTCCAAAGCCTTATGCAGCTTGAACTCTTTTTTCTTCCCTTTCTACAGTTGCAGCCTTGGAAATTGATTATGTATTTCCTACTATAATGGTATTTATATATTTGTTTTGATTTTTCATGTTGTAGATGTATTGTGTTATGGAGTACATAGGTGTTGTATGTTATAATCCACTCTAGGTCTTCTGACAAAGGATGATATACATACATAATCACAATCTCCCCAGCTCACCCCCACAACTGTGGCACCCTGCCATTTTAAACAATAAGCACCTATCTGGCTCTCAATCTACATGGATAGATAGATAGATAGGCAGGCAGGCAGGCAAGAAGGCAGGCAGGCAGATAAGCATCAATTTGATGGGTGGGAGAGGAGTACTTTTGGCAGGAAGGAAGGGGTCCCTCTTCTCATCCTCTACATTCCAGCTGTGCCTTCCTTGCCCCCATGCTCAGAATTTTTCCTCTCCTGCTCCCATGAGCAGCTCACATCCTGCATCCTGCATTGAGGAGGATGTTCCTGTTAGCACCAAGGGCAGTGAATTATGTCACCACATAAGGTGACTGAGCAGGAGGGAAATGGCAGCAACAGCACCTCTAGCAGGGACACCATTGGGGCGTAATCAGCAACTGATTCATAGGAAGGGTAGTCTAAGGAGAGGAGGAGGGCAGTGTCAGTCAGTCCAACTGCTGCAGACGCTACTACTTTCCTACACTTCGCTTGCTTGCTTGCTTGCTTGCTTATTTGTTTCTCTATTTGGAGGTAAGTTTTTTTATCCAGATCTTCAGCCCCCTCCCAAAAAAGGCTGCCAGATATATTTTTGCAAATAAGATCACATCCACACCATGTGTTGAAAGCAGTCTTATTCACATTAGCACTCATGGAGAATCCTAGGAACTGTTATTTGTTAAAGGTGCTGGGAATGGTAGGTCTGTGAGTTCAGCACCCTTAACAAAGTACAGTTCCCAGGATTCTTGGGGGATGGGAAGCCATGCCTATTAAAGTGGTATAAAAGTGAATCGTAGAATTGTAGATTTGGAAGGGATCCCAAGGGTCATTTAGTTCAACCCCCTGCAATGCAGGTATGTCAACTAACGCATCCATGACAGATGGCCATCCAATCTCTGCGTAATAAAGGCTTTCAATATGTGGTATAGATGTGATCTATTATGCAATATATATTGCATCACTGAATTCAAAATGTGTTCTGCCAGCCCTGCTGCATTTGGAGCAACACTTGCTCATTTTGCTGAGTGCGGCCATCGACATCTGTCTCAAAGCCCTACCCTGAAGGCACCACGGCTACCTAGACCATTTTCATCAGTGATTCCCTGAATGGCTTCTGGTCTCTGGCACACCCATCTCCTAAGCTAAAAAGGGGGAGATTTGCATTTACTTGTCCTGACTCCTGGCCCTGAAGTTCTTCCCCTGTCCTTATTGACCTTGCTACTTGATCCAGGGTGAAATCTAAAGCCACAAAACCCAGAATAGAGACTGATAACATGTTCACTCATGCCAGGCACATCCACATCCAATATATGGTAAAAGCAAACTCATTACAATGCTTCATAATAACTACCATGCTTGAAGGTTTGTGCTTGTAGATGTATATCATACTGCGTTGTGCTTGTAGATTTATATCTTTCTTATGTTAGGGTGTTTGTAAATTCTTAATCCAGCAATCTTCTATTTTGCTTAGCTTGCTGGTACAGGAGTTGGCATCCTGGAAGGTCTTGCTTGGGAAAATATTGCTTAGGTTTTGAAAAGCTGCCCTGAAGTTGCTGGCAAAGGAGGAGCTAAAGTATTTCAAGGAGCTTGGATTTGCTACATAGCCGCTCAGGCTTTTGAAAGCTTACCTTAATTAATTAATGACCTAGCTTAGAAAACTTTTGTGAACATGAAAGCAGTTGAAAGGAACATCTCCATCTATGGGATCAGATCCTAAAGTGGGAAAGGAAGGACAGTGGATTTTGTGTAAATAGGTAACTTTAATATGCAAGATGTCAAAGAGCAATTTCTCACTTGCAGGATAGCCCCTGCGTTCTACCAAGTTGGCTTTATCCGGCTCCTGAAAATGAATGCAGAATTAGAGCCTTTCTCAATGAAGTCTAAATGATCAGTGTATAGGTCAAGAAATATGTAGCTGCTGCTCCTTTGTGATGTGAGCTGCATGCATCTTCGCATACTTTTGCTTCAAGGATACTGCAAGGATTCCTTAGCTCTCAAAAGGAAACATATTGTTCTGAGGAGAATTCAATTATTTCTCTAACTAGTGGGGACATTGCAACATGGGATGCTGTGTTGAATACTGGGGTTTGCACACATGTCACAGGCACCTATTGAACAGTGCCTGTGGCATCGCCAGTGACATAACTCTCCATACCTTGTGCCAGTGATTGGCTTGAAAAGAAGTGGGTCTGAAGCTGACTAGAGCCCTATTCCCACTTTACTCATGTGTGGGGTATTAGTGTGCATACTTTGAAGTAGGACCACACTTTTAGACCCACCCTTGACATCATGTATTCTCCTGCTACAACCGTGTGTTATGTGCAGTTGTCTGTAGAGAACCCTGAGGGCGCAATCTCCTGTTGGCATTTAGGAGCTCTGCATGATGGGGACATCCAGTTTTGGAGGAATCCAGGTTGTATGGAGCCCCCCTACATGAACAATTGCACACAACATGTGCTGCTGCAGAGAGAAGATACACTAGGGGCAGGACGAAAACTGCAGCCCAGCTCCAAGGTAAACATGGCAATGCTCTACATGTGAATAATGTGAGAACAGGGCTTTTGTCTCAAGACAAAGTGTGGAGAAGCTCCTTGACAGCTTCAATGCCAACAGTCCGAAACAGGATTAGTAACTTGGAGACCTCTAGATGTTGGTAGACTACAACTCACATCATCCTTGATCATTGGTTATGCTGGCAAGAGTTGATGGGGATTGCAGGGCATGACTCTGGTCTAAGGCCTGATCTACACACACAACAGAATGAGGCTCTAACTGCTTAAAATAAGCATACTAAGGCTCAAGCTTACCTAGAAGTTGTACTCCTGAAATTAAGATCTATAGAGGCTGCACAGTAGCGGCACAGGACACTCAGTACATTCTTAGACACACTCTTGACATATGTGTTCCTGAGCTAAACAGGTTCTGGTGCTATACATCACTGAAACTCAAAATATTACCTCATGCATTTCCCCCCTCAGCAAAAAACAAAATTTAAAATATCATTTGATCATCCTCTCTTCTCCCCAAACATGGTGAGGAGAGATTAATATTCCAATTAGAAATGCAATATCAATGGAGGAGATTCACATATACATGTGGAAGTGGAAGTTTTCAGCAGTGTGGACTGACTAGCACCTGCCTACAAGCCTCTAACATGCCCTAACAAAGGACCTTTCAGTTTTCATCCAGATCAGATGGGTTCAGACCATTCACCCACAGGACAGTTCCTGGCATTTCAAAATTGATCGCCTGCTGTTTGCAGACAAATTAGAAGGGTAATCGACGGACAAAAGGAATGCCAATGAGCTCAGCATAAACACTCAGCTCTTTTCAGGCCTGGATAGATCTGTTCACAACCCATTTCTGCTGAAATATAAGCCAAGGTGGTTCCATTCACTTCAATGGAACACTGGTGTTTTAAAGATAAAGAGTTTGGCTCAACTGGGTTGTGGACGGGCTGGATGGGTGTTAATCAGGACCAGCAAAAGATGTTTTGGTGCCTGTCAAATGGCCCCACCCATACAGAGGATAATTTTTCCTCTGCAAGCCTCCAAGTTCTATTATCCTCGTTTTCAGCTCCCAGGAAAACTGTTTCCAGAAGGAAGTGCTCTACAGGTCAGAACTGTCTCCTGTCTCACTGTCAATAACAGTGTTTAAAACCTCCAAGCTGGGTGGATCATGGTACCCTGCCTCATGGTAGGGGCTGCTTCAAGAATGGAAGTGGATCTCTTATTTGTATAACCAATGGACTTTAGGGCTGGGATTTGGACAGGGAGATCATCAGGCAACATTGTCTTTGTAGACTTGCTTAACTTTTCTTCCCTAAATAGCATTACACCTCCATACTGATTTGTTTGCTGATTTGGAATCCCTCCCATCACTCCATCTGCCAAAATGGAAGGGTGAAATTCAGTCCCAGACTCTTCAGAGGCAGATATCAGAAGCAGAATTTAGTCCCACGCCTCCTGTATCCCATAGAGGTATGCAGAGGTTAAAACACAGATGCTTAGCAATGAGAACTGAAATGGACACCATCTTCTTAGCCCTTCATCCATAACATTCCTTCTCTCCCACCAATAGTTCTGTGAATATATTAATGCCAAAATAAATCTTTCACCTGCTCTAATCCTCCCCAGAACCCACCACTGCCGATTGTGCTGTCAGTCACATGTTATAAGTTTTGTATTTGATATCTGGCATTCTCCATTCAAGAACTGACATTTGACAGAAGGTAGCTGTGCTGTCATTTCAATACACCTCTATCAAACTGCTTCCCTAATTGGCAGGTGAAAGCTGAGTTTTAGGAGGCTAAAAGACTGAGGCCTGGAGGAACTGCAATTCCCCCACATCTTTGCTGTATGAAAAATCACAATTCTAGGATGTCTGAGCATTGGGGCAAAGTACAATAAAACACAGTTCTACGACACTGAGAAATTAGCCAGTCTAGGAATCCTGCGAGGCCCATACTCTATGGCAAAAGCCTCAGGTATGTGCAGTGCATGTGATGCCTGCATTTTTTCCCCTCATTATGCACTCTGGGTGCCCTTTATCCCTAAAGTGCAAGGTCTGGAGCAAAGAAGAGTCTTCCACAAGTGGCACATATTATAAGAATTCTAAGGTGTCAGAAATAAAATGAATGCTCATAAGTGCACAAGGTAAACACACAGACATAAGTACCTGAACCACATGTCTGAAACAGTACAGGAGAGCAATCCTCAAAGGGTTTCAACAGATAATTGGACACTGCTATCCCAATAGCCTGTTGAGGGTGAAAGAGGAGAGCGCAAAATATGGTCTGAAGCTCAACATCAAAAAAACGAAGATCATGGCCACTGGTCCCATCACCTCCTGGCAAATAGAAGGGGAAGAAATGGAGGCAGTGAGAGATTTTACTTTCTTGGGCTCCATGATCACTGCAGATGGTGACAGCAGCCACGAAATTAAAAGACGCCTGCTTCTTGGGAGAAAAGTAACGACAAACCTAGACAGCATCTTAAAAAGTAGAGACATCACCTTGCCAACAAAGGTCCGTATAGTAAATGCTATGGTTTTCCCAGTAGTGATGTATGGAAGTGAGAGCTGGACCATAAAGAAGGCTGATCACCGAAGAATGGATGCTTTTGAATTAAGGTGCTGGAGGAGACTCTTGAGAGTCCCATGGACTGCAAGAAGAGCAAACCTATCCATTCTTAAGGAAATCAGCCCCGAGTGCTCACTGGAAGGACAGATCGTGAAGCTGAGGCTCCAATACTTTGGCCACCTCATGAGAAGAGAAGACTCCCTGGGAAAGACCCTGATGTTGGGAAAGATGGAGGGCACAAGGAGAAGGGGACGACAGAGAACGAGATGGTTGGATAGTGTTCTCGAAGCTACCAGCATGAGTTTGACCAAACTGCGGGAGGCAGTGGAAGATAGGAGTGCCTGGCGTGCTCTGGTCCATGGGGTCACGAAGAGTCGGACACGACTAAATGACTAAACAACAACAACATCCCAATAGCCATCCCTGAGCAACCAGACTCCATTCCCTAAGGGCCAAACTACCAATGAAATTATTCTTACAATCAGCAGCTTTGTGAAATTTTTCAAACAAGTAAACAGCAAGGGAGGGGTATGGGTGTGCATGTGGGTGTGGGTGGCTATGCATTCTGGATCTTGACCATAATAGAGGACAGAACGAGGGGAGCATTGCCACCATTGTCATGATCTCAGTCCAGTGCTGGGTATTGTCCATCATCCCACCTGCTATTTATATCAGGAGCAAAGACCCTCATTCAGCCTCAGGAGAGCAGGCAATCCTACTACCTCTGTACTTTCAATAGCTAACGTGGCAGTAAACAAAGTTCAACAGGAACAGGTTTTTCCATGCATGGAGAGGCAGCCACCCCTACTGAATTTCTGCCTTTTACTCAGCTATAAATGAGACAGAAGCCGTACTGAAGGGAAAGATGGTAACCTGCCTGAGTACGCTTTGACCAATCAGTCTCTCACAACAGCCATATCCCACTTTGCAAAGTTGTTAATGAAAGTAAAGAACAGAACGGCACTTTGTGTGTGGAAGAATGCCGAGGAACTTGTAAAAACAATTTATTATATGTTCCTCATTTCTGTTGCTTCTATCCCATAGCCACAGCAGGAGGCTCTTTAATTACAGGGATTAAAGTCATCGCTGAGAACGCAACTGCTAATCAAACACTAAACAATATTAATGAGCCTGGCAAGATGCCCAGAATGCGGTTTAAACTGAAGGGTAGTGGGGCAGTTTCTACCAGGGGGCCTGGAATTAAATATGGCAGCTGAATGAACTGGCTTCCTGTCTCTGTGAGTACTCTGTGTGGGAAACTGTAGTCAAATATAACTAGCAAGCTTGGGGCTAGTTAATGCATGAAGGGGTTAAGACCACAGAATTGTATTCCTAGACTCAGGTCATGACCCCTCACCTCTGATGAAGAAGGAAGTGAAGCTTCTTTCTTCATTCTCTTCCACCATATGAAACCACTCAGGCAACACGCCTGGGCTTGACTGCTTCAAACCCAGACTGCGTGGTCAAAAATATTTTTCTGTATTTTGTAAACTCAGTATTTCTACCTGTTTTCTTCTTGCTGCTACATGGAATAATGCATCAATCGGACCTTTGAAGTTTGTAAGTACAGTAAAGCATTTCAACTTACTAAATGGTGTGGTCTATTCATTGCAGGAGGGATAGAAGGGAAGTGGTGTAAGTAGACTGGAATGGGATATTTGAAAGGTCTAACAGCCTATTATTCTCATACTTCTAGGGACCCTCACTTGCTGGAGTGTGTGTTTAGCCCCAAGCTTTGGATCTAGGGATCCAGTCAATTCTTTTATTTATTACCCCACATGGGTGATCTGTATCTGTTTTTCTCCCCACACTCCGTCCATTGACTCTTATAGCTGTATTGTAAATCTAAGACTGACCTGCCCAATGGTGTTGCATTCTTGGGATTGTGATATTTCAGAACCCAGGAATGTGTATTTGGAATGTTCTCTCATGTTTAAAAAACAACAGCAAACCCAGTCCTCCACACATATGAAAAATTAGCATGGGGGAAGGCTAATCTACAAGCCTTATTCCTGAAACGTTAACATTCTGTGGGCAGGGAATCTTTACTGTGTGGAGGAACCAAATGCGCAGAACCCATTCACTCTCTGAAATGGTATCACCCCAGTAGAAAGGTTGTATGTACCATGGGCTCTTTCTGAACATGTAGCTTGACCTTAAGACTTGCTGTGCCAGGGAATAGAAACAGGGGCTTGATTTTACACAAATGCATCTCTTTGATTTTGAAATTAAATGTATTATATTTGCTTTACTTTCATCATGGGTCAACCAACAGGGACTTGTGGGCTAATAGGAAGAGGCCAAGAAATCAAATCCCCCCTTTTGATATTAACAAATGATGGCAGGCAAGCAGGATCTTTGAGCAGCAGTCTCCTGGTATCAACAAGGTCTTGCTCCTTGCATCTGTACTGTTTTGCCTGTTTCATTCTACCTTGAATTGTGCAGGGGAAGGAAGCAGGGATGAAAGCTGTAAGGTGGATCTTAACATGAACCTGGGCTGCTCTTTCCCCTAAAACCCGTCCATGTTGCAACTCTATCCTAGAAACATGAAAACTTTCTACAGACCAGAGTGTCTCTAAGTATGTTCTGTCATTCTTTCTTTCATTGTGGTCAACCAAATGACCAATTTGCCTACTGTACTTAGGAGAGATGCATCTAACCCAGGGCTGGCTAACCTGTGGCCCTCTAGATGTCGTTGGACTACAACTCCCATCATCCTTGACCCCGGCTATGTTGGTTGGGGCTAATGGAGTCTGACACCTGTTCTAGCCCCAGGAGTGTGTGTGTGTGTGTGTGAATCAGGACTGAACCCCATCACCCCCTTTAGAAATTAAATAGTGCTGTGCAGTAGGAAAGGTGATTGGGCTGTTTAAAAACTGTGCAGCACATTCTCTCCTTGCTGTGCAATCAGAAGGTATCTTGTTCAAGCCCTGAGGTGCCTACAATTCACAGCAAACCAATTCAGCCAAGTGCCAGAATTTCAGATTTGCAGCGCAGACCATGCCAGGTTCCTACATGTCCCTCTGCAACACTTGGGCCTTCTGACCACAAACATCCTTTAGTTTGCTTGTAGAGCTGGGAGGGATTAAAGGAGATAAGAATGTAAGAACTGCTGTGCTGGAGAAATCAAAAGCTCCATCTAACCCAGCACGCAGTCCCCAGCAGTGGCCAGTCACGAGCCAATGAGAAGTTCACAAGAAAAGCCTGATGGAGAAAACCACTCTCTTTCCCACCCCCATTTATCCTGAGCATCTGTTCATCAGAAGTATTCAGCCTCTGAGCCTGGACAGTCTATTCTTAGCTATTATGGCTAATAGCTATTACTAGACATATCCTACATGAATCTGTCCAATCCTTTTAAAAGCCATCTGTGCTTATGGCAATGAATGCTGCAACTTTGTTGTGTGTTGCGTGGGTGGGGGGGAAATATTGCCTTTTGTTTGTCCTGTACCTGCTGCCAATCCATATCACTGGAAGGCTTTGAGTTTTAGCACTTTAAGAGAGACTTTCACTTTTGAGGACGGAGTGGCCAGACTCTAAATGAGGCCGCACCACGGACTTACATAATCACACCTAATACTTGCCTCTTTATTTTGAGTTCCTTCCCTAATCTTTCATACTGAAATGGATTTGCCTTTTGAACTGCTGCAGCGTCCAGAGCTAATGTTCCTGGTAAGATTTTTACAGTGGCACCTCTGCTCCCACACTGCCTCTGCTCTGCTTGAATATTTATGCCACCAGGGGTGCATTCAGACATGGTGAATATTATGTTAGTCTTCCTGATTTTAATGCCAGTGGTTCTGTCCTGTTCCTTTCACACTGCCTGTACCTGTTGCATTATGGAGCTGTAGCTTTCTGACCAACATATTGGCACGTCACACTAAATTTAATTCACACCAAAGGACATTGTTGGACAACATCCTTAATCCTTCACCCTTTCCACTTCTGTTTCCCCATGAAAACAGAATCATATGCTGCTATACCACATCATATTTCATCAATTCACTTCTGAAATTTTCTGGGTGGATAGGGTTGCAAGCAGATTATTTCTGGAAACAATTAACATGGAATGAGTGCTAAGCTTCAACTATATTCCACTATATTTCCAGCTTTTACATTGTGTGAAAGCTAAAATATAATACAGAAATTATCAGTTAGTAAAACAGAATAAATTACCATGCGAATGCAGCTGAAGGATCTTTAAATGTATGGTGTGGACATTGGCAAATTGGGTGAGATTTTGCAGGACCCAGGTAAAAGTTGCACAGTTCAGCTTTCTGGGAATTTATCATTTTTTAAATCAGAGGCTCTGCACACATCAGGCACATTCAAAGCACACACAGCCAAGAATTCTGGGAACAGGACTTTACAGACTTACAATTCCCAGAATCCTTAGGAAGCTACAATTCCCTGGATTCATGGCAGGAGGGGAGCTTGAATGTGTTTTCAAAGTATGGTATATATGTGGCCAAAGATCAAACGCAGATCAAATTTCGAAACCATGTGAGCTGTTTTGCAAATTTGCGTAATTGCAAGAATTAGCTTTGTTGTTAGCATATTTGGACTACCTTGTTGCAAAACAATGATTTATTTAAAAATCCACCATATTGTATATTTACAAGGATTTGCAATGATTAAAGCAGCAACTTCAGCACCCCTGCATCCTGCACAAGACTTAGCACATATTCGGCACAGTATGAATGCTAACTAGGCACATGGGAAACCTAATGAAGAATGCTATTCTGCAGGTCCCTTTGCTTATTCTGAGTGGCAGGCTTCAACAGGAAAATCCAGTTACCATTCTGAAGTTGCACAAGGTTTGGCTTGCATGTCAGCTTATTAATTATCAATTTCTCACTGTCAAATGACCCCCTTTCACACATGTGTGTTTTGTTCGCAGTTGCAGCACATAATGGGTTTTGCTGTTCTGAGGCTGCGTAAGCAGTCAGCTGTCCTCAGACGTGTGTGTTTTGGTGATGACAAGATCACCCTGTGAGAAGAAACAGGAAAGGAAGGCAGGCAAAAAGTACCTCCTGCTTCAGTGGAACTGTCCTGTCTCTGTGAGAAAGAGCAGGAGAGTGAGGGAGGTGAGTGAAGCCAAAGAGCCAGCAGAAGGGTCATCACAGTCTGCTCTTGCTTCAGCTGACTGTCTCCTTTCCCCACAAGACCATCTCCCAGCAACTGCCCTGTGCAAAGGAACATCAGATGTGGGCTTCTGCTCCAGTGGGACTAGTCTTTTTTTAAGGTGTGTGGTTCTTTGTTTATCTGTTTTATATAATAAATCTTCCAAGTCTGAGAGTGGGATAAAAGCCTATTAAATAAACAAACAAACAAATATAGATTTACACAATAAAGCATTAAAACATCATGAGATCGGTTGGTTTGGCTACTGGACAGGCATATATAGCTTTCACAAGAATGTAGATGGTTAGGCACAAGAGAGTTGGAATATCACGAGTTCCCTGCAGATTTCTTAGGAATACATAATTCATGTTCATGTAAGTGTGATTCATTGAAAGCACTGTGGAATTGAGGCATGAATACCAGAATTTTTGGATCAGCATTCAGAAGTGAAGAGTCTCAGTATTCAACCAGGCAAGTGTGAGGGTGGAAGTTTCTGAATTATGGGAGCAAACTAAAAGAAGTAATAGGAAGAGAGCAGTCTTGACATGAAACTGCAATGGCTTTTGATCAATGTATAGTTGAACAATGGGGTTAGGGAACAAAGTTGCCCAGCATCTCTTTCCAACCACTGAGACAAGTCCCAATAAACATTATACCCAAAATGGGACTTTTGAGAAACATGAAGAAAGCATCAGCATGTTTGGAAGAACCCCAAAGTTTGCAGAAGCAGAAAAATACTAAAGAGACAAAAATCCCACCCCTTCTCCAAACAGCCCAATACAAACTGAGTATTCTCAGTATCCATGGAAGGACTGTTGGCATATCATAAAAAAGAAAACCACTGGGGAAATGGAATGGAATACCCTGAAAAAAGGTGTGACTAGCTGGCTGGCTTGAACACACAAAAGAACTCCATTCTGCAACCATTTGTTCCAGGTCCCATTAGTAATTGTTCCTATATTGCAGGTGGAGGCTGAGAGAACAGCAACTTGAACAAGGTCGCTTCCTGTTGGTAGGATCCACATTAGCTGATTTCAGTGGGATCACAGCATGACTAACACAACACAACTTCAGGTATTCAAAATCAGAAGTAGGTATACCTGTAATGGTGACCTGTGGGGATGAGCATGGCTAGCTTTGCTCCCTCTTTGCCATTCCTGTAGCCCTCCATTAATTGTAGGGTGAACTTGTGAATTGTATTCCTAGAGGCTCCCTAACCATTTTCAAACCCTAGAAAATCAGGATTCTAAAATGTGCATAAGTACAGGATGCACCTTCTAAACTCACGGAGTGGGAAGGATATGGTGACTGGGGTGGTGTGGGAGCTATTGAACTTGTCCCCCCAAGGTTACCCTTCCGCTTGCATATTTAACTCCAATTCAAAACAACTGAAGGTTGTTGTTGTTTTAAGGGATTCAACCCTATGTGAAATTCAAACCAGATACTTTCTAGCTATCAGATCACAGCCCTTATAGGCTCCTCCAGACAACCTCTTTATTGAGCATTCATCCTGATTTGCTTGTACAAAGCTTACATGAAAGTTAGACTATGTCCAGTCTTTATTGAGCATTTGTTCTGATTTATTTGTGGGTGGTTATACAACATTGAGCATTCTTCCTGATTGGCTTGTGTGGTGGCTATACATCTTCCTATTAATCATTCATTGATCTCACCTTTTTCAATACCCTATCCCCTATCACTTTCCTAACCAGTTTTGTGTATGTATAATGTGGATTTGTTGTTCAAGGGCAACAGAGCACTTTAATCCACTTTAACTGCACAAAGCCAAATTTACAGAATGCCCATCAATTTCTCCTGCAAATATTGACAGTCTGGATGCAACCTATTGACAGCTGTCAGGCATGTCTTCTGAGGATAATATTGAGCTAGACCTGAGCATAGCTGAACCTTCTTCCTTGACATGCTCTTCAACCTCATAACTGAGCAGGGATCCCTTCAATCAAAATCCAGACCCTCCCTGTCCGCTTCCTCAATCTAAAGCACTGAGCCCCTTGGGTTTGCTGATTGGAAGGTCAGTGGTTCGAATCTGTGTGACGGGGGGAGCTCCTGTTGCTCTCTCCCAGCTTCTGCCAACCTAGCAGTTCAAAAGCATACCAGTGCAAGTAGATAATAGGTACTGCTGCAGTGGGAAGATAAATGGTGTTTCCATGTGTTCTGGCTTCTGTCATGGTATTCTGTTGTGCCAGAATGTTTAGTCATGCTGGCCACATGACCCAGACAAACAGCAGCTCCCTTGGCCTGAAGTGAGATGAGCACCACACCCCATAGTCGCCTTTGACTGGACTTAACTGTCCAGGGGTCCTTTACCTTTACCTTAACCTCTCCTTAGTTTTAGTGTAGAACTCATTGGCTCTGGCTCCACCTACTGTTAGCCCCCTATCTTACACCCTTCGAGCCGCTACTGCTGCCTCTCCCCCACAAGGGGAGTTTTGATGCTAAGTGGCGTACTGAACTCCCATCCTCTAAAAGCACAAGACAAACATTGTACCATATCAGGCCAGGCCCCTTATGCCTTCAAGCCTTTCCTTCAATTTGTTGCAAAATTAAAGAAGTGCCAAAACTAACATTCCCAACCTTGTAGAATTGTGGACACAAAAAGTCCATTAATCCTGAAGTACTCCAAAAGACATTATTTTTAGAAAATCATTTTCTTTTCTTTTCTTTTCTTTTTGTTTTTTTTGTTCCCTTCATTCCCAGCAGGCAGTGAGAGGAAAGTCTTGTTCAGGCTGATAGCTTGTGTCAGCTGTAGTGACTCAGGAAGGCAGGCGGATGTCTGCTAAATGCTGCAGGGCTTGGGGTTTGCTCCAAGCAGAGGCAGGGACTGTGCAATGCAGGAGGTGAATAAATAATTCAGGGCTTAAGAAAACAGGATTTGCCATGTTCCTCCAGACCAAAGAGCCATCTAAGCTCAGCAGTCCATCTCTGACACTGGCAAGCCAGGTACCTGAGGCTGAGCAAAGTAAACAAGCAAGGCTTGATGGATGGTGAGATCTATCCCTTGTTAGCAACATCTGGTAGTCAGAGGCCTCAGAACATGGTGGTTCTGACTCTGTATGGCTTCCTGGGAAACCTTCTGCAGGCCACATGCAAATGGTGAGTGGAACTACAGGGGGAAGTGGACAGGACAATGAATGTGAAGTTTACTTGTGTACAGTAAGCCGGATTTGCTCACCTCTCTAGCCTCCATCCAGACAAACAAGAAGCACTGTTAGAGTTCAAGGGCACATCCCAACAAGGTAAAAAGTTCAAAGAGGGTGCAAAGCAGGGTCAGTGAGGGGTATGGCCTGGGGGAAAAATCCAAAGGGCCAGACAGAGAGGCCTGAAGGGCCACATTTGCACTCACACCCAAACTGAGGTTCCTCACCCCTGCTAAAACGGAGCTTTTTCTAACCATTTCCTCTAAGGGTTGCTAATGGAAAGGGTGATTTGGAGGGTCTCTACAACCTCTTCCCTTGCTGTTCCTTAGTCACTCATTAAAGAGAGAGAGAACTCCATTTGGGGCAAAGATGTAGCTCAGTGGTAGAGTTCAATTCCCGGCATCTCCAAGGCAAGGCGGAGAAAGCAGGTCCTCTGCCTGAAATCCTGGAGCGTCCCACCCATTAATGTGCAAACAAGTTTGAGCTAGATGAGCCCAACAGTCTGAACTGGTATTATGCAGCTTCCTGTGCTCCTATTCATTTGCCAGTTCTCTTAGGATGGTGTGGGGAGGCACACTGCACAGGTTCAGAGGCACTCTCATTTTTAAAAGTTGGCAGGCCTATTGCTATCTTGGAGTGAATAAATAAGAGCCGTTTGCAGTTGCTGCCCTCTGAGCCTCCCTTCCATACCAGATTCTCTATTCCAATTTTTCCCTTAATGTCTTTCATGATGGCTTAACTAATCTTGCAGCCTGCTTTGCTGCACACAGCTTGGAACAATCGAGCTAATCGCTTCACTGCTGCACATGATATTTTCCCAATCTGATTTCAAAGGAAATGCTATTGATCACTCCTGTCCCGCCAAGACCTCTGGGTGCACTGCTGTACCGGAGAGCTGCTTTGCATTCTGGATGGGCTTGTGCTGCACAGAGTCAGCAAGGAGGGAGAATTAATCCCACCGTGTGCAGAAAAAGTACTGTGGGTTAGCCTGGGTAAACCACAGAGCCAAAACAGATCTTATATTTGAAGATAAGTCATAGCAGGTTGCTTCTTCGCCAGCATTAGGAGCTCCTGGCTCCCAATAATTTACACAACGGATGTAAACATAGGGCTAGCTGTCAGTCTTGTTCCTGCCCACCCCCATGGTTTAGGTATCCTGTTCCCATCCCTTTTCCACTCTCCCAGTGCATTAAGATACTCAGGTGAGGCTGCAAGAGAGGTGCATTATGCATCTACAAAGGACAGGGTCTTTTCAGTGGTGGTGCCCTAGGTTTGAAACACCCTCTGGGGGGGGGAGAAAGTCTGGTGCCAACATTATATACTCTTCAGCTTCAGGTTAGGGCATCTTTATGTGTGTAGGCTTTCTGAATTCACCGTATGCCTTAGCTGGTTGATTATGTTCTTGTTTATTATTTCAAAGATTGTATTAATGTTGTTTTGATTTCCCCCACCACTACGCTGTGTTAATATTAAGTTAACATTTTGTTGCTCTTGTGCCTCTTGCATTTCAGTTCTAAGATTCTGTGAATAAACCCTGTAGAAAAGACCTAGCTGGAAGCCTACCCATGCAGAAGAAGGAAGCCTTAAATCTACTATGTGACAAAACACTGCATCCTAATGTTCTTGTTACAAATATGATTTGAATGAAGGCAAATATTAAAGTATCTATGCTGGCTCAATTGTGTTCACATAATGGGGACAAGGGGTGGGGATTTCAGCAATCTTAATCTCTTTCTTATGGGTTTGGCACGTAAAAACATGCTGTGGTTGCTAGGATACTTATCTCCTGTGCTGAAGTAGCAGAAACAGGTGGCTATGAGCTGAAGGTCATCTGTGCTGAAGGAGGGCAGCTGGGGGCAGCCTGCACACAGGCTCCCCTTTACAGGCCTGGCATCCTGGACAAATGTCCGTGTTGTCCAACGACCTAGCCAAGAGCTATGTTCTAAATTGCTTGTTCCCCCTTGATACCAATCATGGCCCTGTTAAGAGTCAGTCCTTTCATTTCAGCTCTTCTTCTAGCAGATTAATTAAGTTTTATTCAAACACTATCTGCTCCGTGCCTTCATTATGGAAGAAATGGCTATCTGGTGGGTCCCCTCGCAATCAATGGCCTTCGGGTAATGTTGCTTAATGGCACTGTGGCCAAGAGAAAATCAATAGCAGACTAATATCTGGTGGGTCCGTGATGAAAGGGAGCAGATGTGAAATTCCAAAGAGCTGAGAAGAGATTTGTAAAAGGAAAGTTCATATGGCTGGGAGAAGATTCCAAATACACTAACATAAGGTTCTAATGGAGTCTGATAAGCAACGAAGAATAGGTTGCATGTTAGGAAAATTAAGGCTGAATTCAAGAAAAGTGTCTTAAGGTCAGGATCAGTCAAACTTAGGCATAGGCAAACTCGGCCCTCCAGATGTTTTGGGACTACAACTCCCATCATGCCTAGCTAACAGGACCAGTGGTCAGGGGTGATGGGAATTGTAGTCCCAAAACATCTGGAGGGCCGGGTTTGCCTATGCCTAGTCAAACTCAATCACCATCATCCATGTGTTTTTTTTAAAAAATAACTTTCACAGAGTTCCATCTCACTTTAGTGCAGCCTTCCCCAACCTGGTGCCCTCCAGATGTTGTCAAGACATCTGGAGGGCACCCAGTTGGGGGGGAATGCTTTAGTGTTGTACCAAGAACCCAGATCGTGCTGTGCCTGATATTGCCATCAGTGTGCCTTTGGGTGCATCAGAATCCTTGGGGACTTATCCTGGCATCCATGAAGCCTCTGAAATCCTGCCCCCTTAGGTCATTAGGTCATCTCCCCTTCCTTGAAGGGGAATGCTCTTCCCCCACTTCTTCTTACAGTTCTAAGTGGTTTTCAAGACTCAGATTGGCACCCAAGCTGAAGATCAGAGCCTTGAAAAGAACATGGAGGTGAAAGAGGAAGTGCAAAAACATGATGCTTCCTCCTACTTCAGCTTTGTGTGATCACAGCTGAACAGAAATCAGAGCTATCAAGAGGGAGGGAGGAGAGAAAGAAGAGCCAGCTGGGAGGAAAGCAGATAAAATAGGGTGCTGCAGGAGGTGAGGTAAAGAGAGGGGAAGAACAGAGTGCCAGGCGGAGGGGAATGGGAATGTGAGAATGAGTTGCCGGAGTGAGAGAAAATGTATATGTGTGCATGCATGCATGCACAAATGAATGCATGCATGCACACACATGCACACACACACACACACACACACACACACAATGGAAGAAGTAAAATGGATCCTCCTGAAATTGCTCCATTTTTTTCATGGTTTCCACCCTCCCCTGCCAATTGCCAACAGATCAGAGATCACATCTGTCTCCATTGACTGACCTATCAAAATTGTGGATACAATGGTTTACTTCAGTGTCACAAAAAACATGGACTGTTGGGGATCCTCATTCTTTTTAATAGTTTTTTTTGGGGGGGTTATAAAAAACAACAACCCATTTTTAACAGAAATCCCAAGATACACAATGAAAAGACAGCATAAGATTTCAAAATCAGATGTCTAAAGCATAGGATATGATTTAACCTAGAACAACAACATCTAGATGTCTATGAAAGTTCTGTGGGAGATTAACAGCCAGACCCTACAAATGCATATTCTTGCTGTTGTTGTTGTTGTTGTTTAGTCGTTTAGTCGTGTCCGACTCTTCGTGACCCCATGGACCAGAGCACGCCAGGCACTTCTGTCCTCCACTGCCTCCCGCAGTTTGATCAAACTCATGCTAGTAGCTTCAAGAACACCATCCAACCATCTCATTCTCTGTCGTCCCCTTCTCCTTGTGCCCTCCATCTTTCCCAACATCAGGGTCTTTTCCAGGGAGTCCTCTCTTCTCATGAGGTGGCCAAAGTATTGGAGCCTCAGCTTCACGATCTGTCCTTCCAGTGAGCACTCAGGGCTGATTTCCTTCAGAATGTAGAGGTTTGATCTTCTTGCAGTCCATGGGACTCTCAAGAGTCTCCTCCAGCACCATAATTCAAAAGCATCAATTCTTCGGCTAGTAAGCATGAAAAGGGGCTACCACAGAGCTGTACTGCTGATAGTCAGATACTCAGCCCACAGAAATACAATTGGTAGAGAGGGCTCTGTGTGATGTTATTTCTCCCTCCTCTCTTGGAGAGGAAGGAACATAGAGTACTTCCTGTTCTTCTCTCTCTCCCGTTGTCCAGTGTTGGATGCAGATAGGACTCTGCTTGTTTAATCTCAGCCAGGTGCCTGAAGTTGGTTATACTGTAAATATAGGTATTTTGTCTGCATAGTTTTTACCGCTGCCTTTGCTGTGAACCAATGCATGATTATAAAGTACGGTAAGTAAATTTTATTTTTAAACTTGCTTTGCAAGTTGTTGCCTGATTCTTTAAGTGGGATAAGAAGGGAGAAGCCAGTGTACTTTGCAGCTAGACTTGCTCAAAAGGAGGCTTTGCAGCCTAATTGCTATGCATTAATTTTGCTGTGAAGGATGGGACTTTGAAACTTTGTTCAACCCACACATGTGGGAGACTAGAGGGATAAATTTCAAATAATATATCCTCTCTTACCCATTAAAGCCCATCCCACAAGTTCAGAATTGTTTTTCTTATTTGGGTACCAAGAAAATACAACTAGCTAAAGGTCAGAGACACAAAGGCTCATGTACAACTGGCTGGTACTGTTAATAAAACAAAACATAGATCCTCATATTTTTTTACATGATATTCTCTCATATAATAGGCCACTTCTGGTTCCAGGGACTACAGATGTGTTCTTGCGAGTAGTTAGCAGTTTTGTTACTGTCCTATGTAAAAATAATGAAGATCCATGAGGATCTGCAACTTGGATTGATGTTTTTCTGATGCTGACAAGCATTGCATCTTTAATTTTAACTGAGCAGTCTACCAATGTAAAACTCAATTTGATTATGGTTTTAGGAGACTCTATTTAAACCATTCAAATTCAAGAAGATCCATTTTAATTCTACTGGGTTTGGAGGAGAGAGACCTGAAGAGGAAGAGAGAGGCTGTATACACACCACACATTTAAAGCGCATGAGTTTCCCCCAAAGAACCCAGGATACCGTAGTTTGGTTACATTTCCAAGCACCCTTAACAAACCAATTTCCAAGATTCTTTGGGGGAAGCCATGTGCTTTAAATGTGTGGTGTGTGTGCAGATGGGGGAAAGCTATGTAATCTCGCAGTGTTGTAAAGCCCACCCACAACTGGGTCTGGCCTTGTCCACTACACCTAAAGGGAATATGACCCTCAACAACTCTGTATTAGGGCTTTCTCTGCTGCTGCAGTGTGTCTGCAAAATTCCCTCCCCAGGGATACCTTGTTGCTTGAGCATCAGTGAGCTGTGGAGCAGTTTAAATTGCCAGTTGTGTTTCAGATAGTGTTGCTAGTTGTTGTTTTTCAAGAGAGAGTGGGTGCTTTTATTGTATATATCATGCATTCTAGAATTGTGTGCTACTTTGAAGGGACAGGCATCAGGGCTGAGAAAAGTGGGCTATATATGGAACTTGACTATCTACACCTGCCAAGGCAAAGTGAGAATTTCTTCCCAAACTGCTGCCAAGCCACACTGTGGAGTTTAGCGTCCCTCCATCGATCCATAGCTCACAAAGTCAAATGAAGTCTGGCCTCAATTGAGTTCTGCTGCCCTCTGAGCAGAATCAAATCTCTCACCTGTCTTTGAGTGTCATTTGTCTCTATAGAAATGGGGCAGTGACCGTGAGCCCCTTCAAAAGCACATTCCTCTCCCTCCCCTTTGAATGGTCCTTATGGCCCAGGATGCACCTCTCATCTTAAAAAGGAAAAGCCCAAGAAAGGGCCTCCCCAAGTATTTAGGGGAGGTGGAACAGAAGAGAGCAGGAATTCACAGTTTCTTCTCTTCTTCTGTCTTAGTGAGAGAAACTGAGATGGAACATCCTGCTTTGACAGCTGCTGTGATGATAATTAGTTAATGTGTCTTAAGTGCTTTGAAGTTCTAAATTGTCATGTGAGTAATTCTTTACTTTATTAGTTCAGCAAAGAGGCATGGAGGAGCGAATACTATTTACAAACATACACGAGGTTTTTTTCCTCCTCTGTAGAAATTGGGGAGGGAGGCCATGAAATGGGAGGTATCTTTTGTGGGGTGGGGGTGGGAAAACAACTCTGGCTTGAAAGTGTGGCCCCAATGCTGATGAAAGGGGGAGACAATGGCTTGAGGAGAAGCAGCCTAGCAGAAGCCGACTGCTCCATCAAAGTGACAACAGTCCTTCTCCTCAGAAGGGAGGATGTCGTCGATATTGTCAGCTGACCAGGTGTGTTCTCTAGGCTCATTGTGAAATGGTTTGTTCCAAGGTGCTGGCTTTAACTATTAAAGGAACAAATCAAGGGAAAGGTTATCAAAGTGTCCCAAATTTTTCATTATTTCTCAATGCATTTTGGAAACAATACATTCTTTCCTCACAGTTTTATAATATTATCTAATTATTTTGTTTATGAATCACCTATGAGGCATCCCAAAGTGATTTACAATATAACAAAAACATACAAAACAGTTACACATATAAAAACTGTTATATACGGATATAAAAACAGTTAATACAACTGCGTGTGTAAAAATAGTTTTAAAAGACCAATTATCTATCTATATATTTGTACTCATCAGTCGTCATGCAGTAGTTTGCATGGCTGCCAGCAGATGGCACTTGCCTGCAAACTACAGGTGACAATAAGAGGCGGAAGTGGTGGTGATTACGATGAAGTACTGCTGAAGAAGGAGAAGCTTTAGAGCTGCCACTGCTCAACAGGGAGGAGGAAGGGAAAGTACCCAGCCAACTCTTCATCCTGATCAGCCATGATGGCACTAGCAGCAGCTGATCCCACCATCAATTCTGGCTGACTTTCTCCTCACTATGCCACTTCTCCTGCTTGGTCATAGCAGTAGGCAGCAGCAGCGACCAGTCAGGAATAAGAGTCAGCTCAAGCAAGGTGGCAGCAATGGAGAACAAGGGAGGCTGTGTGTGGAAATGGGGAAAAGTGAGTTACTGTATATTTGTAGGATTGGGGTGATATACAAATACCTTAAATGTATAAATAAATAACAGAGCAATCACCATGCAATTGGATACTGGTCAAGAAGAGGAGATATTTAAATATTTAAGAAAGGG
Organism: Podarcis vaucheri; assembly: GCF_965113315.1. Classification (NCBI taxonomy): domain Eukaryota; kingdom Metazoa; phylum Chordata; class Lepidosauria; order Squamata; family Lacertidae; genus Podarcis; species Podarcis vaucheri. The sequence goes on from NC_138751.1 coordinate 32,080,776, forward strand.
GTGAAGCAGCTTTTCCAGCCCAATGGCAACATTCTGGGGTGGAGGTGTTGCATTCCAGTGGTGGGTGTGGCCAGTGGCAAAAGGTGGGCAGAGCAATAGATATGACTCTGATCTTTATAAAACAGATTCCATTCCAGCTGTAGAAAACTCAAGTGGTTTCTACTACTTACATATACTCTTCTCTCCATCAGCCAAGCAACAGGCATTCTCACATAGGTCATGGATATGTTCCAGCCAGGCAAAAACACTTGAGGAGAGCATGGAGCAGGACAAATGAGAGGCATGGCCTGGGGAGACGGGTTGTGGCCTGGGGAGAGTCATGAGAGCTGGAGAGAGAATAGAGGGCTGCATTTGGCTCAGGGCCTAAGACTGCCAGCCTATAAGGCTCAAAAATGGGCAAGCCAAGTAATGTTTTTCCGGAGCTCAACTAGTTGCTTTGCAATTTGAGCTCAGGCAGGAGAAGGGGGGAAAGGGTGCTGTTTAACCCCCTTCCCTCAGTCAGTCAGAGGCCTAAGTGGGAGCACCGAACCAAAAATCTTGTATTGCCTTCACACCCTTCTATACCCCCCAGAATTCCCTTTAAGAAAAATGCTTAGCTCGACTGACGCATATAATTATCTGATTAATATATCTGCTTACTAATTGCAAGTCTGGCTTACAGTTAGCAGCAGGATGTGTGTGTGTGTGTAAGCGCCTCTACTTGAGCACTCATGTTTTCCAAACTTCAGAAAGCTAAGGCAAACTTTCCCCCCTCCAATAAATGTGGAGGCATGCTAGTGGATTACTTCTGAATAGCTTTTATTACTCACAGAATGTTTAAGAATAAAAATTACCTGCCCACAGAGGAGGTCCCCACCTCCATTTTTCTGCATGAATCAGTGTTCTTCCTGATTGCAAAGCAGGTAACACCAGAGCAATGACTAATGCAGAGAATCAACAGGCAAACTCCTCTGGGAGAAGGTGATTTGCTAGGGCTGAGATAGTGCAGTGTTACAGCACAGGTTTAGAATGCAAAAGATCCCAGGGGCAATCCCCATCATCTCCAGTTAAGGTTGTGAAATACCCCCAAAAGAAACTCTAGAGAACGGTGCAGATAATGCGAGTGCTGCTGAAGTCTGACAAGCAATAAGGTGACTTCTCTCCACCCACTGGAGATTTATTCAAAGGAGACAAAACCATAAGAGTGTGAACTGCACAAAGACTGCAGGGGGCAGCCTCCTCCTATCGGTGGTTACTTTGATCTCATGGGAGGCTTCCTTCCTTTCATTTATTTATTGCGGTACACCAGCCGTTCTCTTGTGGCATGTCAGTTGTGATGAGACACATAGTTTGGGAATTTTTGACAAAGATAAATAAATGACAGAGCAGAGAATCAGGATAAAATTGTTGTCAAATATTTCAGCTTCTGCCTTTGGGATTTCCATACTTGGAAATAATTCCAGCAAAAGAACACTCACATTCTAAAATGTTACAAACAGGACAAAACAGGTATGCCTGGTGCCAGTAAGGAACTTATGCCCTGCCCACCTCCAGTACTCTGACAAAATGAAAATACATCACCAAAGGGGGGGGGGAGATTTACATAAAATTTGCATGTGCTGATGTATGTGTGTGCATATTACAAATTCAGAAATAATGACTATAATTTAAATAGAAATCTAATGCATCTCACTATTGTGGAGAAGGCTGTGACTAGCGATGTCAGAGAATTCCGATGGAAACAGAAATTGCCAGTGTTCACTTAATTGTCTCATGTCCAGAGAGACAATACCCCATTTGGTATTTGCTGCTACTGTTGTTCTCAGCCTGCAAACTATGCATAATTGATGATGTGTGTCTCCCCCCCCCCCAATTTAAATTGCATTTCCATTGCATTGTAATGAATGGTGTGGAAATAATTACATCATTAATTACATTAAACGTGTAACTTGCATAAATTATACAAGTAATTATATAAACTACATTAAATAGAGGACAGTGGGATGAATAACATGGTATATGGTCAAAATAAAAAAAAAATCCTTCCAGTAGCACCTTAAAGACCAACTAAGTTAGTTCTTGGTATGAGCTTTCGTGTGCATGCACACTTCTTCAGATACACTGAAACAGAAGTTGCCAGATCCTTCTATATAGTGAGAAGGTGGGGAGGGGTATTACTCAGAAGGGTGGTGGGAATAGGAGATTGGCAGATAGCTGAGATGAGCCTGTTGACGACTCTTAACGACTGTAATAGGTCTTACAGGAAAAGGCAAGGGGTGAAAAGGTGAGAAATGGCTTAGTTATGTATAATGAGATAAGAATCCGATGTCTTTGTTCAAACCAGGTCTCTCCATGGTTTTAAGTTTGGTAATGAGTTGTAATTCAGCAGCTTCTCTTTCCAGTCTATTTCTGAAATTCCTTTGTAGTAAAACAGCTACTTTGAGATCTTGTATAGAATGTCCTGGGAGATTGAAGTGTTCTCCTACTGGTTTCTCTGTTTTGTGATTCTTGATGTCAGATTTATGTCCGTTTATTCTTTGGCGTAAGGTTTGGCCTGTTTGTCCAATATAGAGAGCTGAAGGACACTGTTGGCATTTGATGGCATACACAATGTTAGACGATGAGCAATTGAATAGTCCCAAGATGGTATGTGTGATGTTGTTGGGGCCAGTAATGGTGTTGTCCGGGTGTATGTGGCAGCAAAGTTGGCATCTGGGTTTATTGCAGGCTCTGGTGCCAGTGTCCGTGTTAAGTCTGGTTGTAGTATTATTGTGGGTTAGGAGTTGTTTAAGATTGGGCGGCTGTCTGTAGGCAATGAAAGGTCTTCCTCCCAGAGCTTGAGAAAGAGAACTGTCATTGTCCAGGAGAGGTTGTAGATCTCTTCATGGTTCCTCTTCATCCTGGAGAAGAGTGACTAGTGGGGTGCCACAGGGTTCTGTCTTGGGCCCGGTCTTATTCAACATCTTTATCAACGACTTGGATGATGGACTCAAGGGCATCCTGATCAAATTTGCAGATGACACCAAACTGGGAGGGGTGGCTAACACCCCAGAGGACAGGATCACACTTCAAAACGACCTTGACAGATTAGAGAACTGGGCAAAAACAAACAAGATGAATTTTAACAGGGAGAAATGTAAAGTATTGCACTTGGGCAAAAAAAATGAGAGGCACAAATACAAGATGAGTGACACCTGGCTTGAGAGCAGTACATGTGAAAAGGATCTAGGAGTCTTGGTTGACCACAAACTTGACATGAGCCAACAGTGTGACGCGGCAGCTAAAAAAGCCAATGCAATTCTGGGCTGCATCAATAGGAGTATAGCATCTAGATCAAGGGAAGTAATAGTGCCACTGTATTCTGCTCTGGTCAGACCACACCTGGAGTACTGTGTCCAGTTCTGGGCACCACAATTCAAGAAGGACACTGACAAACTGGAACGTGTCCAGAGGAGGGCAACCAAAATGGTCAAAGGCCTGGAAACGATGCCTTATGAGGAACGGCTAAGGGAGCTGGGCATGTTTAGCCTGGAGAAGAGGAGGTTAAGGGGTGATATGATAGCCATGTTCAAATATATAAAAGGATGTCGCATAGAGGAGGGAGAAAGGTTGTTTTCTGCTGCTCCAGAGAAGCAGACACGGAGCAATGGATCCAAACTACAAGAAAGAAGATTCCACCTAAACATTAGGAAGAACTTCCTGACAGTAAGAGCTGTTCGACAGTGGAATTTGCTGCCAAGGAGTGTGGTGGAGTCTCCTACTTTGGAGGTCTTTAAGCAGAGGCTTGACAACCATATGTCAGGAGTGCTCTGATGGTGTTTCCTGCTTGGCAGGGGGTTGGACTCGATGGCCCTTGTGGTCTCTTCCAACTCTATGATTCTATGATTCTATGATCTCTGATGATGCGTTGTACTGTTTTAACTTGGGAGCTGTATGTGATGACTAGAGGTGTTCTGTTATTTTCTTTTTTGGGTCTGTCTTGCAGCAAGTTCTCTCTGGGTATAAATCTGGCTCTGTTGATCTGTTGTCTAACTTCATCTGCTGGGTATTTTAGTTCTGAAAAGGTTTGCTGTAGATCTCTTAGGTGAGAGTCTCTGTGTGTAGAATTGGAACAGATGCGGCTGTAACGTAGTGCCTGGCTATATACAATGGACTGTTTGGTATGTTTGGGATGGTAGCTAGAGGCATGTAGATATGTTTGTCGGTCAGTTGGTTTATGGTATATGGTGGCAACCAAAGTGCAGCAGAACAGAAACAGTGCTGATTATGATGAAGACAAGCTTGGAACGGAAATCACTGCCTTCCGGCATCTATAGCTGTAACTTGGCAACCTGCTGTATGCCAGGTGCTGTCCAGGGGCTGACTGCTGACTCTAGGGCCCCTTCTGCTTTCCCTTCTAGGCTTGGACTGAGCAATCCTTCAAACAGAGAACCATCCTCTCTAAAGTAGGACAAATGGCTACCCTAGGTGTCAGGTGCCATGCTCCTGAGCAGCTGCCAGACATGTTGACACAATCGAGGAGGAACCAGCTGGATCAGGGAGACAAAAGGTGCAAGCAACAGAGGGGATGAACCCAGAACTTGGTCCTGACACTGAGTGAGAGCTTCTCAGCTTGGATTCCCTTGAGCCAAACTGGGACCTTTGGAGACTGCACCCCTTTAGCCAGAATCCCTTGAGGAACCACCATTCCCTTAACAACAAGGTCCTCATGCTTTCCAGTGCCTGATTACCAGTGCAGGCAATGCAGCTAGTGGAATCTGGCTGAAGTGTGATGGAGTGCTGGGGCTCCAGGCCAGCAGACTACCTCTTCAAGTCTCTCTGCTGTTTCTGGCCTAGTTACATACATGCATACCTCATTTTATTTGTATGCTGTTTTTCCCTAGTTCAAACCATGTTCAAGGCAGCTTACAACATGAAAAAACCCATAATTATATACATAACAAAAGTAGTCATAAAGAATAAATAAGACATCAGAAAGTACATGACCAAATTAAACAATATTTCAGGACTCACAGACAAGATGGCCTAGTTCTCTCTTGAAGTGGCAAACCTTTGTCTGGATTATAACACTTCAAAGTGCATTTGGGGGCAAGGGTTCCCAAAGGCAGGGAAAGTTTTCCCCCTCCCCAGGTGAAAGGTGAATTCCCCAGTTCCCAGATTTACTCTTAAAATAAAGAGTACCTTTCTAACATTTGTAGATCCTGAGAAATAAGGTAAAATGCACAGCGCACAATGTCTCTCTCTCCCTCTCTCTTGGTGAGAAACCAGCCCACTTCCCCCCTGCTCCCACCCCCAAAAAGGTTCTTGCAAACAGACATGAATGGGGGCTTACACAATAGGGCAAAAGAGCCCTGGTGGATGAGACCAGTCGGGCCTCCAATCCAGCGTCCTGTTTGCAGCCAAAGGCATCTGAGAAGCCCACAATAAGAAAGGAAAGCAATATCCCTTTTCAATTACTATGGCTTTCAAGCAACTATATTCAGTGGTGCCTCTGGACCTGAAGACTGTATGTATCCATATTTTTGTATGGAGGAACATGAGCGAATGCTTCTCCAAACGACCTCCCTACCCGCCCACTGTAAAGTCTCTGGATAAAAACTAGCATGCTGGGAAGAAACATGCCTTCTCCTTACATACTAGCATTTTCTGTGCAGGGATCTTGTATTCTCAGTGTAGGGAGTAACATTCACTCCTCCAGTTCTCTGAAATGCTCCAGCCGACACTGGAATGCCACGTCTGTGAAAAATAGGACCTCAGAAAGAGAGGACTTATGGCCTCACTTAAAGTGAAACTCTCGCAAAATCCCCTACAGTCAGATTTGCAGCATTCCTCCCAGACACCCACACCTACACCAAGCCTTCTAACTTTTTACAGACTGCTGTCCTAGTTAGCCACTCCAAAGCTTGCCTACTGCTAAGACTGGTCCTAATAACATGCCAACAGTGGGAGGTTACTCACTACAGCTGCATTTCATTAAAAAGGACAACTCCAGGCCCCATTCCAGCTACGTCTGTCTAGAGTACATATCTGGCAGTCAACGCACGCATTCTGGACTTACTTCTGGACAAATGACTGAGCGGAATGTGTCCCTTGGACACTAAAGGACAATTGGAAAATAACAGCAGCAACAATAATAAATATTAATAATCAACAGTCAAAGCTAAGAGCTAATGGACTGCTAGCTCAATGTAGCAATAAAAGAAGCGACGGTGCCATTAAGTCAAATTACACCTGCTATAAATAATTCCAGCACTACTGCTCAAATGGGGGGGGGAGGAACCTTTATGGAATATCACTGCTGTTTTAATTAAGAAGAACAGCTCTTCTACAGGAGGACAATCTACGACAGGTTAATTAAAATGTTATTTGTTAAAAAGCCCATTTATGGTCTCCTCCTGAAATTGCTTGGCTCACTTCCTTTTTCCACAATGCACAGTATGCAATGCCAGTTATTCTTCTGATCAGTTGTATAGCAAATCTGTCCACCTCGCTGATAGCTCAGTAGGAATGCAGTAGTGGTTGCACTGTATAACCAGGGATGTACCAAACTATGGGAGACGGGGAGGAGACATGTTTTGTAAACGTTTTCATGACCCCAGAAAAAACAACTCCCATCTTAAGCTATTAGAGTGAGTGCTTCCAATGGCATTAAAGTATTCACACTACAGAGAGAGGGAACATGTCCACCTTTCATCAAATCACAGCATGCACATGCACACAGCCAAAGTGGAAAGTAGAAGAAGCAGGGTTACAAATGGTGATAAATCTACTGAAGGCAGCCAAAGTAGCTGTTGATCTTTGTTGGAAAATTGCCTTTATTGGAACAGGTCCCCCCCCCCCAGGTACACACTGTAGCTAAATAACTAATTTTATAAAAGACGGAGAAGGGCATCTTAAAGAGTATCTTTGCTCAGAGATGATCTGCATTCATTAAGGTTTGAAAAATTACAGTTCAGAGAACTAACTGCACAACAAATTTTGAGGTGCTGAACATGAATATGACAATGAAAACACAAAATTGGCTACTGTTTCTTAGGGATCCACAATAGTTTAGAATATAATTGAAGAAAACATACATATGACATGCACCAGTAAAAGCCAGATTCTACATCTGACACCGCTTTGCCTGTTGCTTGTATAGCTGCTATGGATCATCTCTGGTGAGCATCTAACAGTATTCGGCCAACAGGAAGGTGGATTGCTTTCCCTGGAATTGTTTCAATATCCTGATGAAAACATTCACCATGCTTATCACTAACCATACCACAGTTGTCATGGAAGAAATCCAAGTGGGAATGAAGAAAGTAGATCTTTAACATGTTCCTTTGTAGCTTTCTGCCCTGACATTCCTGAGGAAATCAGTTGACACCAGACGAAATGCACCCCAAGCTTATTTCTCATCACCCTGAATTAGGCTGTCAGACATCTTGTCTTTGAAGAGCTTGTGGATCTGAGGACCCACAAAAACTCCCTCTTTAATTTTCACTTCACTGAGTCGAGGGAATTTGTCAGGCAGGTACTTGAAAGCTGATCCAGTCCGGTCCATGGCTTTTACAAAGTTTTTCACTAGACTGAGTTTGAGGTGTTGGGTAGCAGCAGGGCAGTAGTGGGATATTGTGTGTTTCTGCCAGTGCTGGGTGTTACACATTCTTCTCTCTGACCTTCAGAAATTTCCTCTGAGGCCAGTCTCTTTTCACATAGTGCAAAGTCTTTCCTCAGCTGCCCTATTCACATAAGAAACAGCAGTACTTCATATATTTCAGCTGCAGACCCAACACTGTCACTGCCTTCAAGTCACTACAAAGATGCCAGCCAAACTTGCTGAATTGAGGACAGACTAACAGCTGTTTTAGGTTGTCATAGGTTTCTTTCATGTAGATAGTATGTCTGACTGGAATGGATGGAGGTCTGTTTCCATTATGCAGCAATACCACCTTGAGACTGAATTTCGAGGAATCTGTGAATAGTCACCATTCTTGCTAGTTATGTGTGATTCTGGGGACATTCATCAGGCCATCTACATTGTAGCAGAACACAAAGTCACCTTTCTTTCTGAAGTAAGGTGCAAACTGCTCATGACAGGCGCGAAATGAAGTCACCCAGACACTTTCCTTAAGAAGATTCCATTGTTGAAGTCTTGATTCCAGTAACTCCTCTTTGGCCTTGGACAGCTCTAGATCATGAACAAGATCGTTCAGTTCTTCTTCTGTAAAAATGTCTGGTACAGATGACTCACTGTGGCAGACGTATGGATCATCAGGAGACACAGAAGGCGGAGGAGAACCCAACATCAGTTTGCAGTGCAAGCACAAGTTTACCACCTCAATGAGAAGTAGGCATGGGGAGACATCTATGCTAGATGTAGAAAAACACAGGATCTAGGCTACTAAAATTTCTTCCCACCTCTCCCTAACCTCAGCCACTGCTGTGTAGGATTGTGGACCCTGCTATACATTTCAAATTGTTCCCCCCTCCTCTTCTTATAATTATTGGTTTGGGAGGGAGGGAGGGAAGGATCCCAAAGCACCCTAAGAAAACCCTGAGTCTCAAGGCCCCAACTAACTAACCATTCGCCTTCTCATCTGGGTCCCCATGCTCCCCATTGCTGGATGACCAGCACAAACAATAAGGCAAGGGGGCAATGATGGGGGAAAGATGGAGCACTGGACTCCAGGTTACTTCCACCACTTCCAATGAAAAGAGGCAGGACCTAAAACAATAGCCTGGGCATGAAGGCATAGAAAGCCTCATTTGCACTCCAGAGCCTGAAAACAAATTGCTCATCTAGAACTCTCCAAGGTCCTGCAACTCCAACCTTAGCTACTAGAGTGACTGCATTGTCCTTGGGTCAGGAGCAGGAGAGCTCTGGGGGCTCCTGCTGGAAGTCAGAATGGAACAGAGACTCATGCATGTGCATTTGTTCATACTCTGTGTCCATCTTCTCTCTCATACACTTGTCTGGGCCCATGCAATGCCCACTGCAAAGATCAGAAGGGGTATCCATAGTCAGAATTATCACATAAATAGTAGAGTTTAAAAGACTGCGGTCCATGCTGTGTGTGTGTGTGTGTGTGTGTGAAATTCCATGACTTAATTTGATTCCCTCCCTTTCATTCACCCCCTCCCCAACTTAAGATGATGGTAAGTGTCCTAAAAGGTTATCCAAAGCTGGCTTTCAATTTGCAAATAAAATTAAAGAAGTAATTATCTGTAAATAATTTGCTTCGGGTGGGTGCAGCCACCACAAAGTTCCTCATGGAAGAAAGCATGGGGGAAATTGGGCGTGAAGATGCCAATTCCTGCACCACCAACACGCCCCCAGGATCACTTCAGCCATGAAGGAACAGTCTCACTTTTCACAGAAGGATCTGGGGGAATGGGGGTAGGGTGGGACTCTGGGTTGCAGCTTGTGTTGTGCTGTCTGTCACTTTCATTCCCTGAGATAATTAAGGCAAAGAGTATGCACTGCCCTATGCACTGCCCTTTGGGGGGCAGATTGGAGGGGAGGATGAGGTTTTTCTGACACCCAGGTTTTTGCAAAGGCAGGGGATCTCTGTCTTCAAAAGAACCACTTTCTTACTGTGTCTCTCCCTCCCCCACCATTGAGGCTTCTTAGATATCTGCATACAGGGCCACACTTCCCAAATAGAGGGGGTGAGAAGTGTGTGTATGGAAGGGGGGTAGGGAAGAGTGGGGTGCTGGGGAGCAAGGGGGAAGCCTAGAAATAATATGTGGTTGTTAAAACAATTAAATCCTAAACATCTGCCTGGCTGTGAACCACCATAGAAGCGCATGCCTTGCTTTGTGCTTTTCCCCATCTAGCCAAGGCACAAGCACCCATCAGTAAGATAGAGTGTTTATACAAGGCCCATAAATAAATAAGCAGGACAAATCCTAATAATACTTTTATTTCTCTGTTTCAACAACTAATTGTTGAGTGGGGAGAATCATCTTAGGTCTCTGTTGTGCAAGCAACATGCTTTAATGAATCTCTCTTTGTTTTCCGAAGATTAATAATTAAAACCATGAATACTTGTGCTGTACTCCTAAGGAGGACGCTTGAGTGGGAGGCTTAGCCAGGAATCAGATGCTGTTGCTGGGGGCAGAGGTCAGAAAGGAGGAAAACATTTGGAAGAGGCAGCCTGATCTCCTGCCAGTCCTACCCTGAGACCTCCTTGGGCTGGAATGGATATTGGGTACTGATGGGGTCAATTGATGGACAAACGAGTAGATTATGTGGGGAGATATCTGAACAGTTTTCTGACCTTTCATGATTGACTGATTGTAACAGAAAATGAGCCATGAGGAGGGATGGCAGGAAGGAGGGACTACTTAACCCTTTTTCTTCCCGTGGTTTATCCTCTCAAAACTGCCCTCCTCAAGCTTCGCTTCTCATCACAGCAAACAAGTTATGATGGAAGTAGATGGGGAGAGACATTTTGAGTGAGAAAAGGGTTAAGCAGCCTTGGCCTCCCACTGCTCTTCAGCTCCTGATCGCAGCCTTCAGTGCTGCTTTTCAGATTAAACAACAGCAACAGCAGGCTGTTCACAAGCTTTCCCTATAATCAGGCCCTGAGGCTTTTGCTGTAAGTTGCATGTTTGCATCATGTCTCTGCTTCAAGGGAGAAAAGAGATGGGCTGAGAGATCACATACAAGACAGCTTGAAAACGATGCAGACAAATTGTGATCTATTTTTTTAACCATTTATTCTGCCTTTTTTGAGTTTTTGAGCATTATGTTCACTTCCTAAAAAATTCTGTGAGTTTGGTTAGATCTGTAACTTGTTGTTTCTTTAGCTATACAGTTGCAAAGCCTAAGAACCTGCATGACAGCCACGGGCCATCATTGTCATATTCTTGTATAAATCAATGGACCAAACCAAAGCCTCCATCGCCATCTTGATAGTCTCTAGTGGCAACATTCAAGGCACCTGGGGTTAGACCTAGGGATTGACTGGCAAGTTTGCTTATTTGCATGCCTGCCTTGTTCCTTGATAAAGTGGTGTGGGTGGGTGACAAAAAGTGGGGGGTACAGGTAAGGAGAAGTAAACCTTCCCCTCCCATTCTGCAGTCCTTTCTCCCAGCCTGGCTCCAATACTAGAAAAGAACAATAGAATTAATGGAATCTTCTAGGAAATCCATAACTGGAGCATTCCCAACAGATGGCTGCCCACAAGCCTCTGTTAAACAGAGCCTATTTGACCTCCAGTGAAAGAGAGCCTGCCATCCCACTAGGAAATTGATTCTATGGTTGAACTGGCACTATATGCAAAGAGGGCAGGCAAAAACAACAACAGGGTCCTACCCCAGTCAGACTGTCCCCTCCCTTCACAGGGTCAACGTTACATTATTATAGTATTTTAGAACACACTCTCTCTCCTGTTCCCAAAGTGACCAGCCAGATGGCTATGGGAAGCACTCAGACAGGATCTGAGCGCAACAGCACTCTCCCCTCCTGCTGCTTCCAGCCACTGTATTTCAGAAGCATTACTGCCTCCAACTGTGCAAGCAGACCATATCCATCAAGGCTGGTAGCCCCTGATAGCCATATCCACCATTAATTTGTCTAATCTCTTTCGAAGCTATCCAACTTGGTGGGCATCACTACCTCTTGAAGGTGCGAATTCCAGAGTTCTGCTATATACTGTCAGGAGCTCAAGTCAGGTGTAGGTCAGCAATGAAACAACAAAGCACTCAGTGTCAGTGAAGTTAACTCTTTATTCAAAGAAACAAACACAGTTCAGTCCTAGTGGTCACAGCAACTCTTCCCAGTAGGTCTTGTCCCAATGAAGCAGTTGTGAGGACTGAAGGTCCCTGCCTTTCCACCACTCTCTAAGGCTCTTCCCTCAGGTCCTTCCCACAGCAGTCTAAGGCTTTGTCATTTTGCCTCTCATTGCTCTGCCCTCTTCATTTTTCTGGGTGTTCTGGAAGACCAGGAGGGAGGGGAGCTGCTTGCAGCAGGAAGAGGAGGCTACATGGATTCTTCAGCAGCCTGCCTCATCTCTGTCTCCTGACTCCCCTCCTCTCCTGCTTCTGGTGCCTCCCACCATTCCACTGTGTCCAGCCAGTCCATGACATATTGGGGTGTAAGTGGAATGTTCTTTTATTTGTCCTGAATCTTCAAACATACAGCTTCATTGAATGTCCATGAGTTGTAATGTTATCCACTTTCTTCATGCCATGCCTGATTTTATAAACCTCTATCATGTCACCTCTTACTCAACGTTTCTCTAAACTGTAAAGCCTGTTGTTACCTTTCCTGATAGGGGAATGGTTCCAGTCCCTTGATCATTCCGGTTGCCATTTCCTGAACCTTTCCCAACTCTACAATATCTCATTTGAGGGAGTTGCACATTAGACCATTATATTCTGAACCAAAGAATGACAGGGGCTACTGGCTTAAATATATTTGGTTAGAAAGCTCAGAGAGAATTCAAAGAGAATAAAATAAAATAAAAAATGTGACTGACATCTGAAACTATTAAAGGATTAGCACACTTTGACCCTATTCAGATTTCTTAGGCAAGATAATGGCAAAATTAAAAAGTGGAGTAATGAGGAGAGGATAAAAAAGCAGGCAGCAGGGGGGCAATAGGGAACAAATTGTTAGGAAATATAAACATTAATGATTATCACAGAGTCTCAGAGGAGAAGCGACTGAGAGAAAGACTGAGCCAAACAATCAGAGCAGGCATCATCTCTTTTCAACAGGGATCTCAGACTATAGGTCCCCATAAATCTATTCACCAGAGATCTCTCATCTGTGAAGTTTATGCTTTAGGACTCAGTTTCTCACAACACACACACATGCTGCACCCCAACCAGGGTCTCTACTACACTACATGGTTTCTGGTGTAAAAACAATTTTTTCCCAGCGGCGAGATCAATCTGCGCTGTTCTTATAAAAGCCGATTAATTCTGTGGGCAGGAAACTCACTGCATGCTCCCCAGCAAGGATAATGACAGCAAATTGAAGAGCATAATGGAAAGAAGGGGCACTTTTCTCCAGGCCACACTGCTGGTTGGTGATTAACTTGATGGTCCATTACCACAAGGAAAGGTCTCACTGGGTCAGATAGTCTCATTCCTCATGCAACAGGAGCAGCAACAAGACAGGACAGTATTGAGAGGTTGGTATTCTGGGTTAAAAAGTAGGGCCTGGGAGTGGGGAATACCATTGTCAGTAATTAGTTCAAAGTTCACCCTCCAGTCTAGAAGCTCTCCTTAATTTATCCCAGATATGCATAAAGGCTGGCAGTTCCCAGTACCCTGCACATGCTCAGCTGACCTTTCATGCACATTTACTTTTTGGAGAGAGGCAATCCTTGAGGTATTGAGGTCCTGAGCCGTTTAAGGCTTTACAGGTCAAAACCAGCACTTTGAATTTGGCCTGGAAACTTTGCAGCCTGGCCAGGATCGGTGTAATATGTTCAAACCGTCTTGTCCCAGTGAGCAACTGGCTGCCAAATTCTGCACCAGTGGTTTGGGTTCAAGGCCCACACCCCAGTCAAGGGCCCACTATCAGTCCTGGTGCTGCTCCTCTTCCTTGCTATGCCTTCCAGATCCACACCATCAATTTAAAGCAGACTAAATCCCCATTTAAAGTGCATGACTTCCTGCAAAGAATCCTGGGAACGGTAGCTTGTTAAGGATACTGGGAACTGAAGCTTTGTGAAGGTGGAAAGCACAGTTCCCAGGATTCTTTGCAGGAAGCCATGCACTTTAAATAGGTGTTGCCAAGTGAGGAGGTAATGAGAAGAGCACCAACCACTGCATACCTTGTCCAATCTCTCTCCTAGGGCAGTGGCAGTATGTACTGGGCCTAGAGAGGGAAAAAGAGAGACAGACGAATGGACTGCATCAACAGTGCCAAGGAAGAGGAAGTGGGTGCACACAGGGAAAGGGACCCGCTAAAATCAACTGTTCAAGAGTCCTGGAAACAGCACTGGTGCCAATGTTCACAGTGACTATTTAACCTCCTTAAATCTTGTCAACGAGGAAAGGCCAATGAGTTATCCCAGCATTGGGACAAGGGAGCTGCCCCAGGTTGAGAGTGACCAAGAGTGTGTGTTGGGGAGAGAGAGAGGTGAGGGGGGCTCTGGCTGAGAGGTGCGTCTCACAATCATGTAAGAAGAAAGATGTTCACAGTGGCAATTTAATCTCCTTATTATGTATTCAAAGACCCAAACAAAATAAAAACAATAACCATACAGGTAAAAATATATACATATACATATATACATACATATACATAAATATATATACATACAAAGTATTTTAAAATGGCTGTAATACATATTTGAGATGTCTGGAATATCTGAAACATATCTAAAATATGCTAAGCACCTTCCAATATGAAAGGTACCTAAATGTGGGTTAAAATGAATAAATAAACAAATTAAAATTTGTAACAATAGCCAGACAGGACAGGTTTAATCAGGGGAGACTTCCTTCACAAAAGGAGCCAGGAGGAGAAATCTAGCCACCACCCACAGAAACCTCTGTGAAGTGTGACAGGGCAGACAGAAATGCCCATAAGCATACAATGGGCCTGTGCGGCATCCAGGCATGGCCCCCCTGATGGGAGCCCGCTATCCCCATGTGCTTACAGAACAGTCTCTCTCCAACACATGAGGAACTGGTTCTCATTTCAATTCCCTCCCCTTTTTGAACCAGGCATTTCAACAAAGGATGCCGTATGATTGGTTTCGCCTGCTCTATTCTTTCTACACCGCAAGGCTTTCTGCATTCCCCAAGCAACAAGTCCCTTGATTATCAGCTCCGCAGAAAGGCCATGTTTCCAGGAGCTTTTCATGCAGAGCATGAGGCGCAACTGTTAAGTGGTGCTTTGTATTCCGTGCAGACACGCGGCTGTAGGATGTTGGCGCTGAAGGGAAGCATTTGATCTCTACAGAGGGCCCAGCAGGCAAGGAGCTTCTAATTATAAAGGTGGTGTTTGCAGGCAGGCCAGGAAATATTGGGGTGGTGCAGGGGGCATTCAGAGCTTGCCAAGCCAACTCCTCCCAGGGCACATTTTCCCCCTCAGCACGAACCTGCTGGGGACCAGCTGTCCCCATTGGGTTTGTTCTTCTTGAATCGTACACTTGGAAAGTAGAAAAACTACTCTTTCATGCATGGGGTGGGTGGAGCCCAGAGTGTGTGGCGCACAGGCCAGTGGGGACAGGTGTAAATGCCACCCTCCACATCTCCTTGATTACACCAAGGCAGGGCAGACAACAGGCAATGTGGGAAAAACCCAAGAAACGTCACAAAGCACTTTAAAATCCCATTGACTTGAAATGGTGATTTAAAGCACAAGTTTAAATGTGTCTTCTTTAAATGCATGAGGCTTAAATGCGCTTAACTTTGACCCATAGTCATTCATTTATAAAGTTACTTGTGGACATGTGGAGAGAGGGGGCTTGTGTGTTGCAATGATTTCTGGGAGTTTTACACACAGTTACATTGCACCATGTTTGAATCTCTGCCAGGGAGGGTCAGGCCACTGTGCATCAAAGGTGGCAGACAGGATTTGGCCTCAATGCTAGAGAGCCCCAAAATGCTGGGCTTCATTTTCTCCAATGGGAGTGAAAGGTTGCCATGCACTGATGTGGGAGAATATAAAGAGGAAGCATTTGGAGCAATGTTAGAAACAGAGATATGAAAACTAGGAGCTAAATGGCACCTTAAATCTAGGTTATGGGCGCAACAATGGAATGTCTAAGCACACTTTTTTAAATAACAAGAACACAAAGCTGAAAATGAATGAACTGCAGCTAAAATATTACGTTCATTTTTCACACGGTATAGTCCTTCCCCGGCCCATCCCCCTAATATTCTTAAGAGGGCCTCTTCTCCAATCTTCAGAGAGTAGTTGGAATTGGCAGGAAAAGGTCCTCATTTCCTTCCACTTTGCAGTTTTAATATGAAATCTTAGGCACAGTACTGCACCCAGAGCTCAGAAACTGCTTGCGCTAATGAAACTCCCTGTCACAAAGTGCGCCTAGAACAATGGGAGTTTCGAACACTGATTTAGAGATGTCACTGGGATGGTAGTTAAGCTTGTTCTCTGCACCCAGTGGCCCAATCCCACAGGGCTTATACCTTTTCTCACATCTGCTTATATAAGCTTCTGTTATATAAGCTTCTGCCTCTTATCTCTGCATATGCTTATCCTCCATTTAGTTTCTTGGTCACAGTAACATGTCACAGAACTTCGGGAACTGTTGCATCCCTCCATCTCTCTCTCTTCTCTCTCTCTCGCCACCAATCTGTTTATGCATCTTCCCCAGCGCAATCCTCCAATAATCCAGTACAGGCTGGGATACAAGGCCATGCTAAAACAGTCAGTCTAAATCTTTCAAGGCTTTACGCAGGAAGGATGTGCACTCATGTTCACACTGATCAACTATAAAGTGAAGCTTTCATCAACTAGATTGAGGGGGAGGGCAGTGTTTTCTGTGATAGTTTACCCTTATGTATTCATTTTTACGATATTTATATACAGCTTTGCAGGCCAATTTTACAAAACAACTTACATAAAAGGATTAAAGTGATAGGCATACACTGGAATTATATAATAGGTCAGCAAATATAAGATGTGGACGGGTGACCCTGCAAAGGGTTGTGTTCAAAAAGCCCTACTCAAGAATAGACACACCAAAATTAAGTACCCTAACTTAGTCGTGTATATTAATTTTAATGGCTCTACTCTGAGTGGAGCTAACGTTGACTAGCACCCAAGGCCTGTAGTTTGGAACCAGAATATGACATGTGTAGTGCTGTCCAAAGTGCTGCAGAGAACATAGAAAGAGACCAGCTGCCCATCTGGATGGTTTAACCATCTCTCCTTTGGCTTCAGGTTGCAACTGAGAGTTGAGCTGGTATTTTTGATCATAGTCTGAGCTGTATCACACCTCCCTTGCCCGCCCACTATAGCCTCTATCACCCTCTCATGCCCCCAACTGCTGCATGCCAAGAGCCAGAGAGTACTTAATAGCAGGCAAATTACAGATAGGCTAACGATGCAGTTGAGGTGAAGGGTAACTGTTGTATATTGATCTGGCTAATGAGGCGGAAATGCAAAATTACAGTCGTTCAGACTATTTATGCATTAAGTACCTTCTGCCCTAAAGGGAGTCCAGCTTTGCCCGTAGCTCACCCTTCCCATGCTCTTCAAGGTGGTAGTGCTCCTCTGAGGAGTTCTATATCTACTGGTTTTATTGGAGCACAGTGAGATCAGGAACACTTTCCCTCTTAAATAGTGGCGTATGCTTTGACACTGAAGGCAGGTGGTTGAAGAGGAAAGAGGCATACAACAATTATTCCGCGGCACTGAAAAATTACTCTGCACATAATCAGAAGAACTCTCAAATTATTGCTTCCAGTGCAGAGCTTTGACAATTAAAACAGTTTATGTGTCCAAGCCATGAAGAAGCACAGGTTCCCCATCTTTGAGCTCCTAGGGCATGAACAGAGAATTCCCAGTAGCAGGTCCATGACAGGGCAATTCCTTTATCTTGAAGGTTCACCAACATTCATCTGAACATCTTTTCAAGAAAAGCTGTGAGGCTTTCTTGTTTGGACTAGGGTTAATGCCTTGAGTTAAACAGGAGCCAGGTTTTATTGATCACTGCCCCTCTTTCAAGGAGCTCAAGCCGTGCAGTTATGCCATGTTATTGTCACAACATTCCTGTGAGGTAGATTATGCTGAGAGTTATGCTGAGACTTTTTGAAAAATGCACCAGAAAAAAAGAAATAAAAATGTACCAACAACTGGTTATTTTAGCTTGACAGGGTTGTTGTTGGTTTTTGTTTTTTTTAAATGTTGTAGCAGCCTTAGAGATGAAGCAGATCAAAAATTTAGACAGGAAACAAGAGGTTCAGCAGTAAAGGCTCAGTGCATCTTGGCTCAAATTCATCCCTGTGCTCCCAATCAACATATAACAGCATGGTGCTTCTACAAAGAAACCCTGCTTGGGTTTTTCTCAAGAGCCCTTTGCACTCGCAATCCAGGATTGCATCTTACACTTTATTTGGAGCAATGAAATGATCGTCTGGGAAATTTATAACGCAACAATTTTTAGAATGAGTGCAAAACCTCTTGGAGAAGCATTCTTGTGCACTGACAGCAAATTATCTATCATCTATCTATCTATATCCATCTATCTATCATCTACAAAACTGTATTAGTTTTTAAACAGAGATGGAGAACCTGTGTCCCTCCAGATGTTTCTGAACTACTACTCTCATCATCCCCAATTGTTGGCTATGCTGGCTGGAGCTGATAGGACTTGGAGATCAATAAGAGCTACCCAATCCTAGGTTTAAAATGTGGCACTGCAGTACAGCCTAGTGAGCTATGAACTAGGAAATCCTAGATCAAAATTGACATCACTCAGGAACATACTTGGTAAGCTGGGACAAGGAACCATTTCAGCCATAGCATCTTCAATACATTAGGTTAATATTAACATGAGGGTAATACTAATACTCGAGGGACATGGGTGGCGCTGTGGGTTAAACCACAGAGCCTAGGACTTGCTGCTCAGAAGGTTGGCGGTTCAAATCCCCACGATGGGGTGAGCTCCCATTGCTCGGTCCCTGCTCCTGCCAACCTAGCAGTTCGAAAGCACATCAAAGTGCAAGTAGATAAATAGGTACCGTTCTGGCCGGAAGGTAAACGGCGTTTCCGTGTGCTGCTCTGGTTCGCCAGAAGCAGCTTAGTCATGCTGGCCACATGACCCAGAAGCTGTACGCCGGCTCCCTCAGCCAATAAAGCGAGATGAGTGCCACAACCCCAGTGTCGGCCACGACTGGACCTAATGGTCAGGGGTCCCTTTACCTTTACCTTTAATTCTAATACTAATTTCACATCATCTTTGCAATAATTACTAATTATTAGAAATACTAAGATCTGAGCATTTGGTTAAGTTATTTCTCACGGGCATCTGTGTCTTCTTTATAGTAGCAAGATAAAGATCCTTTATTTGCATTGACCATATTAAGCATTGCTGTGGACATTGCTGTGGTGAATAATGCAGTTAATAAACCTAAAAGGTTCATAAATAAATGGAAAGAGGCCATTGCCTAGCAAAGCACATGTTCTGGATTCAGAAGGTCACAGGTCCAATCTCTAACATCTGCAGTTTCCAAAAAGAAAAGGTTATCCAGTAGCATGGCTGAAAGAGACCCCTGCCTGATACCCTGGCCAGTTGGGAGTTGATAGCACTGGACTAGGAATAGGGGTGAGAAACCTGTGGCCTTCCAGATGCTGCTGCACTCTAGCTCCCATCAGCCCTAGCCACTATGATCAATTGTTGAGAGTTAGTGGGAGTTGTATAGGGTGTTAGGGGAGGGATGGTATCTCTGGTGGGGAACACGTTGTGCTCCTTCTGGTGTGGTTTGTCCACCTTTGGTCTCCACCCTGTACTCAGTTCTCATTTGTGGCTCCTAGAAGCTGTCAGCACGTAACAGTGGCTACACACTGGGAACAGCTTCAACTGGCTGGCTAAACCAGGTGAGGGTAGTTGATGGGTCTCAAATCCTTGGTGAGTTAGGGACTTCCCCCACATGTGAAGACAGGCTCAGAAGACTGAGGGGATAAGAATAATGGTGGGTCCAATGGTCAAGAAGGCAGTTTCTGCATATGCTGTAGAAGGAAGTGAGGGACAGGTAAGGCTCACCAACCTGGGAAGGTAGCCCATCTAAGAGAAAGAAAATGGATGCTAAACCTCCACTGCCTTGTGGGACATCTTCTGGAGATGCCCTGACTCTGCTCTGGCTAGATGAAGGATAGCCATGTGGTGCCCTCAATACATTTGTACTACAACTCCCACCAGTCACAATCAGCATGGGCAACGGTCAAGAATTATAGGTGTTGTAGTCCAGCAACATCTGGAGGTCATCATGTTGACTATGCCTGCACTGGATGCTGCTGCCTGGCCGCTGACCTCATTGTCCTCCCCCCACTCAATAAAATGAGCAAACATAGTCATGTCATTTAAATAGAGCCTTTCAAATGTTCAGGCAGCACCCTCGTGTGGCTAAAAGGAACAAGAGGTAAGCCTCATGATTCTCTCTAGTGCTTGCAACAAGCTCAATGGCACTGAGACATGAAGCTCTAATCACACCTTCTCAGAAAAGACAGCACAGAGTTTGAAAAGGTGCAGAAAGGAGCAGCCAGAATAAAGAAAGGGTTGAAGAATCTTTCCCTTCCAGAAAATACTAAAGCTTCAGGAGCTATAGATCAGAATAATTTTTTTTAAGACAAGCAAGAGGGAGGCATGTTATGGAGAGAGTGGATGGGGGGAGAATTATTCTCCCCCTTTCCATGATTGAACTTAGGTCCACCCCGTTAAGGTGCTTGGCAGTAGGCTCAACAAGGCACAAGCAACAGATAACAAAGGAGATTTGGCTGGTTTGCCAGCTACACCCCCATCTGGGGAAAAAGAAGGATGGTTTCGATGGGTCTTTTGTTTGGATAAAATGCAATATACTCCATTTCTTGATTCACTGTCACTACACCATACGGTTAAACTGGTCACCTCTCTGTCCATTTCAAGAATGGGGAATTGAGGCTAAGGGGGCCACTGACTGGATCCATTCCTCACCCCAAAGCAACAGCAGACAGGTGATCAATAAAGCCAAAGCCTCCACCTTGCAGCCCATAATTTAGGCAGCTGCTGTGGTGCAAGCAAGTGAATGCCTGGGGTTGCCCTACTCTTCTCTCAGTCTGAGGCAGCAGTAGCTATAGGGAGTAGGGTGGAGAGGGGCAGGGAAGTAGTAATTTTGGCAGGTCCTACTTGTCATAAAAAGGTGAGAAAACCTGCACTTTCCAAACTCCCACTTTCGACACAACTCTTAAGATTCAGGAGACCTGTCCCCCGCTAATTTGCATCTGTAGGGCTGGGACCTGCCTGCCTCTCCTTATAGATAGCATGCCAAAAAGCTGAGGCTATCACTGAGAAAGCCCTTTTATAACCACAACCAACTGCGTCTACAAAGCCATGTTTTAGCTGGTACTTCCCATGGCTTGTGATCAGAAAGGAGGACTCATATAGGAGCTGAACTTGAATCTTACACCTCTGAACTCAGAACCTGATCAACAGGATCCTATTTCCCTGATGTAATTCAAAGCAGCTTGATGGGACTCAATCTTGTTGGCACAGGATCTTGCCTTAATTTTAAAATTATTAACACCTTACATTATTATTTTTTACCATTTTAATATAATTATTTTATATTTCTCATTTTAAAAAAATTGCATCGTTTTTAATTCTTTATTTAATAGTATACTTAACATCCTATATTGTGTTTTATGTGGTCTGTTTTCTTCCTACCTTCTCTACAGGTTATTACACACACACACACACACACACGGATCTAAAGTTTGTATCAAACTTTATATCATTTATCTCTGGATTTTAAGCTTTGTCATCTACATCCTGCTGGACAGCAGTCTGAGTTCAAAGCTCTGCTCAGCCACTGATTTACATAGATTAATTATTTTATATGATCTCTCTGACCCACTTCGTCACCTGTAAACCAGGTGAGCAATGCTTGGGCTAAAGAAGCAATAGAGACATCAGTGATGTCATAAAACACTTGCCAGTGTGACAAAAGAGGAGGCTCTGAATAACAGAATCTGATAGACAAGAAGATAACATGAGTAGAGTGAGCACAGGTAAGTGTCTGGGGTGCGGGACAGGGTAAAAGTTTAAGAGTTTAAAATAAAAGAATTGCTGGGCCTCAAATCTTTGTAGAAGCTGTGTCTGCTGGTCTGGAGGTCCTTCCCCTAATCCCAGGAATATGGTACCAAGTTACGATTATTCAGAGGTTAACAAAGGCTCTTTGCATTTTCACAGAGGCACTCTGT
The DNA here is from genome assembly GCF_965113315.1 of Podarcis vaucheri. Taxonomy (NCBI): domain Eukaryota; kingdom Metazoa; phylum Chordata; class Lepidosauria; order Squamata; family Lacertidae; genus Podarcis; species Podarcis vaucheri. The sequence goes on from NC_138751.1 coordinate 32,102,632, forward strand.
TCTGTTCTCAAGGTTCTAGGTCTGAGCCCAGGTATTTAAAACAGATTCCAAGGTGAACCCCCAGTGAAGCTAGACTCTTAAGAAAGGAGAAGCTAATGTCAGGCAAGGGTTTCAGATGCTGCTGGTTACAACAACAATGCTGTGTGGTGGTTAGTGTGTTGGACTAGTGGGGTTCAAATCCCCACTCAGCTATGAAGTTCACTGGATGACCTTGGGTCAGTCACTCACCCTCAGTCTAACCTACCTCACAGGGCTATTGTGAGGATAAAATGGGGAGAACTATTTACACCACCTTGAGTGCCTTGGAGGAAAGGTTGGATATAAATGGTGATGGTGATGATGATGATACAGTTTCCATCATCCCTGGCCATTGGCCATGCTTGCCATAGCTGATGAGAGCAGAAGTTCAACAGCATCTGGGGGCACAGTGTTAGCTATTCCTGGCCTACCGGAGTTTGCAGTAAAAAATGAACTTTTAAACCCACTAAAATGAAGCTTTTTTAGTGCCAGCAAAGGGCTTGTAAGCTATATCCACTGCTCCCAAAGATCCTATTAGTACTAGAGTCAAATAACAGGCAAAAGGTTCAGTCCCTTCCATGAAGGCAAAAAGGATAGTGGTATGGTGGTGTTAGCTTTGGACCAGGTTCAAATTCCAGCTCAGCCATGGATCTTACTGGATAGCCCTGGGCAAACTGGTCTCTCTCTCTCTCTCTCTCTCTCTCTCTCTCTCTTTCTCTCTCTGTGTGTGTGTCCCCTCCCCCCCAGCCTTCCCCAACTACTATAATTAACAGGCTGTATTTATAAAGCAATATTGAACTCTAATGGTCATTCGTTCTAGCCAGAGAATCCTGGAGTTTCTAGTTATTTTGAGGAGGTCTAGAGATTTCTGACCATAAAGAACACTGAGAACTAGAACTACAATCCCTTTGATACTGGGGGTGGGGTTAGAATGGCATGCAATGCAGATATGCTCATTGTGTTGCTATTAGGATAAAATATGTCCTGTCTTTCAGTCAAAGACATCTCAAGCTGGATAACATTAAAAGCAATCATGTAATCATTAAAAGGACAGCAGCATAAAATCACAAGGGGCACAGTAAAAAGACCGTCAATAATATTAAAATTAGCAGCTCAGCCAACAAAAAACAGTTTCACTTCTATTAGTAGTAGTAGCAGCAGTAGTAATAGTAAACTGTCCTTCATCCATAGATCTCATGGCAGTTCACAGCATAAAAATACAGGATAAGACAAAATACATAATAAAAACAAGAACAGAACAAAACAATAACCCCCCTCCCCTTCTAGCTCAAGTGTGTGTTGGAAGAATCAGGTCTTTGCAGCTAGCTGAAAGCAGGCCTAGTGTGTCAGCAGACGACATCCTTGGGCAGCTACTAAGAGCCTGATGATGATGATGATGATGCCACTCTCCAGGACCCCCTTTTTTCAGCTCTCAAACTAGCACTGAGTGGTAATTAGTGTAATTGCCCTCAATGCTGTGGAGGGATGCGACATGACCTCAGAGCATTGTGGGCAATTACTATTATGGCAGCTGCCTGTAGGGTGGCCAGGTCTCCTACCTTACAGAGGACAGCCGTCTATTTGAAGGACTGTCAGAGGAAATAGCTGGCCTAAGTCCTGTTTAAAGCTAAAGGAGGAGGAGGAGGGAGCTGGCAGGGAGGGGCGCCATTGTGTCCCTGACCTCTCAGCAGCAGCCACTGCCTCTTTTCAGGAGGGGGCGGAGGGCAAGCTGGCACTCTGCCCTCATTTGTTGTCTGTTTTGAGGATATATAAGCGGCCACTCCAGTGTTAATCAGAATGCCAACTTCCTCCTCCTGTGTCTGGTGGGAAATCATGGAGGGGGGGCAGAGGTTGCTGACAGTAAGGAAGAGGAAGGAGGAGGGTGCACACTAGACCCCACCACCACCACTTCTGTGAAGCAGCTGTGAAGAGAGGCAGAGTGCTCCAGGGAGGGCTACCTAGGCAAATTTAAAGGGCTCGTCCTTCTTCTGTTTGTGGATTTCTAGTCACAGGTTCAAAAGTTCCTTTTTTTTGTCCTGCCATTTTCTCCGGGAAACCCCACGGTTTAGTGCTGAATCACAAAAAAGTTGGGTTTTCTGCAGATTGACGTTTGTTCCAATTCACTGGTAAACAGTGGGGTTTCCCAGGGAAAGTGGTGCGACAAACAACAACACCACCACCACACTATTGGACCCGTGACTAGAAATCATGGGACAAGTGGAAGTGTGAGTGAGTCCTGAGAAGGCCCTGTATCACATACCTGGCATTGTGTACCTCCAATGGAAGTGTGGTACAGCTTTCAGCATTAATGTGACTACCTTGGCAGGTTTGCATGGAAGGAGGTGGTCCTTAAGGTATGCTGCCTGGTCCCAAACTGTTTAGCGCTGGAGTGAGGAACCTTTTGCAGCCTGAGGGCCAAACTCCCTTATGGGCAACCACCTGGGGGCCACATGGCAGGGATGGGCAGGGCCAGAGGAAGAAACGGGCAGAGCAACAGGTGTGACTCTTAGCTTTGTACAGCCAAAGCCAAAGGTTTCTTCCTACAACCACATCCTGCACATCTCTCTCCATCAGTGCAAGTACATATTCCAGCCGGGCTGGGTGGGTGGTACAACTAAAGGAAGTGTGGGGAACCTTTGCCCCCTCCAGGGCCCACCATCCCTAGCCATTTGCTGGGGCTGATGGGAGTTGCAGTTTAGCAATATTTGGGAGAGTCACAGGTTCCACATCTCCACAGAGCAGAGCCATTTAAGGGTGCAGCCTGGAAAGGGGTGTGGTTGGATAAGAGTCCCACGGGACAAACAGAGAGGCCTAGAGGACTGATTTCAAGGGTGAGGTTCCAAATCCCTGGTTTAGGTGCTCTAAAGGTTTGAAGCTAGCACTGGATTTGGCCTGGAATTAGAATAGTATGTTGGTATAATATTCAATTTACACTGCTTCTGAGCCCCGTTGTATCCCTCTGAAGCAAGATAGGCTTGGAGGGGGGTGCTTTTGATTCCTACCATAACAACAGGGTAAATAAGCACTCTTCCCACAAAACGTTGCTCTTTTCATTGATTTTGAATTTGAAGCATTCACTACCCTAGCAAGAGCAAAAGGCCACATTTTGAAGCTGAAAAGCTTTCATTGCCTCTACAAATACCAAACTTTGCACGGGGAAACTTGAATCTGAAAACCAAGGGTGGTAGGCACATTGAAACTGAATGAGCATGACCAAGTGGGGGACCTTCGATTTCAATGGGCCTATGCTGAGTAAAACTTAGTTGACTACCACGACAGATGCTTAGAAAAGGTGGCCCCATTTCTCAGTTTAATCTTTGCTGTTTTCCAAGATGCCAGGCACAGAAGCAAGCCATGGGAAAACCTTTTTCACCAGGAAAATGGGGCCCCTCCAGCGCCAGCTGCGCCAGGGGGAATATGGAATGTTCCAGTTTTCCCCCATGTTTGAAAGTGACTTTATCCAGGTAAGCCCCTGGGAGGTTTGGTGCGGGTGTAGGAGGCAGGAATCTAAACAGGTACAAAGGAGAGGTGCAGGCCAGCAAGGCTAGGTAAATGGTTTCATTCCTAAAATGATAGGTTCCGGGGCCTTAAAAGTTCTGCTCTTGGCTAGTGTATCATTATTCCAAGGGGAGCCAACATGGCACCCTGCAGGGGTTGTTGGACTACGACTCCCCTCAGCTCCAGCCAGCATGGCCAATGATGGTGGGTGTTGTACTGCAACATCTTAAGGGCTCCAGGTTGGCTACCCCTGAATTATTATCCACACATCACAGATTAGTTGTGATTGGTTGTTTGGGATTAGTTCAAGCCTGCATGATTTGTGATGCATCAGGCAAATGCAGCTCACCAGCTATAGGCACTTGGTAACGTTCTACCATTTTTTCTGTTCCAAGCTACCAGCCCATGTCTGTTGATGGATTTTGAGGCAATTATGTTAAATACCAACTTGTACCCTTTGGGGTTAAGTCGTTCATATATATATTTCAGCCTTCATAGCTGGAAGAATGCCAGAAGGAAATTATATTCAGTTTATATATTCACTAGATTCTCCACAAATACACTTAGTTCAATCCAGACTTCGTTGCACTTAGGTCCCACTGAAATCTCATATGCAATACATATGATACTGTAAGGGTGATATTTAACTAACTTTTACTCAGAGGACACCCATTGAAAGGAATGGATTTAAGTTAGTCATGTTCATTAATTTCAGTGGATAAGAACATAAGAAGAGCCTACTGGATTAGGCCAGTGGCACATCTAGCACAATATCCTGTTCTCACAGTGGCCAACCAGTTGCCTGTGGGAAACCTGCAAGCAAGACCTGAGCTCTCCCCTCCTGTGGTTTCCAGCAACTGGTATTCAGAATCATTTACTGTCTCCAACTGAAGAGCATAGACAACATAGCTAGTAGCCATTTACAGTCTTATCCTCTGTGAATTTTCTAATCCTCTTTTTAAAACTGTCTAAGCTGCTGGCCATCACTACCTCCTGTGGGAGCAAATTCTATAGTTTTAACTATGCAAGGCATGAAGAAGTGCTTTTTTTTTTGTCTGTCCTGAATCTATACTGGTTAAAAATTAGTTGACTATCACCCAATGAAAATAAAATTTTAAAGGGCAGGCAGCAAAGGAAAGTACATGTAATTTCCACTGCAGGTTAGTCCCTCTCCAAACACAAACAATAGCAATAAGGATTCATCCAGACTTCCCCAACCTAGTAACCTCCAGATGTTTTTCTACTGCAATTCCCATCAGACCCACCAGCAGCATGGCCAACCATCTGAGATTATTGCTGTTGTGTTACAAAACATCTAGAGGGGCACCAAGTTGGGGGAGGCTGGTTGAGATACTGTCCATTTTTAGAAGGCGGTAAACTGTGTGTTAAGTCTATCTTGTACCCTCAGATCAGCAAACAAGGTGGCCCAGTTGAGATCCACAACCAGGAGCATATTGTGACTCTTGGCATTACCTCTACAAGCCCTGTCCTGCTGATCCCAAATGTGCTGCTCCTGGCACGGCCCATTGCCCCATCTGAAGAGCACACTACAAAGGCGAAAAGCATCTTCCACCGTCACCCACCACCAAGATATGAGCTAACCAGGTGAGTCTTTCTGCAGTGGCATCGGGCATGCCCAGGTGACAATATCCCATGCTCAGTGAATTTCCATAGCACATCACAGGAAGCAAGGGAAGTGGGGCTTAATTTGAGTCACAGGTCTCTATGGCTCAGCCCTGGAACCTAGATTCACCTGTTCTGGCTGTTCTGTATTTGCCCAAATGGCTTTAGTGGGAACTGTGTGTCCTCATCACCAGCAAACCTGTGGCTGAATTGGAGGATATTGTGGGGATGCCTCCCTGCTTGAAATGCCAACAGCCATGTGCTTTGAGGATGATTGTTTTTGTAAAAGGTTGATGGCAAAAATTCCAGTTATCATTGTACTAGCATGACTTCAACATGAAAAGGATGGTGGCAAAAGCAGACTCTTTTTTTCCTGTACAGCAAGCACTGGAGGTTTGTTCTTCCTAAAACTTTTGCTTCGTTGGTGAAATCACAGATGAGTGAAGAGTAAGCCCCAGGTTTCTCCCTATCCTTTTGGCAGCTGAGAAACTAACCCCAGAGTAAGGCTAACTTGAGGGGGGGAGTTGGTATTTGCATCCTAATGCAAATTCTGTGAAGACAACTCCATGAAATCGCACAACATTGGGCTTTTCAAAATGTATACAGTGGTACCTCGGGTTAAGAACTTAATTCATTCTGGAGGGCCGTTCTTAACCTGAAACTATTCTTAACCTGAGGTACTTCTTTAGCTAATGGGGCCTCCCGCTGCTGCTGTGTTGCCGCCGTGTGATTTCTGTTCTTATCCTGAAGCAAAGTTCTTAACCCGAGGTGCTATTTCTGGGTTAGCGGAGTCTGTAACCTGAAGCGTCTGTAACCTGAAGCGTCTGTAACCTGAGGTACCACTGTATGAGCAAGCTTATAACAAGTATTTCAAACTACTAGACCACATGATTCATCCTCCCTGCTATTAAAGATACAAATGAATAAATTATCTTGGATTGGAAAGAGTACACATAGAAACATAGGAAATCGCTTTGTACAGATTCATATCAACAGTCCACCTAGCCCAGTATTGTCGATATTGACTGGCACCAGCTCTCCGGGGTTTCACACAGAAAACACTCCCAGCCCTGCCTGGAGATGACCCAGGATTGAACCTGGGACCTTCTGCAAGCCAAGCAGATGCTCTGCTGCTGAGCTACTGAGACAGAGCATCTGCTTTCTTACAGATTAACTTTCATTGCTTTCTTCCTTACAGATGATCATTTCAGTGGTGCAGAACAGTAAGCTGCAGTTTTTAAAGCCTTAACTGTTCCCAATCTCACTTCCTCAACACACACACCTATGCAGGTTATTCCCTTTGCGTTACGTCAAGATCAGCATCCACAATGCAGAGAAAAAGCAGCTGCGGTTCAAGCTGGTGAGTGGCCGCACCTTCTACCTCCAGCTGTGTGAGTCAGACAAGCGGGGTGATCTCTTTGATGCCTGGGTCAGGATTGTCCAAATGCTGCGGCCGCCCTCCGAAGAAAACCTTGATGAGCATCCGAAGAAGAAGAAAGGGAAGAAGCCCAAAAGCCTGAAACCCAGTTCGTCAGCCCCATCACTGCCTCTCAAAGGCAAAGTGAAGAATGCTCTCAAGGTCAGTAAGCTCTGGCCCCTGGGAATTGGTGGGGAACAGAATGGGAAGAAGAGGGGAATGGAGCAGGCCTTATATATCAACAACTACCAGACTTTTAGAAGACATCTGAAGGCAGCCCTGTTTAGGGAAGCTTTAATGTTTGATGTATCACAGTATTTTAATATTCTTTTGGAAGCCGCCCAGAGTGGCTGGGGAAACCCAGGCAGATGGGCGGGGTATAAATAATAAATTATTATTATTATTATTATTATTATTATTATTATTATTATTATTATCATCATCATTATCATTATCATTATTATATCTGGGTTTGCATCCTGGGGAAGAGTGGGTTAAGGATGAACCCTGTACCTGTGTTTCAGGTGGGACATCAAGGGCTTCAAAGCCCAACCTCCTGCTGCCTCGCTGGTGGTTTAGAGAACTGGAGCAATATCTGTACATGGAGGGTGGGATTTGGAGCTGAAAGTCATGACTCTTTGGTCATCTTTCTCCCTGGCTGAATGCCCCATTTTCCATTTTCTCAGAGTTCATCTCCTAAACATGCATCTTCAGGAAAGCGCAATTGGAATATTCACACTGCCACCAAAATGGCCAGTGCCCAGGAATTTGAGACCAAGAAAACATGTGAGCCAATCATATCTTCAGACAGCTCGGGCAGCCTCCAGCCTCTAACACCAGCACTGCCTTCCAGATCAGAGAACACACTCACAAAGGATCCTGAACTGCCTCTAGAGGCCCAGGAACTGGCTGAGAAGTCAGAAAAGGAGGCCGCTGAATTGAGTCCCAACCGGAAGAGCTACGTTGGCGAGAAAAGTGGCTCTCAGACTAAGAGGTATCAAGAGGGATAGCTTGCGTGGCCTCAGGGAGAGTGCATAGCTGGGAAAGTTGTGCAGTCTCTCATCTTTCTCCGGACCAGTCCTACCATTGGGAAGAGTAAGGCAGTGTCTTCTGAGGGCTGGGAGGTGGGATCAGCAGCATCAGCCCCCTGGCCATTCCAATCTGATGGAAGACAGAGTTGTGCACACCGCCTAAACTAGCCTGTCAATCTCAACAGTGGTGGAGGATACTGTTACAAGTGTTGAAGAAAGATTCAACCTGCCTCTATACTTGGGGAATTGGGCATGGGCTGCACAACTTTGTCCTTTGCCTCAGGCAGAAAAATGTCTTGGGCTGACCCTGCTTAGAAAATACTGGGGAGGATTCTGGGGAAGTTGCTATTGTTGCATGGGGGATATACTACTTCCATGGTCTCCCTTCCTCAATCATTAACATGATGACTGGAGTCATTCCATTAGAACAAGGATGGGCATCATCATGGCCTCCAGATGACAGTAGACTCCATCCCCCAGCCCAGATTGTCTGGAACCACAGAGCATCAGGATTCCCAGAGGAATTCCCGGGATTCCCAGCCCACACCCTGCCTGAGGAGGCTGGAATTGTGAAGGACCCAGCAACCTCCCAAAAAGCCCACCCTAGCTCTGGACCTGCCACTATCACCCTTGAGGTGCCAGAAGCAGAGAACACACTGAAGCTCAGCATGTACACTATTTAATTACAAGGGAGAGGGCTTTCCTCTACCCTCCTCAATTACAGAATCCTCTCCAAAAAGATGCTCCCCAGGTGCCTATGTTGCAACCCTTTCAGCAGAAACTTCCAAGTTTTACCTTATTCTTAACCATGCTCAACTTTAAAATGTTAAGGAGAAGAACTGTATCAAGTTTATGTAATAAAAAATAATTTTATCCCACTCATAAGAGTCAGGGTAAAAATATTAAAGCAAGCATTCTTATCACCTTTATAAAGGCAAAAGGCCCATTAAAGCATATGGAAATGAGTGTTCCTTAATAACAATTTGGCCAAAAGCTTTTCAACAGAGCCTTCTTCAGTGGCCTGATATTTGCTTAGGCTTTGATGTAGAGGAACTTCATTCCTGAAATGAGAACAAGTTGAATCTAAACGCAAGACACTTACCTCCCCTCAATTTCTCATTTTAGTGTTATCATCAGGAAATAATAATAATGTTGGGAGACATCAATAAGCCATAAAAGCGCAGAGCGGTGTGCTCTTTTCAGAGCCAGGCAAAAGCATTTCTGTTCACCCAGGGATTATAAACTGCTACAGCTTGGTTCTTGTTTTTGTCACTTTTTTAAAAAAAAGAGGATTGCATTCTTATATTGCTGCTTATTATGTTATGATATAAATGGATTGTGTGCCAGCCTGAAATCCAAATAGGTTGGTGATATTCAAATGTTTCAAACAAACAAACAAAGGGCTCATCCACACTTCCATTTGTGCCGTGCTTTCTAGGCACAGGTCTTCATTTTAAAGAGCACTTTTTCTTTTGCTCCACCACTGCCCCTTTGAAAACCTGCTCTTTAATGCCAAATAGGAACAAACAGCAATTCCGGTTTTCTGCAGATTGTTGTTTGCTCCGATTCAGAGGTAAAGAGCAAGTTTTTGTAAGGAAAGCATCAAGGCAAAAAAAAAAAAAAGCAAGCACTCGGACATGGTGCTTTTCAAAGCTTTATAACGTGGGACTGTGCCTAGACACAAAAGGAAGTCTGGATGAGCCCAAATACTTCAGAGGAAGAGGCAAGCAGTGGTATGAACTGCAGATCAGGATCCTGCTGAGTTACCAGGAAGAAGCCTGGTAGCCAAGTCTAATATAGTGCCCTAGCTGCTCCAGCTCACCACATACTGGACCTGCTTTCACAGCTCAGATACTGCTGGACAGCTCCCTGGCTAATACTGCTCTCCTTGCTCAAATATCTACTCATGCTGCTTGGGTCTTCCCCTCAGAGTTTGGGGTTGGCGGGACGCAGGATATGATGGTGCCCTGACACAGGTGAGTGTCCTGAAACACTTACAGGTGGAGGGATGGAGAGCTTGGCAGCTCAGCGGTAGCAGATGGAGTAGTTATGGCCTCAAATTTTTTTTAGCTTGAATAAGGTGCAGTACAAATAGAAAACCAACAGAAAGTTCATTTGTTTTCTTTTTCTATCTCAGGTTAACATGGAGATGTGGCTCAATGGCATTTTAATTTTTTTTACTGTCATGTGCACAATCCTATGTTAAATATTTGTGGCAGAGAGGAGAGAGAGAGCGCTTTGGGCAACTGTACAGGAGTGCATGCATGTTTGTGCATCTTATTTCACTGTGCAGACAGAAATTGGGGGATGGTCTTATGGAGTCAAACAACATGGGTTTCTAATGAGGTGCACTGTTTTTATTTCAGAAAATCTGACATAAAAAGCCATCGAAGCAGCTCAGGAGAGAAAGGTAGGAGAGATGTCTGCACCATCGAACAAAATCTCACTTCTCTGTGACTTCCCCACCTACCCAACCCCAGTGCAAACACATAGACAGACTGCCTGGGCAACAACCACCACATACTGTATGGTCAGAGCTAAGAGAGGACCAGGCTTTGGGAAGGAGGTGCGAAGCTCTGGCAGGGTCCTAGAGTCCTCACATCTCCTTCACAAAGCTAGGAAAGGACTAACTAGGCTTTAGGAATGAGGCAGGATGATTCTAGGACCCCATCAGAGCTCTTACGGCTCCTTCCCAAAGCCCAGCACCTTGCTCACCTGGCTTTGGGAAGACAGTGCAAGGGCTGAGAGGGCGGCATCAAATGATGCTGAGGGCTGCCCAAAAAAAGGGCCTTGAGGGCTGCATGCAGCTCACATTTTGCTCAGTTTCAGCTGATGTGCCAGCTGCAGCCTCTTCTACAGAAAGCTCATCTTGCCACAGTTTCTATTTTATTTTTTAATTCATTTAGAGCATTTGTACCCCACTCTTCGGCCAAAAAGGCTCCCAGGGTGGCTCCTATACAGTCATTTAAATGGTTTATATACAATCAATTAGTCATTGCCTGCAAGCTTACACTCTATGTATTTATTTGTTAAAAAACCTGACAGGGAGAGAAGGAGGAGGAGAAAAATTCAGGCACCATTTCTTAACTAGTACTTCTTTTAACACAGAATCAATGCAGGGGCAGGAGGTTTCTGCTGGTCTTTCAGCAGAGCTGATGGAATGAGTCCTACTTCCCATCTCTTCCGCTGATGGAATGGCTGCTGTCAGGTGACAACTAAGAGAGAAAGGAGGCTTGACAGAGCTGGTATTCGGTTGCTTTAAGACTAGAGTGATGTACTGTGCTTTATGTGGAGCTGCCCTTGAAACACATTCAGAAACTGCATAGGCACATAGGAAGCTGCTGTATACCAAGGCAGTCTGTTGATCCATCTAGCTCAATCTCTCCAGGGTTTCTTTCCCAGTCCTACCTGGAAATACTAAGGACTGGACCAGGGACATTTCACATGTGTGGAAATGTGCTCTGTCACTGAGCTACATTCATTTAAGCAGTGCAAGTTTTTTAAAAACCAAAACCAATAACCAGCTTGTGAAAGAAAAATCTCTATTAGCTAACACACTAGATTCCAGAAGCACCCTGTTTGTCCACTATGCTATACAAATGCAATACTGCAGCAGCATTTTAAACATATATTTAAACTCGCTCTCTGAATGCCCTACCCACTCTGAGAAGGCTGCATTAACCCCTCTGCTCTGTCACGGGCTTCTAGTCCTGCAACAATCCGTCTGTTTCTCCCTGAGCCATATATTCATTCTTCCTTTCCTCCATTTATCCTCTGCCCCCGTGCCTCTCTCTTCCATATTTGTTCCTTTTTTTAGCAGAAATGGCCCAAGGCATTTTGGTGTCTGAGGCAGAAAATCAAAATGGCACCTCTCGTAATGAAAATAATTGGCAATTTTCTCCCCCTTAATGGTGCTCCAAAAGCTGCCGCCTCGCCCTGCCTAATGGGAGAGCTAGCCCCGCTTTATAGCAGCCTTCATCTTTCTTGCCTTCCCTCCACATGCCTACCTCCCTTCATGTGTAATGATCAGCATTTCTCACCCAAGTATCATTTGCTTCCAGACCCAAACGAAGGATCTGTGCACTACCACAAAAAACTCTCGATGGCCTGGGCCCTGCCTGCATTAAGTAAATTCTTCTTCCATGTGTCCATCCTGCCCCTGTACGTGAGAACCTTCCCAGTCCGTCCCCCCCACCCATTTTCTGAAATAAAGTCTGTGAGGAAGCAGAAAAGTACTTTGCGGGAAGAGAACCTCCACTTTGGAACTTCCCAACCAGAGGAGCATGCCCAGGGGCTTCATGGCTTGACTTTCAGAGGCGTGTGCATCTTGGCAACTTTTAAAAGACACTGTGGTAGCTCTTACTGGGTTGGCCCTCTGCAATTTTATTATTTATATAGTTTATTTATCACATTGATAAGTCGTTTTTCCTCCAAGGAACTCAAGGGGGCATGTATAGTTCTCCCCCCTCCCCCCCACAACAACCCTGTGACATAGGTTGAGCTGAGAGACTGTGATTGGGCCAAGGCCACCCAGTGAGCTTCATGGCTTAGTGGGGATTTGAACGCTGGTCTCCTAGGTCCTAGTCCAACACTCTAAGCACTACACCATTCTGGCTCTCTTTTAAGTGTATTTCTAGGCTGCATGTTTTCTAAACTTTTTTTTTCAAGGCTCTGATTGCAATTACTTACTTAATAACTACACACACACACACAACACCAATAGCTAGCATTCCCTAAGTGGTGCACAATGCAATTTAAATGCCATAACCCATTAAAGCAACAACAAGCAAAACAAAAGCAATCACAATTGAAAGAAGTGTTAAAAACCACCAGCAGCAAGTCATAAAAGCAGCATTTTTTAAAAAAACATTAGAATAATTTTTAAGAATTTCTAAACACCTGGGGAAATAATAATTTTTAAAAGCCCTTCGCGTAGCTTTAAAAGAAACCCCCGTAATGAGGGCATTAAGCCCAGCCTTTCCTTGAATGACTGGGAGCAAGACAGCCTAGAAATGGTTAGCGCACACACACACCCCTCCTCCGTTTAGTCTTTACCTTAACGAAGAGGGAGAAAAGCAACACAGTGGCAGAGCACAGGCCTCCCCCTCCACACACACCCCACCCCATTTTTTTGCACACAAGGTCCCAGGCTCAATCTAGGGCAGCTTTGGCTAAAGGCTCTCGAATGTGAATGGACCCTTCCTTGCAAACAGAGAGACAGCCCTTGACAGTCAGAGAGAATCAGAACAAGCTTCTCCTCATTCTTTGTCTCAGGGGCTCAATGCTAGTCATGGGCAGGGTCAGAGCAAAAAAATAAGTAGGGTACAGCCAAAGGTGGGTGGAATCATCCGCTTTCCTCTCTCTTTCTTTGCCATCAGTTGTTTAGTCATTTAGTCATGTCCGACTCTTCGTGACCCCATGGACCAGAGCACGCCAGGCACTCCTGTCTTCCACTGCCTCCCACAGTTTGGTCAAACTCATGCTGGCAGCTTCGAGAACACTGTCCAACCATCTCGTCCTCTGTCGTCCCCTTCTCCTTGTGCCCTCCATCTTTCCCAACATCAGGGTCTTTTCCAGGGAGTCTTCTCTTCTCATGAAGTGGCCAAAGTATTGGAACCTCAGCTTCAGGATCTGTCCTTCCAGTGAGCACTCAGGGCTGATTTCCTTCAGAATGGATAGGTCTGATCTTCTTGTAGTCCATGGGACTCTCAAGAGTCTCCTCCAGCACCATAATTCAAAAGCATCAATTCTTTGGCGATCAGCCTTCTTTATGGTCCAGCTCTCACTTCCATACATCACTACTGGAAAAACCATAGCTTTAACTATACAGACCTTTGTTGGCAAGGTGATGTCTCTGCTTTTTAAGATACTGACATCATCTTTACTCTCTCTCTTTAAACTCCTTGTGTGTGTCCCCCTGCACTTCCTCTGTCTTTTGCTCCCCCCTCCCATTTTTCCTCCTTACCACACATTCAAAATTAGGCCAAGGACCATATGAAAACAGACCCAGGCACGGGTGTGGGGGGTGCGGTTCGGCCCACGTGTCATCCCTGGGGGGGATGACGTCGCCACGCTGCCCCCCCCCCGGGATTCTTGCCGTGCGCCACTCTGGGTGCTGGAGCAGCTAGTTCCACCTCTGGACCCAGGGCCACATCAAGACCCCATGCAGAGTAGAAAGTAACACACCAGACAGAGCGATGATACAGTTTGCTATGCGGCAGCTTTGTGCACCACATACTTCTCTCTCTCATGCTATCGGGCTGCAGGGCAGAGGGAGAGAAAGTGAACAATAGGGCTCTTCCACCATCTCTGCTGACAGGCCAGCTGCCTTTGGTCCTCCCCCAGTTGCCACCTACCAGCAGCCAGTTCATCAGGTTACCTGAACTATAATACTTATTCATTTGTTCTTTTACACCCCACCTATCTTTCAATGAGCTCAAGTTGGCGTGATTGGCTCTCCCCCTCCCCATATTATCCCCCATGAGGGAGATTAAGCTGAGAGATGTTGGTTGGCCCAAGGTCACCTAGTGAGCTTCATAGCCAAGTGGTGATTTGAACCCTTGTCTCCCAGGTCCTAGTCCAACACCCTAACCACTATGCCATACTGTCATTCATTATCGGTCATTAATTCCTGCTGGTAATTAAAAGAACTATAACTTTAAGAACTGGTACCCGAGATTGTTTCTAGACAGCCTATTTGTTGAGCAATCATTCTGATTTGTTTGCAGGGAGATTAGACAATGTTGGTTATTTAATGAGCATTTATTATCATTTGTTTGTGGGGAGGTTAGATTGCATTGCATAAAAAATAATAAAAGTTATCTGGCCTTACACTTTTCGGTACATTTTCCTATCACTTTCCTTATCACAAAGAAATCTGAACTTTTTGGGAAGTGGGTTTGTTCCACAAGACCTCCCAATCAACTAAAACTGCACAATCTGATTTTGCTGGTATGTGATTGAATCTCACCCAAAAATAGCCACAGTCTAGAAGCACCCTGAGCTTGCATTTCTCCTCTCCTGCACAACCTTCGCCCGCCCCTTCCCTTTTTCCTTATGTGTCTCACTTCTGGTTTTGTAAGTGACTGCAAGAAACCTATTTGACTAAATGATCATGGTATAAAAACACTTTACCTGCATAAGTATATCACTTCCCTCCTCTTCCACATGTATCCATCTCTCACACAATATGCTTTTATCCACCCGGACATCATCTCCCTGCCATCAGTCCTATCCATTCACCTCTCAGCCTCCTCTGGCTCAGTCGCATCTTCCTGGACCTGACTTTCAGTTCTTTGGTTTTTCATCAGGCAGGAAGCCGAGCAAAATTGTCTCCCTCATCAGATCCTGCTCCTGGGGAAGCTCAAGGAAGGACAAGCGGAGTGCCAGAGCCAGGGCCAGAGGGAGGAAACGCAGAGGGGAGTGAAACCAGGAGCTAGAACTAAGAGGTGACAAGAAGAACTATAGAGGTTGGAGACTGAACGAGAAGTTACTGAATGATGTGAAAATAAAACAAAAGGCTCAAGAATTGCTAAAGGAATTCTTTGAAATTAACATGGCACAAAATACAGATATTAGAATAATATGGGACACCAGTAAGGCCTTCATATGAGGATTTTATATCCAACAAAATATATTACAAAAAAGAATTAGAGAAGCAAAGTTAAATCAAATTAGACAAGAAATTGAAAGGGAAGAGAAAACATTAGCGAAATCTCCCAAAGATAAAATAGCAAACCAAAATATTAAATTATTACAATTACAACTCTCAGCATTATTAAATAAAGAAATAGAGAACAATGTTTTATGGATGAGGCAAAAAAAATTCGAATTAGCCATTAAGCCCGGGAAATAGCTGGCATGGCAGCTAAAAAAGAAACAGAAGGAAATGCAAATTAATAAACTATTACAAACTGGGAAATTAATAGATCCTGAAGAGGATATAACCAAATCTTTCCTAGATTATTTTAGAAACCTCTATAAGGCAGGGCCGGAGGCTGAGCATGAAATTATAAGTTATTTCCAAGGGAAAGAAATCCCTAAAATCAATGAAGAAAAAGTAGACCAACTTAATGCACCAATTACTAGAATGGAATTGCATCAAGTAATTTCAAATCTGAAATTGGGCAAATTGCCAGGCCCAGATGGTCCCTCGTCAATGCATTACAAAATATTAGAGAAGATTATAGCTATACAATTCCAAAATATGATGAATAAAATAATTCAGGATGGAAAGACCCCAGAGACTTGGCAGGATGCAAACATAGTGCTGATCCATAAACAAGGTTCCCCCCACGAGTCAGTAAGAAGTTATAGACCAATATCATTGTTAAACAATAATTACAAAATATTTATGGGAATCTTGACCAACAGATTAAAATTACATCTAAAAGATATTATAAATCAAGACCAAGCGGGTTTCTTACGAAACAGACATATGAAAACCAATATGAAAGTTGTAATTGATTTAACTGAATATCTGGAATTAAAACCTAGCAAAAAAGCTGCTTTCATGCTAATAGACACAGAGAAAGCTTTTGACAACTTCTCTTGGGGTTTTTTACAGAAAGTCTTGGATGAATCTAAGATGGGAGAAAGGTACACCAGAGGTATAAAAGTGATATATCAGAAACAACAAGCCTGTCTCATAATTAATGGAGGGAAGTCAAAACATTTCTCAATCGAAAAAGGGATGAGACAAGGCTGCCCCCTATTTCCTCCTCTATTTATATTAACCCTGGAGGTTCTAAATTTGGAACTGAGAAGAGAACCATAAATAAGAGGAATTACAACTGGCAAAAAGGAATTTAAGCTGAGGTCCTTTGCGGATGACATAATTTTAACATTGCAAAATCCTGGAAAAAGTATTCCTAAAGCAATAGAGAAAATAGCAGACTTTGGTAAGGTCTCTGGTTTCAAATTAAATAAAACTAAAACTAAAATCATGGTAAATATGTTGGAAGAAGAGCAAAAGGATTTGCAAACTGAGTCAGGTCTACAAATTGTGAAAAAAGCAAAGTATTTAGGTACAGTATTGATATAACAATGAGAAATCTTAATCTATTTGATAATATTTATAATTTTTTTGGGAAATAAGTGAAGAAAAATTTAGAGACATGGAATAGGTTAAAACTATCATTTTTAGGTAGAATCTCTATAATCAAAATGAATACTTTACCTAAGATGTATCTTTTTTCAAATGTTACCAATAATTGAAAGAGTATCATGTTTTGAAGACTGGAGGAAGGATTTGTTAAGATTCATTTGGCAGGGCAAGAAACCACGTATAAAATATAAATTATTAACGGACATGAAAGAAAGAGGGGAGTCTTGCCCTGCCAAATCTGAAACTACCGTATTTTTCGCCCTATAGGATGCACTTTTCCCCCTCCAAAAATGAAGGGGAAATATATATGCATCCTATGGGGCGAATGCAGGCTTTAGCTGAAGCCTGGAGAGGGAGAGGGGTCGGTGCGCACCGACCCCTCTCGCTCTCCAGGCTTCAGGAAGCTATCCGCAAGCCTTGCAAGCCTGGTGGGAGGTCCCACGGGCTCGCAAGGCTTGCAGTCAGCAGGCTGCAGCCCAAAAGCTCGGGGGACAGCGGGGAGGCGCAGCGCCGCCACCCCGCTATTCCCGACCTGATCTGGAGGCTGGCGGGGGGGAGAAGCAAGCTTGCTTCTCCCCCCCCCGCCAGCCCCACAAGCTCGCGGGATAGAGGGGAGGCGGAGCGCCGCCACCCCGCTATTCCCCGACCTGATCTGGAGGCTGGCGGGGGGGAGAAGCAAGCTTGCTCCTCCCCCCCGCCAGCCCCACAAGCTCGCGGGATAGCGGGGAGGCGGAGCGCCGCCACTCCGCTATTCCCCGACCTGATCTGGAGGCTGGCGGGGGGGAGAAGCAAGCTTGCTTCTCCCCCCCCCCCGCCAGCCCCACAAGCTCTCGGAATAGCAGGGTGGCGCTTGCGGGGTGGCCACTATTCCCCGACCTGATCTGGAGGCTGGAGGCTGGCAAGCCGATGCCCCACGGAGGCTAGAGAGGCTGTCCCTGAAGGCAGAAGAGGGAGACGGAGCGCTCCGTCTCCCTCTTCTAGCTTGAGGGTGGCTGCGCAAACCTGGGGGGGGGAATAAAAGTTTTTTCCTTGATTTCCCCCCAAAAAAAACTAGGTGCGTCCTATGGGCCGGAATGTCTAATTTGGGTAAAAGATTGGATAACATTGGAGAGAACAGCATCATAGATCTAGAGAGCCACTGTAACAGATTCGGATGGCATGCCTATCTCAGTTATAATAAAGCTGAAGTACACAGCGGGTTGACCAGTCACATTCTTAGAAATGCTTTATTTAAAGTCTGGACCAGATATCAACCATTATTGGAGCCCCAAACTCCTTGGTGGTTATACCCGCTGGAAGCACATGCTGTGAAAAAACTGAACATGGAAAGACACTGGCCCTCGTATAGACAGTTGATAACAGAAGACCAAGGCCAATTAAAATTAAAATCATTTGGGGAGCTAAGGCAACATGTATCTGATTGGCTCCAATATCATCAGTTGAATAGTGTCTTTAAATCAGATATCAAAAGAGTTTTTGGTAAAAAAGATTCAAAATTCCAATCGATATTATTAAAAAATAACAAGAAACCTCTATCAAAAATGTATGATTTCCTATTGGAGTGGGAGTTAAAGGATGAATTTGTAAAGGAGGTGCAGATAAAATAGGCCCAAGACATCGGCAGGACTATCTATTTAGAAAAGTGGAAGAGGCTATGGCAAGTAGATATAAACTTTACAGCCTGCTAATCTGTTAAAGAAAACTTTATAAAAATGTTCTTTAGGTGGTACATGACACCAACCAAACTCGCAAAAATTTACAAACTGAAGTTCAACTTATGTTGGAAATGCGGAAAAGCTGAAGGAACAATGATCCACACTTGGTGGAGTTGTGAAAAGATTAAAAGCTTCTGATGTATAATACATGATGAGTTAAAAAAAATGCTCAGGACTTCCAAAGAAAAAAAACTAAGCTAAGTGAATACATAGAGTTGGCAAAACTAACAGCAGCCATAAGATCCCAAACAAATCACAATTTAAAACTAGAATGGAATTGTTTTGAAGATTACATATAAAAATACTGTTCTAAAAAAATATGTTAATATGCTTAGATTAAATATATAAAGTAGATGTGAGAATATGAATATAAGCCTAGTAAGTGTAGATTAAGTAAGTAGGTAAAACAAAGATGAAAATGAAAACAGGAATGGTTGTAAGGGATGAAGATTCTTAGAAATGCAATGAAACAATCAAATTAAAATTTAAGGAAGTCGAGCTGTGGTGGAGGGAGGTCACAGGGTGGGTAAGGTGTCTTGTTTGAGTTTGTAGGGACTATATGTATTATATATTTGTGTTAATTGTTTTGAGATGTGTTTGTGTTATTTGTATGTATTATTATTTTTCTCAATAAAATTTTAAAAAAATTAAAAATACTTTTTTTTTCAAAAAAGGAAGGACAAGCGGAGTGCCAGAGCCCGGGCCAGAGGGAGGAAACGCAGGGGGGAGTGAAACCAGGAGCCTATAGGCACAAAGGGCAGGAGTCTCTGCCCCACCTGAAATTCTAAATGTAATAAAGTTGTTGGTTGGTTATAGACAGTGTCTTTATCTGACATTTGTGCATGCCTGAAATGTCTCTAGTCACCATGGATGTGTGATTCATTAGCCTTCTGTATCGTGAGGAACCATCACCCTGACAATGTAAACTACACCCTTACTAGTATCAGGCCCATATATTGAGGTTACAACTCACACTTTGCCCTTTCCAAGGCCTCTCTGGTTGTTAGGTCAGGACAATCTCACCCTCTGTCACCACCACACACTCCCCTTTGCAAGGCCTCTGGTTAATTAGTCAATTACACTCTTACCCATGCCTGCCACATAACTGATTTTCCTGGCGGCTGGCTCCCCCCCCCCCCTTTCTCTCATTTCTTCAGGCCCACAGTTCAAAGACATGCCTTCTGATCAACTCTAATCTGAACCAACTGCACAGTGACGCACACACCCTCCATTAAATGGTCTTATTAGATTAATGCTTATAAGAAGAGGAAGAGCAAAAAGGGGTCCACATGTTCTAGCCAACCAATTATTTCTAGTAGACTTCAAGAAAACTTTTGGTGTTTTTCACATCCTGCTCTGAAGAGGCAAAGGGTTGTATATCTAAGATGTATTCAAGAGGAGACCCACTGAAATGAATGGACCTAAGCAGTGCGATTTTTCTAGAAAATATGGTGCTGGAACTCACTGTGAACCTTGTTCTCTTATAATGACAATGGCACCACCTGAGAGGTGCCAGAACTGAGCTCCAGCAAGTTCCAGCTGAGAAAAGCCCTGATTGCCATATTTGTGGACCCCTGTTGGAGAATGCTGACAGTGGTAAGGAGTACCATCAGTATAACTGGATGTATATTCCTGTGCTCTACATCCTGGCAGCTAGTGCTTAAAAATGGCCAAAACATGACCTCTTGCCTAGAAGTCCTGCCCCCATAACCTTGGTTATGTATGGCTGACTATGGCTACTCGCCAATGGGGAAGGGAGACATTCTGCACATACTCAAAAGCACTCTTTTATTTATTGGTGGGTTCTTGTTGTTGTCTTGCTGGGCTGTGTATGTAATAAAAGGGAGCCGAGGCATCCTCTTTTATCTGTCCCCGTGTCAGTTTCAGTTTGTTTGTTAGCTTTTCTCTTTACTTTCTTTAGTGCATCACATGTTCCAGCCACTGAGAAAAGGCTCCAAGGCCTGGTGTATCCAAGGTAAAGAATACTTTCTGTGCATGTGATCAGAAGCACTTCCCTTTATCATTCCTTTCCAGACCCTTGCAGCACACACCGCCTCCTATTCCTCAGCTCAGTTTGAGATTCTACGCCAACCCACCAGCCAAACCAACTTTCCATTTATTCCAAAGCAGTGTCATCACAGCACAGAGGTCTGTTGCTGCTCATCCATTGACTGGAATATCTGTCAAAAATGCATGATTTCACAGATGCTCAGCCTGTGGGATACAAGGGTGGGGTTTGCAAGCAGGTGACAGAAGATTTTAGCCGTTTTATGTGCTCAAAGTCAAAGTAGGATAATGGTGTACCATGACAGGGGCTTAGAAACAAAATTAGTAACTCACCATGTTATCTAAAGGTAAATGACATTTTCAGGTTTCTGAGCACCACTTCAAATCTTACACATTTCAGGCAGAAAGCACTTGTTTCGCTTAAGGCATGAAAATTACATCATACATGATAATTGCACCTGTGTTTCCATTAATTATATTGTAAACTGCCCTGTGATCTTTGGATAAAGAATGGTAAATAAATTTAATAAATAACAATAATAACAACTGTCCAGATTTACAGATGTACTTCATGAATCCTCCCTCACCCTCTCCATGCAAATGCTTTCCATTAGACATTTAAAAATCCCCACTGCTTTGAACACAAATTGAAACAAATTGAATACAGAGAATGCAAATACTTCATGCTTCAGTGAATGATAAACATATCTGCATGCTCTACTATGTAACTAGTAATGAAATCTCCTGACAGGTTAGTGTATTAATCAATTTTCAATCAATGCAGCACTCTGCTTACAAAACAGACAAAAATGTGCTGTGCATGTTACGCTAGTCCCCCAGACCTAAACTTTATTTAATGCATTTATAATGCAGTCTTCCATCAAGGAGTTATAGGTTATTTCACAGCAACCCTGTGCAGTGCCTTAGACCGAGACCACCAATATCTCCTGGTAAACTTCACAGCTGAATATGAACAGTGTTTACTCTAAAGGCTAGGAAGAAGGTAAAATAACTTTCATTGACCCAGCTGAGGCAGGCTTCTTGACTTTCATACTCATCCAGCAGAATGGAAGCAGCAGTCTGGTACAAACAGAACAAGGGAGTGAGAAGAACATTATCATTGCTGATCACGGGCTAGTTACAAAGCTGGAAAAATAATGGGCTTTGTACAAAGTGACCAAATATGTTACTGACAAAGAGCATATTCCTAAACATTCGACACCCGCAATCTGCATTCTGGACCCAACCTCCATCCTCTGCTACTCTGTGCTGGATATTGCACTTCCAGACTTCTCTGGGCTTCTCTCTGTATAGGGTTCCCCATGTTGAGGCATATAGCCTACCCTCCCAAGCTCACAGCAATGCCATGGTTGGCTCTGCAAAAGGAGACATGTTGCTAAAACATGTAAAACCCTCCCCTTTACAAATATCCTTGTGGATAATGAAAATAAGCCAAGAGAAGACTTGCAAAACTGCCACCCTAGGTGGGCTTTCTGTTAGCATTGCCATTTACATCACATATGACCCAGGTTCTCTCTCTCCACAGTTCTGTATGTGCACACACTATAGGTTTAAAGCATATTCGAAACACAAGCTACCCCTCAAAAAATTCTGAGCACTATAGTTTACCCCTTAAATACTTACAGTTCCCAGTAACCCTTAGCAAACTTTTATAAACCTCTTCAGTTGTTCTCTGGTCCCTTTCTGCCATCTAGTGGAGGACAGAAGTAAAGCATATCTCTCCCCCTCCTCCCGCACAGACACACACACACACACACAAAAATCTGGTGCACTGAGTGATGCTGTTTACTTCCTGCTGCTAAGTCCTTGGGATAACCTCTCCCCCTCCATCTGCTCAGTCCTAAGGAAGGACTAGATATGGGATGTTTGGACTGACAGCTACCTCAAACCAAATCTGGAAGCTGCCAAGAAGAGGAACAGCTGATAATGCCCACATAAACTTATGTTGGGCAGGGAGGACTGCAGCAATAAATGGGAATTGTTATAGAAAGCACATCTGTCACTGGAATCTGTGCCTTGCTGCTGCAGACTTAGATTTGTAGTAACATAAATCCTGAGGCCCAAGAAATGGAATAGGAGCCTTGTAAATTCAAAGCTGAGTTCAAATTCAATGCTAGCACTGGAGTTTAGGTTTTGAACAAAGGGCGCAAGCGTCCTGATTTTGCAGGAACTGAGTTGTAACAAATTCAAATTTTGGCTCCAAACTATGACTTCTACCAGATATTTCTATTTTTAAAAAAATCAATTGTGACTTTTAGAATTGGAAAATTCGTTCTCATTTTGATATTTTGCTTTATGTCTACTGACTGGATAGTAAAATCTCTCTCTGTGGATTTGCATAGGATTTGGATTGCTAGGATGGCTAGTGAAAGAACAAACAGGATACACACTGTGTGTGTGTGTGTGTGTGTGTGTGTGTGTGTGCACATGCCTTCCAAATTGTTGCTCAATCACCTTCTCCAATAGGATGTTTCAAGATCCTGATTCCTGATGGAGCCAGTTTTCTAAGGACCCTTTAAGAAAAGAATAAGCAGTGAGGTAGCAAATGGTAGCAACAGTTTAGGTGCTCTGTGTCCTTGTTTCATGTTTCACAGCAATTGCCTTGAAATAACAATCCCTTAGCTCAGCTGGAAGCTAAAATGAAATGGAAAGTGAGGATAAGTGCCCCTGGATATTTGGTCAACCTTAGAAGATAAGCCACTATGGAAATAACAGGAATTATTATCTTGGAGAAGCAGAGGAGGAGAAAATTTATGATTCACTGCAAGTACACAGTGTCATGAGAATGATCCCAGCAAGGAGATATAACCAAAATACTCCAGGATTTCCAGCTCATGTAAAGAATTCCAGATGACTTGTATTGAATCAACAATGTTGAATAGCCCTGCTTTTTTGCATATATGCCTGCATATGCAGATCGTGATAAGGTTCAGGCTCTCAACCTCATTCGCTTGCTGCATTTCTTATTGGCCAAACAGTGGCATACATGGAGTGAAATGGGGAGGGGGGGCACACCGGATCGGCAAAAGGAGCTGGGCTGTCGCATCTCCTCAGTCTGGCTCGCTGACTGTGCCACGGGCAAACAAGCAAGGCTGTCACTGTGGATCACCATCAGCCCTGCTCCACAGATGTGCGAGATCTTCTCAGCAGCTGACCTGAAAACTGCCCGATGATCAAGACAATCCTCACCCCACGCTCCTTTAAGGTACCACGCTCTTGGTCTACATCACCCCTCACATACCACTGCTGCCTTTGCCATGTCACACAACTCTGCAACACACGTAGGCTGCGGCTTTATGCTGCTGTCCCCAAAGCTGTGCTCATGTGGCAATTCCCAACCAAAGGTGTTCGGTTGGCTGGTTTTTATAGACGTCCTACCTCCTACCTCTTTCTCCCTCTCCATTCTCCCCTCCCTGAACCCAAGATGACCAAGGGATGCTTTTTCCAAGACCCAACTAGGGAGTAATGCATCTCCCATTTGAAAGGATGTTGGACAAGTTTTTGAGGGGGCAGGGGCAGAGAGACATGATATGCCACCAACCTTGGCCATTCTGGCACAAAAGGAGCGCTCTTGCAAAGACAGCCATCCCTTCTCCTAGGATCAGAATGGCAGAAGTTCAACAAACTACCTGGTACTATTACATGGGCAAGGGCTACATCCTACCTCCAGTGGCAGAGGATGTATGGCTGTGTGTACCAGTTGTTGGGAATTGGAAGTGGGGAAAGTGCTACTGTGCTCAGGTCACCTGCTGTGCCATGGGCATCTGATTGGACACTGTGAGAACAAGATGCTGGACTTGATAGGCCACTGGCCTGATCCAGCAGGGCCCTCCTTAAGGAAGCAGGAGTCATAAAGTTTAACTCTTTCAATATCTGGTATTGATACATGTCTGCTACATGTCCCCATCCCTTAAATTAAGAACTTAAATTAAGAACTGCAGATCAGTCAACGTTGTTTGCAGATCAGAGATGATGTTTGCAGATGACGCAGTCCTGATTGTGCAAGGAAGCTCTACAGAGTCTCATCAACCATTTTGCCCAAGCCTGCATGGAGATTGTTCTTATCAGCCTGACGAAAACAAACATCCTGGCTCAGGATATCAGTCAGCACTCCACACATTAGCATTGGTGACCACATGCTTGAGGTGACGATTTCGTCTACCTGGGCTCCACCATAATCAGCAACCTCTCCATCAACGCAAAGCTGGACAAACATATTGACAAGGCAGTTACAGCAATGGCTTGCCTCTCCAATAGGGTGTCTGGAAATGTGATGCTAACAACCAATACCAAGATGAAGGTCTTCCAGGCTTGTGTGCTCAGCATGCTGCTTTATGGTAAGTGAGAAAAGAACGACTTACATCCTCCAGGAGTGATGCCTCAATGCTTTCCACATGTGCCCTAGATCAGGCCCTCCTCTAAGTTGGAGGAGACAGATGAGTAACCTTCCCAAATCTGATGGCTTTCAAGTGTCAGGAGTGTGTGCAGGAGCCGGGCCCTGTGACCAGTAGGGCTTCGCAGGACTGGGGACTTCCTAAGTTTGTTCTGAAGAGGCAAGGTGCGGCCGCACAGGTGAGGCCACTTGGTAACTCACTGCACCTGGTGGCTAGAGCCGGGAAGGGATATAAGGTCAGCATTTCCCTTCGGCTCTTTGCCACAGTAACACGCTTCCTGCCTTTGGCTTCTTGCTTCCTGATCCTCGAACCCTTGACTTCGTGACTCCTTGCTTCTCGACCCTCGGATCCCTGGCTTCTGGACTCTCATTCATGCTTCCACCCCACCATCTTACCCGGTCCCAACGTCCTCAGCTGGGACTTCAATCGCCCATAGACCGGACCATTACATCAAGTTCCAGAGAGATCTCCCACAGTCCCTGAGATAACATCAGCTACCCATCTTGAGCTATTAGCTAGTCATCTGTTTAAAACAAAAAGTGGCCAATAAGAATGGGAAGACTGCCTTGTTGGATGAAACCAAAGGTCCACCAGTCCAGTATTTTGTGGCCAACTGTGGCAAGCTGCTGGGAAGCTCACAAACAGGCCTCCTCATTTGTCTGCAGCATCTGATACTCAGGGGTATATTGCCTCTTTACATGGAGCTTCCTTTCAGCTGGCATGCCTGATTCAAGCAAGCAAGCCAAAATGCAGAATAAATGCAAAGAGTGTGAGGAACCACCAACTCTTCTGATGAAGTCTAGACATTCAAACTGCACCCTGATGCATTCCTCGGCAAGATGTTCTGCATACAAAAGCTGACTGCTGCATTTCAACGCCATAAATATGAACAGCTTAAGCGAGTGAGCCAAGCTACACTCAGAAAGGTTGTTGAACAGTTTTTTCTAATTTGCTTACTCAAAGTTTATGCAATGGTTAGACTACACTCTATCTTTGTCTGATTTGTTTATAGAGAGGTTATTCAAGAATGAATAGTCTTCTCAATTTACTTGAGGGATGCCAAGGCGTTGTCTTGTTAATCATTCCAGTCACCCCAAACATTTCAGTGCATTTCCCCATAACATTCCAAGCTGCATAAAATCTGGGTTTTCTTAAGTAGGTTTGTTGTGCTTGGGTGACACAGCACTTTAATCCACTTTAATTGTGCATATCTAAATTGCTGATGTGTACTTGAATCCCTTCTGCAAAATACTAACAGATTGGAGGCACCCTCCCCATTTTGACCATGCGGCTTATTTACACTACGTTTTGCTACTTGCTTGCCTAAGACTGTGCATATAAACAATATATGTTTGAAAACACATAAATCATACAGGCTCACTCTTCATAGATTTGGGAAAGGCTGCATCACTCAGTATATACACTCCCAAGTTTGCTGCACTGCAATGTGTGAAAATCCCCTTAGTGTAAAGCGAAAAACTATTCAGAGTTTTCTAATGCTATGTGGGGGAGCCAGCTACCCCTCAAGCCATGTCTGGAACTGGTGGGAACCATAGCGCTCTGAAGGCCTAGTGAATTAGCTAATCCTGTTTTCAATCAAAACCCAATTGTTAAGCTGCTCCAGTTCTGTATCCCTGGTCAGCATCCCTGATCTGTCACCATGGAAACCAAGCATCCCTGTATCTGAGCCACCAAAAACTCATTCCATGCTAAGACTTAAAAGTGGAGTGGTGGTGAGGACTTTTAAATTCCCTGCATCTAAATGCCCAGCTAAAACGTTTTCCCAGGGCACTTTAGCCCTATCACACACACCTGCTCCCGGCTCCTGCTGAGGCTGTGCTTAGAATTAAAACCCATCACCTTTCTAAATCCAACTGACATGAATTTAAATCAAGATCATGTGTTACTGCAGCCATCTCAAACACCTGCTTGGGAATGAAGAATGTCTGGGGAAATGCCCTTTGTCAGCAGTGCAAATGTTTTCAGTCGCTCTGCAAAAAGCCCATTATAAACTATATAAACATTTCCAGCTTTGTAACTATCCCATTATCATCAATGAAAATGCTCTTTTCAACACAGCTTGCTCTGTGTACACTGGGGAACTGCTGCCTTTCAATCCTGTGAAATTAAGAGTTCTGCAGAAATCCAGTGCCTGAATATTCCTACACCAGAGTTGAGGAACCTCAGGCCTGGGGCTCAAATGCAGCTCTCTAAAGTCTGAGGACTTCACCCACCCCACACTCTCTCCCCACAGGCCCTGTTTCACCCCTTCCCCTTTTTCTTTCTTTTTTTCTTTTTTGTCTGGCTGGAATGTTTCCTTGAACCCTGATAAATGCCTCCTGCTTGCTTGGTTGGAGAACAGAGAGGGGTGTGTGAGCATGTGTAGGAACCAGCCTCCTGTGCGAAGATAAAAACTGCATTTGTTGCTCTGCCTTTAGTCACATGCCCACCACTGCCATGTGGCCCATGAAGGTTGCCTGGTATGGAATGTGGCCCTTGACCTGAAAAGGGTTCACTAATCTTGTCCTACATTGGCTAATGTTTAGCCAATAATAAAAATATGGTTACAGATCGGTGCAGCACCTTCAGCTACCATCTTTTGAGCTATTGTCAATGGATATGCTAGCAGGAGCAACAGCTGGAGCAAAACAAAATCAAGAGTCAGGCTTTAAGTAGGGCTGAGGAAACTGTGGCCCTCCAGATGTTTCTGGACTGAGCACCCACCAGCCCCATCCAACATGGCCAATGGTCAGGGATGATGGAAGTTGTAGTCTAGCAAGATCTCAAGGGTCACAGGTTCCCCAGACCTGCTTGAAGGACTGATAGTCCTGTCAGAAAAATCCTTCCTAAAACATTCACAGAATAATGGATGGCAGAAAACACTAAATGCTCTTAACTCTTCTCACAGAGAAGCATAAAATGCCCCAGGAGCCAGCCAGCCAGGATGCTTTGCCTTCAAGTTCATATTCTGCTATTGAGGCACAATATGGGCCGTGGGTAAATTATTCTCTCATTCCTGGACCATCTGCTGGAAATGTGCCATGATATTGACTGACTAAACTAGGTTTATTCATTAATTAACGTGTTTCTATTCCATCCTTCCCCAAAGTGATTAGCAATTAAGATAATAAAGATCCATACTATACATTGATACATACAGTTCTTGTAAAATGAATACGAGAAAGATTACTACAGCTTAAAAATACAAAATAGCAGTCATAATAAATTAATCATCAGAAAACTAGCAGAACCACTGAACAGTAATTTGTCTTGCATATCCTCATAAGCTAGCTGAATTATAACAAGTCTTGCCTGATGCTGAAATCATAGAATCATAGAATTGCAGAGTTGGAAAGGACCCCCAAGGCTCATCTATTCCAACCCCCTGCAATGCAGGAATCACAGCTAAATAATCCCTGACAGATAGCCATCCAACCTCAGTTTAAAAACCTCCAATGAAGGAGAATCCATCACCTTATGGGGTATTCCATTCCACTGTCAAACAGCTCTTATCATCAGAAAGTTCTTCCCAATGTTTAGCTGTAATTTCCTTTCGTGAATTTTGAATCTATTGGTTCAAGTCCTATCCTCCAGAGCAGCAGAAAATAATCTGGCTCCA
The DNA here is from genome assembly GCF_965113315.1 of Podarcis vaucheri. Lineage (NCBI taxonomy): Eukaryota > Metazoa > Chordata > Lepidosauria > Squamata > Lacertidae > Podarcis > Podarcis vaucheri. Next base: position 32,131,081 of record NC_138751.1, read on the forward strand.
TCTTCCATGTGACAGCCCTTCAGTTACTTGAATAAGGTTACCATATTACCTCTTAGTTCTCTCTTCGCCAGGAAACATGCCCAATCCCTCAACCATCAGCAAGAAGGAAACAGAGCAAAAGTCCCAGTGAAGAGAGTTCCACAATCTAATCTTGGTACCACAGCTGAAAATGCTCTGCCCTGAGTTAACTATCCATTCATCATATGTCAAATAATGGGGGTGAGTTTAGGAAGAGAGATAGAAACATGGAGTTAGGCCTCTGAGGAAGATCTTACTATACAAGCAGGTTAATATGGGAGAAAGCAGTCCTTATAGCATCTCCTTTGTAAAGGTAAAAAGGTAAAGGACCCCTGGACGGTTAAGTCCAGTCAAAGGCAACTACGGGGTTGCGGTGCTTATCTCGCTTTCAGGCCAAGGGAGCCGGCGTTTGTCCACAGACAGCTTTCTGGGTCATGTGGCCAGCATGACTAAACCACTTCTGGTGCAACGGAACACTGTGATGGAAACCGGAGCGCACAGAAATGCCGTTTACCTTCCTGCCACAGCGGTACCTATTTATCTACTTGTACTGGCCTGCTTTCGAACTGCTAGGTTGGCAGGAGCTGGGGCAGGAGCGGTGAGCTCACCCCGTCACAGGGATTCAAACCACCGACCTTCTGATCAGTAAGCCCAAGAGGCTCAGTGGTTTAGACCACAGCGCCACCCGCGTCCCTTTGCATCTCCTTTGTATTCACCCCTTCATCCATAAGAAACGGATTCTAGTAATTCTCAGAGAGCTTTAATTATAATCTCCAGTCACATTCTCAGTATATTCATATTCTTCCTCCTTCATTACTGGATGCTGCCAAGAACAAACATCTAAAAACCCAAACTCGTAATTAACAGAATGCAATGAACTCCTAGGCCTAGCCTACTTAGAGCAATTAAGGTTGCAGCCAGAACTCTGAATCAGAAACCAATTGAAAGCCAGCAAAGGACTGTTGTGATTTAAGACACAAAGTATAAACTGTTGCAAATACACACATGTAACTCCATTGTATGTTCTGTAAGCATGGATATATTCCTGCCTGCCACTAGAGACCCCCATATGCTCTATTTGGGGGTGTCTTTGAAAACAACTGGGAAACTTCAATTGGCTCAGAATGCAGCCCTAAAGAGGTAGGCTCTGGGGACTGTTCCCTGCCTCTCTTGCCCACTCAGCCACTTCAGTTAGCTTAGATGGTTTAACTGGGCACCTGGAGAAGACAGCGTCTTTGAGAATGTCCCAACATGCATGACCCTCTCATCCCAGGGATGTAGAACTGGGAAGGTCTCTCTCTTACAGAACCATCAAGAGCCAGGCACACTGCCTGAAGCTCCCCCCCCCCCCCCGCCTACAGCCGCTTCCAAAACAGCTTGCTGCAACTTGTCAATTTCAAAGCAGCGCTTCATGCTATTAATCTGCAACGGCATTATAGCGCACGGCACATTGTTTGTCTCGCCCAGGCTATCCTTTGGAGAGAGATGTGCCGGGTAATTGCTGCCCTCATCGATCAATGTGGAGATCTTTAAATATGCAGGAGGTTAGTTTATGCATTCAGACTTCAATTTCTGCAGAGCACAGAGATGATGATAATAATAATATTCAAAAAGCTGAAGGGATTCTTGTCATGCATTTAAGCTTTCCTCCAACTTTGCAGGTCTCAGCCAATGGCACGGGCAAAAAAGAAAAAGCTTTTACTTTGGACAACACTCTGGACCACAGAACTATGCCAGATCACACCCTGAGTCTTGAACCAGAAGCCTTGAACAGGGCCAGCCCTCCCATAAGGCTTGGTGAGGCAGTTGCCTCAGGCAGCAGGCTCAGGACAGCTGGGAGGGGTGGCAGATCCAGGCCTGCAAGGAGTATGTCACTTGACACCTCCTGTGCTTGCTACCTGTTGTCTCCTCCTCCACCCCCCTGCCACCAGCTCCTCCTCTACCACTGGAGATGACTCCTCTGCCTCCTTCTCCATCGCCCCCCACCGCCTCCTTTTTCCTCCCCCACCACCTTCAACACACTGGGGCTTCCTTGGGTATCCTCAGGTGGTAGAAGTTGTAGTGGCAGCTAGGCAAAGATGAGTTGTAATCAGTGGTGGTGGTGGCAAAGAGCCACAGAGGTGGAGGAGTCTATGTGAAGCATCATTTTCTGCTTTGTCCTGGGCCAGCCCTAGCCTTGAGACTCTAGTCTGGGACCTAGCCTGGACAGCTACTCTCAGCTCACTCTTTATGGATGGGAAACCTGTGCCTCTCCGGCTGTTGTTGGACTCCAACCATATCAGCCCAAGCTAGCATGGTCATTGGTGAGGGAAGTTGGGAGCTGCAGTGCAACAACATCTGGAGAAGAACAAATGGAAGGCAGACTGAAGCCTGATCTGAAACAAGCAGAAGGTTCATGGTGAGGGGTGTCAGTATCCAGTTCAAAACAAGCAGATCTTAAACATAGGCATCCCACAGTGTGTTAACGTTATTTTGTAAAAGAGGGGTATAACATAAATAGTAATTTTAGCACAATTAAGTTACTACTAATAACATAAAATTTATTCTATAGTGTTTAAAAACCCTGTTAGTTATCTCAGGGATTTTGCTGTTGAGGAGGAACATTCTGCTCCTTCCTCACAAGAAAGCCAAGGCTGCAATCCTGTACCCACTTCCCTGGGAGTAAACCCCACTAAACACAGAGACTTACTGCTGAGTAGACATGTAGACCATCCTATTGTAAATTAACTACAGAGTGAATTCTTAATTACTCCCTGGACCTCAGATACTTGTTGTATAGTAGCATTTGCAGAAAATAGCTTGAAGGGAGTTACCTGATCTCAGATGAAACCACCAGAAGAAAGATGCATCATGGTTGTTAGAAAGAAAGAGAGGTCAAAAGAGGAATCCAGTAGGTCTTTAAAACTATAGAAAAGTGCACTAAAGAGTAGGGGGGGGAGCCGCTCTTGCAGACTTCCAGGGTGGCGCCATCAGTAATGGCGGATTCCCTCTGATCTGGAGGGACCCGCTCCACGGGAAACGGGTCTTTTCCGCTACGGCGAAGTGGGGACCCTTTCAAAAATCACAGGCGGATGAAGCCTGTGACCATGGGACTCGGCGGGCACCTTTAGCGCCCCCCCCAACCTGCAAAGGAACCCACTAACGGGCTCCGGAGTGAAGAGGGGGAAGTGGCGCGGTGCTGAGAGTCAACTGCTTCTTCCGTGGAGCGAAGCCGCACAGCCGTTGCTGGAGAGCGCTGCCTTTTTCCTGGGACAATTTGGCTTTTAAAACAATCACCGTGAGTACTTAAATTTCGGACAATTGGACTCTAAATAAGGAATTGGGAGTAGAAAGGAAAATTGGACTTAAAAGTTTATTTCAATTTGGTACTGAAACGGGAAGGTCTAAACAGGAAGTCAGCCTTCTGTTTCTTTGTAGATAGATTAAAGCAAAGACATGGCAAACTAGAGTTCAGAAAATCGCTTGTAAAGGATTAACTTTCACCATTTAAAATTGTTGAACCCCCTTCGGAAGCAGGAGAAGAGGGAGGGGTTCAGACTGTTTAAACCTGCAGAAGTGAGTGTAAAGCAAAGTAACTTTCCACCGTCTTGATCCTGGAGTGGGGTGTCAGGACTGACGTTTTTTGAAGCTCATTGACCAGAGACAAACGTTTTTGACAGATAGCTAAAAGAAGAGAAACATAGTGATTCCATTGCTCCCTTTCACATTTTAAAGGAACAAATATTGACAAAATATCCGAAAAAGGAAACTTTGTTGTTAGATCTGTCTTTAAAAGAAAAGAACAAATAGAAGTTTTTCCCCTAGAGGGAGCCTGTGAAACTGTAACCAATTCTGAATCAGGGAGCTTGCAGCTGCTACAGATTACGATCGTGGGAATAGACTTCTGACCTTGCAGGACAATGTATTCAGAAGCTCTGCTGTGTGCTCTCTGTAAAACAAGTGCCCTACTGGAACAGCTACATGAGAAGACAGACTTGATGACTGATGCGATCAGAAATTTTGAACAGGCAGTGGGAAATTATATGGAGCCCACCCAGGAATCAAATCAGGAGTGTGCCCTAACAGAACAGATGAGGGAAGAGGATGTTGCTGAACCTCGGGCGCCAGAGATGGAGGGAGCTGCGGCCCAGCAGGAACATGAGTTCTTGGATTTGACAAATGAACTTGGACAAAGCCAGATTTGGAAAGATAAAGTTTTGCTTGGTTTGGAAATGGGGGGTTGGATAGACCCCCCTACGCAGGGATGTTTGGACTTTTCAAGTCTGGGAATGGGCCGTGAGATGTTTGGGGTTGTGGGGGCTATTAAATTTGGAGGGACTTTGAAACATGTTCTTAAATACCACATGGAGTTTAGTGTGGACTGTGGAAAAGGGGCTGATTTGTCAAGAAGGGTCAAAAACATTGTTAAGCTGGAGTTCCCACGAGTGAAAGGAGCAGGAGACAATGAAAAATACAGCTATAAATATGAAGAAGAGCCGCGGAAGGGACATGGAAGGGACTTAAGGGCCTCGGATATAAGATTACCAGGTTAATGCGCTAGACAGATGGGATAGAGAGGACTGACAAAACCCGGGACCAGGAGGAAGAGACGCTGGATAAAGATTGGATTTTTTGTTTGTTTGTTTGTTTTATTAGGATTCTTTTATAAAATTGATGAATGTTAGGAAAATGTTGGAACAAAAATATTTGGCTTTAGCAAAAATATTTTAAAAATTATGTAAGAATAGTATGGTTATGAGAAATTGGTAAAAATAAGATTTAAGTTTTAAGGTTTTTTTATAGTAAGATAAGATTAAAATAGATTAATGACAGAATATTATGAAATATGGAAAGGATTTGCTGCGACAATTAACAACTAGGATACAAAAAAAGGGAGGAGGAGGAGGTCAAAGAAAGAATGTAATGACAGTTAAGGATTTGAGAATATTGGATTTGTTTTTAAATGTTTGTGGTATATTTTTTGATTCTGATTTTTATTAATTTGTATTGTTTGATGTGGTTTGTTTTTTCTTTGTTTTTTCTTTCTCTTTTTCTACTTTGTGTTGTTGTTTTTTTGTACTCCTAAAATTTTTTTCAATAAATATCATTTTAAAAAAAAGGGGGGGAAGCCGCTCTTTAGGGCCCCAGGGATTCCTAAGGCCTTGTGTCCAAATACCTCACTCATTCATCCATTCTGGCTCCACTTATTGGCTAAAGACACTGAAAGGTGAAAGAAGTCTAGGTACCTTAGAAGGGGTATGTACACATTTTGCTTCATAACTTTAATTCTAGTAGGGCTTGTCACTTACGGTACTTTTCCCCCTTTTTAAAAATGAAAGCTCAGAGTCTGCCCACCTTTGCAGCCATGGGTCCTGATGCAATTGCACTACCTGCCCTGTTCTGAATCCAGCCATGTGCTGAAGAACCCCAGAGTTTGAGACTCATTTGCTTTGCTGCTTTCTGCTCATTCCAGCAGTAGCCAGCAGAGGCTTTTTGCACAGCCAGACCAAAAGCAGAACAGCAGACTTGTCTGTGCAAAGCCCCAATAATCTTTATTGTTATTTAAATCAGCATCAAATCAGCTTTGGCCACCCCCTTTGCCTGCCCTGCTGCTGGAGCACGGCTAATGGTATTACAACAGATTGGGCACCCTGGTAAAAAGCAGCAGCAGCCGCCACTGCTGGAAGCTAGCAGACGAGGAGATGTCAAATGGAATAATGCAATTTCCTGGCACGAACGCACACTGGAGTCTTGTTCTTCTGTTTATTGTGCGAGGAAAGGCAGCAGCAGTGCTGGGAGGGAACTAGCATTTGCACCTGATGGAATCCCAGCGTCCACCTTAGCATAATTGATCAAATTGTTGCTCCTTTCCTTTTGGACTTTTCGTCGTTTCCATCCCAGCATTGCCTGTTCAGTCATTCTGAGATCAGCAGGACAAAATTCTGTCTTATTACATGAAACATATGCAGCAACCGGAAAACCCAATAGGCTGGTTTTGTTGCTTCATTACTGTATACCTGGGTCTGATTTACACACACACACACACACACACACACACACACACACACACAGGCTGAAACATTTGCATGTGTCAACAGACAGTTAAAGACATAACACCACAAACAGAACTTTCAAATCAATGGATGCTGTTTGATGGAGGCAGTTCACACATTCAGTTGTTGGTAATCAAGGCTGGCAATGAATGAACATGATTTGATTTCTCTGGTGCCAAATCTATGAACTGACTCTTGATGATTAGCAGCTCAACACATGACAAGGAACATAGGAAGCAAGCTGTCATGTATCAAGTCAGACCATTTGATATCTAACTCACTATACAATTGACAGGCAGCAGCTCTCCAGAGATTCGTGTGGGGAGCCACTCCCAGCCCCACCTAGAGATGCCAGGGATTGAACCAGGGACCTTTTGAATTTGAAGTATGTCTGCTGAGCCAGGGCCCTTCCCTGTGTGATCCTGGACTGGTCCCTGGAGTGCACTCAGTTAATATCCATGTCCACACCACCAATTTAAAGCTAGTTTCAAACCTGTTTCACTGTTGCAACACCCAATCACAGAAGATTGGCTAATTCCTACTAAAGGGGAGGGGGCGGTGAGGGAAGAGAAAGTCTGCTGGAAAACTTTGCCACCTGCCCAAGAAACCCTGCTCCATAATAACCACATAGGCAAAGGTTGGACTTACTTAGTGACAAGGTAAAACACCACACACGTGACCAGAGGCATTTTTCCTTATTGGTTCACATGTTGCGTTATATATTTATGTACTGTATCATACATATTTCTATCCATTTTGAAACCAGAACAGCTTAAGCCACAAATCCTTCCATTAGGAAGCTCGATCTAAAGGCCAAACAGCAGCCAAGTCAGGAGTTGGGGCCTTGTGGCTGCTTTCCCCCCATAAAACAAAAGCAGCCAGACACATTAAGACCATGCATGAAAAGCACATGGCCTCTCCCAAAGAATCCTGGGAATTGTTTATCCCTAACACAGCTGCAATTCCCAGCAGCCTGAACAAACTACAGTTGCTGGGATTCTTGGGGGGAAGACATGTGCTTCTATCATTTATCTTTCTATTTATCTATTTTGCTTTGAGATCCCACCTTTTCTTCCAAGGAACTCAAGGTGGCGTCCATGGTTCTCTGCCTCCTTGTTTAATCCCCACAACAACCCTGTGAGGTGGGTTAGGCTGAAAGGCAGTGACCGGCCCAAGTTCACCTAGTGAGCTTCAGAGCTGAGTGGGGATTGAACTCTGGCCTCCCAAATCCTAAACACTATACACCGCTGTTGTTGTAATTCAGCAGCATCCATAAACTCATGCCTGCCGTTAGCTTCTGCTTTACTGGAGTCTAGCTCCCCCAGGGAGGTGCATCATGGTCAGCTAGGGATTTAAATGTGCTTTAAATGTACGGTGTAGATGTGATGTGCAACTGACGCCAGGGACAGTTTGGACATACGTACATTTGGGGGAAGGGGCAGTAATTAAACCTTATGATGGAGGTGACTATGTCCTGAAATACGTCCTCTCTTAAGGTCAGCCTTAATACCCATTGCAAATTCACTCAACAGGCTTTGACTCACCAGCTGATGTGCCGGATGTGAGGAGCTGTGTGCAAAAGAATGAAAGGTTATTATAGCCAGAAATATGTTTGTAAAGGAAGATACATTTAAGATAAGTTGGGTCATTTATCTTTCTTTCCCAGCAGAGGTGCATCTCTGTGCAAAATGCTGAATAAGAAGCAAGATGAGAATGACACTAAGCTTGTGCCATGTTGTGCCTGGGAGGAAAGGGGACTATGCTGGAGACAGGGGGGCACAAATACATCATACATAATTGATTCAACAAATGTCGCCTCTTTCTATCTCACAGCCACTCCATATAAGACACATAAAGGGAAAGCATGAAAGGGTGGGGGGAGAAAAGAACAGCAAAGGCATGTTTAGCTTAGGAAAAGAAGATCAAACTAGGCCAGTTTACAAAGGCACAAAAGGCTTGGAAAACCGATATTTGCTAGGGCTGCTGAGGAAGGACCACAAAGCACATGAATCCCTTCCTCCTCCTTCTTTTCTCTCTCTCTTTTAGTAACTCTTCCCCTCAATTCTTCAATAAAATAAAAAAATTCAAAAAATACGCAACAAATAAAAACTTTTTTAAAAAGAAGATGTTGCTATTGCACATGCAAAATGTGTAAGTGCTCAAGAGAAATTAGTGTAAGAGCATAAAGGTTTGCAGAGTCATATGTCGAAGGTATCTATGCCACCATTGGGGGCCACTCTCCATTTGTGCCATAAACAAATAATTAGAAAGCATTAGGTCGAGACAGATTGTGCCAATTTCAGCTGCTATGTTTTGTCTTTTTTCCTATGCAAAAAGCAACCTCACATTCCAGACCCCAGCCACCATACCAGCCTTCTCCAGCCTGGAGCCCTTCATATGTTTGGGGCTACAATCCCCATCAGCATGACCCATGGGTAGAGATTATGGGCATCACAGTCCAAAGCAACTAGAAAGCACACAGATCCACACCATACATTCGCTGCACATTTAAGGCACCTAGCTTCCCCCAAAGAACCATGGGAACTTTAGTTTTCCTCCTCGGCAAGCTACAATTCCCAGCACCCTTAACAAACTACAGTTCCCGGGATTAGGGAAAACTAGGTGTGTTGAATGTATGGTGCGGGTATGCCCTATTGAGGAAGGCAGTGATTCAGAGGCAAAGGGGTCATAGGGATTATGGGTCAGTGGTTTCCTGCCTCAGGGACTCCTCAGGTCCCAAGCAGGCCCATATGAGGTAGACTACTTGCAGATCACGCAGAGGAAAATAGATTTAGTGCCTCATTCCACCAGGAGGCTGGGGGTTTGTTACCCTCCAGATTCCAACATCTCAGCACACACCCAAAGTTCATTACAAGCTCCCAGCAGATAATACAAAGGGTGACTCTAGACAGGGGTGGTGCGTCCCATTTCACTGCTTGAAGCAAGACAGGAAATGCCATTCTGCCCTACCACCCCTGCCGAAGCATCACCTATCTACGTTGCGTGGCATCAGCATGAAGTGGCAGCTGTGACAGTAGGTTCCAGCAAAATGTGGCCAGAGGCCATACAGTGAAGCTGGCGTCCACAGTTCTAAGCCTTTACATTTCTGTTCACTCCCAGCTAAAGGGCAGGAATTGGGCATTCAGTACACCTACTGTGCTGTTTAGCTCGTCAGGCTCTTATTGATACATTCACCTTCTTCTATGGGTGCTGCATCTGGTTCTGCATAGCCTGACTCAGCCCTGACTTTCTGGAATTCTACTCGGGACTGGATCCCAGGATCAGTCTTCTTCAAGCCATATTCAGTGCTCACAGACTCACTGCTTGGGCAGAATGGAACACCAGCACAAGGCAAGGCCAAAGGAACTCATCCAGGAATTGAAGTTTGAGTGCCATGAATGGATGGCAGTTGGCACAGAGAAAGGCAAGCTGATCTGACTCATGGAGGATGATGGTCACGGATGATCTCCAGTGCAACCTGTGCAGAAAAATTGCTGTGCCTGGCACTAATTACTGACCATGGATTGTGATTTGGATTTCTCGTTTGAAGTCCTCCAAATGTTTTCTGACAATATAATAGCCTTTTCGCTTGCTCGCTTTGTTTTTGCCATCTTCTCTCGCTCAGCCAAATATGCATGAATGAGAACATTTGAACCTTTTAATTGAAACTATCAATTGAGAACAAGCAGCACAGTCATAACCATCCAAAATGCAAATAGGCAGATGGATTTTCGATGGAAATCATCTGCTTGAGGCCAGGAAAAGATAACCAAGAATAGAATTTTGCCTGGGGTTTTGCAGACCCCAGAAAGGCCAATGCAACTACTCCATCCAGCCCCTTAACATAAGAACTCCCATCCAGCCCTCTCTGTCAACCCACACAATCCAAATAAGAACACAAAAAGAGCTGGATCAAACCAAAGGCCCATTTAGTCCAGCATTCTTCCCTAGGATTGCCAGACCTCCAGGGCTGACCTGAAGTCTTCAGGCCTGCGTGCCATCCTCCAGGCGGCAGGTAGACTGCTTAATTCTGCAAGAATTCCTAAAAAAATTTTAATAAGGAGGCTGTGCATGCAGTTTTCAAGCTTCAGTCCGGCAGAAGCCAACTGCAAATTTTAGCATAGACTCTTTGGGTGGGGGGGGGGGTCTCCCTCCTCCTCAGCTCCCTCCTCCCCTCCCAATTAACCTCCACATCCAGGACACAATGGTTGGAAGGAGCACTGAAGAAGAAAAAGTGTTGGGGTGGAGAAGGTTACGAGATGGTTATGAGTATGTATGCATGTCTGGTTGTGAGATGAAGGGCTGCAGAAACAATGCCATGCTTGATGACATCACTAGGGTCCACCCCCTGTTACATCACCAGGGGGCTCTTCCAGGTCTCAGGTTTTGGCCCTGATATCTTAGGATCTGGGATATTTCTGACCTGGCAACCGTAGACTGTCCATCCAGATGCCTATGGGAAGCCTACCAGGAGGATATGAGCTCAATAGCTCTTTCCCACTGTTATTCCTCAGCAGCTAATAGTCAGAGGTACACTGCCATCAAAGTTGTGGTAGCAAATACTATAGTTTAGCTACATATTGTGTAAAGAATTACTTCCGTTCATCTGTCCTGAATCTCCCACCATTCAGCTTCATTAAAGGTAAAGGTAAAGGGACCCCTGATCATTAGGTCCAGTCGTGGCCGACTCTGGGGTTGCGGCACTCATCTCACTTTATTGGCTGAGGGAGCCGGCGTACAGCTTCCAGGTCATGGGGCCAGCATGAATAAGCCACTTCTGGCAAACCAGAGCAGCACATGGAAACACCATTTACCTTCCCACCAGAGTGGTACCTATTTATCTACTTGCACTTTGAGGTGCTTTTGAACTGCTAGGTTGGCAGGAGCAGGGACCGAGCAACGGGAGCTCACCCAGCCGTGGGGATTCGAACTGCCGATCTTCTGATCGGCAAGTCCTAGGCTCTGTGGTTTAACCCACAGCGCCACCCGCTTCCCTCGGCTTCATTGGATGACTCCATATTCAAGCATTACCATTGAGAGAGAAACTTCTCCCTGCCCACTTTCACTATGTGTTATCTTGTATGCACACCTCTATCATGGTCCCCCTTGCTTTTTTCTAAACTAAATACCCCCAAACATTCATACTTTCTTCATAAGAGGGTTGCTCCAGCATACTGATTATGTTGCTTGCCCTTTTCTGCACCTTTTCCAGCTCTACTGTGTTCTTTTTGGGGTGTGCTGACCTCAACTGTACACGCCATTGCAAATGTGGCAGAACCATGGACTTTTATAATATTATTAAGATATTGGCATCAGTGTGTCCCTAGGAGAAAGCCATGGACAAGCCATCCACAGATCAATTATTATTATTATTATTGCTACTACTACATTTATGTCCTATCTTTCCTTCAAGGAGCTCAAGGTGGTGTCCATGTTTTTCCCTCTCTCCATTTCACAGCCCTGTGAGGTAGGCTAGGCTAGATGCTTACTGGCCCAAAGTCACCCTGTGAGCTTCATGGCTGAGTGGGGAATTGAACCCCAGCCTCTCAGGTCCTAGTCTAACACTCTGACCACCGCATCACAGGATTTAATAGGATTCAAGCAAGCATGACTTGCCACATACCAAAAGGGGCAAACACTACCCACTATCATTGCTCAAGCAGTCTGTGGGCAAAATTCCTTTCAGACTCTACTGTGGAGACCACCAACGGCTATTGTGATAGCCATCTCTTATCTTGATTGCTCGCTAATGGGCACTGATGGTCAGCTGATTTCAAGAGCTGCCTAAAGATGTTTCCTCAAATATTGTCAGTGGCTAGAAAATGTTTCTTGAATGAGCACAGATACATGGTGGCTAGCTACAGAATAACTGGTTGTTTTTTATATCATTTGAAAATTATGTAACTTGTTTTTGATGCTTGCTTTTATTAGCATTTTTAATGAATAATTCATATTGCCTTCTGTAAATCACTTAGAAATCATTTGCTTGAATAAGGTTGTTGTTTTTTTGTTAAATCACATTAATTGAGTAATTAATTAGCTGTTGTTACAGTAATATCCCATCTTTACTTGAATAATATCCCCATTTTATCTTCACAACCCTTTGAGGTCGAGTTCATGTCCACCAGGAGCCATGTGCATTCAGTATTGCGAGCCCAATTTTGTGCAACTCTCTTCTGGCTGAAATCAGACAGGCCTCCTACCTGTTGAATATCTGGCACCTACCAAAAACCTTTTAAAATTATAGTTCCAGCAGGCATTTTATAGGTTGTGGTTTTTTACCTTTTCTATATTTTATTTCTTGTACTATGCTTTGAGATTAGTGTAGCTAAGCGGTATATAATTTTTTTAGAGAAATACACAAGTTAGGCCAAGCTATGGTTAGTGGCTCAAAGTTTCCCAGAGCTCTCAAAGGTCTCTCAGTGCAACTCTCTAACCTATGGGTAGGCAAACTAAGGCACCGGATCCAGCCCAATCGCCTTCTCAATCCATTCAAGAATCAATCCATTGGCTTTCTAACTTCCGAACTTCCTGACAGTAAGAGCTGTTTGACAGTGGAATTTGCTGCCAAGGAGTGTGGTGGAGTCTCCTTCTTTGGAGGTCTTTAAGCAGAGGCTTGACAACCATATGTCAGGAGTGCTCTGATGGTGTTTCCTGCTTGGCAGGGGGTTGGACTCGATGGCCCTTGTGATCTCTTCCAACTCTATGATTCTATGATTCTATGATTCATTCAAGAATCCAGCCCACGGACAGTCTGGGAATCAGCGTGTTTTTACATAAGTAGAATGTGTCCTTTTATTTAAAATGCATCTCTGGGTTATTTGTGGGGCATAGGAATTTGTTCATTATTTTTTTCAAAATATAGTCTGGTCCCCCCACAAGGTCTGAGGGACAGTGGACCGGCCCCCTACTGAAAAAGTTTGCTGACCCCTGCTCTAACCACTATACCCTAATGCCTTCGTAGGAGATTGAGAAATAGCAGTTTGGAAGTTAAGCTGTAGCCAGTAAAGGGGGAATGACTCAAGTTTTTAAGCTGGGTGGGAAAAGGCGCTTTCGAGGGTTCACACTGGATACACCTTGCTTTTTGGGAAAGTGATGCAGCTTTTTACTGACTGGCACTAGACAGTGTACCAGACTGTGTGGGCGTCTGCCTGCTCAACACATGTGTTTATGAATAAATAGATTTGGAAGAGCACCGTAAGGCTCCAGTGCTCTCTCGCCTCCCAAAGGAACACACACTGTGCAGGGTCTGCTGCTGGAATAATCACCTACTGCTGGGTGAAATGGGAAGCTACCCCCTCAAAACACACACATAAATGAAGGAACAATAAAGACCATGTCTATCTGAGATTTCGACAAGGACTAGAACCTCCAGACACTTTTTATATGAGTTGGCATTCCTTTATGACTTATACAGCAGAACCATCATTTTCAAGACAACTTTAGTCACAAGCCAGGCAAATAAGGAACTATAATTACCGTATTTTTTGCACCACAACACTCACTTTTTTCCTCCTAGAAAGTAAGGGGAAATGTCTGTGCGTGTTATGGAGGGAATGCCTACGGGTGGCATGCCTACGGATTTTCCTCCTCTAAAAACTACGTGCGTGTTATGGTCGGGTGCGTGTTATAGAGCGAAAAATACGGTAATGATCCGATAAAGCTGATAGTCTGTACTTGGACTTTGTTATCTTGTGCAACTACACTTTCTTCATGCCTATTTTATAGTTTTGTTTTTCACCTTTTAATTTTTGTCTGTTGTTATAACTGTTCTCTCTGTTTTATATACATTATAAAATGAAATAATGATTTTAAAAATTTAATAATAATAATAATAATAATAATAATAATAATAATAATAATAATATAAAGACTGTGCCTCTGAGCATGTGCAGGGGAACTAATCCAATCCCCATTGAGCATAAGCGAAAGGCCTTCTAGGTTAGAATGTGCAGTTTCTGTGCAGATCCGATCCTCACCCCCACAAACTAGCCTTTTGTCACTCACACTCTGATGTAAAAATAAAATAAAAAATCAAGTAGAGGAAGAATAAGATGAAGTTATTGTTCTTCAGGAACAGAATTTGCCTCGGATTTATATTCACGGGAGCTCCCACCTTGCAGTGTCTGGCCAATATCGGAACATTATGGCTCCAGCTTCAGTGAAGCCATAAATAGAGCACAATTTTTAGCAGCTTTGGATGAAAGGGCCATTTGCTAGGAGTGTCTCCTGAAACAACTCCTCCTCACTAGGAGGGTGCAGGGCAATCATGAAAGTGAGCAAGTAAAGGACAGAAAACTGGAGTAAAGTTGAGAGAGATAGAGAGAACCATCAAGGGAGGTGGTGAGGGTGCTAAAAAGAGAAAGGGAACCCTGCCCTCTGCCCTGAAACAGGGATAGAGAGCCAGATAGAGTTGGACTACAGCTCCCATCATCCCTTGCCACTGGCCATGTTGGCCAAGCTGGTGCTTCCACCAGTGCGTCTTCACCGCAATAACCCAGCTACTACCATTCTACCTCCCAGTAAGTAGCACTGATGCAACTGACTGGAGATCAGGTGAGTACTGCTGACCAAGCACACCATCTGTTTCGGATGGCAACACTACCAACGGGGGATGGAGAAACGTGTGGGTGTCAAAACTTCTGAAAAAAGCTGGCACTTTGGCTGAGAAAGGTCCCTCACTCCGGGTCCTAAATGGAAGCCATGTTTCTTTATTCTAAGGGCTTATCCACAATTCCTCTCGTCCCGCTCTTTAGCGTTTGATCGGGGCAAATGGCAATAGGTGTGTGTTCTGATTTAGAGATAAAGAGCAGGTTTCTTCTAGGAAAGGAGCAGGCCAAGAGGAAAAGCACTTAGACCTGTGATTTTCTAGGCACGGGACAAGTGAAAGTGCAGACGAGCCCTTAGTATGGGGTAGACACAGGCTGCAGTTGCTCACTGGTGATAAAAAGACACACTGCATATGTTCAGATTTAAGGCTCTGCCACTCCATGTAGTAGCACCAGCTTTCCTCATAAATATCAGCCGTCCTTCTCCATATCTCACATCTCAGCATACTGCAAACGGAACTTTTAGAAGCTTTGCTGAATAAGATGAATTTGTCTGCAGCATAGTTAAGCCATAATAATTATGTGAGTATAAACATATGCAGATTACGTCCCTCTCCTCATTATTGCTGAATGAATGCTTGGGGCCATAAGTACTATTTAAAAACAAGATAGCTAATCATATTCATTCACACACACATAAATATACACACATATATACATATGCACACAGAGACATTTTCTATACATTAGCCTGGATGATCATCATTGCCTTTAAACAAACTGATTCTCAAGAAACTGTTTGTGCATGGGAATGGAGAAGGCAGGCGGAGTATATTAATTTTAAAAAATGGTTATACACTGATTGCTTGTGTGATGCTCTGCTAATTGCACTGAGGCAAGATTTATCTTGGAGAAAGGTACTCAATCTTCACTAGCCAAACAGATGCAGAAAGTATTTTATTGAGTTCTGCGTTCACAGCTGTCAGAAAGTCAATTAATTTTTGCCAGGGTCATTGCTCATAGAGAGGTCTTTCTGAATGTCAGAGGAGGGACAGGGGCCTGTGAACAGAGAATCCTTAAAAGTACAAAGTGTGTCAAACTGGGCTCTTCTCCTGTTAGCCTCTGCACTGGTATGGAAGCCACTGCAGTGCTACTCTTTCCCAAGCCACTTAAGTTAATATGAGAAGCCCCATACCATGAGAAGCTCCCCACACCAACATCCACTCCTGGAAAAATGGGTTAAAATTGATTCCTCCCACAAAGTCTTCTCAAACTAACCAAGTGACATGCAAAGGAATGGTGCTGCTGCGGTTCCCCCATTCCACCGTGACCAATACCCAGGCCAGTCTCACAATATCAGTGGTGGCTGGTGCCCATTGGGGCTGGTAAGGCAGAAGGCCAATAGTAGGTGGAGTCCGAGTCAATGACAGGCAGAGCCACCCCTGATGGTTCTAAGTAAAGAGAGAATCAAGTAGGAGCAGGCTGAGTTTAGTGCAGCAGTGTCCCATTCAGCTCTACCTTTGAAGGTGACCCGGAAACTACAATTAATCCAGAATGTGGCAGCTAGACTGGTGACTGGGAGTGGCCACCGAGACCATATAACACCGGTCTTGAAAGACCTACATTGGCTCCCAGTACGTTTCCGAGCACAATTCAAAGTGTTGGTGCTGACCTTTAAAGCCCTAAACAGCCTCAGTCCGGTATACCTGAAGGAGTGTCTCCACCCCCTTCGTTCTACCCGGACCCTGAGGTCCAGCACCGAGGGCCTTCTGGCGGTTCCCTCACTACGAGAAGCCAAGTTACAGGGAACCAGGCAGAGGGCCTTCTTGGTAGTGGCGCCCTCCCTGTGGAACGCCCTCCCACCAGATGTCAAAGAGAACAACAACTACCAGACTTTTAGAAGACATCTGAAGGCAGCCCTGTTTAGGGAAGCTTTTAATGTTTGATGTATTAAAGTACCAGTATTTTAATATTTTTTTTGAAGAAGCCCAGAGTGGCTGGGGAAGCCCAGCCAGATGGGCGGGGTATAAATAATAAATTATTATTATTATTATTATTATTATTATTATTATTATTATTATTATTATTAATGGACCAGCCTCAACTGCAGGAATATCACACACCAGCACCCACAAGCATCACAGGGTGGGAGTAGCACTAACAGGGTGCTCCCTGCCAAATATAACACCCAGGCAGGCTTGTATGGGAGGACATGCTACTTCAGATATTTGGGGACCAAGTCATTTCAGGCTCAGTATATCAATGTATAGGCCATAGTGGGGCACATAATATGCCATGACCCATATAAAAAGCATTACTTAAAAAAAGCCCCTGCTACACTGCAGATATGCTTCGTGTGACACTATCTGCCTTGCTTCAGCATCACACCCTGACACAAGCTGGGTCTAGCAGAAACCTAGGTTCCTGCACTATCTCCTCTTCTACATTGTCAATGTGAGACCAAGACACCTCCTACCAAATTATCCTCTATTTCCCATCTCCAAAAGGTGAATACTCTTAAGAGGAACAAAATAAAATTTAAGCACTTTGCCAGTGATCTGGAAATAATGAGTGCCATAAAAATGGCTGAGTGATACAGTCAAAAGGGAAATACAGTTAGATTTTAAAATCCACAATACAACAACTATGGCATGGTTTATTGCCCAAGTTCCTCTTACAGATCAGAACAGGTTAGCAGATAAGTACCCAAGGATTAGTGCAAATGGACATTTTCATGATTGAAAAGGCACGCTACACAGGGAAGGATACTAGGGTGTTTCAACACACCAATTCTAGGGGAAAGCATGTTGGAATTTGCAGGTGCAGCTCAGTTATTCTGAAAAGAGGAGTTTAAAGTTCAGTGCCAAGAGCAAAAATTACAACCATGTATTTATGTACGGTATATTCCACGATAATGCATTGGCTTTACTGTTGGGTACAGAATTCAGCATCCTTATAATCTCAGCATTAATGTCGAGCACATCCAGACTGGCAGTTTTTATTTTGCAACATGTCACTGAAGCAATATTAGTGCATTAGCATTGGATTTATACTGGAGCATCCACACGTCATTCCTCTTAGTTGTTCTGCAATGTTTCCCCAGGGCCACCACATGACTGCCATCTGCAGGGACACACTTGCCCTATCTAGGGTTTTCCATATTTTGAAGAGCAAAACAGAGGACACATTTGCTGACTTCTACTTTTAACTATGGACCACTACAACTCTCAACAGGGGCGTCTTACCCACAGAGGCTAGTGGCGCTGGGTGCCAGGGCACCAAGTTCTGGAGGGCACCGGGGAAGAGGCGGAGGCTGGATGCGGTGCCACCCAACATCAGCTCACCGCCCTCACCCGCCACCCGCCAAAGCAGCACTGCGCCCAAAGCCTCTGTCTGCTGTGGCCACCGTGGCACAAAGAGGCCAGCTGAGCCGGGAGGTGCCGCGTCCAGCCTCTGTTTCTTCCCCACTGGAGCAGCCGCCCTCCAGCCACTACCCACCTCCTCCAGCCCCGCCAGCCCCGCCATCCTCCCTTAAAAAAGGTTGACAACTCTGGGAAACGGGGGGGTCGGGGCAGAGGAAGCTTTGCACCACGGCGCCGGATATGCTTAAGATGGTCCTGACTCTCATTTTACATACCCATGAAATAGAGGACATGTCCTTGAAAAAGAGGGCATATGGCAACCCTACAAGTGAGCCAAAAGATTGAAACAAAGCCCATAACATTTGTGGTAAAAAAAAGTTACAGGGTTTCAGCAGGGAGCTACAGGCATGCAACCAACAGGAAATGAAGTACATACAATTACATCCACCCCAAAAATTTTGCAGGCACAAACGTTACTGAAAGTAGGGCTAGGCAATATCAACTTTTCAACATCACAATAGCATATTCACCGTTTTATATGCTATTGGGTAAGGCTTGGCCAAGATACTGATTTTTCCCATTTTCCTCTTGCTTTCTACACTCCATTCCTCCCTCCTCTTTACAGCTGGGTCTATATCCCAGGGGGATGGAAAGATCAGAAGGTTCTCAATCTGTGCCCCTGGAATACAAAGGATATTATCAACGCAGCCAAGCTGTCTCCATGAATTTCCTCCAAAAGTTGCTCACTCGGTTCAATATATTTTCATAGCAGAGGCAGACACTCCTTGAATTTGAAAAACATAAATCCACCTAAGAGAGTCTCATAAGAATAGTCTGCAGAAGAAATGAGAGCTAAATTATATCCAAATAGTATCAGTACTGTACTAATGTAAGTTTTCAACCAGATACAAAAAGAGCAATAAATACTGCAGATCACTGGGCAAACCATCTGTTTCAATGAAAAGTATTTTTTAAAGATCCTACAAACGAATCATAACTTCTAATTCCTTGGGGGGTCTGGGGAGTTTCTTATCAGATTCCAGCTTGTAACGTTATTATAACTCCACTGACCCAAGGAAACCATATAATGGAGTTGTAATAGTATTTCAGACAGCTTGTTTTGTATATTGAAGCACAGATGGAAACGAGAAGTAGTTTTCCTATAAAAGAAGATTCACCAAGGTGGAAGGATTACAATACACAATGATCTTGGAAAGACTAGCACACTTCATCATTCAAGCTGGAATCTGATAAGATGCCTCACTCACACACCTGGCCCCACATACCCAAAGAATTAGAAGATATTGTTCATCTACTGGAATTTACAAAAGACTCTTGGTTGAAACAGATGTTTTACAGGCATCCCATGCTTTTCATTGTTATTTCTGTATATGGTTGAGAACTTGTATTAGTACAATACAATGCATTTAGCCATAATATGAGTCTCTCCATCTGTGGCAAAGAATTTTGGATTTTTGGCAGTCCAAGAAGTTCCATGATTTGCCCTCTATGAATGGGCCAGAAAAAATAAGATAATCCCAGTGGACAAGGGGTGATATTTTGGTGCTTGCATGAAACCTTACCCCTTTGAGCCTCTCCTTCAGTAGGAAAGGTGGAATAAAATGGGGAAAAGAGACAAATTTGAGTAATTCTGTATATATATTTTAGTCTGCCCTTCATGAAACATGTCTTCATTACTTTCCCCACACTTCCAAGTTGTTTTCTATGTTTTTGTACATCTCTGACAGCTTTGATAGGGTTAGATACCACCTGTATTGCATCTTTACCATGTTTTCTTTCATGTTGTAACATGCCGTAAACTTCAACCTGCCCTTCATGAAACAAATGATCCTAGGGCAGAGTACATTGAATATAAAATCATACTATCAAAACAATAATTTCAATAAACACAGCAAAGTAATTCCAATAAAGGCAGTGAGTAAAGCAATATAAAATCAATCAGTATACTCAATCAATACACTATACTCAAATATCAGTGACTCAATGCATCAATAAAAACCTGAATAAAGAGGGATTTTTTTAGCTGCTACTAAAATTTTGGTACCAACCAGATTTCAAGAGTAAGGGCTTATCAAAGCTGGGGAGCTACCACTAAGAAGGCCCTTTCATGAGCTGTAGCGATACAAATGTGAATCAGAAATGGTCTAATAAGTATAGCATCCTTAGCACATCTTAACCGCTGAGTAACCAGATTATTTTTCCCCCAGGCATTTAATTCTGATTTTAAACAAAACATGGAATGGTTTAACTGAGCGGAATGTCAAGTATACTCTTGCAGCATGAAGCTTCAGATTGTTGCTTCTTGGACTCTGGCACCTTCCTGTCCCTTGGGCACAACGGGTGTTCTGTGCACAAGGCAGGAGAGCTGGACTAGGTGGCCCCCCTGAGGATTCTGCAGCTGCTAAAATTCTATGATAAAATTCTATCTCTTCGCTTCAGCAAAGCCGCTCCTTGTCTATCAAGGGCAATTAAACAGAGCTCTCTGAGGCTCTTTTGGAAGGATTTCATTGTTAACAAGCAGATAATAATTCCTTTGTTCATTCCTCCAAGTCTTTGAATATTTGTTCTCGGCTCATCCTTTGCGTAGTAGAGAAATGAGAGTTCTTTGCTCTGCTGGAGGATGAGAGCTCTGGGGGGTGGGGGGGAAGGTGGAGGGAGGACTACGTGGAAGCTTAGCTTAAAGAAAGCGGCACTGGCTCTTGATTAGGAAAATGCTTTCAAACAGGCCTGACTCACCAAGCTCAAAAAAGCCCATCAGGTAAGCGTGGCATAGGAAACTGCCATATAAGATCATTGGCCCACCTTGCTCAGTACTGTCTACACTGACTGGCAGCAGCAGCTCTTCAGGGTTTCAGGCAGGAGTCTCTCCTCAGCCCTACATGGAGATGCCAGGGATTGAAGCTGCAGACTTGTACATGCAAGGCAGATGATCTACCACCGAATTATGACCCTTCCCTCAACACAGCAGCTTCACAGGAATCAAGACACCTCTTTTTTTTTTTCTTACCCAGAGCTACAAAGGGATGCAGATTTGTTTGTTAAGCACTGGGCAAATCACAGCGGCCTGTTTCACAATTACTACTAAACCAGGGGTGGGGAACCTCCAGCCTGCAAGCCAGTCTTGGCCTGCCAATTTGGCCTGTGACACCTTTTCCTCCAAACCACGCCCACTCCCCTTTCAGCTGACAGTGGCGTCAGGTGATGAGCAGGATGACAGGTTTTAATCCTGCATTGGCAGGGAACAGGATCGCAAAGCCAAAACAGCAGGATTTCATTCCCCACTCATCAGCTAATTAATGGGGCTTAAAGCACTTCTCAAGAAGCAGTCTAGACCCTGTTATCATCATCTGAGGCCCTTCTTCATGTTCCTCCTCCACAAGAGGACCAGAGGCCAGCAACACAAGAAAATACCTTTTCTGCAGTGGCTCTCCACTTGTGAAAATAAGAGAAAATGCATCAGCAAAGAAAGAGAGCAAAGTATGCATGTATGCAAATTTAGAAATCAGCACTATAATTTGAATAGAAACCCAATACACCTGTGAAGCAATGGGTCAGTGCGTCTGGCTGTTAAGCAGAAGGTTGGCGGTTGAAGCCCACCCAGGAACGCACTGCACAGGATTCCTGTATTGCAGTGGGTTGGACTACATGACCCTCAAAGTGCCTTCTAACTCTACAATTCTATGTTCTCATAATAATAGTGAAGACTGTGATCAGGTGACCTGCTCTGTGCTTGCTCAGTCTGATGCCAGGACTATGCTAACTGTGGTGGGCAAAGTCAAGGCCCCAGCTTGCTCTCCCAGCTGACTGTTATCTTTAAACCAAATTTGGACTGGGCAGGCCTTCACAAGGAGAACTCCTTCAAACAGCGAACTGCCCTTTGGCAGCCCTGCAGATAAGAAGGCTGT
Source organism: Podarcis vaucheri (assembly GCF_965113315.1). Lineage (NCBI taxonomy): Eukaryota > Metazoa > Chordata > Lepidosauria > Squamata > Lacertidae > Podarcis > Podarcis vaucheri. The sequence continues at coordinate 32,152,968 of NC_138751.1, forward strand.
CCATAGCTGCTCTATGCTCCTTTGTCATCCCTTTCCTCCTCCTCCACTCAAATTAAGTTTGTTTCTCAAATCACAGTTTCTCAATCACAGTTTCACACTAATATCAGAACTTGGAGAGTGAGTTTTCAGAATCTAGGAGACTAAAGATAGGTGCACAAAAGGAAAAAAGGAAAGAAGGGAGCTGACAATAAACCATGGTTCATAGGTGTGTGGAACCTTTGGCCCTCCAGCTCACATCATCCCTCACCACTGGTCCTGCTTGCTGGGGGTGATGGGAACTGTGGTTCAGTAACATCTGGAGGGCCAAAGGTTCCCTACTCCTGGTTTATTGGATCAGGATCATTACATCTAAACAAGGCTTCTGTGTATGCTTCAGGCACAGAAAGAAATCCCCTGTTAGAGGATTGTACAAGCAGCACAGATCAGTCCAACCTAGGGTTAAATTAAAATCAGCAGAAAAACAGCGGGCATGGAAAGGATTGAACACACACACACACACACACACACACACACACACACCCCTTCTGTTTTTCTGTATTTCCCCCTCCTAAAGCTGCTTTGCCATAAACAAAAGGGCCATAAGGGCAGGGGTTGGCAGAAGGTAAATTGGGGTGATTTGTAGTATATCAATAACTTCCAGCGGTTTAACAACGGCATGAACAAAAAGGGCTCCCATGCCTACCTGTTCCATGAAAATTAGGTAGCTGAAATATAGAAAGTTTGCACATAAAGGACAAACCAGGATGTCATTTGTGCATGGGAGGACTGTGAGGTAGTTCTGGTCCCCCCAGCACTTAGTCATCTTGGTCATTACGTTAATTCTAAGTATGGAGGTCCCCCTGTGCCGAGGTTCTGCATCTGGCTCTGGCTGGTGGATCTCAAGGTCCTAGTAAGAACATAAGAAGAGCCTCGCTGGATCAGGCCACTGGCCCATCTCGTCCAGCATTACTGTTCTCACAGTGGCCGACCTGATGCCCGTGGGAAGCTCACAAGCATGACCTGAGTGCAACAGCACTCTCCCCTCCCGCTGGGAACCACAGCATAGAGGAAGAGCAAAAAAGAAGAAGAAGAAGGTCCATTGAGCCTGAAGTCTGACCACCTTTGCTACAGGGATTTTAAAAAACACAGTTTGGCCCTGGGAGGGCCTGCTGTGAGCCCTACAAACTTCAGGGGAGCCTCTGGCTGTACAAACCAGCCTATTAACTAACTGCCCATTGATCAGTAGGCCACTAAACAGGACAGTATTTGGTTTATGAAAATATTCTATCTGATACTTTGATATTTTTTTTAAAAAAGCCACTCCTGCTTATCTCTCCCTCATCTCCCTCCTCCACATCCCTCAGTCACATGCAATCACTCTCCCCAAAAACAAAATTGCATCCTGAGCTGATTTGTTCAGGTCCTTTTCACTAATTTGCATTCCCTCCCTTGGCACAGGGAGCTGAACTCATCACAGCCTTCCCTCCTACTTTACAAACGCATCCCCCACAGTGACAAAGCAGTCAGATATGTTCAAGGGATTGCAGGCTATAAAGGCAACCCTGTTAGAGAGGCCAAGGACGGCTCCTGCAAATTATACGGCAGAGGCTTGCTACAAATCAATGGCTGATTAGGTCTGGGATTTGGATCCGGAAAGCTCCTATTTGAACACTGATGAGAAATGGCCCGTGCGACATAAGAAACAACCATCCTTTCTCTCCAGCTCTGAGCAGCTTTGGAGGCATGATGGTGAATGCACTAACAGCTTGGCTAGATCAGCCTAGCATAGCGTGGAAAAATCATTTGATACACACTTGGTGGAACTGACTCATTAACAGGGGAGCTCGTCAGGTTACATCCCCATGTAGCTGCATGAGGGAGGCTTTGTATCTTAATTACAAGGAAGCTGAGGCCAGTGTAATTAAGTAGAGATAATCCCATGAAGATAGAAAACCACTGGAATAACACACAACTCTGTACTTCTAATTCCCAGTTGAAAGCTGCCACTTCCAGAGCAGCAGTACAGTATAGAGAGGAGGGACCACTTGACCCCAGCATGTTTTGTGTATTTGCCTGACACAAGATTACGGTACTTTGCACATAGGGGTCCATTCAGTGTAGTGATCAGCCACCAAAGTTGACACCTCATTGATTGGTGACATCTGCCTTTTTCCCCTCTAGAGGAGCAATGAGGTTCCTCCAGACCTCCAAATGTTGTTGGACCTCACTTCCCATCAGCCACAGCCAGCATGGTCAGGGAAGATGAGAATTATAGTCCATTATCATTTGGTGCACCAATGTTTTCCCACCACTGCCCTAAAGGTCACAAAATCAAGGATTTAAAACAAAGTCTTGCCAATAGTCACTTGCCGGTTCACGTGAGGTGAAAAAGGTCACTCCAGGGTGACCTTCTAAATAAGCACCTATGATTTGGAAATTACTTATTGGTTTATTGTGTATAAAGCATTGGCAGTGTGCATGGGGCCATAACAGCTGCGGCAGACAGGACAGTACATGACCCTGCCCCAAGGAAGTTACAATTTCACTTTCAACAATACCCTTTCCTAGAGAGAAATACATGAAAGAGGATTGGGTTGAATGTAAAGGCTCAGGAGGAAAAAAAGAGCCCCCCATCCTTCAAGTGCTACAAACAATTAAGGTAAGAGCTAGTGGGCGGGTTGACTAAAAAAAATTGTAAACGTCTTTTATAAGGCTGGTTCACACCAAGAACCTAACAGGTTGCAACACACTGTCTTGTTCACAGTCTATATCTGTAGACTGTGCCCACAGTTCTGGATGCCACAATTTAAGAAGGGCAAGCTGGAACATGTGCAGATGAGGGCAACGATGATGATCCAGGGTCTGGAAACCAAGCCTTATGAGGAACAGTTGAGGGAGTTGAATAGGTTTAGCCTGGTAAAGAGGAGACCGAGAGGAGATATGATAGCCATCTTCAAATATCTAAAGGGCTATCACAGAGAGGATGGAGTAAAATTGTTTTCTCCTGTTCCAGAGGCTAGGACCTGAGCCAATGGCTTTATACAAGAAAGGAGATTCCAGCTACTTATCAGGAAGACCTTTCTGACAGTAAGAGCTGTTTGACAGTGGAACAGACTCCCATGAGAGGTGATGGACTTCCAATCCTTGGACGTTTTTAAGTTGAGGTTGGGTGGCCGCCTGTCATGTATGATCTAGCTAAGATTCCTGCATTGCAGGGGGCTGGACTCTCAAAGTTCCTTCCAACTCTACATTTTGTTTTGTTTTATGTTTGAAAGAATTTCATGAATAACAATGGTAAAGACAGTGTCTCTGTTTTCAATTCATAGAGTGCTTTCTACAGGTCAGTTATATTCAGTGTGAGACACTGCTGTCATAGGCATTGTGAGGTTGTGGGAAGAGAGAAGGGGGAGAAAGAAGGGGGTACAGTGGTACCTTGGGTTAAATATTTAATTCGTTCCGGAGGTCCGTTCTTAACCTGAAACTGTTCTTAACCTGAAGCACCACTTTAGCTAATGGGGCCTCCTGCTGCCACCGCCCCGCCGGAGCACGATTTCTGTTCTCATCCTGAAGCAAAGTTCTTAACCCGAGGTACTATTTCGGGTTAGCGGAGTCTGTAACCTGAAGCATCTGTAACCCAAGGTATCACTGTATAATGGTACGTGCAGAGTTTAGTGTCTGTGTCACGTGGGTAGGTTTTGTTTATTTGTTTTTGTTGGTGGCATGAGGGAGCCCAGAGCATGGTTGGTTGCATTCCGTTGATTGCAGTGAGCTTTGATTTGAGTGACCAAGTCTACAATTCTATGATACAATGATTCTAACCCTGCAAAGGAACGTCCAAGGTACACCTTGGTCACTGGACTGGTTAGGGGGTAGGCCTCCTCCCATTAGCCTTTCTGGCTTAGTACTGTCTACACTGACTGCTAGTGGCTCTCCAGACAGGGGTCTCCTCTCCCAGCCCTACCTGCAGATGCCAAACAATGAACTTGGGACCTTCCACATGCAAAGAAGATGATCTACCACTGAGCTATGTCTCTTTCCCAGTGGTAGTGCCATCATCAGGGGGTGCATATGATATGGAGTAAGTGTACTTCTCTCCTGTGCCACCCATATCCAACCCACAACTGGTGTGTTCGGACAGTGTATGTGAAATGGTGAAAGAGTAGTGAGGCTTCCAAGATCTCCTGCTGCTCCTCAGCAGATATAACCTGAGCACGATAGTGCTCAATTGAACAACTGTTCCTCTTTCTTTTAATAGAATTTTCCTTCCATGCAACCACTTTCTTAATACATCTTATTCCAAAATTCTTTTTGTCTCAAGATCTAAATTTATTCTCATTTGCTGCGACAAGGTTCTTAAAGAGCAGCCACACAGCTTGCACAATTTTTTTTACTTAAAGTATTCATTTTTAATTTTCTTTTCAGCCAGCTTCATCAGTTTTGCTGTGTTCCTGTTTTGAAGGGAATTAAAATGAGAAATGAAGCAGCAGGTGTGTGTGTGTGTGTGTGTGTGTGTATGTAAGTAAGTAAGTAAGTAAGTAAAGAAAACAACTCTACACAGCAGGAGACCATGAAATAGGCAAACTCTTTTCAGAACCTCAGTATTTCAGCAAAACAGCACAAAATCCAGCAAGAAATTTCTCTTACACAAGCCCTATGAAAGTCAATGATGCTTGAGCAAGAGAACTTCTCTCTGGATTGTCCCCATGGTCTGCACCTTCTTCCGCACCTTATGTGATGCTAACAGCAATTAATACAGTCCCCTTATTATTATTAGCCACAGGCGTCATCCCCAATTCCCTGAAGCAAAAGAATTTAAAAATCACATATCAAAATCTACATATCATAACTGAGAGCACTGCAACAGATTGTGATCTTGGAGAATTATTGCATAGCATAGCAGATCCTAAAGCTGCCTGGGATATCAGAACTCCCTCTTCTTCCTGAGCAAGCATTGGAGCTCTCACGAAGAAGGAAAACAGCAATACTTAATATTTACTTACCATATTTTATCATAATCCTTACAACAGCCCTATAAGGCAGGGCAGTATTGTTGTCCCCATACTGCCTGCCTGGAAAGCCAGCTGTTTTACATTCCTTTGCCTGAGCAGCACTTGGAAACTTTTAACTCTAAATTAGCAACTTCACTTCTAAATAAGGGATGTCTCCTGAACAACCCTAGCTCTCAAAGCTCAATCTTTATAGCCACCATACAACAGTAGTGCTAATCAGAAGTGCTTTCCCTGCAGGAAGTCCTAAGAAACATAAAATGTGTGCTCCTTAAATAATGAAACCCAACACACAAGGTGAGTCATTTTGCTGGGGATTCTGACATACACTTCACTGGGGCAGAGGGAAAAGGTGGATATTTTGGTGATGCTATTAAAAATGGCATTCACACGGAGGGCTTTTCTCAGAAACTGGATGCGCCATAAAAACTCAGCAAAATTTAATTTCAGTGCTAGATCTCAGCTGTGCAGCTGCTGAAATATTGAAAGGATATATCTGAGCAGGTGAGGAGTGCAGCTATTTATCTGAGGCAGTGCAATCTCCTTTTAATGGCAGGGCTCACACTAGGAACATATGAAGCAATAAGAAAGGAGTGCCTTTGAGCATGTGCAAACTATATTTTCCTAAAGACTGAGGAAAGCTCCTTGCTAGACTCGAGATGAGGGGACAAATTCTTCTGAGTGTGAAACATCTATTTGGGCTTGACTCATAACGCCTCACAGTTTTAAAAATGCAGGTGGTGTTCTAACTCCCAGGAGCACAAAACCCAACACAGAGAGCAGTAAAAAAAAAACAACACCCCAGCATTCTATCCAAAGCAAAGGGAAAAGGCACCAAGCTTAAATCTCTACAATGCAAAGGTTGAATTGCAAAATGTCTTTTAAAGTGTAAGGCTTTGATCCTGGTACATGTGGGAGTAATTATAGGGCATGTGCCCCTGAGCATGCTCAAAGTGCACTAATCACTAAGAAACCAGCAGAATGCCAAACACACTTAGAATTAGGAGGTAAGATTTGCAGGAGAAAGCAGGTGGTTTCAGACGGACTCAAGTCCCAGCACCTCCCATTTCAAAAAACTATGCACTGATTACAGAAAAAGCCAGTTTCCTGAGCCTCCTGCTAAATTCAAGGATGTTCCTGCAACACAGAAATCCAGCTGTTTCTGTACCGTGTGTTCTTTGCTATCATGTTATCCAAAGCTGCCCAGTATCATTAGAGGTGAAGCATACAAAGAGACACAAGCAATACCATGTGGTTCTTATTACCACAAAGACCATGGGTAGGCAAACTAAAGCCCAAGGGCCGGTTGTGGCCCAATCGCCTTCTCAATCCAGCCCACGGACAGTCTGGGAATCAGCATGTTTTTACATGAGTAGAACGTGTCCTTTTATTTAAAATGCATATCTGGGTTATTTGTGGGGCATATAAATTCATTCATTTTTTCTTCTTCAAAATATAGTCCAACCCCCACATGGTCTGAGGGACAGTGGACCGGCCCCCTGCTGAAAAAGTTTGCTGACGCCTGACAAAGACAGAGCAACACAGCTCCTCCCCCTGGAATGTGGGGATCAACATTCCTACTGGGGTGCAGGCACCAAGCAGCACACGCACACACACGCACACACTAAGGAAAAATGTTCTATTCAGACTAGCATGCTTTTATCCCTTGGTAGCTGACAGGGGCATTTCCTGGAGGTCAGCAGTTAAGGCAAGCTTCATTTGTGCTCAGCAACTATGTAGTGACTCCTATTAAGAGGGATGTTCATCTCCTTCAGCCAACTTTGATCCACTTTCCTTCCTTTCCCCTGCTCAGATCCTCCTGCAAAAGAAATGCACTGAGAGAACCGGCAACACTAACAACAAGCCTTCTAATTAGGGATCGTCTGAGAGGAAGGCTAAAAACTTTGCACACACTAAGAGGCACTCTCTTATTTCCTGTTTCATGCAGTTTCCTGCGTTTTATAGTTGCCTAGTGAGTTAAATTATTGTTGGCAACCAATTATTGATCTTACATTAGAGTTTCTAGCAATGGAGGCTGGTTCATTAAGGGTTCTGCCTCACCAACCCTCAGCAACTCTGTCTACCCTCAGCCAGTGTCCACCTGCCTGCCTTCTTATTTACAACCAGGCCAGGTGGGGTGGCCCTGGCTGTCATCTTCCTCTTCCTCCTCCTTAGTCTCAGTGGTGCCCCTTTTAGAACTCAGCAGATAGGAGGATAGAGACAAAATTAGAATTAGTTAACCCCTGCCACTCCTTGGTTCTAGCTCCTCCTACTGGTCATCTCACTGCATTCTGCCCTACCAGTCTCAATTGGCACCCTCCACCATTGGTTTCTAGTGTTGCCACTGAAATTCACCAAAAGCAAAATTCAGGCTGAGTCATGGGGGCTCCTTAAAATTCAGCATGTTGTCTAGCATTCTTCCCCCCACCCACTCCTACCCTTGAAATCTGTAACAATTTTGACAAATCCTGCTAGGGATCACAAGTAGGAAAAGTGATGCTACGTTCATGTCCATTTTGTGGACTTCCCACAGAGATCTGGTTGGTCACTGTGTGCAGGGCCTTGCAGAGCCAGGCAGAGGCCCGGGCCAGATAGATAATGTGGCCCTCCCCTTTTTTTACCCTGGGAATAACTGAAGTCTTATAAATAAGTAAGTATATAAATAATTTCCACAAAAGTTATGAATATACCCCGTTTGGAATCGGAGGCCCGGGCCAAGTGTCTGGGCCTGACTGTGTGAACAGGATGCCGGACTAGTTGGGTCCCTGATCCAGCAAAACATATTCTTAAACTAGCTAGGACTTTTTTAAAATATAAAAAAAGCAGGAGGGAGATGGCTCAGCCCAGAAATTGTTTTCAGTGCTTCATCCCTTTTGAACATCGGAGCACATTTCTCCCTTAAGTGTAGGAGCTGCCACTTCACTCAGGTTTTGAAAACCTGGTACAAAAACAGGCAGGTGATTAGTTTCCTGGCAGCAGTTCCTTCTCTCCCTTTCTTTTCAGCACTTTCTGTACCTCTGTCATCCTTCCGCATCTTAAAAGCGAAGGCTTGTTTTTAAGCAACATGCTTGATATGAGGAAGTTTTGTTGCTAGGAGATCTTCACAAATTCAGGGTCTACTTTTATGTGCGCGTGTGAGTGTGTGTTTCTTTCCTGCTCAGCCTGAAACAAGCACACACAGAGGAAATGTTGCGTCTGGCTGTGAAATTGGATCTGAGGTTTGAAACTGCAAGAGAGAAACATCCATGAGAGTCTGCTACGGATTTTGGCAGGCAGTGAACCAAGCATGCTCCATAAAAATAGAAGAAGACGCAAAGAGAATGGGATCAGTTTACCTCGGAGTTGACTGCCAGAGTACATTACTTGGAGGCGCAACAGTCCCATGTGTGGTGCCTGGAACCATTTGTGAGGATTAGTAGCAGCACACAGGGGTAGCTTGTCTACCAGGAGGGGTGTATTTGCTTCATACAGTGCATTTGCAAGGTGTTTACCAGCTCTGTCAATGGTGAAATGGACAATTGGTTTGCATGCATGTCCCCTCAGTTGTTTAACCACCAAGACATAACGGATAGTCACAGGATGCCTAAGCTCACAGCATTCCTCCCTCCCCTCAATTAATTATACCTAGTTTAGAATTCAATAAGATCTAATATTACAGATGGATCTTGATATAAACCAATGCTCATCAGAGATGTGCTCCCAGACCATTTTAAATACTAGGGCTTAGCTGGAAAATAAGACAAGAATATCTCAGAGCATCCTCTGTCCCTACATGCTGAGTAATTGCAGCTGCCCCTTGCACAACTAAGATTATTTATTTATTTCCAATACCTTTAAACTGCCACAAACGGGGCAAAAAACAAATACAAACATACCAAAAATACAATACACTAAACAATAAAATATCATTCATACCATCAGAGGCATATGAAGGCCAGTGAAAACAAGCCAAACAGACTATGAAACCTATTTTAAACTTTTAAGTGCCTGAGCAAATGAGCACATTTGTAACTGGTACTAAAACAATTGCAGTGTCACCATCAATCTTACTCCCAAAGGGAAAGGTGTTCCATAAATGAGGCACCACTACAAAGAAAGCACTTTTCTCAAGGATCATAGAAAAGAACCCCCCCCCCAAAAAAAAAAAAAAATTCAGAAATTGGCAAATTGATACAGGGAGAGGTGGTCCTTTAGATACTTGGGTCTCAAGCTGTTTAAAGCTTCAAATATCAGAACCAGCACCTTGAACTGAGTTCAAAAGGGAATATGCAACCAACACAAATCTTTCAAAATTGGTGTACTATGATTCAATCTGGCTGAACCAGTCAATATTCTGGCAGCTGTATTTTGTACTAATTTAATTTGTTGGGTCATCTGCAAGGCAGCCCCACATAAACACATTACAGTAATCAAATTGGGAAATTACCAGATCATAGATCACTGTGGCACGACAATCCCTGTCCAGGAACAGTTGTAGCTGGCAAACCAGCTGAAGCTAATAAAAGGCACTCCACATCACCAAAACCATTTGGGCTTCCAGTGACACTACTGGGTCCAGAAGTATCTCCCAAGATATATATCTGTTTTTTGAGGCGGGGGGGGGGGGGGCTGAAACTCCAGCCAGAACAGACTGCATACCCAATTCCTAGGCATGGGAACCGCCTGCACACAGTGCCTCTGCCTTGTCAAGATTCATCCTCAACTTACTGGCCATCCAGTCCATTATTGAATCCAGACATTGGTTCAGCCTCACCTTATTCTGATGACACAGAGAAACAGAGCTTAATGACCCCACCCCAAACACTCTGATGACATCCCCCAGCAGGTTCAAATAGATATTAAAGAACATGAAAGACCATCTTGTTCCAGGGCTCCATGTCACAGGTGTCATGGAAATATGCTGAACTCTTCCCTCCCCACTCCGCACCTAATTCATACTACTTTCTGGAACTGACTCTGCAGGTAGGAGAACCACCACATCACCATGGCCCCAACTCCTATCCTACAGAGTCAATCCAGCACAATATCATGTTCACCAACACCAACAGTTATACCAGCAGCTATTAGCCATGATATCCATATCTATATCCAATCCCACTTGCTACAGCAAATATTAACAGAAGAGGGATGTTGCTTTCATGTCCAGTTTGTGATCTTCCCAAAGGCAACTCTGCTGGAAACAGAATGTTGGACTACGAAGGATCTTCAGACTGATCTTGGGCAGCTTTCCCTTATATTCTAAGTATAAAACAGGGGTATAGTGGAGGGGGAAGGTGGAAGAGCACTGGTCTGGGACTTTGTTTCAGAGCAGAAATTATGATGTCATCTGCAGGAGCGTCACTGTAATTTCCAGGCAAGTGAATGAGCAAGAGGCTTTCCGGCTTGTTTACAACAAATTAACATAAGGAAAGTCAACATAATTGATGAAATGATCACACAGAGGCTTGATGCTTCTTTTTTTTTTTTTTTTTGAAATGGTTCCTTTTTCCAGCTATTTAAATGGTGACCTTTCTTTGTAAGATTGTTTGTGCTGCTAATTAAAAAGTTTGCATTTAAGCTGGCTGAATGTGTTTTGCGAAAACTCAGAGTATCTTCCAAGCTGAATCTATGCAGTCAGAACTAAGTAGCACCCAGTTCAATGGAGCTCAATCTCCCAGGGAAACTATGTGCCTAGGATTGCAGTCATGTTGATCCTAATAAATTAGGCATTATGCCATGCTCTTTGGTCAATGAGCATATGTGTGTATAACAATGAATTAACATAGCAGACTGCATTTTGGGGCTCTCCTTGAGGACATGGCATTGGGATGAGCTCCTGCACTGCGAGATTAACCACTACACAACTGATGTGAAATTGATAGAGAGAAACACAGAGCAGAGATCAGATAAAGCTTCTCAGGTTTCCCCTGTCTCTCTCAGAATCTGCATTACTGCAGAAGCCAGGCTTGCCCCAAGCAACTTTGGGTTTTCTTAAACGCTCACAGCAGGGACATAGAATCTCAGGCCCAGGGTCCAAATGCGGCCCTCCAAACCTCCCTACCTGGTCCTCAGGACTCTCCCTAGGCCACACCATCCCTTTCCCAGCTACATCTGCTACTGGTCCTGCTTCATGGCCTCCTTGAGTACTTTTGCTTGTCTGGGAATGACTCTTGCTTTTCTGGATGGGGGACAGAGAAGGCTATGTGAGAGTGGGCAATGTCAAGAACACTCCCCAGCCACGTGAATGCACAAGGCAGATAGTTAACTCTTTATTGTCAAAGCTGACAGTCATTTCTATGGCTCTGAATACCCATGCACACGTCTAGCATCTCCGGGCAGCTATTCCCAGCTCCTCACTCTATGGAGCACTTGCAGCAACAGGGGGAGGGGGGTTGCAGCCGAAGTCTTGGAAATTATTTGCCGTGGGGCTATCAGACTTCTTGTGATCCGTACCAGATGGAGGCAGTTGCTACGACAACCGCTAGAATCTATCCTCTCTGCAGCAGCCTATGTTCCTTTCAATGGAATGGCTTTGATGCTCCAAAGGCCAAGCCCAGAGAGCAGAGGTGAGACACGCTGGCTGCCTGTATCTCTCAACTGTCTTGTGTGGAATATGACGTAAGGGGTTTCATCATGTTGTCATCAGAGTCTTAAACAGTTTAGCCAGTGATTACAGCAGAGGAATAGCAGACTCCTGGCTGTCACAGAAACACAGCTGGAAATTCCCTAGCACAAACATACCCTCCAACATTTCCCAGAAAAAAATAGGTAATCAGTGTTTTCCATGAAGGACGCATCTGCACATTACATTAACACTGTTCTCGAACTGCTTCTTTCTTCCATTTTTCATTTCTTTTAGAAACTGTTTCGGCACCATTGCTGCAGTGCAGAGCATTTATCACTTATCAAGATACTGCCCTATACCATGTCATATAACAGGTCCAGTGACTCTCCAGGGCATCATTTAAGAGGCCATTCCCAGTTCTACTGCCTGAGATCTTTTTTGGCACCTTTGGCAGGCAAAAAGATGCCTCTACCCACTGAATGATGGCATCTCTGCTTGCTTCAAAGCACGCCTGCCCACATGCCCTGTGGCCAAATGGATGTTGCTAGCTCAGTACATTTTGCAGCCATGAACAGCGGTATCTGAAAGGCAAGCCCCAGAATCTATAGCAGAGGATGTTGGGGGGGGGGAACTCACCTCTCAAATCACATGCTATTTTAGCACTCTTAAAAATACTGTAAACCCCTTCCCCCCCAAAAAAAAACAAATTGCCACTCACACTGCAAAAAATAGATTCAAGTAATTGCTGCTTTTTGTACTACCAGAGATAGTGCCTCTGTGGCTTCTCCATCCCAACATGCCTGTCACCTTTTGCAGAAAGTCACAAGCTTCGCCTAATTAGCCAGCAAAGGAATTCCACCATTATCATCTTAAGACTGAAAACAAATACAGTAGCAGCATGAGCTCTGTACCATGCCCTCTCCTAGAAACACTGTGGGTTGTTGTTGTTTTTTAAACATCCAGTCAAAGAAATAATTCTATACAACTTGAACACACATTGCATATAGCCATCAGGAAATGAAGAATATGGGTCAAATTATAGACGCATTTCTCATGTCTTGTTAATTTTTTTAAAGCGCAATTGCGATGGGAGGGTAGTCAACCAGTGCATGAGAATGGTTAAGCTTTTCTCTACACTGTGGTCACACTGAAAATCCCCTCCCAGCTGCTATTTGCCCTGGGAGGGAAGCTGTTATTGACGCCAAAGGCAGCTTCCTTATCAAGGGAAATAGAAGCTTAGGTGGTAGCAACTTTCAACAGGGCCACAGTGTGAGGTCACAGTGTGAGGCCACTTGTGCCCAAAACATGCCAACTTAAAAAAGCTTTTGCATGCCACTCCCATGTTAAAATGCTCATGCAGTTTAGATTCTAGCCTGTAATAAGAACCGCAATAGCCATAATTTGGTGGCCATTGTTAGTTTCATTATTAACTTTTCAAATTTATTGCACTGTGCAAGTGGCTCTACAAATCCCAACATTGTTGAAATCAAACCTTTATTAGGCATTGTACAAATAAAACCATAAAAGAGAAAATAACATGTAAGTGACTTGAAATATATATAAAAAGGCAGCGGTTGGCTACATACATATATATATATATACAAATCCCAACATATTCTTATAATCAAGAACTGTAGTTAGCCTCTCAGCTACTTTCACATAACTACACTGAAATCAGCAGGGAAATGGGGAGCCCTGAGAAGTCTGAATTTAGATCTGATTCCACTTTTAATTACAGAAATTGAACTATTCAAATGTGAGTGTGTACAAAATCAGGCATCCTAGTTATGTTATATTTATTTTGGTTAAAAAAAAAAGAGCAAGTTTCTGGTTCTAATGGCTCTAAAGACAGGACTGAAAAGTATGTGGGCAAAATCCTGACAAATTAGAGTAGCTCAATAAGCTGGAGATGTTGGGAGCAGGAAGCTGAGTAGTTATGAGATTGGGCTCCTGCACCTTACATAGCTCCTTCCCGATAACTAACAGGAGGAGAATCAATTATGCAAAGTAAGCAAAAATTCGTGCACATTTGTTAAGATTATCATTTACACAGTTGCAGATTCCAGTTATTCTTGGCACATCGTGGTTTTTTTCCTGAAGCACTAAGCACACACAACCCTGTTTATATTACAGCCAACTGGTAATATAATTTCTGTATTTACAAACTGAAACAAGATTGAGGAGGCTCTTTGATGACTGCCAGTGCAATAAGCTTCCCCCGCAGTCTCTTTCAAGCGACTCAAAGCTCTGTTATGGAACTGAGCTGCCAAGGCTATCCCCATCCCTGCCTCTTGCCAAACAATCCCACAGAGTTTGGCTCTGTGGCACACAACAAAACCAGTTTGGATCATTGAGGGCAGGCAGGCTAGTGAATCTTCAGTTGGGCACATGCACATCCATGTTTAACATGACACTGTGGTCATGGAAACCACCCGTCATGTTAGGATTCTGCTAGAGTTGAAAGAATGTTGGACTGTGGAAATTTTCCAAGTGGAACTTGCATGTAAAAATATGATTATATATCCTCCTACTTTGATTCATCCATGCCCTCCCCACTCTCAGCATTCCCATTCATGCATTGTGCAAACTGGATTTCGGAGGTAAGGATGCAGTTCAAAAGCTAGGGCTTGTGTTACAAAAGGGGGGGAGCTTAAAATGCTATTAGTATTCCTCAAAGTCATTAAGAAAAGAAAGCAAAGTTTAAAATCCTACTGCAGTAGCTCAGTGGCATTTTGCACATCAGCTAAAATGCCAATGTCTAAGACTTTCTTGGTTGCGTACGCACCATACACCATACATTGCTTGTCAGCCGGCTAAAAACAAAGGGGGGGAGGAATACCATGCACTGTAGTTTATCCCTCACAGAGCTACAATTCCCAGCAACCATTAACAAACTACAGTTCCAAGGATTATTCAGGGTGAGGGAATGCATTTTAAGTGTATGTTGTGTACATAGCCTCTGTAAAGGCAAAGGTAAAGGGACCCCTGATCATTAGGTCCAGTCGCAGATGACTCTGGGGTTGTGGAGCTCATCTCGCTTTATTGGCTGATAGAGCCGGCGCACAGCTTCCAGGTCATGGGGCCAGCATGTCTAAGCCGCTTCTGGCGAACCAGAGAAGCGCACAGAAACGCTGTTTACCTTCCCACCAGAGCGGTACCTATTTATCTACTTGCACTTGACGTGTTTTTGAACTGCTAGGTTGGCAGGAGCAGGGACCGAGCAACAGGAGCTCACCCCGTCGCAGGGAGCACCACCTGCATCCTTAGCCTCTGTATCTACCTTCAAGTTAATTCACGCCATCATTTTGACACAGTGTCTGGATCATCTGGGATTTGGCCTAGAAAACATCTGGTCTGAGGAAGAACATCTGGCCTGTGCCCCACTGCCCCTTCTGTTGAAGAACATGAAGCTACAGAGTGGACGAGGAAGAACCTTGTGTGTGCGTATAAACTTAACAGTGTATAGTTTAACACTGTTAAGTTCATACAAACACACTCCACACCCCCATTACTCTATCTTTCTGTCTATTTGTTGGTTGCTACTTTGTAAATATTAATATTGGTTTATAGATTATAAACGCTGCATTGATTTGTTAATAATACAACATGACTTTTGCTTTAATTGTGATGTTTAGCATATATTTAGTTATTGCTTTGTTAACAGTGTTTTATAGGTTGTAATTGTTTCACTGATGATTTGTTATTTGTTTTATGTAATTTATGATGTATTTGTGATGTTCTACCATCTTATTAGTATTTATTGTTTATAAGCCACTTTGGGATTCGTCTAAATGAAAAGCGGCATAGAAATATAATAAATCAAATCAAATCAAATGAGGAAGGAGCAGTAATCGTTCTCCCAGATCCCAGCATAGTTGCACCACTCCTCTTCCATCACCACCTCCATTGGTTTCTCCTGACCTGGTCTGGCTACAAATACTTCAGGGTTAAGGCCTGATTCTTTGCCCAGGCCGCAGCCATTATTTACTGTGGCTTTCTAATTTTGACACAGGCATTAACATTCATCCCCTGCCTTCCCAGCTCCCCATCCCAGACTACCCAGTGTGGTAAAGTAAATAGTGTTGAGACTTGGAGTGGGGGGAGATGGGTTCAAATCCTTACTCCATCATGAACAGGGTGACATTAGGCCAACCACTATGCCAAAATACCAGCACACTTTCTCATCAGATGGAAAAAGGGCCCCAAGCCTTGAAACGGGCAGGGAGCACAGTGCATGCCAGTATGCTGCCTCACAGGTCACAGTTTTCTGCTTCTGGGTTCAGGCAGCTGCAAACAGATTTTTTTCCAGAATCAAGTAACATGGAAATGAGATCTAGATTTGCGCTATATTCCATTCCATTCCATTAGTATTCTGGAAGTGACTTTTACATAATGTAAAAGCTCAGATTTAATCCGCAAAATAACAGTTAGGGAAACGTCAGGGAAGCAGAATAAACTGCAGTGTGAATGCAGCCTCAGTAGGCGGCACCTTCCTGTGCTCTTAACAGAGGATGGTAACTTCAGAGATATGACTAGATTTTTAATAATAAGAATGCCTTATTATAACACACTGTAACAATCTGACCATTAATGGGTTAAAAGTAGAAACTCTTATTATGGGCTACAATAAGACTCAGCCCATTAACCATTTTTCTTTTTATTTAGTGTATTCCACCTATAAATGGCATCATATCCCACAATACAGTCTCATTTATATTGTTACATGTGGCCATCCGATAACAAGGTATTCCTATAAAAAATAGGGTTTTTAAAAAAACAAACCAATAAAGCTTAAAAAGACCCTGCAAATATTCACATCATTCAAAATGTATGAACAATTAAATTTTAAAATCTAAGAGGCCATTGAGAAAAATGCAGGGAATGAAAGGTGTTTGCTAAAAGACAAAGCTAGCCATAAAACTCTATAGTTTGATAGGGAAGTATCTTCCCCACTCAATGAGTTCTGTCATAAATGGTACAGACAACCAACTCAGCAAGTCCTTACTGTGGGGAAACTGTATTGCTTGGGTAAAGCATCCCAGGGCCCCTCCAGACTGGTGTTTTATTGTGGCTGTATTCAGCAACATGTTCTAGACACAATAACAGTGCATTAGTGGTGGATTTTATTCTGCTTTTGTTTGTTCTGCAAAGGCATCCCCAGTGTTACCACATGACTGCTGTTCAGAGAGGCTATAGTATAGCAAAAACAGGATAAAAATAAAGCAAAGCATTTGTGGCATAAAAAGTTGCAGGATTCCAGCAGGAAGTTACAGAATACGTGCACTGACTGGAAATGCAAACGCCCCCAAAACTTTTGCAGGTAAAAACAGTATTGAAAACAGAATTGTGTGTGACCACCTTGAGAGCATAACGAGCACAAATCATCAGGAACCACAATAAAAAGGATGTCTGGAGGGTAGCACACTTTGGCAGGAGAAAAATCTCAACACTTTCATCAACACAGAGAATGAAACAAATTCAATGTAGAAAACCTTACCACCCAGCAAATAAATTGCCTGTTGGCCAATGACGTCATCTCTCACACAAATATATTTTAATCATTGCCTATCACTAAAAATGACATTTGCATTCATGGTGTCCAGATTAGTAAGAGTCAACACCCAGTTGGAAAAAAAATGGCTCTCTTCTGCTTTCTATTCCTCACAAACAACCTTCATACATGATTGCAAATAACAAAGGAGAAACTCAAAGGCATTTGTATTTCTGACAACATCATTAATCATCCAAAAACTAAGTGACAGGAAGAAGGTTTTGCTCGATGGGCCTTGAACTTGTAGCATTCTCTAGGCTCACATCCAAGAACCAGTCCAAGCCCTCTTCACCTTCAGCCTTTTCATGTCTGGCAAGCTGAAACACTGGCCTCCAAGCGGCAATACAGAAACCTAGCCAGCAGCTGATGTGCCTGAATCAGCAAAAGCAAACAGAACATAAAGCCACATGTTGAAAGACATTTATTAAACTGATTTCCCCCTTTATCCAGACCCAAGAATTTGGAGAGCATCCTTTGAAATTCCAGTGGCGGAGCTCTGTGTTGAAGAAAATGAAGCATTTCTTATTACACAAAATAAAACTCATAGAACATATTGCCACAACATCTTGAATGGCCACTAGCACAAATAAGCAATGGATTAATACCTTTTTTGATTTTCAACTACAGTCATAATAACCAAAAGAATAATCTTCATGGTCATAAACAGGATATCTCCGACATTTCTGATAACCAAATGTTGGGAGAGCATATGGTATACAGGAGTATCTCTCTCTATCTCTCTCTCTCTCTGTGTGTGTGTGCAAGATGGCAGAGGATGGAAACTATTATCATGAACTAAGGTCCCTTTTGGGACGCGGGTGGCGCTGTGGGTAAAACCTCAGTGCCTAGGGCTTGCCGATCGCATGGTCGGCGGTTCGAATCCCCGCGGCGGGGTGAGCTCCCGTCTTTCGGTCCCAGCTCCTGCCCACCTAGCAGTTCGAAAGCACCCTTAAGTGCAAGTAGATAAATAGGTACCGCTTTATAGCGGGAAGGTAAACAGCGTTTCCATGTGCTGCGCTGGTGCTGGCTCACCAGAGCAGCTTCGTCACGCTGGCCACGTGACCCGGAAGTGTCTCCGGACAGCGCTGGTCCCCGGCCTCTTAAGTGAGATGGGCGCACAACCATAGAGTCGGACACAACTGGCCCATACGGGCAGGGGTACCTTTACCTTTTAAAGGTCCCCTTGGAATCTGATTGCCTAAAGTTGGGACAAGGGATGTGTGAGGGGATGGACTACTAGCCTGACCCAGCAAGCAATACATACTGCGGGTGGAGAATACCATTTGTTAATTCTCCACTATGTTAAAAATTCATTGAGAACAAAAAAATCAACATAGTAAGCAAAGGACTAAGTTAGACCATACCTCCCCAATGTGTTTGTTTTTTGTTCAAAGGGGGAAGAAATCCATGGCATTTAGAAATGGCAACAACCCACCCACCACAGTCTGAATTGGTTTGGTCTACCAGCTCAATTATTGTCCCATTTTATTACACTGCATGTGTAGACTAGGCCTCTAAAACAAAGCAAGGAGTGTGGCTCTGTATCTTGGTGCTGACTCAGTTCTCAATAGGTACCACTGAGTCCCATGGAACAAAATTAACAGACAGCACTGTGAGACACAGCTGTCACTGAAGCCACACCTCATCCAAAACATGGGAGTCTCCCAGAGTAGCGGGATGCTTTAGCCATCCCCTCAGTAATGTCTCTATGTACACCACCCAGGACTTTCTCCCATGTCTGTGGAGGTCTTCAACCACATCACTTTAAATATTCATATTGCTTTTTTAAATTGTATGCTATTGCTTCTTTCATTTTTACTATTGTGTTTCATTGTATTGCAATTTGAACTGCATGAATTTTAAACTGCAATGCAAGAAAATACAGTACATAAGAAATCAAAGAATCAATAAAAATACTATCAAAACCTGGACAGCATGAAGCACAGCACATCACAGTTGCCACAACAGTGCAATTCACTTGCCACAGCAGGCAGAAAAATGATTAAGTGGTCCGCCAAAACTCTCCGCAATTTTCAAACGGATCTGGGTGTGTAGAAAGTTTGGGAAACACTTGTAGAGTATTGCCCTTGAGGGCAATATAATGGCTGGGACAAATAATAACTACAACCCCCTGACAGCCTGTGGTGAAACGCAATCCACACCCACAAGATCTCTGCAATAAACATAACCATCCCCTCCACATCATTATTATGGGTATGTCTAATAACCACAAACAGCAATGGAAAAGGTGAGCTATACATGGAACAAACAAATAAATAACCACAATTTTTAAAGACTCCTTTGGGGTTTTCCCCTGAAACATTAGTCCCTTGTACGCTATATTTCATTATCCACAATAAATCCACACCCCTGAACATATTAATGATGGAGGGATTTATTCTCAAAGACCCAAACAAAATCTAAACCATGACATTTATGTGCAAAATGGGAGACTCACTCTTCAAACAACAGCAGCCTCCGTTCCAGTCGTAAAGCCCAAACACTCAACACTGGTGCTGGCAGAGTGACATTGTGGCCATAAATCTCCCATCATTAGAGACTCTTTGCTTCTCATTTACAGCAACAAGTGCTCAAGGGCCATAAATCCCTATCCTCTTTTCTGAAAAGTCCCATTTGAGATGCTTCAGTGAGGCCGGGATTATTCACCAACAACTTGGCTTCCTTAGAGAAAATGTGACGGTCAATCTTGAAAAGGGAATAAGAGCAGTTAGTTACTACCAGCCATTCCCCTACACAAGATCAGTATGAGAACAGACAACCTCATTTTCCCAACAGAATCACTGGGTTGGGTGAAAACAAGTCACTGGAGTGGGGGGGGGGTTTATAGCTCAGTTGCTGAGCGCGTGAGTTGCATGCAGATGATCCCAGGTTTCAACCTCTGGCATTTCCAAGTAGGACTAGGAAAAAGACCTATCTGAAATGCTGGAGAACTGCTGCGAGCCAGTGCAGCCAATACTAAGCTAGATGGACCAACAGTCTTGCTTAGTACAGGTATAACTCAGCATAAGGGATAAGGTACCTTCCTAAGTGTGGGTTACCAGGTAAAAAGTACCTGCGTTATTGAAACTAAGCCAGTGTGGGCTTGATAAGTTTCTCAGATAGAAATAAAGTGGGGCCTCACGTAAGTATTCTCTGCTTTCCAAGGAAGAGCAAGATATAAATAGAATGCATCACCTGAAGCTGTGTTACTGGATTTTAAAACATGTAAATAGCAGGTGCTATTTAACACACTATATTGAAAATAAAACTGCCAATATCATCTTCCCTAAGCACCTCCCCCACCAATACCCTGCCACTACCAGACTATGGCATTCCTATACATAATATTGTATATATCTTGCTATATAATAAAGTTGGAAGGCTGTCATTACACTGCAATAGGCAGCCATGGCAACTCTGTGACAACAGAACAACAGAAAGGCAAGCAGTACAGGTGGCAAACAGCCCAGGCAAGTTGTTTAAAGGAGTGGGGAGGTGCTCAAAACCTTTGGTGAGACAATACTGGGAATTCTGTGTACAGTTCTGGCCACCTCACCTCAAAAAGGAAATTGTAGAATTGGAAAAGGTTCGGAAAATGGCAACCAAAATAATCAAGAAGTTGGAAGAAGTCCCCCCTATGAGGAAAGGTTATAACATTTAAGGCTGTTTAGTTTACACAAAAAGTGAGTAAGGGGGGGGCATGATAGGGTTATGCTGTAGAGAAGCAGATACGTTTTTCTCCCTCTCTCAAATAATGCTAGAACACAGAGCCATTCAATGAAGCTAAATGTTGGAAGATTCAGGACAAAATACTTTTTCGCCTAGGCAGTGATGGGCACCAGCTTCTCTGTCCACTTTCTCCATCCTTGTTCTTCTCCCAGTTAGTCTGAGTTAGCTTCAGTACGTCAAACAAACTGTTTGTTACTTGGTAAAAGTGGGTTGGAAAGGGGAATGGTGGAAATGCAGGTTTAGCCCTATATTTTATTCAGAATTTGTTATATGTATAAACTGATGAGGAAACAATAGAAGTTGATTTAAAGGGGGGGAGAGCTTCTCCTGACTGGCATTAAGCTCCCCCTCCCCACAAGTGTTGCTACTCAACATGCTATTTTCCACCATGAAGAATCATTTAAGAAAGAAAACATGGCTTTAGGAAGAAGACTCCACGGTCAGAAGTTTGCCCTCCTTCCATAAAAAAATTGCAAGTTGTGTACCCCTGAAGGTAACTACTGTACAGTGCAGGCAACATTGCATTGAGGCAGCTCCCCCAAAACAAAATCACAGAATCATAGAATTGTGGAGTTGGAAGGGATCATGAGGTCAACTAGTCCAACCCTCTGCATTGCAGGACTCTTTTGCCCAGAACCCATGACCCTGGGACGAAGAATCTTATGTTCTACTGACTGAGCTATCAAGAGGATAGTAATAAACCTGACAGAAGTACCTGACGCCAGTAGCCTTTAGGTAAGTCAGCGTAGGGAAGGGTACAAAACTGGGCTATGGAGCAAGGTAGATTTAGTGTTTTATTATTTATACTTTATAATAAAAATCTTAGCATGATTTTCAGGAACTGCTTGTCATTCCACTGGCATAAACAAACACCCACCTTGATCTAAATCAGGCTGACACCCAGGAAACTGCCTCAAGCCTTACTCACTGACAAAGCAACTTTGTGGAGAGGCGGGAGAAACAAGGGAACAGAATGTGGAGGTGTCAAAACTAGGGGAAAGGGTTGTGAACTCAGCGATAGGAGGATGGAGTTGGAAATATATCTAGACACCCGGAGAGGGTCCTCCTCAAAGAAGCCCCAGGCATTTGCTTTGGGAGCTCACAACACTTGGGCTAAAAAGATCCCATTAATTCACTGTTTCCTTACATTTGCTTAACTGCCTTAGATGTTTGCCCTAAAGATATTAAATTGTTGCTGCAGGGGGGAAAAATACTGGCTTTCCCTTTTGGGAAGCAGAGAATGCCAGCTGGAATAATAAAAGCAAGACAAAGGAAGGGAACTTTAAATTAATCTTGGGACTAATTACTGAAGCATTTGAAAGGCACATTCCAAAAGTTATCTGGGCTGCAATTAAGAGCTGCTCTAAGCTGCTTCCCGCTTCAGACTATGCTGTCATGCTGCACAATAGGAATAATAATAGCATTTACCATTTGTATGACACTTTGAACTCTCTAAACTTTAGTCTAAAGTGAATCACATATATTATCTCAGTAATCCTTACAATGGAGCTATAAGGAAGCCCTGCATTACTATATTATTATTCCCATACTGTGCATAAGGGTCTGAGGCAGAGAGATCTTTGTTTGCCTAAGGCAACCTAGTGAGTTCATGGCAGAGGCAGGATTTAGCTTCCCATTTTAATGGGTGCTTCCTGGTTTCTAGTTCTGCTTGTCAGTCACTAGTGCAATAAGAACACACTCCCTCCTCCCTTCTCTCGTGCATCTTAATGGAAAACTTCCAGGTTTCATAAACCACAATTTCCCATGATGTCCAAATCCAGGAAACTGTGGTTTAAACTATTGATTACAAACTAGCACAGTTTAATCTGGGTTTTCAAGCCAAGATGACAGTCAGAGTTTAAAGCATAGTTCAGATAAAGAGATTGTGGTTTAACAGACCCTAGATGTCTCAAAGTGAGATAGATGCACAATGGAGGAGAGAAGGGAAGAGGAGGAAGTTATGTGGGCAGAATTCATCAGACTGATATTACTACATCTGAATTGGGTCTAACTCTCAGGAGTTATTCCAAGTCTCTTCTCCAAAGACAGAAGGAACCTCCATTCCTGCCCAAATACTGGAAAGGAAAGGAAATTTTAAGGGCTGCCACTATACATTTAAAGCACACAACTCCTGCCAGAGAATCATGGGAACTATATTTTGTTAAGTGTGCTGGGAATTGCACATTACTTATCCCAAAACTATCCCCATGTGATTTAAACGTACTTTAAATGCACAGTGTAGATGTAATGAAGTATAGACCTCCATCCATGTATGGTGCCTCACAAGGGACTTCACATATCACCTGTTTTTGCTGCCTACCTGGGACTGGATTGGGGAAAAGGAGTAGTGAGTAACTGCCAGGCCACAATGTATGACTGCTGGGCTGTGTTCCACTGGGGGGGGGGGTGTCACAAATTCTGCAGGTCTCAGTAAACACAGCTGAGCAGTTTGGTCCACAAGGCTGCACAATGTACATGGGGCCAACAAGGCCTAGCTCCCTGGAAGCTGGTAGCCACAAGGAGGGATTGCATTGGTCCCCGTGCCACACATCCTTGCAAGCAGTTAGCAAAGCTTCACAACCTTCTCATGACAGCAGTTCCTTTAGGAAGCCTGTATTGTCCAAGGGTAGGAAATGTTTCAACAGCAAGAGGCCAAACTGAAGGCAAATCAGGACTTCCCTTGCCTGCAAAGATGCTTCTGCAGCCTGCCTCTGAGCTTTGGGGAGCTTTAAAATCCATCTTTAGTTTTTTCCTTGACTGAACATATGCCAAGGAAAAAAACACCCAAAAAACACTTTTCAGCCTTGAGATACAGAATGAAAAATTAATCCCCAATAGAAGACAAATTTCCCTCACTGCTCTCTCTCACTCTCTTCCTTTCTCTCTTCTAGGTTTAACAAGGGTTTGAAAATTTTTTCTCTCCCCCCACGTGCCCCCGCATTGCTGATGCTCAGCCTGAGTGAACCATTTAAAATCCTGCATCCTGTCGATGTTCAGCAATTCCATGAACCTGAGTTGTAATGTAATCTTGTGGACCTTAATTGTTGAGCTGTGAAACACAGATTAATAGCATCTTAAGGGAGTTCTCCTCAAGGGTAGAGTGGGGGGGGGGCAGATGTCAAGCTCTTGTATATGGAATTCCAAGCATTTTGCCAGAGCTAAGGCAGCAAGATACCAGACACATTTTATTTTTACATGGGCCAGTTCATGGATAATACCAAGGATTGACAGTGAATTGTGATAGTAATGCTGCAAGCAATGGCTGCTCCATGAATTTATAGTGGGTTGCTCATAACCTCAAAAATCATTAGAATTTTGGCTGGCAACTTCAGATCAATGTGAAATTCACCTTCGCTTCATTTGAACCTGGGTAGCTCACTTTCCTGGCCTTGTGCTGCTCTTTCCCTATCCACCCCCCTTCTTACCCATAACTCTGATCCTTCTTCACCTTACAACTCAGTGGTACTTTATTTCCTTGAACTCCAAGCTTCCACCATCACACACATCCTTCCATATCAGGGTGGAAGGGAGTAAATAAAAGGATGGATCTCTAAAATAAAGTCACAGCAAGATTATTATGCAGAGAAACGTAGAGTAGGAGGCATTGCATTCTCCAGAGAAAAGCACTAAAAGGACCTGGGGACAGAGACAGCTGTGCCACTTGTTTTCCTAAGTAATGTACACAGCTGAAATGCAGCAAGTCCAAGGCCCACGTGTTCTTATCCATGGTGACAGCCACCATTAAGGGGAAACTACGCCACAAGAAAGGCAGTGATCAGTAGGTCTATATTTCTGGAAAAGATTGGAAAGCAGAGCAAGGACATTGGATAAGGACCAAGGTGTTGGCTTCAGGTGCTGCAGTTGATGCAGAAAATACAAGTTGTCTCAAGGGTGTCTTTGAGCGACCTGCAAAGTTTTGTAGTCTGGACTAGGGAGTCAAGATGGAAGCCCCACACTCTGATTGTTGTATTTGGCCAGGGAAAGGACTATTGGCTTTTTCTAGACAGTGGGGTTTCCAACTGTGGGGATAGCTTTGCAGAAAGCTCCTCAAGACACTCCTGATCCTCAGAGGAGTCTACAGTCCAGTCATCAGAAGCTGGTGGCAGAGGTGTTTCCTCAGCATTCAGTGTTGAGATGTGGGCTCCACTGCCAACAGATTCACATGGGAAGAGGATCTGCTGTTGTTGGTGCACTTGGCTTCTAAGGATTTCTGGTCCAGAGCCATAACACCAGCAAGCAGCCTGATACAAAATATGATCTTTCCAACTTATGCAATAATTCAGCACCACAGACAGCAGCATTTCATACACCCAGCCTGCCTTGGGAGGCTGTGTCCCCTCTTCCAAGTTCTTTTTGCAAGCTGAATCCTGAAGCTGGGTTGGGTGACTATGACTCAGTTGCAGGAGATCCAAATATTTTCTCTCTTGCTAGCTTGACTATTACCTTTTGTGGGGAAATCACATTTGCTAAGCATTCATACCACAATATTTGGTCACTGGGAAAATGAAATCTTTCCGTTTCCCCAGCATTCAAAGCATGCTTTGTTGCTGCAAATTTAGATCTGACAGTTTGTTCCATCTTCTTTTCCAAACCAGTACAGCTGCATGTTGTGCTGTTTTCCAATATAAACTTATCAACCAGCAAGGATTTTACTAGTTCATTACAATATACGCTTTATCAGGCAATGGGGTCTGAAAAGCTCAAAAATCTCAGATCCTGACAGATGCTGTCCCCCAAACCCTCCTGGTTTTGCACCACTTTCACCTGCCTTGCTGCTCATACCCACCTAGGCGACTCAGAGAGCCGGTATCAAACCAAAGGATGCTGCCTAATACTGAGTCAGACCGATATGCCCTCTTGCTTAGTATTGTTGACACTTAGCACTTAGCAGCAGTTCTCCATGATTTCAGACAGGTTGCATTCCCAGCCCTACCTGGATATCCTGGGGACCGTCTGCCTGCAAAGCAGATGCTCTACCACTGAGTTAAAGCCCTTCCCCAGTAACTGGAAACCCTATTCTGAGCATTGGTTTAGGAGAGTCATGAACAAGTTACCAAACCAGTAAGGCTACCACTAGCAACTGGAACCTCTGGGAGGCTAAGGAAGAGAAGTCACCATCAGTGTCCTCCCTGGGGCTTCCCTTTTTCTACTGCCAGCCTCCTTTGGAGGACAGATGAAGAGACCAACGCTGATTTATCTAGTGGCCTGGTAATAAGACGTTACTCCCTCTGTTTACTGTCGGTTAAGTCCAGAGCAAAATGAAAGCTATGCATTAAGTGTAGGTTATTTATTTGTTATATATAATTTATTCTGTATTTGTTGAATTGTTGGGTTTTTTCCTATTTGAAGACACTGCTGTGTTTTGTCAGTGGGTGTGTCCCCCCCCAAAAAAAAATTGTATTTTGATGGTAATTGTGGATGTTTGTGGTAAGCTGCTGTGGGCACGGCACACTGTGGGAAAGCAGCATGTGAATAGAAAAAAAAAAAAAACCTAAGTAGTTTCAGCAGGAAAGGAGAAGAGAATTGAAGTGAATTAGAAAAATCAGCACAGCAGCCAACTCCTGCTATTCAAACCCATTAGGGATGTTGGCTGGGTATTGGTAAGTGCTTGGAACGATCTAGTTTGGTTCAGTGAATTTCACTAAATTAGTTCAAAAATATCTGAACTACCCATGAAAGTAGTTCCCATAGCTGCTGCATGAACTGAATGTGAATTAAGTTTGGGGGTAAAATGATGACCAATTTCTTATTCATCTTCAAATTAATTCTCTTGCATGTGGTGTGTGTGTGTTTTTTGTATGTTTTTAGACTCTTTGGGCCTTTACAGCCGAAAGATCATAATTGTTGGAAGGGGGCCTAAATTAAGCAACCCACATCCGTGTGTGTGTGTGTGTGTGTGTGTGTGTGTGTTTTAATGTTCTCTTACTTTATACTCCAGGATAACACCTTGTCACATTCTAAATGCTGAGAATTTTTTTGCAAAGCTCATTTGGGCAAACATTTGAATTGAAATGTGAGCCAAACTTGTTTGTTTTCTAAAGGGTCAAACTATTATTCTATGAGTCTACAAACTGGAATTAGTTGAGGGTTTTTCCATATTGAAACAGAACCAGTTCCTTTAAAAAAGAAGAAGAGCTCCCCAAGTTCTGGTACTGGTGGTGCTGGCCAAAGGTGCAACTCCACTTTAGTGGCAGCACTCAGCCTCTTTTCCTTTGCTTATCCTGACAGAAAGCTGCCTCTGCTGGCTGGTTGAAGGGGCAGCTGCATTTCGTGACATGCCAGATGCCTCGTTTAGATCTTCTTCCTGCTTCCAGGCCATCAGCCTGATAAGTACAGGCTGGGACACAACACTTGGAAGAGCCTGTCAGTGGGGTTGATGTGGTGGAGAAGGGGTGTCTCAGGCTGCATTAGAGAGAAGACTCCCTCCCGGGCATGCCATCCTTTCTGCTGCAAACCCACCTCCTTCGGCTCCCTGTCAAGGAGATAGCAACTTGGATTTCAGAAATAGCCTTGCTGTTTTGCTTATGGGTAGTTTTTTGTTGTTTTTTTTAGAAAAAAAGGATGTGGGTATCCTGCATAGTAGGCCCTGCCCACCCCCTGCCAACAGCTATTATGAACCCCTCCCCTGTCCCAGTGGTCCACAAGATCCAGCCCCCTGCAGCTCCCTACAATTCTATCAGGGTGTTCAAATGTCAAGACTGCCTTCAAGCCATTAAGACGTAAAGCAGTTAATAATACTCACTTATGTATTCAAGCTTCGCAAGCCCAAGAACGACATACAAATTCAGGCAGCCAGGAGGACTAATAACTATGATACCCACCCATCAATGTGCACACTGACAGGGAACAGAACCAATATTTCAGCCCCACAGCGCCAAGCTGCCTGGAAGCTGTACATCAGGCGGTACTCAGATGCATTTTAATTCCTAGCCTTTTGGCATAAGCCTGTTTGCGGTGGCGGTGGGGGGGGGTGTTTTGTTATTGTTAAGTGGTTCTGTATAGCTCATGAGCAGCCAAGAGCCTAGATAGAAGTTGGCTTTATGTATGCAAAAGTATACTGAAATGATAGTACACAGAGACGGAGCATAAGGCAAGGCAAATGGGCTTCCTAACAGAGTGTCTACATGGAGACTTCGTGGATGGGTTTCATTTGACACTCAGAACCTTCTTATATTCATGGAGGATAAACTATCAATGGCTATTAGTCATGACGGCTATATACTACCTCCAGAATCAGAGGCAGCATTCCTCTTGATACAGGTTACCAGGGAGAGGACAGGATGCTGTGCTAGACAAACCTTTCGACTCATGCAGCTGGGCTCTTACGTACTTATAGTAATAATTACACGAGAGCATAATAATACATGATGTTATTAAAATGCATAATACCATACATAATCTCTTATGTACTTAAAAGGCATAATTATTGTTCTGTACTTATTGTGCTCTTATGCACTGATTATGCTGTTATGTACATATGGTCTTAGGTACTTAGACCACATAAGGCTGATTGTTAAAAACACAGAATGCTTAGGGATAAGAAACTCATAGGGTGGTTAATGAGTAGGAAAACCAAATTACATTAATGTCTGTGAGTGAACTGGGGATTTTAATGTACATTAACATTTGTGGCCACAGAACTTTTGTGCACAAATGAATGTGAGGTACCTGATATCTTGTGTAGAAACAAGATGCAGGCAAGTGTCCAATAATACACCAACCACAATTATACTGGGCAAACTCTGTGGGTCTCTTGATTCACGCTCAAGACATGGAAACCCTGGCTTTACAGCCGTGGAAGAGAGCTCATGGTGAAAGGACACCAATTTTTATTTTATTTTTTTGGGAGGGGGAGAGAAGAGCTGTGAAATGTCACTGCCTTGGGCCCATGCACATTGCCGAGCCTTCTCCTCGCAAAGGTTGCCATGGAAACACACCTCACCCATATCTAGGCCTGAACTTGTGCTCCCGGCGTCCTATTAAGCCTTCCCTTGGGGTTTGGTAGCCTGGGAAATTAATTCCTGCATCTGAGGGGAAGCTCGGGGCTGCTGAAAAGGTTACAGTAACCAGCTGAGATTGGTTGGTAGTGTGGTGCCCATTTGCTTGATTTCTAAAATGGAAGGCCCACAAATTTAAATTCCACAGAGAAACTGGATTCTTTTCACATAGGAACACAGGAAACTGTTTTACACTGAGTCGCATCTTTGGTCCATGTAGCGCACTACTGCCTACACTGACTGGCAGCATCTCTACAGGGTTTCAAGCAAGGAACCCTCCCAGATGCTCTGGGAGGAAGCAAGGAACTCTCAAAGCAGATGCTCTGTCACTGAGTTGCAGACTTTCATCTTGACATCTTCTTCCAAATTTTCAGGGGGTTGGGTGCTTACTTATTAATAAAAACAAGATACAATAAGCGCATACCAGAAAGGTGCTATTTGTTGCCTTATGAAGTTGCAGGCTGAGCTCTGGGATCAAAAACAAAAACATGGAGGAAACTCAGGAGTTGTTTTCTGCAACTCTGTCCAGGAAACATGCCCTGATGGACTCATGCCAGGAAGAGGGGGAAATAGGTGGAAACTGAATGCCTTAAAAACAGCCTGAAACAGCAACATGTCAGGGCCTTGATGGAGCAAATTATGACAGTAACAGAGGCAAGAGGAGACAATGGTTCACGGTGACTGGACCAGCTGGCACCAAACGGATCAGATGTTATTAGCATATGTAAACACCAGTTAGCACAGAAATATTTGCATATGCCAACTCCCCCAACCCAACCCAAGAGAGGATTAAGCTGTATGATCATTTAGATGGAAATGACTTGTAAAGTAAACAGATCTTGGTCCGTGTGGATTTGAAGCGTCTTGATACTCCATAGTTAAGCTGTATGAAGCTGTGCCATAATTGCTAGCTCAAAGTAAATGGATTCAGCTTTGAACTGTGAGTGCTAATCCATCCAGGGCAAGTGACCTCTCCAAGCTTCTCTCTTTTTAAGGATCACAGTGCTGAAAGGGACCAAAAGATAATCAAGTCCAAACCCTTAGCATGAATATTCACACACTATCTACCACACTGAAGGCAGAGGCTACAGGATGCCACCAGCAGAGAACTGTTGCACCACACAGATTCTCGAGTGAATGAACCAATCTATGTAGTACTGGAAAAAGTAAAAGTAAGACAGAGCCATTTAATTCAAAGCAAGTAAGCTAAACCACATTGTATATAAGAAGTTAATCCCCCCCCAAAAAAAACCTGTTCCTCTTCTCATACCCTCTCTCATGATATAATGGCTAGTTCCATGGAAACTTGTTGTGATCAACACTGCATCTATGTGCTCAGAGGCACACTTCTCTCCAGCTGACCAGCATGTGCTGAGAAAACTGCCCCACAAAATTATTGCAAAAAGGATTTATTAGATGTTGGCTTCTGTGGGGAGGCATTTTTGTGAATGGATATTCTTGCTGGCTGGCAGCAAAGTAAATTCAGAGTACGGGGTCAAACTCCTTATTCATATAAATAAAAGTTGCACAACATGTATTTCCACCTTCTACCCTCCCCAAATCTAGCCACTACTTTCCCCATCATTGTTCCATTTGCGGGAGGGGACAGGCACCAACCTAGAGAAGTACATTCTCCCTCTGCCCTCAGCCTGGGATACAGTGTGGAAAAGAAATTAATGGTCTATATTGCCCTTTGGGCAGGTGATAGGAGATGAGAATAGCAGACTGTTAATTCATGACTATTGAACCTTACTGTAATGCAACCTTCTCTTTGGCTTCTTGCAAATGTCAAGAGAAGGGTGACACAAGAACCAATCTGTGGGCACTGTGCTGAGGCAGAGCACACAAGGGTCCTTCAGCCAAATCAAAGCCTTTCTGTGAGATGCATGGGAGGGGCCCATATTCATGTCCAGATCCTGTCAAATAGAACATTCTTTTAAAATCTCTTCTCCAGCACTTGCAAAAAAAAAAATGCTTTGCAATCCTTGTATCAATGATGCTCACTATGAACCTGTTATCACATCCATCTAGAATAGGTCAGTTGGTAGAGCATGAGACTCTTAATCTCAGGGTTGTGGGTTCAAGCCCCATGTTGGGCAAAAGATTCCTTCATTGCAGGGTGTTGGATTAGATGACCCCCATGGTCCCTTCAAACTATATGAGTCTATGATAGATGGGAAATCAAGTCCAAGAAAGAATCTGACTTGCATAGGTAATGTCTGATTAAATATCAGAAGGTAAGGATGAACTATTCATATTTGCCAAGCTGAGAAAGAGTCCATGAGGTAAGTAGAACTACTAATCACAAAGAGACCATGCTAGTTCTAGTGTATATATTTTATTTTTTGCTTAAGTCTCGACCCAGTTGACCCTGGTGACTGAGAAGAGAAATATTTTTCTGCTGAAGTGATCATGGGAAGGAGTAATGTCACCTCCAGACAACTATTCTATACTGACACATTATCTTCTCTACCCTGTCCTCGTTTGACTCCACCCAGTCCTTTGTTTCTGTTCTTGCCATCTGTCCTCCTCTCCATATTTCTTTTAATGGAAATTAGTTGCACTACGATGGGCTACCATCCTGCATGCTCTTTAGAATAAGCTATAGTGCTATATCACCCTGGCTGGGATTCAGCAAGATTAAGCTCCAATTTGTAAAGCTTCCCAAAGTTATGGAGAAATGCCCCCCTCTTTCCAGAAAAAATATGTTTTATTTGGAGTTTGTGAGGTCTTCCTGCCTTGTCCCCAACCCCATGAGGTTCACTCCCCACTCTCCTCCACCTGCCGCTGAAAGGTTGGAATCCTGCATCCAAATGTTTTATCTTCTCCACCCCTGTTAATTGTCAGCACGCCAGGTTGCAAGAGGCTTTCACACAATTACTGCGCACCCCCTCTTTTTTCAATCTGGAAGGTAGCTGCATTATGGTGCAATGCCTGCTCCCAGAGAGCTTGACCCACAGAATGGCTCCCAGAGCATGCTGGAGAGAGGAGGAAAGCAAGTGAATGATGAGGGTGAGAGTGAATTAGTCAGCATGGACAAGAGAGATGAAAAAGCAACTAGCGGGAAGGACCAATGGAGCACGTGTGTGTGTGAGAGAGAGAGCATACGGACATACGCACGTGCGCCTACTCCTGCCTCTTTTTAAAAAACAATTTTAACTGAGTAAATTGCCAGGATGCCCTAGCACAAACTTCTCTCCCTTTCCCACTCCTTCAAGTGTAGTCAGCTGTGTACCACCGTTACACTTTTAAACAGCTATAAAGGCTATGATTGCTGTGCTAAACCTTTGCTTGTTTCCATCCCCCAAAAAAAGAATGGCAGTATTCAGCATCACCGTGAAGTACACCACAAAGAAGCAAAATTAGTTCAGCACATTGCCAGGGCTATAGCACAACAAAAGCAGAACCCACACCCTCCCAAAAAATAATTAATCAGAATGTTTGTGGTACAAAATCTTACAGGTTTCCTGCAAAAAGCTACAGACCATGCATGGCTTGTGACAGATGCTATGAGACCATCCAGAAAGGTATTGAAGGTGCAAATTGACTTGGAACATGGGAGCACATATGACCATCCTGATACCCTGAAGAGTCATCTTGTGCATTAACAGTCCTATGCAGAAGGACCCTGTTACTGTTTGCAGAGTCAGCTGTGGTCATTAAAGGGCAAGAACAGTTCATTATGATAGAAAATAGTGGTTTCAATGAACACGATGCCCTCTTTCCACCCTCTGCAAGGAGCTACACAAGCATAAATAGCAGGCATCTTGGCTGTCAGGGTGTCCCAAGTGGCATGAATCTTTCAGGGGACCCCGGGCCACTGCCTGACAGCCTCCATCTTCCAGCACTACTGTGAGCCAGAAACAATTTTAGCCAGCAATCTGAAATCTACTCTGCACTAGCCAGATTTAATGTGATCGTGGCTCCTGTTCAATAGCAGAGCTGGAGAATAATGCTAGTCAAATTTGACAACTGAAAAACAGTTTTCAAGTTTGACTTCCTTGGAATTCTAAACATTTTTCAAATTCTGCTTCTGAAATTTAAGTAGCTCTGGCAAACGGATGCTTGACAGCATTGCCTTTGATTATTTATGTTTTCCAGTAGTATCCCTACAATGATTCTACATCTTATTTCTTTCTTTTGCTTTAGATGTTATTGAAAATAATTTGAAAAGTAGCTCTCTAGTGTACTTTCCTTAAATACAAAAGGCCACAGTCATTTGGCATGGTGCTCAAGACGGCTGGAGGATACCATGAAAACCAAAAACTACAATCCCCATCCCCCAATATTTAACAGCTTGCTCTAATAACTGTTCACTTCCCCTACAATGGTAGGTATAAACAAAACATTTGTGTCCTACATCTGTTACTTAACAGAATCCATAGAAGGAAAGGTTGAAAAAGATTATCTAGCTAAAAAAATATAAATTAAGACTTTTTGTGATGTGATTCTCAAGCAAATTCTTTCCCCCAAATCCCATTCAACTCAATTTAATGACTTCAAGAGTGCTAATGCTGCAAGCATTGGTCCTGCTGTGACTTGCAAACTAGGGAGTTTCCTGGCTACTACTATTTTGTGGGTGGGATTCAATCACACACCAGCAAATTCAGGTTGCACAATAAAAGTGGATTTGGTGCTCTTGTGCAACAAACCCACTTCCCTCCCCAGCCCCCCAAAAACTGTACTTTTTGCAGTTTCCATCCCCCAAAAAAAGAATGGCAGTATTCAGCATCACCGTGAAGTACACCACAAAGAAGCAAAATTAGTTCAGCACATTGCCAGGGCTATAGCACAACAAAAGCAGAACCCACACCCTCCCAAATCTTTTTGCAGCAAGGAAAGGGGCAGGAAAGTGCACTGGAAAGTGTTGGATAACACTTGCTTGTTGAAAGATATAACCTCCTCACAAACAAATCTCAATGAATGCTCCATAAACAGCCAATATCGTACGGATAACCTCCCACAAACGTTATGCAAACCAATCCAGAATGAATGCTCGACAGGCAGTTAGTTTGGAAGCTGGTGGTGGTTTCAGGATGGAATAGTGGAAGCACACATACTTCTCAAAATTGAATCTTTCACACTAACCAGTTTTCACACAGTTGTATTAGTTGATGTCACTGGCACCTCACAGTCTGAAGGGCTGACACAGTCCTAGAGGTAAATCAGGGAACTGCCTGGGGCACCAGAATAGCCAGGGGCTCTTGTCTCAGCTATGTTAATGTCTTGGAGACAGAACTGGATTGATCAAGTTTTCTAATGCATGCTTATATGTGAAGTGAATTGTCTAAAGTATGTTAGCTGATGGTGCCTAGAATTTAATCCAAATCTGTGGAGTAGAGTGGTATGATCAGTGCTATTTTTCTAGAAAAAGAGTTGCCAGAACTCAGCATAAACGCCTTCCTTGTTCACTTATAATGGCAATGGTGCCCACTTGAGAGGTGCTGGAACTGAATTCCAGTGAGTTCTGACTGAAAAAAAGCCCTGGGTATGATGGTCCAATTATTGAAGTTAAAAACAAAAATAACATCCCATGCCCATTTGATGTTTTACGGTTATGCTGCTCAGCCTACAGTAAGTCACAGGGGAGGGGAGGATTTTAATTGACCTAGGGCAACAAAAACCCTTCAGCTGTCCCTCAGAGTCTATACTCAATAACGCAGCACAGCCTAGCATGATCTTTATGCCTGGTAGTTCCAGCGCATAAAAACGACCGCCTCACATCTTGCTTCCAAGTCCCTTAGCAACAGTTATTTAGACAAACAATTTGCAACACCTTCTGTCCTGTCCCATCTTGTGAGCCAGATTTCTCTCCCCCACCCCTCTAAGTCTGCACATGTTGGCACGTTTGAGCAGCTTCATAAAGCCCAGTATTCCTCCACATTAAAAAAAAAACACAGCATGCAGGCTGTGGGTACAGAGTCATTGTACCATAGCACATACTCACCCTGGTTTTTGTTCAGCAGACACACATACAGTGAGAACTGTACATACATCAAAAAACCTGAGTGTCCTCTGAAAGCCCTGCTCCTTAATACCAAAGTGGCAGCTCTGTATGCACCTTTGTTTGTACACTGGCGTCAGAAGCCGCAAACACCATAAAGTATGACTTAGAAATGTTTGCAGACACACACAGAGGGACATGCACTAGACACGCACCAAGGAGCCCTGATTGCATTCAGCCCCCTTGCCTATGTCCACTTATGTGTCTCTTATCAACATTTTTCTGAGTTTCACATCTAATGAGTTTCACACTGAACATCAGCATGCATGTGGCAAATCCTCTCAGTGCATTATTTATCAAATAGCCCCAAATGCTACAGATTGTTTTGGGCTGCAGGAGTGCAGAACAAGCATATAGGCACAATGAGTCTCTGACAACCTGGAGCAAATCTACCTGATAAATAGCTGAACTAGTTCATAAGACAAGGAAAAGATCCTCTGGACCTACAAGAAAGCGTCCCTTGAGGAGGTCTCCCGCCTGCCTGACGCCATAGCTGGCATTATCTGCAGCCTGCATTTAAATGCACTGCAGCAGATCTGCAGTCCTGCCTTCTAATACAGCAAAAGATGAAATCCCAAAGTATTTTCAAAGAAATCTAGCCGTTAGAGACCAGTTTTGCTGGTTTGGATCTGTTACGTTCCAGTGCTTAATTTGATGTCATGCTCAAGGATGGGCAATAGCATATCATGATATAGACAACAGCTGTAATTTTCCCCATGACTATATATCATAGCTGGTGATGCCACCTTACTCCTGTAGCATGTAGCTGGGCTCACTTGCCAGAGTCACTTACTTTGCAGACTGTACCTGCTCTCCCTGTTTGAGGTACACTTTGGCCTCCATAAGCTGTTATGTGGATGGATACTCCTGTTTTTGTGTGCTAGGAGCTACCTAAATAACATCCTGAGGCCTTAAAATTTCCGCACTGCATTTCATGCAGCTCCACAGTAATACTTTAATTCACCAAAGAGCAAAAAGATCTTAAATCCATCATTCCTCCCCTTGTTTCAGTCCATGTGCTGATTCCTTAGAAGAACCTATACTCCAAGCCATGTTATCGGTTCTACACAGTGAGTGGCTATTGTTACATGTGCTTGATATCTGGAAAGGCACAGATCTCTTCACTTAAAAGGAAAGGGCGACTGCTTGACTTCATTGCTATAGTTACTATGAAGTGTGTGTGTGTGTGTGTGTGTGTGTGTGTGTGTGTGTGTGTATCACAACAAACAGTCTTAAAATACACTTCTTTTCCTTTTCTCCCACTTTTTTGCAACTTAGTCTGCAATATATCAAAAAGGAGACCATTGAAGTTTGCTGAGAATCTTGTCACATTCATCACAATCTCTTCCTCACCCACCTCAACCTGAAGTTTGATCTGACATGTCTAAATCTCAATTGAAACGTTCGGTTTGAAATTGTGTCACAGAAAAGTACTTTTTATTTAACATATTTGATCCAATATACAGAACTATGAGAATACGGTATTCCAATACTCTCCAGGCACAAAGTACTCATCTTCCAAGCCACATTGCAATTACTTGACAATCAATGTCCCCATCACTGATCGCAAATAATCCTGCTTCTATCTTGTACTTTTTTCTTCACTACTAAGTATTCACTTCCCCTACACAAGACTACGTGGTCAGGCTTCACAATAAAAGGGCATGGATCACAATCATTTAGCATCTACCTGAACATGTTGAAAACAAAGAAGGCTTTGTTTTTACCCCACTAAAAAAATGGACTGGCAGGAACTGAGGCTGCTTATGTAGGAAATAGATTTGTCCATCCTTAGGGGGGAGGAGTCGCACTTCTATCAGTTTCTCAATTTCTCATTTTTCCAACCTTAAGTTCTGTTTGCCCTGTTTCCACACACTTTTTGCTCCTGGCCCCAATCATCACTGGCATGTGGCCCCCAGAAGGGAATGTGGCCTTTAGGCTGGAAAAGGCTCCTCAGCCCTATCTGATTGGTTCAGGAAATGTGAATTAGGTAGGCTTGCATTAAAATGTGAACTGAATGAATTTCTTCCTCATCCCTATTCTAGATGGGAGGAGCTGCAGCAGATCTAGCTTCTAAGAGCTGAGTTATAGCGCAGCTCCAAACTTAAAATGTATGGTGTGGAGGTGACCTTTATCTGGTCCTTACTTCAGCTTGACAGGAGACGGGACTGACACAGCCCCCGCAAATCAATCCGAGCCAGATGAAAGGAAAGTGTGCTGCCCACAGAAAGAGTCTGCAAAGCAAACAGTCCCCAGTGTCACCAGCTAGGAAGCCTAGCCACAGAGGACACTCGTCACTAAACAGATTCAAAGTCACTAATCTGAACAGGGGTGGTGGTAGTAGGCTATTTTCTGACACCATATAAATGTATGATCAATCAGATCATGAATGGGAAAGAAAAAACAATATGCAAGGCTACATTATATGAGGCTGTGTACACGCCATACCTTTAAAGCATATTCAAAGCTCATTCTTTCCTTCAAAGAATTCTGGGCACTGTGGTTTGCTAAAAGTTGCTGGGAGTTGTAACTCTGCTACCTATATTGGATGCAAGTCTCAAGGGTCAATGCAAATCAACCTTAGAAAAACCCAAACACCAATGGGTTTGTCCTCACGATAGGCTTTCTGGGTCTGACGTGTCTCCCACAAGAGGAGGGCAATCCCTACCTAGGAGCTCACACGCAAAAGGCACCTGCCTTTCTGTTCGACACCTTCAAGGACATGCTGCTGCTGCTGCTGCTGCCAGGAATAGAGTCCATCAAATATTCATAAAGCCCAGCTCCACTCCCAAGCCAACTTCGGCAATCAGGATTGACCCAGAATAGATTCACAGGCAGCAACCTTGTCTTCCTCTCAGCAGATAAACTACACACACTTTCTCAACCCAGTGCCAGGTTTGACCTCCAGGAGATTCTTTTGAAGACAGCTCCAGTCCACAAGTAAAGGTTTAGGACATCACGCCACCTGGACTGGGAACTGTGGTTAATCTGAACTATGATTAGGTCCAAACAAGCTAACTTCAAACCACAATTGCTGAAGCTGTTATACAGGCAACTTTCATTTTGCACGTGTTTAAAGCATGCATGGTCATACATGTGTGTGCCATTTGCAGTGTACATTGTACATGGTTCTCCCTTCATTTTATCCTCACATTGTGAGATAGGCTAAGCTGAAAACCAGTGATAAGACCCAGTGAGCTCCATGGGTGTGGGCATTCAAACCCTAGTCTCCCAGGTCCTAATCTGACACGCTAACCATTACACCACACTGAGTTCCTCCCCAGAGCAAACAGAAACATGGTGGACAGTATTCAGGATCAGCAGCACCCCCACCCACCCAAGGTTGCTATTTACCAAAAAGAAGAAACAAAGACACGTGCCTATCACAGTATTAACATATCTAATTTGTCATTTAATACTTTATTTTATAGTTGAGGCAAATTTTAGCTCTGGAGTACATCCTAATGGGAGGGGCTCATTCAAAGGATATGTTTCTCTTTGGAGTGTGGAAGAAATAAGATTCATGGCCTTGAAGGCACATCAGGCAGCAGGGCTGATCAACATCAGGGACCCAGTGTATGTTGCCCTGAGCCCCATCACAGAAGAAGAGTGTGATACAAATTAAATAAATAGATTGCTCTTCCAGACAACCTGTTAATTGAGCATTCACCCTGATTTGGTTGCTGAGAGGTTTGACAACCTGATATTGAATGAGCATTCATCCTGATTTGCCCTTGTGTTAAGCAAGTGTTATCTCACACTTTCCAATGCTTTCCCCCTTCACTTCCCTTATCACAAAAAGCCTGATTTTTTAGAGAAGCAGGTTTGTTGCACAAGGTTTCCAAATCAGCTTTAATTGCAAGACCTGTATTTACTAGGATATAACTGAATCCCACCCCAAAACAGCGACAGCCTGGAAGCACCCCAAGTTAAGCCAGTAAATTAAATAAAGTCACTAGGCTTTGAGTGTGCTGTCGCTTGCACAAGACTTACTTCATAATAAGCATGTTTAGGATTTACTGTGCCCATTAAGTAGATATGAGTGTTGTTTTTTATATGCATTGGAGGGCAAAACTATCCCCAGTCCACCTATACCAGGCTTCCTCAACCTCGGCCCTCCAGGTGTTTTGAGACTACAATTCCCATCATCCCTGACCACTGGTCCTGCTAGCTAGGGATCATGGGAGTTGTAGGCCAAAAAATATCTGGAGGGCCGAGGTTGAGGAAGTCTGACCTATACTCACCTATATCCAATGGACACTGGGAAACACAAGCCAGCAGGATGTTCTCCTGCACAAGCCCTACTGCAAGTGCAAACCGTCATTAATTTAATCCCAAATATGGTTAGTGCAGGATGACGTCCTGAGATGCACTGTGCTCTTGGTGGCTTTCTTTGCATGGCCTCTGTGCAAAACTGCAGGAAAACCACAACGTGAGTCAGCTGGGAAGAATGGCAAATTGTAAAGCATGCTCATGTTTATTCAGTTGCAATTCATCCTCATTGTTTTGACGGGACACAAATTCATTTGTTATTCACGGGAATGGCACAAACGCTCCATCAGCATTCGCCGTTAGTTAATAGCCACTTAGGGTACTGATTTTCATGTAAGCTCTTCTAGCAGACACTATGAAAGGCTTCATTTGTACATCACAGGACACTTCCTTCCCCCATCAAGAACTGGACAAGCTCTTTGAGGCACTGCATCTCTACCTGCTCACAAAGAATCATGGGTGCTTTGATTTTGTGATCACCCTTAAAAAGAAAAGCATGTACAGTATCTGGAATTTGGGTTGCCAACTTTTTTTAAGCTCCTGTGTTTTAACAGGAACTTAATAAGCAAGAATTACCAGATGATGGGTGCTCATCTCTATACTGTTAAAAACTTTACCGGGTGATTTTTTGGAAGATCAAGTTACCATTAAATGCACAGGAGCAGGTCTATTCATTTCCCCACCCTAATCAGTTGGCAATCTTGGGAGTTCACATTTAGGATTTTCTTTGGCCTTCTAATATATCCCAAGGCATAGGGGGGAGGGGAGACAGTGACTCAGTTTGATGGCCTACAAATAGCACAACTGCAATACAAAGCACCACCAGACCCCAATAGGCTGTGGCTCAGCATGGTCCATCTCATCCACTCCTCTCTTATTCCAAATTTCTCAGCTCTGAGCAATAGTCCTGCTTGGGAGAGGCTTCCTTTAACTACCACATCTCCCCATTCTAGGTCTACTCACACCGGCTGTCAGCAGAGAAATACAGGCAAGCTGTCTGACAGTGACACCAGTATGAGGAAGTCACACAGTAAGTGCCTGGTTGTGGCCTAAGCTCCTAGCCCCCCATAGTTCCCTTATTGTTTATTTATTGGTAGTACATTTATATTCCACCTTTTGTCCAAAGAGCTCTAGGTGGTGCACACTCTTCGCCCATTTTATTCCCACAACCACCCTGTGAGATGGGTTAGGCTGAGTCACAGTGACTGGTCACCCAATGGGCTTCATGGCTGCGTAGGGATTTGAACCCTGGTCTTCCAAGTCCTAGTCCAGCACTCTAACTACTACATCACATGGGCTACATGTTATGGGGGAGTCATTAAAGCAGAAGAAGAGGGTGCAGTAGAGGCTTTTAAGAGATGTTATCTTATTTGCAGGCAGGCAAAAGCACCTTGTGGACAATTCAGAGCAGGGCTCCAGGAAGGGTATGGACTGGAAGCAGGGAAAGGGAAGGGTCTTGAAGTCTGGATAAAGATTGCTGAGGACTGCATTTGGTCCCCAGTTTTGAGGTTTTCCCACCTCTGAAGGGATGTGGGGCCATCAGTGGTTAATAGCTACTACAACAGTGACCTGCAACACAATTTTGCCAAGGTGTGGCATGCTCCTCTTCAGGGTTCCAGCCAGCTTGCCATGTTCTTTTCCAGTATTCTCCATTCGACCCATTCGACTGTTTCTCTCTCTGTTTTCTAGTTCCCGTTCCCCCAACAGTCAATGAGAATTCATTGCCCACTGTTATTGGGTTATTTTGGATTCCTCCCCACCTCCCATTTAAGATTTCCCCTGTAAAGCTTTTTTGTACTTCTATCAAGGTTCCCTCAACCCAAACCTATTGACATGCATGGATTGGTACTGTTCTGGCTGTGGAAGGACCAGCACTTGCCTGAGAATTCAGGAAACAGAGGAAATGGCAGCTAAACTGAACTTCCATGTTCAGAGTCAATATATCTCCAAGTACCAGGTGTTATGAGCAGAAAAACAGGGTGAGCCGTCACCTTCAGGTCCCTTCTTACAGCCATCCAGAAGCATTTCACAGTTGCTATTGGAAGCAGAATGCTGGACTCAGTTTGATCTAGCAAGGCCATTATTCTGAAATAACCTCTCGCTGATTAGTTGAGTCTTATTGAGATGGCTTATTAAGGCAGCTTCCCATCTGTTTTTGTTGTTGCTTCCACAGCAAATTAACACCAATTTGCACAGAAAGCTATGGTGGGCGGCAGCACATTGAACGGCAAAAGGGCCGTGCACATAAGTGCCTCTCCTAAACCAGTTCCATTGCAGCTCTTTGTAAAGACGCTCAGCACCTCAATGGGAGAGTTTCCTGGCGCAGAGACTGAGAGATTGCAGAAGAAACCTCACCCACCCACTCAAAATCAATTGGGTATAGAGCACACTTGAGTGGAAGGACAGTCACAATTTCTGTTTCTTTCCAAGAGGGCTCCCAGGCCATGTGCAGCCATGAAAAGTAGAGCAGAGCATTCACCACACCAACCTCAACATCCTCCTCCCCTCCAAGGCCCAGCTCCTGCCCCTATCCTGTCAGTTCAAAACAATCCCTCCCACATGCAGACATATACAACCTGCAATTTAGCTTTCGTAGGATAGCCTTGCAAGTGTTGATTCCCAGGCAATCGCACTGCATCCTGTCCATATGTTACAGCAGCCAATTAGTATGCATGCTTGTTCTGGAAATCCATGAGATATAAAGTTTGGAGACCAGACTGAAACCTGCGGTTTAAACTGGCATTTCTGCTTGGTGATATAAAACGACAATTCAAATCCGAGACATAAAACCATCACCTTGATTTACATCAGTCTATTTACCTTGTTTTGTTTGCGCAGAATCGGGGTTAAGTTGTCAAAGGTTGGGTATACATACTTCAAGGGAACATGATAAAATTTCATTCTGCTTTCCACCAAGTTGTTTTTGTGTGTGCTACTTTTGGTTCACTCTCTTGAGGGGTATTCACACTCAGGCACACCTCTCAGAAGCTCTTTGTTTTAAGATGCTACAGCTGAAGCAAAATTTGTGCTTCCAACACCCTTTCAACACCCTGCCATATTCAAGATCAGCATGAATGTGGACAGCTTTTGGGGGTCATAAATAAAAATGCTGGTATTTTTCATATGCATATTTGAAGAGGTTGCTTTGTGCCTACCCTCCTTTCACTATTTGTTCACACCTACACACACACACCTACCCCTTCTCTTTCCAGGAGGCAAGATCTCCTTTACCTCCACTAAGACCCAGAGAGGCACAGGCATGCACTCGTGTTAGGGAAAGCAGCCCTATACTATGGAAAGCAACAATGGATTAGGGGCAGGAGAAGCAGGATCAGACAGACAGAAAGCAAGCTAAGTTTAAGGAGTAAGACTTAGATTCACTGCAAGAAGCAATCCAAGACTGGAAAAGTAGTGAGATGCAATCAAGTACGGTAGTTCTAAACAGCAGCTGTGGATCTGCTGGTTAGCAGCCTCTTCCTCCTAGTCTATGTATAATGCTTGAGCATGTATAATGCTTCCTCCTAGTATGTATAATGCTTGAGCATGTGCTGTACAATTCCTCTGTTATGCTGGCCTCTCCACCCCCACTTACTGTATCTCCCAATATCCAAAGTTAGATTTCAAGATCTTTGGGGGCAGGGGCCTATTTTCATCGCTAGCAGGGCTGTTCAAGTAGTCTTGGTCTCTGAACCTGCCCTCACCCCCAGAACCTACTTAATGCAGTCTCACATATAAGCCAACAAAAGTCACTAGCCTACAGATATTTGAGAGCTACACTGCCTAGACACGTAATCATTGATAGCAGGGGGAAAGAAAACTTCTACAAAGCTACCTTATTATTAAGTCAGATCGTTGGTGCATCTAACAGCATTGTCTACACAGAATGGCAGTTGTTTTCTCAGACCTCAGCCCTGCTGCATAAGATCCTTCTAATTGGCGACGCTGAGGATTGAACCTGGGATTTTCTGCATGCAAAACATGTGCTCAACCACTGAACCACAGGCTCTCTCTCTCTAAAGCAGCCTTCCCCAACCTGATGCCCTCTAGATGCTTTGGACTACAACTCCCATCAGCCCCAGCCAGCTTCCCTGCCTACTGGTGTTTTGTACTCACCAGAGGCAAGCAGGCACCTCACTATTTACAAGGTAACCCTAACACAGAAACACACACTGATCCAGATAGCTTATTGGAAATTTGCCACAATAGTTTCTTAAAGGGAAAATGCTGTGTATGCTAATTCTCCCAAATACACACACACCCCTACACAACTACTCCACAAATTTAAAAGCTCCTGCAACCACCCTCTCCAAACAAACTTTGGGGGTGGGGGGTAGGAATGCTATAGAGTGTGTGAATTCTATCGGAGCATCATGAATGATGAACCCTTCCCCCTTCCTGGATGACAATCAAGGTTCTCACAAATTCTTTCATCAGGTTTAGAGTGGTTTCCTTCAGTGAGTTCCCGTCAATCAGACTAAACTTTCAATCCTGGGAGTTTGCTCCTAGCACGCATACAATATCTGTGGTTTAGCATTCCCAGGCATCAGGAAAGTTTAATATTCTTTTTCTATGAAAAGAATCTGTGTGTGTGTGTGTGTGTGTGTGTGTGTGTGTGTGTACACACGTACATACGACCACCACCCCAAACATCAATAACAATTGAGAGCTGGTGTGGTGCAGAAGCTAAAAGTCTGAGTTAGAGACCAAGAAGTTTCCAGTGTGAATCTCCCTTCTGTCATTATCGTACTACATGACCTTCCAGTGTTTCTCAAGCATAGGTCCCTAAATATTGTTGGACTACAACTCCCACCATCCAGCTAGCTAGGGATGATGGCAGTTGTTGGCCAACAAAAGCTGGGGACCCAAGTTTGAGAAACAAGCAAAGGGATGGCCCTGTCACACAGAAGCATGAAGAGACT
Organism: Podarcis vaucheri; assembly: GCF_965113315.1. Taxonomy (NCBI): domain Eukaryota; kingdom Metazoa; phylum Chordata; class Lepidosauria; order Squamata; family Lacertidae; genus Podarcis; species Podarcis vaucheri. The sequence goes on from NC_138751.1 coordinate 32,196,969, forward strand.
TGCTTCAGGTGGCTTGGTGGGGTAGGTGAGTAGAGAAAAAGGAAGGCAGAAACTGTGTCTGAACAGTGCAACAAGACTTTGTAAAATACTGCCCATGTGGGGGAGATGGGCATTTGGAGTCAACCTCCAACAGCAAAATGTTTTTGCCTGGTATTGCATGGTTACCCATGGGGATCATAAAACTGACCTACCATACAGGATTGTTGCAAGGATTCTAAACAATATAATGTACACGAAGTGCTTATGGCTGTGTTCACTATACATTTAAAGGCCCATGGCTCACCCCCCCAAAAAAAAAATCCTGGGAAGTGTAACTCACACCTCTCAGCAACCAACAATTCCCAGCACCCTTAACAAATTACAGATCCCAGGATTCTTTGGGGTAAGTAATATGCAGGTGTGTATATATTTTAAAAAGTGACATGAATTGTAATTAATTGATGCCCCAATCCCTAGCCTCGTTGCAACACACCAGCACCCACTTGAGTACAACATTCTAACCTGCAACCTCCCTCAGAGGAAACTAGTTCCTTTCCATGTGAGCCCTCATCCAGGTCCCAACCAGGAGAAGAAAGGTTTGGTAGGTAAATAAACTTACCAATTTACTTTTTTTTTTCCTAGCCCTACTCCTGGGGGTGGGTTAGGGGGTTCATAACAGTTTGAGAAAGAGAAAGGAAGTGGGTGAAGCATCTCCCACCCTGCAGTGCCAACCTAGCATTGTTCCATTTCCCCACCTTGGGCTGCTGCTGTTGAAGACAGAGAAGCAGGTTGGGATGAAGCAGTCACCCTAGAGGACAAGAAGTTTGCTGAGCAGTAGCATACAGGAGGATATTATGCTACACACGTTCAAACTCCCACCCACTTCTATGCCCTGATGTTGTCATCTTATCTTTCTGGCCTGGCTCCAGTGTCTTTAATGACAACTATTAACAAAGACACAATAAAGCAAGTCAATTCACACCACTCTCCTTTCCAAGCTGGGAAAAGCTTCACTGAGATTAATGTCTATGTTTCCAGTTGCTGTTCAAAGCATACAAGCAGGGTCAAAAAACTGGATCACACATGCATGACTGCACCCAATGGCTTGGCATGGGAACGTGTGAACCAACTCTACTGAAAAGCACTGTGTTGGATGAGATACATGGGAACATGAATCTTCTATCTGCTGTGACTCATGCATGCACATATACACAAGCCACAGTCATAAAATGAGAAAAATACATGTGTAAATGATTCTGGGGGTAAATCAGGCAATCCTATTATCCATCACACAACAGCCACAGAAAAAAAGTTGCAACAGGCCAGAACCACCAGGAAGTGACAGTCTTCCTTATCTCATTGCGCCCCTTGCCACCCATCAGCCATAGATCTCTCTGTTTCCCCTAGGGCCAGGAGCAGCTCAGTGGTAGGACACATACTTGGTTCAATCCTCAGTTTCTCCAGTAGAAGCATCCCATGCAGGTGGGCTGAGAAAGACCAGTGATGTGGAACTTGTGGCCCTCCAGCCATTGCTGTCTCCCAGCTCCCATAAGTCTCAACCACTAAGGCCAGTGATTATAGGAGCTGGAACCCAACAGCATCTGGAGGACCACATGCTCCCATTCGTACTGGAACATGAAATCTTGGGTGACTGCTACCAGCATAGAGAGCATTTAGATTAGATGGACCAACAGGCTGACTCTGTCCAATACAGTTTTGTACCTTGATCTGAACCATTATCAGCAAGAATGCACAGTGTCATTTCAACACTAGTTTGCTGCCAAGCACCATCCATTGGCCACTGATCTCTACATCTTCCATAAAGCCATGAATACAATCCTTCTCCCCACCCCTCCTGTCCCGTACTTCCAGGAACTGCAGCAACCAAGCACTAGAGTAGGGATGTGGCCCTCCAATGGTTTGATGGACTCCCATTCCCATCAGCCCCAGGAAGCATGGTCAGAGGTCAGGGATAATGGGAGTTACAGTCCATAAACATTTGGAGGGCCACAGGTCCCCCAACCCTGCACTAGAGAAAGTAGAAACCTTATCAGGCATTACATCCTTAAGCCTTACACTCTTCAAAACCAGAAAAGCCCATTGGCCACAAGAATAGCAGACAAACCTGCTTCAGTTCAAGACAGCTGGGTCACCAAGATATATCAGCCAGGGTCTCCAACAGAGATACCCAATTTTCACTTCTTGGGTTGTCCCCATTGTTTCCACTAATGCCAAAAGGAAAACAAAACTCTTGTTTGTACTCACAGTTGTGAAGTTCTTCTCGCCACACTCCTGCCCCCGGAACTTGCAGTATAACAACATCTCCTTCATGTCATGGCCCACACGTCCCATGAACTCACTCATGCTGAAGACTTTGGCTCGGTGATGCTGGAAGTTGGCCTTCTCTCGCAGGATGGCCAGGACTGCTGGGTCAGCGAGATGAGGGTGAAGGACCTGGAGGTTGACATCCAACAAGGCCAATAGGTCGCCAGCATGGTACAGGTCATTGGTAGTGAGGCGGGAGAAGCGGAACCCGTTGAGGTTGCAGATGGTAACAGCTGGGAAGACCAGGCTGTGGGCAACAACCTCATCCACTCTGGTGACATGCTGGTAGGAGAAGTAGTAGACCAGCCGCTCGGAGCTCTCCACCAGGAGGAGGCCCAGGGAAGCCACAAACACCAGAGCCCACAGGGCCCGCCGCACAGTCATAGGTCCATAGACAAAGATGTGGCGGATTCCATGGAGGGTTGAGGTGTTGGCAAAGATCTGGAGGCTGGAGGGCTGGAGGCTCCCCAGGCTTCCCTCGCTGGTGCTCTCCTTTAAATCCATGGAGAAAGGATTGGTCATGAAGGTGCCACTTCCCTCCTCTGACTGCAGCCAGTTTCTCGTGCGCTCCAGCTTTCCCTCATGGGGTGAAAGAGGCAACAGAAGCAGCCAGCAAGCAGGGCAGCTGCATGTGAGTGTTTGGGTGGCAGTGGGGAAGGTGCTTGCTGCGTGCTCTCCCCAGCAGCCTGGCAGGGACAGTGTGTGTGGGGAGGGGGGGGGTAAAATGTTTATTTAAAATCCATTGCAACTCTACCGCTTGATTTCCTCGCTGCGATAAGGAGGGCTGGTTTTATTTAGGGAGACACCAAGGTGATGTGGAAGAGATGTGGGTGGGAAGGCAAGGAGCAGCCAATGGAAGCAAAGCCCTCCCCCTTCCCTTTCTCTCTCTCTCTCTCTCTCTCTCTCTCTCTCTCTCTCTCACACACACACATACACACACACACACACACACAGAGCTAGTGATGAGATTACCAGTGTGTGAGTGTGTGTGTGTGTGTGTGTGTGTGGTGTGCGCATTTAAAGGGGAGCAGTCCAAGCTGCTTGCAACCCATCCGCTAAATAAGTCCGAGCTGCTTGCAACCCATCAGCTAATGTTTTATGTGGAAAGATGCTGCTGCCTGCCTCTGGAGCCAACACACTGCAGAACAGAGCAAGGTTCTTGAAGGAGCGGGAGGACTAATACCACCACCGCCCCCACTCCCTGCTGATGATTTTCCGGGCTGCTGGATTCCAGCATCCATCTCCTCTCTTCCCTTCTCAGGCTGCGTCCCTCACCCATGTCTTTTAGTCTGGGAGCTCCTCAGAGATGAAGCCAAGAGGACGACAGACAAAACTCGCAGGACAAAGGGCTGAACATGACCAGGCCTTCGTGTCATAGCAGAGCATCTGGGGAAGATTTGACAGCTGTACCCCCAGTAGTTGCTGGTGCAATGAAGGAAAAACAGCCAGGGCTGAGCTCCAATGATGCCTGCCAAGAAGGATTCGCCGGAGAACGCACTGGCCGCAGCAAATAAGTTTGCCTCTTTTTTTGCCCTTTAATGTTTGCCATCTGTCTTGACAGGGTACCATCGGCTCCATGAACCACCACACTTCCCTCCTTCCTCATCTGATCCCAGGCTGACAAACTGCAGGAAAGAAGAGTTTATCATCAGGGTATGTTACAATGCCAGCCACACTGATTCTAATTTCTTATAAAGCTAATTCTATGTTACAGGGAAAAGGAGTAAGTGTCCAGAATTTAATGAAAGCTTAGCCACATTTTTGTCAGTGTCTTAAAACTCAGAGATAGACAAGTAAATGGCAACAGCGTCTTAAATGTGTTTATCAGTATACACTTGTGTGTGTTCGTGCGTGCATGTGCGGGGAGGGGGAGAAAGAGATTTACCACATTAATTAGAGACTGAGAGCATCCGTATGTGAATGCCAATATTTGGCAACCTTCACTGCAATATGTGTACACACACTGTTTTAGCCAAAGTTAAGCACTTTAGGGCTGCAGTCTTTGGTGCACTTACCTTCAAGTAAGTCCCGTTGAATTAATTGGTACTTCTGAGCAGAAACCGTTAGGATTTCTCTGTAAGCAGATGAACTAGGGAGCAAGTCCCACTGAATACAGTGAGGGTTAACATCTGAGAAAACATGCATAGGATTGTGCTGTTATTCCCATTCATTTCAATGGGAGGATTAGGCACATAATTAAGAGCCTTGCCTATAGGAATGAATGAGACGTCAAAATGCTTAGCTTTAACTGGATCGTGCTCATGAAATATTGCAAAAAAGAGAGGAATGTGCAAACGTTTACTTTTCTGTCATATTTGTACCCCGACTTAAGCCAAGGACCTCAAGTCAGCATATGTGGGGTTCTTCTATAACCACAATAATCGTGTGAGGTAGGTTTTAGGATGACAGAAGGTGACTAGCCCTAGGTCAATCCTGTGAGCTTTGTGGCTGAACAGGGATTTGAACCCAGGACTTTTCCGCTCAAAGCCTAACACTTGATTCACTACACCATGGCTGCAATCCTAACCATGCTACTTGGAAGTAAGTCTCATTGAGGTCAATGGGACCTGTTTCTAGGTAAGTGGGGTTAGGATTGCAGCCTTGCTCCTCTATGAAAATGCAGAATAAGCACATGTGGGTGAGTGAATATATTTTAAATGAGTGTCTAGTTATGTGGACAAAAGAACAACTTCCAACCTCCACAGTCAGTGGCAGTTTAACTCATTATTACTTATCTGCTGCAGATACTGATACCTATTTTCAACTTTCCCTCCACCCTCTCGGTTTCGCAAAACATTTATCAATTTTTACAATTCCTTGCAGAAGTATTTTATCAAGCACCTTTCTTTTCTCTGATTTTATATCATGCACTTGAGCACGCACATACGTGCAATTTCATAGTAGCGTATAAAGGGGTCACATGAGCAGATTTTACATGTCTTGTAGTCCACTTTTATGCATGTCAACCTGAAAATAAATTTCACTTAGGTAATGTGGCTTGTTTTTTTTTAAATTTATTTATTGAATTTATATACCGACCTATAGCCGGATGTCTCAGGGCAGTTCACAGAACGAAATCGGTTATTGGCTTAGTCCCAAGTGTGCACAGGATACCAACTTTAAATTCTGAAAAAGCACCAGCAGGACACACCATGGGGTGGGGAGGTGAAAAAATAGATTATCTGAGGAGCAGGTAGTAGGCCTTTCATGGGCTATAATGCTTACATGCATGCATACCGAAACAAAACATATTCAGGGTTGCACCAGTTGTGGAAGAAGATTCAGAGCAAGAAGCCAAAGTATGACCATTGGTATTCCCACAATTTTTATTTTTATTTTATTGTGAGCACAGGAGGAACAAGATTTACCACCACAGCAGGTAAGTCTGTGTGTTCCAGTAGTGGCTGGCACCTGTTAGGGCTGATAGGGTGGAAGGGAGGGAGCCCAGCAGCAGGTGGCACCAGAGCAAATGACAGGCAGAACCAACTAATTCTAGCTTTGCCTCCATCCTCTTCCCTGCTGAGTTTTACAAGATAAACGAGAGGAAGCTGGCACAACCAATGCCACCCCCTGCACTGGATATTAGTAAGAAGGCAGGCAGGTGGGTGCTGGCTGATGATGGTGGAGCAGTGCCCCATTCACCCAGATGCACCAAGTACCATTGCCAGTGTGTACCTGGTCTCCAGCAAGCAGAAGACCAGTTGAATGTTCCTCTTCCGCTCCCTCCCACTCCCCACCACTCCATTTTGCCTGAATGGCAGCAGAAATGAATCCGCTGGCAAGAGATGCCCATGTATTCCTTTGCTACCCTAACAACTAATACTTAGAGGGCCATTAGCTTACCAAGAGGCTGGCCTGGCTATTCCAACAACTGTATCCTCCATTAGATCTTAAGTCTTGCTGGATCCAGGAATTACAACAATATTGCTTCTGCTAACAGCCTGCATAGGTGCTGCTTCTGGCCGTATTCAGTAACCCTTGCTTTCTAGGGCTCAGTTTATGCAAGAAAAGTCAAATGAAACAAAAAAGCAAGGGGGGCCTAGAAAATCCTGCCCCCTCCCCTTCATTGGCTAATGCATTGGGGAAGCATGGTCTTCACTTCTTCTTACACCTAACAATTGTGCCACTATTGTTGCTTTAATTGGCAGAAATTGTTCCTAGAAAAGTAGAGGGCTTGAATTCTTGCTCGATAATATTTGGTCTTATAGTGTTTTATTTCTTTATTCATTACTACTTGTATATATGATGTGATTATCATAATTATTATATATTATCTTTAATAAAATATTTTGTGTTAAAAATGCTTTTTCAAAAAGAACAGTGCTCACATAATGTTAAGGAAAATAAATGGTTACGGAGAGGCTTACTAGAAATGGAATTCACAAGCCTCAATCTCTCCAATCTTAGCCAAATCATGAAGCCTCCTGCAATCTCCACCTCCCTTAATTCAAGCATTAAGACTAGGAGCTGCAAGTCTCTAGTTCAAATCTCATCCCAACTAGGCTGCTGCTACCTCCCAGACCTGACATCTATAACACAGAGGAAATAACCACTCTAGCCTCCTTAAAGAGATATTGCAAACTTGTGACGCTCTATACCAGGGGTGTCAAACTCAAATTCATCGGGGGGCGCATCAGCAGTTTGGCGCCGCTAGAGGGCAGACGTTCTCTGGCTTGTAGGCTGCCGCGCATGCGCTGAAGAGGTGGCTTTCTTGTGTCAAAAAAAAAAAAAGCGAGAATAAAAGGTGAAGGCTGGCGGCCGGCGGTGGCTACATGGGCCACATGACGAGGTCTGATGGGCCGGATTCGGCCCGCGGGCCTTGTTTTTGACACCCGTGCTCTATACCTTTAAAGCACATTTGAGTACAGCACACACACTCCTCAAATAATTCTGGGCACCGTAGTTTGCGAAGGGTTGCTGGGAATTGTAACTGTAAGAGGTAAACTACAAGGACCAGATTTTTTTTTTTATTTTTTTTTTGAGGGAAATAAATGTGTATCTTTCTCATAGCAGACCTTGTGAGGATAAGCAGCTTTTGAAATTAAAATAAAAAATTAGTAATCTGGGCCCAGTGTAGGGCAGCCAAATGTAAATGAACAACAAAGGAACCAATTAATAAATATATCAGCAAACAGTAGAAACAGGCAAATATGATAGGCTAACCAATAAGATTCACCAATGATGAGAAACTGAAATCATTCAAACAATACAATACAAGTAAACAGCAAATCCTCCGATAATTATAGGACAAGTTTTCCAGGACTAAAACGCATTTCATACTTTTTTTCAATCAACTGAAAATGCATATGAATAGCAACTGAAGACCCCTTGGTGTCTCAGTTTTCTTGCAGATTTTCTCTTCATTCAGGAGAGCACCAATATACTATAAACTTTGAAAATAGCTTCACCCACTATATAATATAATATTATATAATATATAATAATATATTATATTATTATATAATATACTGTAGTTAAAGATGCCTGTTGATTTCTGTTAGGTGCTACCATGCATCTGAATACAAACACCAAAGTAGTAATTTTGAATTAATGCAATATACAAAATTAGAATATACAGTCATGGGATAAAGAAAGTGCACTCTATTTGAATTCTGTGGTTTTACATATCAGGACATAATAGCAATCATTTGTTCCTTAAAAGGCATAACTAATTAGTATTTAATTTTTCACACATGGCATTTCCATTTTGGCTTTATTTCTGTTAAATAAATCACAACACAGTGTAATATGCCATGCATCATTGTTCACCTGAGATTGTATTTACCTAATTTTAACACCTGCTACAGAACAGAGGGTTGTTATCATGTCTTCATATGTAAAACCACAGAATTCTAGGATGGTGCACTTTCTTTTTCCCCATCACTGTATGAAATTACATAACAGCAAAAAACAACAACACCTCACATGCTTACCTTCAAAGATGAAATCTAAAGCTGTGGCACATTTTCTTTCCTCAGCGTAAGTGAATGCATAAACGGTACTCACTTCAAAAACCCCAAACTGAGGCCTTCTATGGGAGTGAAATTACCTACTCATGAGTTAACACAGCTTAACAGGTGACTCCTCAACTTTAATGAGGAACTAGCCTTAAAATACAGTTAAAGAAACATGTGTGATAACATGTCCTAGTACATGGGTCCTAGTAGCAGCTACTGTTATGGTCTTTGGTCATGCCTGAACCCACCTACACAATTGCCAGAGTAGCTGAATAATCAATCCCTCTTGCCAGGAAACTTTAGGAATTGACACTCAAGGAGAACAGTCCTAAAAACTCTCAGCACCCTTAGCAAACTACAGTTCCCAGGATTCTTTGAGGAAAGTCATGCCTGTTTAAAGCGGCGTATTTCTGCTTTAAATATATTGCAAAGATGGGGCCTGAGGCCTTCCTGCAATCTGAGGCACAAGAGGCAAGGCCTTTTTTCCTCAGAGGCACTAGAGAAATTTACCTGTTGCTCGCATTCCAAAAAGGCAGTTAAAACCTCTTTCTTTCAGAAGGTTTTTTTTAAATGGGATTTGCTGCCACTACTCTGAAATGTTTTATAATTCTTCCAGAGCCTCAGTTTTAGTTTGACTTGGACCTTTCGGGATAAATTGTTTTAATTTCTGCCTGTCACTGTAACGCAAAATCCCGCCTTCAGCATTTTTTACAAGAAGTCAGGATACAAATGCTGTGAATAAACAGACAAGCAAACAGACGGTAATGAAGAGATTATACTTCAGAAGCTACATGAAAGAACATATATCTTGTTCTGGAAGCCTGGAGCCAGTGACCACAATCTGACACCCACACAATAAATGCCCTCCCTTCACAGGCCTGGTTTACATCACTAGGAATTATGCTTGGGGAAATAAATAGGAAATTCAAGTGGGGGGGGGGAGAGTGGAGGGTTGCTACTGCAGAACGTGATCACAAGATGGCGGCAAAGAATTAAAATTGGGAAATACATATGCCTTTGCGAAATGTCTGGGGCCTGTGTTTATTAGTTTAAACGTGAAGTCTGGATTGTGACCAGTTGCTATGCTGGAGGAGGAGAAATGGTGGACAAAGTGTCCAGTTGCCTAAAAGCTCTGACTGGTTGAGAGACGAAGAAGCTCAAGGTATTAATTAACAGGACGGAGGGGAGGGGGGAAATTTAGTTGACTAGCCTTGTTAGAATTCAGTTGGGCAGGTTCCCCCCCCTTCAATACAGACTTTAAATCCCTGAAGCAAGAGAGCATAGGGCTATACTAACAGAGGGCTCCTCTACATGACCCTCACAAATGCTTGTTTGCTGTTCCCACAACCAGGGAATAATTTTGGCCATGCCATCTTCCCCAGTTTTTATCTTGCATTCGTAATATTCCAACACACAGTTGACATTCAGCCAAAATTTTACATAGGCCTCTGAATGTTATTCTCTCGATAGGAGCTTCTTCTTTTAGCTGGAATTCACCAAAACTCAGTTCTGGCACCTCTCAGGTGGGCGCCATTGCCATTGTAAGAGAACAAGGGAGGCGTTCGTGGTGAGTTCCGGCACCTCTTTTTCTAGAAAAATAGCACTGCTCTTGATAAATAAATATACTGTGGTACCTCTGGTTACGTACTTAATTCGTTCTGGAGGTCCGTTCTTAACCTGAAACTGTTCTTAACCTGAAGCACCACTTTAGCTAATGGGGCCTCCTGCTGCTGCTGCGCCGCCGGAGCACGATTTCTGTTCTCATCCTGAAGCAAAGTTCTTAACCCGAGGTAATATTTCTAGGTTAGCGGAGTCTGTAACCTGAAGCATATGTAACCTGAAGCGTATGTAACTCGAGGTACCACTGTACAGCTCAAGTGTCAAAAGTCAGGGTAAAGAGGTACGTCTTCAGCATTCTCCATAGGCTATTATAATGAAGGTGCTGGGCACCCACAAATTTTGGTGCCAGGGCCTTGCACACTGCATAGCACCCACGGCCCCTGGCACCCATGGTCACGGGGCCAAGTTGGCACTCCTGATGAGCACTTGTGAGTTGGGCCCAGAAACAAAATGGCAACTAGCAAAGCTGTTTTAAAACAGGGGGTATGTGAGATCCAAACAGAACCCTTGCCAGTAATCTGACTGCTGCAATTTGGACCAGTCGAAGTTCCTGAATTGTCATCAAGGGCAGCCCCGCATAGAGCCCATTGCAGCAATCCATTCTGGAAGATACCAGAGCATATCTGGAAGATATTTAGGATGGTTTGGAGGTTAATGTGATGTATATCCTGTATTCAGGGACGTGGGTGGTGCTGTGGGTTAAACCACAGAGCCTAGGACTTGCCGATCAGAAGATCGGCGGTTCAAATCCCTGTGATGGGGTGAGCTCCCGTTGCTTTGTCCCAGCTCCTGCCAACCTAGCATTTCGAAAGCACGTCAAAGTGCAGGTAGATAAATAGGTACCACTCCAGCGGGAAGGTAAACAGCGTTTCCGTGCGCTGCTCTGGTTCGCCAGAAGCGGCTTAGTCATGCTGGCCACATGACCCGGAAGCTGTACGCGAGATGAGCACCACAACCCCAGAGTCGGCCACGACTGGACCTAATGGTCAGGGGTCCCTTTACCTTTACCTATCCTGTATTCAATCATAAATCCACAGATGTGCCACGGATCACCTGCATGAAGTTCATTACCACTGGGGTTCCATGGACCACAGTTTGGGAACTCCTGCTTTAGGAGGTTCAGACACTGTTTGCTTTTATGGTGTGCTAGAAACATTGTTCGATTTGTGATTCTTACTTTGCAAATGCCACCCAATATTTGAGGTAGCAGTCTTACATTCTATCAGTGTTATTTATGGATGTACTGTTTTTATCCAGCTTTTCAGACAATTATCATCTCCGGAAACAGCTCACATCAGTTAAAAAGAGAGAGCTACAGACCCTGCCATCAGGCATGCAAACAAAAAAAGACCACAAGGACAAGGGAAGGGATCTGGAGGGAAAAGGCAGAGAAGCCATCAAGCCCCCCTCCAGATATCCTTTTTATCACCAGCAAATTTATTAGCCACCCTTCACCAGCAGGTTCCAGGGCAGGTTACAACAATATAAAATAGCAAACAGTACAAACCGATTACAATCACAGGAATCGGGCAGGCCCTAAAAACAGACATCTCAGGTGCCAAAGGCCAGTTTTCATGGTGCATTATTATTCATGCTCATGATGGTATCAGGGCAAGTTATTCATGGTCCCACTTTCAGTACTGTTTGTACAGACAAACCTTTTTGGAGCTGACACACTGCTTTGTTTCAAAGCAGTGCATGCCCCTGTAACGCCTTGGTGACACCCTGTGATTTTTGTATACCACAAATTTCCTGGTTTATTTTTTGACCCACTTTTGGTGCTCTATAGTCCCCTTCTACTCGGCAGTAATACAGCAACACTGGGAAAGCACCCCAGACCAACTAACAAAACAGAAGGATGTGCGGACTGTCCGGTCTAAATCTACCACAATGCACTATTACTGTATCAATGCCATGTTGCAGAATACATGCCTCATTTAAAAAATAATAATAATCCAACCAGCTTGGAAGGACTGCAACTCTTTAAGGTCAAAACAAATTGGTAAGCTAGGCTGATTGTCTCATGCTGGTGGCTCTTTTTCCTGTTGCTAATGGATGAAAGCAGAGTGCTCTTTCCACCTTACTTCTTCAGTAGGCGCTTGTGTTTCTTCTGGGTGAGTTTTCTACCGCTGCTGCTTCTTTGGCCAATGGATAGGGCAAGGTTAGCCTCTCCCTTGCCTTTATGTTTATTCCTGGGAAGCAGAGGGTGCAGCGTCACCAAGGAGCTAGACCCCCTGGCCAATGGCCGGATCCTAAATGTGCTTTCCTGCTACTCTCCAGTCCCAGGGCTTACTGTTACAGGCTGCAGTCTTTAAAACACTTACAGACTACAAGCCAGGCCAGCAAACTCATTCTCCCAAGTGCTGATACTGAGGTAGGCAAAACAGCACCATCCACACACACACACACACACACAAACACACAAAAGGGCGGGTCGCAGCTGGCTTAAGGGAACCGCAAAGTTTCAGAAGTTTAAAAAAAAATCATGAGGGTGAAAACATGAAAAAACCACCATAGTGATTGTAATATACTGATTTTAAAAAATCATTATGGTTATTTATATTTGAATTTTTTAAAAAATATAAAAAGTAAAACTCTAAACACAGTCCAATGAGGAATGAGACTTTCAGTGGGCATAAAATGTTGATGGATTGCTGGGGAAGAGGGAGATGGAATGGAGTCTCCTGGGGGGGGGGTAGTGAGCTTGATTGAATCCTGAACAGGAATGCTCCACACTGCCAACCTTTTGCCGAAAGTCCCATTTGTAAGAATAATACTGGGGATTTAGACAGTGCAATGCAGGTCAGTTTTAGTATCTTTGTATAGGAGGTGCTTAGCGGGAGGCTGAGATAATAGTTGCTCACTAGGTCAAGATAACCTGAGGCCAGTCACTACCTCGCAGGCTAACCTACTTCTTAGGCTTGTTGTAAGGATAAAGGAAAAGGGTATGTATGTCACTTTGAGGTCCTTGGAGGAAAGATGATATGTAAATATACTTATTTGCTCAAGGATACCTAGTTACTTGATGGCAGAGCTGACATTTGAACAGTGAACGTCCCAATTCTTAATTCAAACTTTGAGCCGATACGCTATAAAAGCTCACAACTGGAACCACTTTTTTAAAAATAATAAACTTGGTGAGAAAAAGCATCACTTCATGATCCTACAGTGTAAGATTCAACATGTTTCCTTTGGAATAAATATCAGGCCTATTGGGTTTAATTGTACTCTGGACCCAGTTACAATGTCATGTGGGGAAACTGATATACTTTACCAGAGCCCAGAATTCAAGGTAGGGTGGTATCAAAAATATTGGCTGCACACCTCTTATCAACTTGGGACAGGGCAGGGGGAGAAGAGAAGAGAAAGTAGGCTAAGTTGCAAATTGTGCATGAGGATGTTTGTCCCAGCTTTTCTATATCTATAAGGGTGACCTGATGCTGTCAGATTTGCTGGAGCCAATGAGAAGGAGTGTTGAAACATTTCCCAGAGTCCCTTTATTCTTGCTGGTATTTCCTATGCAGGGCAGAAGGAAACAGCAATTCCTCATAACCAGCAAGGCATTCTTTGGGAAGAAGGCATATGAAAGTTTGCACAGGCCCCAAATAAGTTGTGATATTCAACTTCAATGATTACAGAGAGACGCCTATTCAACACACTTGTCTGTACATTGTTGCTTGGACCAGAACCCTCAGTCCGGTACCTGACTTCAAATGCAGCGCCACAGTCACCTGCAGTTTCATCAGAATAGCACCACAGGCAGTTTCTCCAATCACAGGATCAAGGTGCAGCTACCATACAATTATTTCTTCTCAGAATTTGCTCCAAATTTACAGCAAGTAACTGGCCCGTAATGGAGTGCTCTTGACTCTGACTGCAAACGTTGCCAGGGGAGAAAGAAAATAAAGTGCTGTTGCTTTGACTTACCAGCAGAGACAGTGAAGCACCAGGATCATGAGCAGTGGAGGGCAGGGTGAAGAGACATGACAATTCAATATTGAAAGCAGAAATGAGGAACCTGTGGCCCTCCAGGTGTTGTCAGACTCCTAACTCCCATCAGCCCCAGCCAGCACAGGTAATAGTCAGGGATTATGGGACTTGAAGTCCAGGAATATTTGAAGGGCTGCAGGCTCCACCATCCTGTCTTTAAAGGAACACAGAAAAAAAGGGGGGGGGGTATACAGCAAGCTCATAGAGCCTTTGGCCAAAGGAAGTTGCACAGTACCTCTATTCCAAAAGAGGATGGGTCAAGTCTGACCACCAGATAAATTTGGAGGTGGGATGACAGTGTGTGGAACCCACTAGGGAGGAAAGGGAAACCAAGAAAAGCCTGGCTCAGAGTCTTTTCCAGCTCTCACCAAAAATGCCAGAGCATTCAACCATCATGTCTCATATCCCTTCTTGCCTACATTCTCTGATTGTGCCAGCTGTCACCCAGATATTTATACCCACTGCCCCCAGCTGTGACTTTCTTCTCTAAAAAGTGCTAAGAGTTCAAACTTTCACGGAAACCTTGCTTCCTCTTTCTGTTGCAAAAAGCAGAAGTGCACATTCACTGTGGTTAGGCATTCAGAGATGTTCTGATGTGATGCATTTTCAAGCATTAATCTCTCACTTTCCTTTTAGTGACAAAGCTGGTTCATCACCAGCCGTAGAAGGGATTTGCATTCTATGACTTCCAACCAGTGCCCTTTCTCCACCTCCCCACCCCCACCCCAAGGGAGTGTCTCTCAATCATTCTTTAAATACCAGGATGCACATGTGTAACTTGAGATCTTATCCGCCAAGCATCTTGCTCATCTTTTATTTATTTAGGACCATCGGTGTGCATGGTTTTTCACAGAGAGGCCAAAGAGTCCCCTGGTACCTTAAAAGAACATGCAAATTTAATGGTGGCAGAAGTCACATAAGGGAAGGAGGAGCATGCAAACCTGAGGTTTGCTGCAGCTCATTTGCAGCTATTACAAACAGTATGAACCATTGTGACTGAACAGCAACATCATTTGCACTGAAAAATAAGAATCATGTGCACATTTGGCATGCTTGGAAGAGGCTAGGCCAAAACCTATCCCAGATGTGCTAGTTTGCAATGCACAAGGGAGTTTTGTTTGCCTGGAAGGAACATAGGTCTGTGCCGACACAATCGACCCGCTCCTCTCATATCCCATGTGGCTCTTCTCCCCAGGCACTGTGTAACAGATCCAGAAGGCATTTGTGAAGCACTGCAGAACTTTTGCAGAGAAAAAAGGATAGCACACACTGCTCCACCCCTCTCCCAGCCCACTTAATGTTTCTTCTCATAATAAGGATGGATCCATTGACAACAGGAAGTTCCCTGCCCTGAATTCTGAGTGAGCATGGTTAGGATTGTGCTGTAAAGACACTAAACATACGACCCTTTGCAGGCTGTGTGCAATTTTAGGGAAGAAGTGAGCCCTTCTGGAGCAACTATAGCCATGCACTGCAAAACACAGAAGGGAAAACTTCCCCACAAGAAGCTGACACGACACAGCTGTCAAGGGTGGTTTATAGCGCTGGCTGCAATGTAAAAGGTAATGGACATTTCAAGTATCAGCACAAGTTTTGCAGAAGCTGTGAGACAAATAATAACTTGCTTCCTTCACTTCTCCAAGGAAGCTTGTGCTGTTGAGGAATTACCCTAAACCCAGTTATGGTAATGGAAGGGCAAGGGCTTATCTTCCACCTGCATCACAGAGAAGGCAGCAAGCTCTGGAGTTTCTCTGGTATAAAACAGGATGTAGAGCCTTTTCTGTGGTCTTAGGCCTAGCTAAAAGACCACCCACAGGAGACAGCAAACCCAGCTGTGTGGATTCTGGGATTCCTTGGAAACCATGTGGTATTGAGCAAACATTCAACTTTTTGCAAGTAACTGTAGAGGGTGTTCCCCTCCACTTCTTTTTTTTAAAGGAAGTTTTCAGCTCTTGTAGCTGCAAATATTTGTTGGGAGTTCCACAAGCCAAAGGGGAGGCTGAAAAAGCTTGCCTACGCAGTCGCTGGCTGTAGGCAGGACTTTGCCTCTCCCATCGGCAACGCAACCGGAAGCATGCAAAGTGGCAGAAATGTGGAATACACCCTGCAAATTATGAGAGGCAATCCCATCTGCATCATTCATACCAACCCCAGAATTCAGTTTTTAGACTGCATAGGTGCAATATTATTATTAGCTGACACAGCCCAGCCAACCCCCTTCCATTAATCCTCCCTACTCCAGGCACAGTCAAAGAAGACCAGGACACACAGCAGATGAGATGAACTAGTTTAATAGACACAGTGATTGACTGATGAGGACCAGCGGGGGGTGGGGGGAATACTTCACTTGTCCAAAACAGCAGCAGTAAACACAATGACCGGTTGCTCTCTATTTCACACATACACATGGCAGCACCTGATACTTCAGACTCTCTACTCAAGAGCAAATAAGGGATTAGCACCTGCCCATAAAGTTGCCACACCAGTTCCGGTGCTCTTGCCTTTAGTGCGCGACACAGGTGGCCTCATACCGAGACAATTCTAGAACAGTGCATGCTTAAGTCACACAAATACACATGAATCATATAAATACTCAGCATACAGAGGCGCAGAAAGCCCAGCCTCTTTCCTATGGCAAAGGGAAGGCAGATGCTGCCTGCCCTTGGGAAATTCCTATTTTCCTAGGGAAGCCCACCCTAAAATACACAAGGGCTGCTGTGGATGGCTTTTACAAATGCTCAGTAGTAATCGGGGTGTGCGGGTTTCCCCACCCTGCTTCTTCTTTCCATCTAGTAATGTCAGGGTTACATAGGAGCTTCCTGGAGGTGAAAGACCCTCAGTTTCCTTGGAACAAAACAAGCCATTCAGAGTTGCAGGCAGGGTGAGTCAAAGTTTCCTTATTAACTAATCCTGCAGAGCCAGGCACAGGTCGGCTCTGCAATTGGGCAGGCAAGCAAACTCCCTCCCTCCTTCGCCGGCCTGCTCTTGTCCAGGGAAGGACAGTTCCAAAAACATCCAGTTGTAATGCCATGTGGGGGGTCACCTTTCCCAAAGAATCCTTTGCTTTCGGTCAGAGTTTCCTAGAGGATTACGCCCACACACAGAGGGGCGAGGCAGAGAAGAGGGGACAAAATGTAGCTTACAAGCAGTAGAGCAAGAGCAATGAGAGGGGGAGGGAATAGCAGCCAATGCTCTGCTCAGAGGTCAAGCTAGGACGTGTGGCAGGCGCAGGTGGGGTGGGAGCTCTCTTGCCTGTCATGTGTGTTGCCTTTTAAGCAATTTTATGACGGCAATTTAACTGAGGGTATGGCAGAGCAAAAGTGCCAGTAAAAGAGGAAAATCTGCCTCCAGCAAATCGCTGGATAGGCATAAAGCTGGAATACAACTTTTGCATGGGGCAAATCTGGGACTTGTTGCAAGCAGTCTAGTGTGCCGCTCTAGAGGTCAGGAGAGATAAGTGTGTGTGGTTGGACTGAGGAATAATGGCCCCTCTGGCAAGACAATTTGCCAGAAGAAGCTTACACAAGTTTCTAGTCCTGTGTGTTCTTGAACTGCACTTCACTTTCCGGTACCAAACTGAGCAGCTAACATGCTTGTTATTAACCGGCTGCAGGTGGTTAGGATGTGCTCCTCCGTGGTAGTCTCTGTCTGTGCAACTTGAAGGACACTGCCCCACCCCAGGACCTGCCAAGGTGATTACAGGAGCAATATTTTCTTATGATTCTTATGTTTTTCCTATTATTCTCTTTCTCTTTTGAGTGGGGTTCTCATGAGAAAAGCAAGATATTGTCACACTAGCAGCTCGACTACACAACAGGAGAGCTATACAACTTCAGATTTATCAAACACAGGCAAACACAAACACATGCAGGAGGGAGCCAAGGTTTACTGCCACACATCCATCCAACTGGCCTCAAGAGGATCATTCATCAAATCTCCCATCACGGATGTTGTCAAATGAGAAAGGGAGGAACTTGAACCCGGCGCCCATGTAGAACTTGTTCTGAAATTCCACCCTAGTGAGAAACAAAAAAAGGAACACAAGAAGCAAACAACCATTAGCTCAGGAGGCATGTCGAAGAATTTCGAGATTCAAAAGTGGCAGTGACCTTATCCTTTCTATGGCATTCATGTTTTACTACTGCAATGTACCGTTTCAGATATCCCAATTCCCTGTCCAAGTTTAAACACACAGCCCCCCTCCCGGTTGCCTTTGCAGAAGGTTCAAGTTGCAGCAAATGTGAGTGGGTATCAGTGCAAGGACTCAGGCATGCAAGCGATAACAGCGCTCTATGCCCAAACGTAGGAATGGGGAACCTCAGGTCTGGTGGCTGAATACAGGCCCCTCTATCCATCCCTCTGGACTCTCACTGGCCCTGCTCCACACCTCTCTCAAGCACTTCTGGGTGGATGGCACGTGTCCTTAAAGTGGATCTGGCTAAAGGCCCATCTAGTCCAGCCCCCTGTTCTCACAGTGGTTAACCCCATGCCCATGCGGAGCCCCAAAGCAGGACCTGAGCGCAACAGCACTCTATCCACTCGTGAGTCCAAGAAGCGGGCATTCAGGGGGCACACTATCTCTGACAATGGAGGAAAAACACAATCATTGTGGTTATGTCTATCTCTGCTAAACCATGTGTCTAGGAGGCTCAGGGCAAGGGGCACACCTGGACCGAATGCCCAACACAGCACTACTTTAGACTCTCTCCTCTGCATCTGGTTTAGCATCACAACAGGAACCCAGGCACTGAAGCAGCTTCCGTGGATATACCCCAGAAGAACCGTGAGTGACAACCCCTGCAAGGACAGGCTCTTTAGAATTCTGGACTGTCAGCGATGCAGAATCCTATTCCTCATCTCTGAGGTCAGGATGATTTGATGGTTCAGAATTCCAAAGAGCATTCTGCATCCTCCCACAGATGATGATTTTCCTGAAATTCCCAGGGGTGACCAGTTAGAGACCCACCTCAGAACCAGCCAAGATTCTAACACACATCCAGAGAGAGCGCTTCATGCGGTGTATACCGTATTTGTATTCCACCTTCCTCCAAATTGTTCAGGGCAATACATGGAGGTTATCATATTTTATCCTCGCCATCCACTGTGAGGCAGGCTAGGCTGAAATATAGTCACTGATCCTAACGCATCATGGGCAAGAGGGGTTTGAACTGAGGTCTCCCAAGGCCTTTTTCAAATAAACCACAGGGGTGTAGCACAACATGGCACAGGTATCCGGATTCCCCCCTCCCTGTTCTTTAAAGGCCTTCAGGGTTGTATCTATGCCAGGGAATTTTGGAAGTATGCCATATTTTCCCAGTAGTGATTTCGTGGAAGGCCATTACCTGGACATCAATCCAAAGTCTTAGGTTCACCCAGCCAAGTCAGGGTCACTGTTATCATGTCTTCCCTAACCTATGATGTTCCCCTCAAAAAGAAAAGGTAAGGGAACTATTCAAGTTGATTAGGCTTCAATACATTTCACAAAGTGGAACAAAAATCTTCCATTTTAGCAAAAAAGCTAAAGATTCAGTACTAGAATACCATACAAAAAGCAAGATCACAGTTCGTTTCAGATCTGTGTAGCTCACCTCAGCTGCACTCCAAAAACTATTCTAAATGCCCATCTAAGCCACGGCAAGTGAGACATCTTTCTTTTGAACCAGAGCAGTCTGGAACCCCTCTTCTTCCATCACCAACTTCAGGGTGCCACAGGGAAACACCAGAGAAAGAAACAGAGGCCTGCATTCCAGGATCAGTTTGTTTCTTTTGCTGTTTTGCCGTTTCCACTAATGAACTCAAAATGTAAAGGGAATGGTACTGGAAGGCTGCCCAATCATAAACAGGCACCAAACATGGAAAGAAAAACCCCATGATTCATTAAGAAAACAAACCCCGTGCTCTTCTCTTGGCTCTGTGGTGAGAAACATTTTCCATCCCCTTCATCTGCCAGATACAGAGAAAAACGGAGTACAAGTTGATTTGCTGCCACTGCTCCTCTAGGGTGGAATGTTTCAAGTGCAGGATTCATTTTAAAGACTAACATCCATCTTGCAAGCCCAAATACACCAGAGAACACAGAGAAACTTTATTTAACTCAGGGGCAGTGAGAAGGCATAATGGATCAAGCAAACTCTCATACACCTTTGCAAGCAAATGCAACAGCTTCCCCCAAAAGGCAAAAGGCACAGATGGAATTTGTCAGCTACCAATATGAACTGGCCTTCTCTCCCTTTGCAAAATCTCCAATTTCACGATTCGCCTGCCAAACCCACACGAGCAAAATCCTTGCGCACAGAAGACTAATGCATCAGGGCAAAGGTTATGCTAGAGCTCTTCTTCCTAATACACCACCTTTCTACGTGCAGAGATTTGTGCATGTTAAGAAGGAGCGCTCAGTCACGTGAGCCGCCTGCCCGTAGCCTGAAGTGATATATCCCAGACGCAAGCAAAGTGCAGCCTCTGATAAGCTAAGAAGGGAAAACCATTGCAGAGCGAAAGGGCAGAGGATTGCAACAGCCCACCACCACCACCACCTCCGCTCTCTTTGCCCCCGCCAGCATGCCCACGTCGCTTGGACGGCAAACAGCTCCCCCCTGACTGAGAATACCAGTTGCGCTGCCAGACCGCCAAGCATTCCCAGCATATCCAGGGTGTGCCAGCTGCACTTACAGACTGGAAACAGCTGCGCGCTCTGCTCCTCTCCACTTGTTTCACTAATTGGCAGGGACACGGGGCTAGTGGGAGGGAGGGACGGCCATATTTCAAGCCTTTTTTAAAAAGAAGTTAGCGAGTTTCAAGACTCATGTCTCTGGCAACAGGCATTGCGTGATCAAGAGGCAGGCAAGAAATTTGTGGTTCACATCCAAAGGGGTGGGGTGGGGGAGCTCCTCGGTCTCAGTTTCACTGTTCTCCAATGGACACGCAGCAATTCAGCCCAGGAACTTTATGAATTGCCAGCCATCAGGTCCAGGGAACACAGTGTCTGGAAACATTACCTTCCACATGCCCCAAGTAGCGGCGTGGAAAGCGGTTGGAAGGGGCTCCCATTTGCAGGATTAGATGGTGGACGGAGAAATTGCAGGTGGTCAGGAACAAAAAAGTCCCACTTTCCCACCCTCCTGGGCAAGAGGAGGAGATGGGTAGCACCGAGTCAAAAGATTGCAACCCCAGAAGGCCTTGCATGATTTCAAGAGAGGAGCTGGTGATAGTATCCTACTGCTAGACAAGAGCACACATACTTGGAGGTCCCCTCCCTTCTTAGAAGACTGCAGGAGCAGAGGAACACAATCCCTCTCCCCTTCCAAGTTCAGCTCAGATTCTACTAAGGCCTGTATCAAATTAAGTGTATACACACGGAGACACACACAGTTCCACAGAACATCCTCCCTCAACGGAATGTTCCGCTCCTTCCAGCCATGGAATGTGTAGCTCCCCATTGGCACCTAATTACCTGAGCCTCCTTCCCCCGCCCCCCAACCTCCTGGCCCAGCCATCTGGAGCTAAGGTGGTTCCTTGCTTTTAGCCAAAGATCTCGCCCTCTCCAACTGGAACAAGTCTCACCTCCTGTGCATCGTGCAGCGCCAGCCAACTGGATAACTTTCATTCTGTTTTCCTGGCCTCAGTTATCTTTTTTGGAACTCAGTTCCCTAAGGCTGAAGGGTTCTACTGCATGCCAGTTATTAAGACACAGAAAAGCAGAGAGAAGAGGACTGCATTGCCATCGCTCTCTTTTCCATTCCATTAATTTTACACCCAAGGTGTGGGGAAACTCCCATTCCAGCTGTGCATCAATCCCCAGAGCACATCTCCATCCTGCCCTCCATCTCAGCCCTCCTTAGGTCTCAGGTGGCTAGACAACGAACCCCAACATGCCTTTGGCTGCAAACTAAATGTCAAAAGGGCCCTTTGTGCAGCTAAGGGGGTAGAGCGTGATCAGCCAATGGCACTGGCAGCGAAATACACACTTGCTTCCCACACAGCCGCGGAGATAAGGAAGCCCCCGCTTTGCAAAACTATTTGTTTTTCAGCCAAGGCAACCATCTGCTTGGAATGTACTGCTGCCTGAAAAGTTACGAGATAAACCCATCCCAGCCGGGAGTGGCCGGGCTGTGGAAGGAGAGATGGAAAGCATTTTTTCCAGCAGGAAAGAAGATTCACTGTTCTTCCTCTCCAGCAAAAGGTGACACACCCTCAGCTTTTGAATTCTAAGAGGAAGCAACAAGGCTCTGCGGTAAAGCAAATCGTTTGCATGCAGATGATTCAAGGTGCAATCCTTGGCATCACCAAATCAGATGGGTTCCAGGTTAACAGAGCTCGAC
The DNA here is from genome assembly GCF_965113315.1 of Podarcis vaucheri. NCBI lineage: Eukaryota > Metazoa > Chordata > Lepidosauria > Squamata > Lacertidae > Podarcis > Podarcis vaucheri. The sequence continues at coordinate 32,219,158 of NC_138751.1, forward strand.
ATGGGAGCTTGGGAGGGTTGGTGCCAGTGGAAGAACTGGGCTGGATGAACCAATGGTCTGACTCAGTATAAAGACCATTTGCTGAGGCCAACAAAATCTGCAAAGTCTCCTCCCTCCACTCTACCTTCCATATGTGTATGTCACCACCTTGCAGATTCCACTGCTAAAGGGAAGAGATGCAGGAGCTGCAAGTTCCACATCTTAGCACTGAATTTAGTCACCTCAGCAGTCAAACTCCCTAATTTATTCCCCCCCTTAAAGAACTTTGCCATCTGCCTTTTTAAAAAAAACGCACATGCACAACAGATCGAAAACAGCTCATAGTAATTTTCTAATGGAGTCGTTACCCCCAATGGAAGTGGATTTTGCAATCTGGAAAGGTATTTATATTTGAGGAGCAGAAGGTTAATTATTTTGCACCTCTAAATAACCTAGGTGCAATTTTTCACCCTTTGCGAAAACCTTGCTGAGAATGGTTTGGCTGCAGCTCATCACCAGCTATCCAAATTATGATCAACTGATGCAACAGGGAACCTCTCCTCCACCCCCCACCCCAACACACACTCCAGCCACTTGCTCTGTACTGATAGAAAACAGCACCTTGAAAGAACTCCAAAGTTGTCTCTCTGGCTTTCTCCTCAAAGTTTTCAGTTAAGAGTCACTTAAACCAGCAGTGGGGATTCCTGTACACTCCCAGATATTGACAGCAACTCCTGCCCTACAGCAGAATGACTCAACCGCTCCTATCTCCAGACACAGCTGGCCCCTGCTGGAAGCTTATTTGTTTTGAACTTGGCACAGAGAAGAAAAGGCTGGGCCAGGACAGCAATCCCTGGCCCCTAGCACAAGATCAAGATAACTGCTGATGTCATGATTGCTTGGGGTGCAGCTGCTATTGTTCTGCTAAGATGGGCTTTCCTGACAAGGAGTGGAGCCCAGTCAAACCAGTCACTGAAACTTGAAGTAGGGTCATGAAAACAAATGTCACAAGCCAGGCCTACCAAGAGCAGGAGTTAAAGCTGGGTTAGGAAAAATCAAGCTGGATTCTGGAGGCAGCCTACAGCTCTAAAATGTAAGAAAACTGCTACTGCACATGGAAGTGTTGACACAATATGGTCATCATAATTATTCATCAACAGCATACAAACTTACTATATGTGTCCATTCATTTAAGTTTACACTACAGTGGTGCCCCGCAAGACGAATGCCTCGCAAGACGGAAAACTCGCTAGACGAAAGAGTTTTCCGTTTTGGAGGTGCTTCGCAAAACGAATTTCCTATGGGCTTGCTTCGCAAGACGACAATGTCTTGCAAGTTCCTGCTGGGTTTTTTTCCTCCCCCCCCCCCCTTTTTCTAATCCGCTAATCCGCTTATCAGCTGATCCGATCAGCAGATAAGCGGCTAAAAGCCGCTAATAGCGCTAATCCTTCAATGGGCTTGCTTCACAAGACGAAAAAACCGCTAGACGAAGAGAATCAGAGAACGGATTCTTTTCGTCTTGCGAGGCACCACTGTATTCTGCTTCTACAGCAAATTGATTCTAGAGGCTGAAGCACTTTCTGCAAGAATTGGGAATTTTTAGTTTAGAAAAAGGGACAGGGTGGCAAAAGTTTATGAAATCATGGTGTATGGATAGTATTTTTTTTATAATGCTGAGATATACCAGGCACCCATTAGTTGTTCTTTTTTGTTCTGACAAGCTTTTCCAGCTGGATGTAAAGATATCTGCCTTGGGTTTAAAGAACAAAACAAGATGAACGGCTGTCTTCACTTTTGTCTACTATACTGTCCTTAAAACTATTCTAGCTGTTTGCATGTGCCTGCAAATGGATCTTAGTTCTAATCCAGTAGTGCTATGCCTATGATCTTAGTGAACAGCATGGAAGACTTTGCATGCCATCCTTTTTGCAAACTACAGCAGTTTTCTATGGGCAGCTCTCCCAGGGTTCAGGCAGGAGCACTTCCCATCCATGCTTCTTGAGATACTTTAAGTAGAGATGACAGAGATCAAACATGATGCAAACTTTGTACCCACTGTGTTTTTGTTTGTTTGCAGTGCAGAGCTGTACCAGATGACACTTACCAGTGCAAGCGGAGGGCATGCAGGAAAGCAGAGAGGCCCTCCATGATCAGCAAGATGGCCACTGTCAGGGTGGCAAAGGCAGCAAATACGAAGAACATGCCGAACCCACCAGCCAAGCTCTTTGCGCTGAGGCCCACACGCATCACCATGGACCAGAGGACCTCAGAAAGCTCTGTGATGAGAAAGACAGGAAGAATGATCACCGATCAGCAAGGGCCACAGCTCTGGAGAAGAGGGATTGCATGCCTGCCTTCACTCTAGCTGCTCCTCTTTGGAGGGCAGTGCCCACTGCTCTAATAAAAGTGAGATTTCGGAAGGTGGATGAGTTCCCAAAGTGAGCTGTGCTCCTAAATCCCACCCCAGACCAATTTTCCTTTTAAGAAAAAGCAAAGCCTCCTCCTGCTTAGGGTCCAAATTCTGCACTCTGTGGACATTTCGAACTCATTCTCACAAGCTACCCAATGCTCCCCTTCAGAGAACTCAGAAGATTTCAATAAGAATTTTGGGTGGGCAAAAAAAGATACTGGGCAGAGAGGAGACTGCTACATAGTCTTCTAGCCCTCTCTACATGACACGACCTGGAATGAGAGTACACAAAAGTCACTGGCTACTACCACAGGGAAAAGGGCTTGTGACACCTTCCCCCTATTCTCACAGCTCAGATTTCCCCTTCCTCATCCCTGGACTCAAAAGAGCCAGCCATGGTGAAGCTACTCACGTGCATGCGCCAGGCTAAGCGCCCAGAGACGAAGGTATGATGCTGTGTTGGAGATGCAGCCCAGGCAGTATTCGATGGTATGGATGGCCTGGTGAACAGCAGTGTCCCCAAAGTCAAACTGCAAGAGGAAGTAATAAAGCCAGGTCTGAGTGGTGGGCAGAGTGTGCAGCAACGACTAGACAGCTAGAAAGCAGGAACAGCAGCAGTAGCAGCAACAACAGCAACTAACTCTATTGCAAGGGCACTCAAAGCTCACAGCTAGAACGCTGGCCAGACTATTTCCCTCTCTGTTCACCAAGACTTGGGAGGATCACTTGCTCAACACAACTCAAAACTGCAGGACACTCAGCGCCATTAAAATGTACAAGTGTTCAATGGCTTGTTCAGATCTAAGACTCAACTTGAATGTTCCTCAGCCCTGCCCTTCTTGGTGGTAAACTGAAAGCTAAGATTTGGTAGCTGGATCAGGCACAGACAGCAGGAGTCACTCTATCCATGTGTCTATGGCAGAATCCTTATTTGCCTGGCATTAATAGGCACTCAAGTGGCCTTGGAATCCAGAAGTGACAGACTGCAAGGGAAATGGACTTAATTAGGAACAACTAATGTCGGCATACAATCAGGCGAGGCTCACATTTCCATTACAAAACTGGGTGCCAGACAGGACCTTGCTTGCCTCTGCTGAGATTTGGTTAAGCCTGCTGTCCCCTCTTGCTTGCCACCCTGTCATCCTCCTCCAAATCCTCTTAGGAAATGCTGTTTAAGTCACTGTGGCGAAGGTTTGAATAACAACTAGGAGGAGGAGAAGTGACCAGAGAGAGATTAAGTGTTGCAAAATCAAAGTTGTGAAAAATCCCATCTTAGTATTTTTGTCTGCCACATCTCAGAATCTCTGGAGTCTTCTAGCAATCAAACGGACTACACCCAGCTAAAGCTGCCAAGTTCCAAAACTGTTCCAAGATAAAGGTGAATTGAGCGCTCTCTCATTCCCCTCCAGTATCCAGCACAGCAAACATTTCAGACTGAGGAAGGCAAGCTACTTGTTAACATTTAGGCCTCAAGCTTTGGAACCAAGAAACAAAAATTCTTAGCAAAAGCTGCCCTGATGAGTGTGTGCCAAGCAAGCTATGAAATTACTAGACTCCAGGGATGCACATGCTCTACATCAAAATGATCAAAATTTGCTTGGCCTCCTTTTGGCATAATCGAGTCTGATGGATTCCCACCCCCATCCCCACTATAATTATATAACTGATCCTGGGTTTTTTTGCTAGTCATGCTGGGGGGGGGGCAGGCAGGGCAGGACAACAAGAAATGGTAGCAGGCAATGAATCCCCAGCTGCAATAAGCAGGGCAGTTTGTTCCGCTACATTCCACCCCCCACCCCGGCTTCTGACATTTCAGTAGGCATTTGCCCATAAACGTTCAGGCATACCATCACAGTGAAGAGGGCTAGGAATGTGTTAGGGGGCGGGGGGAGAAGAGGAGTGCAAGTGAAAGCTGACTTTTTCAGGCGGCTGAATTCTGTGCCCAAAGCCTCATTCTGCACTCCGTCAGAACTGCAGGACACTGTGCCCTGCCAATCTCCAACATGTATTTGAAGGACAAGCAACAAAGCACAATGCTGTAAGAGCCGACAGGTGATTGAAAGGATGGCTGCAGCAGCAGAAGATGGATAAACCAACATTAAAATTATAAGCAATATTCCAGTTCTTTTGATGCACTGCTTACTAAGTTAATTTCCGTACTTTTGCAGCCTGGCAACAGACCCCTCAGGACTGCACTGCTCAGCATTTCCATGGTTATTGTACAAAGGCAGTGGGGGCAATTCAAGCGTTGCTCTTTTCCTATGCAGAACCTTCTGGGCCCATCCAGCATTTCCCATCACTGCATTGATATCCATGATCAGAGCCTCCTATCAACTGACTGTGATGTGGAGGTTGCTGCATTTTCTCTTGGCAGAGGCACAAAGATAAAATGTCTATTTTTAACTTTTGCTATCGTTGGCTGCCAGGGAGGTGGCTCTCCACAAAAGCTAGATGAAGTGACAGGTCATTCATAAAGAAGTCAAAGCAAGGAGCAAATATGCTGTGGAATCCCAATCCACTAACTCCCCCTTTTACTGGTTGATTGTGTCCAGACCTGTTGACTTTGAGTAGGTGGCTAGTGAACATTAACACCCCACCTGAAGACTGGCATCCGTCACTCCTAATCTGAATGTTTATCAACTGATTGGCTCAATTTGCACAGAACAATAAACCAACTTGGGGAGAACGTCATTTTGCACCTTCTCTGCACTGCTGTGAGCTAAGCCACAGTTTTGCTCAGTGTGTCATCTGAACCCAGGCTCGTGGTTTGTCTTCTCTAGAAAAACCACAAGCTGTAAAACCAAGAAACCTTGATGATAGCTTGTGGCTTGTCTAGAGTGGCACGAACCACAAGTCCAGGCTCTGATGACACTCAGGCCAAACCTGCAGTAACAAGAGGATGGGAGCAGAAGCAAAGTGACTGTGATCTCCTCTTCTGGAACCTGCATGCTCAAGTGTTTGTGCTAACCATGGTTCAGCTTAGTCAGGTTTTCCCTCCCAGCAACTGTAAAAAAACTAACCTCAGCGTGTCTGTAGTCAGCTCTCTCAGTGAGATGTTGCATGAATTGTCCAATGAGTGATCCTGTTGTAAAGTCTTGCCAGAATTTTCAGGAAACGGCCACGAGAATAAGCAAAAAGACCCAGGAGAGCAGGCCCCAGGGATATTGGAAATTTGGCAATTAAGGGGCACGCTGGAGTTCAGGGGATGGAGGAAGTTGGCTTTTTAAAATAAAGGTACAAACATGTCCACGTCCCGTTCCAAAGGCTTCTGCTACTTTTGGGATTCTGTTCTACAAATTATTGAGGTGCACAGGTTGTGCACATAACAGTGACGAATATGCAACCCACACCACAAAAGTCCCCATTAAGAACATGCAGCTGTTCAAACAAACATGTCTTTTGTTTTTAAATGAATATGAAGCTGTTTTCTATGGAAATGGGTATTATTGACCTCTGATTACAAGAAGGAGGCATCACAAAATGAGATGCTATGAAAAGATGAAGAAAGAATTTCAAGTCACAGATGCAAATATGCCTAATTCTACAAAATGGTTTACAGTGATGGGAGCAATGATCTGGATAAAGACAGACAGAGAAACTGGCTACAGGCTTACCACCTCCTCCACGGCAGGCTTGAAAACACAAGGGAATATTTGGTTTGGTCATGCATCATTTGATAACACAAGAGCATATCCTCTTTCAGTGCAATATCCTAAAATGCAACTGTGCTCTATCATTGCTGTTGCTGCATTCCACTTCATTTTGCATTGGTAACAACTGTGACTTCTCCCCAAGGGAGAGAAGGCCAAGACTGATTTGCCAAACCATCAGCTCTCAGTTTCATCCCTATCATCACAATTTGAGGGATATTAGTCTAGTTTTACAGTGCTTCTTGTGTACCAGTTGTGAAAAACTCTGAAAGCTTGTAGTGTACATTGTGCATTGTAGGGGTGTGTGTGTGTCAAAGCTCAAAGTTAAGAGCACATACTCTGCATGCATTAAGGACCCGCATTTAATCCCTGGTATCTCTAAGGGATTCTCCAAAGGATCTCAGGAAGTAGAGCTAGGAAAGACTTCCTAACACTCTGGAGAGACACTGTCAATCAAAAGTAGACAGCACTAAGGCTAGGTGGAACAGTCTGATTCAAGATATGGCAGGTTCATACATTTGCACCAATGGCAATGCCTATTCTCAGAACTTAAAACTGCTTTCCAGCAAGGAACCCTGAGAATGCTCATTTTATATGAAGGCTAAAACCTCTGTTAGGACAGCAGCCCTCAGGACAGGACAAGACCCATTACTCTGCTCAACTGGCTTACAACTGCCACATCACCAACTATAAGCAGAGATCCTGTATGCTTGAGTTTTTATTAATGTTTCAGGGGTCTAAGCCATCTCAGTAAGATTGCCTTGTACACAAAGGTAGCGTACAAGGATGCCCTCTTCAAACAGCGGATAACAAGAGCCTGCACAGCTAAGATGCACCTCCCACCACCCTGAGACATAGTGGTCTGCCTGGAAAAATCGGAAGACCTTCTCCCATGCAGACAAGCAAACTGAATGGAAGAACCCTTGTTCAGTTCTCTTTGAAACAAGGGCAGCAGTGATGCAGGCCATTCAGAGGTTTCCCATGGGGAAGCGAGGAGATTGTAACAGACCCTCAAATCTGACCTGATGTCTTTACTACCCGCCTTGAAAGGGACCCCCGTCCACCACAAACTATTGAGAACTTAAGACACAGCCTCAGCTTATTACAACCACCTTTTGAAGGGGGCTGCCCACAGGTTTTTCCAAGTGCCAGAACAAAGACACTACAGGAAGTGTTCCCAAGTGTCAAATTGAGCTTCCCTAGTCTTAAGAAAAACAGTTACTGGGGCAACACAGTTTCCAAGCAGTCTGCTTTGGCTAGTTTGAGTAAATGTCAGCTGCAAGAGAGGGTAAATGGATACAGACCTGGTCTGATCTGGTAATATATGTAAGGAGAGTCATAAAAGGTCCACCCCTTCTTGTAACATCTCCCATATGAAAGTTTGTTGTACAAAGAAAGAATGGGAGGTCTTACCTCCTCCCCCTCCTCCGAATGGGTTGAGAGCTGGTCGTGCTGGATTATCTCTGCATCTTCTTCAGTTGGGCCATTGCCCACGCGGATCCCACCAAAATTGAGTGTCCCCTAAAGCAGACAACAGAGGAGAAAACAAGAAGAGACACACAATCGGTTCATGTTTTAGTATGGAATTGGCATGCAGGGCCATTAGCAGAACTGGCCCTACCATATGAGAGAGAGAGAAAGAGAGAGAGAGAGAGAGAGAGAGAGAGACTTGCCTCAGGCAACAAATTATGGGTACCAGTACAACAAATTATGGGTTTCCAGCACTTTTGAGCATCAAGAACTGAGCAATTTGTTAAAGTGTTTTGGCTACTAAAGCATGCTTTGGTCTGTTTTCCAGGGCTCTTCCTTCTTCAGAACAGCCTAAGCTTGTTCTGCTATGAATCCAAAGGCAGCAAAAGCTGGCGAAACAACATTAGTCTAAAGTAGAGAGCTTACCAGACACTGGACCTCTCAAAATGGGAAACTAGGGATTAGGGGCTGGAGGGGTGGGGAGAGAGGAGAAGTAAGAGAAGGAGAGCTAGGAATCAAGAATCTCAAATGCTTTAAAAAAAAAAGGGCTGTATGTTTGCAACATCAGCAAGTACTCTCACAATATTCCCTAGAGAACGATGCAATCAGTGGCCTATGAAATAAATAATCTGTTAGCAAGTGAAGAAATGGACGCAAAGCCTCCTGAACTCTGCTGCTGGGTATGGCTGACACTGTCTGGCTCTTCGACAACACAAGCAGGGAAGACCAGACCTGTCCTTACATGGGGAGGCCAGGCCAGGCCAAGTCACTCCTTTTTGGGGCATACATTCAGCCATTTGAGACTCTCCAATGTCTGCAGCCTTCATCGGATGCTAGGAAGGAATACATTAATAACTATGTTGTTCTTAAAGGCAACTTACTTTGATAAGTCCATAAGGGATTCTTTGTAACATAGATTAATCAGTATTTTTTTTAAAAAAAGAACATAGATCTGTCTGTGTGTACACCCTTTGCTGTAAGAAATAGATTTGATATATTCTATAAAAAATTGGCAAAAAGAAAACTCATATTGTTTCTAAGTCTAACGGGACATACTGTGGAATCTGCAGGCTGCAGAGCACCTGACCACCCCATCCCATTGGCTTCCGATTTCACAGATAGTTACTTGAAAGTCAAATGGGACGCCCATACTCAGAGGCAGAATACCAGATGTTGAGAAGGTTATCAGCTTCAGCCTCAAGCTGGCTTCCAGCTCCAAGAAGCAGCTGGAAAGAATGCTGGGCTAATGGGCTTTCTGGTCCTATGTTCTTCAGCCCACCTTTGTAGCCTTGAGGGTTAAAACCATTTCCCACATGAAAGCAAGAAATTCTCAAGTTACCAGATTTTTCATGAGCAGCAAATTCCATGTTCTCGCAGCAAGACTGTAGAACACACAACTTTTTTGCCGGGTTAACTGCTAAATACCACACCCCAATTTCACAGCACTAATCACGTGCTTTGTTCCAAAAACCTGGCATGCCATTCAACTGACTGCAGAAGACTTTCTGGAGTGCAACAGCATACCGAAATGCAAACAGCTGTTTTGTTCTCCAGCAATTGTCGGTAGGTAGGATACCACTGTCACAACGGCACAGAGAGTTGTGGGCGCAATTAAGAACAGCACTGAAGTGGGCAGCCAGCAACTCAGTGCACTGCCACAAGGATTCCCAAAGCGACCATTAGCTAGCAGGCAGCAAGAAACTGGTGAAGGCCAGAGACGTGAACTCAGAAGGGATGGCATTGCTGAGGAGACACCACCAATTATGGCCCTCTGAAAACATGGGATGCAAATTAAAAACGTACTCGAGAGACAAAAATCCTAGGGAGGACTGTGAAGAAAGGGAGGGGAGGAAAGCCACAGAAGTGGCAGCTATGCAAAAGCCAAGGGCCTTGGCATCTGGAAAGAGGGGGCTTCCCCCCACATACACACACTAGGGCGAAGAATCTTTGTGCTGCAACCGTGGTTTTCAAACTGTGTGCCCCAGGAACTCTGAGGTTCCTTAGACACTTAGGAGTTCCACAATTAACATTTATAATGACAAGGAAGCTGCCCATAAGGCAGCGTTGTCCATCCTTGCCAATTTCCCTTGCAGTGTGCATCCACAGAGGAGAGTTGGGCGCATCCTAAGACATGCTCATATACAACTCAGTTTATGATGAGCGGCGGCTGGCCCCAACAAACCTGGACAGCACTCCAAGGAAATGAGGGAGGAACACCCTTGAGCACTGCCTAGAGTCCTCTGCCAAGCACAACTGCAGGAGACCCTTGGCATACACACCAAAGTTTGAAATCCAACCATATTATATGGTTGCGTTGTGTCCCCTGAGCACGTGAGTGTAGGGTTTGGAAAGAATGAGATTTCTTGGAACGTATCTTTCCGAGGAAAGGGCCGCTGTGCCGTTCCTCCTCCTCGGGGCAGATACTTTCCAAGGCCCCTGGGCACCTCCCGTTCTCGCCATGTGCATCCTTTTGGCATCTTTTAATCCACTCACTGTTGCAGCCGCCGCTGCCTCTACTGCCTGCGGACTCTGGGCTGGGCTGACAGGGGGTTCCACGGGCTGCCCTTCCTGATAGCGAATGGAAGGAAAGAAAAGGGGAAAAGGAGGAGAAAAACAAAGAGAAAAGAAGGGAGACGAATGGAGGGGTCATGGGGAGATGAGATGGTCAGAGAAGGAAGAGGGAGCGTCTTTAACCGAGCTGCAATTTGAAGGGCTGTTGCATCTTTAACAGCTTGCCACAAGAACACCACAGCCGCCACGTCTCTGGAGAATCACAGCAGCAGGTTGGTGTCCTTAAAAGCTTAACGTCACCAGCTGCACAACGGGTTTTAGGACTAAACCATTCTGAATGTCTCTGCTGATGGAAGGCTATTTTCCTCCAGCAGAACCACACCAGTTCCGCACTCCCAAGTGGTTGCTTGAGCTCATGCTCCCTTGAGCAGCAACGTCTCACTCTACATGGGCAAATCTCTTCTGAAACCAAATGGGAGATTCAAAAGCCTCTTTTGTGAAACAGGGGCCGGCTGGTCAAAAGAAAGGGTTTTTTAAAAAATCCCAGTGGGTTGGGGCACACTTAAAGCAGCTCTGTGGATCCCAACCATGGGTGGCAAATGCATGCATATGAACCAGGATTTCGGATGGATCCAGAAAGCGACCAGTGGTCATGAGAGATGCTGCCTGTTTGCTAAATTACAGCTGTGCCTCTGCCTGCAAGCAGGATTTAAACTGCAATCCTAAACCTGAAAGCAAGTCCCAATGATTCCAGTACGTTTTCATTCTAAGAAAGTATGCTTAGGACTGAAGTGCTAACAGAGCTCCATCTGGATGCAGATCTCCGTCGCAGAAATCCAGACTAAACCTCTAGTATCTGAACAAATGAGACCTACAAAGGAAAGAGGGAAAAACAGATTCACCCACCAAGTGCTTTCTTCGCAAGTACTGCTGGCGAAGGACCAGAGGTTTGGCAACCAGCATCCACGGCACACACAGCAATGCTACCACAACCAGGAAGCACTGGAGCCCTTTCTGTGGGGAACAGAGATGAGGGAGTGAGATTATCACCAACAGGCAAGCACATTCAGTTCCCTAAGCCCTCCTGCCTGCGTTTGAGTGAAGAACCCTTTCAGATTTTTTCAGGAGAACTTGCCCACACTTCCCTGTTGCCACAGGGTCTAGAAACTTGCTCTTACATCAAAACTCGTATTCTAAAATTGCATAAATGCTAGCAGATACAGATGTGTGTGCTCCTGCACAAACCTCACAACAAATGGGAGCTTCTGTATGTTTTCATGTGGTTTGCAAAGGAGTAGTTCTTGCTGAAATGCCAAGGTTGCAGGTTCGATCCCCATATGGGACAGCTGCATATTTCTGCACTGAAGGGGGTTGAACTAGATGATCCTCAGGATCCTTTCCAATTCTATGATTCTTTCCCCTCCCAGCTCAGCAGTAGATTTCCCCCCCCCCACACACACGCACACTTAAAGCCAGAACGAGGAAGGCGCTGCTTTCTGCAAAACAGCTCTTGCCCTCACCAAACCACCTACCTGTCCCTTATAAAGCATATTTTCTTCGGAATCATAGGAGAAGAGAAACATGTTGATGAAGTGGATGAGAAGACTTGGTGCCTTCATGGAGTTCTTAGCATCGTAGGCTGTCCACTTATAGAAAATGAGGATGACCAGATAGCCAAACAGCGATGTCATGAAGACTATTTCAGGGATAAACCCGAGGTAGATGTTCAGAGGTTTCTTAAAGTAGCTAGAGGATATGCAAAGAAGAAATTTAAGACCCTGCCTTCAATCAACGGATACAAGAGATATGTCTCCAACCCTGGAGAGCTGCTGCCAGTCAGTGCAGACCGTACTGTGCTAGGCACGCCAAAAGTCTGGGCTCAGTATAAGGCAGCTTTCTATGGTCCTGCATCTTCTCAGCCTGTCTACTGACTGCTAAACTAAAATGAGCACACTCACATGTGATTGAGCAGACTGAGAGAGACGCCAAAGATCATGTGGATGATGCCCAGAATGACAGACATCTTCATCTTGAAGGAGTTGAGGAAGGTCAGCTTGTTGATGGCGATATTCCAGATCTAGTGCAAAGTGCAAAGACCCAAGGGTGTTCAGAACCAAGGAAGAGGACAAACAGTGAAACAGCTAACTAAGTACACCCAGACCCATAATATCCTCAGTAACACCCAAAATAATCTGCTCTCCGTAGGAACATTCCTTTTCCTTTATAAAGCATCCTCGAGACCAAGCATGGCGTGGTGTGTCTTTTATTTTTAAAAATGCTAACCGTGTGTTCATGGCTACAGGAACAACTTGTAAGACAGTTTCTGTGAAAGGCTTTGAGTGTAAAGGATACTCCAAGGATCTGGGTGGATCTCCCTCCCCTGTGTTCTCCACATAATTGAAGGCAAGCCTGTCCCCACTGTGAACTTTGGTCTCAACCTTACTGCCCACTAATAAACCCTGATGTGAGACTACACAATTTGCACTTTAGGGGTGAGTAACTTCAAGGGCATTTCCGTTCCACAGCAGTAGCATGCCACATTTGACTCTAGCGAATCTGCCTTTCATGCAAAAGGCCCCAGGTTCTTAACCCGCAGCTTCTCTAGGTAGGGCTAGGAGAAATTCCTGCCTGAAACCCTGGAGAGCTGCTGCCAGTCAGTGTAGGCAGTACTAAGATAGACTGACCAATGGTCTGACTCTGCATGAGACAGCTTCCTATGTACTTAATTTGTGAGACAGAGCTGAAAGAGGTACTAGAGTAATTCAGGACTGTAGTGCTTCAGTCTTTTTTTAAAAATACTCTCCTACGTAAAGAGCTCCCTTCATAAAGCAACATCAGTAGGGGAACAGTTCAGCGCAGCCTCCTCCCTGGTTTACTAAGCTTACTGTATGCAGAGAGTTCTTTACACGGTGGCTTCCCAAAAAGAGACTTAAGAGAAAGTGGCACAGTTCAGAACTGTACCACCCTGATCAACACTTGCTGTTCAAGAAACAAACAGCTCTACTCATGAACAGTAGCTGCAAGCAGGTGCTCTTACCGGATCTATGCCAAAGGGGTATGCCCCGCCGAAGACACCCTCAATGGCAGGATTTAGCTGAAGGCTGGGATATTCCTTGAGAAGCTCTTCTCTGTGGGCAAGAGAGCAGAAAGCTATAAACAAAGAATGACTGGAGGAGTACAACACAGGCACTATAGTGGAGTGCATCTTTGGCACAGCTGGGGGGCAGGGGAGGCGGGGCGGGAAACAGCTCTGGTTCTTTAGTTCCACACAGAGAATGCGCTAGTCACACAGGAGGTGCTGCTGCATCCCTGCCATGTCCTCCTCTTCCCACCCACCCCTCCCGCATTAGCACACTGCTCAGAGCGAGCATTTCACAGGCCTTCCTTGTGTCTTTGTGAGCATCTCATCAACTTACGACCAGTTGGATTTCAGAAACATTGGCCGGACGCTCCAGGATGAGCCAAACACATTGAGAGACTTTGAGAAGCAGTCGTTATAGATCAGGCCGGTATAAATGGAGAAAGAACCCATCAGGAGAATGATGTAGCGGCCGCAGAAAATGGTGCTGAACATCTGGCCAGTAAACAAGAGGAGGAGAATTTGGGGGCGGAGGTGGGGGGGGGAAAGAGAGATATAAAAAATACGAGTTGCATAATCAAGACATTGTTGTCTCCCCACCGCTGTCACCCCTCAGAGAAGGACACTGCGACCAAAGACAAGGGAAATCTCTGTCCACCTTATTCCAGGGCTTGAGAGGCCACAGGCCTGATCCAGACGGACAGAGACTTACTGAAAATGCCTGCCTGCTCTGCCCAGGGAAAGGAGGCAGAAAAACACCAGAAAGTGCAAAGCTTCCTTCTTCAAATTTGAATGCCAAACAAGTTTCCAGTAGATGTGACTAAATTAAGTGAAGCTTATTTGCACCCCTGCCATTCTCCAGACCAAATTCTAGTACCTCTCAAAGCATACTAGCCTTATGGCAGCATGCAAAGCTTTTCTGCTTATTAAAGGTTGCAAAAGTCGCAACTCTGCCAGGAAAGGATCTCGCTAATTCTTGCTATTCTTTAGATTACAATGAATTCTTCATATTGAAGATGGAATCAAATACTTCGCAAGGAGCCGGAGACTGATCTTCCACTTTCGCTTTCATTCCCAACCCCACACCCTGCCCAAATTGGGGGGGGGGTGTTTGCCGTCAATACCTCGTTGTCGCTCTTCTGTGACAGGATACGGCTCTCCCGGATCACCATCCACACACCAAACAGCGTCATGAGAATTCCGTGGCCGACATCCCCAAACATCACAGCAAACAGGAACGGGAAGGTGATGATAGTGTATGGAGCTGGGGGGATGCAAGTGAAGGTAAGTGCATGATGGACAATGCAGCCCATCTCTTGGGAAAGGCAGCCATCCCACGACCAGTTCTGGACCGCTAGCCCTATGGACTCCTTATATGAGCTGGCTTAGCGCATTCTGAAAATCCACTGCCTCACTGGCAATTTTTTAGGCGGCAAACGCAATGAATACTTGAAGCCATATCCTTAGATATATCAAAGTGGATAATATTATACTGTGTAGTAGACTGCTACATGCACCTAACTAAATAGCCTTAGTAAAGTTGTTCTGCTCAGACTACTACTATGTCTTCTTTTCATACCACTCAGGGCTGTAGGATGCTACTTGGCCATTCTGCTGAACTCTGCGCAACTGACTCGGAAGACTAGACGTTCTCTCTTTCACAAGCCTATGCAGCCCTGAAGAAAAAAGCCACCACTCATCCAGCTTTACAATATTTCACAGAAGTCCTTGTGTAAGGAAATGAGCTTCACACTCATTTAAATTGGATTAAAAAGTAAGCCGACATGTCAGCTCACTCATTTCCCCTTCTCGGTGCTCAGATTCCTCTCTAACAGAGCCTTCTTTCTCTCTGACCAAAAAAACCCCCAACCCTTGTCCTTCTGCTCTACAGAAGTTGCTTAGTTTTCATGAAGGAGATGCTGCGTTAAGCTAGCAAAGGAGCAATTCTGCTTCTGAGGTAAGGGAAATTAACTAGCTTGGGATAAGACAATGTATTTCAAACCTAATTACTTTTCAAATGCTAACATATCCTGTATGAACTAGCACAGCTGCCTATTTCCCCAAGAGAGTATTTAATAACTTCATGGAGATGTCGTTTAACAATAAACGTTAGACATGGCAAGTGAGAGCTACAACAAAATACTGCAGTGTTCCTATTCAGGGTTCCAGCCACCCACATCCTTTTCCAATTCTCAGTTCTACCCTGCCAGCCAGCATTATGTACCTATTGTGCATGCTCAGCCCTTAATTAACTGTGGGATGTTTTTTGTGGGGTAGGGGGATCCCCTAAATATTTTTTCTACTTTTACAAATCTCGACTTTCCCATGAGCCTGCTGATACCTCCCTTTCTATTTTATTTATTAATTTATTAATCACCTTCTACACGTGCCTCAAGAAGATTGGCAAGCATACCTTAAAAGCCATAAAGTTTTGTGTCTTTTTTATTATTCATTATACTTCCCATTATCCCTCTGAAGCTGAGAAGCAGTTTACATGGGGTTCCTGGCGGCCTCCCATCCAAACACATGCCTCCTTGGCTTCCTTAGTTCTATATGGATTTGGTTCACTATGTTCATAAATCTGTTTAGTTTCTGAGGGTGGTGGTGGTGGTGGTGAAGAAGAGATCTATGCTGCAGTCGTATTTGCTAAGAGTCAACCCCTCCCCCACCCCAAGCAACATCAGTTCCTCTCCACATAGGGTTATGCAGATGCACAAGCCAGAGAGAACAGACAGATCAAGCTTCTTCAACAATTTATCAGGTGCTAGAAGGAAAGGCTGCTTTTGGTAGGCCAGACGCCATTACCTGGATTGATCTCACGATAGGTTCCAATGCCATAGGCATCTACGATGTTCTGAAACCCAGAGGTGAACTTGTTTGTCTTGTTGTATGTGGGTGGCGTCTGGTTGGTCTGCATCCTATTCAGGATGGAGGGGACAGTGGATCCGCTGTGCTCCTGTTACACACAAACACACTGGAGGTTAGAGAGATTAGCTTGTTGTGGAGCAGAAACCAAGATCCACTTATCACCACACACTTTTCGTTATCATTTAGAAAGCTCTTGTAGGTTACTACTCTGCAGGCTCCCTGAACAGCTGCGTTTTGTTTCCGACGGATGCAAATTACATGATCAGGCATGTTTCCAAAGGCAAGAGAGATCGCACTGGATTAAATCCTGAGCCTCTAACAGCAAATCAATTAATGTATTCCAGTCCCTCTCCCAGTCAAGTGCCTTAAGGCAGGAAGGTGTGCATGTATTAAAATGTCCTGTGCATTATGTGAAAACAAACAGCGCGTCAGACGAGCTTTTAAAACCCAGTGGAAAAGATCTACTCGTCACCATCCAAACGAGTCCAGAACTAGAAGAATTCAGTTGTCCTAACGCTACAGAGTCAGAAAGGGGATCCAAGCTGTGGGTGTATCTTTGTTATAGGCTAAAAATTCTAGGCGAGTCTCTTCTCTTCAGAAAGAAGTGAGGAATCTGGGCCAAAGGCCGTGTTTGTTTTCAAAGTCAGGCAGATTTCAAATGTGTCCACTGTGCTCTTCTCCCATTTAGAGGGTGGAGACAAAAAGGGGAAGAAATAAATTGCCACTGAAATATCCACACAAATATCAGGGTTGGAGAAGAAGCACGTTTGTCAAGGCCAGAGCAGTACTTTGTGTCCACACACGAAACTAGCCACGGCTATTCTGCAGTCCTGTTTAGACACAGGACACCTGTATCCAAAAACCAAGAGTCTTTTGGGGAAAGCAGCAGATTTTGCTTCCAAGACCAATGGGATTCCCCCCATGTTTTGCCTATAAAAATGCTTTCACTGGAAGTGTGCGCCAGCAGTGTTTTCAGGGCATAGCAGTAGAGCCAGAGTGGTATGAATTGTACTTACTGTGCCCCGCCTGAGGGCGAACTGGATGGAGTCAAGGTCAGCAACAGGACACCAGACTTCGGCAATGAGACATTTCTGGGTCACATCAATGTTGCAGAGGTTCAGGGTGTGGTAGATGGCCTTCATCTTGCGCACCTTTATGAACCAGACACGGACGTTCTTGGCAGCAGCCTGCAGGACCCTCTGTCGGTGATCCTCGGTTTGGTTCAGCACCTGAAGGGGAAGAGGGATCATGTCACATAAGGCCAGGCTCAAGAGATGCTGAACTGCATTCCAACACTGTCTAATTCTGAGAGTTCTGCTGTAACAGAAGATACAGGAAGCCTGGAACAAAGACTGTGGTTGTGTATAGTACAGATTTTGCATCCAGAAAACAGGGAATTACGTGCTCCAATTAAAATAAATGCAATTACCCATAGTCTTAATGTGCAATGTTTGTTCTGCTTTGCATTAACCAAGGAAAGATGAGACTCAAATGGGGCGTTCATCATTCTCTACCCTATCATCTATGGAAATTTTACTTAGCCCATTCTAGCTTGAGACTTCACATATTTTCAGATCCTATTTTTGCAGCCATTCAGGCTACAAACTTTATATCTTCCCTCCCCCCACCTCCCCCAGATGTTTTTTTGTTGTGCAGCAGACAACCATGTCCATGCCTCCATGGTACAATCCCACAAATCCCTTCCAGCCCAAGAAGAACAAGATGTTTAGCTGAAGGCAGAGGGAGGGAATGATAACTACGCAGTGGTGAGGAAGACTGAAAAACGGGGGTGGACAGGACCATCCCTGCTCACGAGCTCTGCAGTTCCAACCGTGTTGTTGCAGTTATATTTGCTACATATCCCACAGCATCCCTGCCGAGTACACCAAAAGAACAAATTGCTTGCATTCCCAGTAAGAGAATGTTCACCCCTGCCCCACCTCTGCTGGCATTTGGTAGGAAAAATGCAGCATGGGGGTGGGGATGGGGAGAGACTGCGTGGGGAGTTTCTCAACTTTGGCAGATTTCTTGTGAAAAAGACCAGATCGCTTCAAAACTTTACATCTGAAAAATGACCATATACACAGAATAGGTCTATTAAAAAGACTAAAACAATATAACCACTCTGGAAGCTATAGCATGGCCAGCTTCTGACAGTACCCCAAAACCAACAAATGACCACAAATAGTGCTTTACAGGGGGCTAAACAGAGCTGCATTTGTTATCTCCACAAGAAGTGCAGCCCATTGCCTCAGGGCAATGGCTGAGCCCAAAGTACTGTGTCAAATTCTACCTTTTTATTTATTTATTTCACGGAAAGGATCTTCAGTAGGGCCTTTGCTAAAGAAAAATATGTTGAGGCAGAAGAGGGGCTCTGCAAGACTAGGATATCTCAGGTTAAGTTAGCTCCTTGAATTGGGCCAAGAAGCTAGCCAGCAAAGTTAATGGCTAGAGACAAAGGCAGCCCCTGAATGCAAAATAGCCAGTAAGCAGATGGCTTGGCAGTCTTCGAAGGTTACTTTCTGAAATCATCCAGAGAAACCAAAAGCAACTCAAGGCTGGCAGTGAACGCCCTCTAGAAGCTCCAAATCAAGTAACGAGATGTGGTGACTTACAGTGCCAAAAACCTCCAAGGTCTAAGAGAATCAGCAAGTAGAAATTCGCCCTGCCAATTCCCAGGAGGAGATAGTCTACAAAGGCTACCAAAGTTGCATACCCAGCCAGGGAAGCAGATTGAAATGACTTAGTAAAGGATGTCTCATTCAGGGAAGCTTAGTCAGGTGTCACAAGGAACACTGGAAAAGTATTGGGACCAGGTTACCTAAAGGACCTTCTTCATCCATATGATCTTGCCTGTGTATTGAGATCAAGTAGGTTGGGCAGGCACACAATAGCATTTTCAGTGACCCCACCTTTATGCATTCTTTACTCACTGAGATCGGTATTAACATTTTTATGCAGGATTTTAAAAAACCATCTATATCACCTTGCTTTTTTCCTGTTGGTGGTATTACAGTGCTGAAATTGAAATTATTTTGAATCATGTATACCTGGAGCTCCTTAAATAGATGTTTTTATTTTACCTATTTTTATTATTGTTTACTATTGTAAGCAGCCTTGTGAGGGTGTCTACCCTGAGATATGGCCTAAAAACACTTCATTAAGGAAATAGTTATAGCCTTAAGGTTTTTTTTTGGACCAGAGCCAACATGTCAAAAGTAGGGAATGGTTGCTTAACTGGACCGTTACTGGGAAGAAGGAATGATGTGTGTTCTTTGATTTGCTTGATGCCCAACGCTCACATATAATTCCTGCGATGCTACTTGAGCATGTGAACTTCACAAGTGCAGCACAGAAGCTTGCCGACAGAAGGAGGGACAGTTTACCCCTCTTGTCCAGTAAAGAAATGTACATTGACAGCATCCGCAGCCTAAAAGGCACTGGAAAACAGGTGCAACAGGAGGGTGCTTAAAGCCACACCTGATTCTAGGGACACCTGGCAGTTAGCTTTCACACCCAAATTATCTGTCCGCTTAGATCACTGAACACCACACACCCCTATTAGAGTATACAATTGAAGATAAACTTCCCTGAGGGTAGCAAACCACAAAAGAGAACAATTCAGAGCTCAGAAGGAGCATCATGGGGAAAAACCTGATTGTTTCCCATCCCCACATAATTCATACCATCTGAAGGTCATCGATCCTGGTATTGACTCCAGCAGCCATTTCCTTCCTTTCCTGTGGAGTTTCTGGACAGGGGTAAAGAGACGCCCGGAATCTGAAAGGCACACAGTCTGCTCAGTGACAAAGTGACAACACAGCTAACATGATGGAGTGCTCACCACTTGAAAGCCAGCTCTACATGAATTTGGAATGAGCTGCTTGAACTCCAAGAACCTCCCGTATTTCCAACTTGCTTACCCTTCACAGATCTTCTTGACTCGGTTTTTCAGCTGGTCACCTTGGAAGAAAATAATGAACACCGACTTGTGCACATAGTCCCCCTAGAAGAGAAGGGGGGAAACCAATGCAGAGAGAAGCCTTCAAAAAACAGCGGAATAAGCTTCTGGGGTTAGGCCTTCAAAACCTTTAACACTAATATGGAGCCATTTCCTGGGTCTCAACTACACACACACACACACACACACACACACACACACACACCCAAGCAGCCTGCCAACATCTGTAGCATTAGGGAGCCTTTCAAAATGTATCCAGTTCCACCTCAGACCCTGCAAGGCTCTCATACGTGTTCCAGGGAGAAGCTACCAAGTAAACTCATTGTGCTTTTGCAGAATAATTGAGGGGGGCAGGGGAGGAGGAGAAGCAGAGATTAATAACCCTATCTAATTAAGTTTGGCTGGTATAAAGAGGAATTGCAATGTAACCAGAGAATCCAGGCAGATAAGCCTAGCAGCTGAACAAGGACGTGATCTGCAGTAAACAAGCAGAAGGAAAAGGAGTGAATGGAAAGGAACTGATGTATGCAGTGGACTTTAGAGTCCAAACCCTTGAACTCTCCGGGGAGGCCAGGAGTGCATTCTTCAGGCAGCTGGCTGGGCTCAGATAGCGACTTCCCCCCCTTCCTGCATTTGTTCAAGAACAAGACACCGGGCTACCTCCATTAGGAAACTTTTGTGCAGCCTTGATGAGAATAGGGGCATTGGGTGGGTGCAACCTTGTTGTCCGTTACACTTTCCTCTGCTAAGGATGAAGGCAGCTGATTGCTATGATTCCGACTGCCTTCTCTAAGACAAAGACATTCTGAATCCTAAGCTGGGACTGTGCTTTAAAAATATATATCCCACCCCACAAACAGCTGGTTTCTGCAGCATATACAGACATGCAAATGAAGGAAAAATGAAAAGATTTGCTTATCTTGGACATTAGTAGACAGGTGGTAGGAACAAAATAAACATTGACTAGGGGCTTCAAACTGTGTTGTGGGGGGGAAGAGAGACCTCTTTTCTGCCTCTCACGCGCCCATCTGAACTTTTCACAAATCCTAATTTCACCTTCATTGTAACTGGTGTTTGGTTTCTCAAACAAGACACCCAAGATTCAAGCCTGCCTGGAAGCATTTCCCAAGACTTAGGATAACCCCTGAGCCCAAATTCTAGAGTAGCTGGCATTATTAAAGCTCCATACTACCTCGTATTATTATTATTATTATTATTATTATTATTATTATTATTATTATTTATTTCTAACCCGCCCATCTGGCTGGGTACCATTATTTGTCCTCACTACTAACCCTGTTGATACCATTAGTTGTTTAAGTTAACAAAAGCAGATCCATGTGTGTCATTTAACAGTGTGTTTCAGGATCCGTTTTGTTTACATTTTAAAACATGTGACAAATTTAATTATTATAGCACACCGACATTAGAATATGCAAACATGTACTTAAATCAAGTCTATCCAATATTTAGAGAGCATTTGGTTTTTGAGCTCATTCATCTAGCTTAATGTTCTTCTTTAGTGGACTAAAACCATACATAGTAAAAACTTCAACTGAGAATATCTTTTTAAGGATATTGACATAAAACTCTTTTGAGGATGTATTTGAGGGTACTGAGATAAAAGGTAACTTCTATAAGTGAATTGTTAAGCTGTCAAAAGAAAAGACCACTTTTAAAATTTCACAATCCTACACCTCCACATAATGAGGGCATTATCAATGGCTTCAAAGAAAGCAGGCAGTTATATTTCAGATCCAATTAAAATATGACTTCTCCATGATCCACAACAGAAGTCAAGCTTTTGTTAAGAAGAACACACTTTAAGAAGTTAGGCTGCAAGCTTTCATCTTGACAGCCCACAGCAGCCTGCGGCTGCAAAAGCAGTCCTTATACCGTCACAGGGTCCTCCAGCGGATTTTCAATTTCAGCCTGACGCAAGAAGACATTTCCACGACACACCCTCCACAGCATCCGCTCAAAGGTAGGGATCCGCTCACGATTGATCACACCAGCCACAAATCTGAACACAATGGAAGTCACACAAAAATAAAAGAAATGAGTATGCATTCAGCAATGTTCTGTTCAGTGCAGGGCCTGGAAGACACACAGACAGATACAGTAAAGGCAACAGAAAGCAAGAGAGGGACCCAACATCAACGGTTTGATGAATATGAAAGGGAAACAAGCCACTGTCTATGCAATTTTAGTAAAAAGAAGAAGGTAGGATTCAAACTCTGTTTCTTTCAGCATTAGGAACTACCTGACTTTTAGAAAACATCTGAAGGCAGCCCTGTTTAGGGAAGTTTTTAATGTTTGATTCTATTTTTAATATTCTGTTGGGAGCATTATTATTATTATTATGAAGCCACTTTTGCTCTTTTGTGCTGTGCCTATAGAAAGGCTTGACACACTGTGGCTAAGGAAGCAGAACTATGGTTTGGCATGACATATAAACTGGCAACCCTTGTTTCATAATTGACCAGCAAAGCAGGATGGGGAACCGTGCTTTGAGGTGGATTTGTGAATCATGATTTGCGATGTGATGTCTGAATTGACCAGCTATAGGTTACAGTCTACTCCCAAAGACTGCTACACTAAGGAGAGAGGCATAATCTTATGGCACTGAGTGTTGAGACAAAGGAAAAACAAAAGCAGCCAAGCACTCTAGTATACCTGCTGTATGTTCGGAACCTCAAACCATTATGGGTTCTAGATAGTTAGTTCAAAGCGTGATTGACATTAACATCTGAGCTGAGGCAAAAATTAGCAAATGTTATAGAAATAAGACCTAAAGAAGCTACATTCCCAAAGAGCTGGAAGTCTGCTGCAGGACACTATTTGTTAAAATGGTCCATTTAACAACGATTCATTCTTCAGCAATTATATAAAAAAACTAAGATGCACCACAGAAAATAAAACAAGTGAATATCAAGTACAATACTACATGAAATCAAACATGAGAATGGAAGCTGAACAAAATTCATGCAGACAGAAACACATAGGATTGCCATTTTGCCTGAATTTTGCATGCTAATAGAAGGACAAATTTAGTAGATCTTTAACTGAAAATCATTATTTCCATGTCAACCTTTCAGAATCTGAACAAAATCCACTATTGTGTAAATCAAGAACTCTGTTTATCAATTGTTGGTGCACATAAAAGGCATCCATAGCTGCTGTCAAGGCTATCCAAATATCAAAGCAGCACTACAAGGAGATAGAGTGAAGAATGAAAACTGATAAGCTACAGAAATTCTATATTATCTGCACAGCCTGGGGCCAATATTTAAAAGTGGAACTGCTGTCAGTTAACTGCTTTTCTGTCAACAATCTGACACGAGATGCATCCTGTTCAATCAGATCTAGAGATGCATCCTGTTCAATCAGATCTAGTACTGTGCATCCTGTTCAATCAGATCTAGTACTGAGCAACTTAATTCAGATTCAGCTAAATAATATTAACACCAAGAAATAGCTTGCTCTCCTCCAAGGAATCAAGAATAGTATGGAAGAATGCAAACCCAAGTCCTACGGCCTTAACCAATCATGCCTGATGCGCAGAAGAGATCCTACAGAACACAACCGATGCTGCTGAAAAGTGAAAGTTGCACATACCCTAACCGTAGCGGGGTTCCTCTTCCCAGTTCACTCGGCTCCAGCAGAGACGAAGACTCCTCCAACAGGTCGGGATCCGCCATCTGCTGATGATGCAATTCAGCCTGAATTCACAAATCAATTAACATCTAATGAAACTAGTTAGTGGCATGCAGGGGGATGAGGAACCAGGAGATGGATGGAGAGAAGCAAAGAAATACCAAAGGAGGAAAAAATGAAAGAAGAGAAGGCTCTAGGAGGATGTGAAGAAAAGGTGAGCAAGGCATCTCCACAAAGCCAACAGAGGGAGAGCGACATGATGCTTGCGAAACACAGAACTTCCAAGCTGGACATAAAAACTGCAAGTTAAGCTCCGAAGAAATATGGTGGGAAATGGGCAATCCCTCATTCAGGCCTCTGCAGACTTTTGAAAAAGGAGTCATCCCCCCCTTTAAATGCCACCATGAACTATGCAGCTGCTCTGTACTCTAGTACAAGCTATCAGCCTCAGCAAAGATGCTCCAGGCTCAATAGAGAGAAGCAAACATGTACATAGAAGTTGGAAGAAAGGCAAGAGGTTGTCTGGCCAAGAACTGGATGATATATACCAGCTTCCTCAAACTTGGGTCTCCAGCTCTTGTTGGACTACAATTCCCATCACCCTACCTATCAACCAGCGGTTGTGGATGATGGGAATTATAGTCCAACTGGAGACTCAAGTTTGGGAAACACTGCTATATACACAGGGCTATGTATAGTATGAACCTTAGAGAGAAGATAACAAAATATCAAAATTCTGCTATAAAGTAAACCATGTTCTACACTAAACAAAGTTAAGTGTCAGTGGGTTATGATTAAGCAAACTAAAGTGCCTACCCACTTGTACTGTAATTTATTCTGCTTCTGTTACTAACGAGGAATAGCAAGAGTTATGTAGGGCACTGAAGCTCAGTCCTGGAAAGTCTCCCAGCCCCTGTTCAATTTTCTGTGATTTCAGCAGGCATTTCCTATGTATTTTTCCTGCCTAGTTTCATGGCCAGAGGGGTATAAACCTTTGCTTTACTTACTTACTTACTTACTTATTTAATAAAATGTATATACTGCTTCACTGGAAAAAGAAACCTCAAAGTGGTTTACGAAAGATGAAACAGTAAAGTCAAGAAAAATTTACAACCCTACTTTAAAACATACAAACGTTTAAAGTACTAAAACAGATTTAAGATTGCTTTAAGAAATATGTGGATTTTAGGGTGCTTATACCCAACACCAGGGCCTAAAAATTGAACCAGAATTCTGCAAGCTGAATCAGAACTTAGGCAAATCATCATAATATTCTATTATGAATGATTTATTATGAAATGTGATTGCTCTGTCCAATTTATTCTGCTTTTACTATCTGTACGTGGCAAAGAACATGGAGGACCCAGCGACAAATAATAGAAATCTCATTAGCAATCCTCACTGGCTTCCGAGATTTCAGCAGGGTTCGCCCACACACTTCCAAGAATACTCAGCCATAATGGCTAGAAAAGGGCTTTTATTATTTCTTTTTATTTCAATATGATCAAGAAGCCAGGTTCTAAAGTTACAGCATAATCTTGTCTTATACCAAGTTCTGTGCTTGTACAGAACATACACAGCCCCGATTTATTTGACCAGACTGTCCTTGAAGGAAGATCTGAAGAGGAACAAGATAATTTTATATCCCCCAAATGCAAATAACTTGCTACTTCTGCACCTTGGGTGAACCCCACAAAAGGGACTTTTGACACCCTTTCCCCCCAGCATGCTTTATTTCGAACAAAGCATGCATGACTTAGAACATTTGTACACATTTGTTTATTATTTAATTTCTTTTATGAATTGTTTCCTCTAAAACATCTTTTTAGCTCTTCATCTTTTTAGCTGGAATTCACGACTTAATCATTTCCCCCTGTAACCTGCTGGCTAAGACTTAATGGAAACTTAACTTGCGCAAGCGCTCATGTTATAGCTCAGGAAGGATGTTGATGCTACACCCTCAGAGGCAGCATTAACATGACAAAACAGTTGAAATCATTTCCACCTTGACACAGCCCATACGGTAAAGAGACCACTTGGAGAAAAGAAGCAGATGTAGCTTTAAAATAAGACATCACCTTTCAACATGCATGCAGGGGGCTCCTGCAAATGAGGAGCATGAGAATCCGAAGACACACATATCAGACCAAGCAACTGGCCATGAGTACAGACCACAGTCCAGCAGCACAGGCAGACTGTTTTGCTATTCAGAACACAAAGGGGCTCCTAAGATATCCCCCGAAAGCACAAGCTTTCGGCAACAGGGTAATAAGGTGGGAGCGTGCTGAAATATGCTCCCCTGGTCTTCCAATTCTTCTCCGATCTATAGCAGGAATGTTGAACTTGTGACCTCACCAGATAATATTAGATGACAACTCTCATCATCCATGCCCACTGACCATGCTGATGAGAGTCCAACAACATCTGAAGGGCCACAGGTTCCCCATCCAATATCCACAGTTACAATACTTCAAGGAGGAGAGGACAGAGAGTAAAGAAAGAGCAATGAGTGGAGGGACCCCCTGTTCCCCATCCTTTGGACCTCCGGGGAAACTCAACAAACTTGCTGCGCCTGGAACTGGGTGTGGAGAGGACAGCTGAATGGTCGCAGCTGTGGGCAGCTTGAAGTACTATCCACCTTGGCTTCCCATTAAGAGTCTAGAGTGAGAGACTAGGGTGCTATCTTCCCCTATCTATTTCATTCTACATGTAGCAAAACAGATGTGTGGGGTAAGTCCCATGTAAGAAATGCATAGGCAGGATTCACATGATATCCTGGCAGAAAGCAGTATCATGCGAACTAGCCTTAATTCTTCCATTTTCAACTCTCCAATTCATGATACCATTTCACAAAAGATAATTTGCTTTCAAGGCCTCTTTGCTCCCTCCTAAATCTCCCCTCATTGTGCCTACCACCATGCTGAAGTCCCCTGCCTGATTGTTCAAGGAATGCAACAAAGAAAGCAGGAAATAAAATGCCAGCATACTAAAACACAGCTCCTCCAACATACGTACATGGAGAACACAAATGGCTGGGGGTTTTTTAAAGCAAAAGATCTTGAACTGCATTTGCAAGGACAAAAATGTTTATTTCTATTGTACAAGTCCTCAAATTATGTTACAGGGAGCCTCCCCGTGCAAAGGAGGGAAAATGGAAGTCAGCAAGGGGCAGGGAGGTAGAGACTTGCTTCAAACCTTGTGCCACCCTTGCCATCAACTTGATGACAATGTCTTAGCTTTTGTTTGTTGTTTGGGAGGGCCAAGCTCAGACCCAGTGATAGTTCCTCCTAAAGAGGATTGAATTGTATCAGCATCTCTTATACCAACAAGCAGCAACCATCCCACAACTTGAAGAAGAAAGGCACAATTAGAAAGCTTTCCTACAAGAGCATCCTTTTTATGGCATTTTATGTTTTATTGTACTTGCGTATTACTTTTACACCACCTTAGTATTTTTTTTTAATATGAGAGGCACTCTATAAATACTTTAGCTTTTGTCCAGGGTGTGCAGCTCAAGGTCTTTCTGCAATGGATATACAAAACATCTCTCTCTCACACACACACAAGCCCTTGAGCAAATGACAAGAGTAAACACAGATACAGTTTTCACAGTCCGCAACAACTGCAGCAGGGACCACCAAAAGGAGGAACAGATGACAGATGGAGAATGAGAACTAAGGACTGAAGATGATGACAGAAAAGAAAGAATCCAGAGGAAAGAGATGGAAACTGCATGCCATTAACCATTACTTTTCCAGTCTTCTTCCAGTCTACTCTGGGGCACTTATGGTTAATAGATCCAGAGATATTTCTCCAGTTCTTACTGTTCTTCACAAAGCAAAAATATGAAGACCGAGAAAAGAATCACCATTTTAGCAGAATCAAAACCATTGCGTCCTTTTTCATAGGCAAGAAATGGCTTCGCTGGCATTGTGGTCCCATTTGTTAATTGTCGGGCCCCATCTTCCCTCCTGCAGCTCCCACAACTGAATTCAGGGTCCACAGATCAAAGACTTGCCTTGCAAACCATTTCTTGCTGTCAAATTATGAACATTTCACAAACTCCCCCAAAGTTTTACAAAGTCTTCAAATGTTGAACTGCAGCAGCAAGTTTCTCAGTGGTTTAGAAAAAAAGATGATTGAGCAACAGCTCTGTTGTGCCACCTTAAAAACCGCTCTCTAAATCTGAATCACTGACAGGACCATCATCTATTTATGTGAAGCTCTTTCAAAGAACAAACATGAAGCAACTCATGACTCTGAGGAAACTACATTTCAGCGGAAAGTTACACAGTACATACTATTCACCGTGGCCTGCTTAGTCTAAACAGTTGCTCAGATGGGTCCCCAATCCTAAAAACATTAAAAAGAGACTTTGTAGAGGCAACTGCACCATTCAGCAAGCACTACTATTCATTATACCCTGTTTAGATTTTGAAGCTGAAAAGCAGTGAAGGCCTAGCTCTCTTAAGCAGCAGAAGACGTGGCCAAACCTGTGTCTGGAATGTACCACTTCAGACCACAGGTGGAGTTCCAGTGATGGGATGTTCCACCACACAAAATATCCTGTATGCAGAAAACAGGCGTGCTGCTTAGAAGGGATTTTTCTTTTATATGAAGAAGCACACCATCATGTGATCCTGCTGTAAATGTTCACATTTACGCTTCGTATTTAGTACAAGTAAGCACTTGGAAGAACTGCAACTCCAGCAATGCCCAAGTGGGAAAACTTGGAAAAAACATTTGCTGGACAATGTACTGAAAACAAAAGTTCAGCTGTGGTAAAGGGCACAAATCAAAATCATCACATAACTGATCTAAACTCAATGTCAGGTAGCTGGTGTTGTGCAGTCCAACATAAGGTTGCTCTTCAGCTGGTGTGACACTTAAGTTGGCCATCAAACAACACACAAAGCTCAACATTTACACACATAGATGCAGGTTGCCAAGCCAAAGTAAAATTAACCAGCACTTGTTGCACCAAGATTGGATGCTTCCCCAAACACTACATGTTCAAGTGTTTTTCCACAACTGTGAAGGGTCAGGAACTTCATTTTTATTTCAAAGGCGGAAGTTGAGCATATATCCACTTAATCCTAACTGTCACATTTCTAAGTGCTCCAGCTGCTTCAAGTATTTCTTGAGGACCATTTCAGCCCTGCACCTCAGATGGAACAAGCTGTCCATGCAGCCCCCTGTCTTAGTGCTAGGTGCATGGTTAACAGCAAAGGATCATATAGAAATGTTAGACAAGCCCTATCACGATGGTCAGCAATTAATTTTTACCAGAGGCCACATTTGTAATTAAGCTAGGTTATGGCCATTGATGCTCCTGAGAAAAAAGCAAATTTTTGCTTATATATTTGCTTATCCTGTGCAATTTACTCTCAACATTCTGAGATTTCACCAGACACCGCTTTCAATCCTACCTTGGCACCCTTAACAGGCACTCAGTTTAAAATATACACGAGCCAAGGTTCTCAGGATGCTGAATGTCACATTCAATACCAAATTCCACACTTAGATGGCAGCTGCAAAATCCAAAGCACAACTCGTGTGTGTATGTGTCCAGGAGGCACCACCCCAACTGACCACAGCTTACAAACTGCTTTTCAACATTTGAAGACAAAGAGCTTAGACTCATTATTGATCACATTCCCCAAGCACCCACATTATCATCCACAAAGCAAGAGCAGAGGCAGCAAAAAACGTGTTACTGTTTTTCAAAGAAGGAAAGCAAGGTCCCATTTTGTTTACCTAACAAATCCATTTTTCTCTGAGTGTTGAATTAGAGAGAGGGTAGCACTACTGGACCACAGGTTTCATACCTCTACCAGGGCTCCAGCTATCCAAGTTGAACATGAAATATCATGATCTGTTGCAAAAAGCCTCTTAATTGAGTCAGTAACTCTACAGTCTGGGGAACATAAATCTAAATGTGTTCAGTGCCATCATATCACCACCTGGAAGCACAGACCTTTTTAAAGCATTTGTTTGGATTTGCTAGTGACATTCATTTAATGATGTGTCAAAAATAGTTGCTGATCCAGATTTTTTAACTTTTGCCACTTTCTCTACTACCCTTCCTAAATGACTAACAGGACTAGAAAAATCCTAGCCAACTGGCTGCCCAAATGCCTAGAAATCTGAAGGGCACGAGCAGCAAGTCCGAAACACATCAGGGACTCCCAGCCTGACACCTAGGTAAGGCTCAGATTGTGCAAAGCTCTTGGTGACCTGCTCTAACATTGTGCTATTCAAAAGAGGGAGACAGATCACTGTGCACCCATACTTTTCTTTCTGGTCTAGCTAGCAGAAATGAGGCTGGAAATATCCTAGCATCCAGCTTTCCTTATTACTGAAACTTTGATCCTAGCAACTGGGAATCTAGATAGGTGCTCTGCTTTCCAAGCGCTTTTCCATCATGCCCCCAGGAATCTTTCGGGGGTTCTACATGATCAAAGGTTTATACACCATTCTGACACGTGTCAGAGGAATATTTTACCTAGACATGAACATTGCACATAATGTAAGCCATGGGGTGGCTAGCTCGTATGTTTGCATGAATGATGGAAAACAACTTTAGAAGTTTCTCGAAATCAAGGGGAGGCACTGCTGCCCAAAACTGCAACTTAAACAAGCGTTCTCAAGAAGAAAAGTGGAAGGTTGTGATGAGCTGGCCCAGCTGCATAAGAAGCAAAAACATCCGATATTCTGACCTCATCAAAAAACTGCTGAGTTTTGCGCAGTATAAATTTTAATTCCGTCAGCTCCAGGAAGTTCCTTTTCAGGGCTTCCTGGTTGGTATTAATCTCTTTGAGCTCATTTTCAATCTTCTCAAAGTTTGCCTGCAGAAAAAAAGAGAAGTAAGGAGAAAGTGAGTTGATTATTAGCTGTCAATATGCTGTAGTAGACGCATCTTTTCCTCAATGTATAAACTGTCAGTTCCTTTAATCTCTCTATTGCCAAATTCAAATCCTATGCTATAATAGAGATAATCTTCTACAATAAGAACTATTTTCTTAATATGCTATAATAGAGATAATCTTCTACAATAAGAACTATTTTCTTTTACAGCCAGAGATGCCCTTGAACAAATTATATAAATCAGTAACTAAACTGTCATTGGCTGATGCTTATGAAGTCATGAACAAGTGCTGGAGCAAAACACTTTATTCCCTCATCCCCTATTGTGCACCACCTTCAGAACAAAGACCATGGCTAGTATTAAACCAGAGTTCTTTGTTAATATCTGGACTACGGAACTCTGGCCTAACCATGGTTAACAAACCAGGAAAATATGTCAACGTCTTTCCCCAGACTTTTCTGTAAAACTCTATTCAGCAACCAGTTCTAGCTATTTCCTCTGCAATCTGATTTTCCCACTCAATATTCACTTTTCACAGCCCTGTATCAAGAGAAATAAGCCTTGCAAAACCCCAAGGTGCTATGATTTTACAAGCCACAATGTTATTTACCTCCAAATCAATCATGTCTCGGGGGAACGGCACCTCTGGATTCTCGCCAGTGTCTGTGATGGGAATGTTGGCCTTCTTAATCTCCTTTTCCACAAACCCTAAAAAGGGGGAGAACTGTAAGAGCATGTAATATCATATACGTGAGAGAAGGCCTCATTGATCTGCATACCTCCCTTGTTCAACTGATCGTCTGATGCCCCATTCCACCAGACCACACAAACACCTCCACTATGAACATCTCTTCCCATTTAAATAATCTACAAAATGATAGTTTAAAAATCACAGGTCAAAGAAAGTAGATTACTACCATATAATTTTTTTGTTCTGATTTCATGATAGTAGAATGGATGCAGCATGCCTTAATAAATAAGAATTGCATGAGGACTAAATAATCACGTCACTCTCCCCAGACCTATACTAAGGAATTTTGACTTTATGGATTCATTTCCACACAACAAGGACATCTTATACTTTTGCTAGCTGCTATTGAAATCTATTTTCCTTCTATTTTATCTGTTATGCTGCTAACGATCATGTCACGTTGTATATCATATTCTCGTGGTTTGGATCCTGTTCTAATTT
Organism: Podarcis vaucheri; assembly: GCF_965113315.1. Classification (NCBI taxonomy): domain Eukaryota; kingdom Metazoa; phylum Chordata; class Lepidosauria; order Squamata; family Lacertidae; genus Podarcis; species Podarcis vaucheri. The sequence continues at coordinate 32,250,803 of NC_138751.1, forward strand.
CTGCAACAATGTACAATATGCAGATTATTTAGCATAGCCACAGAAATCTGGGGAGAGGTTTAAAGGATCCCAGACTGATTTAGCCCCATCAGCCTATGCCAGGCATAGGCAAACTCGGCCCTCCAGATGTTTGGGGACTACAACTCCCATCATCCCTAGCTAACAGGAACAGTGGTCAGGGATGATGGGAATTGTAGTCCCAAAATGTCTAGAGGGCCAAGTTTGCTTATGCCTGGCCTATGCACATGCAAGAGAAAGCAATGACATACTAAGTTTCCTGTCCATCTCTTCACACCTCCGGACTTCATTGACAAATTTACGCTGGAACACATTCACATCAGGGTTTAGCTGTCAATAAGAACAAAACATAATTTCTATCACATGTGTGCAGTGACTGAAAACCAGTTGCTGTCCATCTCCAAACCCTTCTGTACCATTAACTATATTGGTGTGATCTCACAGAAAGCTCATGAACATTTTAACTGTTCAAAGAGAAAATGCAAAGGATTGCCACCTAATCAATAAAAGATATATAAAGAGCCCATTTGTTAGTTCCACCACCCTCAAAAGTTCAGAGAGCAATGGGAGCCCAGGAGAGGGCATTCTCTGCAGCAGCCCCTTTGTTATAGAAATACCTATCTACAGTGGCGAACCTGGCACCTTCACTGTATGATTTTTGTTGTATGCTGCAGACATACCTCTTTCGCCTGCCTTTGACACTTGAGATATTTTCAGGACCCATCCTATTCTTGTGATTGTAATTTGTTTCACACTGTTTCTAATACTTTATTTTTAAATTGCTGTAACCTGTACTAGGACCTTATGATGCAGGCAAGCATGAAATTGAATACTTGATCATTGTAGGCCACGGAACAATCACTCACAACAAAAGGCAGCAACATTGATAGTTAATACCTTCACAGAATCTAAAGATGCTTCAATTATATCCTAGTATGGGGGGGGGACCCTTGAGCATAGGTAACAGTTGTCACAAACAGCAACACAATAAAAACAGCAACACAATAAAATTTATTATTATTTATTATTATTAAATTGTGTGGACCAACAGGGCCAGATACATACATCTCGAAACTGGACCTTCCCAAGTTCTCCCAGTTCACTGACACAGCAATAGGCTGCTTCAGACTGAAGGAAAAGTTGTGCAAGGGTCATTTCTTCACTCCGGAAGAGCTCCCCCATAGTGAGAGAGAAGAGGCAGGCAAACTAGGGTGAGAATCCTTTTGCCTTTAAGAGAAAGAAAAAGGAGAAGAAATGTAAGACTCACCAGAAAGGTATCAATTCTGTTATCTACCTTTTGGGGTACATGGAAGGCATATATTGTAGATTAATTTATATCTCTTTCATGGAGATTGAAAAGTAGGACTGGAACACCTCAAACTGAATAAGGGCATAAAAATTCTGAAAATAATATTTAAGGATTGTAAAAAAGGAACGCCTACTCAAGTGTGTCTCATTTTTATGTGCCACACACAACTAACCCCTACTGTGCAGCACTCAAAGAATGCTGTTGCCTCTGAATTTCACCTCTCAGTTCCAGCTAATGCTTCATGACCAGCTGCCCATCATGTGGCACCTCTGCAAGCTGCTGCCCCAGAAACACAAGCAGCAGCCTATCAGCTGACAGCCATCTCCAGGGAAAAACTGTTACATAGCACTGCAGTAGATTTAGCTGGTCACATAGGGATTCAGAGCTTATTTTCACTAAGGGATGGGAGAACATCCGGATGTCATAGTCCACAGGGATTATCCAGTGAAAGTAAAGTCTCATTGGTTTTGCAGTCTCCTCAGTCATGCTGACAAAACAGAAAGTGAGCCACTAATGTCAGGCTTGAGACAAATGCCACATCAGAATGATATGGGCCTAATCAGAGTCCAGAAATATTTCAACTTATTAACATATAAATGCAGATTTTTTTTAAAAAAATGAATCATTTTTTGATCTGCTTGGAAAGTCTTTTTCAAACAGTTGAGGCAAAACACTATGTAGAGATTTATCCAGTCCATACTTTTGTCTTGCTTGCTACTGATGCTGTAAGCATTTAATGCATCAATGATTGGAATGGTGTTGCTACTGTCCACTTGGTTTTTGATCAGTGGGCAAAAGAGAGAGGTAATTGGGAAATACATGTGAAAATATAGCTTGCTATAATATAGTATAGATCAGAGCTTCCCAAACTGTGTGTCGGTTGCAGTGTGTAGGTGTGTTGCACAAACGGTCCCCACACTCCAACCAGGGCTGGAAAGGAGATAGTTTAATCTCCAATTTGCTAGTAAAACTGAATTACTGTGTTGTGAAATGATGCATGTCTAAAAAGTGTTTCACCAACATGAAAAGTTTTGAAAGCTCTGACATAACTAATTCAATGAAAATTATGCATGGACGCTACTGCTCACTGATGGCTGAGCAGCAAGAGTTAAAAATCAACACACATTATCCATGCTGAATGCTAACAATTACTGAGACTAGGAGCCTTTCCAAAAAATAAACTACAAATTAACTCTGGCATCTTACTCCAATAAGCCAATCAACAAGAGATGAGGGCATTGCAAGGGCACCACAGCAGCAGTATGACTGAACTTTGAGCTTATCTGCCCAAATGCCTGACAAATTTGTAAGGCCCAACTCCAAAAAAAGTTGCAATTATTATTTTATACAAGCTAAGGTGCAGCAACCGAATCAAATGTCATGCTCAATCACATGCTTTCACGTCAGAAGGATAGCATTAATGCATGAATAAAGTTAGTAAGTGCTGGATGACAGGCATCTAAAGAATCCTTAAGACTAGAATCCCTATTTCAATTTATTGTCTCTTGAGCTCCCCCACCTCAGTTTTTCTTTTAAGTGAAGTACATTCCTTCCCCTTTGCAGAACTCTCCATGAAGGAGCAGGAGACCTCTCCGTTCTTGTAACTGACTTTAATGCATCGCTGTGTGCCAGAGCCCATGTTCACTCAACCCCATCAAAACTGGGGCAATTTCTCTTAATTTCACCCCCTTGGCGAGCAGGAATGTGCCTTCCATCTTCTTATACCTAACATAAAGGCAGGAAGCCGCTGTCACCCCACATTACAACATGAACAGCAGACCCCCATCCCTCCCCAAAGAGGGAACAGATCACAAACAGCAGGAGACATCTACTTCTCAGAAACAAATGGGTTAGCAAGTGGCTCCTCCATCACCATCCCATCATCTTATCCATCCAGCGCCTCCTGCCCACAAGAAGGCAACGCCCCAGGTATCACTCCCAACATGAAACCGGCCTCCTCCCCACACTCTTAAACGTCCCCACAGGTTCTGGAGAGATCCCTCTCCTCCTTCTCAAAGGCACCCATGGGAGAAACCAGCTCGCCCCCTGGGGCGCCCCTGAAACCCAATGACACCCCCACACATTCAAATATAATACCTTCTGCTTCCCCCTCCCACAAGGGGACCTTGGATTAGGCGACCTACCCGCCTAAATTGAGCCACCAACGCAGCCAGGCTGCCCCTTGTCTCCCCTCACTGGCCCTCAGCGGAGTATCACGCGCCCCACTCCCACAACCGCAGAGGACAGGGCAGACCCTTCCCCTCCTCCACTAGGCCCCGCGCTCTCCCATGACGCATTGCGTTGCTTCCCCGTATTAACCGCCTTTCAACGCCCCCCGCCGCGCCGCCTCCCCCACCCCCCGCCCCGCACCTTGGAAAGGGCTTCGCCGACGCAGACCTTTAAACGCCGCACCAAAAACAAGCCGCAGCACCTGCTCCGATAAAGCGGCACCCAACCCACCCCCCACCAGCTTCCGCTGATGACGCCACTGCGTAGGTGCGCGGCGCCCGCCTTCCCTTCTTCCGCCCGGCCGGGTGGTGTTGCTTAGCAACAGGGCCCGCGCCGGCGTGGTGCGTTCGGGCAAGGTTCGCTGGTTTGCCTGCCTTAAGTGGCCGCCATTTTGGCGACCGCTTTCGTAAATCGCGGCGGCGGCGTGCCATGGCCGGTGACGTCACGCCCTGGGTTTTTTGTGATCGTGGCGGTTGAAAGGGTTCGCCTCAGAAAATGATTTCTTTACCCCACCCCCCACCCCCTGCTCCTGTGACTGATGTATCTCGAAGGGTGTTTGCCTGGAGCAACACAAATGGATTCAAGTTACAAGAAAGGCGATTCCGAGTCAGCATCAAGACGTGCTTTCTGAGAGTAAGAGCTGTTCGACAGTGGAACAGACTCCCACGAGAGATGGTGGACACCTTCCTTCCTTCCTTCCTTCCTTCCTTCATGGTAGATTTTAAAGCAGAGGTTGGATGGATGGCTGTCTGTCATGTATGATCTAGTTGAGATTCCCGCATTGCAGGAATTTAGACCTGCAGGATCCTTCCCAACTCTACAATCCTATGATTCTCATTGATTCATAATTATCAGGGCTGTTATCTGGTAAGAGATAAGTTGTACAGTGGTACCTCAGGTTAAGTACTTAATTCGTTCCGGAGGTCCGTACTTAACCTGAAACTGTTCTTAACCTGAAGCACCACTTTAGCTAATGGGGCCTCCTGCTGCTGCCGCGCCACCAGAGCATGATTTCTGTTCTCATCCTGAAGCAAAGTTCTTAACCCGAGGTAATATTTCTGGGTTAGCGGAGTATGTAACCTGAAGCGTATGTAACCTGAAGCACATGTAACCCGAGGTACCACTGCTGAGTTTCAGCTGATTAATTAGAGATCCAGGCTTTTGCTTTTTTTTTTTTTGCGTTAACTAAGTGGCCAATTCACTAAACATTGCCGTCCTACTAAATTCTTTATAGCGTAAAGAAAAGTAGGAAAGTCCCAAAAACATGTGCATCATTGTAAATCGCACTGGGGCTCTGAGGTGGGGGGAAAAGGAGGATAGTGTAAGAACTTGAAAGGGCACAGGAAAACGACTGCCACAATGTTTAGGGAGATCTGAAGTAATTTCCCTGTGAGGAAAAGCTACAATGTTCGGGAGCTTTTTTGGTTTAGAAAATAGCAGATTAGAAGTGTTACGGAAAAATCTAGGTGGCTTATGCTGTGGAGAAAGTGTTCAGGGAGAAAATCTCATACTAGAATGTAGAGTTTTAACAACAGAATCCAATGAAACGGAGCGGTGGGAGCTTCGGTACAGAGAAACGCACACTTCTTGACCGCAAGGTATAGTGATTGCTGCTGACTTGGGTGGTTTTAAAGGGGGGACTGGACAAGATAAGGCTATACATTGCCTACTAGTCATGATGGCTATATTGCTCCCAGAATTGGAGGCAGTGTTCCACTAAACACCAGTTACTGGGAAGAATTCATATCCTTGTTGGTTTCCCATAGGCAGGGCCGGCCCACTCATGAGGCAAGGTGAGGTGACCACCTCAGGCAGCAGGATTCACTGGAGCAGCAGATCCCACTGTTGAGCTTTCTCCCCCCTCCTTCCTGCCCTTCTTCTTGATATGGCCCTTCTTCCCTCACTCCTTCCTTGGCAGGGAAGGGGGTGCCATTTTGGGATCTGCCTTGGGTGCCAAAATGTATTGAGTCAGCCATGCCCATCAGTATACAGTCATACCTCAGGTTGAAGTTGCTTCGGGTTACTTCCGGGTTTCACCGCATGCGCAGATGGTCAAAATGATGTCACGCACATGCACGGAAGAGGTGGATCGCACACGTGCAGATGCGCAGACGCGGGTTGCATTCGCTTCTGGATGTGAACGGGGCTCCGGAACGGATCCCGTTCGTATCCAGAGGTACCACTGTACAGTGGTTCCTTGGTTCTCGAATGGCTTAGTTGTTGAACAAATTGGCTCCCGAACACCACAAACCCAGAATTAAGTGTTCCAGTTTGCAAATGTTTTTCGGAAGCTGAACATCCGCTTGAGTGCAGGAAGCTTCTGCAGCCAATCGGAAGTTGCGCCTTGGTTTTCGAACTGTTTTGGGAATCGAATCGACTCCCGGAACGGATTAAGTTTGAGAACCAAGGTACCACTGTATTGGTAGTTTTACAATAAGTGAAGAGAGCAATAAATATAAAGTGTTTGGTCTGCTGCAGCAGGTATCTTCCTAATGATAATGTCTCTTGATGCTGTACAGCTCAGGTTTTAATTCTCGCCCCCCCCCCCCATTTTGCCACCATTTCCCTCCAGTCTTATCAGTCGTTTGGCATCAAAAGGAGGCCATGTCCTTCTCCTGGTGAGTCCATACAGGCCCCCAACCAGAAATAATAAGAATATTTATATAGCATGGCTCAGATGCAAAGCTACTGCACAATCATCTGGTTAGTCTCCTGCATAAAAAGCTCGTGTTTCCTATGGGGAATTGGGTAACATAGGCCTTGTTAAGGTGCAGGACAGAAATTCCCCCCCCCCCCCGGGAGAAACTATGGAAGCTGTAAAGGTGAGGGAAATCCACAGAGACGAAATGCAATACAGAAAGGAACAAAAGATCACTTGATTTTCTGTGCATTTGGAGATGCCTGAAGACCTGTAGGCAAAAGGACTTCTTTGTGCTGTGATTGTCCTCGTGGTTGCTTTTGTTCATTGGGGGGCATGGTGCCTAACAGCAGTACAGTGAGGAGAAATTAGTAGGTGCAGCTTCTCCAGCCCTTCCTCGTGAGCAAAGCTTTGTAGGTTGAATTTCTGCCTGTCATGAACCTGTAAAGGGTACAGAGTTTCTGTCAAAGAAAAGCCTTAAATATTTTTTTGTATCTTAGATTTTTATCCAGCTGCTTCTCAGAGGAGTTTAGGGTAATAATGTGCACTGTGTGTGTGTTTCTCGTCAAACCTGTGAAATAGGTTAGGTTGAAAGTATTACGAGGTCAAGATTACTCAATGAGCTTTGGGGTTTAGCAGACTTTAAACCCAATTCTCTCCAGACCTAGTTGTATACTTAGTACACTATAACCTTTGGCGAGGGAAGGTTTATTTTTTTTTTTATAATGCTTGCACATTAAGGCATAAACATCTAAAGTTCTTATCCAACAGTGTTTTGTGGTGTGTGTTTTTTTGTAAAAATACTGCAGCCTTCTAATCAGCAATGAGACTTCGAGAGCTTTTTGTAAACATTCTGTACTTTGACAAACATTTTAAAGTCCATACATATAGTGGCTCACGTCCAAAACAGCACAAAACTCTAACTGTTTTGGAGCATCTCTGAAGCAGATGTCATATGAGTAATATGGGCAAATGCCCTTGCTTTGCTCCTGCTTGAAATAGAGACTTTTCATGCAAAACTGACTCATCACCCTCAACACTGGAAACATTTGTTTTTCCTCTGCTCAGGCGTGCCTTGGGAAATATTTTTCTATAAAATGGTCTGCTATTTTCAACATAGGGCAAAAAAAAAAACCCCAAACAGGAGGGGCCATTGTTTCCACTTTATGAACGATGTGTGGGATAATGTGATAAAAATGAAATTGTTCACTTGAGGGTGGGGGATGCTGGTCAATTGACTGCCAGCAAATCTCCTGTGTAGTTTAGAATGCTCTTTGGTATGGAAGCAGCTCTCCTGGCTCAGGCAGGTTTTAATGGGCGTTTCCAAGGACTGAATTTGAGACTGCCTGCTTGCAAATGCAACTGAAGCACCCATGAGCTGTGGTCAGGAGGTTGGAGGATGCTGCTGAGTTATCTGGGTTCTTATCCAAGGATAGCGAGGATAGCGACTGAATTTCTAATGTATTCCTCTGCATGCTTGATGAAAGCATTGTGATGGAAAAAACAAAGGCATGCAGACTATGCTGCTCCCTACATCTCCACCCCTGAATAAGAATAATCCAGGGAGTTTTGCCAAATGCACCTTGCAAAATGTTGGTGTGTTTGTGTGCATGCTTTTCTGTTTGTCTCCAATGTCATGCCAGTCAGGCAATCTTTATTTGTATACAACCATAGGTCATTAAAAAGCAAAGCCTGAATTAGACAACCAGCAACAGAGATATATAAATAACCTTCCTGAAAATATTCATGCGTTATTTTACGGTTCAAGAAAACAAGGCATCATTGTTAGAAATATGAACAGATTTGCCAAAGAGCAGCAAAATGATCAGCTTATATTCAGTGACCTTGCTCGCATTGGTATCGCAAGAGATGTGACAGTCTGGAAAAAAAGTGGTGGTGGAGGGTTTGTTCCATTGTTTCTGGGTCTCCACATCTCGAGGCCTGGCTACTCAAATAATGCCAACTCATAGGTAACTTATTTGTCTAGTTCTGATAGCAAAAGCAACTTTATTAAAGCTTCTGTTAATCTAGGTGTACTTTTTAATGATCTACCTGTATGATTTTATCCAGTAATGGATAAAAATGTGGAAGGATCATAATTCAGGGATAGAGCCCATGTTTCACATTCAGAAGGTTCTAGAGTCGGTCCCTGGCATTTTCAGGTAGGGTTATTGTTTCAGTGCAAACAATATTGAGCTAGATGGATCAATAAACTTACTCCATATTAGGCAGTATTCTCTGTTCACAAAGGATATATGGAACAGTGTTCACCTAAACTGTAGTTAGGCCATGTACACATAACTGCTGATTGATTAAGGCTTGAGAATCTTCTATCAAGATGTCCCACTGCTTGAAAACACAATTGCATGAGAATAGAAAACTGCCCAGTATTAATACATGAAACTACTTTTACTGAATGATTTTATGTAAGCAGATAATACCATTTGGCAAAGCAAATAGTTTGAATGGTTCTCAGTTTTAAACAGGAGCATTTAACAGAAGGATTTTATTTTCTTAGCACTTTAGTCCACAGTTTTCTACACCTCAGGAGACAATCGTACTCCAAAATTAATGCTGTTGGAGTTCGATCTATTTCTTGAAATGCTGACAACTGCAGCATATGAAAGCTGTTTATGTCAACTTCAAGCAAGTAAACGTTCCACTGAGAATTTGAGGGAGGGGGTAATTATCTGGCAATTTCTGTAATTGCAGCCAATAAGGAATGAATGCCAGGCCTGCCTCCATTCTCAGTACAGCAGCTCGTACACTGTCTGGTAAACATAAGAGTTGTTGGAAATTTATTCTGGATTACGTCTAGAGTACATAGATTCTGTAGACGCAACATCTGTAGCATATATATAATTGGAACTGTAGTCGATCTCAGAAATCTCAATACTTGAGAGCACCAAATTTATTCCATTTCTTTTTGAAAAAGCCAGATGCCATGTAAGCAAACCAGCAAGCCCAAATGAAAGCTCAAATTTCTCTCCTGTCAAATGACTGCACATCATATGACTCCCTCGGGCCTCATCATTGCCATCCCCATGCAGGGCACCAGATTGCAGGGCACTAGATAATTGAGGAGGCATTGGATCAGGCATCGGCAAACTCCGGCCCTCCAGATGTTTGGGACTACAATTCCCATCATCCCTGACCACTGGTCCTGTTAGCTAGGGATGATGGGAATTGTAGTCCCAAAAATCTGGAGGGCCGGAGTTTGCCCATGCCTGCATAGGATGCACAAAGGAAAAGCACTCTATATGTGATCAGAAGCTCTTCTGTCTTAGTTATGTTTTGGAAAGTATTTTTTCCTTGTGAGAGGGTGCAGGAGAAGAGTGCATACTTGGAGCTACTCAGTCCTACATGCTGGAATATTTATAAAGAAAAGGTCACAAGTATTCAGCAGTTACGACTTGTACAGTAGTTACATTTTCTGTGGGGGAGTGGGGAGTTGGCATGGAGTTCTGTAAACCTTCAAGGACCTAGAGGCAGTAATTTCTGCAAATAGCATAACTTCCTCTGACTTTAGTTACCATTCCAAAGTGTGTGGGGGTCTTTGGTCAGATGCCAGCCATAGGTGAGGTGCATCATTCTGCTGAGATGTGCAGCAGAAACATTGATTCTGAAGTTCTTTGCTTTGAACATGGTGCCTGGGGTGTTTTGTCCAGATTTAAAATCAAATGAGGCTGTGTTGAAATATTCCCCAGTAGGGTTGTTCTCACCATTGTGGTGGCCAGAGGACTGACCCATGCTAGGGTTTGTTGACAGCAGCAGTTCATTCTCTCTGATGTCCATTGTGGAGCTGGGATGCGGACCTGGAGCCAGATGTGCAGTGGGTAGGTGCTTGCTATATTGTACTTATGCTGTCCTGTGCTACACTGACTGTGCACATAGCAGTTTACATAAGGGAACCCAGCAAGCTTCATAGCAGCTGACTAAGGATGTGAACTTTGGATTCCCCACATCCAAGCCCTATGCTGTGGCACTGCACTGCCACCAGCTCTCACATTTTGTTGTCTCCTAAGGAGAGGCTAAGGTGCAGAACACCAAGATACGTAGATAGGACTAAAAAAAACCCCAGCTTTTTCAGACTCACTTGCAAAACAGCTAATATTGTTACTGTATTTTGCTTCACACTGGGAGACTATTACTGTATATGCTAGAAGATAGGTCTTTCCCCATGAAAGGGCCTACCCCTTTCTTGATTATTTGGAACAGACATTGGTATTTTCTTCCCTTTGGTTATACCACAGAAAGGCAAAATTAGAAGCTGATGCCAGGAAGATGTCACCCTTTCGTCAAGCCTATCGCATGTGCCTACTGCTGTTCCTTAAAAAAAATTTTACTTTGCTGATATATTTTTATTATTTTATTTTATGCCCCTTCGGAGGCTTTTGCCAAAAGGCAAACTGTCTCAAACTTTATGGAACAAAGGTGGTTTATGAATGTAATTAATACATAATAATCTACATTTAAAAATAAAAACAGGACCTGTCGCCTTCATTGACTGCACCAGAAAACAGCCAGAATCATCCTCAGATAGGCCCTTTGCATCAAATTCACAATCAGGATTTGATTTTTCACACTGCATAATATGGCAACTGTTGCTTATGGGCATGGGTAGGCAAACTAAGGCCCGGGGGCCAGAACCGGCCCAATTGCCTTCTAAATCCGGCCCACGGGCGGTCTGGGAATCGGCTGTTTTTACATGAGTAGAATGTGTGCTTTTATTTAAAATGCATCTCTGGGTTATTTGTGGGGCATAGGAATTTGTTCATTCCCACCACCCCCCAAAAAATATAGTCCAGCCCCCCACAAGGTCTGAGGGAGAGTGGACCGGCCCCTGCTGAAAAAGTTTGCTGACCCCTGCTTATGGGCATGGTTGCCACCTGCAGCAGATAATGTTCTCATGATCTTCCCTTGCCTACTCCCTCCGCATTATATATCAAATAACTCTCCTTTTAATTCAGATTGGGTTTCTGAAGTGCATCTGAGCTGAATGTGCCTACTCTTGCGATCACATCTCTGCAGTATAAATGTGCTCACTAACACAGCCAGTTGCGCTTGGTGAGTGATCCAAGCCACACGTGCCCTAAACTGTCACTCTGTGACTTTAAAAGGAAACGCTCAACTTTGTGCAGGTCTGGCTGAAGACAGGGATCCCTTTGGGTTTGTCCCAGCCACACTTAAACATTTGCAGTTCTGTTCAGGGCTGTCGGTTTCTCATCAGCAGCTTTGCACAGAGCTTGTTTTGTTTTGTCCCCTGCCGCCACCACCCTGGATTCCCTAGAAATCTTGCTAGGAATCCCTGCCTTCGTCCTGTCTATTAAAATCAGAGGCTGTTGAAGTTTGGAGTGCTGCATTCCTCTGTGAGTGAGTGAGTGAGCGAGCGAGCCCTGCCTGTGCTCGCATGCTAAAGCCGTTGCCTCCTCTCCAACTATTTTAATCATTTCAGAAAAAAAGGGGTGGGTCTGCCAGGCATTTGGCAAGAGGCTCCTTTCCTCCAGTTGAGGTGGAGTCAGCCAATGGCCTGGGAGCTTGGAAAATTTTGCAGGACAGTTTCTCTGGACAGCTTTGCAAGGGTTGTGCCATTTCAATTGAAACACACATCCACACACTGCGCTCTTGGCTTCTGGCTCGCCTCCCAGATCTGAGAGATCTCAGATTCAGCCTCGCCTTCTCTCTCTCTCTCTCTCTCTTGTCCCTGCAGTGTCAAACCTCTCCAGGCTCTGCTAGTCAGGACTCCTGAGCAATCATGGCAGACACCACCCTCCAGATCGTCGAGCAGCCAACAGTCTCTGAGGCCTCGGAGGAGCCAGCAGGTGAGACCGAAGAACCCATCAAATCTGACCAGATCAATGGTGTTATGGTTCTTACCCTTCTGGACAAGATCATCGGAGCTGTTGATCAGATTCAGCTGACCCAGAGTCAGCTGGAGGAAAGGCAGCAGGAGATGGATGGGGTGGTGTCCAGCATCCAAGGGGAGCTCGCTAAGCTCACGAAGGCCCACTCCACCACCAGTAATACGGTCAACAAGATGTTGGAGAAGGTCCGCAAGGTCTGTGTCAACGTCAAAACTGTTCGGCAGAACCTGGAGAAGCAAGCTGGCCAAATCAAGAAGCTGGAATCTAATGAGGCAGAGCTGCTGAAGCGCAGGAACTTTAAAGTCATGATCTACCAGGTAAGGCACCTTTTGATCTCTCCTGCTTGTGTCTTTTTCGGTTGGTGCATAAGACCGTCCAGCATGAGGGCGCCTCTTGCCTTCTATATGGGGCTTCCCAAAATTCCCATGCTACAGCTCGCCATATATAGGAAATTCAGGACTTGTGTCATCACTGGAATCCTAAAGAGAACAAATGTATTGCCCAATTTTTTTGCGAAGATCCCAGAGTTCGCCTTAAATGCTACACCAGTGCAAACTTTGCAGGAATTTGCCAAAGAACCGTAGAGGGAGCTGGGGTGGGGGGGAATAACCTGTTGTCTCGTGGCAGTAGAAAGCCATCCAGTGTCCTTAAAGCTACAAAGCCTGGAAATCCCTTTTTCAGTTTGCAAAATGTGCTTATCGGGGCAATCATTTGGGAAAGCAATCTGCAAATTTTCACAGTTGTCTGTTAGAGAAGTAGCATTGCAGGGAGCACACCCCAACTCTGCAGGTTTGGTGCTAAGTCAGAGCTCTCTGTCCCTTGGGTCTGTGCTTTCTACTTTCCCTGCAAAACTAAATCTGATGCAGTGTGGGTTACAGATTCTTTTGGCCCTGACCTTTCAGGCCCTGGAGCTTTTTCACCACTTCAGTGAGAGGTTGCTTTGTTCTGCTGTTTGCAGTCCTCTTTCTAACCCGTTTGCTGGCTAGCCTTACAGACCTCCTAATATCAAACAGTTCAAAATAGGCAGCTCTGAACCATGCTTCCTATTCCGTGGCGGTCTGGCCTTTAATACCTGTGTTGGAGGAGAAGTGGGACATTATGAGATAGGTTGCCCTGTCCTGTAAGGACAAACACACACACACACACACACACACACACACACGGCTTAGGACAGAAAACCTACAAAAATGTAGCTGCGTTTCTTACTATCGCAACATGAAAGGGGATCTAGTTATGTCTGGTTGAGGAATCTGGCAAGTAGCTGACGGATATAGCCCTCTGATTCACGGCTTGAGCATTCTCAATTATATCATGCCTCAAAGGCGGGAATACTCCAGTATATAAGGGTTATGAACACCACCAAACCAGATTTATAAATACACTTTATCGGAAGCCTTGTAGATTATGTTGAGGGAATTTCAGGCCCCACCAGTAGGAAAATTGTGCAGGAGTGAGGAGAGAGAAATGGAACATGCAGCAGCCAATGGAGGAGGGAATAGAAAGGAAAATCTGTCTGTGCTGTTTTATTTTTCAGGGCATTTTACAAATATGAACACAGATACTATTTTGGTTGAGATATTTCCTCTCCCTTTTCACTGGAGTCTAAACAGTTATGAGGTGGTGGCAAAATGCTCTTGGGTTTTTGTGGAAACCAGATCAGCAACCTGATCTTGAATAGGTTCTTGAACAGTGGAGCCTGGGGTTCCAAGTTGTGAAGGTGCAGGGATAGTAAACTTTGGACTCCATAAAGCACCTTCAAGGTCTGGTTCCCCTAGAATGAACTCAATAGGGAACATGGGTGTGGTTCTGTTAGATGTTGGGTTACTGTGGTGCAGTATAGTGGTTAAGGGAATGAGCCAGGAGCTAGTTCAAATTGCAGCTCATCCCTGGGGGAACTAGGTGACAATGCACAGGTAACAAACCTTCAGACCTGCCTCTGTCATATGGGAATAATAATATTAACTTGTAGTACAGGATGGTTCTTAAGAATTTCTCAGAGAGCCCTGTGTGCAATAGAGAACTCCCATCAAAAGTGCTATATATACTATATATATACTAAGGCTGCAGCCCTATGTGTCCTTACCTGGAACTTGAAGTGAATTACCTTAAACTCAGTGGCAGTTGTTTCTGACTAAGCCTGCATAGAATTGGTTTAGCATTGGCATTATAATGTTATTTTCTCAGTGAATACCAGATATTGATCAGATATACAGGAGGTAAATTTCTCAGGCCATGCAGATAATGTAATGGGTTTTCCACCCACCTTGCCATTTTTCCTTTGGCCATTCAAGATATTCAGGGACATCCCAGTAAGCTGACATGTCTTGAATCACAAAAAAGATAAATAAAATATAAGGGGTCCCACCCATGTTGGCCCATAAGAAAAATCCCAAAATCCACACTTACTGAAGTGATTATTCAGTGATCCTGGTATCACACCACTAGACCAAATAGTATCTTCATTTTTTATGATGATCATGTTATTTTCTCATTTCTACCTCATGGTTGGAGACAACAGGGATTTTCTTGTTTTTGGGGACAATGGGAGGCAGGATAAGGATTGAACCACTGGAAAGCCATAAGCCATGCAGATGGAAGCCATTAGTGCCTTTCCTTGTACCTCCACAAAGCAGCATTCCTTATATGCAGTTGCAATGCTGCCTACTATTTCTATTTGATATGTATTAGATTTTATATCTCACTTTTCCTACAATGAGTTCAGAGCAGCATGTTAACCTCATAACAATCTTGTGATATAAGAGAGGCTTGCAGTGGAAACCTGCTGGCATATTCTGATATCTCATTGAGTTCCACAGGGCTTACTCTGAGGACAGCTTGTATAGGATTGCAGCGTGAGGGATGGTGACTTGCTGCAGCCACTCAGAGAGCTTCATGACTGGCCTAAGGACCTGAATCCAGGATTTCCATTTCCAGATATCACACTCTAGCCAGTGCCCCACCATATTGGCTTTAGTAGGAGTAGCCACCTCATAGTTGCCCATTGTGGAGTGTTGGCATTTTCCAGCGGCTGAACCGTTGGCTGAAATATTGTGAGTCTGGAGTTCATATCCCAGCATTGCCCTTAAGAGTCACATGCATATAGTCTCACGTAAACATCCTTTGTTAACTTATCTTTGAAATGGGAATAATGATGGCCAACCCTGCAGGGGCAGGCCTACAATAATAATGAAGGAAATGTAGTGATGGCACAGGGTTGTGGTGGTGCGAAAATGAAATTAGAATCACGAAGGACTTCTGTACGCCATAAAGGGCTGCAGGAACAATGATTAAATGCTGCCCTTTGAAGCAAATAGAGAGCAAGCGCTTCCCTCACACGTAGCCCCATAACACAGTGATTAATCACAATGGACTGTAGGGGGCCTAGGAAAAGCTGGTGGTGTATATACCAGAACCTTGCCCTGTTGCAACAACTTTTCAAACAATGGGAGAAAATAGATTTGCTTTCAAAGGGGGATTTTTTCTCACTGAGGTCAGCCTGTACTGTTGCTGTGGATGCTTCTGGCACTGTTTGTTTTGTTTCAGAATTACTCTTGTCTTGCATGCTGAACAGAGCTTGCCATCTGGGGCGAGAATTGGGTTGCGCTGCTAAAATACTAACATTCCCTGTCCTGCAGCTATAGGACTAACACTCTGAAAACTCTCTAGGCAGCAGAGTTTGCAGCCTTCAATCTATGCTTTTGATTTGAGCTTTCAGAGAATCCCATCTAGGATGGCTTAGTGGGGTGGAGGTGGGGCACTATATGAATACTGGGGGGAGTGGGGTGGCAAAGCAAGTTTGGTGCCGTGATCTGGGTGAATTATTACTATCAACCACATCAGAGGCGGATGATTTCCTCAGAACTTATTAAAGCAGCTGCTTGCACGGGTGTGACTGTGAACACTGCAGGACGCACTTTCGTTGTTGCTTCATGCCCTCATCAGAATTAGCAAATCAACATGCACCAAGCTCATGCGGCCTTGAGTATGGCCTGGTGTTTGCTAAGGCTACTTGAGTACAGGGAGTGAGAACTGGCAGGTAGGAGTGCCAAGGTCTGCCCTCTACTTCTACTGTGTTCTGTCACCATCACTTTGGTTGTCTCTAAGGCCCAGGCCGCCTGACCTTGCCTACACAACTCACACTGCAACTGACAATGATTCTGTTAAAAAAATAAGAGTCTGAAGCATGTTAGGCAATACCTAGAGCACAGTAGACAGTCCTGAGGAGCCCTTCTTTAAAAACTTTGAAATAACTGCTGTCTGCATTTGGGCATTTTAATGCATTACACACACATGCCTGAGAGTCAAGTGCTGGCTGAGTCTTCGAATTCTCCTTAGGCCACAGCCCTCACTGGCTCTGTTTTGCACCCCAAATATTTTTGCCTGGCTGTAACATGCCCTTCAACTCTGATAATGCCTCTTGCTGGCCTGGATGGAGGATAGAGAAGATTGTGTGATGGTATGTAGAAACCAGCCTAGCATACGAAGGTGAAATGTAAATTTGTTCTTCTGCCACTTTTGCTTCTGATCCCACCCACCATTGCCATCTGGCCCTTGTTCAGAAGGGAGTGTGGCCCTCATGCTGAAAGTGTTTCCCCCACCTCTGCAATTACCCAATAGCAAACCCTGGTTTATCACTGAACACAGGTTTGGCATTCATGATTTTGGTACAATACGTCTGCAGAATCTTTACAATTTGAAGGGTGCACACTTAAAAAATTGTAGGTAATACTCCAAAATGCAATGTGTGAATTGCTCCTTTGTGAAAATAGAATCAGGGTGTGGCATTTGTTCTGGATTTATTCAATCTGGAATGAGTAGGTGGTGTTATGAGTACCTCTTGTGCTGACTCCTTGGAAATGCTGCTTGTTTTCCTGCCTGGGTCATTTGGAATTCCAGATCACTCACAGTCATTGACTTCTGTCTTTGGTAGTGCTGTTTAGATGCCAATGAGACGGAATTATTTTTCTACATCTTTCCGTTATTCCTTGCTTCTCCTCCCTCTGTGTGTGATGGTGGTGGTAGCACAGAGGGGCTGACCCCCTTCTCACTTTTCAAAGGCAGTGGTGGGAGCTTAAGGCAAATAGGAGAAAGAGTTTGTCTTTCTAGATCTCTGTCTACATGTCCTATTTGTTCCGGCCACAGGTAATCTGACAGTTGTACTTAACAAACATTCCTATGACTTTGGCAAGAATGCCGAAGAAGCTTTCTTTGGTGTAAACACAAAAGTGTAGGTGGGTGAGGGAATGACTTTCTCTGCAAGACGATTGCCATGAATCAAGAGGAAGAGAGAACAATATGGGCTGCTGAAAACCCATCCTTGATCATCAGAAGCTGCACCCCAAGTCTCCCTTTGGCTGTGAACTACTGTCGGGCTGCCGGCACCTCTTCAAACTTTCCAGCAGAACCACAAGGTAGACAAAATTCTTGGAGGTTTTCAGGGTTCTCTTATCTACGCCGTGTATTGAATTCATACACACAACCTTGATGACAGTCATTCTTTACTCCTGTATGCAAGCCCTTCATCTGTTCTGATATATTTACTTCCACACCAATTCCACAAGAGAAGAAGATGGTTCTTCATTTGTCCTATATGCAACAGGAGCAAAACTGCAGAGAGAATCCATGATTTGGCCCAACCTGCATATGGACTCTGTGATATACATGTGCACCCATGCTCACACACTCAGGCATGTGGTTTGCAGTGTCAAAGGCTACCTCACCCCACCTATTCTCCGCTCCTCACTTTGGAGTTTACTGTAACACAGCAGCCTCTCTTTGTCAGAAGAACAACTGCAACTCCTGGATGCTGCAACGTGCTTTTGACGAATGAGTTTTTGTCTTTCGGTCGTAAAAATCCATCCCAGTTAGAGCCGCAGAAGGCCCTATAAGGCCATGGCTGAGCCCTCTCCTGGGAGCCAGCTGTGGGATTGTTCTATCTATTTTCGGACTCGCTCATGGCCTCGAAGCTGCAGTTCCCCAGTGACACCCAGAGAATTCAGCTTCATGGTTCCCATCGGCACCATTTAAACAGCAGTATCTCATGATAATCTTTGGCTGCTAGCAAAAAAAGGTTACTTTTTCAAATTTCTAAATGAAGAAAAAGCTCTGTATCTAGATGCATAGCATTGTTTCTCTGCCCACGTAGAATGCAGAATCTGAAGGATTTATTATTAACATGTTGCTGCTCTTGCTGTTTATTTTAAAGCAACTGAGGCTGGAAACATGGCCTTGTTGGAATGCTGTTTGCATTGTCGAAACAGATTGTGCGGTGCAGCAATAAATTGGCTCAGAACAAGGCAGCTTGATGGAAGGAAGCAACATTTCCCATTGGTATTCAAGATAAGATAAAGTTGGGAAGAGGATAAAAGTGGGGCATGGTGCCATAGTGGTACCTACATTGTAACGACAGCTACAACAATAATAGTACTTGTGGGCCCACAGAAATAAATGCAGCACACTTTTCAATTGGAAGTAATTACATCTCATTCCAGCCATGAACAAAGTTGTATCTTTTGCCAAACTTTAGACATCAAAAGGGCTTGCTATCAATCTCAATGAAATATTTATGGAGCCATTTTATTTCTATCCTCTCAATCAGCATTGTTTATCGAGTTGCAAATTCAGCAGCCCGCCCTTGAGAACAAGGCAAGTCAAGAAAGCCTTTACATGAAGGATGGGGGCACTGTGGCCCTCCAAATGTTGTTTGACAACATCTCCCATAATCCCTGACAACTGTCCATGGCGCCTGAGGCTGATGGGACCTGGAGTCTAGCAACATCTTGAGGGCTATAGGTTCCATAGCCATGTTTTACTGAACCAGTTTCCTTTGGAGTCCAGAGCACTGGGACCATACGGTAGCTTCGTACACTTTTTCTCTTTCAACAAATGTACAAGCTGAGTATGCTTTGCATAGGCACAGGCAATTGGTGCTAATTCCAAAGCAATAGAAGTCTAGCACCCCTAAACCCTGGAGGAAAGAGCACAGCACAGTAATAGTGTATTTTGCATGTTCAGTGCCCAGCATATGCAAGCAGAGCTGGGAAAGATTCCTGCCTCCATCCCTGGAGAGTTGCTAAGGCAATTCCCTGTGTTCCTGAAAACAGCTCTTTCACCAAATCAAAAAGTTATTTTACTTTGCCATGCCTTTTGCAACCACTGCCATGCAAAACTGATTTTCAGCCCCACCACAATTTTAGAATTGGGTGTGACATGACTTTAGACAAAGAGCAGCTGCACTATCCATTAAGCAGGCACCTATTGTTTGACATCAACTGACAGGTTATAACAAGAGAAAGAGGAGCAAGAGAGAGCACGCATATGCACACGCTCTTCACTGTGCTCTCCGGCTATAATACAGTTTGGGACAGTGAGAATTCATCACACTGAAGCTTTACTCATGGGTTTAGCGCCATGATTTATGTGAGATGGAGAAATGGGAAAGCAAAATGCACCAAAAGTAGAGAAAAGAACAAGTGAAGAAAAGCCATTTGGGGAAGACATTTGTTACCGGAGGAAATGGGCAGTCCAAAAAGTACTTTTGCATAAAAACAGACTTCCCTGAAAAGTTTTATTCTAGGTGCATTTGTTACAAAAGGGAACCAAGCCTACCTGTGGTTCCTTTTCAGGCTCCTGGAGTAAATTCCAAACCTGACAATGCCTGCAAAACAGAACAAAGACCAGAGCAGGAGGCTTTTGTTGATTTTGTATCATGTCAGGGGAAGGAAAAGCAGATTAAACATTTAGAACAGAATGCCACAGGATGTTTAGTCTGCACCTTGAGGCAGATATGGCTTAGGTTGGGGCGTGTGTGTCTTACTTCACCTTCTGCAGGCTGTCTTGTGAGTTATGGATAGCTTCAGGGAGAAGGAGAAAGGAACTCCGGAATCAGTCAATTGACCTGTTTGCATTGAAAGATGGCATAGGCATTTGAAGCAGAAAGTGCATTAATTTTCAGAAGGAAATAAAAGTTATTTTTCAGTTGCAAGTTTTTAGGGTTGCAGCACAACCTCTTTCCTTTTTATCCCCAAGACACTCCCTGCCCCTCCAAACAACCTTCAGTATCTGACAGATAAAAGCAGGCACAAATGTGGTCAGATGAAATGAGAAAAAGACTAGCATATACTTCAGTAATGAGGGAGGAAGGCACTTAATAGCACAACATAGGAAATTCTGAAAAATATCAAATCACAGGAAGGGATGCCTCTTGTTTTTGCAGCCTGCAAAAATCAGGGTGGGGTTCTTAAGCATCCGACAGGCCATAACTCATTGGTGGTGGGTTTGTGGTTACCTTGGGTGAATCACAAGTTGTTCAGGCCTGGAATAGCAAGTCACCTGTGGCGAGTAAGAACGGTCCACAGCGAGACAAGAAAGGAAGCTTTCATTTCTTTGTGGGCTGAAAATGCCTATTAACGTAGGTGTGTGAGAGCAGGGGCCTGTTACTTTTTTGGGGGATGAGGGAATTCTTTGCCCAGCTGCTATGGGCGCCTTTGCTTGCGCAACATCCCTGCTGCCGTGATATTGACTTGGCCTGCGCCTGGCGGCTGTGGCTGTGCTTACCATGAAGCCTTTGGATCCCTCGATGGTGCCCACTGATCATTCCTTTTCCTCATCTTAGCCCAAGAGCATCCATGGACCGTCGCCGGAGAGCATGCCCTTTGGCCTTTCACCGGAGAGCATGCCCTTTTTGGAAGACAGTGAGCCTTCTGAGCCTTCGGAAGAGACTTTGCCTTCTGAGAATGGGCCCTGGCCCCAACCAGCGCAGGATGAGAAGGGAGGCAGCCACTCTGGCCCAATAGAGGCAAAGCCATCCACGGATCATACTGAGCCCCTTCTCCTGAGACTCTGAAAGCAGCTGACCAGGCCCCTGCGTAACGGCTGCTGGCCTCATTGAGACCCAGGGCCCTGCTCCTTCTGCTTGCAGAGGTGTCCTGGTTCATTTTAGCTTCTTGGTAGATCAGAGGGCAGGGCGGGAGGCTTCTGCTTTAACCGTTGTGTGCCTTTTTGCTGTGTTTGCCTAGCCGCCTCCGGAAGGGAAGGAGAAAAGCAGAGCAGGATACTCAGAGCTCTTGGGTGCTATGCACTGTTCAGTTTGTAATGCAGCTTATTGGGAGAAAGGGGGGAAGAGAGGAGGGCCCCAAGCCCCACCCTTGGCCCCCACCAACTTTAGTCAAATCATGACTTCCCATAGCCTTCTCTTAACAATTATAGGGCTCTCACAAAAGATCCCTCTGGTACACCCCCCCCCATTTTTCTTACTATAAAGCAGTATAAATATGAAATTATTATTATTTATTATTTTTGAGCACTGTATGATAGTCTTGAACAAGGTACAGCTTCTCTCGTTGCTTTAGCTTTTCTTTCTGTGAAAGTGGGAGGGAGTCTGCAGCCATTTTGAAGCTCAGTGGGAGCAGAATTCGGGCGTGAGGAATTCAGAATAAGATCCAAAGGGCTGCTCATGGATACAATCAAGATTGCATTGCTCCCCCTTTTTATGATGATTTTTATTCCTCATATTCACTGTAGACATGATAACGATCAAAACAATGCAACTAAAGAACTAGGTTTCAATCAACAAAAGCCGGACACACCCTCTTTCCTCAAATGAATATGTGCTTTTTCTTGCATGCATAGCCTATAGTTGGCTACAAATGTAGATGCTCCTGAGAAATAATTCTATGTGGTCTAAAACCCAGGGTGGAGATTCCTTTCTCTCCACGCCACCTGACTGGCACCACTCCTTTGAGGATTTGTTGTGCTTTTCATCCCACTGAGCTGAACACAAGGGTATATTATATCTTCTTGTCCTCCAGAAACACCCTCTCAGGTGCCCTAGAGCTTCTTTTCTCCTTTCCCCCCTAACATGTTTCTGAACATCACCATCTGCTTAACTGCTTGGTTTGGCTACTGCAATCTTAGGAAGCTGGCAGAAGATGAACTAACAGGTACAAGCAGTTTGAGAATGGCCACAAGCTCTGGACACTCCAAGTAGACATTTCCCTGAGGTCAGTGCATGGGAAGGGGTCCGAGTGTTGGTGCCACCTTGCTTCATGTGTGCTTTGAGCCTGGCAACAGGGTCTACCTGCTGTATGTTAGCTGGCAAGTGACGTTTTCAAATCTGCCTCACTGTCATGCAAACTAGCTTGCCCTGGCAAGGTGGCACATCTTGGCAGAGTCCTGCCCAAAGCAATGTGTGTGCCAAGGGGTCACGTAAATGGAAACCAGCTCCTCTAAGTTTTTGGACAGCATCAAATTCAAGAAGTAGCAAAATTAAAACTGGACAAATCATGGGTCTTCTGAAAATCTAAAGTGCATTCTTCAGGGATTGTTTTGGGTCCTGAGTATGAAATAATAATGTATATTTGGCAGCATTTGTACTTGAGCAAAAGGTTTGAATGAAACTAATGCTCCTCTTTAACTCAGCTTTGAGAGACATCTCTAAAAGGTTTCTTTTTTCTAATCCACTGATGGGTAGTCCCACTCCAGAACTATTCTGGTTCCCTAAGAATACCATATTTGAAATACTATGGGTTGGAGTTGGACTGTTAGTTCCTATTGAAATCATTGGGACAGATTGATTTCAGTGGGAACTAAGCTAACAAACTTTATCTGGAACCTGCTATGTGTGTGTGCATCAGCCTTCCCTACCGTGGTGCCCACCAGAAATTTTGGACTGCAAAGCTGAGCCGTCCAGCTGTCAAAATTTAAACTGTTGGCTCCTAAGAGCAGAGGCCTGTCTCCTATAGCTTAGGTTGCCTTGCACAATAACAGTGACTGGAACCATAATAGTAATCCAGCAGGAAGTACTCCTGAGCAAGCTCTTGTGAAGCTCCCGGGCTTATGCAGGAGAATATTCTGCATTGTACCTTTTATCTTTGCTGTGCAGAAGTCAGCTACTGTAAGGTTTTGCTTTTGTTTGTCTTTTTTTAAAAGAATGTTCAGTTCAAAGCTCAAAATAGGCCCAGCTTCTTGTCTGAAGAAAAGTTTGGGGGGCCCTAGATCTCTTGCATCATTTTAACGAACTCCTATTATTAAATCAGCTTTGTAAACAAACCCACAAAAAGTTACTAGCCTGTTTTTATTTATTTTAAAAACCCCTCTGGGGACACACAGAGGAAGCTGAAAAGAGCTCTGCCCCTCCTGCAGCTGTCCACTGCATTTTTATGGGGTGTATGGAAAAGGAGGGCATCTCCCCTTTGTCAGCCTACTTGGTTTCTGTGCTGAGCCCAGAGGAGGGAAAGGGTGTGCCATTCTGCCTCAGCCAGCCCACTCATTGCGCTTCATCAAATTCCATGCCTTGGTCTGCATGCAGCTCCTTGTCACTTATCGCTAGCAGCCAGCAAGTGTTTAAATACAAGGGTGTATTAACTGTAGGTGTGGCCTGCTGTTTTCACACTCAACGACTAGGAATCCTTGTGTTAGCATTTGCATTCCCTGAAAGCAGGGCCCATACTGAGGCTGACCCCATACAGGTAAATGAGTGGGCTGTTCTTCAGGGGCGTGACACCACTGTGACTTGTGACAGATGCATATCAAGCAGAAATTCACCCAGATAGGGCTCTTTTTAGCCTTGAGGTCTAGCAATGGGAAAAGGAGGGTCCTGTTGAACCTCAAGCCTGCTGTGCATATAGAGGCATATAGAGCCCACGTCAGGTGCAACAAAGCTGGCAACTGTGTGCTGGATGGACATCCCACATTCCATTTGGCGAAAAGAATGAGCAACCTCATATATGCTGTTTCTGGGCAGGTCATCTTGGTAAACTGGAGCGTTTCCTGACCTACGGCTACATTTGCTACTAGGAAATAAATGTATCATCTGCCTGATCCCAGTTGTAGGCTTGTTCCAGTTTGGAATTTTAGCTGTCCAACCACACCCTCACTGAGAGCGGAACACAGATTTCAGATGCTTCTGTAGAGTGAAGAGCCTCATTATTTTCCTGGCTGGGCATAGGAGGCCCCCTCCTGGCGTATATGTTTCAAATTCCTGCCTTAATCTCTCCCTCCTGAAGCCGCACCTAGCGGGCAAGGCCAGGGAGAGAGGAGGGAGGATATGGAACAATGAAGTGCTTTGCTGTGACTAAGAAGTACAGAATTCACACTCGGCTCCTTTGGAGGCTGGAGAGGAGCCAGGCTCCCAAGCAGATTTCTGTTGCTTCCAAATGCACATTTAAGAAGTCTCCCATATTCTGCTGGTATGGGTTGGGCAAGAGTAGAGTTAGGCAGATGGATAGCTAGACTGTCCAGGTGATGAGATCTGTGTCTGTCTAATCTTCATCAAGATTTTAATCTGGAGAAGAGATTGGCCAATGAGGAGCTTGCTTTGGTCCCAGAAAATTGTTTTTTGTGTAGTATTCACCCTTGGATTGGATAAAAATGCCTACTATTTATCACTGTTGTTGTTCTTGTAGAGAATTTATGGGCTGCCCAAGCTTCCAGGGCAGCACATAGATAAAAGAATAAAACATTACAATAACATTATCTCTCCAGGATGTGTTTCTGTTTCTAGGGGTGATACCTTCCCCCTACACTGCATGTGCTATATTTTCTTTCTGGGAAAATCAACTTTCCGTTTGGATGAAAGAATGGATGGCAAACTATAAATAAAGTGGTTTTCTTTCCTGCACCCTCCAGAGAACAGCACATCTGTTGTTGCTGCGATTGTAGTGGAGAACCTGGTTGTATCAAATGTCACAGGCATAAGTTTGATATTTGTGGCAGCAAGCAGTGTCACTCTCCCACAGTCCCATCTGCAAACCTTGTGCCATTTTTTTAAAAAAAGTTTGTATTTTCATTCATTCATAATGCAATTAGGGATGCAGTCATATGCCTACTAATTTAGTAGGCATTACCCAACAGCATTTCTGAGTAAACATTGAGAGAATTGAACTACAATACTGTGCATGCTTACTTGGAGTAAGCCCAAGTGAGCTCTATGTAACTTGATTAAAACTACATAAGGAAAAGTAATGCAGCCGAGGTGGAATCCTAAACATGCTTCCTAGGAAGTAAAAGCCAAAGTTGAATTTGCACAGTAGATGTAACAGTGCACTGATTTTCTTTTTAAAATTAAAAGCATCTATAGAAAGTTGCAAATTTGATCTGAGTAATATTGGATGGGGAAAGGTGCATAACATTTAACCCTCCAGCTGTTTTTGCACTCAGAATACCCTCTCCCCCAGCTGCTGTTCCCACACAGGATATGTTTGGCATACCAATATTTACATTTTGTGTAGTTTTGGTTTACTAATGAAATAGGGATGAAAGTAGGGAAAGGTTGGTTTTTCATTGGAAAAATGGATAGTAGCTTTTGCTTATTAAATTTTAATTAATTGGGTCAAAGTCAAGCAATGGGTAGTATTCAACTAAGTTTCACTCTGAGTAGACCCATTGAAATTAGTCATATTCATTAATTTCAAAGCAAAACCTAGCTGAATACAGTGGTACCCCGCAAGACGAATGCCTCGCAAGACGGAAAATCCGCAAGACGAAAGGGTTTTCTGTTTTGGAGGCGCTTCGCAAGACGAATTTCCCTATGGGCTTGCTTCGCAAGATGAAAGCCCATAGGGAAATCTCCGGGGGCCTGTTTTAAATTGCTGGCGGTCGGGAGCAAAGACTTTCGCCCACAGCCGGCCTTCAGAAGAGGTCCTGGAACTCTTCTGAAGGCCGGCGGGGGGCAAAAGTCTTTGCTCCCCCCCCCGCCTGCCTTCCCGGGACAGCGGAGACTTCTCCGCTGCCCCGGGCGATCTTAAAATGCTGGCGGGCGGGAGCGAAGCGTTCGCTGCCGACCCCCAGCATTTTAAAATCTCCCTGGGACAGCGGAGGCTTCGCTCCCGCCCGCCAGCATTTTAAAATCGCCCCGGGATAGCAGGGGCTTTTAAAATGCTGGCGGTCGGCAGCAAAGCCCTCCTGTCCCCGGAGCTTGCGGGGCGGGAGGTGGGAAGAAGGGCTTTTCTTCCCACCGCCATCCTTCAGAACAGCCTTCTGAAGGCTGGCAGTGGGAAGAAAAGCCCTTGTTCCCCCCCCCCCAGCCTTCAGAAGAAGTCGGGGGACAGACTGTCCCCGGACCTGGTCTGAAGGCGGTTTCCCTAGGAACGCATTAATTGATTTTCAATGCATTCCTATGGGAAACCGTGCTTCACAAGACGAAAAACTCGCAAGAAGAAAAAACTTGCGGAACGAATTAATTTCGTCTTGCGAGGCACCACTGTACCATCCAATAAATAAAACCCTTTCGATCAGTTGACAGCTCATTTTACAGGTCAAGCAGTACAGCAATCCACCAGTCCAGCATAGGAAGGAAGGAAGGAAGGAAGGAAGGAAGGAATGGTGAACACAAGCAATGTTACTTCTCCACCAAATCTGTGCCATGCCATTCTTTGACCCTTTTCTTTCCCATCCATTATTATTTGGAACACTCCCCCTCTTCAGTGCCAGAGTGCACAACAACCCTGGTTCTTTATTTTTCCTTCTCTCTCTCTCTCTCTCTCTCTCTCTCTCTCTCTCTCTCTCTCTCTTTCACGCGCACACACACACACACACACACACACAATAAATGGCAATACAACCATTTCCCCTCTCTCAGCTCCACACAAAAGTTATTACAGGTAGATTTGGTATCATACTGTTGTCCTTGAATGGAGACTTAGGACACCATCACACAAAGGATGGAGACAGACAAAAAACAGCATCCCACAGCTGTGGTACAAGTCTGGCTGTGCAACTAAAACAACAGATGTGAATACAGTCAAACCTCTGTTTACATAACCCTCTGATTATGTAAACTTCGGGATGCACGCGTGAAAATCTCACAAGTATTTTACCGGGTTTCATCCGCACGTGCATGCGCAGGAGGTTGCGGAAACCTCAGGATCCAAACAGACCTCCAGAACAGATCCCGTCCGCAACCGGAGGTACCACTGTATACTGTTCAGGCAACTCTTTGCTTTTTATTTTATATTTAAAGTTCATGCATTTACCTATTCATTCATTGCATTGACTCTTTATTTTTCAAAAAGGAAACTTCTTTTTAAAGCACAAAAAATGGGTGACAAGGAAGTTTCTTGGTGGCATCACTGGAGGTCCAGGTTTGCAGTGCTGTGACACCCCCCCCCCCCCGGACAAGACCATGATACTGTAGAATATGCACATTTGGCTTGAGGACCCAAGTGCTTTGAAAACATCATTTTCTTGACCCAAAGATTTAAATATGGTAGTGACATAAGTTCACTGGCTGTCTGGATAAGCCCTTATTTATTTGGAGTTTGAAACCATGCCCCTTCCCTTCTCTTGAAGCCTGAATTGGGCTGACGGTGCCGTTGTTTTTGCTTCTCTCATGCAACCGCACTCTCAGGCCTTTAGCTTTTTCCTACGCCTCCGCCACCCCCAGTTTCGTAACGCCAGGCCCCACCAGGCTGGGAACATCACTCGTCTTTGTGTCTTGTTGGCCTTTTATACATGAAGGGGAGTGTTTATATGTGTTGTAGCAACCAGGCGGTTTGAGTGTGCCCATAAAGACTGCTGGATCAGTGACTCACTGCTCAGGAACGTGGACTTGGATGGGGAACACATGGAGGGGGAAGCAGGAAGGAAAGCTGTCCTGTGGAGCTCGCAAGTTGGGAGGGAGTGATACACAGCTGAGCCCTTCTACTTTGCCTCCTTGCAGCTCCCATAAAGGTGTACCCAGCCTTCCCAGGACCTGGAAATTAAGGACTTTGGAGTGCACAAGCCAGACTCGCCTCTTTCCTTTCTGTGTGCAGCAGAAAGCAGAGGTGGGGTAGTGAGGGTCTGCAACAGCACTCCCTTTTGAGTCTATATTGCTTCCAGGAGCCAATTTGCTCTTCCTTGTTCCTCCCAGTAGATTCCAGTCCCCTTTTGTGCCTTTGGTTGTGTACACACACAAACAGCAGCTGAGGAATTAATGGTGTACTAGCATCCTTGCTTGCTAATTTTTAAAGTGTGCTCTTGCCAGGGAATCCTGGGTTCCTCTTCCTCAGGAGCGAATAAGTTTCCTCAGTGGGGACATCACTATCAGCAGGTAAGCTTCCCTAAAAGGCTCATCTACTCCTGAGCTTCATCTCAATGCACAGCCACATGGGGAATGTTGGATGCATTCCAGGGCACAGTCTCAGTTCACACAAGGTAACGGCTATGAGACCCAATCCAGGCCCCATGGGAACTAAGTACAAGCCCTGGAACATGCCCCAATTTCCTTCTGCAGTGTGCTGAGGGTTTCATGGCATACATCAGAGGTTCCTCATGTGGAAAGGGTACCCTCATGGCAAAACATTTATTGTTTCCAAGTGGCAGGCTGTGTGTCTTACTCACAAGTTGTTGGTGGACTGACTGGGAGGGTTCCAGACTGCCACTTTGCAGGCCATGCCATGCTAGACCCTTTGCCTGGCAAACCCATCCTTTTTTTGGTCAAATTTACTGCTAAAGGACAAGGAGTCGTTTTGAAACCTCAGAACTGAAATGGACTATGCCAGGAATTGCTTGACCGAAACTAGCTAGAGCCTCTCTTCAACACATCTGCTTGTCATTTGTATCATCATCATCATCATCATTAAATTTGCATCCTTAGATCTCAGGGTGGTTTACAGCATAAAAATACAAGATAAAACACAGTCTAGGGTGCTCATGGATGCACTCATGTCAAGTGTGCCTCCACTCAGAATCCAGTGTGGACTGTACCAACTGTTCCCAGAGCATATTGGGGAGGGGGCCAGACTATTTCAAACATACCATCAGAGGTGTTTTTTTGAGAGAGAAAATTCTTTCTCTAACCCCCCCCCCCGACTGCCGCTTCCGGTGATCCACCCCTTTTCCTCCCCCTTCTACCACAGATTTAAATATGGTAGTACAGTAAGCCCCACCTGTTCGTGCCAGTTTTGTGAATACTTCCGTTGCGTTGTTGTGTTAGAATCATAGAATTGTAGAGTTGGAAGGGACTACAAGGTTCATCTAGTCCAACCCCCTGCAGTGCAAATATTTTGTCCAACATGGGGCTTGAACACATGACCCTGAGATTAAGCGTCTCGTGCTCTACTGACTATGTGCCCTCTCCAGTTTTTGTTTGTATGCACACTGGCAGTGGGATAAGTCTGTATATTCTTGCATACTTTGTTGAATGCTGAGTACTGTAGCTGCTGTTGGTCATAGCTCACTTCCATTTAAGTTTAAACAGTAGAGCTTGATGGATGGTCTTGAAACTTGCAGGTTTGAAACCTTGAGGACTTGAAACCTGCAGCTCTTTAAAAGAACAAAAGCTGAGAATCAGGATTCTGCTCTGCATGGCAGACCATGTTCCATTATTTGTGGTGTAGTAGTTTATCATGTGTGCCATAAGCCGGGGGGCAGTCAGGACAGGACCTACGTGCAACAGAGGGGGTGATTGGAACTCGCCCTTCCTTGCACAAATGTTGTGAAGCCAAGAAGGAGCCGATAGGAATCAGAGCCGTCCGGATATGGCCGGCTTCCAGGTGTAGCTATGCCACTCTGGAGAGGGGGGCAGCTTTTGTTCAGGCTGTCATTGTGTGACTTCCGGGGGAAGGAAGTGATTCCTGGTGTTGCTGGTCCAGCGGTGGCCAGAGTCTTTGGGAGACGAGGAATTGCCCTCGCAGGTGTTGTTGTGGACAAAATGACTGCCCTTGCTGGATTTGGGGGCTGGGGGGTGGTGGGATATCCTGATTCCGAAGAACCACCCTTTCCCCCCAGAGGCCACATGTGAAGTTTGTCCCAGATTTGCAGACTTTATTACTAAAGCAGATGTTGGCGCTGCATAGCCAGTAAAAGACTGGAAAAACAGGACAGCTTGTGTGAGTAAACAGCAGAGGGTTTGGGTTAGAAAAATCAGTTCTGCTCTGTTTGATTGCAGAATGGGTACTCTCAGTGCCAGAAACTGAGAATCCAAGATTCACAATCCCACTAAATAACTATTTCTAAAGTTTCCGTTGTTGTTATATGATGGGGTTTTTCTTTACCAGCCTTTGCCAACCTGGTACTCTCCGGAGGTTTTGGAATACAACTCCCATCAGCCACAGCCAGCACAGCCATTCTGTACAGTTCAGCACTGGACCAGGATTTTCCCAGGCACTGCACTGCTTGTCTGGCAAACACGGGTCACCTGCAAACCTTAGAACAGTAATATCTGCCTGATACCTGACGAGGACAACACTAAAAGTACCACCATATCAAAAAACAGTTTGTCAGAGCATGTTGACCTGGGTAAGAAGGACTGCTGTAGTCATTTGATTACATGCCAGATAGATTATTTGAGATGTTATCGCAATAACAACAGCCCTATGAGGTAGACAAGTGTTTTTATCGCTGTGTTGGGGCTGAAAGTTCATGGCTTACTTACAGCCACCAGCTGAACCCATGCATAAGAGAAAAAAGGTCTGAACTCCTAGTTTAACACATTCTGTTATCACTATGCTACTTAAATAGCCAAAGTCCACGTTAGAACCAGATTCTGTTCTCATTTGTAAAGCAACCAGCCCAATCCTCTGGATTCCTGTAAAATGGGTGTCACTGTAGCCACATACACACTGTTGAAAGTTACTCTAGGTCTAGGATATTTGACCAGTGATGCTAATGCCCTACTGTGCCTCCTTTCTTCCAGTGAAGATCCTCAGAGGATTGCCTTGTGCAGAATGGCTTCTACCATGACGGCCCCTTTAAGGAGGCCCCAGTCCTCCTTTCCAGGAGACAGTCAGGCCAGCTGAAAAGCAGAGTATGGAGCAACTGGCACCACCAAGACCTAAGGGCTCTTGGAGCTCAGAAGTTTAAATAGCCAAGAGGTAGTAATCAGGAGAGGAAGAAGTCTGGCTTGGTGGAGAAGGAAAGAGAGGAGCAGAGGCCTGAGGGACAGCCATCTCTAGTATCCAGTGCAATTTCTTTCTTGGCCAGGGCATGGGGGACCTGACAAGAGGCACTCCCTACCACCCTAGTACTCTTGGTAGAGGATATTGGGGAACCTGGCCATTTGAGTGCCCATTGGGTGTCCTTAGAAGGCACCAACAAGAGGACTGATGCCTATATCCCATAGCAGTGGGAAAGGGGCTATTGGGGTGCCCCACGCCCCACAAGCTAGAAATAACTCATTGTGAACCACCCAAGATGATTGGGACTGGGGTGAACTCCTGGTGTCTACAGCAGAGGACACAGGCATGGAGAAATGCGAGAGAACTTTCTGAGAAGGTTTTGGTATTGCTTTGATAGTTTGTAAAAATTTGGGACTGTATTACCCAGGAAAAGGTGTGTGAGATTGGGGGCCTTAGCTTGCAGCAAGGGCCGCAGCTCAATCCATCTGGATCTGCTGCACTTTGCCTGCCTTGCCTTGAATTAGGACTCATGTTTGAGCATATTCACCCATAGACTGTGGGGCAGTCAGTGTGCCAGTCCCTTTGGGTAATGTTGCTCTGTCCCAGCTTAACACCTGCAGGGCCTTGTATGGTATACCCTCCATGCAGCACCTCAGTTGCATTGCTTGCCACACCAGTCTGGACGTTTTGCTGTAGTGATGCAACCCCACAAATCGTAAGCTTTTCTGTGTCATGTTTGGACCCTTTCCTTCCTCTGAGGAGCTCAAGGTGGCTACCTAGGGCTATCTCATTTTATTATTGTAACCAACGTGTGAGGTTGTGAGACAACAAGACCATACAAGCCAGTGGTCTACACAGATACGTGGGGATTTTCAGCTTGGTCTTTTTCTCATATGTCAAGCCTGCATTCTAGCTACTGCTGCAAAACAAAGAAGCCCAAACCAGTCTGTTGAAACGCTGCCGTTAGTCACGTTGCTTGAAAGGGTGGTGACCAGAAATGACTTCTTAAAAAATCATTTATAAAGCAATCATAGCAGCATTACGGTGTAATAGCACTATACTTCTCTTTCATTTAAAAACAGTATAGCTGGGAAAGCATTTTTGCACTGATTAAAAGATTGATTAAAAATAAATGGGGTTATAAAGTGGCCTAAACCACAAGGGCTATAGTGGATGCATGCTGAACTTCAATTGTGAACCGCCCTGTGGTCTTTTGATGAAGGGTGGTATACAAATTTAATAAAGAAATAAAATGGTCTCACCCACCACTGCTATATTGTACCCACTGTGTTCCAAATAGCATGGCAACTGAAAACTCAGTTGCAGCTCTGATAGTAGCTTACAGCAAAGGAGAAGTTTGGGGTCAGTATGTAGGAGTCATAACACCCTTCAACTGCTTGAATTAGGTTGCCAGAGAAGACCATAATACACCAGTTTTTAAAATTTGTAATATCCTAATTCATTATTTTCGGCATTATAGCAATCAGATAGTGTGAATGCCTGACGGCTTAAAGAATGAAACAGACAAATTACCAGCGCCTAACTAGGAATTCCAAGCAGGATAGAGTTTGCTCCGTTCAGGAATTCCCTCTGCAAAAGGCAGGGGCAAAGGACAGTTTGGGCTTTTGCTGGACAGACTTGAGGGGGGTCCTAAAAATGTTCAAGTTCCCCAAAATCACAAGGTTCTTCATCAGGCAGAAAAGTTTTCTGCGTGGGAAGCTGGAATTGTCAGTGTTCCGTCGCCTTTCCTCCTGTGCCTCGTTCCCCGTTTTCCCTTGGGCTTGGCTCGTGACTTTTCCCAGCAATTCCCTGCCTCCCCCCACCCCCCGGTCCTCTACTTTTTCAAATAGTACCATTCCAGGAGTCATAAATCTGCCTATCTTTCAGCCCCAGTCCCAGCGCTGTGTACGGCGGTGGCTATTTCCAGCGTGTCCCAAGAATGCCAAGCGGGGGATGCACGCTATGTGCTGCTTGGGTGAAAACCAATATCGGTTCCAATCTGCCCCCTCCTCACCCACATGCCTGCCTGCACGCTTTCCTTCTGCATGCAGGCACACCATGGCTGGGCCGGGCTCTGTTCAGAGAGGAACAAGAAGTTGAATTAACAGCAGAAGGCTTGGTCTAATTCTGATCTGAGGTGGCATCCCAATATCTAGGAGGCACCACTTCAAACTGCCTTGTGGGGGGTGGGGGCAGCAGAGGATAACATAATTGTGAGTTGCTTCATACCAAAAAATATTCCCATCTAGAAGATCGGCATGTCCAGGAGACCAAGCTAGAACCTTTCCCCCTGAGGGATTATTATTCTTTGCATGGTAGAGTGTACATGTCTTGGGAGCCCCCACCCTGAAATGGTACAGTCATGACTTAGGAGGACCAATGCAGTGAGAACAGGTCTGTCTGCAGCTAGGAAAGTGATGGGGAAATGCAGTGGAAAGCATGGATTGAACAGATGGTTAATGGGAAGATGTGTATACTCCACAACAAGCAAATCAGGGTGAATGCTCATTGTCATATAAATGTCCCGCAAACAAATCAGAACAAGTGCAAGCAAATCAGAGTGAATGCCCAGTAAACAGGTTGTCTAGAGGAGCCCATTACTAATCAGAGCCTATTACTGAATTACAGTATTTCCTAATCATAGCATCCCACTTTCCTTTTTTGCTG
Source organism: Podarcis vaucheri (assembly GCF_965113315.1). Classification (NCBI taxonomy): domain Eukaryota; kingdom Metazoa; phylum Chordata; class Lepidosauria; order Squamata; family Lacertidae; genus Podarcis; species Podarcis vaucheri. The sequence continues at coordinate 32,284,346 of NC_138751.1, forward strand.
CTTTGGGCAAGTGCCATATCAGACTATATGCACCAGAGGGCAGCCTTGACTTTCAGCATTTTTTTCAGGCAAGTGCCACAAACGTAATGTATTAGTCATGGTGTCATTCTCCACTATGAACAAATTTTCTGACAATAACAATAACTTAGTGTAACTTAAAGCAAAGTACATATGCTTTGAAATAGTCACATTCTCTTCTCCTGCATAGGCCTGCCTCTATTTCACCTCCTTTCTCTGTTGTTTTCCTGTGCTTATTATGGATTGTAACTTCCATAATGCAGGGACCTGTCGTGCCTGTTTTCTTAAAGTGCCAAGGACATAGATGGTGATAGACAGATTTAACAATAATGTGGAGGAGGTGGAAGAGGCTTACAGGGTGTGTGTGTAGTTTTGCTGCTCTTAGTCACTCTCAAAAGTTGATTATAGTTCCTTATTTTAACAATTTCCCCCTAACTTTACTGCACCTTAGTAGCTCATAATCCAATTACAGGCTGTCTGCTCACACTGAGAACTATCAGTCCTCGTGCAGCACATCAGCCACGAATTACAGTGGTGCCCCGCAAGACGAATGCCTCGCAAGACGGAAAACCCGCTAGACGAAAGGGTTTTCCGTTTTTGAGCTGCTTCGCAAGACGATTTTCCCTATGGGCTTGCTTTGCAAGACGAAAATGTCTTGCGAGTGTTCCGATTCCCCCCCCGATTCCCCCCCTTTTTCTAAGCCGCTAAGCCGCTAATAGCCTTTTAGCCGCATAGCCGCTAAGCCTTTAATAGCCGCTAAACCGCTAATAGCGCTAATCTGCTAAGCCGCTAATAGGGTTGCTTTGCAAGACGAAAAAACCGCTAGACGAAGAGACTCGTGGAACGGATTAATTTCGTCTTGTGAGGCACCACTGTATAGTCCAATCAGGATTATGAAAGTGTCTGCTTTTGCAGCATGCCTGAGAAAACAACAACATAAATTGGTGAGGGTTTATGTCTAGCAGGGCACACAACGCAATATAAATTGGCTTGGTATAGCTTGTGCCCCCCAAAATTGTACATTGGAAATAAAGGAAGCTCTTAAAAAATGTTCACAAAATGTCACATGATGAGATGGATGTTTTCCCAAATGCTGCCACAAACAATAAGCAGCAAGTACCCACAAAACTTGTGCAATCACATTCTTCACAGCTCTGAACAGTAACAATATATGTGGGAGAGATAATTATAGTTTTGCCATGGTCAAAATACTGCATTGGACTGCTCTGAAAAATGTGGTGTCTTAAAGGGAGAAAGTCCTTTAGTGGTGGGGCCAGTGCTGGGTTTGAGAAGGTTTCTGCAAGGTGGGCTTCTTCCACATAGGCAGGCCCTACAATTAGGCAGCGAGAAACAGCCTCAGGCAGCAGCAGTCCCTCCAGTATTCTCAGTGAATCTCCTAAACCAGGTTTAGGGGACTCTTGGCCTTCCAAATGTTGCTGAACTAAAAGTCCCATCAGCCTCAACAAGCATGGCCAACAGCCAAGAATTATGAGAGTTGTAAGTTCAACAACATCTGGAGGGCCAAAGGTTCCCCACATCTGCCCTAAACTAGCCTGCCACCATTAGGTTCAGTGGAGGCTGTTGTCCCATCACCAGTGTGGAAATGATTCAATTGCCAGTGCAGGACATGGAATGAGGGGCATCACCGTCTCCTTTGCCCCATTCAAGGTGTGGGCCCTGCAGCCCAAGAAAGCAGCAGTTGCCCTAGCCACCTGCCAGAATTGGCCCAGATAAACTTCTGGTCACAGGAGCTAAAAGGTTTCTGTACCCCTGTTCTACACTGATTGGCAATAGCTCTACAGAGTTTCAGGTAGGAGATGTTCCCAGCTTTAGCTGGAGATGCTGGGAATTGAACCTGGGACCTTCTGAGCTTCAGCCCTTCCTCAAGAGAGAAGAGACACTTATTAGTTGATGTAGGGAAGAATTAAAGACGCCTTCAGTGGGGATTGCTTTCTCCCCACAGCACAGGGAATGGGGCAGCCAGCAATAAGAATCTCATGATTTCATTCTTGTGTCTTGCAGGATGAGGTGAAGCTGCCAACCAAGCTGAGCATTAGTAAGTCTTTGAAAGAGACAGAAAAAGAAGGGGAAGAGGTCGTGGTGGATGAGGAGCATCCTGAAGAGGAACATATTGAGCTCTCCTCAGATGAAGAGGTGGAGGTGGAAGAGATTATTGAGGAGTCACGGGCAGAACGCATTAAGAGGAGCGGTATGAGGAAAGTGGATGACTTCAAGAAGGCCTTCTCCAAAGAGAAGATGGAAAAGACCAGGGTGAAGACCAGAGAGAACCTGGAAAAGACCAGGGTGAAGACCAGAGAGAACCTGGAGAAGACCAAGCAGAACCTGGAGAAGACCCGACACAACCTGGAGAAGAGGATGAACAAGTTGGGCACCAAGATTGTCACCAATGAGCGCAGGGAGAAGATGAAGACCTCCCGGGAGAAGCTGAAGAAGTCCTTCACCCCCGACCACGTGGTCTATGCACGCTCCAAGACAGCTGTCTACAAAGTACCACCATTCACGTTCCATGTCAAGAAGATCCGAGAGGGGGAGGTGGAAGTGAAGGCCACTGAGATGGTGGAGGTTGGTGGCGATGAGGCAGAGAACACAGATCTTATGAGGGGTGAGAGCCCTGAGATGAGCACCCTCTTGCATATTAAAGAAGAGGCGGACACGATGCTGGCAGACAAGAGTGACAGCGAGTGAGGCTAGAGTGGCATTGGAAGACCATCAAGAGCTGACCATGTAATCTTTCACGTTTCCCCCTTTTGGCCTCACATGGGTGTGCACACACACACACACAAAATATATATATATAGATCTTGCAGCCCCGCCCCCCAAATGCGGCACGAAGGTGCATTTTTGTATATTTCTGTTTCAGCATATAGAGCACAGGACTTCATAGCAATCCATCAAACACCATTCCTACAACTGAGAGCTTGCTTTGCCTGCCAGCCTGCTGTGGCAACACCCCTCGCCCGCCCACCCCAAGGTGCTATCAGCAAAGCAATCCATTTGCATGCCCAAGAAGCATGCTGCCTCTTAACTATTCTCCTTGGGGCTCAAGAATGCTTCCAGGGACCAGAAGACAAGATTAGATGGACAGAAGGAAGAGCAGCGTGGTGCAGAACCGAAAGAAGAAAGGGTTTGGCACAGTACTTTACTGAACTGGGGGAGGAAAAGTGACTGAGGAGGGATGCAAATGTAATGCCATGCGATGGTGCAAGAGGGAGGTCTGTGCACCCCGCAAACCATTTTTCAAGAGATTATTTTTTATGCAGTCACACTCTAAGGGCACACATGAAAGAACAGCAGCTGCCGCTGTGCACGCTGGAAGGAGGAGAGGAGAGGAAAGGTGTCGAGGCAGGGTCCCCTCCAAGCTATTTGGGCTGTTCGCTGAGTCTGGCCAGGAGCCACGCTTGCAACATGGCTCCAGTGGTCAGTGCTCATTTTCTGGGTTAGGGCTTGGTGGGGAGTGGCAGACCAGTAGGTGTGGCTGTGAAGGAGGACAGAGAGCACAGAGAAAAGATGGATTGTGAGTCTTTGGCTGCAAGTAAAGTGTTAATAGCAAGAGCCAAGAGGAAACTCTTGTCCAGTCAGCCAGCCACCTTAACCCCTGTCCCTGAGCTGGATCCTGCGCACTGAAGATGGCTTTCTGCAGTGCCTGGGTTTCAGGTCAACATCTGTACCTTCCTGCTAGGCTGACTTGCAGCAGCCCATTTTTAACTTGGGCACTGCTGTTTGGGGTACCCATATGGGTTTGCTGTCCCTATATTGACTGAACTTGCTGCTAGGGGAGGGCTGTGGGGAGGGGGCGTTCAGTGACCCAAGACGTCTTCGTTGTGTGGGTAAGGTGCTTCTCAGCAAACTCCCCACACTTCCTTATAGCTACCTCTTTGGGCTTTTCTTTTTTTTAAAGTTTGTGGGTGAGCCTGAAGCCTCACTTTTTTCCCAAGCACCACCAAAAAGAGGCTTCTTTCCATGGTGTTCAACACATGCAGCTGCCTACACACACACATCTCTGGTCCACCAATTCATGAAGTGGTTGAGCAGCCCCCTCTTCCCCACCTCCTGCTGCGATTCTCCTACACTCCCCTGTGGGATCAAGGAGGGAAAGTCGGCAGCATGCTCAGTCCCAGCAGCGAACTCTGCCAGCGTTCCCTTGGCAGTGGTGCTAACAGGGCAAGATTTTGGGGCAGACATCTCAGCAGATTGAGCAGATGGGCCCCCAAACCTAGCAAGGGTAGCTTTATCGTATTTTGAAACAAGTAATGCACATTGCCACCTGCAGCAATGAAGTAGTAATGCATTGCCATATAAGCTAAAAGGCCGGAAAAGGCCATTAAATCCAGAGCCTAAAACAACCCACCAGTGACACTGTACCTCCACCATTCCATGCCCAGCATTTCCACCACAACCTATACCAATGCTGCCTGCTCTAGCAACTCAGCCAGTAGCTTGGCTGAGCCATCCATAGCCCGGTAAGGAGGTAGAGTGTGTGTGTGTGTATAGGGATGTTCTTACTCAACCATGGAGTGTGCAAGCTCCCACCACACTAGAGTTTCCAGTGAGCCTTTCTGTTCTTGTTACGTTGCTGTGGATCTTGCGTCCGGGAGAAGACAGGAGTGCCCAGAGTACCAGATATGCTTGGACTTTTCTTAAGGCCATCACACATAGGGCAGAGACCACACACCACTCTGGGGAGAGAGCAAGGGACAGGGGGAGGCTTGTGCCAAGCTGCTGCATTGTTCCTTTTCTAAGACTGCATCCTGGTGAGCAGCATGACTAATAAACTTCCTTTTCTAAAAGAACAGGTGTGAGGTGTTTGCAAGGGGCAGGGGGGAGAGCGGCATCAGGCAGGTCACTCAGGCAGGTGCAGCGCAGCACAAAGCCGCACACATTAAGGGGATTTCTAGGCTCGCTTTGTTTCAGGTGGGATTCAGTCACCGCCAAATTCAGGTTGTGCAGCGAAAGCCAACCTGGTGCTCTTGCTAACCATACTTTCTGTGCCGTAAGGAAAGCGACGGGAAAACACACTGGAAAGTGGGATAGGGGTTCCTTGACACAATATTGTATAACGTCACTGCAAACAAATTAGAATGAATGCTCAATAAATAGCCAACATCGTCTCACCTCCCTGCAGACTTTGTGCACACAAATCGGAATGAATGCTCAATAATTGGGGTGTCTGAAAGAAAGCATGATTCTTATTTTTTATTCTTTACCGAAAGGGCACATTAAGGCAATACCTTTAACAGGCCAAGTAGGTGTGCAAGGTTTAAAGTTCTCCAGAACTCTTCATAGCAAGCAAAACTGGGGGGTGGGCACTAGTGCTGAAACCATGGAACCTGTATTTAGTATGTGAATTGGGGGGGGTAGGGGTCAAGTGTCCTTAACAGTGCCATTTTTTTTATTTTGAAGGGAAAGCAGCCAGTTGGAAGCTGTTGCTAGGGAGGACAGGCAGACTAAATCGCAACCTCACCTCCCTTTCTGTGTCCTGAGGAGAGGCTGGATAGGTAGAAGAGGGCTTCTAGGTAAGAAGACACAGAGGGTGGCACTGCTTTCCAGCTTGCTCCTCGTTCCTCTTAGCATCACCCTTTAGGAACTTGGTTGGGAGGCGAATGGAGGCAAAACTAGAATCAGCTGGCTCTGACTCTACTTCCTTTTGTCTCTGCCTTCTGCCCTACTGGTCCCAATGGACACTTATCAGCGCTGGATGAGAGCTGTAGTCCAGCAACTCCTGGAGGGCACAATGTTGGCTAACCTTGCCCTGGGCAGTGCAGCATAGATAGCTGGTTGCAGATGAAGCAGCCACGTTGTTCTCTCACATGCTCACCTGCATTCTCCTGGGTGAAGCAATGATGGAAATTCACTGCTGCAAGCCTAATACCTCCTGTTATGCCACTCGAAGGAGGATAGGTAACAGAAGAAAGCAGTTGTTCCTGCCTCAGCATGATGGCACCAAGATTGGTTGCTATCACCCCACTGCCTGTGATTGCAGCGCTTTACCTGTTTGTGCACATTCTCTTTGGGTGGCACAGCAGGGTCATGAAGAGGGAGCAGGCAAAAGGAGCAGCCTCTGCATGCTCACTTACCCTCTCTCACTCCGTGGCATGATGGAGACAGTTGAATTCACTGGGCCCAGTCCCCGTGCCACCTAGTAAGGTAAGGGATCCCTGGACGGTTAAGTCCAGTCAAAGGCAACAATGGCGTGTGGCGCTCATCTCGCTTCAGGCCAAGGGAGCTGGCGTTTGTCCACAGACAGCTTTCTGGGTCGTGACCAGCAGGACTAAACCGCTTCTGGCACAATGGGATGTCGTAATGAGTGCCAGTACACGGAAACACCATTTAGCTTCCAAACACAGCGGTGCCTATTTGTCTACTTGCACTGGTGTGCTTTCAAACGGCTAGTAGGGGAGCGGCAACCTCTTTTCTAGGCTCTGTTGCAGGGCACAGGATGGCCGAGGATTATCTGAGCACCTCTTTTTACACCACCACCAACTGCAGATTGGCTGCTTTTCTTTCAAACAAAAAGCATCACTTTTAAGTATGCCCCTTTTAAAATAGTGTTGTTTGTCCCTACACAAGACAAGCCAGGAGACACCACTCAGAACTATTTCCACCCAAGTAGTTCCTTAGTCAGGATCTGAAAGTGTGAATTCCATTTTCCCCTCCAGGTGGCAGCAGCTCCCCTTCAGGTAGGAGCATTACAAAAAAAACCCAAAAAAACCCAGAAGGGCACTGCCATTGCTGGAACACTGATACAGTCCATGTTTGTCAGCCATCTAGTTTCTTAGACCTCGATAGGAAAGAAGCCTAGCTGGATGTCATCAGCACCATTCTTCCCCTCCTGGGGAATCTTCGCCTACCCATTTGATCCTATTGGGGAGCATCCAGTGCTAATCCTACTCAGAGTAGACCCACTGAAATGAATGAGCACGACCAACTTAGGGCCATTCATTCCAATGGGTCTACTATGAGTAAGACTGGCACTGGATACGCTTTGCGCAGAAGAAGTCGGGTTTAAAACCAGGTAAGTTTGAAACATCCCACTGGTTTGTTCAGTAAGAGTTGCACAGCTGCCTCCTTCAACAACCAGGGGGGTTATGTACACCCTTTCAAGGTGATAAGGTACGGGACCAGTGCTTTGACCTATAAAGCAAATAGTACCTTGGGGTGGGGCAGTTCCAATCAGGAGAATGGCAGAGAGTATCTGAAGAAGTGTGCATGCACAGGAAAGCTCATACCAAGAACTAACTTAGTTGGTCTTTAAGGTGCTACTGGAAGGAATTTTTTTATTTTGACTATGGCAGACCAACACGGCTACCTATCTGTAAGAGGGGGAAAGGTTAAACTACTCATCCATTAGCACCACGACACCAGTTCAAATTTGAGGGGTGGGGAACCAGCATTTAAAAATTGCATATCAGATTATGGATCTCCTACTGTTCTGCCTAGTTGTGCCTTTATTTGTGCCAATGGTGCAGCCTTAAACGCGCCCTTCCCATCACCCCCAAACAGCTGGCTTTGGCTTAGACCTAGCTGAATCTCTGGAAGTAGCAGCACCGGCCCAGGATGTTTTGTCACTTGAGGCAAAACAGAAAAAGCCCTCCTCTGCCCACAGCCCCACAGTTGCTGAATGGAGGCAGCCAACAGAAGCCCTGGCAGGCTGAAGGTGGCAGGAGAAGAAAAAATAGGAGGCTGGAGAGGAGCAGGTAGAGGACGAGGTGGGAACCAAGCACAGGAGGAGGTGGGTGGCATGCTCCCCAGAGCCTGGGTCTGCTGCCCCTCCCAGCTGTCCCTAGCCTGCTGCCTAAGATGATTGCCTCATCAAACCTCCTGGGTGGGCCAGACCTGGGAAGTAGCCAGCGACTAATTCCCCGCTGGATGCAACATTCAACAGGAGGTTCTTGGCAAAGCCATCACTGATCCCACAGCACATCATCATCTGTTGGGACTTGCCAGGAAGAGGTGAAGGGGCTTTTCCAGAGTTGGCCCCTCCTCGCTCTGTAAGTGGCCCCAGTGACGTGGAACACAGATGGTGACAGAATGAGTGGGTGGGTGATTGATACATTACTTTGGAACTCCAGAATGGAGTCCTCCGTTGAGCAATGAATAAGGACAAAATGATAATGCCAAAATTCCACAGCTGCTCGCTTCTATCTGTAAATATGGATTTCCCATTCTTCTGACTTTGTGCATTTCACTTCAAGAAAGAAAGAAAGAAAGAAAGAAAGAAAGAAAGAAAGAAAGGGGTGCCCTTATCCTTGAGTTTTCTTTGATGTTACTGAGCATGATGGGAAATGGTAAGGGACTGGGCTGATTTACCCACCCATATCAAGGGAGAGTCAGAAGTACCACAAGAGACTCCACAGATCTTTGGCAGCTGGAAAGGACAGATAACTACAAGCAAGTCTTCACTGGAACAGAGGGAAAGGAAAGGAAAATCTTCTGGGTGGTATACAACCAGCTTTACTCAGAGTAGACTCAATGAAACATGTCCACGACTAACTTAAGTCCATTAATTTAAGTGGGTCTGCTTTCAGTGAAAATTAGTTGAATACAGCTGTCTGCACAGATAAGCATTTGCGTGGGATTCGCAGGGGAGAAGACAAAAGGGCAAGACAGACCACAGCAGAAGACCTTTTATAAGATCAAAGCCAAAGCACAATAACCACAAGTTTCAACTGTCACTGCGGCATTTATTGACTTGAAAGCAAAGGTCATCATCGCCCAGTGACATCACAGCATATGTGGGTAACTCCGAAAAGATTTCAGATTACCACAAAAGGCATGTTAAGAAATAAATAAAGACATTTCACAAAATGGTTTGCTCAAAATAGGTGGGTACCACAACAAGGTGTTGCAACAGACCATACACACTTGCTTTCCCCCCCACAATCCCCAGCCACAACACCTAACAATGCTGTCATATCGTTTACATATCTAAGCCAACCCGAGGAGCACCAGATCTTACCCAAGTCTGTAAAGCCTCTGAAACCACTAACAAGGTCTGACCGGAATCCTTCTTGGGGTGGCTCATTAAGTGCAACTGGGAAACAATGTTGCAGGGCAGAGTGAGCCTGATCCAAATTTCTGCCAGCCAGTCAGCTAGTCATGCTCTTTCCCAGGAAACTACATTCCATCCCCCTCCCCCGCCCCAAAAAGCGAGGTGGTATTCCTTGGCTATAGAGCATGCTCAGTCTTCATTGGTCTGTTTTGGGTCCCCCTCCTTTTTTGGGGTTTTGTCCCCAGTTGTTTTGTTTGTTTGTTGGGGGGATAGTTCTGAAATCTTGGCTTTTCTGTGAACCTGCTGATACCTCCCCTTGTGTGCAGATGGAGCCATTTTGACCACACAAGGATCCATAAATAATAATAAAACATATTGGCTCCCCACAACTGCGAGTCTCCCAGAATTCTATTCTACCTGACATTCAGATATGCCATAGGCATGAACTTAAAGCATAGTTGCATAAAAGCACTCCACAATGAGTGGCTTGCTAAGGTTTTCAAAAAGATCATTGCTGGCCGTGGGTTCATACGATTACCGCTGCAAGCTCCCCAAAAATGATACAGCAGCCATGTTCAACTGAGAATCTTTGCCACAGGTGGTCTCTATCAAAACATTTCACAGTCTGGCTGGTCCACATTCAGCTGTTAATCCACTTTCCCCACATTCAGATTTAGGCTGGAATAGTCCATGCCTGCAGCTATTTGATTTGGCATATGCGAAGCAGCTTCAGTACCCATCCCCTTTTGTTTGTGTCCCTGCCTTCTAATTTATTAACTCTGTTATGCCAGTTAAGTACTGTACCCAGGGCCGAATTTAGGTTTGATGAGGCCCAAAGCTACTGAAGGAAATGGAGCCCTTTATATGTCCAGCTGTCCTTTGTCAACAACAAATTGTCGCTGTTTTTTGTGTTGAATATATGTTATATGGTAATTTATGGACCTAATAGGTATCTAAAGCCATTTGTACATGTTGCCATGCAACCAGTCCATGCAGGCACCCTATATATAGAAATGAGCAAATCAGTGATATTTTAGGGAGCAGGCTAGCACCGGGGCCCATTACTGTACTTAGATCACAGGAGCCTACACAACACAAGCACTGTTGCGGTATATATAGGATTTATTTTGTTTTTTTATCTAATATTTTGGAAATGTACATCCAGGGGTTTTTTCCCTTTAATTTTTTTGGGGGGCCCCAAGAGAGTGGGGCCCTAAGCTATGGCTTGTTTAGCTTATACGTAAATCCGGCACTGACTGTACCAACAGGGCATGCACGCAGATAGCTTTTTAAATTAAAAAAACATACACACACAAAATCCTCACCTAAGAAGTGTGCAAAAGCACAGTCAGCCAACTGTAAATTTGCTTGTGCAGTTTTCTGGTTTCATGCAAATCTGAGGGTCAAAGGAAAGCTGGATAAGAAATGAACACACTGATGAAGCAGTGGGTGTGAAAAGCAGAGTAGCAGAAAGTGGTAATTTATCCACCCAGCCCCCCCCAAACACAACAAATTGTATGTAACCCTGAGTAGAGAGGTTTGGAGCCCCATCTCCCCCAACTTATTGGATTACAATTGATAAGGGTCTACATTCAGGTGGGTGTTGCTTGATGGTAATATCATTTAGACAATGCAAATTAAATAGAAATGCAAACAGCTGTCAATACACAGTAAACTCCAGTGTGGACGAGCCCTCAGACAATAATTAGGTTAACATGTCTACACTCACTACATATTAATCAGGTCTTAAATTGCATAACCCAGTTGAGCAGCCCACCAAGAAAAAACTAGCTTAGCCAGTGCACTTCACGGCTGTAGAATGATTTCTTCCAGGGTCTGCTGCTACCTATAGGATTGTGCCCCACCCACCCATGCAACAGAGTCACTGTGTCCCCAACAGCTGCAGGAGTTGCAGCACTTCAAAAAAGTGCCACTTTGCAGCATGAAGGTGCCACAATGGTGAATACATTTATTCTTTCCTATCACCTATCTATCTATCAACTATAAACGTAAGACTGTCATCACACAGCCCCCATTGGAAGACTTGCATCACAATCCTGGATTTGTATGAAGCTAGAGTGCACATATGATCTGGCTGTTGGGACCAGCTGTGAACTATTTTGACCAACTGTCACAGCCAAACTATACAGGATACTGGAAAATGAGTGATCAAATCTTGTACCCTTTTAAAAAAAATATTATTTTTGTCAAAACACAAAGCAACTGTGTGGTGTGCGCACATTTGTGTGTGCATGAGAGAACTGAATAAAATAATCCAGTTGGGGCAGTGGGATACCAGTCCAACGTTGGAAATAATATAGGGACCTGTGCAGTTGCCGGTAGTTTGTGGGAGATTTAGAGCAGGGAAGCAGCACAGTAGAATGGGTTAATTGCTCCATCCCTCAGCATCATGTCTTAATCCAATTCGTACTTCTCTCCAAAACATTTTGAAACTAAAACTTTTATTCCTGGATTTCCCAGCAGCTCACTGGTTTATCTCTCAGTGGGCTGCTAAACCCAGGCCTGTGGATTCTTATATACAAATAATAATAATCCTGCACATTGATCCGTAGCATGTCAGGGAGAAGGCTAGGCTGGCAGTTAACTCAGTTAGTTTTGCCACAGCCTGATTATTGAATTGAGATAACATGGAGTCAATTATTTTCACTGGTAGTACCAGTGTTATGGAATGCCCTCCCTGGTGAAATACAAGAGGTTCCATAAGTATTGGCATTCTGCTGGCTCTTTAAAACATGCCTGTTGAGGTAAGCTTTCCTCTGATTTCCTGGTCTGTGATTTTAACAGACTTGTTTATGATATATTTTAATTAGGGATGTTTTTCTACTTTGATCTTACTGTTTTACTATGATTGACAGCTTGTTATTTTGCTGCTGGCTTTTTCTGCTTGGGAAATGCATTGACACTTCTTCTCAAGATGAAAGGCGGTGCATGTAGGAGGAAAATTGACCTGACCTGTGTGTGATTAATTAACAAAATAATCAGCTGGGTACCTAAATTCCAAACATAGGGCTTTGCACACCCCTCCAGCAGGAGAGAGCCCCCAACAGAATTAAAAACAATCTCAGAGTTAAACAGCAGTATTGCTAGTAGGTTGCTAAACCTTTTTGTATATCCCATTTAGTGTACTTTAAAACGCCTGCCCCCTCTCTCTACCCCTGTAGCAATGAACAGACCACATACAGTTCAGTAAGTTTTAAATGCTTAACTTACTAAATCCAAAGGTCCAATTCATGTGTTATTTCATGCAGCAGCAAAAAGAACACAGGCAGATTACTTTTGGGTGCAAAATACAGCATATAGTTTCAAACATTAGTCCTGGTTGATTACATGGCACAGAGAGAGGTGAGGAACAGAAAGAGAAGCAGCTTCACTTCCTTCCTCATGGAGGTAAGGGGCATGACCTAGCTGAGTCTAAGAACTCTGTGGTTTTAAACCCTTCATGCACCAACTAGTATGTATGCATAGATATGTTTGACTGCAATTTCCCACAGTATATAAATTATTTTAATAACAACAATCCAGTTTCTTTTGTTGTTTTTGTGTCATGTATGAAAAGACTTCAGTACATGTAACAAAAACGGGTTTCAGAAATTGTTGGTTTGTAAGCCAATCAATAAAACGAGTTTCACAAAACAGAGAAACACACACAAAAAAAGGAAATTGGCACAACAGGGACAGAGGTGAACAATTGTAGATAGGTAGCCGTGTTGGTCTGCCATAGTCAAAATTAAAAAAATTCCTTCCAGTAGCACCTTAAAGACCAACTAAGTTAGTTCTTGGTATGAGCTTTCGTGTGCATGCACACTTCTTCAGATAGCACTTCTTGGTATCTGAAGAAGTGTGCATGCACACGAAAGCTCATACCAAGAACTAACTTAGTTGGTCTTTAAGGTGCTACTGGAAGGAATTTTTTTAATTTTGACTATGGCAGACCAACACGGCTACCTATCTACAACTGGAACCATGGAAGGCACCACATTGAGCCGCATGAAATGGAAGTCCATCAACCTCACCAAGAAACTTGCACAGGTACAGACTGATATCTTCTTTCTTACTAAATGCAAGAACCTGGACATTATACCCAAGGGTCTTAGAATTAAGAACCCTCTACAATCCACGTATCCCACTGAATATGCAAGAAAACTATGCAACACTTTCTCTAAGAAGCTGCTCAAACATCTGATCAGCATTCTCTACTCTAAACAGAAGCTAATAAAGGAGGAACTCCTTGTATTAGACAACTCTATCAGGAACCACCAAGCTTGGCAAGGTATCTGAAGAAGTGTGCATGCACACGAAAGCTCATACCAAGAACTAACTTAGTTGGTCTTTAAGGTGCTACTGGAAGGATTTTTTTTTAATTTAGAGGTGAACAAGTGAGCTTTCCAACATCCTCTGCTACACAACGCAGAACTCATTAATCTAGACCAGGGGTAAGCAACCTAAGGCCCATGGGCCGGATGAGGCCCAATCGCCTTCTCAATCCGGCCCACGGACAGCCTGGGAATCAGCGTATTTTTACATACATGAGTAGAATGTGTCCTTTTATTTACATTGTATCTCTGGGTTATTTGTGGGGCCTACCTGGTATTTTTACACGAGTAGAATATGCGCTCTTATTTAAAATACATCTCTGGGTTATTTGTGGGGCATAGGAATTCGTTCATTTTTTTTCAAAATATAGTCCCACATGGTCTGAGGGACGGTGGAACGGCCCATGGCTGAAAAAGGTTGCTGACCCCTGAACCAGACCAAACATGTTTTTCCTTCTGGTGTACGCACCACCTGTGCACTAACAGCACCCATCCCTTCCCAGGGTCACCTGCAGAGGTTACACAGCACCTTGGGAGGACTGGCTAATGCCAACTACTAACACACCTAAAGGAGGTTTGGGACTTTCTGCTTTGTGCCATACCATCTGCAACTCATACAGAGTCAGAATCAAAGGGCAAGGTAGCTCAGGTCAGAAGCTAGACACTCATTTTACCATGAAAGTCAAAGGGTGATGATTATCGTTATATAACAAAAAACAAAACAAAACAAAACTACTACTACTACTACAACACATTACCGGGCCCAGTTCAAATTGCTGGTTTTGACTTTTAAAGTCCTAACCATCTTGGACCCGAGCTATTTACTGGACCACCCACACCTATACTAACCAGCCCACACCTTAAGATCTGCTTCGGAGGCTCTCCTCCAGATGATGTGGGACTACAACTCCCATCAACCCCAACCAGTATGGCTAATAGTAAGGAAAGATGGTAGTCTGAGTGCAAGAACATCTAGAGGACAACACACTTACTACTCCTGACAGATGCATTCACTGTATTCTTTCTGGTGCTTGCTGAAGACATTATTATTTAGGCAAGCCTTACTCAGATGTTTGGAAAGTTTATATGGGTTTTAATTTGTTTTCTGTCTATTATGGTTTTAACTTTGTGTATGGTGTAAATTATAGCTGTAAAAGTTTTTAGTGATGGTTTTGTTGTTTAGTGTTTTTTTGTAAGCCACTTTGTTTTTTCCTACAACCAAGGGGTATATAAAATTTATGAAATAAATATAAATATATAAGGAAGGGCGCAGAGAACACCACAGCTGTGTCCTCTCACCACCTCACCGCCACTTCCTGCCTCCCAGGATCTGCCGCCTAAGGCAACCACCTCACTCTATCCAATGGTAGAACCAGCTGTGGCAGCTACTCATGCAAACACCAGCCTCCTCCTTCTTGCTCACTTGCCATTTCCTTCTGGGTGTCACACACAGTGGAGGGGCTGGGTCCCAGTAACTCCTATCTCTCCCCCACCCCAATACCTACTGCTCCAACAAGAGAGAAGGCAAGCAAAGAGGTAGGGGAGAGTCTGGGCCAAAGGACCAGCCAATGGAAGCTCCTTGCAACTAGGCACTCGCCCAGTGCTTCCTGGCAGGAGTAGGCAGAGACAGCAGCTGCTGTGGCTTCCTCCTGTCAAGACTCTCTGTCAGCACTGGGAGAGGAAAGGCGAGCTCGACTTCTCTTTGCTGAGCAGGGCAGGCGAGAGGGCTGAGCCCACTAGAAGGAGGTGACCCAGCAACCCCCCCCCACCCTACAAGCAGCCCTGCAGCATCTCCGCTGAGAGCTCCTTCGCCCGCCCACTGGGGCTGAAGCGAAGCTTCCCTCCCGCTCAGGAGAAAGACAACAGCGGCGGCAGCGGCGGCGGCGGCGACGTCACGCGCTGCCCGGAACTCAGCTGGGTTTCCAGCAGAGCAGCGGGAGGAGGAAGCCAGGCGTGGAACAGCCGGATGAATAATGAAAGCCGAGGCCCGCGCTGATTGGCTACCAGAGGCGCCTCCCAGCGAAGGGACCCGCAGAGCTCGCCGGCGATTGGTCGGCGGCGGAGAATGTCGGCAACTCGGGGCGCGCGGGCGAGAGGGAGGGGGTGGGGTCAGGCTCGCAGCCAGCAGCTGGGGCAGGGCTAAGAGCGCGGCGACGGGAAGAGGCCGGATCTGTCCCAGCGGTGGGCAAGGGGCGCCGGGCGGTCTGCAAGGTAGGCCGGGAGGCACCGGGGGCGGGGGCCGCCGGGTGTGCTGAAGCCTTGCTTTGGGGCGGGAGGGCTCAGCCGCGGCTCAGATAGAGGCTACCTCTAAGCATGTGCAGAGTGCCCGCTCCATCCGCCGCTTGAAGGGTGACAGCTGGGGGCGAGGCGCTGCTCCGAGGAACAACTGCTTCCCCTGGGGAATCAAGGGCCAAGTGGGCAGGAAGTCTTTAGTCAGGATGGGGTCGGCGAGCGGCTAGGAAAGAGCAAGTTGTGGGGAGGAAGAGGCTGAGAAGTGGCTCATCTTGGGGTGCTGGTGGAGGTCTGCTTTATCCTGCCAGCTATGAGCCTTGGAAGGAGGTGGTGGGTCATGGGAGCGAACGTTGCCTCTTGAAGGATCCGGGAAGTCTGCCGTCATGTATATAATTTTTTTGGAGGGGGTGTGCGTGTGTATATGTTAATGCGCGTTCTGTTTCCTTGACTTCGGATTAACTCAACGTGTTGGGTCTGTCAGCGGAGGAGGGAGATGTTTGCTCTCCGTGCTCCCTCCAAAAAGTGTGAGGGGTCTGCGCGCGCTCCTGATACAGGTTATTGCCCCTGAAGTATGTATTAGGTACACTTTGCAGGCCCTCCCCCAATGGCGGGGAGCGTTTGGAGAGACGCGGAAAAGGGAATAATTGTAGGGCTGTTGCAGGTGGGTTGGAAACCCATGCTGTTCCCTCAACTACAAGGAAAACGGCTGCTGAAAGCGAGGGTCCCATCTGCACTATGAATTTAAAGCGGTTTTGTACCGCTTTAAACAGACATGGTCCCCCCCTCCCGCCCAAGCATCCTGGAAAGTGGAAGAGGACTTAAGTGGCTTAAAAGTTGTGAGGAGAGTTGAGCGTCAATTCCGGGAATTTCCTGGGAAGAAGGATTGATTGTTAAACCTCTCTGAGATTGTGAGCTGAATGTGTATGTGAGGGGGGAAGGGTGTCTCATGACAACTCTCGGCACTCTTATAAACTACAGTTCCCAGGATGCTTTGGGGGGGGAAACGGAGGATGGTTTAAGGCTTTTTAAAAAACTGCTTTGAGGTTTTTTGTTTTTTTTTAATCAAGCCGTGTATTTATTTTATGAAATAAGTAAAATAAAGTGTTGTGATACTGCTTTAAAAGTATAGTGAAGATGGGGGTCTAGGGCAGTATGGCGGCTGTCACCTATGCAGAGCTAGCTGATAAGGTGTTATCTAGGTGCATTGTTCTTGGTTCTTCCTATCATTCAACAAGGAAGGGTTGGGGCCTGGCTTGACAATCCACATGCCTTATTTTTGTGGGGGTGGTATCCCTGTTGCTGGAAGTTATCAATTGGGAAATCCCCATTTTTATCTCTCTCTTCTCTCACCCCACCTCGGCATCACTTCTTTATCTGGCTATACAAACACAGTGTCCCTGAACGTGAGTCTTCATAAAAATCAGATTTAAAAACAAAGCAAAACTGGAGCCAGCCTCCCAAACGGCTGTGGGGGATTCTGACCTGGTTTCGTAGTGAAGTGATGTTTTGCAAGGTTGACCCCCCCCCTCTCACTGACTTATTCTGTTGCCTGCTAAATTGGGCGCTGTTGGGTAGCAAAAAAACCCTCCACTAAACTTTAAAAAAAGGCTGACAGGAAGCTTCTGTTTGCACAAGTGTCTCAATAGGCCAAGTGTGGGGGAGGTTGCGTTATGGTGCAAAAACAGCTCTGCTGCAAAGCTGGCCAGTCCAAGGGTTACGATCTGGCGATGAGGCCTTGAAACTTCCGTCGATGTTTACCTTTCTGTTTCAGAAGGAAGGCCTTTGCTACTTTCGAGGTACTTCAGCTTTTGCTCTGGATTTCATTGCCAGGTTTCGATGATGATAGGAGGTCCTTGGCTGCTTCCAAGGTTGCCTGGGATGCCTGCTGGAACTTGCAAATTCCCAAATTGTCCTTAAGAAGCTTCTATCAATGATTTAAGAATGTGCTCCTTCACCAGAGCATTCAGATCTCTCAGGGGGGTTCTTGCATGGCTAGGGAAGTGACTGAAGAAGGAGTTTGCTCTTTTGACTGTGGGTTGCACAGGCAGGTTTTTCCCCATTATAGTGGTACCTCGGGTTAAGTACTTAATTCGTTCCAAAGGTCCGTACTTAACCTGAAGCACCACTTTAGCTAATGGGGCCTCCTGCTGCCACCGCGCCGCCGGAGCACAATTTCTGTTCTCATCCTGAAGCAAAGTTCTTAACCTGAAGCACTATTTCTGGGTTAGTGGAGTCTGTAACCTGAAGTGTATGTAACCTGAAGCGTATGTAACCTGAGGTACCACTGTGGTTTATCTGACCCAGGGATTCATTGTATAGACATTACAATGGCTATTTAATTGAGGGAGCAGGGTAAGCGATGATCACTTTCTCCTGCCTACGGCAAGGTGCTTGCGTTCTTAACAAGGGCTGGGGAACCTGTAGTTTTTAAGAAGTCTGTTGGCTCCAAGCTCTATCATCATCCTGGACCGTTGACCATGCTAGCTGGGGCTGATGGGAGTTGTAGTCCAACAGACCCTGGAGGGCCACTGTCCCTGGTTTAGGCATTGGGACATATTTCTGCTCCTGTCCTCCAGGATAACCACAGGGAAATGGAAGTGAAGAGCAGAAGCACAGACTAAGATCTTTCAAAGAAGCGGGAATAATGTCCTGCTGTTTTCAACTGAAATGAGCACTTAAAAGATGCAGTAATGTTGTATACCCCGCAACATTTTCCCAATGAAAATACGGACACCCTATTCCATAATAATAATAATAGTAATAATTTATTATTTATACCCCACCCATCTGACTGGGTTGCCCCAGCCACTCTGTGCGACTTCCAACATATATATAAATGTTTTAAAACTTCCCTATACAGGGCTGCCTTCAGATGTCTTGTAAATAGGTTGTATAGTTACTTATCTCCTTGACTTAGGGGTCGCATACCCTCCAACATTTCTCCTATGAAAATAGGAACGTCCTAAGGAAAAGTGGAACATTCCAGGATCAAATAAAAAACCAGGTCGGCTTCTGTAAATCTGGGACTGTCCCCAGAAAAAAGGGACACTTGGAGGGTCTGCTATTGATGTTCCAGTGCCCTGACTTCCATGATATTGACTGTGAGGTGTTTGCTGAGAACCAGTATTCTTTCTCTGTCTCTTTCTCCCTCGCTTCCCCACCCCCCTCTGGTTTGCAGTAAGTCAGTTTTATGATTCCTGGCTGACTCCTGCTGCTGCTGCTGCTGTTCTCCCAGCTGGCGTCTCCAATGTCAAAACCACAGTGCAGTGTTTGTCTCTGGCCTGTGTTTATAGAAGCAAGGTGCGAAAGAAGAGACATCTTATACAGGAGCTTGGTTATAAAGATCAGAACAGCTATTCTGTAAACGTAATAATCCATCATGATCCAGCACAAAGCCCTTGGCTACGTGGAACAAATGAAACTTGTTAAAGGTCACACATGCAAAACAACTTTGCTTTCATTTTAATTCTTTCCCCAAAATAAATGGAAATAGGAGCATTTATTCAACTGGGGGGAACTACACTCAATGTGTCAAATCTGGCTTTTAATAGTCGTACACAGTCTGCCAGCTATTAAGCTGATTTCTGATGAGTCCTTTGTCAGAGGCATATATGTTGTAGTAAAGTGAGGCCCAAAAGCTTTTGCTCCATATGTTTTGTGATAATCCTGCAAACAGGTATTGAAATGAAATTTTGTGCCTATGTTCAGGACATACTTCTGCATCTTAAGTTTTAATCCCATGCTGTTTTGTCTTTTTTTAAATGCACATGTATAAAATCCAGCAAAATAACATATCTTTACAATAATTAAATTTATCTTAGACCAGTGGTTCCTTATTAGGGGTCCGAGGACCCATAGAATGCATCCAGGGAGTCCATAGCCCCATCCCTTACCTACCCCCAACTATTTTTTTGTATTTTTTGCATAGTAATATCACAAATTTTATTGTCTGTTTTAGTGCTGTATGCTTTTTGTTTTGTAATACATTTTTATTAGTTTTCAAGTACAGTTCAATAATAGCCTCATTATAACAATAGCAATTTTAATACAATTATTAATACAAATAATTAAAATACTGAATTACCAGTATATAATTTAGTTAAAGTGGCTCTCCGCGTGCTAGATTTGATGGTTTGATAATTTTCTTTATTTCTGTGTTCCAAAATCCTATCAGGTTAAATTACATTCTGCTCACAATAAAAATCCCTTATACAACAACAGCAATATTAATAACTTTTATTCATGTTGGCACATTAAATGATTTATAAAACTGCAAGTGAGGAACTCAAACTATAGCCGTGTTCTTCCTGTGTGTGGCAATTATTTTGTCCATGGTGTTTCTTCCTGTCCTTATAAGATGTTATGTCTTTCTTTCCCCTGGTTGTTGCTGTTATCCGTCATGCCTTTGGCAGAGCTGATATCCCATTGTCGTTTCAGTAATTTCTCCATCGCTCTGTCCCATGCGTCGTTGTTTTATACCGAGAACTTTAACAACAGCTGCAAAAGTCACTCTGTCCCAGTAAATAAACTGTTGTCACCATTTTCCTTCTCAGCCTGGGAAGAAGAGCGGTCTGTCGAACTGCAGATGATTCAATAAACAACCTTAGCAGCTACTTGGCAGTTCACAGACTCCTTCCATCCTTCCTTCCTGCTGAAGATATATGAGCAATTACACTTCCAATAAAATTAAATTCTATGTCCTCTTAGCATTATTCACTTCGTAAATAATAAAGGATGGGGAAGAGTCAGCTCTAAGTTTCCATCGTAAACCTTTTGCAAAATAGAGCTTCCCTCCTCCCCCCCCCCCTTTTACACGCACAGTTCCGTTTAATGTTATATTCCATGTTTATAATCCTGTTTCTTCCATCCTCGCTTGAACAAATATACAGTAATTTGAACTAACGTTCAGAGGAGGGTTGCTGAATTATAAATGTGGAAAAGAAAACTTTAAATAAACTGTAGGCTCCCCCCCCAGTCTTTTGCACCAAATGAAGTCTTATCTCAAGTTCAAACCTTAAATCCTTGCAGTTGGTTTGTTCCACCGTTTGTGATCTTATCTCTTCTAGCACGTGCCTGTACTTTAGTCCAAATTAAGCTCTAATTAACAGGAGAACCTCTGCTTCTTAATGGCAGCGCCGGAGGGTTTTCAGCAGACGAAGTGCTTTTGCACTGGGCACCTCCCTGGCCCCTGCATTCCATGCACTGCTTTATTCTACCTAACTTGTAGAGTTGGAGAGTGCCTTGTAGCCCACACACACCCTGCACCATGCAGGACATTCAGAGCTAGAGCGCCCCATATCTCAGGTGGCACAGTGGGTCAGTATGCTTGGCTCTTAACCAGAAGGTTGGTGGTTTGAGCCCACCCAGGGACAACTGTGGGCAGGATTCCTGCATCACAGGGTGTTGGGCTTGGTAAATCTATGGGTACCTTCCAATCATACAGTTCTCTTATTCTATGAATAGGTGACTGCCCAGCCTCTGATTGAAGATCTCAGGCTGACAGGCCAGGAGAGGACATTTTCTGTGGCAGCTCCTCATCTGTAGAACTTCCTTCCCCACAGAGGTGTGTCTGGCACCTTCAACATGGAGCTTTTGGTGAATGCTGAAGACATGCCTCTTCACTGTGGCTTTTGACACTTGATGTCTTATTTTTTTGGGACGCGGATGGCGCTGTGGTCTAAACCACTGAGCCTGGGGATTGCCGATCGGAAGATCGGCGGTTTGAATCCCTGCTACAGGGTGAGCTCCCATTGCTTGGTCCCAGCTCCTGCCAACCTAGCAGTTCGAAAGCACGTCAAAGTTCAAGTAGATAAATAGGTACCACTCCGGCAGGAAGGTAAGCGGCTTTTCCGTGCGCTGCTCTGGTTTCGCCAGAAGTGGCTTAGTCATGCTGGCCACATGACCTGGAAAAACTGTCTGCAGACAGACGTCGGCTCCCTCGGCCAGTAAAGCGAGATGAGCACCCCAACCCAAGAGTCATTCGCAACTGGACTTAACTGTCAGGGGTTCTTTACCTTTACCCTTTTATGTCTTATTTTTAGGACCCAGCTTGTTTCTGCGATTGTTGGTGGTTTTGAACTGCTTTTAATAATAATAATAATAATACCCCATCTGGCTGAGTTTCCCCAGCCACTCTGGGCGGCTCCCAATTGAGTGTTAAAACAATACAGCATTAAATATTAAAAACTTCCCTAAGCAGGGCTGCCTTCAGATGTCTTCTAAAGATAAGATAGCTGCTTATTTCCATCACATCTGAAGGGAGGGCGTTCCACAGGGCGGGCGCCAGTACCAAGAAGGCCCTCTGTCTGGTTCCCTGCAACCTCACTTCTCGCAAAGAGGGAACCGCCAGAAGGCCCTCAATGCTGGATCTCAATGTTGTGCAATACTGTGTTTTAACATCAGTATTGCATTTTAATTGTTGTACCTTAGCCTGGCACCTTAGGGTGAAGGGTGGGTAATAAATTGTAATATTTGTAATATTTATGATAATATCTCCAGAGAGAGAGAGAGAGCCAGCCCACCTGCCAGGCAACAGTTTCCAGCATCAAACTGATCTTATCATGAAGAACCTTTTAATGTTCATCCAA
Organism: Podarcis vaucheri; assembly: GCF_965113315.1. Classification (NCBI taxonomy): domain Eukaryota; kingdom Metazoa; phylum Chordata; class Lepidosauria; order Squamata; family Lacertidae; genus Podarcis; species Podarcis vaucheri. The sequence goes on from NC_138751.1 coordinate 32,306,527, forward strand.
AATCTAATCCTGCCCTTTGGGGCGGAGAGAACAAGGCTTTGTCATAGCACTCCTTCATTACCTGAAGGGATTTCATGCTGCAGCCACCACACCCCTCAAGTCTTGGCTTCTCCAGAATAGATATCCAGGTCTGTAGCATCTTCTTTGACAATATGTCAGTATTTAATTTGTATTCTGAGTTTCCCAGGGTGCTCAGAAAGGTGTGCCATAATGTTTCTCACAGAAACGGCGAGAATCCCAGAGTCCATCCCTTCAAATGAGTAGAGAAGTGGAGAAGTGTCATTCAACTAGGAGAGGCAGAAAGTTCAGTGGCTGTCTTTATTTCGAAACAAATGCTTTGAGTTTTCTTTGCTTGTTGTGGTTCTCCCAGCACTTTGCTTTTAGTGGTTCCCTAGCCATGTGCACAGGAAACGTTTCTCAAAGTGAGAAGTGGCCAGTGCATTCAAAGCTGCATTATCCTCCTCCACGTGCAGAAGTGCTTTCAATTGTTTCTTGGTGTATGTGGTTTCTGTTCTGCCTCTCTCTCTCTCTCTCTCTCTCTCTCTCTCTCTCTCTCTCTGTTTTAAGCCTATGAAGAGTCCTGCTGCAGCAGGCCAATGGCCCATCTTATCAAACAGCCTATTGTATCTCAGAGGGCATTTATCAGCACCCTGCCTCATCCTGCTCCTTCAACTGCATGAAGAAAGCATGGGGCAAGTTGACAGATGAGATCCCTGCAGATTCAGATTATTAACAGCCGTGTGCAGAAAGTTCACAGGGCCTGTAACCACTGTTAGAAGTGGTGTTTCTCTTGGGGACCCCATCTTTATGGACACCTTCTAGCTCACTGGCCTCGTTTGCTTATACAGTGGTACCTTGGAAGTTGAACGGAATCGGTTCCAGAAGTCTCTTTGACTTCCAGAACATTCAGAAACCAAGGCGCGGCTCCTGCAGCCAATCGGAAGCCCCGTCGGGCATTGGGTTCCAAAGAACGTTTGCAAACTGGAACACTCACTTCCGGGTTTGTAGTGTTCGGGAGCCAAAACATTCGACTCGCAAGACATTTGGGATCCAAGGTATAACTGTAATGCTAAGCCCAAACCATAGCTTAGTGAACAATTGCAGCCACTTCACTACCTTCCACCCCACAATCCTGCCGCTGAACTACCTGGCTGGACTAAACAGACCATGGGCAGTTAACTAAGTACAAACCTTGGAGCCACTTGGGTTCACATAGAGCTCTGAGCCAAATCACGGCTTTGCTCTGGGTAGCCTGACAGCATCAGAACCGGGGGAGGAGTGAAGCAGTCAGCTTTTTCCCTAGGCACCTGTACCTATATGCATGTTCTTGCTGTGTTACATCCAAACCAGACAAGGCACAAATTTCATGCATATATTTAAAAACAAAACAAAAAACAAAACATGGCAAGTCAAGTGTCTTAATTGCGCTTTTAGATTTTAATAGTTTTTGTTTGATACAGTATTTTAATAGTTGTATTTGTTTTGTGAGCCACTCGGAGAATTTATATTATGGATTGGCTATGTGCCTAACCTCCCAGTACTTTGCACTACAAATCGCATCAGCCTCAGCCGGCTGGGGAAATCCTGCTGCTTTAAAATCTTTCTCTCAGCCCAGCTTGGCTTTTGTGCAAGCATGATGAGTCTGCTGTTTGCAATGGGGAATCAAAAGCATTTCCTGATCCACTGTGCAGACTGCTGGCTTCTTTCACTTTCCATTCATGGTTTGAAAAAAGAAGACAGCTCTGAATTGTGCCATGGTGGTGGTGGTTCTTTGAGACTGAAATGTCTGCCCTCTCCCTTGTCTGCCGACGACTTATTTCAAATGATTCTTGACCCTCAGGAAACTGAAAGATCGGAACAGACAAATAACAGTTCTTTCCTCCCGGGCTTCATAGCTAGCTTCCAAATGACCTGTGCGTGGAACAAATCCGAAGGCAACTTCCTTGTCTCTAGGGCAGTTCCCAGCAGAGTCTGCCTCCTGTGTTTCCCGTAAGCCCCTTTCCTGCTTTCCAAGGGAGTTGCTGGAGGCTGGCTTTGGGGGCGAATGAGAACAGAGATTGAGAATTCATCCCGTGCTTACCGGTCAAGACTGTAAAGGTACAGTGTTGTTGTTGGGGGGTGGCGTGTCCTGTGAGTTTTGTTTCATTTCGTGCTCTGAGGGGGCTTTTTGAATGTGGGTGAAAGTAAACGTGACTTGGTAAATGTGGAAGGTTTGCCAAAAGTCCTGCAGATGTGACGGAATGAGGTGCTGGCATGAATCGCACCACAGCAAAGAGCTGGTGGGGAATTACTTTTTTTAAAAAAGCTATCTCATTTTAATTCTGGACAACCTGTCGTCCATTATAAAGGCCTTTGGCTATATACAATAAAATTTATTTAAATGGAAATATTTTAATTCCATAACTAGAAAACTAGAACTGAAAAATGGATGTGCTAGTTTGTTTACTTCCTAGGAGGTACGAGTGGAGGAGCATCTGTTTAGTGTAATGGTGAGAATGTCTGACTAAGACTTGGGGGACCAGGGTTCGAACCTCCACTCAGCTATGAAGCTCACTGGGGAACTTTGGGCAAAACACACCCTTTTAGTCTAACCGACCTCACAGGGTTGTTGTGCAGTTTAAATGAAGAGGATGAAAACTTAGGGTTGCCATACGTCCAGAATATCCCAGACTTATCCAGAATACTGCAGTCAAAAGCAGTGTCTGGGTGGAAATCACTAAAAATGCTCGGGAAAATCCAGACATATGGCAACCTGTGTTGGCAGTGTTATTTTTTTGCTATTTTCCTTAAAAAAATAGGGCAAAAACTTGTTTGTTTGTTTGCCAAAATAGCTCAACAAACGATGTATGCCACCTAGAACTCTTTGGAGGAAAGGTGGGATAGAAATGCAGTAAGATAAACAAACAGCATCAAACCCCAGCAAAAAGAGCTTTTAAGCACTCTGCCTTGAAGACACTCACCTGGAGGCCTTTGTGAGATGTCACAAAGGCCTCCAGAGTTTACACAAGACCTTTCCAGGGCCTGGTAAACACCTTGCATGTGTTCACTGTATTTTTTGCTCTATAAGACGCACCAGACCACAAGACGCACCTAGTTTTTGGAGGAGGAGAACAAGAAAAAAAATATTCTGAATCTCAGAAGCCAGAACAGCAAGAGGGATCACTATGCAGTGAAAGCAGCAATCCCTCTTGCTGTTCGGGCTTCTGGGATAGTTGCGCAGCCTGCATTCGCTCCATAAGACGCACACACATTTCCCCTTACTTTTTAGGAGGGAAAAGTGAGTCTTATAGAGCAAAAAATACGGTAATTTGTGTGATGGGTATGCTGGCCAGCCGCCAAGTGCATAAAACTGTGATCACGCAACTTTCAAGTCAACTGTATTTATTTAGAAGATTTATAAGCCGCTTAATCTAAGAGCTCCCCAAAGTGGTGTACAAATAAAATGTAGCTAACCCAGCTAAAATCTGCAAAACAATTAAAAAACAAACACACATAAAATAATTATTAAAGCACAGATAAAGCCAGACAAACTTTTAAAGCAAATACATTATGGGTAACTGAAATAATATATCTTGTTAAACAGCCAAGGCCAGCCAAAATCTGTTGGCATCTTAATACAAACAAACAAATGAAGTTACTTGTTATTTGCATAGCATCTTTTTTTGCAATTCAGCAGATTAATTAGTTTATGGGGGTTGACTATGGCTTCTGTCCAGAACAGATGCAAGCAATTTACTCTGTGGCTGATACTTGCAAATTAGGCAAGAATTATTTTGTCACTCCAGACCCACAAATGCAAAATGTGGCCTTTCACGAGCGTTTGAGAATAGCAGCTCTTTTTAAGTCAGTTACCTGCATAAATTGAAACCAGAGGACACTTACCGAAACCATGACCTGTCAAATAATTTTCCAAGCAATGCTGCCGTTTTACGAATGCGGATGTGTTAAGGGCATTTTGTCACTTGAATACGTGCCAAGTGATCCTGTATCTTCCTATCTTGTCACCTCTGCTCATTTTAATTTGTAATTTGACAGGAGGAGCAGGCTAGCCAAAATGAAATCATCACTGCAAAAAACTGCTGTACTGGAGGAAGTAATTGCATAATTGCCTTATGTTGCGCTTTTTTACAAGTATTCAGAATGCCACACACACACATTGTTTCTCTACAATCCTGTGGGTTTTTTTAAATGTATGTCGGCCTCTCTCTTTTTCTCCCCCCCCCCTTTGTTACTCTGAAAAGCAAGAGGTTGAGGTGTTGGCTCAGTCCCAAATGTGATTTATTTGAGCCAATAATCGTTAGTGCTACTATGAACTCTTAATAGCATCTTAAAACTCCTCCCTGTTCTTGTAACTCTGGACTTTTTGCATATATTCTATACAGTAATTAGTAATTCCTTGGGTTTGGATACAACCACACACAGGCTGGGTTTTTCAGATTTCTTGATGCTGCAGAGAGAGAAAGAGAACAGGAATCAAGACTTTTCTATGAAATAAAAATATTTTTATATATGTTTATGTATATAAGATAGGATGTGTGTGTGTATTTATATGTGTGCTTGTATATGTCTCCTGTGTGTACACACACACACAATGTCCTATCAATTGCTCCCTTACATGCTCTATATCTGTGACACTTTATTCCTATCCTGTATTTACTCAAAGTCAGAGCCTGGAAGGACCACAGACCAGCGGCAACCACTGCCCCTGTTTCTTAGCCTGGCATCACTCAAGCTGGAGTAGTGTAATTGTTAGTATTGGACTAGGACCTGGGAGACCAGGGTTCAAATCCCCACAGAGTCATGAAACTCACTGGGTAACCTTGGGTCAATCACCGCCTCTCAGCCTAACCAACCTCACAGGGGTGTTGTGGGGATTAAATGAGGGACACTCGTGTGTCCCCTTGAGCTCCTTTGAGAGCTTTCTGACTGCAACAATAAAATACAGTAAATATGCTCCAGCCTGCCACATTTTTTTATCGAAGCGTGGGTTATAAATTCATTAATAAATTTAAAATAAATTTTAAAATCTGAAAAAACCTACATTGGGCAGCTGAGATTTCCTCCCCTCCCCCAACTGCCAATTTAGGAAGGAATATCTGATGGAACAAAATATCAGAACAGACTTTAAAATGATCTCAGAATTCTCAGCTTTTTAAAAAGCCCTTTGCATGCTAGCTCTTTTGTGACTGTCCCCTGCACATCCTCTAACCCAGTCACAGGCTTTTGTGAACCAGGTGGTTCATTATACTTCATTACCACATCCTTAAAAAACATTTTTTAAGAGTGTCACAGCAGAATATTTCCCCCTTCTTTCCCCATATGGTTCTACCCTACCCCATGACTTCCAGCATGTGGCCTCCATGAATCTCTCCCACCCCCAAAAAATCCCACAAGCTTCTATTATGTCCTGCATTTACCATGCTCCTCTGCCTGTTTCCACAGTGGGCTGTTGCAACAACATACAGCTGCACAATGGAGGCTGTTCCATGAGGGCATTGCCCCCCCCCAACTTCTCAGCTGGCCCTCACCTGCCTGTCTTCCTACCTGCAGTCAGTGGGTGGCTGTGCTTGACATTGGCTATGTCAGGCATAGGCAAACTCCGGCCCTCCAGATGTTTGGGACTACAGTTCCCATCATCCCTAGCTAACAGGACCAGTGGTCAAGGATGATGGGAATTGTAGTCCCAAACATCTGGAGGGCCGGAGTTTGCCCATGCCTGGGCTGTGTCTGCTGCTGGACTCCCTGCCTTCCAGCTTACCAGTCCCAGTGGGCAGTAATACCCACCACGGGACCCAGACTTCGTGGGAATGTTACCAGGATGAGGTCCGCCTCCCCTTTCCAGGCTGACGTTAACTGCCACAGAGGAGAAAGACGTCTTTAGAAATCTGAACTCGGGAGAACTCTGGCTGGCATCCTCTTGTGAGATTCTCCGTGTGGGGAATGTGAATGGTACAGAGACTATATATATATATATATTCCTGGGGAGGAAGGATTGTGGCTTCCTCGGTAGTGCATCCTCTTGGCCTTTACAAGGTGTCAGGTTGAATCCCTGGCATTTCCAGTTAAAAAGGGGGAAACAGGTGCCCTGGAAGGCTGCTGCCAGTCAGAGTGGACTATACCAGGCTAGATCCACAGGTATTCTGAACTAGAATTAGGCACAGAAAACCCTGCCCCCTCCCTTTTCTCTTCTTTCATGGAACTCAAGGCGGCATACGTGGGGCTCCTCAGTTGTCTCCCATCCAGGCACAGGCTCAAAATTTGCTTAGCTTCAGCAAGGCAGCTGTATCATTTGCCCTCAAGCCATGCCCTAAGACCTGCCTGTGTTTTCCCTCTACAGAGAAGCTTTGGTATGGGCTGCCCACCTAACGCGGCCTCTTGTTGAAAACAAGACGAAGTTTGTTACCTCACTGAATTTTGCGCCGTTATTCTGAAGTGTGAGGTAAAAAGAGTTAAATACACACACTTGGAACATTTTATGTATTTTTGGGTAAGGACCAGGGGCACAAGCCTATTTGCTTAGCTCCTGGGAAATCTCCGGTCCAGATTTCACCTCGACCATCTAGCTTTCAGAAATAATAACGCTGACCTAACTTGTTGAGAAACTGAGAGAAAATATGTTGGGCTCTTTGAACACTTGAAGTGAGCTCCATAAATGCTAAATATAGAGCGTAGCGGTTAAGAGTGTGGTACATGGACCTGGGGGACTTGGGTTCAAATCCCCACTCGGCCACGCAGCTCACTGAGTGACCTTGGGCCAGTCACTGCCTCTCAGCCTCACCTGCCTCTGAGGGTTGTTGTGGAGTTTAAATGGGGAGACGGCAAATTGAGCCTTGAACAACGCTTTAGTTTGTCATCACTTATAATGGGGGTGCTCCATTTTAAGGTACCTGTCAGGCACCTTTTCCAACAATGTTATCTCTTGTGTTATGAAACAGAGTGCCACACCCCCTACACCCCGTTATACTCTGATTTCCCATTTATTTTTCAAACTGACACTCTTAACATTTTGCAGCTACAGCTTTGGTTTTCCCTTCAATTTAAAAGAACATCCTCAAAAATAGATAAACTTCTGCAAACCTCTGTGTGCCCACAAACGTTATATTTCCCTCTTGCTTCCTAGTGGCCCCATTTTGGCTCCATCCACCATGGGGTGATTCCTGATTAGTATCCTGGGGCAACTGTTTGGTCACTCACTTTTGTGTTGATTGACAGTGCTGGCTGTCAATGAGGCAGTGCAGTGGCGTAGCATGGGGGGTGCCAGGGGTGCCGGCCACACCGGGCGCAACATCTGGGGGGGCGCAAGTCCAGAGGGAAGGGACAAGCAATCGAGGCTTGTTTGGGGTGGGGGGTCGTCGTCTCCGTTTGGCCGGCCCCCCTCGAGGAAGCAGGAACCTCTCCAAGGCGCAGCGCGCCGTCGGTGGAGGGAAAAGAGCCGCGCAGCAGCAGCAGCAAAGCCGGGAGGAGGAGGAGGTGGAGGCGCCGCCTGCCGCAGGATCCGATCCGAGCCTGCTAATCACTTACTGGGAATTAAGCGGCTCAAAGAGGCAAAGGAAGAGGTGGAGCCGCTGGCCCCGCCGGGAGGAAGCTGGAGAGAGCAGCGCGCCTGGGTGCGGCGAGGTTGGGTAGGTGCGCCCTGGCTGGCTACCCGCCTCCCGGGCTCAGTGCCTCCATGACCCCTCCAGCGGCGATGGGAGAGATGGGGGGGGTCTGGAGCAGCCCCGGCTGGCCTGCTCCTGCTTCTCCCCCGCCTCCTTCCCGTTGCCGGCGCCTTGATCTCATCCGGACCTGAGGTGCTGGGGATTGCCAAGCGCGCGTGACGCAAAGGGCCTGCCCACGCGCAGGCTGAGCTCCGCGTGGCGGGGGCGGAAGGAAGCGCTCGGCACATGCTTTGGAGGCGCTCGCCAGTGGTGTAGCGTGGGGGGTGCAGGGGGGCCGGCTGCACTGGGTACAACATCTGGGGGTTAGGGTTAGGGGGCGCAAATCCACAGGTTAGGGGGCGCAAATTACTTGCCTTGCCCCGGGTGCTGACAACCCACGCTACGCCACTGAGGCAGTGCCATTCAGGAATACACACCCACATTTCTGCAAATATCTTTTCAGTACCTATACACATACACCTGTCTCCTCCCCACCCTCCCCCCCACCCCCCAGTGTTTATCTAAACTCTCTTCATTGTTGTATGGCTATGTGTGTCGGTCAACAATTAGTTTTGTCTTTGATTTGTTTTATTTGCACTTTTGGTGATGGTAGTGGGCGGCTTCTTTAATCAGCTTGCAGAAGAGAAGTGGAAAGTTGTTGCAGGACTACTTGAGCTACCTGCCATGCAAAGCGGAAGAGAGAACTGTGTTGCCTGTGTGTCTTGATGACAAAATTCTTTCCAGGCCTCAGACTTAGAGGGTTTGGTGCTGTGTCTTTTGCTTGACTAATAATAATAATAATAATAATAATAATAATAATAATAATAATAATAATAATAATATTTATACTTCACCCATCTGGCTGGATTTCCCCAGCCACTCTGGGTGGCTCCCAACAGATTTAAAAGCACAATAAAACATCAAACATTAAAAACTTCCCTAAACAGGGCTGCCTTCAGATGTCTTCTAAAAGTCAGGTAGTTGTTTCATTTCCTTGACATCTGATGGGAGGGCGTTCCACAGGGCAGGCGCCACTACTGAGAAGGCCCTCAGCCTGGTTCCCTGTAAACTCACATCTCGCAGTGAGGGAACTACCAGAAGGCCCTCAGAGCTGGACCTCAGTGTCCGGCCTGAATTATGGGGGTGGAGACACTCCTTCAGGTATATAGGGCTGAGGCTGTTTAGGGCTTTAAAGGTCAGCGCCAACACTTTGAATTGTGCTCAGAATTGTGCTCAGGGTATGTGGAGATGAGTCTAGATAGTATTCTGATCGTGGAGTTTGAGTGAGTGAATGGGACCACATGAGCTCTCTTGCTCTCAGTCAGTTGTGATTCCAGTTTAAGCGCTATGGCGACTTCCAGGCATATAAAAGTTGGGCATATGTTGTATATGTTGTACACTTAAAAACTGACACACAAAAACCTGCCAAGAGTCGGAGGACAATGTGTGGTATAAATGTTATTTTTATTTTCACACATACAAGAAAGAGGTAGGAGGGAACGCCACCAATGACATACCACAAATATTAAAAATAGCTCTGGGTGAAAAATGTTCTGCTACCAAAACGGGTGGAACAGAAACCTGTCCAAAATGGAACATATATTGACAGCCTCCATGAAACTCCATAGCATCTGTCAAAGGAATTGGAAAAAAATTGTTATAGAGGCCACCTAAACAATTTGATAACACTTTAACATGGTTTCCCAATCTGGTGCCTTTCAAGGATGGTATTCAATTAGGTTTTACTCAGAGTAAACCTGTTGTAATTAAAGCACCTAACTAAATCATGTTCCATCAGTTTCAGTGGGTGATTTAAATGAAATTAGTTGAATACCACCCTTTAAATTTTGGATTACCAATTCCAATCATTCCTAAGCATTGGCCATTGTGAGTGGGTTTGGGAATAGTTGGGAGTCTGGAGATTGGAGGAAAAGCTATCTTAGGCTGAGATCTCTATCAGGCCTAGCAGTTCAGACTCCCCTTGAATTACTCCAGTAATTCCAGAGGTCAAGCATTTGGGATTTCCCTAGTGGAGCTCATGCAGCTCTGCTCTTCATCACAGTTGGTTTGCCAAATATTTGCTTGTTCCGCATGTGTCATGATCTTGGTTTTCTTCTGCACAGAGTTCTGCCTTGCCACAAGTCCCCAATTTGTTCTTTGAAGCAAAGCGGGATTTCCTGTGTGCTGCCTTGGCTTGTTTCCTTCGTTAGAGGGAAGTGGCTGCTGGATGCAGCAAATCTAATTTGCGCTGGGAGGAAGGGAACCTGCTTGCTGCATTAGGACAAGGGGACAGTCCCCGATCACTAAGAAACCACTAAAAACAAAAGTCCCAGTTTATGAAAGAGAGGCCTGTGAGTTGATATTAGCCTTGGTCAACCAAATGGAGACGCATGAATAGAGGCAATGTACCTCTTGATTGTTGGTAGCCTGGAACAGGGCATGACTGTTACATTCTACTCAACCCATGCGCTTCCTATGGCATCTGGCTGGTCACTCTTGAAAATGAGTGTTGAGCTAAGTGGCCTGACCCAGCAAAGGAATTTTTTGCAGTGCACACCTGTATATCTGTATTCAGAAGTATGCCCACTTTAAATTCAGTGGGGATTACTCCCAGGAAAGTGGATATGAGATTGCAGCCTAAGTCATCTTGCATGGAGGAAAGCAGGAGGGGTGGAGAGAATCAAGATTGTTCGTACATCTGGCTATGGATTATTGTTGGCTTTTCCCACCTTGTACAGTGGTACCTCGGGTTACGAACTTAATTCGTTCGGGAGGTCCGTTCTTAACCTGAAACCTTTCTTAACCTGAGGCGTGCTTTCGCTAACGGGGCCTCCCGCTGCCGCCACGCCGCCACCACACGATTTCTATTCTCATCCTGGGGCAAAGTTCATAACCCGAGGTACTACTTCCGGTTTAGCGGGGTTTGTAACCTGAAGCGTTTGTAATCCAAAGTGTTTGTAACCCGAGGTACCACTGTATGTCTGATAATAATAATAATAATAATAATAATAATAATAATAATAATAATAGAATTTATATACCACCCTATACCTGGAGGTCTCAGGGCAGTTCACAGAAAAGATGAAGAAGAAGAAGAAGAGTTTGGATTTGATATCCCGCCTTTCACTCCCCTTCAGGAGTCTCAAAGCGGCTAACATTCTCCTTTCCCTTCCTCCCCCACAACAAACACTCTGTGAGGTGAGTGGGGCTGAGAGACTTCACAGAAGTGTGACTGGCCCAAGGTCACCCAGCAGCTGCATGTGGAGGAGTGGAGACACGAACCCGGTTTCCCAGATTACATGACTACCGCTCTTAACCACTACACCACACTGGCTCTAGATCAACTTAAAAAACACCATATATAAAAACAAAATAAAAACAACAACCCAATAACACCCCCCTGCTTTATACATTGTATAAACAAAGCAACATGCAGAGGCAGCCTCCAAAATTCTGCACTGATAATTCTGTGCTAAAGAAAGTGAATTCTGGGATGCAAATAATCATATGTGTTTATCGTTTAGGGTTATTTATCTTGTTGTTGTTGTTTCTTACCCTGCCTCTCACCTCAGAGTCCCAGGGTGCGTTACAACAATTTAAATATACAATATTTAAAATCGGAGCAAACAGAAACAAATTTGTTTTACAAAGCTATTCTGCTTCTTTTAGTTTCCAAAGAAAGGAAGAAAACTTTAAGAACAAGAAAAAGAACAGTATAGGGAGAAGCAAAGGGGGGCTCCAGGCAACCATTTTGCCTCCCTGTTGTTAATTGTGGAGGACTCAGGATTCCTTGCAGATCTCCCCCACTTGGGTCAGCAGAGTTATTTGTGTAGCTGCAGTAAAATCTGCACTGACTCTGAGATTCCAGTTGAAAATGGATGAAGGGGCCGCAACTGTTGTGTGGAATGTTTAAGCCACTTTTGAAGATCAAAGCTGAGGTGCTGCTACAGGACTGATATATTATCTAGGCAGACATTTCTTAAAGGCAGAAAGTAATTTTCCGTTTCTCAGAGGCTCGCGTGGCTTCTTTCTGTTGTTATCTTCAGATTTGCGCGCCAGATAGCTGTATCAGATACAACGTAGTACAAATTAACATTTTGCCCTGCTTCTGGGGAAACATATACCATATCTGTGGTAATTACTTCACAGACATTAGCAGCGAGAAGAATAGGAAAGGAAGGAGAATGCAACAAGACCATAGTTAATGTATAAATCTGCACACTCCCACCACCACTAAGAAAACCCCTACCAAGCTCTGGTCTGAAGTAAAGATTAAGCAGGACGTCATGCTGATGCGTTAAGAAGCCATGGTTTCGGTTTCGTACTGTCATTGAACTAATCATCCTGAGCGACTAGGACAGGGGAGGGGACCTTTTTCTACCTGGAAGTTTTCGCAGAACCTTGCAGGAGCCACAAGCCAGAAGTGGGTGTTTCTAAGACAAAAGTGGCTAGAAACAATGGAAGGGACTTTTATCTTGATACAGTAAAGCAGACTTCCTCAACCTCGACCCTCTAGATGTTTTGAGACTACAGTTCCCATCATCCCTGACTTCTGGTCCTGCTAGCTAGGGATCATGGGAGTTGTAGGCCAAAACATCTGAAGGGCCGAGGTTGAGGAAGTTATCTACCAGCCGCACAAGTCTTACACACATCGCCCTTTCCATCCTCCATCAAAACAAGGAAGAGATACAGTATTGTCATTGTGCAAGGACCCATTCTGTCAGGGGAAAGCACTCTGTACAGAGCAGGGCTACTGAGGGGGCGTGGCCAAGAAGAGTCCCAAGGACCAGTGAGAGGGGCTACATTTAGTGCCCCCCCCGGCCCAAGTTTCCCCATACCTAAACTCTGAGAAAAAGAACTGGATGTAGTTTAACTTGACATGAAAAAATACATTTATGAATCGCTAATAGGAACGTCTGTCTATTTAGTTATTTATTTAGAAACCCTTTGTGTTTTAAGTTTAGGCTGGTTTGCAATTGCATTTACGACTTTTAAAGGAAGTGTTCCATCTTGGTGGAAATAGCCCGGTGCACCAACTTGCTTGTAAAAAAGAAAAATGTTCTGTGTGTTCCTAAGTTTCCAGATTCAGTGGCCAAGATGGCACAGTGGAACCAGCTGCAGCAGCTGGACACCCGGTATTTGGAGCAGCTCCACCAGCTCTACAGCGACAGCTTTCCGATGGAGCTGCGGCAGTTCCTTGCGCCCTGGATAGAGAGCCAGGACTGGTGAGCCATTGGACTTTTCTCAGTATTTGTGCCTGTGTACACCCACACAGAGAAATTGAGTGGCTGGCTTTGCGTGAGATCCTTTCCTAACGCCAGAGCTCTGCAAATCGACATAGGAAAAATTAAAAGGGGGTGTTCTGATGGAAACAAATTTTGTTGCACAGTAAAATGCCATTCTTTAATTGGTTGACCCAGGGGTGCTCAGCCTCTCTCTTCTTGGAGACCCAGAGCATGGCCATGCATGTATTGCACTGTGCAAACTGACCCCCATATGCATGATCAAGTTAAGAGGCTTTTTAGTGGTGGAGGGTCACCACTGAAGCAAGGTTCCCATCTCTATAGAGTCTTAGTGCTGCCCACTCAGTATGAAAGAGGGAGCTTTTCAGCCACTGAGAAGAAGTCTTCTCACATTTTGTGCTGATTGGAGCCAATCAAAGTGAAAGGAGAGAAGTCAGCCATGAGGATTAGCTCCTAGGGTCACTCTGGAGGAAGCTGAGGTCACGGAGGAGGAGTTGTGCTGTTTGCTCCAAAAGTAACATGATGAAAGTGTGGAGTTATTTCTTCCTTGCAATCTTTCTTTCTTGCATTTTTTTTTAAAAACACCAACTTGAACAATATTTTGCAGAGAGACATTGAGGGCCAGGCAAAACTTCTCTGGGGATTGAACCTAACCTACAGGCTGCTGGTTTAATGATCTAGATCAAGGGTGGGGAATCTTTGGCCCTCCAGTACAATTAATGGGCAGGGATGATGGGAGTTGGAATCCAACAATATCATGGGGGGGGCACACACACAAGCTCCTAATCCCTGATCTAAATGCTCAAACCATCATGACCTTCCAATTGGCATCCTGTAAATTCTTTATTATGATAAAGCAATGTGGCTTATAGCTGAAATCCTGAGATTTCCAAGAACCTTCACTTTGTGGGCGTATTCTCTTGAGCGAGAGTTTGCTCTTGATTACGTTCTTGCAAAACTCGCTGGAAATTCTCAGAAACCTTTTTGCCTCTTGAAAAACATACAGAAGCTTCCTGATCTTAATTGTGCTTCCTGTTTCTAATGGAAGAAGTGGCATTTGTGGAATGAAACCGAGAGGAGATTCCTGGCCTCCGGAATCGCCTCCTCCGTTTCCAACATTGTGACTGAGAGGTGCTGTCAATTATGAAGCCAAAGCTTGGATTAGTGTCCAGAAGTACAAAAAACACTTTGGGGAGGGGGACAATATAAAGATGTGAGTGTTGATACCCCAAACCAGCCCGATGAGGACCTGAGAATGCTGGCTGGTTGGGGCATAGGAGGATGGGAATCCCACTCTGATGCCATTATAGACAGTCATGACTTCTCCTAAATAATTCTGGGAGCTGTAGTTCTTTAGAGAGTTGTTATGTGCCCCTATTCCCTACCCAGAACTACAATTAATTCCCAGGGTTCCCTGTGAAGGGGGACTGATTGCTAAATTCTGAGAATCATACAGAATTGTAGAGCTGAAAGGGGCCCTGAAGATCGTTTCGTCCACCCCCTGCAATCCAGGAATATGCAGCTGTCCCATAACGGTGATTGAATCTGCAACTTTGACATTATCAGAACCAATGGAAATATCCAGAATTGTAGCTCTGTGAGGGGAATAGGCTTGACTGTGTTAAAGTAGTATAATAGCACTTCAAATGTGTGGTGCGGACATGGCCTGGTGTGAAGAAGGAGCACTTGGCACTACAGTGTTGTTGTTTTTTGTCATGCCCCGGGCACTGTTTTTGTTAAGCCTTGTTTCCTTCTGATCTGTACAGGGCCTATGCTGCCAGCAAGGAGTCCCATGCCACGTTGGTGTTCCACAACCTCCTGGGTGAAATTGACCAGCAGTACAGCCGCTTCTTACAGGAATCCAATGTCCTCTACCAGCACAACCTGCGCCGGATCAAGCAGTTCCTGCAGGTAGGAGGAGCTGGCAGGTCCTGGGTTTGGGAGGGTCTTGTGTTTTGTGGGCACCCGCACCCCCCAAAAAAAGTGCCAACCCAAGTCATAAAACTCGGGAGATGGGAATGATGGTGTTCAATCCACTCTTGACAGGAGGCAGTGATGAAGGTCACCAACTTAGATGGCTTCAAAAGAGGATTGGACAGATCCATAGAGGAGAGAGCAATCGATGGCTACTAAGTTGGATTTATAGGAACTACTACAAACTATCTGAAAGAGTAGGATGGCGGGAGAGCGTTGGATTTTGTCCTTGCATAGAGCGTCGCTGAAATTTGCAAGGCCAGATTTGATGGAATAGTTTGATGGTTTAGGGAACTCTTAATAGCACAGATTAAAGAGAGATGTTGAGCCCTGAGCTTGGGAGCAATGCGCACGACAGGCTTATTTTAGCTTTTACGATGACATCCTGTTGGACATAAATTCTCGGCTGCTCATGCTGGGTGCCCAGCATATATTTTCACCTGCTGCCCTGAATCTGAAACCAGCACGTAACACTTCTTTTACGTGCTCCCATAGAAGAAGTGCCCAACTGCCCCGTCGCTGCATTCCTCCAAATCAAGGCTGGGTTTCTTAAGAAAAGCTTGGCATCCTCACTTAGGTTTTGCTCTCCCTGTGTGGCAGTCACTCATTCCGTTCCTCTTCCTCTTCCTCTTCCTCTCTTACAGAGCAGGTACCTGGAGAAGCCCATGGAGATTGCCCGCATTGTGGCCCGCTGCCTCTGGGAGGAGAACAGGCTGTTGCAGACAGCAGCCACGGCAGCCCAGGTGAGAGGATGCTTTCGGGAGCAGCCTGTCCCGCTGTTGCCATCAGTTCTCGTAAGAGACTCACCAGCCGCGTGGGTGTTTAGAACACGAGCCAAGCAGTGAATCACATTGACGGTGCAAATACACCGTGATCAGTGCATCCTCCTATGTCCATATGCTGCTACTGCTGTTTGCAGCAGGGAGGGAGAAACCTGGGACCCTCCAAAAGTTGTCGGGAGTACGGCACACACACCATCCATTGAACACGCTGGCGGGGGCTGACGGGAATTGGGAGGCCCAACCCGTTCCCTGTCCTTGGGTTATAAGGGGTAAAAAGCTTGATGGACGGGCCTTTCCTTTGATGTTTCTTCCAAAGCCTACACCTTTGCATGCCAGGAAGCAGTGCCTCGCAGCTAGGGTAGCACACACCACCTAAAACGGGTCCCTGCACGCTTTTGCCTTGGTTGCCGCAACACGTCTTGAGCTTTCCCCTTGTCAATATTTATTTTCTGCATTTGGGTTTGAAATGCAGCCATTTTTTAATTCTGTGGCTGGAACGGTTGAAAGGCAGCGTGGTCTTGCAGGTGTTGGCCCCCCAGGGTGGCTCATTCAGCACAGTATTTCCTTTTGCCATGAGACAAGCCTGTGCAGCTGTATGCTACTGAGCAGAGCAAATGGCTCGCTGGCCTGTGCCAGCTTGAAGCTTCACCATGGGGCTGGGGGGGGGCTGGGAGGAAGCAGCACCAAAAGAGCTCCTGCACTGACATTATCCTCTTTCCTTGAGTTAGCACACTCAGAGGTGAGTGGGTGCAAGTGGCCAATGCTAGGCAACTCTGGGTGTTCAGTCAACACCCCCAAACCCCGTGGCTTCTTGTTCACCCTTTTTTATTATGCAGCTCAGCTGTTTTCTCCTAGGCAAAGTCAAAGAGGTCTTTAAATGCCACCCCCAGCACTCATCAGGATTTTCTCTGTGGACACCTCAGGGCTTACTCTGATTTGCTAATGTCTCAGTCTGGATCAGAATGTTTGCTCCCAGGTTTGCTCTTCTTAAAAAGAATGAAAGAAATTGCAGCCATGAAGGGCCTCAGCCTGAATCAAGGCAACAGCAGGGCAGCAGGAAGCTGGCTTTCCCTCCTTCTCATTTGCTGTTTTCTTCAGAAGGTGTAATTTGCTGCAATGGCCCCTTCAGAAGCAAATAGCAGGGGGGTTTTGGGAGGGGGGGAGGGTGCTTACAGTATGAAAACGGCACAGGCGGAAATGTCAGGTGTTCCTTTGCTGTGTGTCGTCGTCCCAGTCTGTGTTGGGGAACAGAACTCCCTGCAGATGCAGGTTGAAAAATGCATGAAAAGGTGTAGATGCTTAATAAAAGGAACTGCCTGCCTGTCTCATACCATGGGTCAGAGAGAAGCCCTTTGCCAGATACAGAGGCGCTGTTGGTGGAACCAACACTGCTAGCACTCCCACCTCTGCTTAACACCCAGTGTGTCCCCTGTTTTGACAAGACATGACAAAAGGCTGGCTAGACACCCCCCAGGGGAAAACGCTGCCACCTCTAAACTGGCTGGCTTGTTGCCAGGCTTGTTGTTCAGGAATGAGGCAGGTGCCAAGGCATTCTGCCTGATTGCTCCTGCTTTGCACCTTCCTGGCAGGAACAGGGATAGGTGAGCCAGGATGCTTCCTGCTAATACCAAAATGTTTTGTTTGGTTTGATGACCCACAACCATGTTCAGTTGTTGATTTGTGGCTTGTGTGGGAACAAAAATTAAACCAGGCCCAGATTCGGATGTAGCAGGAAGCCACAGAGGGGTTTTTTTATCCCGTTCACACTGGGGAGGAGCAAGGGAGGAACAACCTGATAACATGTACCTGGCAAAGGGACACACAGCTCAGTGGATGAGTAGGCGATCCAAGCTCTGGCAGGGCTGGGAATGTCCCTTGCCTGAAATCCAGGAGAGCCATTGTCAGTCAGGCAGAGGATACCGAGCCAGGTGGACCGGTGACCAGAGCTCAACGTTCACGTGTGTGTTCCTGATAAGTTACAGTAAGCCAGAAAGTCTGGTTTATTACATTTACACCCGGCCAAAACTGATTTATGAACTTCTTTTATATGGCTTAAAATCTCTTAATGTCTTATCTCTCTCCTCCTCCCCGCTTTAATACAGCAAGGTGGGCAGGCAAACCACCCTACGGCTGCCGTGGTGACGGAGAAGCAGCAGATGCTGGAGCAACACTTGCAAGATGTCAGGAAAAGGGTGCAGGTAGGTGGTAGAGCTGCGCTCTCTCTCTCTCTCTCTCTCTCTCTCTCTCTCTCTCTCTCTCCAAAGTTTCAAGCTTGAAGAGAGTTTGTGACTCCTCCCCAACCTCCTATTCCTTGGCTTTTTCTTGCAGGACTTGGAGCAAAAGATGAAGGTGGTGGAAAACCTCCAGGATGACTTTGACTTCAACTACAAGACCTTGAAGAGTCAAGGCGGTAGGTGGGAGCTTGCTGGGGGGAAAGGGGATAACAACTTTTCCATCGCGGCAAATTCATGGATGGGGAGATGCCCTTCGGTCCTCATCCTTTGGGGAGCAAGGGGGCTCCTGCAGCCCAGGCGCTTAACTTTCCTTTTAAATCAGGGGAGCTTCTGGCCTGCAGACTTCACGAGGCATGCCTGGCCTCAGCATTGGGTCTGCCAGGGCATTTCTGCCAAGCCACACCGGCCTGCGTCACTCCCGATGTCGGGTTGCGGGGCAGGTAAGGATGCGCTGAGCCAAAAGGGGCTTGCAAAGCCCTCTACGCAGCGCTCCAAAATACACGCCAGCGAACTGAGAGCCAGGCATCACACTTTCACGTGAGCTCTGCAACTTTGGGTGGGCAAACGTCATTCGCCTGACACCATCGCACACCTGTCACACTTGGCATGCAGAGGGTGGGTGGGTGAAGATAATAATCTGGCCTGCTGGCCAGATCCAGTTCACCACTCCTGTGAACCTTGTAGACTGGCTGCAGTTCTCACCAGGAACATGATGCCCATCATCTCCCGAATCTGTCCTACATGGGGCTGCTGAAGAGGAACAGGATGCCCAAATGCCTAAAGAGGAATTAGGCCAGCCTTTCTTAATCTGGTGCCCCTCCATCTGTTGCTTTAGACCAGGCATAGGCAAATTTGGCCCTCCAGATGTTTTTCAGACTACAATTCCCATCATCCCTGACCACTGGTCCTGTTAGCTAGGGATCATGGGAGTTGTAGTCTCAAAACACCTGGAGGGCCAAGTTTGCCTTTGCCTGCTTTAGACTATAGCTCCCACCATCCCTGGCCGTTGGGCCATGTTGGTTAGGACAGGTGGTAGTTGGGAGTCCCCAACAGCATCTGAATTAGGCTGACCAATACAGGTGTGCAGAGGGGAAGAACTAAGAAACTCCAGGAGCCTCTGACATGTTTCCCTGTCCCTCTCCCGCTGCTTTTCTTTAGATATGCAGGACCTGAACGGGAACAACCAGTCGGTGACGCGGCAGAAGATGCAGCAGCTGGAGCA
Source organism: Podarcis vaucheri (assembly GCF_965113315.1). Lineage (NCBI taxonomy): Eukaryota > Metazoa > Chordata > Lepidosauria > Squamata > Lacertidae > Podarcis > Podarcis vaucheri. The sequence continues at coordinate 32,325,619 of NC_138751.1, forward strand.
GATGCTGACAGCCCTGGATCAGATGCGGAGGGTAAGTAAGGGCGGCTCCTCCCCAGCTCCAAAAAACCCCACCTGAACTGCTATCGACTAAGGCGGAATGATGCGGAATATGCCTGGTTTTGCAGCATGTGGCCCGGGAGAAAAGCATCCAGCTTTAGCACAGAGCTTCCTCCATGCTGAACATTGATGCTTATAGCAAGCCAAGGGGCATCGCCTTTCTGTCTCTAATAGGGATGAGTCACACACCACGATTATTTAACTCCATGTCTCTTGGCCAGGTGACTTGCTGCTGGATGTGTGAGCTGGCTCCATTTCAGACAACGACATTTCAGATTTCCTTACTTGATGCAAAAGTCTCCATCTCTGGAGTTCGCCTCTATCATACATGAAAACCACGGAGAGGCAAGTTTGCATGTAAACAGAGGAAGCAGAATGGAGTCCTGAATGTTGCTGTTTCCTTCCTCACCTAGGGGATTGTGAGCGAGCTGGCTGGGCTCTTGTCGGCCATGGAGTACGTGCAGAAGACGTTGGTCGATGACGAGTTGGCTGACTGGAAGAGGAGGCAGCAGATCGCATGCATCGGTGGCCCACCCAACATCTGCCTTGACCGCCTAGAGAACTGGTGAGAGCCAAATGCCCTTGACTGCCCACTACCTTTTCAAGGCTTCCAAAGCGAGAATATGATTGACACCTCAAAACAGAGGAGGGTGTTAGGAGCCACAGAGCAGCATTGACCAAATGTGGAGGACAGAACAGGCAAAGATCAAATTCGGCCCTCCAGTTCTCTCTGTCTGGCCCTTGGACAGGCTGCTTCCTGTCAGAGCAAGCACTGGGCTTAGCTGAGCCATAGTGGTCCTTTGCTTGCAGAGATTTGGATGGAACGTGGCACCGGTGAGGTTTCCCAAAGGGGAGCGCGCAGCTGTTCAAAAGCATTATCAAGACAATGTCCAGTTAACACAGTAGTGTTGTTTTCTTTTTAAGACGTGTGTGTGTGTAGCTCACTTTCTTCTCCCTTGCTGCAGGATCACGTCCCTTGCCGAGTCGCAGCTTCAGACCCGCCAGCAGATTAAGAAGCTCGAGGAGCTCCAGCAGAAGGTCTCCTACAAGGGCGACCCCATCGTTCAGCACCGGCCCTTGCTGGAGGAGCGCATTGTGGAGCTATTCAGGAACCTCATGAAGAGGTATGTTGGCCTGCTGCCCTTCCCCTGAGGCTGCGGGGTGGGATGCTGCTGCCGAGAGCATGTTCATCTGGGAACCTTCTGCTGAATCTGGAAGTTTGGACCAGCCTCCAATTCCCACCACTGAACTCTCTCTCCCTCTCTCTGTCTCTGTTCCCACCCTCACCCCGCCCACAGTGCATTTGTGGTGGAGCGCCAGCCCTGTATGCCAATGCACCCGGATCGCCCACTCGTTATCAAAACTGGAGTACAGTTCACGACAAAAGTGCGGTGAGTTGCTGGTTTTGTGTGTGCGCATGCATTATATGGGGCGGAGGGTCAGTTATATGTTGCTGAATGTTGCAAGGTTTAGGGCAGATAAAATAAAGTAGTTCTTTACGTGGCCCATAGTCAAACTGTGGAACTCACCCCTGCAGGAAGCAGTGATATGCCACCAACTTGGATGGCTTTAACAGAGAGTTGGGCAAATTCATGGAGGAAGAGAGGGCTGTCATTCTAGCTAGGATGGCTGTGCTCTGCTTTCCACGGTTGGAGGCAGCAGTATTTCTGAATACCAGTTGCTGAAAACCACAGGAGGGGAGAGTGGCTCTTGTGCTGGAGTCCTCCGTGCGGGTTTCCTCTTGGGGTATCTTGTCAGCCACTGTGAGAACGGGATGCTGGACTAGATGGGGCAGTGACTTGATCCAGCAGGCTGTTCTGATGTTCTGCGTACCTTCTACACTTAAAATTCTGCGTCAGAAAATCGGCATTCTGCAACAGTATAAATTATACAGACTTTGTGTGTATGTGCTTGGCTTTTCACATTTTATTCCACTTCCGCTAGGCTTGGGGAGAGGGGCAAAGTGGGGAAAAGACAGGGAACCTCATGTGCTGTTGGGAATCCTTCTCAGCCTCTCTTTCCTCCCTACTCACAACCACCTCCCATTCTAGTTTCTGAGGCGTAAACTGGGCAATACCCACATATTTTCAAGTTTGTTAGTACAAGCCTAGAAACTTGTTTTTTGCCTCCTCTTCCCCCAAAAAGGTGTAGATGGGATTCTCAAGCACAGTGCGATTAAGCGTCACAGTGGTGATATATTGAAGCTCTCTTGCCTGAAAAACATCTGTACACAGTGAAACTAGTTTCAATGGACATGGACTGTGTTCTCCTTGTTAACCTGGTGCCCCTTCCAAGGGGCAGCAGCTGCCCAGCTGGTCCCCCCCCAAAAAAAAACACCCCAACCATTTGGAGCATATGAATAGCATATGAGGGATAGGGGTGCATGGAGAAAGGGTGAGATTTGTGTCTTTGGAAGCTAACCTGAAGTTTTGACTTCTGCAGGTTACTGGTTAAATTTCCTGAGCTGAACTACCAGCTGAAAATCAAAGTTTGCATTGACAAGTAAGTCCAGCCCTTTTCATGAACAAACTTGAGGGCAGGGATTGTGGGCAGAGGTTCCTTTAAATATATATAACTGACTTTCTGGCTCACGCTGGTCAAACCATGGCTTAGTGCTGGCTCCTGGGGGTCGGTAGATCATGATTGCTTTGCTCCACCTCTGATCCTGCTGTGCCGCTGTGAGCTGAGCCTTGGTTTGCCTGAGTGTTTCACCTGCATCCATTCTTATGGTTTGTCCCGTTTCAGACAAACCATGAGCTGTAACAAAGGCTTGTCCTTGGATCTTTTGCAGCTCATGATTTGCCCCTGGGCTCTTTATAGTTCGGAGTTTATCCAGAGGAGAGAAACCACCAGCCCTAGTTTGAACAGCGTTCTTAAGCCAAAACTATGTCTTAATTCGTAGCAGTGCCAGAGGAAGAGCACAGTGACCACAGCTTCCTATGTAGGAACACCTTGGTACTGAGCCAGCTCTCCCTGCCCATCCTGAAAAAGAGATCAGTTCTTCTGATCCCAAAGTGTGGAAATGATCTTTCCTGGAAGGGGTGGAGAGGCACAGCCCAAACCTGTAAAGCTTGTCTGCTGCTGCAGCAGCTTGAGAGGCCTTTGCAAATATTATTCCTTTAATTATTATGAATATTGATTTGGCTCAGGTTTTGGGTTTGGAGCAATCTTCAGCCTGCCTACCCACATTCCCTTAAAAGTAGGGAGGAAGGCCCTTTCTTTTCACCTCTGCCCCACAGAACCCCAAGACCTTTTCCCCCAAATGCAGGGGTGAAGAAATCTCTGGCCCCTCCACTTGGACCCCAGCGCCTGCAAGCTTGGCCAGTAATCGGGGGGTGACAGGGATTTGTAGTCCATCAAGAAGCGGAGAGGGCCTCAGGCTAGCCACCCCTGCTCTAATACCTTCCAGTGATGGCATTGTTATTGTTATTATTATTATGCTGACTTCTCTGCCAAACCACACCCTGTCCCTCCTGCTGCAGGGGATAGGTGGAATTTAGGGCTGGTCAAGCGGTGTGCACACACTACAGGTGCTGAGCCAAGGGGGGGGGCAGCCATTTCAAAGCCCAGTAAGTTGGGCACTGGGCGTTGGACCTCTCACCTCCTTCTCAAAGCCTAGATAGCACTTTCCCAGTTTGGGAAGGAGGCCATAGGGCTCTTGGACCCTGTCAGAGCCTCACGCTTCCTTCCCAAAGCCGGAAGCCTCCTTACCTGCCTTTGGGAAGGCAGTTTGAGGTGGGGTGTGTGGGTGTGCCATTTTTTTGCCTGACACAGGGCCCCATAGCACCCAAGATGGGCGCTGCTGCAAGCCCTTTCTGATTGCTGCGTACAGCAACCAAATCTGACCGTGCCAATTTGACACTCTCCCTCTTTTTCCTTTCGCAGGGATTCCGGTGAAGTTGCTGCCCTCCGGGGGTAAGTTGAAGGCACTGCACCCTGTGGCTTCCTCTCTGCTGAGATGCATCTCATGGTTTGCAGGCAGCTGCACTTTGTTTGGGAGGAGGGGGGCAGGATCATTTCATTAGCAGTAAAATAATTTGATTTTAAATCATTATATTTAGTTGCTCATTCGCCTTTTAGGGCACATCACCACCACGTTCGCCTTTTAGGCCCATCACCACCACGTTCAAGGCAATAGCTATAAAACGCAGAGCAAAACTATCGTCCGGTTAAAACCCATTAAAACAGAGCCCTTAATAAAAAGCAGACTGAAATAAAAATCAACATTTTGTTGGGGGGAATAGCTGGGAAAATGCTGTTTCCAAAGGCTTGCAAAGAAGGGGACCACTAGTGTTTTCTGGGGTGGGGTACAGCTGCAGAATCTGCTTCCGCAAAATGACCACAAACTTGGATGGCTTTAATAAAAGGGGGTTAGGCAAAATGAGGGAAGATGAGGGCGGTCAGGGGCTTGTATGAGCCAGAGACAGGATGTCCCCGAACACCGGTTTAGCTGGGAATTGCATTTCGGGGAGAGTGCTCTAGTGCTTGAAAGCTGCTTGCAGCTGCTGGCCGCAGTGAGTACGGGTCACCGGTCTGATCCAGGGCAGCTGCTCTTTACATTCTAACAGATGGGGTTGGTAATGGTTAATAATGGTATTTTAAATGCTAAAACTCACTCAAAACACTCCCCCCATTTTTTTTCCTCCCGCTTTGCCCATCAAGGTCCCGGAAGTTTAACATCCTGGGCACAAACACCAAAGTGATGAATATGGAGGAGTCCAACAATGGGAGCCTCTCTGCAGAGTTCAAGCACCTGGTGAGTGACACAGCATCTTTCCCCTCCCTTGCCCCCCAAAACACTCCCTGGATGCATAGTGTGTCTAATTTATCTCTTTTTTTATCTCTCTCTCCCTCACCCCCCAATCACAGACGCTGCGGGAACAGAGGTGTGGTAATGGCGGAAGAGCAAACTGCGACGTGAGTGACCCAATGCAGCACTGCTGGTGTAAAATGAAATGTTTGAGAGCAGGAGTAGTTACTTCTCTTGCTCCACTGGGAAGTGCTAGTGGCAGAAATCTGTTCCGGGGATGTCCCTTCTCTCTCCACCCCCCCACCTCCTCACCACCCTCCTTCCTCTAGGTTTTCTAAACCATGCCCCTAAATTGTTTACAGACCAGTTATCTCTTGCGAAAGAAAAAGACCAACCCTTGGGAATGGGGAAGTGGTCTCTTTTAGGTTTGACTTTAGGGAAGATCAGTCCTGTGAGCACCTTTTCAAAGGCTGATTCCTTTGTTTGTCTCTCTGCTTAAGCCTAGCTCAGCAGAACTAAAAACGAAACCAAAATTGCAAGTTGCTGCTGTGTTTTTTCCAAAGGGACAAAAAATATATACCCTAGAGAAATATTTATTATCTTCCCCCGCATTTACTCTCCACTTCCTCCTCAGGCCTCCCTCATCGTCACAGAAGAGCTCCATCTCATCACCTTTGAGACAGAAGTTTACCACCAAGGCCTGAAGATTGACCTAGAGGTGAGCCCTGGTTGTGCCGATTCCCCACAGTCCACCCACTTTACAGGGGTGTGGCGTGAGTGGGTGTGTGTTACAGTTGCACTGGGAATCTACCCTGCCAGAAACCTTCTTTTGTAGTGCTGGTGTGGGTTTCTTGTTGGGAGTTTGCATTGAGCAGAATGCGGGAAAGAAACCATATCAGTAAACTACAACCTATAATTTGCATCCGCAACAATGCTCAAGGGTAGCAGCTTCCAGAAAAATGGAGGAAACGGACAACTCCTATTTTGATGGAGTATGCAGAGCTGTTTGCATATTTCCTTTCCTGCTCCCTCTTTCGAAATAAGAGGAACAGCCCGTTCATGAGCTGCCATTGACCAGAATCAGAGCATTTGCCCAGTTAGCTCAGCATTCCCTGCACTAAGAATCTGATGTTCTCCAGATGGTTGTTGAACCACAACTTCCATCAGCACCAGGCGACATGGCAAATGGTCAGGGATCATGGGAGTTAAAGTGTGGAGCATCTGGAGAGTTGGCTGCCCCTGGTCTACACCAACTGGCAGTGTCTCCCCAGGGTTTCAGGCAAGGAGTCCTTCTCAGCCCTATCAGGAGATGCCAGGAATTGATCCTGGGACCTTCTGCATGCAATGCAACTGATGCACCCCTGAGCTGTTGGCCATTGCACTATGCATTGGAATACTTGCGATGGCTCCAAGTTAAGGTGTTGCCCAGTATCCAAAAGGTGGACCCCAAATCATGAAAACCTAGACTGACAACATCCATGAAAAAGAACTCAGAAAAACGGAACAGACTGAAACAATGAAGGCAAACTCTAGAGATAAAGTCTCTTGTTGAGTCTCTTAAACCTAACTGCTTGTTGCATGCCTTCTTCCACCTCCCTTTCCCCTTATGGCCATACCAGCATTTGCAGCTTGCTTCACTGCAAGAGTTGCAAAGGGGTCCCACGAGTCTCCCTACCTGAAGACAATTAACTTCATAACGATGCATAAGGACTAGAAACTTGGTGGTTTGGTTTGCTGTGAAGCAGGAGCCCGGGGGTGTTTCCTGTTGCCCAGCAGAGACCTGAAAAAGAGAGAGGCTAGTCTGTGTGCTCAAGAGCTGCTGTCTTTCCTTCCCTGTAGACCCATTCCCTCCCTGTGGTGGTGATCTCCAACATTTGCCAGATGCCCAATGCCTGGGCGTCCATCTTGTGGTACAACATGCTGACAAACAACCCCAAGGTACGTTGAATTTCCCAAACCTTGCATGGACAAAAGAGAGGGCGAGAGCAGGAGGGTGTTTTACTTGTTTTTCGTCTGGGTGTGTTGTTTGTTCCTGATTGTGACCGAGTCCCTCTCTTGGCAGAACGTCAACTTCTTCACCAAACCACCCATTGGCACTTGGGACCAGGTGGCCGAAGTGCTCAGCTGGCAGTTCTCCTCTACCACCAAGCGAGGGCTCAGCATAGAGCAGCTGACAACACTGGCAGAGAAACTGCTTGGTAACTTAACAAGCTCCTCCCCTTCTTATACGTGGGCCAACGGCAGGAAACCTTGATCAGCAGTGCAAGGGCCACATGCCCTTCCAGCCAACTTTCCGGGGGCCACTTTGCCAGGGGTGGACAGGGCCAGAAGCAGAAACAAATGTGGATGTTACCTTTGTGCCGTAATCTTCCACCTCGGAACACGCCCCTCTCTGCCCTCCTGTCCAGGCAACCAGCAAACATTATCAAACTTTGGCGGCACTTTCTCATCAGGCAAAAACACTCAAGGAGTGTGAAGCAGATCCTGTGAGGGTTGTGGCCTTGGGGGGGAAGTCCAGAGAGGCCTGGAGGGGCATGAGGTTGCCCATCCCTGATGTGGGTCATAAGGAGTTGCTGTCTTCCCATCTGAGCTACCTAGCCTAGGGGTACTGGCTCTTAACTGGGAGAAGAGCCTTGCCCGGGTGCACAACCAGAAATCCCTTTTTAGCTGTGGGATTCAAACTTGGGACCAAAGCATGTGCAAAAAGTGTTGGCATGTTGAATGCCTGGAAGCCAAAATATCAAATATTCAAGTTGGCGTCAGTTTAGAAAAGCCCGGGCAAGCCTTTTAAGAATAGCGTGTGTGTTAAACTTTTCCCCCCAGTGTGCTTCCTTTTAAAAATGTCTTTCCTCCAAGGAACACGAGGTGACAGACATGTGGATGTTTGTGTATACACACACACACACACACACACACACACACACACACTTATCCTCACAAAAACTTTGTGAAGTAGGTTAGGCTGAGAAGCAGCAACTTGCCCAAGATCCCCAGTGTACTTTGTGGCTGACAGGGGTGCCAAATTGAACAAAATATGGGGGGGCAAGTAAGCCCCCTCCCCATAATAAATCACATGATGCGATGCACGCATACCATTTGAATGGCAATGCCCAACAACTTTAGGGGTGCAGCCCCCTCAGATGGGGGCTGAAGGGGCCTTGTCCTCTATGCGTTGGCTCCTATGGTGGTTGAGGGGTGGGAATGGGTGGGATTTGAACCTGGCCCTGCTAGGCCCTCGCCTGAGGCTCTAACTACTACACCAGCTCTCTTTAATGAATTTTCTTCCCTCTTACTCTACAGGCCCTGGCGTCAATTACTCTGGATGTCAGATAACATGGGCGAAGTTCTGCAAGGTAGGGGCATTTGGAAAGCTTAGGTGCGGCCTTGGGTGGGGCCCAAGGTGCGCCTGCCGTTTTGTTCACATGGGGGCAACCTTTGCTTTTATCGCTGCAGGAGAACATGGCAGGCAAAGGATTCTCTTTCTGGGTCTGGCTGGACAACATCATCGACCTGGTGAAGAAGTACATCTTGGCCCTGTGGAACGAAGGGTGAGCATCTGCCAGAGACGTCACCGCAGTTGCCAGCATCTCTCTCTCCCCAAGAGGCCACTCTGCCTATCCAGTAAACAAAAGAAGCCCTAACAAGTTGGAGAGCAGGGATGGGGAACATGTGGCCCTATAGTGGCTGTTGGGCTCCCAGCTCCCAGTATCCCTGATGGGAACATAGGAAGCTGCCTTACACAGTCGTTCCTCGGAAGTCGAACGGAATCCGTTCCGGAAGTCCGTTCGACTTCCAAAACGTTCGGAAACCAAGGTGAGGCTTCTGATTGGCTGCAGGAAGCTCCTGCAGCCAATCGGGAGCTACAGAAGCCCCATTGGACGTTCGGCTTCCAAAAATAGTTCGCAAACCGGAACAGTCACTTCTGGGTTTGCGGCGTTCAGGAACCAAAGCGTTGAGAACTAAACTGTTCAAAAACCAAGGTACGATTGTACTGACTCAGACCATTAGTTCATCTTGTTGTCTACACATGGAGAGGCAGTGGATTTCCAGGAAGGGGCCTCTCTTCCCAGTTCTACCTGGAGATTGAATCTGGGACCTTCTGCATGCAAAACAGATGCTGTGCCCATGGCCCTGTAGATCAGGGTTTCCCAAACTTGGGTCTCCGGCTGCTTTTGGACTACAACCCCCATCATCCCTAGCTAGCAGGACCTGTGGTCAGGGATGATGGGAACTGTAGTCCGAAAACAACTGGAGACCCAAGTTCGGGAAACTTTGCTGTATGTGATGCTGAATTGGGGCTGATAGGAATCCATCCTTACCTGGAGGGATGCAGACTCCCCATCCCTGTGCTACCTTCCAGTGGAACGTCTTGGTGGCTCCTGACGTTTGGCTTGGTGGGCCAAGGGAAAGGAAAGGAAGCCAATAAAAACCTCCTATTTCCTTTCTTCCTCCTCAGGTACATCATGGGATTCATCAGCAAGGAGCGGGAGAGAGCGATCCTGAGCACAAAGCCCCCCGGCACCTTCCTGTTGCGATTCAGTGAGAGCAGCAAGGAGGGTGGCATCACCTTCACCTGGGTGGAGAAGGACATCAGCGGTAAGGAATGCCACTGCAGCTGCCTTATGCTTAGGGCTGAAGCCAGATCTTCCTTTTTACCTATTAATTACGTTTGCCTATGTGTAAAAGCTGCGCTCTTCTCAAGCCCGTTTTCCTTTTTTGGATGATGCACGCACGTATCGCAGCAGGCGAGAAAAGGACACAGTCTTCCTTGGAAAGAAAGGCCTCTGTGCTACCAGCCGTTTTTGTTAGTACTCGTATTAAAAACCGTGTTTTTAACAAGATCTGCCTTGTTAATTGGGTGCAGCTTTTTAGCCAATTAACTGTTTTTAGCACCCGGTTAATCGCTCACACGTTGCAGCCCTGCTTATACCAAATCCAGGTAAATCTCAGAGTACTTGGTCCTGACTGTTGTGCCAGTCAACGAAGGAATGAAGAACGCTGCCTTATACAGAGTCAGAGCTTTGGTCCATCTAGCTCAGTGATGTCTACACTGACTGGCAGCGGCGCTCCAGGTACATCAGGTGGAGGACGTTCTCAGCCCTACCTGGAGATGGCGAAAATTGGACCTGGGACCTTCTGCACACAAAGCAGATGCTCTACCGCTGAGCTATCGCCCTTCCCTCTTACACAAAGGTCTTTCTCAGCCCTGCAGAGATCCTTTAATCATTGGGATGGCATAGATGGCATAGATTGAGCCTACAGCGTTCTGCAGGCAAAGTATATGCTCTGATCCTAAATTACCCCATACTGACACCTTACTTCTTGCAGAAGTTGTACTAGTCATCAGTTGCACACTCCTAAGTAGCATTAATGTACATTCAGTGACACCACAGCAGCTCAGCCAATGGTTAGGGGACAAGCCCATCAATGATGGTCAGTTTTTAGTTTGTCTTGTGATTAAAAAAAAAATATTTTCAACTACCTTGATCTGGTGAAGCTTTGCTGTTGATGTGACTCTGGCTCTCTTCATTTGAGCAAGAAATTGTGCTCCTTTTCATGCTATCCTTGCAAATAATAACTGTCCCCTTTGATCAAATCTCTTGTTTACCCTTTGCCGTAGGGAAGACACAAATCCAGTCGGTGGAGCCGTACACCAAGCAACAGCTCAACAGCATGTCGTTTGCTGAGATTATCATGGGCTATAAGATCATGGATGCCACCAACATCCTGGTCTCCCCCCTTGTCTACTTGTATCCCGATATCCCCAAGGAGGAGGCTTTCGGAAAATACTGCCGCCCTGAGAGCCAGGAGCATCCCGAAGTCACTGACCCAGGTAGTTGTTGGCATTCCGCGCTTGCTCCAGCTCTTTGGTTCTCCACTTTACAGGGACATTTTTGGATTTTAGCTTTCTCCACAAAAAGGTCTCACGCTGCTAATAAATGTGACTAGCATCCTCTGCCACCCTCTCCAAAATGCAGGGGGCTTGGCTTGTTTATTTTGATTACATCCCCAGCTCTTCCTTTTGTGACCATAACGGGTTGGTGAAAAAAGCGAACAGATGGGAAGCCAGGAAAAAAGCCCGTATGAATTGTTGCCAATTGTCATTGTTGGCTAAAGTCTGACTTGGAGCTTTTTAAAAACTAAAGAGGAGCAAAGGCAAGAACTTTTTCAAATTGAAGTTTGGCATGGCCACTGAGAGTTTTGTATTGTTTGCTGATGCTTCTGGAAACAATATGCACGTTGCTAGTGGTTAAGAAGCCCAAAAAACAGCAGCAGCAGACCCCCTCCCCTCTTGCTCCTACCATAGTTTTGGGGCAATTCTCAGTTCCCCTCTTTTCCACCTCTCCCACCTTCAAATCCTCTCTATGGAGAGGGTTTCAGAGTCATAGCATATTGAAGAGGAGATGCCCCTGCTGCTCTTCGGCACACACCAGCTTATCGAATACCTTCTCCTCTTTCCCCACCCCAAAAACAGGTGCTGCTCCATATCTGAAGACCAAGTTCATCTGTGTGACCCCGTGAGTATTTCCCTCTTTGAAAGGGTTGGGTGGGACTCCAGAGGTCCTGCACAGCAATTAGCTGGGGCTTGCTGAGAAGCCGAGCTCCCTCTCGCACCTGTGCTTTGGAAACAAGAGGTCTCTCTTCAGAAACAGCTGAAGCACAGGTGAAAAAGTGCCCAGGGAGGAAGTGGTTCAATCCACCGACCACCACGCCACTGCACCCAGTGCACAAGTGAGGAACAAAATCCCGCAAGCACCTCCTGTTAAAGACATAAGGCATAGAGAGAGAAGGAGGGATCAAAGTTACTAACACGCACAGCCACACACGTATGCATAAAGATATAGGTTGGGTTTTATCTTGCTGAGAGTCAAAGCTCTGTACTTCATGGTGCAGAGCAGAGTTTGGTGGTTCTGGAGACCTTGGGGCTTTTACAACTTATAACTTGTACTTCTCTTCTTTATCCTCTCCTCTTTTTCTCTACTCCCCCCCCCACTCCCCACGTGCCTTTCCCAGAACCACTTGCAGTAGTACTATTGAACTGCCTATGTCACCCCGCACCCTCGAATCTCTGATCCATTTTGGCAGTAATGGTGAAGGAGCAGAGGGGAACGCCAGTGGCCAGTTTGGTGAGTGTGTGGTCCGCAGTGCTGTTTTGTTTGCTGGAAGGGGGCGGGCTCTGCTCTCGTGCATCTCATTATGGAAAGGACAGGTCGAGGCTGCATCCAGACTGCCCTCTAGAAGCAAGTTACTGAAACTTGAGCTTTCAACCCTTGTCAAGGTAGATTCCACAAGTCCGAGTGCCTCTGATTTCAGTGGATCGTGAGCAAGCAAAGCATAGCCATCAAGGGGTATGTCCTGTGGAAAGGGGAGAGGGGGAGAGATAAGAGAGGCCGTATCTGACCCTCAGGCCCAAGGTTCTCCAGCCTGGCTTTAAAGACAGCATAAGGCTAGAAGCCTGGAGATCTCAAGGAGTGGAATTCTACAGCCATATATACAGTTTGTTTTGCTTATGCACGTCATTGAGGAATATGCAGAACCTTGAGCGTGCTGCAGGCTGTGAATCTGTCCTCTTTCCAGGACATGTTGAACCATCTCTGACATTGACAGGGATCTCTGCTGCTGCAGTAACTGGATCACATCCATTCAACTCTCTTTCCGTATCTCCCACAGAGTCCTTGCAAGTCTTTGACATGGAGATGACCGCTGAAAGCGCCAACTCTCCCATGTGATTGGACTCCTCCTGGGCAGCTGATCGGTTCTGCATTTCCCTGGCACAAGAAACACCTTCTACTTCTTCTTGCGTTGTCGGATGAGCCCAATCGGCACTCAATCTCTGCCTCAGCTGGAGACGTTTGATTGTGGGTCCGTTGTGAGCCGCTTTTGAATACACCATCACAGGCAGCTCCTTGCCTGAGCTTGCGTGACTGGAGGGAAAGCCCTGCTTAATTTTAGATGGGCTTTCCCCCCCCCAGAAGAAAAAAAAAATAGTTCTCCCTCATGTATAAAAGCTACTTGTATAAGGGGTGTTTCTGTTTGTCTTTGCTAGACCAAGTGCCTCTTCATGTCCACATAGCTGGCCTCCTGTACATGTTTGCTGCATGCCGCAAAAGGCTGCTTGTGCAGCTCACGCCAACTTCCAAGGTTTTTACCCAGTCTATTTGACAAGTCGTGTTGTCAAGTGTAGGCAGGAGGGGAAGGAAGAAGAAATTGTGGGGGTATCATTCTTAGATATTGGTGCAATTTTTTTCTGTTTCATTGCCCACATTAAAGCTCCATTTCTCCCCCCCCCCCGGCCTACCTCTTTAAAAAAAAACAAACAAACTTGCCACATGATGCGAAGGCGAACGTAGGCCTAGCACAGCAGCCGTTCAAGGTAAGATACCTGTGTTCCCCAGGGCTAGAGAAATGCCAGGGGCATTGGACACCTGTGCACACTTTGCACTTGGTTGCCAGCTCCGGAAATTTCTATTTTTAAAATAACTTTTCTTCCACCAGCTTTTGGCTAATTCCAATTTTACAGAAAGGGAACGAAGGTTGTTAGAATTATGTGCTCCGTGGTGGAAGTGGGGAATTTGACCCAGGTCACCCAAATTAGCACTCAGTTCCCTCCCTCTCCCTCTCTCTCTCTCTGTCTTCTTAGGCAGGGCTTCAGGTCATTGGGGACGGCAGAGAGCTCTTCTCTTTGGCCCTTAAGCCCAGATGAGGCAACCAAGCTGAGTCAAGAGCTCAACAGCTAGATTCACACTTGGAGATCTGTTCACTCCGGTTATATTTCTTTTTTTTTAATTATTATTTATTGCACTTTTATCCTGCCCTTCCTTGAAGGAGCCCTGGGCAGCATGCAAACCTCCGCCCCTTTCCCCTCATCCTTTTATCCTCTCAATAACCTTGCGGTGTAGGTTAGGGATGAGAAGGATTCCTCCTGTGAGGTAGATTAGTGGCAGCAATAGGCCTGAGCTTTCTGGCTAAGTCAGGCTTTGCACCTGGGTCTCCTGATCCTAGCCACTGCACTCTCATCTTAGCTGTTGCGTTAGGAGCAAAGAGGCAAAAAAACCATTCCTGCCAGTGTCTCTCCTCTCCTCTCCCACCCCAAACCGGGCTTTGTTTGGCTTGCCCATTTCCTACGCTTTCCCGTTTTGTAATACTCTCGGCTGTAATATTTTTTATTACTACCTGCCCAATCATTCTCTTCACCTTCTGGGGCTTAAGCCTGAGCTGTACCTGATGCTAGTCGGCTGTTGCTTGCCTGAGATAACAATTGACAGTCCGGCATAGGAAAACTAGAACCCAGATGCTGATAATCTAGTTGTAAATCTCAGCTGTTGGGCTTGTGTGAGTTCATAGAATCGTAGCCTTGTAGAGATGGGCGGGAACCCAAAGGAGTGAAGGAATCACAGCTACAGATTCCTTCTTTGCAGGGGGTTTGGATTAGGTGACCCTTAAGGTCCCTGTCAACTCTGCAGTTGCCCAGTGGGCTGTCCCAGCGCTGAGAGAGAATGATGCAACAAGTATTTTCCAGTATTACTTAGAGGCGTTGGCTAAACAGGAGGCAGTTCATGGTCAGAGCTGTCGGACTGATCTCTTTCCCTACACCAGACTTCCTCAACCTGGAATGCTGGCTGGGGCTCATGGGAGTTGTAGTTCAGCAACCTTTGGAGGGAAAAGCAGGCCCTTGCTGTTAAGAAGAGAACTTGCCTCCTTCAGAAATGTCAAGCCTTAGAAAGTGTTCCAACTAGTGCAAAGCTGCCCTCATTCCAAAATAGCTTATATACCCCAAATTCTTAGTACCAAGCTTTACCACCGCCAAAAATTTCCTATTTTTTTCCTCTATAGCTAACTGCTCCCCAGAGCGTAAATATCTCAATAGTATGTTTTGTATATTTTATTGCTGTATCTACAGGCTTTAAACTTTCTCTTAAATAAATAAATAAATGTCCTTAACACCACATTTCTCTGCTGGAGATGAAGCATTGGGTACTTGGTGTGTTTGTTGAGCTGAGAAAGCAGAGTGGCGCGCGTGTGTGTGTGTGTGAGAGAGAGAGAGAGAGAGAGACTGTTTGAAAGCAATTTGACTTGGAGATAAGATGAATTGCATCTTTTGTCCAAATGCATAGATGAGGGGCTTGGTTTTTTTCTGTGCTGTGGGGCCAAAATTGTATTGAGGTGATGAGTGGAACCCTGTCCGCAGTTACCTGGATGTAAGTCCCATTGAAATTGCCAGGGTTTACTTCAGAGTAGTTGTATAAACAAGATTGAACTATTTGGTGCAGGTGTTAAGTTTTGTTCATTTAACTATGTTTCTACCTCACTCCATTAACTTTTTACTTTTTAATGGTGGTGGGGGTTTTTTTGGAAGAAGTATAAATGAGATTTTTTTTTAAAGTGCTTTAGGTACACTTTTAGTAAGTTTTTTTGTGTGTGTGTGTACAGAAGGTTTGTGGCACATCACCACAGACTTAAACTGGTTTAACAGCCAGTCCTCTTCCCAGGGAACTCTGGCGATTTTAGTTGTGTGAAGGAGATCAGAGATGAGGGGAGATTAGGAGACCTCCCAAACAACTAAACTGTGCAGCCTGTATTTGTTGCTATGGGACTGAATTCCTCCTGAAAATAGCATCAGTCTGGAAGCACCCAGGATCCCACCCTTGTGTTTGTTGCATCATACTTGAAAAGGATGCCTCAAGTTTTTCATGCTGAAGCTATTCATGCATCCTGCCAGTAAGGGTCTCAAGTGCTAGTCCATAAATAAGCAAACAGAGGTTACTAACTTTTGGGGGGGGTGTTGGCACATTTGGAATTGTGAGACAATGCTATGGGTACCACTCCCTCTGGTTATTTCTCTTTTCTTAATCCCACCCCTGGGTCATTCTGTCCCAGGTAGACTGATGAAATACACACACACACAAAGTTTTTCCTTGGGGGAGGGGGCAGGTAAAAGATGGATCCAGCAGAATAGTAGTGAGGAACCTTCTTTGGCCCAGATCTTTATCTCCCCTCCAGCACCATGGACCAACTTTGATATTTGAGACTGCACAGGTCTGAATACAGCACTGTAGCATGGGGCAAGGTACATGGGTTCTTGGGGGCAAAGAAAGAAACAGAGGGAGGGTATCATTGATTCTTCCTGAAGGCATCTAGTTTGCAGGTGTTTGTGTTTGCTTGTCTGGAGATTTGCAGGTGGCCACTACTGGGGCGGGGGGGGGGGAGCGGGGAGCAGAGAACCTGTAACGGGGAAGTGTCACAGTTGTTTGGTGGCTATGATGCAAAAAGTAGAAAAGGCTCGATAGATTCATCACCATCATCATCATTTGTTATTTGTACTCTGCCCATCTGACTGGGTTGCCCCAGCCATGCTGGGTAGCTTTCAACAGAATATAAAAATACAACAAATAGAAAGGATGTCTGCCCCCCCAGTCTGGTTTATTATAAGTGTCTCCTTTATAATAAACCATTTTCCCACCCCAATTTCCCAAGATGTCATTGCCCATCATTTCTGATCTAGCAAAGCTGGAGAGGAACAAATTTTGTAAAAACCACTATTTTTGGAAGAGGTGAAGTGCTGCTCCCATGTGGAGAGCTGGAATCACTGCAGCTATAATTTTGCGGTTGCTTCCAGACAGACTGTTTTGTCAAGCTATAAGGACGGGCAAATCTCTTCTGTTTCGGTTCCTCATTTTTTCAACCTTAACATTCAGTTCTTCACGTTTGCATATCAGTCTGTGATTTACTTATTTTTAAAGAAAAGCCCTTGTGAAAATTCTTCAGCATTTCACTTCCCCATCATTTTCCATACTCCACCAAAACCTGATTTTCTGGGAAAGATGTGTATCCTGTCTGTCAAGAGCTGGTGTCATAAATAGATCACATAAAGTAAACTCTTCATTAGAAGAAACAAGATCAGCTCAAGAGCACCAGCCCAATGGGCACAGTAGCTCTTCTCAGTAGGTCTTGCCCCTATGAGGCAGTTGTAGGGGCAGCTGTAGGGGCTGGAGGTCCCTGCCTTCCCACGGCTGCCTAAATCGCCCCCTTCCAGGTTCTTCCAAGCAACCTGAGACTAGCCCTGCAAATCTGTGTCTGGTCTTCTGCTATACTGGTATACTGCTTCTGGTCTTGGGAGCCCAGTGGGGAGGGGAGATTGTTGCAGCAAGAAGGGGGGAACACCCTGGCTCCTTCAGCAGCCTGACTTATCTCTGCCTTTTGCCCTGCAGCCTCCACTTCTGTCTCTGATTCTGGACTTCTTTCTGCCACAGACTCCCCCTGCTCACCAAGCCCTGTTACCTCTTCAGCTTCTGACACCTGCTCCTCTCAGTCTTCTTTCTCTGACCACTCATTGTTGTCCCGCCACCAACTCCCTGACTCTTAGCCTTCTTCCCTTCGGGGTTCCCCAGCTGGTGCCTCCCACCATTCCTCTTTGTCTAGCCAGTCAATGACATCACCCTCTGCAAACCAGTCTGGTCTCGTCTTCCCTGAAGCAGGGTGGGAGCTCTGTCCAGACAGTCCTGGGGAAAGATTAAGCATTAGGCTGTTCTTCTTCCTCGTGCTGAATGAGTTTAATACAACTGCTATTGCAATTGAGCTTTAGCCACAAATGTGACCCGCACACCTAATAATAGTAGGAGGATGCAAAGCAAGGCAAGGAGCCCTTATGACTGCATACATGCCGCTCCCCAGATAAACCCTAAGGCGCCTGGGTTAGATGCAGAGAGGATGGGAGAAGGTGGATAGAGGGACCCCTGTTGCTGGTAATTTGTCACGAAAGCTACTCTTGCACAGAGGGAAGATGCCCTGCCATGCATAGTTCAGAAATGGCAATATCCAAAAGACTGTGGGGGAACTGTTCAACCTTCCCAGGACACTCTGGAAATGACCTTAAAAGCAGCAATCCTGGAGCAAAGGTCCTTGCTATGTGAAACCAGCGCTGGCATTGGGATTGAAATGCAACCAATGACTCTTAACACATTATATGCCAGTTACCAATGCCAGGGTGTCTGTGTCATCAAAAACTGCTTTGTGAATTACTACTGCTCAATAGGTAGTCACCATTGGCTGTACTTTTCTGCATTTTAACTTCACATTTTATATTCCTGTGCACCCAGACATCTGTTTATGTATCTGCAATTTGGGATAAGGCTTTGTACATCTGATGAAGTGGACTGTCTGTAGCACATAAGAGGACAGCATAATAAGTCTCCTAGTCTTCAAGGTGCCTCAAGACCCCTTTATTATTTTCTCTTCAAAAATGGCATTCCAGGGGGAAAGTAGGGCCAGCTGCCTCTGAGACTGGGAACAACCAAAGTCTATCCCTGTCCCTTCCCCCAGCCTTCTGTTCTCTTATTTACAAAGTTCATGATCTCTCTACAGACAAGGAATCTGGGGGAGCAGCATCAGTAATGAAAGGATTAACTGATCACAGAGCCAGAGGCTGTAGGCGGCTGTCCCTCTGTCACACACACACACGGTGATAAGCAGTGCAGATGTCTAAGGTGCAGCTGGCGCAGAATGCTGCAGCAAAATTGCTGAAGGAGGTGCCCTGTCTGTGCTGAAAGAGCTGCATTGGCTGCTGATGTACCACTAGGCCAGGTTTAAGGTATTCCTATGGGCATGTAATGGCATGATCAACTTAGGGCCTCCGGGATCCCATTGCCTTGCATACTGCTGCCTGGTCACTTTGATCCTGAGGAGTGACCTTTATTAAGTATTGTCTTATGCTACTGAGGTTCATCTTGTATCCACTCAGACAAGGGCCTTGAGTGTGGTGGCACCTGCCCTTTGGAATGCACTTCCAGTAAATAGCAGGAAGGAAGGCACCTACTGGAATTTTGACACCTGCTTATAACTCACCCTTGTTAGTGTACTGTAGACTTGAAATGATCCTTGCATAGTTTTGCCCCTAGCAACAAGTTTTCTCCCAACAACAGGTCTTCCCCCAGCAACAGGGTTTCCTTAGCAACATACTTATTAATTAGACAGACTCCAAAGGGGAGTGAAGTGATGTGGCTTTTACTTTGCTCAGATGGCTAAAGAGCAAAGAGGAGAAATAATTATCTGTTACATAGTTTTACTTTATTTTCCTTAGACCAGTAGTTGTATAAGTTGTAATAATTATTCAATAAATAATTTAAGCCAGTGGTTTTCACCTTGGGGTGCCTTGAAGGATGGTCAGGGTGTCGTGGGCAACGCTGGCCTCTGTCCCTCTTTTCTTCCCTCCCTCTGATGCCTTCTTGTGTCTCTGCCTCCCAAGGGCTTGTATGGCTCTTTGTTGCAGCAGCCCTGGCTACAAGCTCCCCAGGTGAATGGTGCCTCTGGGGCTGGCCAGGGGGTGCTGGTTGCCAGGAGCTGAGGCGGCCTTGGACTAAGCAAGCAAGTGGGTGAGGGAGCCCAGCTAGCCAGTCCACCAGCCCTTGCTGTTGGGAATGGACAGACAAGTCCCAGGCTGCTGTGGGACAGTGTAAGAAGGCACCTCTCTTTGGGGCAGAGAGAGCAGCTCAGAGACCAGGGGTGGCATCAGTAGCTGCCCAAAGGAGGGGAGAGGAGGCTGAGGGAACACTTCACAATGGAAGATGTTCAAAAAAGGATGAGAGGCTGCCAGCTCTGCAAGCAAGGGGTGACACAACTGGGCTCCTGAGCCTCACAAGGGGGCCGCAGAAAACATGTAGTTGGTCAAGGGAGCTTTTAAACAGAACTGGAATGGGTGAAGAGTTTATTCCCATGTGGGAATTCACCAACAGATGAGCTGAACTGAGATAGAAGATTCTGGAAGACTTTCTGGGTGACTCAGCTGACTGAAAAAAGATTGGCATAGTGCTCTGGCAACCCTGCTCACCCATGCTCCCCCCCCCCCAAGGAGTGATCTAGCTATGTTGAAGTATTAAATCTGATTTTTCTGGTGCATTTTGTATTTGTTTTATGGATGTAATTTTATTGCTGTTCGCTGCCATAATATTATTATTTTTCTTAATCGAGGAATTTTGACTGAATGAATGAATGAGGGCGCTACTCCCTCAGTAGCGCGCAATTTGCTGGGGCACAGGCCATTTACTGTGCCCTGGGGTATGGTGGTAATGTCTGACAAGGAGCCATCCTCTCCCTGAGGGCCCAACTCATAGGAGCCAGAGGAGAAGAGCCCATTTCACTCACTTTGCCAATTGCTACATTTCCCACATCACCGGAATAGCATGCAGAGATGGACAGCAGCCCAGCTGCAGTGAATCCCACATTGTTCAGAATGATTACACAAGGCTTGAGTTGCAGTGAAAGTCTTAGGCCATGGCCATCTCTGGCTATCCAAGGGAGCCATTTTGGAAAACAGTTCTCGGAAGAGAACACCCTGGGGCTCACTGTGTTCCTTCCCACATCCAGGTTTCCTGCTCTGAGCTGCTCCCAGGCATTGGTGCCTGAGGTAGAAAATGTACAAACGGCAGCTTTCCTCAACTAACTGACGCAGGGCCCAATCCACTAGGGCATTCCCATCCACCCACTGCATTGGAATGAACAGGAGCTATGCGAAAGCTCCTTAGTGCCCTTAGGCCACATTCACACCATTGTTTTAAGGCACTGTGGTACTGCTTTAAACAGTGAAAGCTTCTCACACAGAATTCTGGGAACTGTAGTTTAAAGGTATTGAGAGTTATTAGGAGGGAGACCTGCTATTCCCCTACCAGGACTACACTTATCAGAGGGTGGGGTGTAATAATCACTGTCTCTTTACAGGGAACTCTGGGAACAGCAGTTCTGTGAGGGGAATAGGCCTTTCCTAACAACTCTCAGTACCTTTAACAAACTGCAGCTCTCGGGATGCTTTGGCAGAAGCCAAAGTTGCATGGGAATGCTTTACATGTAAGGTATGAATGTGGGCTTAATTCCTTTCAATGGGGCTTGCGCAGGAAGAACACCCCAGCCCATTGCATCCCACAGGTCCAAACTGTCTGGATCCTGCTACAATGCCCTCACCTGAGGTCACCCGAGGGAGAAGCTGCCTTGATTCACTGCTGCCTTTGCCTTCCTGCTACAGTGGCCAAGGTGGCCTAGTTCAGAGGGCAGTCCTCTATGTAACGGAGGCCCCTATGGAAGCGCTGCCCTGGTTCACGTCCAGCTTAATGATAAAGAACGCTAAGAAGGGAAGGAAGAGCAAGCAGGAGCTTTGAAGTTGACTGTCATTCGTTAGCCTCTGGCGAGTAGAGTAGGTCACCAGCTTACAGTCTTCCCCACTACGGTAAGATGTATTGTATTTCTATTTTTATTATACTAATGATTTCAAAGTTGGCATCTATACGTGTAAATTAACACGCGTGAATGCTAGGCACGTCTCTGTCCTCTTTTGTGGCTTTTGTTTTTCTCTTTGTTCATGTATTTGTTCTGTTTGGCTGATAGGTAAATGGCCTTTTGATTAGAGACCAGATCAGATTGTTCCAGCTGATCTGGACAACCACTTCTGTCCCAGAGACAGCGGCCGTGTTTCCATGTAAAGCTGCCGGAGTATATCCAAACTGGTAAGCACAAAATGGCATGGATAAGGCAGGCAGAGAAAACCTGGTCTTCCTCTCTCATAACGCTAGAACTTGTGGACATCCAGGGAAGCTGAATGTTGGGAGATTCAGGACAGAT
This sequence comes from Podarcis vaucheri, assembly GCF_965113315.1. NCBI lineage: Eukaryota > Metazoa > Chordata > Lepidosauria > Squamata > Lacertidae > Podarcis > Podarcis vaucheri. The sequence continues at coordinate 32,347,031 of NC_138751.1, forward strand.
AAAATAAAGTAACTTTTCATGCAGCGCATGGTTAAACTCAGGGTTGGGTTAAATTCCTGTGGATCCCCCTAGGCAGTAGAAATTTCAGGGGCCTCCCCTCATAAATTATCTCCTAATACATTTTGGTAATTTTCTTTCAAGATCAAACCAAGATGATTTTGATCTGTTGTCACGGAGCCCCTAAAAGGCGTGAGGGCCCATAGGCCAGTGCCTACTCTGCCTATTTGGTAATCTGACACTGGTTAAACCGTGGAACATGCTGCCACTGGAGGCAGAGATGACCACCAACTTGAATGGCTTTAAAAGAGGATGAGAGAAATTCATGCGGGATAATGCTATATCATTCCTATATGGGAAAAGGTGGCAACCCCGTTTAGCCAACAAATAGAGCACCACAGCTTAGCAACAGCTTTAAAAACAAAACAAGCAAGTCTTTGCTTTTGCTTCTTTTCTTCTTCTCCTTTCTTGTTATTCCCACATACAAAATCCATCTGGTGACTCCACTTTGCATCTCACAGAGTATTTAAGACGCTTCTGGTTACAGTTCTTCTCAACTAAATCCAGGCGGTAAATGCTAAATGGGTCTGGGACTCTGCCAAAAACAAACAAACAAACAAAAAAGAAACCAGCTTTTCCCAAACAGCCCCACCTTCGCTGTGTTAACCAGTCACCCACGCTCTTGGATCTTTTCCATGACCCAGCTGAGGAAAAAGGATGGATTTCTCAGGACTAGACCTAAACGGCTTGGAAACTCACCAAGCACATTTCGTTGGACACTTGAATGTATTGTGCAATTTCCTAGGGCATTATGCAATTTCAGCCCTGCCGTTTGCCCAGATATACATGGATGGCTTAGATTTCAAACAGTGAAAGAGACAAAGGCCAGGGGAAAGGGTGAGCTGTTCTATTTCCATTTTCTTGGGACCCTCCTGCCCCCATCTCATGAGTTCCTGGTTGCCATGGACCTCAGCCTTCCGAGAGATGGGCTGGAGTCTTTCTTTCAGGCACAAATGATAGCACACTAGCTAGGGAAGGGCCATGGTTCAGTGGCATAGTGCTTTTCTATGCCAAAAGTCCCAAGTTCAATCCCTGGCATCTCCAGAAAGGGCTGAGAAAGACTGCTCACAGTCAGCGTAGACTGCTAGGAACATAGGAAGTTGCCCTATAACCACCTGTGATAGGTACATGGTACATGTGCCTATGAAACTATTCCTCCATTGCAGGGGGTTGGATTAGATGACCCTCGTGGTCCCTTCCAACTTTGCAATTCTATGATTCTATGAAATATACAGCAGCTTGTTGTAGATTCCACAGCTTGTCTACATCTCTCTTTGACTGGAACTTCAGCTGTTACATGGTCACCTAAGTCCTTCCCATGAATGTTAGCGGTTCTCTTCTTTGGCAATCACTCATAGCAGAGTAACATTGTCTTCCATGAACACGGTCTCAACAGTGAGTCCATAAGGTACTGTGATGGGCCAATTTTAGATCCACACATCCTTCCACAGTAGGGACATAGGTTTCCAGGTGGGAGTTGATCACAGTGAGGGTTTGCCAAACATGCCCTGAGCCCGGCCTTGGCTGGGGAGGGCGGGGTATAAATAAAAATTATTATTATTATTAACTCGTTTCTCCTTTTCGCCCTGAGCTCATGCTTCTTCAAAGACCATGACACCTTTGGTAAAGGCTGTTCTCCAACTGGAGTGCTTGCAGGCCAGTGTTTCCCAGTTATCAGTGCTTATGTTACATTTTTTTAGATTTGCCTTGAGAGTGTCTTTAAACCTCTTTTGTTATCAACTGGTATTTCGCTTTCCATTCTTGAGTTGGAAATAGAGTAGTTGCTTTGGAAGACAATAATCAGGCATCTGCACAACATGACCAATCCAACAAAGTTGATGTTGAAGAATCATTGCTTCGACATTGGTGATCTTTGCTTCTTCCAATACACTGACATTACAGTGGTACCTCGGGTTAAGAACTTAATTCGTTCTGGAGGTCCGTTCTTAACCTGAAACTGTTCTTAACCTGAGGTACCACTTTAGCTAATGGGGCCTCCTGCTGCCACTGCGCTGCTGGAGCACGATTTCGGTTCTCATCCTGAAGCAAAGTTCTTAACCCAAGGTACTATTCCTGGGTTAGCGGAGTCTGTAACCTGAAGCGTTACTGCTGGTAGGGTGGAACGCAAGGAGACCAGCAGTGTCATGATGTGATGGGACTTGCGACATGGCAGGTCATGATGTCAGGACATGACATTGTGATGTGACTGGATGGTGTGTTGTGTTACGACATCATGTGCTGTGTCACAACTTGGCATGTCACGCCATGGCGGGTACCACACCATGGTGCAGCGTGATGTGACGGCTCACGACATCATGACATGGTGTGCTGTGGCATCGTGACGTGTTGTGACGTGATGTGTTGTGCCATCATGACATGACGTGATGCGACGTGATGTGATGTCACATTACAATACATTACCTTTTCTTTTTTTAAAAAAAGCAAAATCTAGCATAAAACAAACCAATAATGGAAAGCAGGTGTGAAATATCTGCACTACCAGCCTGCCCAGTGTGGACAAGCAAAACACTATTGAGGCCTTTCAGGGCTCTTGTGCCTTTAACAAAGAGAATCCTGTTTGCCAGTGTGGCCTCTTTTGTAGCTTTCTGTGGGTTCAGGCTGAGTGATAAATAGCAGTGAATACCCTCTTGCCTCCTGAACTGCTCCTGTTAATTTCCCCAATTTCAGTTTCTGTTACCGTGGGAGGATGAAAGGCTTTAATTGCTGAGTTTCTCTTCCTCTTCCTCTCCGCCCCCCTTTTTTTCTGAAGAAATGCCATTTTTCTGTTAAATAATGGAAAGAAAAGGCAATGCAAATAAATTAGTAATTAAAGTCACCCCCACAGAACAAAAGCGGACTGGGAGGCAATTAAGAGAGGTTATTCAAGGGGCAATTAAGGGGCAATTCTTCATGCATCCCTGACCATTGCTCAGAAGCAATGATCAGAAGCGTAGGTGCCAGCTCCTAGGGGCCAAAACACTTTGGGCCTCCTCAGTGTTGTTTTTGAGGGGGCCGCACATCATTTGTCAGGGCAAACATGGAGATGGGCATGGAGTGATGTCTGTGTTTTTCAGAAGATGGCGCCTTTGCTCAGAAGTACGCCCTTCTGGGTTCAATAGGGCTTTCTTTCAGGTAACCAGATATAGGACTGCAGCATCAGTCTATTCTGAGGAGGTAATTTTTGAAAATAGTTTTTTTTTAAGGCTCAGAAACAGCTTCTAGTGTGGGTTCAGCTATCTGCAAAGGCTTCACCACAACCATTGTTTTCGACCTTCAACCTTGCCCTCCTTATTTTCTTTGAGCAGATAAAAAATGAAGAACTAAAGTTGTGATTACGTTATAAGCTGTGTTTATGTTAAAGCAGTGTTTCCCAACCACTGTTCCGCGGCACACTAGTGTGCCGCGAGATGTTGCCTGGTGTGCCGCGGGAAAAATTAAAAAATTCGAAAGATTTTTTTTTTAAAAAAGTCAAATTTTCGATTGGGGCGCCGTCACTAGATGACCCCTGGGGTTCCCTCCCTCCCTCCCTCTCTGCGCCTCCCTCCTCCTCCTCCGGGGAGGCCCTTCCTGGCTCTCGGCCAAGGCTTGGCGGCTGCCACTCACTCGCTCGCTCGCTCGCCCACCCATCCCTCCATCCCTGCACCCGGCCTCTCCCCCTCCGTCCCCGGCGCGGGGGCTGCCGGGATCCGTAGTCCCCTCGCCCTTGGGCTCCGCGCCCGCGCAGGGTGCGCAAACTACGTTTCCCAGCGTGGCTTGGCGGGCCGGGCGTTTTGTTTGAAGCGCTCTTCTCCCGGCCATGGAATGAGCGCAGCGGCGGTGGCTGGGCGGGCGGGCAGGGGTTCTTCCGCGCAGACCCCGCGCAGCCTGCCTGCGCCCCCGCGGATCCCCACGGAGGCGGAGCGGCGGAGGCAGAGGCTGCCCCCCAGGTAGGGCTGCGTCGGGGTTTTTTTATTTTTGCAATGCTGCATCCGCGCCGGAGGGGACGCATCGGACCGCGGGGAGACCCCTTGGCGGGCGTGCAAGGCAATGCATGCGTGCAGGCGTTGCATGGAGTGCAGTGCAATGCAATGCAATGGCAACGCGGCGCCCTGCATGCATGCATGCAACTTCCACCGGCGCTCCGGACTTGGCAGGTGAGGGGGGTCCCCAGTGGGCGGCAGAGAGAGCCGGGAGGGCGAAGGGGAGCCAGGGGGGAGCAGCGCTGCTCCCCGAGCCGAGCCCAGGGGGAAACTTCGGCGTCGTTGCGCTGGGTGTTGGAAGCGGAGGCTGGCGGGGGCCCCTCACCTGCAAAACCTGGTCGCCTCTCATATATTTCGTGCATTGCATTCATCGCCCGCTTTCTCCTCCAAGGAGCTCCCGGGGGTGCGCGTGGTTCTCCCCGTGTTATCCTCGCAACAACAGCCCTGCGAGGTGGGTCAGGCGAGTGGCCCAAGGGAGCACCCAGGGATTGTCCTGGCCAGGTGGGGTGATTTGAACCCTGCTCTCTGCACGGTCTTCGTCCTCATTTAGCCCCCACATGTGCATGACTGTGCATGACTGAGGTTTCCCCCCCTCGTCTTGGCTATGGTGTGAGTCTGTGCTGTTAATTAATGGGGTTCTGCCTTCGGAGATGAGCCAGCCCTCAAGGAGGTGATTATGTAATTTGCTAGCAATTCATGTCCCTCCCGGCGTGACGCTGCGCACTGACGTCACGGGGCTGTAATGGTGGTGTGCCTCGAGATTTTTTTCATGAAACAAGTGTGCCTTTGCCCAAAAAAGGTTGGGAAACACTGTGTTAAAGATAGTAAATATATATCAAATATATATCAAAGTACAGTAGAAGAAGAGTATATTAAAGAATATGTCAATATCAGAGAAGAACTGAGTCATATGGGTGGGAAATAATTATATGGTAAATAAAGAAAGCTCATCGTTCTATAAATCTCTCTCGTTGATTATTTGACGTTTGCCTCTAATATGTCAATGTCAACTAGAGCAATTTCCCATATTTTCTGTAACCTTTCTTTTAAAGATGAGTTTGGGGAACAAATTGGGAATAAATTGTATACCTGCTTTTAATATACAAGAGCAGTTTTAGGACTTCCTTAAGTTATTGTATCCTGTCATTTCCTGTAGTGTGTTTAAGACCAATGTCTGATTTTCATTTTTACACTTCCACAAAAATGTGTAGATAATCCGCTCTTCGTTTCCTATGCCTGCAACAAAACAAAACAAACTGGTATATCTTGTTTAATTGATAAGATGTAAGGACCACTGATAAACAGGCTTGAAAAAAATCTCTCTTAGATTTGTGCTTATTTCTATTTTTGGTATTTATTTTCAAAAATCTAAGTCCATTCTGTTTGTACTATAGTTGTTATGTAGTGTAGTTTCACCCTGGGCCAACAGGGGGATACTGTATATAGTTTTCACTCAGGTCTGTAGATAGTTTTCACTCAGGTCCGCGTCCGTTATTTTAGGCGGGAACTCTGAGCTGTTATGGTTACAATGTTGACAGCCGGCTGACTATAAATACAGGCCGGCTGAGCTGTTCGCTGTCAGTTTATTTCCAGCTTACCAGAATAAAAGAGCTACTTGAAGAAATCGCTGTGCCGGCTGCTATGTCAACCCACCACTTAACACTGGCGACGAGGGTGGGATGGATGGACATCAGAGCACAGCCAGATGCGGCCAGCCTCTGAACTGAGCTGAATCACTGAGCGAAATCACTGAGCGAAATCACTGGGCAGAACCAATTCAGAGCTGACTGTTCTGGCTGGAGCACTGTGTTCCATCCATCGCCCTTCACGCCGGCATCGGAATCATGGCTTCACTTGTGCCTCTACCGCCGTTTGCGCCAGCATCTGAATCTTGGGACTCCTACCTCGCTCGGTTCGACTGCTACCTCCAAGCCAACGAGCTGACAGCAGTATCAAAGGATCGGAAGCGGGGCCTATTCCTCAGCCTCTGTGGGCCTGAGGTGTTTGAGACAGCCCGAGCATTGGTTGCGCCTGAAGCAGTCCAGGAAACACCATGGGACACGATCCAAGAGAAGCTCCGCAGCCACTACGCACCAAAGCCGTCCAAGGTTGCTGCCCGCCATGCGTTCTACCACCGGAACCAGGCAGAGGGGGAGTCAATCAACAACTACACCACCGCCCTGCGACAGGCTGCAATGCACTGTGAGTTCCGAGACTTAGACGATGCCCTGATGGATCGAATCGTCTGCGGGGTCCGGGACATCCATCTGCAACGGCGTCTCCTAGCCAGGCCAGACCTCACGCTACAGAAAGCCATTGAGGAGGCTGTGGCCTCAGAAGCTGCTGAACGCTCCACTCGGGAGATCCGCAAGTCCAGCAGCCCGCGTCTTGCTAGGGAGCCAGTTCCGGTGCATCATGAAGAGGCCAGCAGTGATGAGGCATCCTCCAGTGAAGACGATGATGTGCACCAGACAAAGCGGGAGCGCAGGAAGTTCCAACAGAACTCCAAGGGCCAACCGGAATGTGCTGGCTGCGGAGGCAACCATTCCCGTGCCAAGTGTCGATTCAGAGACGCCATCTGTAGGAAGTGTTCCAGAAGGGGCCACATCGCTAAGGTCTGCCGATCGGCTCCGTCTGACACCCCCCCTTCATCAACTCGCAAGTCCAAGTCTTCACTCCAGTCTGCCAAGGAAAGTTGTTTCGCTCTCACCAACTGCCGCTGCCCGTCTGGAACCACGATTGGCCAAACCGACTCGTCGACGCGACGCAAGCTGAACGTCACGGTGCTCATTGAAGGAGCTCCATGTGACATGGAGATCGACACCGGGTCTGCCCTGTCCATCGTGTCATGGAGCACCCTCAAAAGACTGGTACCCAGAGTGTCCAAAAGGCAACTCGACTCTCACCGCGTACACCTGAGAGACTACCAGGGAAACGACATTCCCGTGGTAGGCGTTGGCCGGTTCCGGATCGCCTTCAAGGATTTTTCGGGCCTGCTCCGGTTGGTGGTGGTCGAAGGTCAGCGGCCAAGCCTCCTAGGGCTAGACTGGTTTGATGCCCTCGGCCTGGAAATCACCGGCATCAACTGCATCTCTAACGCAGACACTGAGGGTCTGGTCAAAGACTTTGCCGAGGTTTTTGACGGCACCTTGGGGCAATATACAGGTACGCCCATCTCCTTTAGCCTTGATCCACAAGTCGCCCCCATCAAGCTAAAGCCACGCCGGGTTCCCTTTGCTCTCAAGGCTAAGGTGGACGAACAACTGGACAAACTGATCGCCCAAGGAGTTTTGGAGCCGGCTGACCACGCAAAGTGGGAAACCCCCATCGTCACGCCTGTCAAGCCAGATGGGTCGGTGAGAATCTGCGCTGACTACAAGTGCACGATTAACAAGGCACTTCAGCAGCACCCTTATCCGGTTCCTGTTGTCCACCACCTGCTGCATTCCCTGGGTGAGGGTAAGGTCTTCGCTAAGCTGGACCTTGCCCAAGCCTATCAACAACTGCCTGTCGATGATGCCACTGCTGAGGCCCAGACGATCGTCACCCACCGGGGGGCATTCCGTTGCCGCCGGTTGCAGTTCGGGGTGAGTGTGGCTCCTGGCATCTTCCAAAGCCTTATGGAGCGTCTCCTGCAAGGGCTTCCGGGCGTGGTACCATATTTTGATGACGTCTTGGTGTCTGCAGACTCACACCAGCAGCTGTTCGAGCGCCTCCGTGCCGTGCTGACCAGGTTCCAGGAGGCCGGGCTCAAGGTAAAGAGGGAGAAGTGCCAGATTGCCGTTTCACAGGTAGAGTTCCTGGGCTATCTTATCGATGCCTCCGGCCTTCATCCAACCACATCCAAGATCCGTGCTATCCAGCAGGCCCCCACCCCAAAAAACAAAACGGAGTTGCAGGCATTCCTGGGGCTGCTGAACTTTTATAACATGTTCCTGCCCCACAAAGCCACAGTGGCTGAGCCTCTTCACCGACTCCTTAGCACTAAGACGCCTTGGGCCTGGGGTCATCGGGAGACGGCGGCCTTCAACACGGTCAAGGCTCTCCTTTCTTCAGACAGTGTGCTGGTACAGTACAGTGAATCCAGGCCGCTGGTCCTTGCCTGCGACGCCTCACCTTTTGGCATCGGTGCTGTCCTTAGTCACCGTTTTCCAGATGGAAGAGAAGCACCGCTCGCCTACTTTTCCAGGACACTATCTCCGACGGAACGGAATTACAGCCAGCTCGACAAGGAGGCATTGGCACTTGTGGCTGGAGTGAAGAGGTTCCATGAATACCTCTATGGCAGGACTTTTGACCTCATCACTGACCACAAGCCACTCCTGGGCCTCCTCGCCGGTGATCGTCCAACTCCACCGGTCCTCTCACCACGCATGCTGCGATGGACTGTTTTCCTGGCTGCCTACCACTACCGGCTCATCCATCGCCCGGGGAAATCGATGGGCCATGCCGACGCCCTCAGCCGTTGCCCTCTTCCAGCATTTGTGGAAGACCCGGCTCCAGCTTCATCGCTCCTTCTGATTGAGGATCTTCCGACAGCGCCTGTATCGGCTGCCACGGTGGCCTCCGCGTCTGCCCAGGATCGCACCATCAGCCGGGTGCTCAACTGGGTGTGGAGGGGGTGGCCACAAGGGCCTTTTGCATCGGAGTTCCAGCCCTTCGCAACCAGACAACATGAACTCTCAGCTCATCGCGGCTGTCTGCTGTGGGGAGACCGCGTCGTGATTCCCCAGGGACTCCGTCAGCGCGTCGGGCCTTTTGCATCGGAGTTCCAGCCCTTCGCAACCAGACAACATGAACTCTCAGCTCATCGCGGCTGTCTGCTGTGGGGAGACCGCGTCGTGATTCCCCAGGGACTCCGTCAGCGCGTCCTGGAGGCTCTGCACGTTGGCCACCCGGGAATTGTCAAAATGAAGGCATTGGCTCGGTGTTACGTCTGGTGGCCTAATATGGACGATGCCATCACTGCCTGGGTGTCCGCCTGCCAAGCGTGCCAAGAGTCGAGGCCTGCACCACCGGCAGCTAAGGGACACACCTGGGAGACGCCAAAGACACCCTGGTCGAGGGTGCATATCGATCTGGCTGGCCCCTTTCACGGCCGGACCTTTATGGTAGTGGTGGACGCCTATTCCAAATGGCTGGAGGTCGCCCTGATGCCCTCCACCACTACCGAAGCTGTCATCCGGGTGCTGCGAGGCCTGTTTGCAACGCATGGGTGTCCTGATGTCCTTGTCTCTGACAACGGACCGCAGTTCACGTCAGGCACGTTTGAGCGGTATCTTTTGGGACTGGGCATCCGCCATGCCCTAACGGCACCTTTTCATCCATCCAGCAACGGGCAAGCGGAAAGAATGGTGCGCTCGACAAAAGAGGCACTGGCGCGCCTGGACCGGGGAGACTGGCATGAGCGGGTCACTGAATACTTGTTCGTGCAACACATCACCCCTCATGCGGCCACAGGGAGGAGTCCTGCTGAACTGCTTATGGGCCGCCGCCTCAGGTCACCGCTCGACCGGCTACACCCAGACTTTGCCGTGGCTGAACCCCCAGGCTGTGCCAACGCACCACGGTCATTTGTCCCAGGAAACCAGGTCTTTGCCCGGAACTATGTGGGGGACATCCCTTGGGTGCCAGCCACAGTAGTGGGAGTCACTGGACCTCGCTCGTACCAGGTGGCACTCGAAGACGGACGTTTGTGGCGACGGCACATAGACCAGCTTAGGCGCAGGGTTGGCGACTTGGACACTACCGAGGTGCCCCCAACTGCGCTTGCGGCTCCGGAAGAGACACGTACAGATGGCGAGGCCCCACCTACACCTCCCTCGCAAACTGCCAGCGTGGAGCCGAACCAAGCCGTTTCAGAACAGACTCAGACCACTCCACTTGCAGAGGCTCCACCCACAGCAGCGGATCCAGGGGAGTTGGTTCCAACGCCACCTAGGGTCGCACCACAGCCTCAGCGAGAACTGTGTGGCCCTCCGGACTTGGCTACCAGTCCCCGGCGGTCTGGCAGAGTTTCCAAGCGCCCAACTTATTTAAAGGACTATGTTGTTGGACAGGTATCACTGTTGGTCTAAGTAGGGGAAATGTAACCGATATGCTTTTGTGCCTAATTGAACCATTACGCGTAGTGCTGTATATAAGGAAACCATTACGATTGTAACTAACGCCTTATCTCGGTGGGGAGGGGTGTTATGTAGTGTAGTTTCACCCTGGGCCAACAGGGGGATACTGTATATAGTTTTCACTCAGGTCTGTAGATAGTTTTCACTCAGGTCCGCGTCCGTTATTTTAGGCGGGAACTCTGAGCTGTTATGGTTACAATGTTGACAGCCGGCTGACTATAAATACAGGCCGGCTGAGCTGTTCGCTGTCAGTTTATTTCCAGCTTACCAGAATAAAAGAGCTACTTGAAGAAATCGCTGTGCCGGCTGCTATGTCAACCCACCACTTAACAATAGTCATGTTACTGTTTCTCAAATCCCCCTGCATTTTGTTTTACCGTATATAGGGTTGTCAGTTGATCAGTCTTTATATTGGAAAGGAAGAGGCATGTTCTTCACTTACCACCCCCACCCCCGTCACCTTGGATTATCACTAACTATTATGTTTTCAAATGTGGTGTTTTGCAGTCCATATCTTTCATTTGCTCTATGCCAAAATCAAAGATATTGGAAGAGTGGAGGTCTTATTTGATTTAATAAAATGGTAGCTTGGTCTAGTGAAACTACCATATTTTTCTGTATATAAGACTAGGGTTTTTAAACCAAAAAATAAGGTTTAAAATTGGGGCTTGTCTTATACGCAGGTAGTGCTGAGAGGTGTTTTCTTAATTTGGAGTTCCGCCAAATAGAGGGTGTCTTATATATGGTGGCATCTTATACACGGGAAAATACGGTATATAGCCATGTTTTAGCCAGTTGGCTAAATGTAAATGCATTATCTTTAGTTGAGGCCAAATTAATTAATTTACCACTGAATGTAGTTGCTTGTCTGTGAAGTGATTTATTAATCTGGAGATCACGGGGTTATGACAGAGACAGTTTCTTATATTATTCCATACTTTTCAAAACAATATTTCATTGAGGAAAGGCATGTGGGTGGAGAAATAAGCAGAGAAATCTGTATCATTTAGTAAAATCCATTTCATACTTGGATTTTCTTTCCTTCACTACAGCTTTCGCTAGTGGCCCCTGGTGTTGTTCAGGCAGGGAAATGGAAGCAAAATAATCTGAACTAAGTACAAGGCCACAAGGCAACAGTCAAACAGAAAAAACCTGGCAGTCTGTGAGTTGGCTGCCTATCATGCTCTGTACAGAAAGCAAAAATGTGGGGTGGGGTGAGGGAAAGATGCTCCTCACCTTTCCCACATTTCTTGGAAGAATGCTAGTAAATTGAAAAAGTTCATCACATGAGCTAGCCAGGGATTCATATTCACACTGTACGTATACACACTATACGGTTGTACCTTGGAAGTCGAACGGAATCCATTACGGAAGTCTGTTCGACTTCCAAAATGTTTGGAAACCAAAGCGTGGCTTCTGATTGGCTTGCAGGAAGTTCCTGCAGCCAATCGGAAGCCACAGAAGCCCCGTTGGACGTTCGGGTTCCAAAGAACATTCAAACTGGAACAGTCACTTCTGGCTTTGCAGCGTTCAGGAACCAAAACGTCTGAGTACCAAGGTGTTTGGGATCCAAGGTACAACTGTATCTGTGTGTGCTTTCACCAAGGCTTTGCGCAAATTATGTGTAGGGTAGGTGGGTTGGAGGGGAGCACACACTTTGGAATTCCCTGCCAATTGACATCAGGAAGGCACCTGAACTCAGTCTTTTCGGGGCCTGCTAAAAACATTCTTGTTTAGGCATAGATGGGCTTCTAGAATTTGGATATGTGTTTTAATCTGGTTTTTAACTTTCCAGTGGTTTTTAATTATTTTTGAAGGTTTTAGAACATAGTTTTTAACCCTCTCTCTCTTTTTTACTGGTAATTTCATTGTATTCATTTTATATGTTGCTTTGAGGTTTTTTCACAATTAAGTGGTGCATACAATTTTATGGCAGTGGGGGCAGGGAGACATACAGAACTCTCAAGTAACTCCTCAACCCAACCTAACCCATTTTAGCCAGATCCTGCCCTGCTGTGATCTTCTAAAATATTGGCTACATGGACCACTCAGGTCACATTGAAATCCAAACACTGGACCCAGGGTCTTTGTGCCAGTCTATAAACTCCCCACTGACAATCTTATGGGATAACTAGCCTCATATAACCAACATGCTTTAGTCTATTTAAAGCATGAAGGGGATAATACCATAGAGTCAGCTGTCCTGCCAGGCTTAGCTATGTCCACTTCCCCTCATCTTGGGGGGAACTAGGTAATCAAGCCTTGGTTCTCCCAGTCTACATGTGAATTCTGGCATATAAGGAGCTCTGAGCTGCTGCCTCCAGCTGCATGGCTTTAGCAAGCCTCTGTTGAGTTCCAATGCCAACAGTCTAGGAACAATTATCACTTTCTGGCAAAGCCAAGTTATATTGGCTGTGCAGCATTCTGACTGATTTATGGAAAAGCACATGAACCTGACTTTTGAAGAGTTTGAAAGTAAACCAATTTTTAACTTGCCAAACACATGGCTTTTTTCCCTATGCTGGAGGAAGAGGGATGTTTTAGAACTCACAAGGGCATATTTTGAAGGTCTAGCAGCCTATATTTCCATGCTTTACTTGCTGCATATTTTGTTATTTTAAATATCTACAGAGGTTTTTCACCAAAGAGTACTGGTCCCAAGCTTGAATCCTGGCATCCAGAAATTTTTCTTTCGGTATCTACCTATTTTTCCTTTGCACCAACTAATCTCACAAATATTCTTTGCCAGTGAGGCTCCTGAATGACTGTGTCTGGTGGGAGAGGGATTGGCAAAGGTTACCCTGGCAACTGGTCACATCAGCCAGCGGGTGACAAGTACACTGAGCCTCAGGCAGGCTGTGCTTTCTGTATAGCCGGAATTAGGAGCTTCACCTAGTGAAGCGGGGAGGCAGCTGTTCAGTTAGTCACCATTTGCCTACAGCCAGAAAACCATCAATTCCCTTTGTTAGCACCTGCTTTCCCCGCAATGGATTAACTGGGGGAAGAGGTGCAAAATGGTCTCACTTCCTCCAAAGTAGCCTGCAGGAAAGTTTAGCTAAGGCAGAGCCCATCCTGTCAGTACCTCAACCTAATGTAGATTGTGAATCCTATGCAACTGAGATTTCAGTTCAGTTCATATGCAATCGATATGTAGCTCTCCTGTTTGTAGCTGAAGGAGTATCTCCAGATTTAGAGAGGAAAACGTGTATGGGGGAAGGACGTGGGTGGTGCTGTGGTCTAAACCATTGAGCCTCTTGAGCTTGGGGATTGGAAGGTCGGCGGTTTGAATCCCTGTGACGGGGGTAAGCTCCCGTTGTTCTGTCCCAGGTTCTGCCAACCGAGCAGTTCGAAAGCACGCCAGTGCAGTTTGAAAACATGCGGCGGGAAGGTAAACAGCATTTCCGTGCGCTCTGGCACTCGTCACGGTCCTCTGTGTGCCAGTGGAGGTTTAGTCATGCCGGCCACACAACCTGGAAAACTGTCTGTGGACAAATGCCAGCTCCCTCGGCCTGAAAGCAAGATGAGCACTGCAACCCCCTAGTCGCCTTTGACGGGACTTGACCATCCAGGGATCCTTTACCTTTACCTTAGTCGGAGGAGAACACTGCATGCACAAACCCGCTCACCCTTTTCGTGCGATGGCATTGCAGGACGGAGGAGGCTTCACTGGGGCCCTGACGAGGGAATTCAAATTGGCTCTGGCCTGCTCCCTGCTTTGGCAAATGGGGCTGCAGGCCATGGCTTGGACTGTGCTGGGGGCACAGCCGATGGAACCAACGGTGGGCTTCCCTCGGATCCACCCCCTTGCTCATTTAAGCAGCCAGCACCTGGGGCTCAGCCTGTTTGTTTCTGCGCTGGGTTTCCCCACCCACCTACCCTTGGTTTAAGCTGATAGTCAATGACGTTGTTGTGGCTATGGTGGTTGCTGTTCTTTAAGGGGCCCGGTAGGAATAAGCCCACCTGGCTAATTGGCACTGACCTGGTGGTTTTGCCTATCTCATAGTGATTGTCACAACTGGTTGGGCATTGGGGCAATCCTTTGTTTTAGATGGAGAGGAGGTTGTAGTCTTCACCTGCCCCTCCAAATGCTGGGGTATCCCGTTAAACGGATCTGGGGGGAGTGGCCATGTCCGTGTGCCCAGGTGGGGCCAGGCACTCCCCCAAACGGCAGTCCCTGTGGGGGTCACCCTAATGGATGTGAGTCTTAGGAACCCCCGCCTGGACTGACCACGCCAGAAGTATTTAGATTGCCACTTGCCCAAACCAAACCTCTTTCATCTGTATTCAATAAAGTTGTGGCCTGTTTTGACCCAAAACCAGTTTCTTTGGTCTCCTGTTATTTGGGTTGGGGTATGGGAAGTCTGATGCCTGGTCCTGAAAGTGGGAACTAAAGGAGGCCCATCCCTCTCTTGCTCCCAATCCCTGAACCAACAGGGAAGCTTGCAAGCCAAGGGTCCTCCCAGCCTGATCACTGCTGCTCTTCACCATCTCCAGCATCATAATATGGGCTGAGGTGGCAGTGAGTCCTTCTGAGTCTAGTATAACTACTGGATCCTCCTAGTTCCACTGCCCAGTGCAACTAATGGCTTCTGCTGGCTCTTCTTTCTGGTCAACTTTTTTTACCTGGTGCAGGTGCAACTGTTACAGACTGCCTGAACCCACTGAGCTGCTGGACTTGATTGCTAGAAAGGTGCACAGAGGACCACAGGGGTCTGGTGTTGGGTATCATAAGCTGCTTGCCTTTTTCCAAAGTCTGATTCCCTTCCCTGCCTTTTCTTCAGCTGAAGTGAACCCTTAAGAAAAAGCTCTTTATAAATACAGTGGAACCTTGGTTGTTGAACGTAATCTGTTCCGGAAGACCGTTACACTTCTGAAACGTTCAATAACTGAGGTGCAAAGGGCTGTCAGCAATTTCCATTGAGAAAACTCAAAAACATTCAACGGAAGCCATTTGACTTACGAGGCACGTTCAAAAACGGAAGCATTTACTTTCGGGTTTTTGGCGTTTGGGTTTGGAAATGTTTGGCTTCTGAGATGCTCGAAAACTGAGGTTCCACTGTAATGTAAAGTAGAAAAGCTATAGTATCACTCTTACTCTTACTGCACATGCAGCCCACGGCCTCACCCATACCTTATTCCCATTTTACAGATTGTGAGGAATAAGACTGAGGGGGATGCAACTTGCCCCAAAGCCATATCATGCTAGGGTACATCTTTTCACCCCCTTAATATGACCAAGCTGATTCTGCTGGTTTAGACTTGGTGATTGGCAGGTGGCCACAGATTCTCTTGTCATGATGGGAAGCCAGAAAGTAAAAAGAATGGAACGGACACCGTTGTTGTCTTTGCAATCTGGGGCATTCCAACAATGCAGCAAAACAGGCCCTATAACATGGTGGTGGTGAAATAAGGACATGGGTGTGACATGTCTGAGAAAGCTCATGTTCTCCAATACTCTGTTTTTCCCAAGTCCAAAACAATATGATGTGGGAGAGATCAATGACCAGAGCTCTCAGTTTTATTTTGTATATAAAATTCAGTTGTGCCTCCCACATTCAGGTGCAAAATAAGAATGCATTTGTTTACTCAGGCTTTGGGAACATAACTACTTTAATTGTTTGTGGTGTCATATTTTAATCCTTGATTCAAATCATAGGTTATGCTGATGCTTTAACTATTTTATTATGTTCGTATTCGCTGGTTGTTGTTAGCCACCCTTGGCTTCTGCAGGAAGAAAGGGTGGGGGCGTGGGAAATACAAAAATGAAACTAAATAAAATAAATGTGCAAAGAGCACTTTTTTATCTAATCAAAACTGTACCCCCAGGCATCTCTGTCCCATGGAGGGAAAAATAAAGAAATATTGGATTATTTTGATTAGGAAAACACTGCAGGCAGTGGCGTAGCGTGGGGGGGTGCAGGGGGGGCCGGCCGCACCAGGCGCAACATCTGGGGGTTAGGGTTAGGGGCGCAAATCCACGGGTTAGGGGCGCAAATCCATGGGTTAGGGGGCGCAAATTACTTGCCTTGCCCCGGGTGCTGACAACTCACGCTACGCCACTGACTGCAGGGGAAAGCCCCCCCCCCCCCACTGCTAACAAGAATTAAAGAAACTCCTTCTCCTCTGATTGCATCTCATTTAAAAAGCAGAGTCCAGAGATCCAGTGACATATCCCCAGTTTCATTTGGCTCACAGTTTTTGTTTCTAACCTTTGTGACATTGCTAAGGACTCAGCTATACAGCTGCAAATAAAAAGCTTTATGTGTGTTGTAAAGTGCATTATACAAATGTGACACTAGACGGCGATGATGAGCTATGGTAAATTCAATATATATTTTCAAACGTTTTCTTAAAAAAGCATTTTCACGTTTTTTAATATGTGCCTAGATTCCACCTAACTTAACATTTTCAATGCTTTTTCTTTTTTTTTAAGTATATAATCGGCAGAAATATTGCCAACAGGTCAGCAATGTTATCTGTGCTATTTCTAAAGCCTTTCCTTAGCTTTCCTAAAAAGCAAATAGCCACCCTAGGCCATCCGGCTCCAAACAAGAATTGTGCAGCAGCTGGAGTCTCGGAACTGAAACGCACTGGATGGAAGCAGCAACAGGCAATGGCAACAGCAGTGTCCGTGGCATGACCCCCGTTCCAGATTCCACCCAGGGGGCTCTATGCAATAATAAGGGCAGCGGGGCGCTGGAAGAGAAAGCATATCACTCATGCTTGGATCCTCAGGCAGTCTGCGGCACAGCTGGGACGTAAATGGCTTAGTGCATTCACAAAAAACGTGTTTGGCAGCAGGAAGAAGTGGGAGTATTCAAGGAGGCTCATTCTCTTTCTCTCTCTCCGCCTGCCCCCGCTGTCTCATCTCTTGACTAAAGAGGTGGTTGTGCTTTAGAGGGTAATTGCAGGTACCGTTTAGAGGGAGAAGGGTTACCATGAAAACTGTCCACTTTAGTGCTTCCGATGCTGAATGAGAAGGGGACAGCTTTCTTGGAAATCAATTAGAGATCATCAGCACCCTGCGGTCATGTAACGTAGCTTGTCTTCTGCATTTCACGAGCCTTTTGGGAGCGTTTGCCTTGCCATGGCTGCATTTTAGGCCCACGTTTATGTGAAATGGTACTTTTAAAAACAGAGCAGGGGGCGGGAAGATACAGGTTTTGCCACCAGAAGGTTAGAGAGAAGTTGTGGCAAACATCTCCCTGAGCCACACACATGGAAAGCTACTTTCAAAGGTTCTGGTATGATGTATCCCATCAAATAACATTTTCTCTGTTCCAGACCCTCCAAGTGTCCCTATTTTTCAGGGATGTCCCTGATTTAGAGAAGCCATCCCGGTTTCTGATTTGATCCGGGAATGTCCCACTTTTCCCTAGGATGTCCCTATTTTCATTGGAGAAATGTTGGGAGCTATGGAGTTAGCCGACCCCCGGGTCGTCTGAAGGCAATCCTGTATAGGTAATTTTATTTAATGTTTAATGTTTCATTGTGTTTTTTAGATATGTTGGAAGCTGCCCAGAATGGCTGGGGCAACCCAGTAAGATGTGTGAGGTATAAATAGTAAAATTATAATTATGGAATGGGATGTCCCTATTTTCATTGGAGACATGTTGGAGGGTATGTTTTTCTACTACAATTAAAATGCAGTTGGTTACTGGTATTTTGCCAGTCGCTGTACAGAGCCACACAAACAAGTTGCAATGCAGGGTATTTTGCAGAACGTTCACGCCTCCTTACATCCCAGAAAATGCATTTTCCATATTCAGGTGTCCTAAAATGTATGCATATTTTTTATTTTTGCCATACAAGATATGTAGCTGTTGGTATCAACCTCTAAGGCTCTGTGAAGCTCAGGACCAGGTTACTTGAGAGACCATGAGAAATCCCTCCCAAGCAATGATGACCTGGACCAGAATTGATCAAATTTGGATCACTAGTGGGATGGCTCCAAAGATCAAGAAAATAGAAATCTGCCCAAAAACTTGCTCCGACCATAATGCCTTGAAGATGGAAATGAAAATTACAACAACTGGTCAATTCAGATGGAGGATGAATGACACCCTGTTTCGAGATAAAGAGATCCACATGAAGGCCCAAAAAACTTTAAAGGACTACTTTGAAATAAACCTAAAGGCCGATGTGGAAAAAAGAGTGATCTGGGACGCAAGTAAAGCGGTGATGCGAGGATTTCTGATTCAACAAAACTCAATTAAAAAGAGAAAGCAGAGTGAGAAGAAGGAAAAGATTTTGGAAAAGATAAAAGGAGAGAAAAAACTAAGATCAAAACCGAAGTCTCAGGAGATCTTGAGAGAGATTAAGTTGTACCAAACACAATATATGGAATTGATGAACCAAGAGATTGAATGGAAGATAAAACAAATGAAACAAAAGACATTTGAATCGGCGGATAAATGCGGCAAACTTCTGGCATGGCAATTGAAGAAAAGACAGAAATTAAATACAGTTACAAACCTAGAAGTGGATGGAAAGAACATATCTAAACCTAACGAGATCAGAAACTGCTTTTTGAGTTATTTTAAAAAACTTTACTCTCAAGGACCACAAAATCAAGAGGATATAGACAAATTCCTTAATAAATATGGATTACAAAAGATCTCTCATCAAAGCAAGGTGGATCTAAACCAGAGAATAACAGAACAAGAGATAGAGGGTGCCATTCAAGACATGCAACTGGGCAAATCTCCAGGGCCAGATGGATTGACTTCCAGATATTACAAATCTCTGAAGGAGTGGCTGGTTCATCCGTTAAAGGAAGTCTGTAATGAGATCTTAGAGGGGAAAAGGGCACCAGAATCGTGGAAAGAAGCCTATATTTCACTCATACCAAAGACAGAAACTGAAAAGACTCAACTCAAGAACTACCGCCCAATATCATTACTTAATGTGGATTACAAAATTTTTGCAGACATTTTGGCAAAAAGGTTTAAAAGAGTGTTGATGGAGAAGATTCATAAGGACCAAGCAGGCTTTCTCCCAAAAAGACACCTATCAGACAATGTAAGGAATATAATAGACATTTTGGAATTGCTAGAGGTGAAAATTAACACTAAAGCAGTGCTGATTTTTGTGGATGCGGAGAAAGCCTTTGATAACATTTCTTGGAGTTTTATGAAAAAGAATCTTCACGGGATGGGGGTAGGCCAAGGATTTGAGAATGGTCTGGGTGCGATATACTCTGAACAAAAAGCTAAGTTAATTGTAAATAATGTGGTAACTGAGGAACTCAGGATAGAAAAAGGAACACGACAGGGATGCCCTATTTCCCCACTGCTTTTTATTTCAGTTCTGGAGGTGTTGCTGAACATGATTAGAAATGACCAGCAGGTTAAAGGTGTACAGGTCGGAGATAAACACTATAAGTTAAGGGCATTTGCAGATGACTTAATATTGACCTTACAAGAGCCTGACACTAGCATGAAAAGGGTGTTGGAGATAATCCAGCAATTCGGCCAGGTAGCTGGATTTAAATTGAACAAACAAAAAAAGAAAGTCTTAGAAAAAAACTTAACAGCCATGGAGAAGGAGAAATTTCAAGAAGAGACAGAACTGACATTGGTTAAGAAGGTGAAATATCTAGGGGTTTACTTGACATCAAAAAATCTGAACTTGTATAAGGACAACTATGAAAAATGTTGGTTAGAAATTAAAAAAGATCTAGAAATATGGTCAAATTTGAAATTGTCAATGTTAGGCTGAATTGCAGTGATAAAGATGAATGTATTGCCTAGAATGTTATTTTTGTTCCAAACTTTGCAGATTCTCAACAAGATGGACTGTTTCAAGAGGTGGCAGAAAGATATTTCGAAATTTGTCTGGCAGGGCAAAAAGCCCAGAATTAAATTTAAAATACTGACAGATGCTAAAGAAAGAGGGGGATTTGCCCTGCCGGACTTAAAATTGTACTATGAAGCAGCAGCATTTTGCTGGCTGAAAGAGTGGATGCTCCTCGAGAATACAGACATTTTGGATTTGGAAGGATTTAATAACGCATTTGGTTGGCATGCATATTTATGGTATGATAAAATTAAGGTGCATAGGGCCTTTAAAAACCATATTGTTAGAAAAGCATTGTTCAATGTCTGGATAAGATATAAAGATCTGTTGGAAAACAAAACCCCTAGATGGGTCTCACCCGTGGAGGCTAAGGCAGTGAAGAAACTCAATATGGAGGTTGGATGGCCGAAGTATTGGGAAATCTTGGAGCAGGAGGGAGATAAATTGAAATTACAAAGCTATGAGAAAATGAAACCTAAAGTACAAGATTGGCTTCAATATTTCCAAATAATGGAGATCTTTAAACAGGACAGGAAAATTGGCTTCCAGGTGGAAAAATCTAAATTAGAAACTGAACTGTTAGAACCCAATATTAAGAACTTGTCAAGAATGTATAATTTGCTGTTGAAATGGAATACACAAGATGAAACAGTTAAATCGGCTATGATTAAGTGGGCACAGGATATTGGTCATAACATCATGTCTGCTGACTGGGAATGGTTGTGGAACACCGGTATTAAATTTACGGCATGTAATGCCTTAAAGGAAAATATTATGAAAATGGTTTACAGGTGGTACATGACCCCAGTCGAGCTAGCAAAAATTTATCATTTGCCTGATAATAAGTGTTGGAAATGTAAAGAAACTGAAGGTACTTTCTATCACCTTTGGTGGACATGCCCGAAGATTAAGGCTTTCTGGGAAATGATATATAATGAAATGAAAAAGGTACTTAAATGTACTTTTCTTAAAAAACCAGAGGCCTTTCTCTTGGGCATTGTCGGCCAAGTGGTGTCAAAGAAAGACAGAACTTTCTTTATGTATGCTACAACAGCAGCAAGAATACTCATCGCAAAATATTGGAAGACACAAGATCTACCCAACTTGGAAGAATGGCAGATGAAAGTGATGGACTATATGACACTAGCTGAGATGACTGGCAGAATCCGCGATCGGGGAAAGGAGACGGCGGAAGAAGAATGGAAGAAATTTAAGATTTACCTTAAGGACTATTATAAACTTGCTGAATGTTAGAATGTCGAGGTTTGAGTAAGAAAGGGTTACAGCGAAATAAGATTAGATGAAGAAAAGAGTAAGAGGACAGAGGACTGACAGATGTATTTAGAGTTGCTAAAAACTTTTTGGACATTGGGATGCAGAAAGGGGAGGTACGGGGAAGTCGGAGAAACACGGTTTATGAAAAAAGGTTACGAAACTATACGTGTTTGTATGTCTTTTTAGATGTTTGTATTGTCCTAAAAAATCTGTAAAACCAATAAAAATTTTATATATATAAAAAAAGAAATCCCTCATATACAAACTGTGTTCCGTGGGAGAATTTCTCCTGCAAGTTCCAAAGACCTCAGAGGTCTACTCCAAGGTAACTTGAAGCAAGGCTTTTAGAGTTCATCTGTTTGTTCTGCCATTTCTGCTCACCTATCTGTTCTGCCATTTCTAGACATGGGCTTGAGAGGTTTTGCTTTCATTCCTCCACTTTCCCTGGGGAAAACCTGCTGTGTGCTGCTGAATCAGAATAAATGTCAATTGGGTTTTCCGCAGATTGGTGTTCCAATTCAGCAGTTAACAATAGGTTTTACCAGGGGAAAGGACAAAATAAGAATCTCTCAGACCCATGCTTATAAATCACAGGATAAAATGGAAGAAATCATGGGACAAATGGAAGTGTGCCTGAGCCCTGATGCGTGTGGCTTCCTCGGTTCTGTGGAACAGCATTCCCATCAAGATATGACAGGTGTCCACTACCTGCACACTTTCTGGAAACTAACATAGACATGTTTCACATAAGCTCTCCCAGCTGGGTAGCTAGGTCTCTACTATGGGTGTCTCATTTTAATTGTTTTTCCAATTCATTTGTTGTTATTTTCTGTGTTGTTTTCAATGACTTATTCTTAGCTGTCTTGTCACACAGTGTGCACACTATGTTTTTAAGCACATTAAAACACAAACACACACACACACACTTTCCCTCAAAGAATTATGGGTACTATAATTTACCTCATCACAGAGGAAATATTCCCAGCAACACTTTAGCAAACCACAGTGCCCAGAATTCTTTCAGGGCGGAAGATGTGCTTTTAAGGTATAATGTGTACACAGTCATTGTGTACATCACTGTGAGCAGTATCTGTGGAAAGGTATGAATAAGTAACACCAGTGCTTTTTTCTGGGGGTACGCAGGGGTACGCATATACTTTTGTCCACTTTATTTATTTATTTATTTATTTATTTATTTATTTATTTATTGACTGACTGACTGACTGACTGACTGACTGTACTTTTGTCCACTTACTGTATGTATTTATGTTGGCCATGCAAGAACCTGCTGCCTGGATGCAGATGTAGCTTTGAGCTATGCCAGCAACTACCGGTAGTCCTCAAAATGCAGGAAGTGTTGCACTGCCGCTATATTTTAAAAAACAAAACGCATGCATGCAGCTGGAGGAATATGTGTTAGGGCAGCAGATTGTGCTCCAGGAACCAGGCCAAAGGGGACCAAAGGTTCCCGGTCTAATAAGGAGGGGGGCGAGTCCCTGAGACAATCCCATCCAGTGACTACGCAGGGACAGAATGTACTGGACATTTGGTAACAGGAGCTTCCCAGTTCTCCCCCCACCCTGCCCCCGCAGAGTACTGCACTTAGCAAAGGATGAGGACTTAGCAAAGGATGAGGAAGTCGCACAAGTGATTTTCTGGCTCATTAGCAGGTTGAAGGGTCAATGGCCCAGCCAGACTCTCACATCACATGTTCATCGGTTCATTATTTGCAGATTAACCTTTTCTGAACTGCCTTGGTGCATCTAGCAGCCAGAGGCGTATCTAGGCTGGCCACGTGGGGGAATTATTATTATTATTATTATTATTATTATTATTATTATTATTAATACCCCACCCATCTGGCTGGGTTTCCCCAGCCACTCTGGGCAGCTTACAACATATCTAAAAACATAATAAAAACGTAAGTCCTTAAAAACTTCCCTAAACAGGGCTGCCTTCAGATATCTTCTAAAAGCCAGATAGTTGTTTATTTCCTTTACATCTGATGGGGGGGGCGTTCCACAGGGTGGGCGCCACTACCGAGAAGGCCCTCTGCCTGGTTCCCGGTAATTTCGCTTCTTGCAGTCAGAGAACCAGTAGAAGGCCCTCAGAGAAGGACCTCAGTGTCCAGGCTGAGCGATGGAGGTGGAGACAAAAGTTGCATCTCTCCACTCTGGCTCGGAGTAGCAAGGAGCCCTTCTGCATGTTGCTCTGGGCATGTGCCAACACAGCTCCTTGCTAGGTACACCTCAGCCAGCAAGCCCCTTGTATTCACAGGAGGGTGACAGCCCCACAGCCTGTCTAGATGCTGGAAAGTGCATGTGGAGGAGAGACATAGCAATTCTGCCTCAGTGTTGCACTAGCATTAGCCACATCAGCCTTGCCAACCTGGTGCCCAGCCAGTTAGGGCTGATAGGAGTTGTACTCCGAAATATTTAGAGGGCACCAGGTGGCCAAAGACTACATGAAATGGTATCTCTATCCACATAATGGTGGAGGCGGATGAGGGCCTGGGTACCCAAGGTTGAGAAAGACTGGAACACACACACACACACACACACACACACACACACACACACACACACACACTTTGGAATTCCAACTGATTCTTGGTGGGATCTTGAAGGATTCTTTCAAATCTGGAAAATAATTATGAGGTGGAATTCTAGAAAGACGCTGTTCTGTGAAAAATAATTGTTTTTGCAGTTGTGTGTGTGTCCCCCCCCTATTTTCCCCAAAGCATCTGGTAGCACATGCATCGCTTTCCTACTGCTGTTTCTGTCTTTCCATAGGTACGCATAAGTCCTCTGAACTGTGCAGAAGTCAGTCCAGAATAATGACAGCAGCTCCTGTGAGTTCTGGCTCAAGCTTCTCCCATTTCTCTGTTCTCTGGTCCAAGGGAAACTGAATACTGTGGTAAGGTGTCTATGTTTCAAATGCGTGACATGAAATTGTGTCCGTTCTCCTTACCCTTCCTTCCCACAGAGAAACGCAGTTTCTGTACGTAGGATGCAAAAAAAGCGATTATATCATTACTGTAGGTATTATTGGTAGTACGTAATCGTTTCTCTACCATACACACTTTTTCAAACTGCTTCTCAGCACTTTTGTCATTTTGACAGTAATTGCTGCTACTAATAGTGAAAGTCCTTACTATATTATTTATAATTATGTAATGCGCTCAAAAAAAGAGGTGGTGAAATGGCCATCACTTTCATCTGTTTCCACACACACAAAGTTCCTGGTATACAATTGGTGGGTGCTCCACAACGGTGATGGGGAACATGCAGCCTCCAACAGCATCTGGGTTGACCACAGGTACCCCATTAGTGAAGATGGGTACAGATTCAGCCCTGTCTCTGCAGGTTATAGCTAACCCATGAAGCTTCTCACTTGACCCACAGAGTAACACATGCGCACTGTGTGTTCTAATGATTGATGTTTTGGTCTACACCTAAAACAGATGTGTGCATTTGCTGCATTGTCATCATGTACAGAGTCGACCCACTCCCCCCCCCATCTACTTCTCCTTCAAAATGTAAACAGGTACTGCTGCAACACAGCCAAAGGTGACATGAGCATGATTGGAGAACATATAACACATTTTGACAAAGGAGCGCAGGACAGATTGGATTTTTGGTGTGCTTGAGGTGTTTCTGCAGCAGTTAAAGGAGGAGTCTTTGAGAACAGTTACTGATCATAGGAAATAAATGGAAGAGTCCCTCCAGTGTGTGGGTAGAGTTAGTTCAGCCTTGCGGGAGTTTCTTCCTGTGTTGAAGGAAGATGCTTTAGAATGCAAGGAGGATGGGGGGGGGAGTATCCATTCTGTGGGTGAAAATGATGTCGTGCTTCATGCTCTTGTTAAAGGGGGCATCAGGGTTAACTCAGGCCCCCAAAAACCAAAAAAGTGGCCAGCCACCATTGTAAGTGCAGACATACTTGCAACTAGTACAGGATCACAACCAACCAGGTTTTGAACCATGACATGCAGTGCAGTCTCCATCCAAATGACAAGAGACTTGCCAATAAAAAAGATAGCGGTGAGAATATTCCTGCAATAATAACAGTTGCCAACCCATTGTGTGCCAAAAGAGGGTAATTACAGTGGCAGCAATGCTATGAGTGTCGATAAGATAAAGAAAATTATTCTAAATACTATGTGTTCTTGTGGGGCCAATAAAGGAAGGCAAGCATGGGAGAGTTTTACAGTGTGAAACTGTAAATCTCTGGCTTGCAGAACTCCACCTTGCATCCGCAACCTTGCTGCAATGTACAACTCATGCACTTAAGCCTCCTGCAAGAGGCAGACTGTAAGTACAGTAGTTGGGTTCAGCCAGTCACTTATAAGGTGCTGCTGTCCTGTTAAAAACACAAGGAGAATAGGACAAAGTATGCTTTTGAGAACTTGAGTGATGTCCACAGTTCTGCTGGTGGTGTTGATTTTAGCTGTGCAAACTCATAATGAAAAGGAGATGTTTCAAAATTAAGATGTTTCTTTTATTATTTGTTTCATTTTCCCCCCTCTTGGTTGCATTTACAGACAAAAAATAAACTCTGATACTAAAATGTAAACTTCTCTATCCATCAAAAAGTTCCACAGGAGTTAAAGCTTTCCATTCTAAAACTAAGGTCTCTGTTTCAGCACAGAAATCCACATAATCACGTGTTTATTTTATTTATTTATTTTTTGGTAAAAGGAAAGGAAAATTTAAAAGGGAATTTCAGGTATACACCTTTGCTGTTCCTTTGCAAACTGAGAGTTGGCAGGCTCCCAGCGCTCAGTGAATTGTACTGCAAAGAAACAGCAAAAGTTGGCAGTGATTCAACACAGAAAAAGAATAAAATCTCTGTTCAATGCACACCTTTTAAAGAAAGAAAAGAAAAAGGGTCAAAAATAAGCTTTCCTCAAATATTGATGCTTGCTAACATGACATAGAGCTGGTAAGCATTTCCTGCATTTTAAAATTAAAGCCTCTGTTACTTGGCACCACCTGTGGAACACGTTTAAATAAAAAGTAACATTATTAACACTGCAGTACATTGTCAAGCTTGAGATAAGACAAGTAACATTAAATAATTCCTGCATCTGCTGAAATTTTCTGTCCTTCTTGAACATAACCTTGAATCTTCAAGATTTCCAGCTCTTTGCACAGCTCTTATATATCCTTCTTGCGGAGTCCTTGAATTCAAATGCCTTCATCATTACATTACAATGAAAGTCAGTTAATGGCTATTGTTTGTAAACTATAGCCTAGCTTGTAAAGTTACATCTCTGGTGATTCCCACAGTTTCCCACTTTATTCATTTCCCTCTCTATCCCCACCATGCTTGCAAGAACCCTTCGATTGTCCACGTTTGACTTTGGCTGCCTGTGACGGGTCCTGTCTGCACAGCTATGTCAAGTGATCTGTTCTGTAGCCCATGGTTTTGAGAATCTAACATTAAAATAGAATACATAGCACTTTACAGTTCTTATACTTTACATGTCTAACACTGTGACATACATGGGAAGGACCCACGTGCAGTGAATTAGTACTATTTGCGGAACATAAAATCCTCAGCTTCCTCTTAGAGGGCACTCACATACAAACCTGCATTTCCATTCAGTTCAGCATCCTCTTCACCCAAGTCAGAATTATTCTCCTCTTTCTTGCCTGCTTCCTCTGCCTCATCATTTCCCTGCTCTTCCTCTAGAAGGGCCTCCTTATCTTCTTGTTGTTCATGGATGGTGATATTGTCTGAAACAAGTTGCATGGGTGAAAGAACAGAGCAAAACTTAAGACTGGCCAGTTGAGTCTTATTTGTGGATTACAAAACCCAGATGGCACAAATGCTGCGTGAAAATAAATGCAAAACTCTCGTTATAAAGCTTGTGTCTGATTGAAAGAGTTTTGTGGCACCATAAAAAGACCAATAGATTTATTACGGCAGGAGCACCTACGTCATTCATGTGTTATGGGTATAGGGTTAGTAGGTATATGAGTATGAATTATGCGAGTTACTCATACATGACGTACATGAGTTGCATGTGGTTGGAGACAGGGGGAGATCAGATGGAAATTATTGTTCTTGCTGCTGTTGACTGATGTATTTTCAGGATGGGTTTTTTCTCTTCTCCCAGTACAGTTCAGCTAGCTAAGTAGCTTATGCTCCAAAGGCTGATGGTTCCCTGCAGCAGGAGAAGTAGTATTTTCTCCTCAACCCTGCCCTCTCAACAATGGTGATTTTCAAAGACAATTTATACCAATAGCTACTTGTTGCACTCTTTTTGTTAATGGAACCTATGTGACAAAGCTCACAGCTTTTGCTAGTTCAGAGTGGTGCATGGTTCCTTCCCTTGGTTGGGTTGAATTCAGCAATGTTTACTTCTGTGTTTTTGTTTTTTACTCTTGTTCACTCAGTTACCAAATTTTAGTTTATGCAAACTTGCTATGCATAGTGCACACTTCTGGAAGTCATTTCATAGTACTTAAAAAACAACAACCAGATGTGGTATGCTTTATTGAATCAAAAAAGCAGTTCTGAAACTGCAGAGTCTTGAAATCATGGCAGTTGTTTCATGAATAATCATTTTCAAGGACAGCTCTCCCCTCTCTAAAATGAATGTTTCAGTTGTCTGTTCCCAACAGCTGCATTCTTGAACACTTTGAGCTTGAGCTTTGAGCTTGTGCTCAGAGTATATGATTGTGGTGGGTTCCAATTCCAATTCCGAAATGGCAAACTCGCTGCAAGGACCCTGGGATCGCATAGCCACAAATCAGTTGGCACAGTACACTGGGAAGCCCGTTTGTTTTGTGGGGCACCTGGAAAAGATTAATCCATCCGGGAAATTTTTCTTCCTATCTGATGGAGAAGCGGGGGAAATGCAACCGTGGAACTGAACACACCTCTTGAAGAAGAGATCTCTGGGATCATTGAAGCAGTAGGAAGAGATACAAATCAAGTACTGTAAACGTCATGTGTGCGTCATATACCCAGTTCAGAGAAGATAAAAATGCATTTTACTTAGCACTATATAATGAAGCTCTGAAAATCATCCATGAATTCCCTGTGTACTACCCTTTTAGTACAAATGCATGATTGGTACTTTTCATTACAACTTCAGAGTGGACAATTTGGTGATCCTTACTGAACAGAACTATTCAAGAATCTCAGTATGAAACAATATTGCTTAAAATGTACTTTGGACAGTCTGCTATGCCTGAAATAGTACAGACTCCAGACGTTCATACATTTGTATCCTAAATGATGATGCTATCCTGAGGGCAAAAAAACCCCTGTGTCTAGTGAGATACAATATTTCTCAATAGATAAGCATTTTAATGTTAAGCTGTCACTCGGGTAACCACCTTAGGTAAATACACAACACGGTGCTTATACTTTCATTTTATTTTAGGTGATCTTCTACACAAGTATCAGGGAAATCAGTGTATTATATAAAATGCAAACCATCCTAATATTGATGGCATATAAAGTAAAAAGTGTTAGGTTTTATTCTAAGACTTAATTGGAGCTTTAGTCCCCTTACCCAACCAGCATATTATAACAGTTCAACAATAAACACCATTTTATTTATCATATATGAATATATATGATTGTTGTGATCAGCAGATGGCTGCTTTGTAACACAGTGCTGGAAGGGGTATGTTTGTGAAAAATATAATAGAATCATAGAATTGTAGAGTTGGAAGGGACTACGAGGGTCATCTAGTTCAGCCCCCTGCAAATTCACATGCAGGAATCTTTTGCCCAATCCCACAACCCTGAGATCAAGAGTTTCATGCTTTACCAACCGATAATCCACCAACCTTGCCCATCTTGGCTGCTCCCAGTATTATCGTAAAGCAGTCTGAAAACTTCAGATGACAACATTTCTGTAAGATTTGTCAACTTTAAAAAAAAAAAAACACAATGAAAAAATACCATATTTTTCGCTCTATAAGACGCACCAGACCACACGATGCACCTAGTTTTTGGAGGAGGAAAACAAGAAAAAAAAATTCTGAATCTCAGAAGCCAGAACAGCAAGAGGGATCGCTATGCAGTGAAAACAGCAATCCCTCTTGCTATTCTGGCTTCTGGGATAGCTGCGCAGCCTGCATTCACTCCATAAGACGCACACACATTTCCCCTTACTTTTTAGGAGGGAAAAAGTGAGTCTTATAGAGCAAAAAATATGGTAATTGTAGATCAATGCACGTTACAAAAGGGTTACGTTACGCCACAGATATTGGGTAACTGATACACTTGGCAGGGATAGAGCGCAGCCCAACTTCAGTCCCACCCAAAGTGTGCTGCATTCTCGGAAGTGGTTGGCGCCGGAGTTTCAGCTACGACTGAAAGTGAAAGTATAGGAGGAAACTCCCTGGAGGGAGCCCAAAAGCACTGAAGTGCAGGCAACTGCTCTGAATATTGTTTCCTGCGAAGAGTCTGTGTCAGAGCACACAGGATTCATGGAAGCTGCTTTCAGAAAGAGAAAAGGCACTGGCTGCCACCTTGGTGTAGCCCCTTCTGCCTCTCTTTCTCCAGAGACAGAGACGCAGCCACTGTTTTCATGATTCTGCTCACCCTATCGTTCTATCGGCTGTGGTTTTCAGAGAAGTTCTAAGGCGCATTCTCTGAACGTTCCTTATAGTAATAGTAGAACTTTCTGTTTGTTAATCATTTCGGTAGTACCTCTCAGTCTGCAAAGTGCTTTCAACACTTTTTCTTTCAAGCCTCCTTGTGGGGCGGGGGGTTGGGGGCAAGGATCGCTCAGAGTTTCAGCATCACACACCCATGGCAGAACACCAGTCCAGGCAAATACTTAGTCATTTCTCTCTCTCTCCAGCAAGTGTCTTTGACTGCTGGTTAGTATTTGCCCTCCTGGCTCCCCTTTCATGAGGTAGGCAGAAGAGGACCTATGAAAACTGCAAAAAGGATTGCCGTGAACTTGTTTAAGGGCCTGAAAGAGTTCATAATGGTCCAAGAATTCCTGGAAGGTCAAAGGTCGGGACGGGCCCCTCCAGTGTTGCTCCTGCTAGACTTACAGTATTAGTTGCTTGTTGCCTAAAAATTCCACAGCTGACTTAAATTTAAAAACGTAAACATCAATACATCATGCCATAGAAAGATTCCTGTAAAATGTTAATACTTTCATATGCCTATAAGTCATTAATACACATGCATACGTACACAACACACACATGTCCATGAATACCCACATTTATATCTACAACAAACAAGCACCCACAAACACCCCTCATAACAGCCCACAGGAAGCCTTGGCAGCACGTGAACAGTAGAATCATAGAATTGTAGAGTTGGAAGGGACCCTGGGAGTCATCTAGTCCAACCCCCTGCATTGCAGGAATCTTTTTGCCCAACGTGAGGCTCGAACCCACAGCTTTGAGATTTAAGAGTCTTGGGCTCTTAAACAAAATCAGGTGCGGGGGAGGCAAGTCTTTACCTGGCCCTGAAAAGATGGCAACAATGGTCTCAGCTGGACATCACTGGGGAGAGCATTCTGCAGGTGTAGAAACACAACTGAAAAGGCCCAAGGGAGAGGCATGGGCAATGGTCAAGGGCAATGGGAGTTGTGGTTCAGCAGCATCTGGAAGCTCACAAGACTACAGTGGTACCTCAGGTTACAGACGCTTCAGGTTACAGATACTTCAGGTTACAGAGTCCGCTAACCCAGAAATAGTACCTCAGGTTAAGAACTTTGCTTCAGGATGAGAACAGAAATCGCGCGGCAGCAGCAGGAGGCCCCATTAGCTAAAGTGGTGTCTCAGGTTAAGAACAGTTTCAGGTTAAGAACGGACCTCTGGATTGAATTAAGTTCTTAACCCAAGGTACCACTGTATAGCTCTCTCATCCCCTTTCTATTTTTAAACAAGGGTAGGGCAAGAAGAGCAACTCAACACATAGCACATAATCCCCATGCAATATTTTGCGTCAGGGGAAATATATGTTTCCCCAGAGCTGCTTGGGTAGTTGTTATGTATACAGAGGGTGGGGCATGACTCTTGGGCAACTATTGGGTAAGGCCTATGACATCACTAGCAAAGGAGCAACAGCATACAGACTTGGAACCTTTCCACTCCCTGTGTAAACATGTGGGGCTGTTTATGGGTACTAAAGGGTGATAGCAAATCATTCTGCACATACTCAGAGGCACTCTTTCCACCATTACTTCGCTTTTCCATAAGTTGTCTCATAAGGACTTCCTTTTGTGCCAGACTTCTAGGCACAGGTCTGGGCTTTAAAGTTTTGTGCCCAAGTGGGGCATGGGTCTGGGGAACAAAATGGATTGGAGAGAAGAGGATATATTGGCCTTCCTAGAAGAGTAGAAGAAGAAGAGTTTGGATTTGATATCCCGCCTTTCACTCCCCTTCAGGAGTC
The DNA here is from genome assembly GCF_965113315.1 of Podarcis vaucheri. Taxonomy (NCBI): domain Eukaryota; kingdom Metazoa; phylum Chordata; class Lepidosauria; order Squamata; family Lacertidae; genus Podarcis; species Podarcis vaucheri. The sequence continues at coordinate 32,378,628 of NC_138751.1, forward strand.
TCAAAGCGGCTAACATTCTCCTTTCCCTTCCTCCCCCACAACAAACACTCTGTGAGGTGAGTGGGGCTGAGAGACTTCATAGAAGCGTGACTGGCCCAAGGTCACCCAGCAGCTGCATGTGGAGGAGCGGAGACACGAACCCGGTTTCCCAGATTGCAAGACTACCGCTCTTAACCACTACACCACACTGGCTCTCCTACTGGCCATTCAGACCCACTGGATCTAGCCAGCTTCCTAGCTGCCATCCTATCTATTAAAAAGCGGTCAGCCAGATCCCATATGGTTGATTGCTGATATAGTTTAGAGCAATGAAAGCTGGGAGAGAAGAAAAGAGAAGAGAAAAAAGCTGTCTGCCAGTTTTGAGTTAGAAGTACCAAGTCAAATTACAAATTTATATAGGAATACTGTACTGTACTGTATGTTTCCTTTTTGCAATGAGCTATTGGCTATTAGTAATGTTGAACTGGGTGTGATGTGCTTTCAAGGTTCTTTGTGTGTGTTTGGGGTGTGTGTGTGTGTGTGTGTGTGTGTGTGTACAGTTGATGGCTCTTGGCTAAGTAATAAAGCCTTTGACTTTATTCCAGAGCTGAACTCTAGTACTGAAAGCAGGGGTGAACTCTAGTGATCCTGGCTGAGATTAAATCTTGAAGTTATCGCCATGGGCAGAAGGAAAGCAGTTTGCTGCTCTCAGGGAGAACAGAAGCATTTGTCTTCATTATTCATCTGCGTAATCCTGGCAGCATAAGCATTAGTTACCGTTATAAGTTATTGCAATGTTTGCCACTGAGTACTTTCCCAAAACTGATAATTATTTTAACTTATTAAAATGGGAAACCTTACAGCAGTGAGTTCTACAGATGAGTAAGCCTCTTCCCCCTAGCTATGTCTGTTGTGGGCGTTATATTTCTTAGAAGGACTCCTTGCTCTTGCAAGTTGGAGAGAAACTGATACACAAGCCATCCGACTACAGTATAACAAACCAAATTATTGCATAGTTCCGACAAGTGACACATTCTGCAGCCATGAAACATCTGGTGCTTACCCTGTTCTCAACCAGAAACCAATATCAGAAACAGGGAGTGCAGGAAGAATTTGAAACTTGGCCAGAATTCTTGAAAATGTAGTTCATCAGCTAACTGCCCTATGCTTTGGGTTCCTTCAGCATTAACAAGATTTTGGTACATAGTCTAAGTAGGGCCTTGATTTTGTTATACAAAGTGTAGGTGCCTTTTCTTCTTGCTCAAAAGAACTCTGTGTGCCTTAAGGAGGCTCCACAAATGATGGCAACCTCCCTTTATATACTGCAGTCGTCCCAATATGATCCTGAGCCAAGTTAAGTGGGTGGTGTTCAACTAAGTTTTATGTGGAGTAGATCCATTTGAATTAATGGACCAAGGCCCATTAATTTCAATAAGCCTGCTTGAAAACTTAGTTGAATACGTCTGCTGTTAGCATACAAAGCCCTAAACAATTTGGTACCAGGGTATCTAAGGAACCACATTCTCCACATCTTTGCCAAGCTGCTACGGTCAACTGTGGGAGAAAGCTGTCTTGTTTTTGCCACATGATGTGCCAGAGGTTTGCTCTGTGACTATTTGGAACATAGCCTTTAGTGTAGCAGTGCCAGCGCTGTGGAACATGTTTCACTTCGAAATCAGACAAACACCGACAATCTGTACTTTTAATTATGTTCTGGAAATGAAAGGGAGGGAAATTATAGCTGCAGGTCTTTCACCAAGCATGAACCTGCTCACTTCTAGGAATTTGTTGGCAGTTTTCGATTAAAATGATTTCATCTGTTTTATAATATTTTATTATTGCATTTCTTGCAATACTTAATTTTTATAGTTTTTGATTGTATCTCTGGCGGGTTTAATGTTGCAAGCTGCTCTGTGAAGACTTTTTTTTCTTTTTTTGGTTTGCAAAGCAGTGCTTAAGTTCTGAAATATAGAAAGAACCAAAAGCACTACAGAAAACCTCTCCTCCTAGCTTTCCAAAACCTCTAATCTGTATCCTTCAAATAAGCAAACTAATCTCAGCAGCTAACAAATCTGATAATATAAAGAGGCATGTGGAAGTAAAATAAAAACTGGCAATAAACCTGGCTGTTGCTGATATCTGGAACAAATGCTTTTAGAAGCATGAAAAAGAAGAAGAGTTTGGATTTGATATCCAGTTTTATCACTCCCTTTCAGGAGTCTCAAAGCGGCTAACATTCTCCTTTCCCTTCCTCCCCCGCAACAAACACTCTGTGAGGTGAGTGGGGCTGAGAGACTTCAAAGAAGTGTGACTAGCCCAAGGTCACCCAGCAGCTGCATGTGGAGGAGCGGAGACCAGAACCTGGTTCCCCAGATTATGAGACTACCGCTCTTAACCACTGCACCACATGGTATTTCATGCCTGTGAAAAGTGCAAGGCTATAGCAAACTCCAAGCAAGCACAGTGTCAATGAACACAAAAATCCAGGGAGCTCAAATTCGGAGAGAACACATTGTGCAGGAAATGGGAGATGTGCAAAAGACCACTCTTTTCATTATCACTTCATTTATCCCATATGGTACTGAATCCAGGCATTAAGTCCATGTTCCAAGCCTCAGCTCTTAGCTCAAATTATCCCTGGCCCACAGCTGAGAATGTAAAAGCACTTGCCTTTAACACAAGAGCTCGCTGTGCTTCCACTGAAGTGTCCAGCTTTCTGGTGGCGTGTGACACTTTGGGTAAGGGAGCTAAGGGAAGTCTGGCTGGCTCCTGCTATTTGAATGTCATTTGGATTATCTGAGGGTTGTGCAACAGTGGAATGGAATAGCAATGATCCGTATGGCCAGTCAAATGTTGTAATGGATGAGGCTGTGCTTTAATTGCTGTTCCCTGCTTTGGTGGCTATTTGGGCTGTAATGGGTACATAAATAGACTTTCACAGCAGCAGCAATAAATTTGCACAGGATGAGGTTAAAAGCATTACTACAGCATGGGTAAGGACTACTGTGAAAACTAATCAAGGGAGAATGAGGCAGTAGCTCACCTCTGGGTCTCTTGGTGGTCATCTTGTTGTAATACTGTACAGTGGTACCTCGGGTTACAGACGCTTCAGGTTACAGACTCCGCTAACCCAGAAATAATACCTCGGGTTAAGAACTTTGCTTCAGGATGGGAACAGAAATCGCGCAGCAGCGGCGCAACAGCAGTGGGAGGCCCCATTAGCTAAAGTGGTGCTTCAGGTTAAGAACAGACCTCCAGAACGAATTAAGTTCTTAACCTGAGGTACCACTGTATACGGTTACTGCCTCACACTTGCGTGCATTAAAAGGGTTAACCCGAGCCCTGAGGTCATATTACCAGTGGGTGTGGTTGAGCAGGCTCCTAGCAGCCTCTGCTCCCTCATTTTTCTCAGGAAGGAGCTACTGTACACGGCCAATGACTCCCACCTGCAAGAAAAGCCAAGTGAACTGAATCTTTCCAAAAGGGAGATTTTGAAGCCTGCATCTTTGCATTATCTTTTTGCAAGGAAATCAACTACTGTACTTGTTTTGGAACCTTTAAACTTCTTTGTTTTACTGCCAATGAATGGAGACTTCTTTGATGTAAGTTCTGGAAAGTTGTGAGTAAAATCTTTGCTTATTTGTGGAAAGCGTAAGTGCTATTGATTCTAGCTGAAGTACCGTATTTTTCGCTCTATAACACGCACCCGACCATAACACGCACATAGTTTTTAGAGGAGGAAAATCCGTAGGCATGCCACCCGTAGGCATTTCCTCCATAACACGCACAGACATTTCCCCTTACTTTCTAGGAGGAAAAAAGTGAGTGTTATGGTGCAAAAAATACGGTATTTTTGTTTGGGCTGGTTTTTAAAGGTGGATGAGGGTAAATGCAAAATCTAACCAAGTTTAAGTGTACTTGGAGCAATCACCATTGTGCCAACTCAGCTACTACTAGGGAGTAAGAATCTCTCCTCCAAACCTCTCTCTCCAACATAGCTCACATCATCCACTTGCAGGGCAGGAAGAGGCTGCAGAACTGGTTTTACTGCTCTGAGAGCTTGGCAGAGTCCCCCCCCCCCCAATGTATCTTCAGTGTTTTAGGACCCCTACAGATGACCTGTTTATTGAGCACTAGGAATAAATATATCGTCCAGTAGCACCTTAGAGACCAACTAAGTTTGTTCTTAGTATGAGCTTTCGTGTGCATGCCCACGAACATTCATCCTGATTTGCTTGTTGGGAGGTTAGATTACATCAGCTCTTTATTGAGCATTATTACTTCGATTGTGCCCATATATAAGACAATGAATGTTATAAGACAATGAGCATTCATCCTGATTTACTCGTGGGGTGTTTATACATCTTCCTGTTGCTAATTTATTGCACACTTTTCAATGACTTTCCCCCCATCAATTTCCAGACTGCAAAAAGTCCGTATTATTATTAATCATTGGTTTTTTATGTACAAAGCTCTTTAATCCACTTTAGCTGTGTAAACTGAAAGTTAAAGTATGCACTTGAATCTCTCCTGCAAAATATGGACAGTCTGGAGGCACCAGGAGCTGGGGCATCCCAATGAGTGGGTTACTGTACAAGTACCTAACCTACTGTGAGAGCAAGGAAGCAGAGGAAGCAATCGTGCTGGTAAAAGGGCTTCAAGACCAGTAGAGCTGGAAAGCAATACAGTAATACCAGGAAGGTGAGAGAGTGTTCCTGTTTTGTTTTATTAAGGTGGCTGGAAGACGCTGCAGGGGTTCTTCTGTCTGCCTGCTTTCTGCCCTTCTATAATCCCTGCTTAATTATATATCTCTCTTTTCTTTTACTGAATGTTTTTCTCTCCTTCTTCCTTTCCAAATGTTGGTAAATTGGAAGACTTCTCCCTCCCCTGCTTTTTGAGGAAGATGCCATTTGAATGCTGCTGTCGCAAATAGAGACAATTCAGATTGCACAATTGGTTTGAAACTCTTGCACACTGAGCCCACTTCTCAAAACAATCAGGCTGTGTACACACTCCTGTTTACTCTTGCATCCAGTGTGCTCCCACTACAGATTTGGAAAGCGGTGTACACATGACATTAGCAACAGTCTGTATCTATCCTGCATCTGTCCTGTTGTTTCTTACGAAGTACTTTGCATTGGTGCATTTCCCTTGCAAACCAGCTTTGATTCAAAATGAGAAAAAGAATGAAGTAGGTGAATTTTAAGTCAGCAATATGTGCGCACAGCTACAGGCTTTTTTTTATATAATAAGGGAAGTGACAGGAACATGCACTAAAAGGTTTGGAGGAAAGCTTGTTCGCCACATCATATAACCTCCCCACAAACAAAGAATAAATAATTATGTAGCCAACATTGTCTAATCTCCCTGCAAACGTTGCACAAACAAATCAGGATGATTCGGCGAGCGGTTGCCGAACAACTCCAGGCACGCCTGGAAGAAGCGGACCATTTGGATCCCTTCCAGTCGGGATTCAGGCCTCATCATGGGACTGAAACTGCCTTGGTCGCACTGGTTGATGATCTCCGGCGGGCTAGGGACAAAGGTGAGAGCTGTTTCCTAGTTCTGCTGGATCTCTCAGCAGCGTTCGATACCGTCGACCATAGCATCCTTCTGGACCGTCTTGAGGGGCTGGGGGCACTGTTATACAGTGGTTCCGCTCCTTCCTCCTGGGCCGTGTTCAGAAAGTGGTGGTGGGGGATGAGTGTTCAGACCCCTGGGCTCTCACTTGTGGGGTGCCTCAGGGTTCTGTCCTCTCCCCCATGCTTTTCAACATCTACATGCGGCCGCTGGGAGAGATCATCAGGAGGTTTGGGCTGGGTGTTCATCAGTATGCGGATGATACCCAGCTCTACCTCTCTTTTAAATCAGAACCAGTGAAGGCGGTGAAGGTCCTGTGTGAGTGTCTGGAGGTGGTTGGAGGATGGATGGCGGCTAACAGATTGAGGTTGAATCCTGACAAGACAGAAGTACTGTTTTTGGGGGACAGGAGGCGGGCAGGTGTGGAGGATTCCCTGGTCCTGAATGGGGTAACTGTGCCCCTGAAGGACCAGGTGCGCAGCCTGGGAGTCATTTTGGACTCACAGCTGTCCATGGAGGCACAGGTCAAATCTGTGTCCAGGGCAGCTGTTTACCAGCTCCATCTGCTACGTAGGCTGAGACCCTATCTGCCTGCGGACTGTCTCGACAGAGTGGTGCATGCTCTGGTTATCTCCCGCTTGGACTACTGCAATGCACTCTACGTGGGGCTACCTTTGAAGGTGACTCGGAAACTACAACTAATCCAGAATGCGGCAGCTAGACTGGTGACTGGGAGCGGCCGCCAAGACCATATAACACTGGTCTTGAAAGACCTGCATTGGCTCCCAGTACGTTTCCGAGCACAATTCAAAGTGTTGGTGCTGACCTTTAAAGCCCTAAACGGCCTCGGTCCAGTATACCTGAAGGAGCGTCTCCACCCCCATCATTCTGCCCGGACGCTGAGGTCCAGCGCCGAGGGCCTTCTGGCGGTTCCCTCATTGCGAGAAGCAAAGCTACAGGGAACCAGGCAGAGGGCCTTCTCGGTAGTGGCGCCCGCCCTGTGGAACACCCTCCCACCAGATGTCAAAGCGATAAACAACTACCTGACATTCAGGAGACATCTTAAGGCAGCCCTGTTCAGGGAAGTTTTCAACGTGTGATATTTTATTGTATTTTGGGTTTTTATGGAAGCCGCCCAGAGTGGCTGGGGAGGCCCAGCCAGATGGGCGGGGTATAAATAAATTATTATTATTATTATTATTATTATTATTATTATTATTATTCTAAATAGGTTGTTTGCAAGCAATCTGGGTGGAGTGAAACAGAATATCAGATGGCTGGATTGGCTTATAATGCATAGGAGGCAAGGATGAGAGGATTCAAAGCGGGCCTATGGGTGACAGAAGGGGCCAGTGCCAAATAAATAAGGTGTGTGTTAAGAGACAATTTGTACTGGTAACTGAAGTTTGGGTGGTTTGGGCTCAGTTCCTGTATTTGAGCAAGTTGACCGCTTGTGGAGGCAGTTCTGCTTGATAGACCATTAGTGTGGTGACATATTGGTGATTCGGATGACAGCACCACTACCCATTTACCGTATTTTTCTGTGTACAGTGGTACCTCGGGTTACATACGCTTCGGGTTATAGACTCAGCTAACCCAGAAATAGTACCTCGGATTAAGAACTTTGCTTCAGGATGAGAACAGAAATCATGCATTGGTGGCGCGGTGGCAGCAGGAGGCCCCATTAGCTAAAGTGGTGCTTCAGGTTAAGAACAGTTTCAGGTTAAGAACAGACATCCGGAACGAATTAAGTACTTAACTCGAGGTACCACTGTATAAGACAATGCTTTTTGCTAAAAAAAAAATTAGGCAAGAATTGGGTGTCGTCTTATACACGGATAGTGAATGCAGAGGGGGATGTGCGATTAATAGCAGCAAGCAGGAGATTGGCAGCGGCGATTGGGCGGGTGATTGGTGGCTGCGGCAAGGCCTGCCTGTGATTGGTTGTGGCTGTGGCAATTGGGCAGGCGATTGGTGGCTGTGGCAAGTGGGCGGGTGGGCTGTTGGTGGTGGCAAGCAGGCAGATAATTGGCGGCTGTGGCGAGGTGTGTGATCGGCAGTGACTGTGGCAAGTGATCAGTGGTGGGCAGGTGGGTGAGCGATTGGCGGAAGCTAAACAACTTAATTTCTTAATTTTGGGTTAAAAAAAATAGGGGTTGTCTTATACATGGGGGCGTCTTATACACGGAAAAATACACCTGAGTGCTCTTAAAATAGCATCTGCTATTGAAATAAATATTGCCAGAAGTTGAAGAGTGGTGTGATGACTGTTACACGGGTTGCATACACATCATACATTTAGAATGTAAATCCCCCACCCCAAGAATCCTGGGAACTGTAATTTACCCTCTGACAGAGCTATAGTTCTTAGCACTCTTAATAAACCACAGTTCCCATGATTCTTTGGCGAAAGTCATACTCTTTAAATGTGCTTCAGATGTTCAGTGTGTATGAAGCCAAAAAGACTCACTAGCAGGGCAATTTGTTGAATGGGAGGTTGGGGTTCTTTGGTCAACCATCTCCTTCTCAAAGGAGTCATCCAGAAAAACCAGGGTGCCACAATCATTGTAATGACATTTACAATAAAAGTTTGAAGGAGGTACACAAAGCCTGAAAAACTGGTGTGTGTGAGAAGAGTAATTGCTATATAGATTTGAAAAAAGGGGGAGTAGAGGAATCTATGGCTGTGTACGTTTTACTGTTTACCCCAGCTCCACAGTGCTCCCTCTGCTGCTGATTGAATCTATGCACACATGACATTAGCCACAATCCATATCTATCTTGTATTGTCTCCAGAAATATCATACCCTCCAAGATTTCTCCGATGAAAATAGGGACGTCCCATTCCATAATGATAATTTTACTATTTATACCCCCCACATCTTACTAGGTTGCCCCAGCCACTCTGGGCAGCTTCAAACATCTATTAAAAAACACACACAATAAAACATTAAACATTATTTTTAAAAAAGCTTCCCTATACAGGATTGCCTTCAGACGACTCAGGGATCGGATAACTCCATACCCTCCAACATTTCTCCAATTAAAATAGGGACATCCTAAAAAAAGTGGGACATTCCAGGATCAAATCAGAAACCTGGGTGGCTTCTCTAAACCAGGGACGTCCTTGGAAAATAGGGACACTTGGAGAGTCTGAAATATTGCTGTTTGATCTGTTTCCCCTCAAAGCAGCTTCCATCCAGTTTCAGTCCACATTCACTTTGTGGTTAAAAACTAAGGTGTGTACATTTGAGATAGCCATGGGTTGCAGGCCTGTGGAAACCAAACAGGTAATGCACCATCTGGGGTGTGTGTAGCAACATGCAAATGTGCCTTGAAGCTCAACAGAGGGCGAAATGACTTTTCTGAGTTCTAAGCCACTAATATGCACATAGCCAATGCTGCATGTGGAAATTGGCAAAGATATGCGGTGACCCAAACATGGGATGAATTCTTTTTTACAGGTGGGATGGGGAGAATAACATGAAATGTTCACCAAAGGAGGGTTTCTGTATTAGGATAATTTGTTCGGGTTCTGGAAGAGTTTGTGTAACAATAGGAACCAGAGATATCCTCATGTTCCTATTCAGATGGATGACTGATTATCTCATAATCCCTGATCTTGCTGACTGTGGCTGATGTGAGTTGGAGTCCAACAACATCTGGAGGGCCAGAGGTTCCCAACTCCTGTGCTAAAGGGTTGGAGAATGATTAAGTTAGGTGTGGTGGACAGCAGGCATATCTAAGGTTGCTCCTTCCTGACTTGTGAAGGGGGAAACCCCGGAGAGTGTGGCAAAGTGTTCATTCCCAAGCCCCCTTTCCGAAGTAAAGTGGGTTATGGGATACAGGGGGAAGGATAAGGAAACTGAAAGTTAAGGCTAAAGTATATGTTACAGAAGTGCTTTCACACTTCTAATGGGGGACTGAATTAGACTTTAGTGCAGAGCTTTCCATGTCGTGACATGTTAATGTGTCGGCTGCAGTGTGTATGTTTGTAATGCGAACCCTCTGCACGCTTCTCCCAGGGCTGGAAAGTGGTTAGTTTAACCTCCAGTTTGCTAGTAAAACTGAATTAGTGTGCCGTGAAATGATGCCTGTCTAAAAAGTGTGTCACCATCATGAAAACTTTGAAAAGTTCTGCCTTAGTATTAAACCTTTTACCCTTGTACTATTTTCTCCATGAACCCTTCACCCACACCTGAAGCACATAGGTTAGTAAAAACATTTTTGCCATTTGTGTGTGTGTGTAATTAATGGAGTGAAGAGTGAGCTCCAGTTAGGATGTACGTAGTAGGAAATTTTCATTGCAAAAATGGTGTAAAGGTAATAGATTAGCCCATATTTGCCGTTTCACCAATATTTGCAAAAACTTTATAGAGATGGAGATGTCCTTGTTGTAATTTATGGCTTATGCAGAAGCATAATTTCTAGTTCTGTAGAAAGCCGAAGAAACTTGACACTTGAGAATGAAGATTCTGAATTGACAATCTGCTTCCTTCTTACTGTTCTTTTCAGAAGCAGAGTCTGTACTACCACCCACCCTTTCTGCTACTGCATTTGTTTATTGGCTTTGTTTTTATGCTTTTTATTTTTGATAGCTTAATGATATTTTAAATTTTATTTACAATTATAAATTGTAACACATTAGAGGTTTTTTATACTCAGGCAACAACATAAACCAGGAAGAGAATTGGGGGGTAGAGCTGTAAGATTTAAAGGCAAGTCTGAGGTGTGTGCCCATGTCCCCAGTTTGTTGTTGTTATTAATAATGGTCCCATGTGTAATATTTCAACAGAGTAACTAGGCAGTCCCTGATGACAGGAATTTACAAGCTAAAATTTGCCACAGGGGAGGCAATTCATGGAAACAAGAAAAAATACAAGAAAAATGTGTTCCATTGTTCATTTACATTAGGATGAGGAATCTGTGGCGCAGTTTGCATGTAATGCTAAGCAGAAACATGGCTGAGTGTGAACAAGTACGCAGATAATGCAAAAACTGCAGCCAGCTGTTCTGTTGCCACTTCATTAGCCAAAGCCAAGCCATGGTTTGGCTTAACATTACTGTACATCTGAACCTAGGCTTGTGATTTCTTTCTCCAAGCAAACCATGAGCTGTAGTCAATGCTTGTTCTTGGCTTACTGCTTATGGTTTTAGGGGAGATAAACCACAACCCTGGATTTGGACATGAAACCAAACCACTGCTTAGCTTTGGGTAGTGCAGCAGTAGCAAGACCAGGAGATGAGCAAAGTGACAACAGTCTTTGAGCACCTGCATGCCTACTCATTCATGCTCAGCCATGGTTTGTCTTGGCATTATGCACAAACCATTTGGTTTGATCACAGTTCCCATCATCCTTGACCACTGGCCATGCTGGCTAGGTCTGCTGAGAGCTGGAAACTTGGCCAGTTATATGTTCCAGATGAAGAATAAGGATGTGTATGCTGTTTCAAAGGCTTCATGGAAAATGTCGCTTTTGAGGAAAGCTGTGCAAGGAGAGGGGGGCAAGGGTATCCTCGCTCAAGTGTTTGGGGTGGGAATTCCAGCTTACAGGGAGCAGCAAGGGAGAGGGGAGGGAAAGAGGGCGGAAGAAGAGCCACAACATTTTGGGGTAGTTGCGCTGTTGTGCCTTGCAATGAAAAACCACTTTAGATAATTGCAGAGGGATGGAAGGTGCAATAACTGGCATGGACTCGTGTGCGTCTGTGAGGAGAGCATGGGCGTAGCCAGGATTTCTGTTAAAGGGGGGAGCAAAAAGTTGTTGAGCTTGTTTTGGGAGATCGCCCAAAAGCTTGTTGAGCTTTTTTTTGGGGGGGATCATGGATAATAATCCCTCCCTCCCGAAAGAAGGACATTACCGGGGCAGGCTTCTACCTCACCGAATTAATGCTTTTCAATTCATTTTTGAGGAGAGTGGAGGACAGTGAACAAGGGTCGCCTCGCCTCTGGACCAGTGGGCCAAACTGCATGCTCATAGCGCAGGGGCTGCTCTGGTCTAAGGCGGCTTGTAAGTTGTTGTTTTTGGCGCACTTTTGAGGGAGCTCAGAGAAGGAGCGCCCCGCTTCTGTGGGGAACCGTGTGCATGTGTGACAGTGACACGCGCCTATGGCGGGAGGGACGAGGAGGCGGCGGCGGAGAGGCGACCCCAAGCTCTTCTTCCGTACATAACGCGGTGGGAGGGGGTGGGGAAGGCCGAGGGGCGTTTCGCCTGGCAGCTCCGCGGCGCCTGCCCCCGCTTTCGGGCGGGAAGGAAGGCGGGTCTGGCGAGGAGCGAGCGAGGGACGGAGCGCAGGAGGCGGGCCCCGCCGAGGCAGGAAGGGCTGTGGCTGGAGCTGGGGCTGTGACGGGGCTGTGCGGGGCCGAGCGAAGGCCCGGAGTCGACGCACGGAAAGGGAGGAAGGAGACGAGGGGACTTTGCTCGCACGGCAGCAGCGAGCCCGGGAAGCCGAGCCGGGCTGGGCCGCGGCGGCCCAGGTAAGGAGCTGGGGGGCCACCGGGGCAGGAAGAAAACGCGTGCGAAACACACGCGCACGCCGCCCGTTTCACACGTTCACCCCCCTCTTTACGCGGGTGGTGGAGAGAGAGGTGACGTGTGACGGGTGTTTCTTTTTTGGAGTTAAAAGCTCCTGGGAACCGCCGTTTTGTACAGTTCCACACACACCTTATGGGTTGTTTAGATTAGGCAGCCTTGCATCGGGAAGTTTTTTTTTAATGCTCGGCATTTCGTTGTGCTTTTTATATGTGCTGGAAGCCGCCCAGAGTGGCTGGCGGGGTATGAATAATAAAATTATTATTATATTGTGTTTGTGTTTAAGCAGGGACATGCAAAGCGTGTCACGTGTACCCCGTGGAACTGCGAATAAACGCGCGCGCCGTGAACCCGTGTCCCTGGCCGTGTTTGTGTGCGCGCTGGGTGGCGTCCGTCCAGATGCGCGTGTTGTGGGATGTGGGATGGTACATGGGTCTAACACCCCAGCCTCTCCTTGTGGGGTAAATACATTTCGGTAAATAAATACTTGCGGCCGTGTGACACGTGCCGTTGTTGAAACCCACCCCACCCCCTCCTCTCCCCGCGGCAGTGGGTGGGTGTGTTTGTGTTGCGAAGAAGATAAGGGCTGCAGGGTATTTTGCTACCAGCGGCTATTAAGAAATGGCAGTAAGGGCAAGGATAGTATTAAAAAGTTATGCGTGCATCAGATCCTGCATATATGAGGAGAGAGAGAGAGGTGCAGGGAATGCCTTTCCGTTGCTTCTGTGCAAGGTAGATTTCCTGTGTTTCATTGCTATATAAGAGGTGCTAGGAACTTGAACCCGAGTTGAAATTGTACCGCCTGCCCTGCAGGTCCTCCTTCCTCATCCTTTCAGAGCGACAGCAAAGCACTCTGCGTATGCTCAGAAGTATGATCTTGCTCACAACTGCCATGGTAGATCTTTGCCCTGAAAATAGGTTTCCAGGGTAAGCTCCGATTCAGAATATAATCCTGGGTATATTGGTTTGCTTTTTTTATTATTTAACCAACCCTACATGGCAACTAGACCGCCTTTAACACAGGCACTTCACATGGATGACCACGACTACCCAGGGCTGTGTTAGTTTAAGTGGTCTATTTTGCTTTTTTGCTTTCCCTGCTGAGCTGTAAACAGCATGTGCTGGAGGTGGGGGGAGTGTTTACTTTCTAGCAGAAGAAGCAATAAATCTGCCATGCCGTTTCCCCTCCCTGCCGCTTCCCGAACGTTATTGCACACAGTTTCAAAGCAATGTCATTGGTGCCTGGGCTATCTGCTGCCATGTATCGCTCAATGTTTGCCACAGGTTGTTGATTCTGATAGCATTGCCTTCTGGAGAAAATGTGGGGGTTGGGGGTCTGAGAGTCAAGGTCCTAATTCAAGAAGCCCAAATTCCCTCTGTAGCAGAGCTGTTTTTTCTGGTGGAATGGTTGTCATGGTGCACGTAGACGTTTTCTTTGCCATAATCATGAGATGACTCCACTGGTGAATCAAATGCTTAAACCATGTGCATCATATTGAACCACTCACAACTTTCCTGACAAAACTAGCTGAACATAAATTTTCTCTGAAATGCATAACTTTCTCAGTGTCCTTACAAAATTTCTTTTCTATTGGACAACTTCTGTATGTGAGTGTTGAGAGCACTGCACCACATTTCATCCGCTGTAATAATATATATTGAATTTATTTAATTTAGAGCATTTGTACTCTGCAAAAAAGGCTCCCAGAGTGGCTTACATGCAAACAAAACAAGTTTAACAATCTGAAAAACACACACAACATGTAAGAGATTTTTTCATCCATGTATCTAATATTATTTACTTAAATACAAAACTCAAAACAAACTTATAAATTACAACACATTGAAATAAATGTCAGTTTAGAAGGACAAATAAAAAAAACTTTGCCTGGTGCAGAAAACATAATAATTTTGGGGAGAGAATCCTATCATAAATGAGGCACCACAATTGAAAAGGGTGTCTGTCACTTATCTCAGATGGTGGAGATGCCTGGTGGTGCAAGTCTCCAAAGGTCACCTCAATACATGGACAGGTTGAACCAGGGACAAGCATTACTTCAGGCACCTAGGTCCCAAAATATACAAGGATGTAAAACAGTTTTGCATTTGAGCCATAAAGGACCCTGACCACTAGGTGTGGTCCACTAGGTCGTGACTGACTCTGGGGTTGCGGTGCTCATCTCGCTTTATTGGCCGAGGGAGCCGGCGTACAGCTTCTGGGTCATGTGGCCAGCATGACTAAGCCGCTTCTGGCGAATCAGAGCAGCGCACAGAAACGCCATTTACCTTCCCCTATTTATCTACTTGCACTTTGACGTGCTATTGAACTGCTAGGTTGGCAGGAGCAGGGACTGAGCAACGGGAGCTCACCCCGTTGCGAGGATTCGTACCCGCCGACCTTCTGATCAGCAAGTCCTAGGCTCTGTGGTTTAACCCACAGCGCTAGGTGACCAGAAATTCTATGCAGGTGAGTAAGGGAGCTAGTGGACGAGGGACGAATTGCTCCATCCCACTTTTGATACCCTGCTTAGTTTCTTTGCCAGCTGTGAAAGAAGGGAAGTCCTTTTTTATGAGATCAGCATGGAAATACAGAGGGCTGGTGAAGAAGGGATGGATCATTTTGACCATTTCATTGAAGGCTTCATTATTATTATTATTAATATGTTAAGAAGCTACAAGCCTGCTTTTCCATGGGGAATAGGACTTCCCGTCTTCCATGGCCAGCATGGAAATGCAACATGCTAGTCTTTATTGCAGGCTAGTAAAACAGTTTGCTGGCTGGTAATTTTTGTTGGGTTACTTCCAAGACTGGTTAGCAGTTAGTTTCCTTGCTCAATTCTAATTGCTGTTTTTGACCATTTTACACATCTCAGTACCTCAAGGACTGCCTTTTCTCACATGAACCAACCCAGACCCTGTGTTCAGCATCTGAGGCTCTTCTCTGTGTGCCTCCTGGTGACATGAGAATGTGCCTTTTCATTTGTGGCTCTTCTAGGATGCTTTCCCCGGGGAGGCATGCTTAGCACCATCACTATCTAGTTTAGATGCCTGACCAAAAAAAAATATCCGTTGGGTTATTTACAAAACTGAGTTAAAGGAAATCACCCGCACCTTGAATTACACTTGGAAGCAAACTGCAGCTAAGGACTGGAATAATATATTCATTTGTGATTAGCAATCTAGTAACTGTATTCTGAAACAACAGCAGTTTCTGAACAGCCTTTAATTGCAGTTCTGTGTGCAGTTAATTGCAGTAGCCAGTCTATTTAGCAGAGTATAACTAATACAGTACAGCTAAAATAATTGTGACCAGACTACAAGAACTATTTTATTGGGTTAATTCTGTGTTTGGCGTTAAAACGGTTATTATGTATTTCTATGGTACTTTTCTGTGAACAAGTTGTATTTGCAGCGGCCTCTTGAGACATGTTTAGGCTGTAAGACAGCGGTAGGCAACCTAAGGCCCGTGGGCTGGATGCAGCCCAATCGCCTTCTCAATCCGGCCTGCAGACGGTCTGGGAATCAGCATGTTTTTACATGAGTAGAATGTGTACTTTTATTTAAAATGCACCTCTGGGTTATTTGCAGGGCATAGGAATTCGTTCATCCCCCCCCCCCAAATAGTCCGGCCCACCACATGATCTGAGGGACGGTGGACCTGCCCATGGCTGAAAAAGGTTGCTGACCCCTGCTTTAAGAAAATGACACTGATGTTCTGTGGATTGGTTCAGTTCTTGATAGATTTGCAGTAAGGAATGGATTTTGCCTCAGGCCAGAATGCATGGTGACCTTGGAAGTTTCCTCTGCTGTATTTGACTTGACTGCTTCTTGTGAATCACCTTCACCTATTAGCTCTCTGTAAGCTACTATTTAGGGACGTGGGTGGCGCTGTGGGTTAAACCACAGAGCCTAGGACTTGCCGATCAGAAGGTCGGCAGTTCGAATCCCCCCGACGGGGTGAGCTCCCGTTGCTCTGTCCCAACTCCTGCCAACCTAGCAGTTCGAAAGCACGTCAAAGTGCAAGTAGATAAATAGGTACCGCTCCGGCGGGAAGGTAAACAGCGTTTCCGTGCGCTGCTCTGGTTTGCCAGAAGTGGCTTAGTCATGCTGGCTACATGACCCGGAAGCTGTCTGTGGACAAAGGCCGGCTCCCTCGGCCAATAAAGCGAGATGAGCACCGCAACCCAGAGTCGGTCACGGCTAGAGCAGTTGGGCTTTGATGTCGAAGCCCAGTTCATGTCTATACTCAGCTGTGAGCCTCCCGTCCCAAACAACTGATTGGCGCTATATCTGGTTATCTTACTGGGATGACGCATGCTAGCATAGCTGAAATGTGGCAACAATCTCTCAAGCTAACCTACTGGACAGGATTGTTGTAATGATAAGGTGAGGTATCACTTGACATCTACCCATGTACACCCCTTCTGAGTTCACTTGAGGGAGGGACAAGATGCAAATATGACTAATCATGTATAGGTTATAGATATGCATAGATAATGTGTGGGTATGATAAAAATAAATAACTATCAATAGTTCGATGGGTACGTTGTCTACTCTTTGCTGCATCTTGCTTGACAAACAAACAGAAGCAGGAGTGGGTGATGAGACTGGAGATTTGCTTTGGTCTCTGCATCTCTTATTGTTTATTGATATAGAACAAAGGATTAATAATAATAATAATAATAATAATAATAATAATAATTTATTTATACCCCACCCATCTGGTTGGGTTTCCCCAGCCACTCTGGGCGACTTCCAACAGAACACTAAAATACAATAACCTATTAAACATTAAAAGCTTCCCTGAACAGATGTCTTCTAAAAGTTTGTTAATTATTTTTCTCTTTGACATCTGGTGGGAGGGCGTTCCACAGGGCAGGTGCCACTACCGAGAAGGCCCTCTGCCTGGTTCCCTGTAACTTGGCTTTTCGTAGTGAGGGAACTGCCAGAAGGCCCTCGGCGCTGGACCTCAGGGTCCAGGCAGAACGATGGAGGTGGAGACACTCCTTCAGGTATACCGGACCGAGGCCATTTAGGGCTTTAAAGGTCAGCACCATACTAGGACGGTCTCTTCTGGGATGCCTGGAATTCTATCCCTAGTTACAGTCCAATTGCATTTTCATGTACAGTGGTACCCCGCAAGACGAATGCCTCGCAAGACGGAAAACCCGCAAGACGAAAGGGTTTTCTGTTTTGGAGGCGCTTCGCAAGACGAATTTCCCTATGGGCTTGCTTCGCAAGACGAAAGCCCATAGGGAAATCTCCGGGGACCTGTTTAAAATTGCTGGCAGTCGGGAGCAAAGACTTTTGCCCACAGCCGGCCTTCAGAAGAGACTTCTCTGCTGTCCCGGGCGATCTTAAAATGCTGGCGGGCGGGAGCGAAGCGTTCGCTGCCGACCCCCAGCATTTTAAAATCTCCCTGGGACAGCGGAGGCTTCGCTCCCGCCCGCCAGCATTTTAAAATTGCCCCGGGACAGCAGGGGCTTTTAAAATGCTGGCGGTCGGCAGCAAAGCCCTCCTGTCCCCGGAGCTTGCGGGGCGGGAGGTGGGAAGAAGGGCTTTTCTTCCCACCGCCAGCCTTCAGAACAGCCTTCTGAAGGCTGGCAGTGGGAAGAAAAGCCCTTGTCCCCCCCCCCCCCAGCCTTCAGAAGAGGTCGGGGGACAGACTGTCCCCGGACCTGGTCTGAAGGCGGTTTCCCTAGGAACGCATTAATTGATTTTCAGTGCATTCCTATGGGAAACCGTGCTTCGCAAGACGAAAAACTCGCAAGAAGAAAAAACTTGCGGAACAAATTAATTTCGTCTTGCGAGGCACCACTGTAAAGCAGAGCACACATGGATGAATTGTGCTTGCCGCCCCCCCCCCCCCGCAATATGGGCACTTCCTCCTTTCTGTCATAGTGGTGGGCAGTTTGCTTGGCAGAACAGAGTTTTGCACATGAATCCTAAATGTTCCACTGCACTATACTGACAATTCTTACGGCACATTTCTCTCTAGGGCAGATATCAAGCTCTAAAGTAGAGGGGCTTTTATACCAGCTGGCCGCTGAGTTGATCCCACCTGTTGTTAAATGGGCAGTTTACAGCTTTTGTTGCTAATTCATTATGAAGTGCAATTGATACGGATTTCGCATAGTTGCTTTTGGGTTGAGATTTTGCTGCATGGCAGGCTCAAATTCAACTGATACAGCTTTTGCTATCTCTGTATATACGTGGATAATCAATCTCCCTACCCCACCCCATTTTGCTATCTAAGCATTTAAAAGAGGGCATCCCTTTGTTTATTTCCCCAGGACAGTGGGGCTGTGGAGCAATTACTCTTTTATCTGTTGGGCTGTGTGTTTTGGAATTATGTTGTTGTTCAATACAGCGAAGCAAAGGGCATTAGAAATAGCCCAGTTTACACCATGAGAATACTTGGCTGCCTGTGTGGGATAAGCACTTCCTTCAGATCAGGTCTCTAGGATGAATAAACTAGTTCTTTACCAGAGTGTAGAATTGTAGGGGGGAAATAGAAAGCTAGACACCCTGGACATTTGCCTACTGCCTGTATTGTGTGGTTTGATTTGTTTGCACGAGACGTATGGAGATGTTTGTTCCACAGGTTCCTTTTTCAGTGCTAACACATGTTCTCGGCTTGAAGCCTTGTAATGGGCTGTTACCTCTACTGCATGGTTGATCTTCTAAATAGCTAGTAGGATAATAACTTGCTGGTGGATGAGCAGATGACTTCCAGTCCCTTCCCATTTAATAATTTCACAGTTCTAGCATAGAAATGACATGGGGCTGATACAGTTTTCATGGCTGCTATTGCTTCATTTATATGCCACTTTTCTTAAAGCAGCACACAGTGTTAGTTATACAGGGCCATCTTTTCATTATGTTAATAGTATGATTTTTGAAGCCCCCCTAAAGTGTTAGATAGCTGTAACTTGGCCTCATGAAAAAGTCTAGCAGGGTTAGTTTGCCCTGACTTTTGCAGAGAGAAAGGGAGCTCAGCTTGCAATGGGAAGTATTCACAAGGCCAAACTCCATCTGCCTGCTGCCTGCAGGGGCTCTGGGAAATTTGCCATGCTATATTTGTGTGTGTGTGTTAATAATTAAGGAGCTATAGGCATGCTTAATAAATCTAGAGCTAAGTTTTATTTAGAGTACACTATGTGCCTACAAGAGTCCACATATTTTTATTTTGTAGTAATTTTGTTTCCTATCTTTTGCAGTGCTTTTCAAGAGTTGAGGGCGAGGAACCAGTGGAGGTAGGTCCTATAGAAATCCAAACTTTAATAATCTACCTTTACATAATTTCTGTTGTGCTGCTTCTGCTTCTCTCATTTTTTTTTTTTAAAAAAACCTTCCCCTGGTTTTGTTTCATTCTTTATCCAAGATCTACGCAACGCCAAGTGAGAGTAAAGTTTCCCCTAGTGTGGAGCATGACCACATAGAGAAATGCAAGACAAGTGGCAAGCCTTTATAAAGTGTTTGACCAAGCACTTATGAAAACAAAGTAAACCGTAAAACTGCTCTTGCTTATATGCTTGTTGACACTTTCAAAATAATTCTGATATGGCACATGTTAGATGTGAAATTCAGCCCACTATTTCTCCACCTCTTTGGCCTGTAGTCTCAAAATTTTCCGAATTCCTTAGACTCGCCATTCTCTTCCTGCCAACACTGTCCAAGCCCCTCCTATATTTAGGTTGTTCTCTCTTACTCCTTTTTCTGTGGGCATTGGTCTTCTCCATCTGAGCTTCCCTAAAGTTCCTGCTTCTCACCCACTACGTTCTGGAACTTTCCATCTCAGAAGCTGCACTATTTTCCCTTCCTTGCAGACGCATTCTCATTCTGAGCAGTTAGAATGAGTGAATAGAAACCATCAGCTTACTGAGCAGTGAATGTGGGAAAGTTTGCCCATTTCTTATGTGCAGCAGCACATACAACTGTGGCTGGCTTTGTCTTATTCTGTGGTTGCTGTTGCTCTGCCCTTAGTTACGGACTAGTTCTGTTCTGTTGCCATGGAGTGGAAGGCCTGCCCCTCCATGCATTGCTACCATGTTTTATCACTATTTATTGGGGAAGTTTAGGGAAGTAGGTAGGTTATTTGTTCTTACAGTCTTAAAACTTTATTCACACTGATAATTGTGTTGTTTCAAAGAGGTCAGTAAGATTCTTCCACTCTCTTTGGAGTGGTTCTCTCTCTCTCAGGAAAAAGAACCACAAACTTTTTACAAAATTTCTGTCTGTGAAGCCCATTGTTGTCTAGCTTTTAATCCTGTGAAACTGCCTATTGAGTGTAACATCACACCTTAAAATCGAGATTAATCACGTATGGTTTGTACACATTTCACCCCAGCCCCTTGTCATACAACTCACACAGAACTATGACTTCTGAGATATAACTAAAAGAACCCTCAGATCTGACTATTATGGGGTTAAATTTGGAACCTCTAATTATGGACAGAAGTAAGACTTTTCTTTCCTGATCCTTTTTAGTTTTTGCCCAGGATATTCCAGCAGTAAACAACCTGCAAATAATGTGAGTAGGAGTATTATTTATGTATTAAAAAGCGTTCTTACACAAAACACACAAAACAAAAAGAGATTATTTAAAGATGTGTCACAGTACTAAACATATTTTAAGAATTTCAAAATATATAAACAACACTTGGAAAAAGAATTTTGAAGTCTCAAGGGCAAATTACAGTGATAAAGAGAAGTTCGGCATTGCAGGAATCTTTTTAAAAACTTACATATAGCAGCTGTAGGGGGTGATATGGAGGGGGATGATATGGCTCCCAACATTTACCAAGTATTACATAGCAGAGAAAGATTGCTCCTTATTTTGCTTAATACAGACAACCATGAAATGCCATGATAGAAAAACATTGTTTGCTAAATTGTCTGTCCGTAGTGTTCTCTGACATTGCACAGAAACTCAGCAAATGATTCGGGGGACTTGCAGGCTGGAAACAAGTGCTAGACGTGTTTTGGTTTCTCAAATCCATCAATACACACATACATACCTATCTGTTTCATGTGACGGTTTTCTCTTTCAGAGGGCATACTGTATGGCTTCTAACATGGAATGGCCATCCTCCATGTATCTCCATTTTTATCCTTCATAACAGTTTCTGCCAATCTCATGAGGTTTGTTGTATTTCCCAAGGAGTTCACGTGAGGAGAGGAAGCTGGTATTCTTGCAAGTGGAGATGCCAGCCAGGGAGGAGAGTCAGAACATAAAGCATAGTGGGGTATTTTATGAGTGATGAATAATAAAAGGAATAGTGCTGCAAAAAAACCCGCTCTTTGGGTGGGAAGCTTTAGTCTTGGCTTTTAGCCAGAGATCTCCCTGCTCACATACAGCCCCTAAACATTTTTACAAAACTTCTCTGTTTAAAAAAAAAATGTGTTCCCCATACTTTTCAGTTAGGGTAGAGCAAACTGAAAATGTTCTTAGGTTTTAGAATTAAAACCAGAAATTTGCCCTCCCCACAGAATCATGTGCTTATTTGAACCCTGGCCTTCCACTACGCCAAACTGGTGTTGTGTATGATTTTGTAGTCAGCTATATAAGCTATAAGTCTGGTCCAGGAATAAAGCAGGATGAAGACCGTGTTTCGAGAAACAAAGTGTGGGATGCAACTTGCATACATAGTCCCTAGCAGTAACAGTGGTAGTGCTGCTGTCAGACACCAAGCTCAGTGGCTTGCCAACCTTTCTACTTTGGTGGAGCTGTTTTTACATCGTCCTCTACTGAGGAACCCTTCTAAAGCTTTTTTACAACACAATTTGAAAACCAGTAGCTTAGTTCAACAATTTCAAAGCTATGACCACCCCTTTAACTGCAGCCTTCAACAATGAGACCCCCCTTTTTTAAAAGCAAGACATGGCTGTTGTTTTGTGTCCTCCTTTAGAGCAGGGGTGGGGAATATGTGGCCCTTTAGATAGTGATGGACTTCAGCTTCCATTCTGGCCATGCTTGCTGGGGCTAATGGGAGTTGGAGTCCAACAACATCTGGAAGACCACAGGTTCCCCATATTTGCTTTAGGGTAACCAGATACTGTAGAATGGAAACCAGGACTCCTATCCCTTTAATATTATGCTGAAGAGGGGGGCTTTAAGCAGCTTGTTATGTAGAGATAAGAAAAGTTATCAAAACATCTATACAGCTATACAGGTGCCATTTTCCTTATTTAAATACCCACCCACCCTCAGATCCTAAAGATAACCCAGATTTGAGAGTGCAGCCAAGAATGTAAATTGGGAAAACAGCACAGAAGAGTTAAATACCCCACAGCTCCACTTCTCTGATGAAATTCTGACACACACCTCTTGAATGTGGTTGCTTTTCAGTAAAAATGCAAATGTTGGGAGATCAAGTTGCAGATGCCCTGCGCAGTATAGCTTTGCCCTCAGATTTAAAGTTTGCAAAGTTGTTTTACATTCTTTGTCACTCTCTCGTTCATCTTTACTGAATTTGATTGGAATTTACAAGTGGAACTTGCAGCAAAAGATGACTCAGAAACTTCAACTGATCCAAAATGCAAACAGCCTGTTTACTGGCTGGCGTTCCATTTAGAACTCGCATAAGCTCCGTGTTAAAACAAACTGCATTGCTTGCAGTTTCGTTTGTTGACCCAATTCAAGGTACCGGTACTTACTTTGATGTTTAAAGTCATTCTCTAACTTTTGGAACCTTTTCAGAGTTTGGGGGGTTTTTTGCTCTTGTGTGTGTGTGTGGGGGGGATTCTTTTCCTTTTCTTTTACATTGACTGTTGATTATATGTTTGTGTTCTAGAGTGTCTTAGGTTATTGTTAAGGAAAGACACGTGTGTCTTCCTTAGAACAAATCTTTTGTGTTTGGTACTTAACTGCTTTATTATTGAAAAATTTAATAGAAATCAGGCCATTCACTATGACAGCCCCTAAATTGTGGAATTCTCTTCCCAAAGAGGTGTGTACTTCACCTTATAGCTACCATTGGATGTTGAAGTCATACCCTCACTGTATTTTCTTATTTAAAATTGCATTGGTTTCTTACTTAAATTCTTATATCTAATTTTAAATTGTATTGTTTTAACCTGCCCTGGGACCTTGTGGTGAAAAGCGGGTTAGAAATCCTGTTTACAGTTACTATTATTTATTCCATTTATATCCTGCCCTTCCTCTAGAAGTCCAGGGCAGCAACAGAAAATGCAGTGTGGTGTACTATTGTTGAGGATTCCTGCCATTTCATTCTCCCTGCTCCCAAGCAGCCAGTCAGCATTTCATGCCCATTGTCAGTTTTGGTTTTATTCCACCTAAAAATATTTTGTATCTCTGCAAACCTTGGTTTTTTTTTTACCAAACTTGCATGGGATGTGCCATAAGCAAATGATACACAGTCTGAACTTTGGAAATGGAAGGAATTATGATGCATAGTGTAGGCAGAGGTGGCTATGTTTTGCAGTTCTCTTATTGTTGGTTTATATCTTGTAGAGTTGTGCTGCTGTGTATTTCTGGAGGCAGTGGGTGTTACTCAGCTACATCTTACTCAGAGTAGACCTATTGAAATGAATGAACCTAACTTAGTCTACTCTGAGTGAAACTTAGTTGAATACCACCCATTGTCTATGGGCTGCAGTAAAGATGTGAGCGCATGGGGAAAATTCTTCCCAGGGTTTTTTGGGGGGGCGGGGGATGTTTTCCTCAAGGGAAATTTGAGGGGTTCCCCCATTCCCCCCTCAAATCTTCAGATCTCTAGACGGTAGGAGAATTTGGTCTCTCCTGGTTGATGGTACTGCTTGATCGCTTGCAGCATCATGGAAAGTTTGTTTCAGAACTTACTTTATTTACTTCAAGTTCCTTTGACATGATACACTGTGGAGTTTCCTGCTTATAGTTCATTTTGATCTGGGTAGTGCATATTCTGTACAGGTGACTCTCAACTTACGCTGGGGTTACGTTCTGGGTGTAGCACGTAAAGCCAAAATCACATACACTCAAAATGCAATGGGTTCAATGGTGGATGGGATTGTGAAAGACTTTTCCACCCAGACGTCCGCCCCCTTTTTATTATTACTATTATTATTATGCCAAGTGCATAAAGCTGTACTTCCACCATCAGACCATCTGCTGCTAGGTGGTATCTGTTTTAGACACAGAATTCAGCATCCTATAAATCTCAGTGATAAACTTGAAAAGTAATGATCAGTAGTGAAATCTCAAAAGACCCAAATCTCCTGTGGTCCTGGAGACTTTTAGATGCCCTACAGGTTTCTTGCCCTTTTCAGTGGCCGTTAGAACAAGTAGGCAAACAGGCCTGTTAGCACATTTGCATAAATTATTTAAGTTGTAGATTTTGAGTTGCTTTTGTGCAGAATTTGGATATTCCCCTGAAATTTATGCAGATCTGGGGTATGTGTATGTGTGTTGAACTGACATGAGGGCCCCATACCTCACATCTATAACAGCTAGCAACGCTCTCTAACACAAGTACAGTTGTACCTTGGGTTTTGAACGGCTTTGTTCTCAAATGTTTTGGCTCCTGAACGCCGCAAACCTGGAAATGACTGTTCCAGTTTACAAACTATTTTTGGAAGTCGAACGTCCGACGAGGCATCCTGCAGCCAATCAGAAGCCACGCTTTGGTTTCTGAACATTTTGGAACTCAAATGGACTTCTGGAACAGATTCCGTTTGACTTCCAAGGTACGACTGTAATGTTTTAGATGCTGTGCAGAGCACAGAACTGGTATTATTTTTGCTTGGAAAGCTCCCAGTATACATTTGATGGGCAGCACAAGGTTTGGGGCGGGGGGAGAATATAAATTGAGAGATGTATCCACTTGCCTTATACTGAGCCCGAACACCGGACTATCTAGTCCAGTATTTTTTCCTCTGTCAACCATTCTCCAGCGTCTTTGGTAGATTCCCCCCCCCTGCCTCTTGTTCCAGAGAGCCTTTAAAGATAAAATTGTATGTAAATGACTGAAACAAACAAACACACTCAGAGATGGGTAATCTGCAGCTCTCCAAAAGTTATTGGGCAACAGTTTATCTCTCTCTGTTGGCCATGAAAGTTGGGAGTCCAACAACATATGGAGGCCACAAGCTCCTCATCCCTGCTTTAACTGGAGATGGCAGGGATTCTGAACTTTAGTTCTTATGAATGCAAAGCATTCTTTCTGCTACCAGAGGCAGGTTAAGTATACAGTGGCCCAAACTCCCATTATTCTAGACGCATTTTACAACATGGAATTTCATTAGCGTGACCAGTTTCTGAGCTCTGGGCGCAGTACCGCACCTAAGATTTCATATTAAAACTGCAAAGTGGAAGAAAAGGAGGACCTTTTTCTGCCTCCCCACTTCCAGCTACTCCCTGAAGACTGGAGAAGAGACTCTTTTAAGAATATTAGGGAGGTGGGCAGGAGAAGGACTAGATCATGTGAAAAATGAACATAATATTTTAGCTGCAGTTCATTCATTTTCAGCTTTGTATTCTTGTTATATAAAAAAAAGTGCGCCCAGACATTCCATTGTTGCTCCCATAACCTAGGTTTAAGGTGCCATTTAGCTCCTCGCTTTCATGTCTCAGTTTCTAACACTGCTCAGGAAAGGTTTTACCTGAAGGAAGAAACTTATTGGGCCAACATGAGGCATAGAAGAGGCATATATCATAAGGCATGAAGGTGGGGGGGGGGGGGAGGAACGTATCATACTGTATTAGCCTTCCCCAATTTGGTGCCCTTCAGATGTTGTTGAACTCCCAATCTGCATCAGCCTTATCTAGCATGGCCAATGATCTGGAATGCTGGGAGTTGTGGTCCAAAATGACTAGAGGGCACCAGTTGGCAGAGGCTGTCATATGTGGCCACAGGCATGAGCCTTACTTCCCAAGACTCTGGAGACCACAGATCAGGAGTGGGGAACACGTACCTCTGCAGAGATTGCTGGACTAGGATTCTATTATTCTATGACTACAACTTCCATTATCTCTTGACTGTCAGCCACCCTGGCTGGGACTGTTGGGAGCAACAGGTATGATGAAAGATCACAGCTTCCCCATCCCTGCCATAGATAATTCTGTTTTATAGGTAGGGGGAGCAACCATTACTTTAAAATTCCCTGTCATTGGAAAGATGGTTACTGCTCTCCTGTGAGTGTTAAAATGATGAGGGAATTGTTGTTCTTGCCTGTTCAAACTCGGCGTAGGAAGTAGAACAACACAGCCTCCCAGATTATTATATCGCAGTGTGGGGCCCAATTTGACTTGGCTTGAGAAGGCAATAGGCATTTTCTGTTGTAATTGTATGTTCTTTGAAAAAATGTTCTCATTATAAAAAACTATACGTGGTAATGCTATGTTTGTATTTTAATACTTTCTTTCATTATTTCCTAGCTTGCTTCTGGGTTTAAAATAGCTAAAGAAACTAATTTTAAGTACCTTAGAAACATGCAGCTGAACACTTGGTTGGTTATTTCCATTTGATATGTGATCTTCAGCCTTTGTCTTTTCCCTTCTCCACAGCTCCTAGCTTAAAAGTTTTTTGTCCTTATACTTTTCCCTTTTGCCAACAACTTGGAGCCCCTCTTGTGCTTAGGCTGTACAAGCTATTTCACCCTAGCCCCTCACTCTGCTTAGCTGTTCTTTATCTCAGTCTTCTGTCTCCACACTTTCAAATGTTTTCAATTTCTTTTGCTCAGCCTACTGCCCTTTTTTCTTCAGTTGTGTGGCTTCTGGCCTCCTTATATCTTCCCAGAATTCTGTCTCCTTCCTTCCTGCTGACAGCACATAGTTCCACCTGTCCTTTCGCCCTTCGTTATCTCTTTTTCCCAAACAAGCTAACTTTTCACTTCCATCCACAGCAAGCCTTATTATTTGTCAACATTCTGTTTCTGACACTCACTGAACAGTTAGAATGTTTGTGATAGTGCAGAACCATTGGCCAGGGGCAGAAAGCCTGTAGGTGACAGGACAGGAGACAGACAAAGCACCATTTTTTGCCTATTTATAGTTACCAATCTATCAGTAACAAGCTCAAGATTTGACAGCTGATAGGTGGAGAGGGAAACTAGGGTATAAGAGCTCAAATGAGTCAGATAATGGGTCTCATTGTCAAGGTTATAAATGCAAACAATAACCTGAGGTGACCAAGGGAAGGGTATGTCTGGGGTGTGTGTGGAAACACTCTAGGATGCTGGCTAGATGGGTATTTAGAGACATGGGTATTTAGAGAGACAGGGACTTGGAGGAAGGCTGACTAGCTGGAGCAGAGATGGGGCACCTGTGTACAACCTGCATCAGTCCTAGCCATCATTCCCAGTGGTCAGCGAAGTTGAAGTCCAACAATGTATTGTAACCCACAGGTCCCCTCCCCTAACCTTGAGAATGGAAATGACTTACTGCAAATGATTTATGAGCTGTACTAATGTGCAAAACATTTTAGAAGGAAAGCATTACTAAACATACAAAGGGCCTGAAGACAGAAAAGCCTTCGTTTAGTTGGTGCAGGGAGCTGGCTTCAGGATTAAACAATAAGAATAAATCTTTCTGCAAACTTTGGTAGACTTCTGCTGAAACAGACTCTTTAAAAATTGTTGTGGAAATCTTTTTCTTTCTCCCCTCTTTTCTGAATATACAATGTATTCAACTATGATTTTCATGCAATAATGTCTTTCTTCAGTTTTTGACCAACATTTAACTAGTCAAATTTTCTGTGCCTGCTTATTGTAATGAATTTGGACCTTGACAGCACTTAGCCCAATCTCTTTACTTTGCTAGAGAGGGTGTGGATATGAGGCTTTAAAAATGTACCTACTTGAGATCAACTTCGTTTCTCATTTTAACAAGGAGGAGCCTGTTCATAAAGTATGGAGAAACAGTGGGTTTGTTTATGTTTTTGGACTCTTAACTCCTTTCAGCCAGCTTCAGCCAATATAGAAGAAGAAGAGTTTGGATTTGATATCCCGCCTTTCACTCCCTTTAAGGAGTCTCAAAGCAGCTAACATTCTCCTTTCCCTTCCTCCCCCACAACAAACACTCTGTGAGGTGAGTGGGGCTGAGAGACTTCAAAGAAGTGTGACTAGCCCAAGGTCACCCAGCAGCTGCATGTGGAGGAGCAGAGACGCGAACCCAGTTCCCCAGATTACGAGACTACCGCTCTTAACCACTACACCACACTGGCTCTCATATAGTCAATGGTCAAGTGTATTGGAAGTTGTAGTTTAGCAACATCTGGAGGGCCCCAGGTTCCCCAGGACTTCTCTAGTTTGTGACCTCATTTGTATGGGGTTTTCCCCCATATAGGTAGTCTCAGTGGCGTGCCCCTGATTGATTGATTGTTTTCCTTTACTGGTATACTATATTAATTCAGGGATGGAGGACCTGTGGCCTTCCAGATGTTGGATCTACAACTCCCACCAACTCCCAAACCATTGTCTATGCTGGCTGGAGCTGATCGGAGTGATTCCAACAACATATGGAGGGCCACAGATACTCCTTTCTTATGCACAGTGAAATCCTATGTGTGTCTACTTGGATGTAAGCTCCGTTGAATTCACAGGAGCTTTACTGCCAGGAAAATGATATTTGGTTTCAACTTTAATTACCGTTTGCAAATGATATGATGTGAAGGAACTGTATTAGAAGTGTGGGAATCGCACTGATGTCTCTCTGTGTATGTATGTATGTATGTATGTATGTACGTATATATATATCCCGTGTGTGGGTGCCAGTGAGTTAAATTTCAGTTGTGTGTGGTTTTAAGAGCGTGGGGCAGACAAGCTCAGAAATCCAGACGTATGAGAAGTTGTTCCGTTCCTGCTTGGTACTGTTTTTGTTAGAAGAATCTACTCTGGCTAATACTTCAAAAACACATTGCTCAGCTACCAGTGTGAACAGTAGCAAAGTGATAGGGCAATATGGAAAGAAGGCAGAGTACAGGAATGTTTATTTGAGCCTCTGGCCTGCCGCTTTCCAGATCTTAGTCTTGTCTACACAGATGGATTTCTGTGTATTTTCTTCAAAGTTGCTCCTCGGAAAGTCTCTCTGTTACCCACTATGTGGCTTTTCCAGGATTTGCCCCTGCTATCATTTCTATCCAGGTACAGGCATCCCCCTGTTTACGCGCGGGAGTTATGCCCAGAAGCACCACGCGTGTCAGTGAAATTGCATGTAATCGAAAACCCATTGAAAAAGCTTGCAAACACCCTGTTCTGTCCCCGTCCCGCCCTTTTAGTGACGTTTCAGTGATGACTTTATGACATTTCTGGATCACTCCTGGGATCAGAGTGATGCATGTATACACTATCGATGGTACATAAATTGGGGGGGGGGGGAGGTTCCTGTATGACTTTCCTGCATCTGATCAAATTAACCCTTGCTCCAGGTATACTCACCAAGAAACTTTGTTGCCTTGGCTGGAGTAGGAAATGGTTCTCCCACACCCCCAGCCAAGGTATATAGGAGCCAAGGGCAGCTGAGTTATTTTGGCGCCTGAGGCAGCAGATCCCACAAGTGCCTCTTCCACCTCATTGGCAGTAAAAATGCAACAAGAGTAGGGAACCTGTGGATCTTCAGATGTAGTTGGACTCCAACTCTCATCAGTCCCAGTCAGCAAGACCAGTTGTCAAGGGTGATTGGGGGTTGGGAGTCCAGCAACGTTTAGAGGGTCAAAGGTGTTTCACTCCTGAGACATGGCAATTAAAGATTCCTGGGTGGCAGGGGGTTGGACCAGATAATCCTCTTGGTCTTTTCCAACTTTACAGTGCTATGATTCTATGAGTCTAATAATTTGCTGCCCCTTTTTGACACACCGAATCAGCTGCCTAAGGTGGTCATGTCACTCTGCCCAATGGTAGGAAGCTTCCAGTATGTACGCTATGCACGGTCATCCACACCTTGTTGTGACTTCTCTCCATGATAAAGGTTTTGTGTTCACAGAACTCAAGTTTTGCCCTTAGCAGTCCTCCAGGCAGAGGTCAATTGCATTTGCTGTAAATGAGCAGTGAAGTATTTGTGTATGCCAGGGATTTCCCATGTGTGTGTCTTCGTGTAATAACAAAACTTGAACTGCTTTTATCAGGAAATTTTTCACTTCCATGTCCGGGGCTTGACTATCATCGTCATAGCGTGGGTGGGAGGGTATTTTTTGTTACTGAGTTCTGCTCAGTACAGAAATATTCATTTGACTCTGTGGCTTCCGAGCTGGGCAGTAATTCCTTGTGATTTTTAGTTGCCTCCAGAGATGGCCTGAGTAATGTATTGTGTTGAAACCAAATGCGGGAAAAGGAAAATAATGAGAAAACCAAACACTTGGAGCCTTTGCTCCAGAAGTTTCCATTAAGACAACATTCTTGAGTGGGAATACACAGGAATGAATGGTTTTCCTCTTTTCCAATGTTGTTTAATCAGTATTAATATTGTTTTACAGAAAGCGATTTTTCAAATTGTTTCCTTGAAAATTAACAATACTGGCATTTAGTTTATGCTTCTTTAACTTTTCCAACCCTCCCTACACTTTTCCCCAATCCATTTTATAGCCCTTGGGGGGGGGTGGAATAAAATGTGTGCAGGTGTGTTTGAGGGTATCTAAGGGAGTGCTGCTTAGCAAGAGAGAGTAAGTATTGTGGTGTGCTTTCACGAAAAGCTTGGTTACTTGCGCCAGGGCAGGCATGAACATCTGCTAGTTGATAGAAGGTGCGTTGCCTTTAACTGTTCTTCCCTGCTGTGCTGGGGGTGGCTCTTTGTGAGCACCACTTCCTGGATGATATGGCTGGGCTCAAGCTGCTGATAAAACAGGATTCACCCATCTGACTGGCCCAGACAGTGGAACAGCAAGTGCCCTCTGTTTGCTTGCAAAACCCCAAAGGAGCTATTTAATCTGCTACCTTGGCTGTGCATATTCCCCAGTTGTATGTACAGCCTACTCTTTGACGTTTGTGTCTTTGGCAAAGTAGGTCGGTTTCCCAACTCAATGATAACAGTTTCCCACTCTGCAATGTTGTAATCTTGCTGTAACATGGTCACAGATTGGTCTTGCCTCATACAATTGTCGGTAAGTTTGGCAGACACGCTTTTTCTCCTCTTTCTCTCTCTCTTTCTCTCTCTCTCTCTCAACAGTCTCACATTCATGCTTGTTAGTAGCAAAGTTGCTTTAGGTGAACTCTAGTGATGTCTTGGATGGTAGAGAGTATTTGCTCCATTTAAAAAAACTGTACATTACTTTCAATACAATATAACCCTATTGTTGATTTGGAGAGCTGGGTGTTTTTCATGCTTGCCCAGTGCTATCTGTTGAATGGCATACGGAAAGCCAATGAAATGTTTTCCTATTTTTGTATCTTACACAAACAAGCAGTATGCTCCAAACCAATTCAGAATAGCTGTGCTGTTTTTGAAAATTAAATAAAGCTGTGACCTTCCCTGACTGCCAAGCTTGCGTGTTTGGTGACGTCTCAGGCTGCAGGCTCCGGCTGCGCTCATTATGTTCTCCTTTTGCGTCCCTTCATCATCAGCAGTCCTTTTGTGCTCATGAGAACGGCGAGGAGTGCTTTCAGATGGCAACAAAGGTCACCATTTGTTTTGGGTGTCACGGATTGTGACAGTCCTGTCTTTGTGGCTCTCCTTTCCTCTTTGCACAAGAAACCAAGAGGGCTTGAAAGAGGACAACACAAGGGTGTTTTCGATGACTTTAACTGCTGTTTCCTCCCCTTCATAACCCTGTTAAGTTAACTCTTTTCTCCCCCCCAGTCGCTGAAAGTGCATTTGTTGCAAACTGATTTTTGTTGTGGGTAGAACAGGTTGCCAAAGGAGTCCCATTTACCCAGCAGTTGTGCTACATAACTGCAAGGATAGGAAAAGTGTCCCTGTGGAAAGCCAGATACCTTTCTGCCCACCCCCTCGCCAGGACACTCCCACACTCAAAGCAGGATGCTGCCCTGCAGACTATACAAGGCTCATACTGATTGTGCAATGATTCCTGTCAGTGTGGCGGGGGCGGGGGCAGCAACGTGGTCTGAAACAGTCATGTTGCCTTGCTGGGATCCAGAGGACTGAGAAAAATCTTGCAAGCTGCTCCCTCCCTGCTGGGTTAAAAAGGCTGAATCACACACCGATCTAGTGATTTCTATTCTATATGCAAGAAAAGAATATTTTATTGCAGATATGCATGTACACATGTGTCCTAACTGCTTTTACTATCAACATTTAAGGTCAAGGTAAAGGGACCCCTGACCATTAGGTCCAGTTGTGACCGACTCTGGGGTTGCGGCGCTCATCTCGCTTTATTAGCCGAGGGAGCCGGCGTACAGCTTCCAGGGCACGTGGCCAGCATGACTAAGCCGCTTCTGGCGAACCAGAGCAGCGCATGGAAACGCTGTTTACCTTCCCGCTGGAGCGGTACCTATTTATCTACTTGCACTTGGACGTGCTTTCGAACTGCTAGGTTGGCAGGAGCAGGGACTGAGCAACGGGAGCTCACCCTGTCGCGGGAATTCGAACCGCCGATCTTCTGATCAGCAAGTACTAGGCTCTGTGGTTTAACTCACAGCGCCATCTGCGTCCCTACTATCAACATGTAATGTCCACAAATCCTTCTTTTTTCTCCCCGGTGACAACACCCCTGGGGAAAGGGGTTTCCTTTTTTTGTGACTTTGTTTTGCTCTCTGCAAACTAGCAGCAGTCTTGACATTTGCTTACTTAGCGAAATGTTTGCTAAAGAAGGAGCCACATGGATGATCATTTCTTCCTTCCATTGCTCCATGCCTCCAACTCTCCACCTTCGGGCTTCACTTTTCACTTCTGTTTATTGGGGTTCTGACTGATGCGCCCATTGATACGGGAACTCCTGCAATGTGGGCCCCCTCCCCTCACTGCCAAGGGTAACATGAGAGACCTTCACTTCTGTGAATGGAGCCTATAATGCAGCTTCTCACCATGCCAGCATCCTAGAACTGAGTCAAGGCTGAAGTGGTTGGGAGTTACTATAAGCCCTTCCCACATGGACTGGGACTTGTCGCAGTATGCTTTTGGCATATGAAGGAACAACACTTCCATACTGCGAGGAAGCAGGCTTTAGCGGCCCTCACAGAGAGGTGAGAAAGGACCACAAATGATGGATATTCGAAATGTTCCCGGAGAGCCACAAACTGTCAGGGAGATGGCCCCAACGAACCCTTGGTCTCATGTTATAGAGGCTAGGAACTATTTTTTTGGTGGTTACCTGCCTATATGGCAAGCAGGTTTTCTTTGATCAGGTTGTGCTTGTGGGCCTTCCCAGAGGCATCTGGTGAGCCACTGTAGGAAACGGGATGCTCATCGCTGAGCATCTTGTTTGCCTAGTAGCCATAAAATAAAATTTTAAAAAATTCCCATCCCACATGCATTTGCCATATAAAACAAATATTTGAAAACCTTCTTACGACCTGCAGTGGACTAGCTTAGTGGAGGTCAGCTGGCAATGAATTCCAGAGTCATGGGGCTACCAGGGGAAAAGATTCTGCCTCAGGTCTGGAAAATACGTTTTTGTTCCCTCCGTGTT
The DNA here is from genome assembly GCF_965113315.1 of Podarcis vaucheri. NCBI lineage: Eukaryota > Metazoa > Chordata > Lepidosauria > Squamata > Lacertidae > Podarcis > Podarcis vaucheri. Next base: position 32,412,235 of record NC_138751.1, read on the forward strand.
GCTTCTCATTTTATTTTAGGAGCTAGTGCTCCTGCACAGTCTGGATGGGTTTTACACATTTCTATACACTGACATCAAACATCAAGGAAGCAAGGTGGCTGGGATTTTCCCAGCTCTCTTGCACTGTTTCCCAGACCTCCTACGCAAAAGCCAGATAGCTTTGAACTTGCACAAGCACTAGCCCATTAGTGTGACCTTACGGGGTTTAAATTGTCTGCATCAAGTGTTGCTGGTTTTTTAAAAGAGTGTTCAACTTGCATTTGCTCTGTTGTTTTTTAAGAGTTGCATGATACAGAAAACATTTGTCATAGCTGAGACAGAAGGCCTTCCAAGTTTGTTTGAACCTAGAATGCTCCTCCCATCTTGCACTTATTAAATATTCAGAAATGCTGGGATCTTTGCCTTCTGTCAGTATTTGCAAAATGACACATTTTTAAGTGTATGTGTGCAGACAGATGCTGCTTTATCCAGAGTGATTTGTTCTTATGTTAGAGATTAAGGGCAGGTTTAACCTGGAATCTCCCAGTCGGATTAAGGTTTCGTTGGCCTCTCATCACGGGAGATAGCAAAAATACCTTTCCCCTTCTGAGGCTTGAGCCCTGGAGTTTAGTGAAGCAGCTGCTCTAGCTGGCAGCATTTGGAATTGTAAACATCTCTTTTTGATGCTGTTTGGCCCAAGAGCATTTACAGAAGTGACACTGTTTTCAGATGTGAGGGGATAGCTCATAATATTGTCTTTTAAGGCCAGTAATTTCCTAGGGTTGGAAGGGAGTATATGGGTCATCAAGCCCAGTAACTTGACACAAGGAGGAATCCCACCTAAAACAAATCTCAATGCACATTTTTTTCCCATTTGTTTATGGGTGTAAGGGGCAGACAGATGGTTTTTCCTTGAGGTGTTAGTTTCGATTGAGGAGGTATGTAATTTCCCCCCTAGGCACTGAAAATGCTGCCTTTTATTCATAATTTGCAGCTTTCCCCTTCTGCTAGCACATCAGTAGGGAAACTAAGGCCCGGGGGCCGGATCTGGCCCAATTGCCTTCTAAATCCGGCCCGCGGACAGTACAGGAATCAGCGTGTTTTTACATGAGTAGAATGTGTCCTTTTATTTAAAATGCATCTCTGGGTTATTTGTGGGGCATAGGAATCCGTTCATTCCCCCCCCCCAAAAAAAATAGTCTGGACCCCCACTAGGTCTGAGGGACAATGGACCGGTCCCCTGCTGAAAAAGTTTGCTGAGCCCTGTGCTAGCACTTCAGGTACAATTATTAGCCCAGTCTGGAATGTGACGGTCTGGGTGCCTCATGCATCTGTTGGGTATCCTATCCAGGTCCATGGCATTTTGTGCCAATTTTAGGATTGCTATTTTTCAGTCACTTGGCAACACATTGCTCCTTTGCTATACCTCTCAAGGATGGTAAAACTCAAAACAGCCGCTAATAAATTTATATTTTGCAAACACCATGATGCTTCTGCTTTCTACCCCCAATATGGAGAAAAGGGCCAGACGATCAGTGGTTAGAGCCACCTGTTTTGGATGAAGAAGGTTGCAAAGTGGCTTCCTGGCACCTCCATTTTAAATGTACAGGTAGCAAGTGATGGGAGAAATCTCTGCCAGAGAGCCACTGTCAAGAGTAGACAATTCTGGGCTAGATGGATCAGTCTGAAATTCACCTTCATATGTTCATAAGGCCCCATCGTTTTGTGAGCCTTTTGCTTTTAAGTTTTATTTTCAGAAAGTTCTGGAAACTGTGTGCTCCCTGTTCTCCCCGCTGGCCCAGTTTCTTCAAGTATATATTGTTTCCTTGAGACACATAGCTTGACTTGTTTGCATGAATCATGCGGAAGTATTGCACTGCAGACATCTATTGATCTTTCAGGGCAAGCAATTATGACTGAGGACAAGTTCTGAAAAACAAAACTGTGGGCCATTTGAGAATAGCCAAGAGTGCTTCTGGATCACTTAATAAACATTTCTTCCTCTGCATATGAAGCAGACCTGTAATTCATGGTTTTAATAGCCATATGAATGTGCTTCTGAGTTACATGTGCAGAAAAATAAAATAATGTTTTTTCTGCCCCAGCATCAGTGTCAAGACTAACACAAGTATTACGAAAATGTTGAGCCCTAGACCATGACCTTGTTAGCCTGTTTGATAATTTGACCCTGGTTAAAACAGCCTCAGTCAGCACCATTAGGGGCAATGTGGTCATCAGTCAGGTACAAATATTTTCAGCTGTTGCTTAACCATTCTGTTCGCTGCCTGAATGGAACTTTCAAACCGCAGTTTGAGATTCTCTTGTCCAAATTAAGGTGGTTGTTTTTTTTAAACTGAAATACATTTTGTTTGTTCAATCTAAGTTGCCTTGAGAGAGCTTTGCCCTAAAAGGCCTCCTAAAATAAATAGAAACAAAAACTTGGGATCTCTTTCAGCTCCCTGATTCTGTCAGTCTTGATAGAACAGTCCCTAAAGGCCTGTCCTCTCTAGGGCTGGACAATATCTGGTTTTAAACATCACGATGTATCACCAGCTAAATATAACGATTTCTTGATATGTCGTGATATATATTGATGGTGGCGGAGAACCTTGCCGGGCCTCCCTGTGGTGGTGGAGGGGCTTAAAATGTAAAGAAGTAGTAGATGTAATAAAAATATTAAATAAACTTCCATATAATATCTGTAATATATTTTCAGCTAATTTAAGGGTAGTTTAAGTGATTTACTAGTTAAGTTGCATCTGCTTCCCCACTCAGAGATCTAAGTGGAATCTGTACATGCATAAGCCCCACTGAGTTCAACTAAACTTAACTTTTACTTTCCTGGGAGTAAGCCTCATTGAATTCAGTAGTACTTGCTTGTGAGTAGGCACACATTTGCTTGCGCTGCTTACTGAAACCCTCCCCATCATTTTCACATAGTACCTAACCTCCCATTGTTCAGCATTAGGCAGCCAGCTAAATCTTCTCCCCTCCACCCCCCCCCACAGAAGGCCCCCCCAAAGCCCTCATCTCACCAATCTCTCCCTTTTTATCAAAGAGAGGGAGGGAGGTCAAGCAAGCAGAAGGAGAGCAAAAAAAGCTGGAAACACTGGTGCTTGCAAAATATCTGCAAAGTATCCATTCAGCTGAGCTATCCCTCTGGGAAGCTGTTAAATATCCACCTTCACAGGTATACAGTCCTGCCTCCACTTACTGGTTATGTAAACTTCGGGATACATAAGCGGCAAACCCGGAAGTAAATTTCCAGTTTTTTGCTGCATGCGCAGAAGTGGTAGACTGCTTTTGCGCATGCACAGAAGCACTCTACCACTGTGCGTGCATGCGCAGAATTGGTCACTCCGGTTGCGGAACCCTCGGGATCTGACCAGAGCGCTGGAATGGATCCTGTCCGCAACCGGAGGTACCTTGTTGAAACTGCTTATCACAATGTTATTTCAGTACCAGTTTACTACACAGCCCTAGTCCTCTCACAAGGAAGACGGGAGAGCATCTGGAAAAGACATGCCTTGGAAAACACACTAGGCATGGTTCAAAATGTGCGCTTGCCATTCAGCTTCCCAGCAGGTTGTTGAATATGTGCATATGAGAAACATGTGGATTGTGAATACTCTGAAGCAAAGGTCCAGATCTAATGGCCACTTCTCCATATACTCATTTTGAGAACATTTGTAATGGGTGGAAAATAGAGAACTGAGAAATTAGCATTGCTGTGAACTCCCCTGCTCTTCTGAAGGCAGGCCTTATACAGTGTTTCCCAACCTTTTTTGGGCAAAGGCACACTTGTTTCATGAAAAAAATCTCGAGGCACACCACCATTACAGCCCCGTGATGTCAGCGCGCAGCGTCACCCCGGGAGGGACATGAATTGCTAGCAAATTACATAATCACCTCCTTGAGGGCTGGCTCATCTTCTCCGAAGGCAGAACCCCATTAATTAACAGCACAGACTCACACCATAGCCAAGACGAGGGGGGGAAACCTCAGTCATGCACAGTCATGCACATGTGGGGGCTAAATGAGGACGAAGACCGGGCAGAGAGCAGGGTTCAAATCACCCCACCTGGCCAGGACAATCCCTGGGTGCTCCCTTGGGCCACTCGCCTGACCCACCTCGCAGGGCTGTTGTTGCGAGGATAACACGGGGAGAACCACGCGCGCCCCCGGGAGCTCCTTGGAGGAGAAAGCGGGCAATGAATGCAATGCACGAAATATATGAGAGGCGACCAGGTTTTGCAGGTGAGGGGCCCCTGCCAGCCTCCGCTTCCAACACCCGGCGCAACGACGCCGAAGTTTCCCCCCGGGCTCGGCTCGGGGAGCAGCACTGCTCCCCCCCGGCTCCCCTTCGCCCTCCCGGCTCTCTCTGCCGCCCACTGGGGACCCCCCTCACCTGCCAAGTCCGGAGCGCCGGTGGAAGTTGCATGCATGCATGCAGGGCGCCGCGTTGCCATTGCATTGCACTGCACTCCATGCAACGCCTGCACGCATGCATTGCCTTGCACGCCCGCCAAGGGGTCTCCCCGCGGTCCGATGCGTCCCCTCCGGCGCGGATGCAGCATTGCAAAAATAAAAAAACCCCGACGCAGCCCTACCTGGGGGGCAGCCTCCGCCTCCGCCGCTCCGCCTCCGCGGGGATCCCCGGGCTCCATCCTGCCGCCCGATCTCCGCGGGGGCGCAGGCAGGCTGCGCAGCGTCTGCGCGGAAGAGCCCCTGCCCGCCCGCCCGGCCACCGCCGCTGCGCTCATTCCATGGCCGGGAGAAGAGCGCTTCAAACAAGACGCCCGGCCCGCCAGGCCACTCTGGGAAATGTAGTTCGTGCACCCTGCACGGGCGCGGAGCCCAAGGGCGAGGGGACTACGGATTCCAGCAGCCCCCGCGCCGGGGACGGAGGGGGAGAGGCCGGGTGCAGGGATGGAGGGACGGGTGGGCGAGCGAGTGAGTGAGTGGCAGCCGCCAAGCCTTGGCCGAGAGCCAGGAAGGGCCTCCCCGGAGGAGGAGGAGGAGGAGGGAGGCGCAGAGAGGGAGGGAGGGAGGGAACCCCAGGGGTCATCTAGTGACGGCGCCCCAATCGAAAATTTGACTTTAAAAAAAAAATCTTTCGAATTTTTTAATTTTTCCCGCGGCACACCAGGCAACATCTCGCGGCACACTAGTGTGCCACGGAACAGTGGTTGGGAAACACTGATCTAATACACTGATATATCTCTTCAGTGTAAAGCTTAGAGATTGACAGGGTGCGGCTTCCACAATCTATCATTCTCCAAGCTTCCCTCTCCTGTTCTGTCTTGCATTTTATTTATTGCTATGGATTGGAAGAAAGAATTTTTGAACTTGCATAGTTGTGCCGGCGGGGCTGATGCAGATTTTTGGTTCCTGCTGTCAAAAAATAAAATAAATACCTGAGAAGGTATGGCTTTGTACAATCTTTCAGCAGGCTATTCCAGTAAGAAGTTTCCCTGGCTGTTAAGAATTAGAATTCAACATTTCTCTTTGTTGCTTATAGTTGGCGTACTGTTGCTGGAGAGCCTGGGCTGTTCCTGAGGCCTTTCCCTTCCTCAGCCTCATAAATGTAAAAAAAATATATGTGTGTGTTTTCTTTGGAACCTTCTCTCCCCCTGAAATGTGTCACTTTCTTTCAAGTTCTTTCTGTCTGACCCAAGCTTGTGGTAGGCTGCACTCTGATAGAGCTTGATGCCCTCTTTATTTAGCAGGAGCTATTATGGGCTACATATTGGCTACTAATCCTCCAGGTTATGACTGTCTTAAGTCCTCTTAATTTTTGAAGGATGGTGCAGCTCGCAGATAACAACTGGGTCAGGACAGCTGGAGAGAGATTTTCATAGTCTGGGGCTGTGCTGTGGGAAGGAATAAATCTCTGCCAAAAATTAAATATGAATATATTTGTAGTCTGTGTTGTGTACAGATGTACAAGGGTTGTGGCTTAGTGCTTTTCCACAATGTTCTTATGATGAAGGGCTCAAGGGCTTGGTGTGCGTTAGTTGTTTTGTTATTAAGACTAAAAGGTGGGGAAATGATTGGTTTATTGACATGAATGAAGGGAGGCATTCTTTTTCCCGCCGTCTCGTAATACTGGAATAACTAATGATTGTCAGAAAGTTGAGGACTGGCAAAAGGGAATAATTCACTCATCATGCAAAACTCTGGCAAACCTATTGAAATTGTTCACTCTAGAGGATACTTGAGGCTCCATAGGAGTTTCTGCTTGGTATGGCTGGCGCTCTTATTTGAACTGTACTTAAAGGAGTTTGATGTCCTTCAGATGTTGTGCGCTCCAACTCCCATTATTCCTGACTACTTGCCGTGTTGACTAATGGAAGTTGCAGTCTAGAACATGTGGAGGGCGCTACATAGGCTATCCCTGCCCTAGCCAAACGGTTGGATGGGGAGGTGGCCTGGACATTTGATGCAATAGAACCTGAACATTCTTGCAGGGTCCAATTGGCACCTTGTTTTACCAGAGAGCTAGGGACAACGAAACAGGAAGGTTGATAGCATGAGGCATTAAACTTAATGTGAATACAGTTGAACACAGCTGAGAGGGTATGATTTTGCCTACTGTATTGTGAACTGCCCTGAGATCTGTGGAGAAATAAATAAAACAAACAAACAAACTCTGGGGAAATGATGGCAGTATACAACAATACTTTGCCACCATTGCATTCTTAGTGTGTCACCCACAGGAGTGTTTCCAAGACATTTGGGGCATACTTGGTCTTAGCCCACAGCTCTCACAAGCATGCTGTTTTTGCAAGACACTTCACTTAAAAATTGCTTGAATCCAATTGAAAACTGCAAATGCAATACTGTATATCGTGCAGTAAAGTTAATGAATACAACAATGGCATACAGTAATCTGATCCTGTTTTAAGGGAATGAATGCTATTGTGGCCTGAGGATATGGGCAAGGCGCATGGAGGGGGTGCCTACCCAACCCATCATGGCTGATGATCCCAGGGAGGGTGTTGCCTTTCTGGAAGCAGGGTATGATTAATGCCTCCCTTGAACAAGGTTGCTCCTGAAGAAATTCTTCTGCATTTTAAGAGTGTAATAAGCTGGTCACATATATTCCCTTTTGGGGCAAGGGTGGTAGCAGGCAACTCCGGGAATTATTGATTGGACTGATTTCCTGGACACATGCCAGTATGGCTTCAGGTTTCAGGCTTGGTTTTGGCACAAAAACGGCCTCGGTCACCTTGCTGGATGCTGGGAGAAGGGAGTGTAGCCCGGATAATTCCCCTGCACCTCTCAATTGCTTTCGATGCCATTGACCTACAGTGCCCTTCTGGGTAGATTCTCAAAGAGTTGATGGCATGGAGTTTTGGTGATCCCTCCCCTATTTGGTTGGAGTAATTGCTTATTATTGGTTCTTTCGTAGCCACATTGGTTGTGCTGGGCCTTGTGGAGTTTATGTTGTGAGGTCCCACCTTCTTCTCCCATGCCCTGTAACATCTGCATGAAACTGTTGAATGCAGTGGGGTGAGATGTCATCAGTATTCACAATACAGTACAAGCAACTCTGCATTTCTCATTTGTATCTGAATCAGGAGGTGGTGGAAGTGCTGAATCTGGAGCCTGCAATTTGTAGTGGGCAGGATCAGGGCTAATAAACTGAAGCTCAGTCCTGAGAAGGTGGGTGTGTTATGGACAGAGGTGCTTCATTTGTTTTAGGAGATGGTGTTAAGGCATTTCTGGACAGGACCATACTCCTCTGGAAGACTATGGTTTCTAGTTTAGGGGACACTTCTGGATCCAGCTTTGTCACCAGAAGTCCAGCTGGTGGGTCTTTCATCAGCTGAGACTCTTGGACACTGTTTGCATTAGACCTGAGGCTACCATTTTGGAAACCTGCTGGAAACTTCAGTTAGTATAAAATACAGGTGCTAAGTTGCTGACTTGAGCTTTGGGAGCACATTATTCTAGTGTTTATAAAACTCTACCAGCTTCCAGTTTGTGCTGATAGTTGTTTGCCACATCCAGTAGGGAGCCTTCATTACATCAGGCCTGGGTACATCTTTAATTGAATATGTTTATACTGACAGGGCAGCATGCATAGAGATTAGGGTCCCCCATGGTTTTCTAGCAAAGCAGCTTGCTGCTGCTGTTTTTCCTGGCAAAATTACTATAAGCAAAATTGCTTACATTCAGAGTACTTGTCAAGTTATTACTTCCTTATTAACCCCTGGCTGTTTCCTGCTGTCCCTGCCCCCCCCATCGCTATGGACTGCATAAAATGCTATTGTGGTTGATGAAACTGCACTTCATAGCCTACATACAGATGGACTAGATTGTGCCTTCAGCAAATTCATGCACATTTGCAAACAGTTATTTTGCTTCTGCAAATCATATAGTAAAGTAAGGGGCTGCAGGGCACTGAAGCTCCACTTCCTGAACGCTCAAAATCCTGTTCTGCATCCCTGTTCTGGCTCTCGGATCTCACTAGGCATTGGCTTTACACAGACATTTGAAGCCTGTTCTGGCAGTCATAAGGGTAAGAAACATATTATTATTATTGTTATTATTATTATTGTTATATTTTTAAAAAGCAAGCTCAGGTTCCTGGGGTGCTGAATTCTGCACCTGTTACCCAATTCTGTGTTTTTGTTCAGTTTGTGTGGAATTGCAGAATATTCATAAAATGGACTACCAGTTTGCTTATGAAGACAAGGAAGAATGCCATCTACTGTGAGCTTACCTGTCCAATCTCCTCCTCTTCTTCTTTGGTGATCACTTGTAGCTGAGTAAGATTTTCTTCCATGAACACGTTCTTAATAGTGTGTCTGTGGAAGCCAATTCTGGATCCATACGCCCTTTCACAGTGGGAACATAAGTTTCCGGGTGAGAATTGATCACAGTGAAGATTTGCCAAACGTGCCTTCCTCTTAGCTCGTTTTCCCCTTTCATCCTGAGCTCATGTTTCTTCAAAGTCCTATACACCTTTGGTAAAGGCTGTTCTCCAATTGGAGCGCTCGCAGGCCAGTGTTCCCCAATTTTCTATGCTTATACTTCATTTTTTAAATATGAGCCTTGAGAGAGTGTCTTTAAACCTCTTTTGTTATCCACCAGTATTTCGCTTTCCATTCTTAAGTCGGGAATAGAGTAGTTGCTTTGGAAGACAATAATCAGGCATCTGAACCACATGACCAGTCCAACGAAGTTCATGTTCAATAAGCTTAATCGAGGAGGCTTTCATTTATCCTGCCTGCATGAGATGAATGTGCAGCTAGAATACAGAAGAGAGTTTTCTCTGGGGTGAAATCTAGATTAATTATTTTATTTTTTAAATTATACCTCATCTTTCCTCCAAGGAGGCGCACATGGTTCTACCCCAACCCATTTTATCATCAAGTAAGGCCGAGATACAGTAACTAGCCCAAGACCACCCAGTGAGCTTTTATGTGGCTGAAGTTGAGACTTGGAACACAGGTCTACCAAGTCCTAGACTGATACTCTTAACCACCTTGGCTCTCATTTACATAGCTGCTCAGAGATTTCTGTATGGTGCCCTTCTTAATGATTTTAACATCTGTTATATTATCAGTCACTCTGTTTCCATTATTATTTTTTAGTGTGTGTGTTCCATTTTAAATTGTTCAATGTTTTCTCCTTTGAGCATCTCGGATAGAAAGGTGGTGGATACATTTGCTAAAATACAGTGGTGCCTCGCAAGACGAAATTAATTCGTTCCGCAAGTCTCTTTGTCTTGCGAGTTTTTCGTCTTGCGATGCACGGTTTCCCATAGGAATGCATTGAAAATCAATTAATGCGTTCCTAGGGAAACCGCCTTCAGACCAGGTCCGGGGACAGTCTGTCCCCGGACCTCTTCTGAAGGCTGGGGGGGGACAAGGGCTTTTCTTCCCACCCCCAGCATTTTAAAAAACCCCGGGACAGCGGAGGACTTCTCCGCTGTCCGGGCGATCTTAAAATGCTGGCGGGCGGCATTTTAAAATCGCCATGGGACAGCGGAGGACTTCTCCGCTGTCCGGGGCGATTTAAAAGCCCCTGGGAAGGCAGGCAGGGGGGACAAAGACTTTCGCCCCCCGCCCGGCTTCGGAGGAGGTCCGAGGACAGTGGGGAAGACGCGCTGCGCTTCCCCACTGTCCCGGATATTTCCCTATGGGCTGTCGTCTTGCGAAGCAAGCCCATAGGGAAATTCGTCTTGCGAAGCGCCTCCAAAACGGAAAACCCTTTCGTCTAGCGGGTTTTCCGTCTTGCAAGGCATTCGACTTGCGAGGTACCACTGTATATAAACAAACCGCAAAGATTTGCATTCCTCTTTCTGGTTCATTTGCAAACCTTCCAGGTTGTGGTGATCATTCAAGTCACATTCTTAAAACTTTGTGGGGGAATGAAATCGCATAGCTGGAATCGTATCTCAGCTAAGTTAGTCTGCTTAAGTTACCCAGTGGCGTCGAGTCTTTGTGTACAGACGAACTGACTAATAAGGATGAAGTTCACAACTTTCAGAGATTTGACCAAGTGCCCTCCAGCTTTGTTGGAACTGATCCTGATCCTTAGGGACTGGTGATTTGAAAAGCCTCTTCAGGGTTTGCTTTCGAAAAAGCCTCTTCAGATGCCCTGGGCCTTTTGCCTTTCTTCCAAAAAACAAAAGAACTTTACAAATTGTGCAGCAATGGGTTTGTAGGCCCTGTGCATGTTTCTCCTATGGATAACTGCCTTTGTCTGTCCTTATTAGTCAACTAAAGCTAGGTACTTCAGAGTATGGTGTCCTCCATTTTTTTTTATTATCTAAGCAGGGGTAGCAAACATGAGTGTCCTCCATTGTGGTTGTCCACGCTGACCAGGGGAGATGGGAGTCCAATAACCACATTGGCTACATCAATAGTAATTGGCTTTTAGAGAAATGATGCTGTAAGGAGACCTAGCCAGCCCCTCTGAAAATTCTCTTAATGGGGTTGGATGTTCTGTGGGGAAATGAGACACAGGGGAATGCCAAAAATCATGCGGAATTATCACCCATAAGAGAGAGCTCCACTCAGGTTATTCATTTATCTGTAACACACACAAAACCCTCTTGCCACAACCCACCCAATTCCGGTGTGTTCCCACAACCGTCAGAAGAGTCTTTTACCGGATTCAGAAGGCTGCCAGGGGACACAGGAGACATGAAAGTAATGCCTACCACCTGCATATCTCTGGATCCAAGCCCAGGTCTATTTCTCTTGAACCGAAGGGCATCCCTGCTCACCAGGATGGCTATGTGAAGTAACAAAATCTGCATTTTCTTGGATTTGTTTTGGGGGCGGGTTTCCCTTGGTTGCACAGTACCCAGGGTAACTCTTGTTTATCCCTATGTTTTGAAGTTGCTCTGTATTTGAACTGAATCCAGTCTTCTGTTACAACGAATCCAGAAGTTCCTAGTATGGTGCATTTGTCTCCCAGGCAGTACAAGCATGTGGGTGAATGTTTCTGTTAAACGTTGAGTGGGAGGAAGCTGGTTTACTAGAGGCAGCTGATTTTCTGGAAGGAAATTGCATCTTCCTGTCAGGGGGCAGCTGGAGAAGCAGCAGCAGCAGCAGCAAGAACTGGGGCCCAGGTTGCTTCTATGAGGCTCGTTTCTCACAGCCATCTAGCACAGGCTTGCAAACTTAAGACCCACTAATGTAACCCGCTATCCTGCCTACTGCTCAACAAATCTTCAGTTTTTCCAGTCGTAGACAGCCATAGAACCAGGGAGGCTTCCCATTTCACCTGTGCCCAATTTCATAGGCAGGGCTTCCAAATCAACTGGGGGTTTTCTGTGCCTTAAAAGGGTCGCTCTTCGCTAGCTTAGATCAGTGTCTTTGCACAGTTTATACCTCCCACTCCAAGTCTCCAAACAGCACACATTGTCTGCCTGTGTGCAACTTAAGGCTGGCGCACGTTTTTATATTTTGTCACCCCCATCTCCATGCAGGAGGGCTACTACTTTGTATAGAAAAAACATGGCTGTGGTTCTGGCATTTCTGTGGCTTTTTTTTTTAAAAGGTGATTAGAAATGTACTTGTTCATGTGCGGGTTGGTTCTGAATTAACTGGATTCAGGCAAAAATTGTGGCAAACCACTGGGGCACAGAGGGCTAGCTTATACGACAACAATTGTAGATGAACTATTGGCATATAATGCCTACCTTACTAGCTATTAGGGCTGTGACAGTTCTCCCCATATAAAAGTGCCTTTGGAACAGGATGGCTTTTAATCATGTACTAGTCTTGTTGGGGTTTCTAAGCCCTGACACATTTTCAATATAGATCACGCTTCCCGATACATGGACTGATTGCTGAGTTCTCTACGGGGTAATGAGGACTTTCCTTTGGCGTAGGTTGTTGTTTTTGGTAATGCTCCAATATTAAAAGCTTCATTTCGTTTTCCTGTTTTTTGCAGTTTGGAGTCACTTTGTGGCTCGTGACTCAAGGCTCGCTACTTTTGCTTTCAGTGACTGCTGTGAATTGGCGTAACTGAACAACTTGGTGTGTGTGGTTTCCCCCCAGCACAGCGTTCCCAGAGAGTTTCCAGCCCAGACTCACATTTGCTTCCACAGCATATTAGGCATGGGTTTCCCCTATGACAGTAGCAGTATGAGAGGGCTAACAATTACGTTGTACATGTGAAAGGTGGAGAAACCTGTGGCTGAGGAGACTGGGAAGGAAGGTTATCAGAATGGCCTGCCCCCATGGTATTCAGCAGGGGTCAGCAAACTTTTTCAGCAGGGGGCCAGAATAGTGGACTGGCCATCTGCTGAAAAAGTTTGCTGACCCCTGCTGAATACCATGGGAGGCTGGACTATATTTTTTTTGGGGGGGGGGCCAAAAACGATGCAAGATCACCACAAGCCCCAGTGGCTGCTTACCTGTGTCTTGCGAGCGGCAGAGGCTGCTGGTGGGGGCAGTGGGATGATGAGTGGTGCACGAAAGGGCTCTGGAGAGGGGCTACTTAAAATGGCGGCCGCTCAAGCGTTGCTGCTGCTGGCACCAACAAAGCCCAACCCCCTTCCTCCTCTAAACAGGGTGGGGAGAAGCCAGGAGGAGGTGCCACTGCCGTGGGAGGGAGAGGGAAAGAATGTGCACGCTGGTGATCCACGAGGCGATTCCCAGACCGTCCATGGGCCAGATCCAGAAGGCAATTGGGCCTGATCCGGCTCATGGGCCTTAGTTCGCCTACCCATGGTGTTCAGTCACTGGTACTCCAGGGGCAAACCTGTGGGCAAGATACAGTTGCGAAGCAAGGTAAAGAGCCTGCTTGCTACCCTTTTTGGGTGTCCCCAATTGTCAAGCAGTGTGTGGTGACTGACAAGGAGCGGCGGGGAGACTGTATACCTAACAAGCATTGAAAGAGCTGAGCCAGAACCGAAACAATTACCACCACTATCTAATGTATAATGTATATCTGATGGTATTATATAGAAATGGAATCGGATGACAAGACAGCAGTGGTATAGGTGCAGCCATATCTCAACTCTGGGTATATCTGCATGTGCCACATTTTTATTTTTTTATTTTTGCAAACACGCCATTTAAAGCCCAGCAGTCATGGGAGGGTAGCAGCGGTATAACAATGTGGATTTTGTTGGTCAAGCACAGAAAACCCAAGAGGGTTCTTTCAGTTCTCTTTCACATGTGGCCTTCGTACAGTTAATGAGCTGGGTATCACACTTCACTGAGTGTGTTTTCCTTCACATCATGACGAAAGTACTAAACCTGTCAGAAGCTGAGGAGCACTATAATGGCCCAAAAGTTTTATTTTTCTTCTCCAAGGATCAGGACGTTGGCAAGCTCGGTCTTGATCCTGCAACAACTGAGTGGATTTTACTTCTTTCTTAACCTTGCTTTGGAATCTCTTCTCAATTTGAACATGCTTTTAAAAATTATTAGTTGTTGGGGTTTTTTAACTGATCTCGCCCTGCTTCTGTCAGACCCTACTGCAGCCCCTCTTCCTTCTTGGGAGTAGCTATCTTCCTTCCCCTTTGTCTTGCGGTCATGATGCTCCCTCTAACGCAGAGCTTTCCAAACCATGTGTCGCGACATGTTAGTGTTTCGGCTGTAGTGTGTAGGTGTGTCATGCAAATGCTCTTGGCATTGGAAAACGGTTAGTTTAAACTCTGGTTTGCTAGTAAAACTGAATTACTGTGTCGTGAAATGATGCATGCCTTAAAAAAAGTGTATCACCGATATGAAAACTTTGGAAAGCTCTGCTCTAATGCTTTTATTCTCTTCATCTTTGCAGGGCATTGGACTAGATGACCCTCGGGGTCCCTTCCAACTCTACAATTCTATGATCTTGTCAATTCCCTGTTCTCCAGCCTTCACATCAAGAGGCAAGGTGGGAACACTACTGTTGCTATTGCAGGCCTTGCTTAATAGAGTTCATGGGATTTGCTTCTGTAATTGGTGGTTGGTTGGCTTTGTAGAGGCAAGGAGGTGATGGTGATGCATGATGCGTGAAAAAAAGGTGACATGCTGAAGTTAGCAGCACATGGTGCAAATCAGTTGGTGATCTGCAACAGTGACTATCAAAAGTATGAGCTGTATGTCCTTTTCAGTTTCTGTGCCATCACTGTTGGATTCTGGGCATTTTTTTATATGGTGAAATTGCATACAGTAAAAGGTCTGTCTTTCCAAGGCAGGCAATAGGTCCTTTACCAGATGTTTCCTTATCCCGTCCCCCACCCAATGAAGTTAGAATCTGACATTTTTTTAAAAAAGTGGGGGAGGTGGGCAGAGCATTCCTACAGAGCCGAAAGGGGAGGAAAAGGCTATGGCATTGGAAGTACCACTTTCTAAGCCTTGCCAGGCTCATAACTTGCTAGGGAAAAACTTGGAATACAGGTAAGTCGCTTTTTGCATTCCATCAAATGATGCCTGTTCCTGGAGTAGTGTAGTTTCTCTCTCATATTGGGGCATTTCAGAGCAACGAGAAGGCTTGGAGTTTCCATCTCTTCCATCCATACCTACACAGATCTGTTATGTGGTCTTCAATCATTGCTTTCAGGGCGATATATATGTAACATAAAATATGATAGATAAAATAAACATGTATCAAGAAATTGCACCAAGCAGTTAGTAAAATTAGAACAAAATGATCTCGGAAATAGCATTCCTGAGCAAATAAAAAGATGTTTAGCTAAGGCGGGAGTAGGGGTGTGTGTGATAATGGCATAAGGCAGACTTCTCTGGGAGTTTTCTGGGGTGCCACAACTGGAAAGGCCTTGTCTCCTGTAATTGCCCACCTCACTTTAGATGGTGAGCATGGAGCAGGGTCTCCAAGGGAAATGTAAACGGCCAGGCAAGTCCATGTAGGAACTAGGAACATGGATAAATTTATTTTCCAGGGGGCTGTATGTCATGCACAGCGGAGAGTAAAGTTCAGAGTTCATCTTCTTTTGGGCAGAATGCGTTCACAGCACTGCAGCTAAGCTGTGGCATGCAAAGTATGCCTAAAGAAGGCAGAGAAACATTTGCTTCGTTTACCATTTGCAGCCTGTTGATACAGTGGAAGCAGAGGTGTGTCACACTAGTCGGTCATTTCACATTTGTCAGTCCAGCTTGTTCTATCCCAGGCTGCCCTTTGGCATGAAAGGCACTTGCATTTTTAAAATTTCTGAACTAGCGGTAGTATGTCGTGTGCTTCTGTGGCCAGTAATTGCCCAGTTTGTTCTCTCTCGCTCTCTTAGACAAACACACACACTGCACCTCCTTTCTAGTTACCATTGCATCATCTCCTAGGATTCCAGCCACTGAATCTGGCCTGTCAGGCTTTGGATCTGAACGAGACAGAGCAGAGCTTTGCTTTTATTTAAATAGGCCTTTCCGCCCCCGCCCCCCCATCTGTCCTTCTTATGCTTGCATTTGTTATTCCTGCTATAAAGTGCACACACCAACTTGAATACCCAACAGCCCAAAATAAACTGCCATGCTTGAGTGCTGCCCAGGGCCGAAATAGAAGCTGGCACTAACTTGTAGTGGTTGGGAAGTCTCACTGCCCAAAATAGCACCCATAGATCCAGTGGTAGAGCTGAGTCTATCATCACACTCTTGTTCTTGTGGGTTGGGTGTCTGACTGTAAGTGAGCTCCCAGGATCCGCAGAAGAATGGGGTTGTTGGAGTAGACCAAACAGCCCATTCCCCCAGCGTTATTCTTCTTAACAGCAGCCAAGCCATAAGTCCCTGCAAAGTCTGTAACTTTGCTCTGCCCTTCCTCCTACCCTCCCCACTCTGGCACCTGATATTGATGCTACCTTTGTACATGGGTGTTTCATTTAGCTGTCACAGCTTCATAGCTTACAGATAAACTTGACCTCTGTGAATTTGCATGATCCCATTTCTTAAAATCTCAGGACATTCAAAGAACACATGGGAGGAAAGAAGTGTTGTGGGGCCAAGCATACCAGCCCTGCTTCCCCCCACCCAACTTCCTCACCTCCAGCCATCATGCATTATGTGGGGAAGTCTGAGGGGGGCTTTTTCTGCATGTTTGGCTGAACACACTTCAAATCCTCTCTATGGTTGGGAACCCTGATAGTGCACAGGGGAGAGGATTCTACTAAGTGAGTTCAGCTGAAAACGTGAAGAATTCTCCTTCAGATTATCAGCTTCTGTACGGGCCATAAGGGACGCGGGTGGCGCTGTGGGTTAAACCACTGAGCCTAGGGCTTGCCAATCAGAAGGTCGGCGGTTCGAATCCCCGTGACGGGGTGAGCTCCCGTTGCTCGGTCCCTGCTCCTGCCAACCTAGCAGTTCGAAAGCACATCAAAGTGCAAGTAGATAAATAGGTACCGCTCTGGCAGGAAGGTAAAAGGCGTTTCCGTGCACTGCTCTGGTTTGCCAAAAGCGGCTTAGTCCTGCTGGCCACATAACCCGGAAGCTGTACGCCGGCTCCCTCGGTCCACAAAGCGAGATGAGCGCCGCAACCCCAGAGTTGTCTGTGACTGGACCTAATGGTCAGGGGTCCCTTTACCTTTATACGGGGCCATAGCTCAGTGGTAGAGCAGTATCTTTTCATTTGAAAGGCCTTGGGTTCAATCCCCAGCATCTCCCGGCGGGGCTTGGAAAGTCCCTTGTCTGAAACCCTTGACAGCCCCTGCTGGTCGCTGTAGGCATTACTGAGCCAGTTTCACCAGTGGTCTGACTTTGTGTAAGGCAATGTTCTGTGTTCATTCATTCTCTAGCCAGTGTTCCTATGAAGGGTAGAGGTGGAGCTGGTGGGGGGACAAGGCAGAGCAGCTTGACACAAGTGGCTCTGCAGCCTCTCCACACTTTCTTCCTCCATATGTCCTTCAAACGCCCAAGTTAGGCTCTTGCAGTAATGAATTCCATTGATTATGAGTTTAATGAAGGAGTACTTCTTTTTCAATCCAATCGATCAATGTCAAGATGACATCCCAAGTGTTAGAGAGAAAGAGATTTTCCTCCATCTGTTCCCCCACCCCACCCCGGTGTTTAGAATTTTGTAAACCTCTTATAATGTCATTGCTAAACTACACTAGTATTAATCAGCTTTAAACTCGTATGGATTTTTTTATTTATTTGTACTTGTTCATAATATTGCAAGGGCACAAACCCAATTCTCCTTCATGCCGGATTGCACATAGGGCTCCCTCTGCCCAGACCTGCTGGCCTCTGCCTGTGTGTGGGAGCGATGCCAGTGCCACTTTTCTGGCACACAGCTCCCGTTTCCTCCTGTTGAACATGGCGAGAAGGTATGGAAGTACTGTCATCAGGACTCCCGCAGCTAGCAGAGGGACCCAGGATGGGTTGTTGCAGTGAGGGGCTGAGCTCAATGGTCCTACAGCCATCATGTGATGGCACTGGGCCCAATTCAGGCCCAGTCACTGCACCAGGTCCAGGCAGCTGCAGTGATTTGCCTGCCCACTTCCCCACATATCTTCCACCCCAGCTGGTGTGTGCGGAAGGCTGCAAATGCAGAGGTGACTCAGCCACTCTGTTAAGCCATGCTGAGCAGCCTCTGGGGTTTGCATAATAAGCCCTGCTGAATCCAGCCATCTAGCCTAGCATTTTGTTCTTGTAGTGCCTCTGGGAAACCTTGCAAACGGGACTGAAGCACCAGGTCACTCTCACATCCTGGAGTTTTCAGCAAACTGGTATAAAGAAGCATATAACCACGGAGGCAGAACTTGACTTTCTAAGCCACTTTGCCAAGGCTCCTTGCTTTGAAAAGTGAGGTATAAGTACCCTGAATGAGGAAACACAACGGGAGAACTATAATTGGTCTCCCGCTGTACGGGGTTCTTTTTGCTAAATGCAACCACAGTGGGGGCGGTAATTTGTTTGGGAAAGTTTTTCCATTCCATAGAATGAACAGTGGGCAAAAATAACAACTTGGCGAGGGTGGTGGTTTAGATCAATAAATGGTGAAAGGAAAGCTTAACGCGTATCCTTGCCCAATCATATTAGCAGGCTCTCCATGCCTGCATTTATTAAAAACCGCACAGGTGTTCCCATTAAGAGATTGCTCATGCGTGAATCTCCGAATGAAAAGTGCTGTTTGTCCTTCAGCTGCCTTCCTACCCACCCACCCCAAGCTAGAAAGCCTCAAAACGCTTCATTTGCTGCCCACTAGCTCAGGGGTCCGCAGTCTAGCCAAGGGCCATACTGGGACATCTAAAAATCTGTTACAAGCACCGCAAAGTGCCAATTTCATAGAATAAAAGTTGGTGATGAACGCCCCCCCAAACAGGATAAACACATACATCCCATATCAATAGAAAACAGACTAAAAAAAGCAGGCAGACAAACAAGGCAAAAATTAAATCCTCAATTAAGAGTAAACATAAAATTGGGCAGGACAGGGGTCATTGGCAAGCAATATGGGGGCGTCTGATAGTGCTGTAGTGCCCACAAGTGCAACACTGGGGATCCCAACACTGGGTCCTACATCTCGGTGTTCCTTCTTGTTTCCTGAGTGCTGGAGAAAGAACATTCCCATTGTTGGCATGAGTACAATGACAATGCCACCAGTCAGGCAGGCACTTCCTGCCACAAGCAAATTCAGTTGATTCCTCTGGGGCCACACACAAAAAAAGCACTTAGAGAGTGGTGATTCTGGCCCATGAGCCCATTCTAAGCGAAGGTGCCCTTACTGTTCTTTTAGATGTCAATAGAGATTTTTAAAAACACAAATCAAGGTGAATGCAAATTGCCAGCTTCATTTGCCTTAGCTTCAGAGTTCAGCCCTGGAATATGAAAAGTCGCAACCAACAGACTGCCTAAGTATGAGCATAGTCATACACACATATGCCACTTGCCCCATTGAGGAGCCGCAATAACCTTCCAGAGATCTCAAATTAGGGAGAAGGAATTTTCACACCAGAGGCCTCATAGCTTCAAAGTAGCCTTGATCCCTGCATTGCAGGGGGGTGGACTAGATGATCCTCAGGGTCCCTTCTAACTCTATGACCTCTGACACATTTCATTTTCAGAATTTGAGCGAGCCATTCACTTTTTGAGGAAGTTTGTTTCTCCCCCTCTGGTTTCCCTCTGCAGCTCTCTCCAAACTTGCAAGCAGTGGGTGTTTCCACTTCCTCTCTACCAGCTTTCTATGGCGGAAGGATTTTCCCAACAAAACGTGTTAAGAAACACCAGCAATTATCTTTTCTGGCTGAAAAAAACTAATTCATGGCCCTTGTCAGATATTTCCCTGCCCCCCTCATTGCTAGTGCTCAGGACGGGGCGATGTGAAGTAACAATAAAGGGAGGTATATCTGGTTTGTGCAAAGTGCTTTTAATGGCCGCAGCCTCCTTCCTCCCCTTAGGCACAACCTAATTCTACATCCTGACCTACCTCGCAAAGTCACCTGCCATATGCTACCGGACAGTACCTCCTAGCTTCAACAATCTACCCACTGAGGGCCAAGCTACACATTACACGATATAAAAGTGGGCGTAATGCTGCTGCTTTTACTTGGAAGGAAGTGCATTTGAAGTGTGGGGCCCTGATTGGGAGATGTGCAGGCAGCTGGTTTTCTGCCATAAAGTCATGTCTCCTGGCTGCTTTTGTGCCCAAAGGTGGTGTTTGGAAGTTTGAGCCTCAGGAGACCTACGTAGAGCTTCTGTCCCAGCACTTTATACTGTGTTGAGGTCCTTTGTCACACTGATCCCAATAAACCTGGTAGGAGGAGAATAGTTGATAATTCCCATTTTACAGATAAGGAAGGAGGCAGGAAGGTCTTGCTTCCCAAGCCACTTCATAAGATTGCTCATTTTAAGCCTGGAATTTCATTGCTGCAATCCTCTTAATTAAAGCTTGCCCTACTACACCCATACCCTCTCTCATCTCTTCTTAATCCGTCCTTTGGAAAGAAGGGTAGAGGATTAAGAGACAACAAACAGTGCAGTATTTCCAAAAGAATCCAGGTATGTCAAGTGTTTGCTCTTGAGTTATATGAGGAAGACATCCTTGATGTGTCTGGCTTTGTTACTATAATTGGAAGGTCTCCAGCCACTGGAGGTTGGGGTGATTTGAGTATACGCAGCCTTGCGTGTGGATGAGTCAGAAGCTCTATGCATGGCGTCCCCTTCTTTCAACAAGTCTCTCTCCCTGTCAGGTCCTGAGCCATGGCGGTGTGGATTCAAGCGCAGCAACTCCAGGGGGATGCCCTGCGGCAGATGCAGGCCCTGTATGGGCAGCACTTTCCCATCGAGGTCCGCCATTACCTCTCGCAGTGGATTGAGAGCCAGCCATGGTAGGTGAGCGCGAGGCCTGGCTGTCCAGGACCATCTTCAGCCTTGCAGAGGAATGTGGTGGGATGGGATACTGGCAAATCCTCTGGTTCACACCACTGGCATCATGCCTTGGCTTTCCAGGCCTGATCCATATGCCTCCCAAGTGTCCCTGATTCGTCCCAACTTATAAAGCACTTACACATTCTTCCTTCAGTCACCAGTTTTTCCTTCTGGATCTGCTTGAAGTAGTATCTCACAGCTGCTGGAGATGGTTGGTGGTACCTACCTAACCAGTAATCGCCACTGGTACCCCTCTTTCAGTTTTCCTGTTCTTTTTGGAAGTGTGCCACTGTTGGGCAGTCAGCTTCCTTTCAGAACATTTCTTTACCCTAGAGCAGCCCTTTTGAGTGCCATAGAGCCAGGCCTCTCCAGACATCCTTTTTCTTGTGCATTCATGGTTCTCATGATAGTTTTAGGGCAGTTGTACACAACTCTGCTTTCTGTTACTGTTTGTGCCTCCAACAAAAGTTTGGTGCAGACATCCTGCTTTGTTTTCCAATCAGTGCATGACCTGTGACCTCCTACTGAAGTCCTGTTACTGTTTAGACCAAAGGTGTTCCAGTTTATTTTATTGTCCTGCTTTTGCAGTTCTGTGGCACAAAGGTGGCCCTCTAGAGAGCAATAATGTGGTAACAGTGGAGAAGCACTAGGGAACAACTAATAAAGCAGAATTATGCATGGACGGTCCAGTATAAATTCTCCACTGGTGCAGTATTATAGCATCCATGACATATTACAGGACACACACACACACACACAAAACACCCCATGAATTTGGAGGGGCCCTAACTGATAACTGCTACTTCCACCTTGCAATCACAGCTTTCCATAGCATACAGTTTCCTTTCACTGCTTCTGAGTTTTTGTTTCTTCATCCACTTAGCATGTGAACAGACATAGCATTATTTAAGTGGGTGGGACTGCTCCAGAAAGGCACTTGCCATCTCTGTTCCAACAATTTTCTCTCTATGGATGGATCTGATTGGCTAGTGCATGTCGCATCACCAACCCACTTCTTCCCTACCGCAGAGTAGTTCTGCAACTATTTTAAAATAGATTGTGCCTTTTGTTTTAAGTGATGGATATTTCAGTTAAACAGATGTACGTGCAGCATTTAAAAATAATAGGTTAAAAAAAACCCCCAGACAGTCTGGTGGAAGTATTCAAGGAAGGATAAGACTGGTGGATAAACCAGCATTCAGTTTGATTACATATATATACATGTGCCATGTACGTTTCAAAGGTGACAGGATGCTGAAAATGCCTTGCAGGAGGGAAAAAACCTTACTGTTCCTTTTTAGTGTTGTATTTTTATATACATTGAATTGCCCTTTTTATCAGAGTGATAAGTGGACAAACTTGTATACGCTTTCAAATCCCTTCCTTTGAATGATACATAAATTTAAATTTAGTTCAGTGATTGTAAGAAATCAAGGGGGGTTGTAGTTCTTTAAAATAAATTAACACAATTAACACAAGTCATGGGTTTGCTGCATGACAGAGGATTTCTGTCCTTGTTTGAAAGTCTGGAGGTGGTGCGGTTTTCTCCCTCTTACCTTCTAAGGTTTGGGATAAGGCAGATAATGGTTGGCAGGTGTGCAAGGGCTGCTCTCTGGGATTGACAAATGTACACCTGGTCTGTACCCCAACTGGTAGGGACTCCATCGACCCGGAAAACCCCCAGGAGGGTGCCAAGGCCACGCAGTTGTTGGAGGGACTGATCCAGGAGCTGCAGAAGAAAGCGGACCACCAGGTGGGCGAGGACGGCTTCCTTCTGAAGATCAAACTGGGGCACTACGCCACCCAGCTGCAGGTGGGTTCCAGTGGCTTGTCGGTCGGTGATGGGAAGGGAGGGCAATATGGAGGGCAGCAGAGAGAAGCTGCACTCAGGATTCCTCACGGGTGAATGGGCTGTGGAGCTACTAGCTGATCCTCCCGACTTGTTCTACCCCCAACACTTCAGCCTGTTTGTGTTCTCTCTCTCTTTCTCTTTTTACAGAATACATACGAACGCTGCCCTATGGAACTAGTGCGCTGCATCAGACACATCCTTTACCATGAGCAGCGCCTGGTGCGAGAGGCTACAGATGTGAGTAGGATGAAGGGCTGCATGCAATGCTGTTCTACTCAGGGCAGATGCGTAACTTAAGTCCATTGTTTTCAAAGGGTGTGCTCTGAGTAGAGCTAAGTTGTGTGTTGCAACTCATAGTCTTGGGAAGGGTGCCTGTTTCCCATGCCCTGGTCTGGCAGTTCTGCTCTGCCTCTGGCAATAACCTTCTCTCCTTTCACCTGTAGAGTCCCTCGCCAGCTAGCAATCTGGCCGATGCCCTGTCTCAGAAGCACCTGCAAATCAACCAGACCTTTGAGGAGCTGCGCCTTGTTACTCAGGACACTGAGAACCAGCTGAAGAGGCTTCAGCAGACGCAGGAGTACTTCATCATCCAGTACCAAGAAAGCCATCGCGTACAAGGTGTGTGTATGTGGTAGAGGAGGCAAGTAGTAAGTCACTCTGCAAAGCTGAAGGAAGGGCTGTAATGTGCTCTACATGCAGAATGTCCCAGATTCAATCCCTGGCATCTCAAGATATTGTTCTGAAACAAAGGAGAACCACCAACAGTATAAGGGTGGCCAGTCCTGAGCTTAGACGGACCAACAGTCTGACTTGGGATCTTCTTCTTCTTTGACAATCACTCGTAGCTTAGTAAGATTGTCTTCCATGAACACGGTTTTAACAGTGAGTCTGTAAGGGACTGTGGAGGCCAATTCTGGATCCACACGTCCTTCCACAATGGGGACATAGGTTTCCGGGTGGGAGTTGATCATGGTGAGGGTTTGCCAATCGTGCCTTCCTCTTAGTGCATTTCTCCCTTTCGTCCTGAGTTCAAGCATCTGCAAAACCTATCATACCTTTGGTAAAGGCTGTTCTCCAGTTGGAGCGCTCGCAGGCCAGTGTTTCACTGTTGTCTGTGTTTATACTACATTTTTTAAGATTTGCCTTGAGAGAGTCTTTGAACCTCTTTTTGTTGTCCACCAGCATTACGCTTTCCATTTTTAAGTTCGGAATAGAGTTGTTGCTGCTTTGGAAGACAGTAATTAGGCATATGCACAACATGACCCCATGTCCCTAGCCTTATCTGTTGAAGCACAGAGCAATAAGCAGCTGAGGAGACAGGGCTGGATTTGAGGCACCCCTGCCTGGCAGGTGGGGATTATGAGGAGACCCAGGAGGGAGCCTAATACTCTCTCCTTTCCCTTCCCAGCCCAGTTTGCTCAGCTAGCCCAGCTAAACCCCCAGGAGCGCATGGCCCGCGAGTCTACTTTGCAGCAGAGGAAGGTATCGCTGGAAGCTTGGCTGACCCGCGAGGCACAGACACTGCAGCAGTATCGTGTGGTGAGCTCTACCATCTCCAGCCCTGGCCAAACTTCCTTCTGTATACACCAGTGTTGCGCTAGGCAACTCCTCTATGCATGTCTCCTCTTCTTCCTTCACAGGAGCTGGCTGAAAAGCACCAGCAAACACTTTCACTGCTCCGCAAGCAACAAACCATTATCTTGGACGACGAGCTGATTCAGTGGAAGAGGCGGCAACAGTTAGCGGGGAATGGCGGGCCCCCTGAGGGCCCTTTGGATGGCTTGCAGGCTTGGTAGGTGATGGGTGAGGAGGGAACCAGGGTGGTGGTGAGAGGGGTATCGGGGCTTTGCAACTAGTTCAGCACTTAATGAATGGTGATGGGGGAAGGCTTAGTGTAAGGTGCACGCTTTTTAAGTGTTAGGGGTCCAGTCTTAGCAATGCAAGGTAAAAACTGAGAAGAGAGCTTCTTTGAGCTGTGTGCAGAGGGCACTGAGTTGCAGTAGAGAAGGCTGTGTGTGGTCTGCACCAAAATAAATCAAAACTCAGTCCCAAGGTAATACAAATCATTTAACATTGAAACCTGAAATATGCAAATTTTAAGTAAGACAAGGCAAAGTGCTATGCTGCCCCCGACCTTTGCCATCTCTCTGGCATCTTGAGAGTTACCTGACACATGTTTCAAGAAAATCTTCAAAGCCACAAGGGCTGGAAACATATTTTTGAAAAATAAGAAAGGAAAGCTTGAGATGTTTAGCAATTTATATGCTGTAGCTTTTCTGTGCTTCTGCAGAATTGCTTCATATACACAGCCCTGATCAGAGCCTGAATATGTGCAGCTCTGAGATAAGGGTGGGAGGCTTACAGGTTACATCAGATGGAGTGATTTCAGGCAGAGCAGAACTACTGCATGAGCTATTTAGCAAACCAAGAACTGGATCTAGGGTGAAGGGCATGACCGATTCTGGAAATGTACGTAGGCAGGCATTGGACTAACTCTCTTTTCCCTTGTGAGGCTTTCCCCTCAGTAAGTTGCCCCCTCCTAATGCCACAGTGGAGGAATTTCAAGGAACGAGGTGGAATATGTAATCCCTTCCCAAGTGGCTCTCTATATACATCAAGCAGATTGCAGCATTAATCATTTAAAAACAAAAAACAACAGCAACAACAACAACAACAACAGTGTTGCAGCACTGTCAGCAGCAACAAAATGCTGCCATCTGCGCCGCTCTAGATGCTGAATCCGTAACAGCTCTGACCAGGGACTGAACTTTCACATCCTGATAGTGACAAGAGCTGCTGCTTACATTGCAAACAAAGCACTTTTTTCAGCTGAACTTGGGAGCTGCTAAATGCAGCCCCTTACTCCCCAAATATTTCTTGGAGAATTCTGCAAGATTACAACTTCTTCCCCACTTTGTGTTCAAAAGCATATGTATGAGACAGCAGGTTGAGATCATCTGGAGACATGTTGGTGCTGTTCATATGCTAATAATATTCATCTTTGTCCTGTGGCATCCTGCACTCTCAGTTTCAGCTTAAATGTATTGTTGATACAGCAGTTAGCCTTTACAAGGCCACACAACAACAAAAATCGGAGTCATGTCATATCAAATAAACACCACAATTAAAATTGCATACAGTTAATAAAACAATTTGGCATCACAAGTTTATATGGATATCATTTGAAATCCAATACATCATTAGTGCAAAGCTTACTCAATATGCTACCATAGTTGAAGACTGGATACGAGTGAACTGGCTGAAACCTAAATCCAGGCAAGATCAAAGTAATTATAGGTGGGGCTGTGACTGGTAGGGAAGGAGTTGCACCCTTTCACTGGGGAATCTGTTCCCTTCCCACTGTCTTTAGACTGCAACTCCCATCAGCCCCAGATAGCATAGCCAGTGGTCAAGGATGATGGGAGTTGTAGCTGAGCCACAGATTACTTACACACACACACACACACACACACACACACACACACACACAATCTCAAGTTACTGCAGCACTATGAGTGTTTTTCAACCAAGTCCTACTCTGAGTAGACTCATGGGAATTAATGAACCTAAGTGAGTCATGTCCATTAACTTCAATGGCTCTACTCTACATAGTGTTGAATACACCATGCTCACTTTCAAACTTTTGGGAGCCTGCATGTGCTGAAGTGTCCTAAGCAAAGTTGTAGGTAGGATGTATTGGCAGTGATCTAGACATCATCTGAAAGTGCTATCTGGATTGAGCCCGTCACTTCTGGCGTCCTGCCCGCCCCCATGCACCTAAACCAGCTTCTTCTTTTTGTAGGTGTGAGAAGCTAGCTGAGATCATCTGCCAGAACCGCCAGCAAGTGCGCCGTGTTGAACATCTGTGTCAGCAGCTGCCCATTCCAGGGCCCAATGAAGAGATGTTGGCTGACATCAACACCACCGTCACAGACATAATTTCTGCCCTGGTGACTAGGTAATTTGAGCGGTGGTGGGGACATTCTTGCTGAAAGAAGGGAAAATCTTGTGTGGGAGAGTCATCGAGGTGTGGATGGACTTTTGTTTGTTCAGAGATGTGGGGTCATTCCATCTAATAATACACAGCAAGGTATATTAATTGAAATTTATTAAAAATAGAACGGTACATACACCAAATCATTAGCATTCAGAACCAGTTGCATAAGCAATATTTATTTGTTTTAAACAAATGTATAGCCCACCTTTCCACAATAGAGTGCAAGGTAACTAATGTAAATATATAAACTGATTCAGATAAAAAAAAGCGTGCTATAAACAAATTTTAAAAATTGAAATAGATTGCAGTGACAACTAAAAATGTAAGCAGCATATTATAATGCGTGTATGCAGTTTATACACTCACATAAAAAAAAAATTGCAAGCCAGATAGTTCAAACCAGTGTGAGTTTTCTCTTGTATATATTGTGTGGGTTCCTCATTTTATTTGCAAAAAATGTATGGTGTTCACTGTGGGCTTGAACTGCAAAGACTTACTTTCCTGTATCATGCAAATGTGCCCTCACTGCTTTCTCCACATCTGGAATTTCAACTTTTTACAACCATGATGGAAAGAGCATGGACATAAATGAGTAATAGCAGCTAGTTAGCTATGTAAATTATTTCCTTTGCAACGTCCTGTTTTTGTTGTTGTTGTTTTTTGCAAGTAGTTCCTCCTTCTATTTCTCCCTTCCCTCCACAGTACTTTTATTATTGAAAAGCAGCCTCCCCAGGTGCTGAAGACCCAGACCAAGTTTGCAGCCACAGTGAGGCTGCTGGTTGGTGGAAAGTTAAATGTCCACATGAACCCCCCACAGGTGAAGGCCACCATCATCAGCGAGCAGCAGGCCAAAGCCCTTCTGAAGAATGAGAGCACCCGCAAGTATGTGTAACCCTCACACACCTCACGTGAGTGATTTTGCTAGGTTAGGACAGACACTTGTGCTCATCCTAAGCCATGGAGCGCGAAGGATGGGAGCTGTATTTCAGTACATTGTTTAATTCTGTTAAGAAAGTAGAAGAAGTGGAAAACATTAGCAGGGGAGTTAGTAGAGGGAATGTTTTCACTCTTTCCATACAAGAGCAGGGGGAGGGATTCTTAGGCCATAGCCCTTGCCAGACTTGCTCCATATCCTTGAAAGGTGTTTTTTGCCTGGCTGGAACATGTCATTGTACAGTGGTACCTCCGGTTAAGAACTTAATTCGTTCTGGAAGTCCGTTCTTAACCTGAAACTGTTCCTAACCTGAGGTACCACTTTAGCTAATGGGGTCTCCCGCTGCCGCCGTGCCGTCCAATTTCTGTTCTCATCCTGAAGCAAAGTTCTTAACCCGAGGTACTATTTATGGGTTAGCAGAGTCTGTAACCTGAAGCGTCTGTAACCTGAAGCGTCTGTAACCTGAGGTACCACTGTACTCTGATAATGCATCTTGCTTGCCTGGAAGGAGGCTAGAGAGGAGAGTATGTGCAGAAACTAGGCAGAATTTGCATTTTTTGCTCTGCTCATTTTTGCATCTGGCCCTGCCCACCACGGCCATGTGGCCCCCAGAACATTGCCCAGAAGGAAATATGGTCCCTGGGCTGAAAAAAAAGGTGTCTCACACCTGTGCAAGGTGTTCAGGAACTAAGAGATGTAAATCTTGGCCAGTGTGTGAAATTCATCCTACCCCTCAGTCCATAGAACTTTAGAAGCTTCCTTTCCTGACTGCTCCCTTGCTGCTATCATGGCTCTTGGGCTCTTATGTGTTGTTTTTCTTTCAATCAAGCAGACTTTTCACATCCTCTACCATTGTGTTGCAAAAGGCTTTCTTCTTGGAATCTGACACGCTGGCAAACTTTTTTGTGGCATGGCAGCAGCCTTCCCCCAAGGCTGGCAATGAAAGGTCACAAGGCAAAAAGTGACAATTCCATTTAAGCCCGTTCAGAATACATGTGTACATTTGCATGCACTCGTTTGTAAAATTTAACCTAATGTTAAAAAATAAATAGATCAAGATTTTTGTTGAAGCAATGAAAAGCTATGTCAGCAGGGTCGTCCTGGTGCAGAAATGTAGATGGGAAGATATTAAACTGCCTGTGGTGCACTGGCTTATATTCTGCTAACTACCGTTGGTTTATTTTGGCAGTGAGAGCAGCGGCGATATCTTGAACAACTGCTGTGTGATGGAATATCACCAGGCGACTGGTACTCTGAGCGCTCATTTCCGTAACATGGTAAGACAAAGATGCCTGCACTGATTCCCACCCAGCCCGCTTTTATTTTTCCTACCAAGGGTCTGTTATTAATCCTCCTGATTCTGAGAGAGGAAAAATGAGCCATATATGGAGCCAAAAGCCAGGGCCAAGATGGAGCTTTGAATGGGGGGACTCCCTTGTATCTGTCCTCCCTGTCCCTGCTCTCTGGTTTTCAGGCCTTTTGCCAGTGTTATAAACTGGCCTCTTCCAATTCCCACTTCTAGTGTGACGAGCTTTGGTAAAAATGCCAAAATCTGCATCTGAAGCTCTCCAAGTAGACCAAAATACACTGTGTGTATTTCCCTCCACAAATATGCCTTAATATATGGCATAGATTTCTCCTACCACTATCTGCAAGCGATGGCTATCACTTCTAGGGCCTTGACAGCCTATGCTCTGTTTTTCTCCGCCTCCCCCCGCTGCTGTGCTTGCCTCTCCCACGGCACCTCTCCACAGTCCTTGAAGCGGATCAAGCGCTCTGACCGACGCGGCGCCGAGTCAGTGACCGAGGAGAAGTTCACCATCCTCTTTGAATCCCAGTTCAGCGTTGGCGGCAACGAGTTGGTCTTCCAGGTGAAGACGCTGTCCCTGCCTGTGGTGGTGATTGTGCACGGCAGCCAGGACAACAACGCCACAGCCACGGTGCTGTGGGACAACGCTTTCGCAGAGCCGGGCCGTGTGCCCTTCGCCGTGCCCGACAAGGTGATGTGGTCGCAGCTGTGCGAGGCCCTCAACATGAAGTTCAAATCAGAGGTCCAGAGCAGCCGAGGTCTCACCAAGGAAAACCTGCTCTTCTTGGCCCAGAAACTGTTCAATAGCAACATGAACCTCTTAGAAGACTACAACAGCATGGCTGTTTCCTGGGCCCAGTTCAACAGGGTAAGGGTGTGTGAGTGTGTGCTCTACAGTCATACCTTGGGAGTCGAACAGAATCCGTTCTAGAAGTCCGTTCGACTTCTAAAACGTTCAAAAACCAAATCACAGCTTCTGATTGGCTGCAGGAAGCTCCTGCAGCCAATCAGAAGCTGCGGAAGCCCTGTCAGAGGTTCAGGTTCCAAAAGAACGTTCGCAAACTGGAACCATCACTTCCGGGGTTGTAGCATTCAGGAGCCAAAACATACAGGTTCCAAGGCGTTCGACAACCAAGGTATGACTGTAGTTGGGAATTGGTTAGTAACTAGACTTGCTGGATAACCATTTTGAGGATAGGGCGCAAGGTACCATGGCCTATAGGCCCTCTCCCATCACCGCAGCTCACCCCACCCCACCTGGACTTATATTTCATTCCATATCTATGCCTCTTTTTCTCACTTCTTCCCCTCCCTGCTGTCTGAAACACTTCATTCTGGTGCAGTAGGAAGGAAAGCTTGGGTTGGCAACAGTACCATTTAGGGCCAGCCTTGTTAGCGGCGGCCAGTTTTGCGATCCAATCAGTAAGGGAGAATTGGAAAGAACACATCTCTCTACGTGAACCCTACGTGACAATAGGCCTGTGCCAATATTCATTTACAGTCATACCTCATGTTACGTTTGCTTCACGTTGTGGCTTTTCAGGTTACGAACGCGGCAAACCCGGAAGTGTTTACTTCCAGGTACGCCGCATGTGCAGAAGCTATCTGCACCCTTTGTGCATGTGCAGTAGCGGTGCTCACAGATTTTTGGGGTTCAAACCGCACCCCGAAACAGATTGCATTCGTAAGTAGAGGTACCACTGTACTGGCATTTGTGTCAAGCAACTTTCCTCAGTCTGGGAATGATGGGAGTGGTCGTCTAAAACATCCAAGAAGGCACCAGTTTGGGAAAGGATTGTATAAAACTAGGCCGTCGGTTTATTAAAGAAACTTCAATCCATCTAACTGCTTTACTTTGAACCAGCTTATTAACAAATACACATTGTGGTATCTTTATACAGGTTCCACAATTCACTCTAGGCATATATGTAGGTAGGGTTTTCTGTGCACACACATAAAGCGTACCAAAGGTTTTTGGGGACTTCTGATCCTGGATCCTGGTCAGAAGTCTTTAGGACATTCTCTGGGCCACACCAGGATGTTTCCTCACTTGCTCTGTGTGTAAACTGACTTGACTTGAGATGGTGGTTTAGAAGGCAATTAATAAAATAAATATTTTTTTTAAAAAAAAACCCTAAAAAAACAAGTTTGGTCCAAATGAATCCTGCTCAGCCTTGGGTTCCCTTGGTAACACAGGGCAAGTCATTCTTTCTCTGTCCCTAATCAGTGAAAGGAGCTCATGAGAACCTTTTGGGTGAAAAAATGAGTTGAGATTGCATTGTCTTTTGACAAGAAGTGCTATAGTGACAGCTGGTCATCATCAAGGCACATACCAAAGACAAAAGTGTCTCTCAACTGATGGCTAGTTCTCCCCATAACTTGTGATAGTGGCAAGCCTTATTTGGATAAGGATTTACTTTACTTTATGTAAACCATTAGTTTAAGATCCAAGGAAACCTAAAAAGCTTCCAGCTGTTTTACAAGACCCCAGGGTGACTGAGAAACAGGCAGGAATGTTGATCTTTCTTTCTCTTTAACCAGGAGAACCTCCCAGGACGAAATTACACATTCTGGCAGTGGTTTGATGGAGTGATGGAAGTCCTGAAGAAACACTTGAAACCTCACTGGAATGATGGGTGAGATTCCCCCCTCCTTTTGCTGCCTTTACTGGCTTTTACAGGCTGCAATAGCCACATCTTACCTTTTTGTAGTCTGACTTCTCTCTCTCCCCTCTCTTTCCAGGGCTATTCTAGGTTTTGTCAACAAGCAGCAAGCCCACAACCTGCTAATCAACAAGCCAGATGGAACTTTCCTTTTGAGGTTTAGTGACTCTGAGATTGGAGGTATCACAATCGCCTGGAGGTTTGACAACAGTGAGTTCGGTTTTTTGGCAGAAGAAATACTGCATTTTGTCCTTGCCTGCTCTGAGAGTATTGAATCAAAAAATCGTTGCAAACAACAGTTAACTGCTTACCATTAACAGCACACTATTATTGTCTCTGGGATTCTAGGTAACATTGGCTAATATAGCTTTAAGTTTATAGCTGTAGTTTATTGCATTCCATTTGTCATGTTGCGCATTAACTTGGCCCTTCTCCGTCAGAATTGCTGGCTTATAATTGCATCTAGTTTCACTTCCTGTCCTGTATGTTCCTATTAGCTGGGTTAGATGTGACTATGTTATGTGTGAAATCTTATTTACTTTCTTTGCTATTTATATTTTTATTCTGCCGTTCATCGATTTGAGCCAGGGCAGGTTACGTAAAATACCACAATTTAAAACAAGATACAATTCATTATAACCACGTGTTAAAACCACAAAACTAAACGAAATCACAAGCCCTGCAAAACAAGAGTGCAGCAATTCTGCAGGATGGGGTGGGGAGGAATCCACTCACTTAAAAGCCTGGGTAAAGTGATGCAGCTTGACCTCAGATCAAAAACTGTACAACAGTAATGCAAGATGCACGAGGGGGGCATTCCATAACTTGGGGGACACCACAGAAAAGGCCCTCTCACATGCCCAAACCACACAAAGTGGTGTTACTGCTTACAGAGTCTCCCTTGTCAATGTTAGCATCTCAACAGATTGATATAGGAGGAGGTGGTTCTTCTTCAGGTATTTGTGGCCCAAGTCATTTTGGGTTTTGTACGTCAATACCAACACCTTAAATTGGGCTTGGTAGGAACTGGCAACCATTGTAGGTTCTTTCAAGACTGGTGTAATATGAGTCCTACTAGAAGCTTAGCTGCTGTGTTATACACCACTTGTAGCTTCTGAACCATCATCAAGGGCTGCATCATCAAGGGACACAGGTGGCGCTGTGGTGTAAACCACTGAGCCTAGGGCTTGCCGATTGGAAGGCCGGCGGTTCAAATCCCTGTGACAGGGTGAGCTCCTGTTGTTCGGTCCCAGCTCCTGCCAACCTAGCAGTTCAAAAGCACGTCAAAGTGCAAGTAGATAAATAGGTACCGCTCCTGCGGGAAGGTAAACGGTGTTTCTGTGGGCTGCTCTGGTTTCGCCAGAAGCGGCTTAGTCATGCTGGCCACATGACCCGGAAGCTGTACGCCGGCTCCCTCGACCAGTAAAGCGAGATGAGCGCTGCAACCCCAGAGTTGTTCGCGACTGGACTTAACTCTCAGAGGTCCTTTACCTTTACCTTTAGAAGCTTAGCTGCTGTGTTATACACCACTTGTAGCTTCTGAACCATCATCAAGGGCTGCACCACATAGAGTGCACTGTAGTAGTCTAATTTGTAAGCTACCAGAGCATGCATCACTGTGGCTGACTTACCTATATCAGGAAGGCCAGTAGCTGAGGGACCAGGCAGATCTGGAAATAGGCACTCATACCTGATTTGCTGAAGCAGTGATGTTTTGTAGTAGTCATAAATGTGTCTATTTATTTATAAAATTTCTAACCTGCCCTTCACCATAAGGTCTCAGGGCAGCTCACCACAATATAATATGTGGTTTTTTGTTTTTTTTAAATGAAACCATTACAATTATAAGACAAGTGAAATGGTTACAGATAGTGTGAAGCAGTATAGAGTCAGCAAAAGAGGAGGTCCCACAGAATAAACTTACCTAAAGTGTCACAGGCCAGGGTGAAAAGGTGCCTCTTCAGCATATGGTGAAAGCTATACAGATGCACCTCTGTGAGAAGGGAACTCCACAAAGGAGCTGCCATACAAAAAGCCCTCTGGCAGGCTTCCTCTCCCTGAAATTCTGAGTAGGTGTTTTGCTTTTATTTGGGGATTTGTATTTATTTCTGGTTGGTCAGCGGAGCTGCTTGTTTTGTTTCCGCTGCTGAGTTATGATGCTCTTGTGTCTTACAGCTGATAGAATGTTCTGGAACCTGATGCCCTTCACCACTCGTGACTTCTCCATCCGCACCCTGGCAGACCGTCTTGGGGACCTCCCATACCTCCTCTATGTGTATCCTGACCGTCCCAAGGAAGAGGTCTTCTCCAAATACTACATGCCAGTCCTTTGTAGGTTTTGCAGCACCAAGAGAAAACTGACCTGATCTCTTCAGGAATGGTCTATTCCCACTCTCACATCTAATCACAGACAGACTTCTCTGCATGCCTCTGGCAAGGGAGCCTAAGCAATGGTTACATTCAGCTGCAAGTCTCTCGTTTCCCCCCGCTCTGGAATTTGTGTGATCTGTGTTGTACTGTTGTATGTGCAACATTTTTTTCTTTAGGGCAGCCCTTCTCAACATTGGGTCCCCAGATACTGCCGGACTCCCTGTTAGCTAGGGATGATGGGAGTTGTAGTCTAACAACATCTGGGAACCCGAGGTTGATAGAGGCTACTTTAGGGGGATATATAGAAATGACTGTAATGTTTAGCCAGGTACATAGCATAGGTCAGAAATGGCTCTGAGAAGAAGCAAAAGGAAAGGGAGAGGAAAGTGGGTGGCGCTAGACTTGGATTGTGTAGAGGCTGAGAATATGGAATTGCAGGTGAAAATGATTTATTGGGAAAATGTCTTTGTGATGAATGGGGCTCCAGGAGAGAACAAGGTGTCTTTAAAAACAAAACAAAAAAAAAACATGTTTGGCAGCTGTTCTTGCAGACAGAATAGCCAAGTTGCCAGAAATTAGAAAAGCTCAAAAACAGGATAAAGCATTCTAGGAAGGGATATAGGTGAGGTTTAATCTTGCCTTCTCCATGGGCCAGAGGGGTTTCCCCTGGTATGCATGACCAAGTGTATGATAGCCCTTTCAGTATATTCCTCCCTGCAAACTTGACTTTGGGATACAAGATGGGTGGCAGCTTAGGGGTAGGGGGTACATTTTCCTTTGTGGCACCTACACTTTGGAATGCTTTTCCAGCTGAAGTCAATCAGGTGCGATCACTATTCAGCTTCAAGCAGTTGATGCAAAACTGTACAATAGTTTTATTTTTTGCTGTCGCAGTTCTGCATTCTATTTACGCTGCTGGGATTTGTTAAATGAGTTGTATATCAACACATTTCTTTGAGAGCACATTTACTGTTTGTTAGCCACGTTTAGTCTCTTTGGAGAAATAGGCAGGATAGGAAGACAATAAAACAAACAAAGCAAAACAAGAGGAACAAGGAACACCGAATGGTTTCAATTTGTTCATCTATTTGCATAGAACTGATTGGACAAGATGCTTGCATGCCCTATGTAATAACTCAGTGCCTCCCCCTCTTTTTTTCCTTTTGCAGCAAAGACAGGGGATGGGTATGTGAAGCCGCTGATCAAGCAAGTTGTGCCAGAGTGAGTACCATGGCTCTTTAAAGGCTCTTTTTTAAAAACGGAAGGAAATATAAATATTTGGGGTGGGAAGCAGATGTATTCTCTCCTTTGGCTGCCATCTCTCCTCATTAGCCCTCAACCAAGAGTTCTGGCCACTGCCCTGTCTCCAAACATGGGTTGATGGCTTCTTCATTTGGATCTGTGTTTTTAGAAACCTGAAGTAAGCTAAATGTGTCTGGGTCTGTATCTTGCCAGCGCTATCCCCAAGGGAAAGAGTGGGTAGGAAACGGACATGGTTGAGGACTCGTGGCTTTCATAGTCAGGGTTGTCTCTCTCTCCACAAACCCCCTCCCACTGCGATGGGCCTTTCCTTTTTAGTTAATTTTCTTGGCAGCTACGTCTGCTCCCTGTTTGACCAGCTTCCAGTTGTGATGTGAAGGAGGGATTTAGACTTCTTCAGATAGTGACAGTCATTGGGGGATGGTCCTTAAAACACAGGGCATGGAAGGCATGCAGGGAACAGGAAACGGAACTCCTGGAATGAATGAATGAATGAATGAATGAATGAATGAATGAATGGCAGTGGGTAGAAGGCAGGAGAGTATAAGCTAATTGGGACAGATATGCCGTTGCTGCTGAGGGAAGGGCGAAGGATTGCTAACAAAGCAGGATAGAGGCTGGGAAGACATATGCTAAGACAGAGGTGATCCTCATTTGTCTATACAGTGGTACCTCGGGTTACATACACTTCAGGTTACAGACTCCACTAACCCAGAAATAATACACCGGGTTAAGAACTTTGCTTCAGGATGAGAACTGAAATTGCGCGGCGGCAGCAGCAGGAGGCCCCATTAGCTAACGTGGTGCTTCAGGTTAAGAACAGTTTCAGGTTAAGAACGGACCTCTGGAATGAATTAAGTACGTAACCAGAGGTACCACTGTATCAAGTGCCCCTTTGGTGGATTTAGGTGCCCAGTGCAATGGGCAAAAGGTCCCTTGGGCATATGAGATTATTACCAATGCGGACCCCATCTGTTGCAGGTTTGCCACTACATCTGGAGACTCTACAGCTGGAGGGCCTACCTACATGGATCAAGCTTCCTCCCCAGCTGTCTGCCATCAGTCCCTGTACAACACTTATCCAACAAAGTAAGTAAGGCTGGGTGGGTGGGGTATTCAGGAGGGGGCTCTCCATTGCAAGTGGGTTCTGCTTCATGGCCCTTCACCCTGCTCTTCAGCAAACCTGTTATTATTCAGCGTTGTATTTAATAACTTGCTTGGTAACTATGGGCAACCAGAAATTCCATACAGGAGAGTGAGTGGGCCGGCAGGTTTCTCTGTTCTTCCTCTCCCAGGCCACTCGGTTTCTATACTGACAACAGAGGAAGGAAAGCCTGTCCCTCCTTCACCAGTAGAGGGCATTTTAATAAACAAAACAAAAAAACCCCAGGCTGCTAAGAGGCTAATTGCTAGCCGCGAAAGAAGAGG
Source organism: Podarcis vaucheri (assembly GCF_965113315.1). NCBI lineage: Eukaryota > Metazoa > Chordata > Lepidosauria > Squamata > Lacertidae > Podarcis > Podarcis vaucheri. The sequence continues at coordinate 32,448,801 of NC_138751.1, forward strand.
ATTCTCCGTCTCCTTGGCCAGCATAGAAACATGGGTTACTAGCCTCTTACCAAACCAGTAAAATTAAAAAATTGCAGGCTGGTAATTTTTGTTGGCTTATTTACAGGGCAGCTGCCATTGATGTAAGTTCTGCATAATCTTCTGTTTAAACCCAAGTTAACTCTTCTGGCTTCCCCCAAATAAGCCAGAGGACTGTAATTTTCTGAGGGTGTTGAAAAGTTGGCTTGAAAGCCACAGCTCCTTCACAGATAGTTCACTGCATTTTCAGAAGCGGAGAAGCTACTCTCTCAACGCGTCTCCACACCTACATACACCCCTACACCTGCAGCCCACCTGGCCTATACTGCTCCTTTCTCTCCCTCTCAGCCCCGACTCCGTGCTGGACCCAGAAGCGGACTATGACCTGGATGACTCGATGGACGTGGCGCGGCATGTGGAAGAGCTGCTGAGGCGCCCCATGGACAGCCAGTGGATTTCGCACGCCCAGTCATGACCATGCCGCCTCCCCTGGAGAGACCGTGTAGAGACTGTGAAAAATGGGGGGTGCTGCCGTTAGGGAGTACAGCTGCTGTGTGTGTCTGTGTTTGGAGAGGGGGTGCATTTCCTCACCCCGTAGTGAGGGCAAGCCTGCCCTGCACTGACTGGGGTGTGGGGGCTGTGCCTGAGAGGCAGTGGACCTTGTCTCTCCCCTTTCGCACATGCAAAAGGCAGTGGAGTGTATCGCTTGGCTTTCCCATCTGCTCGGCTTTTCTCGGGTCTTCTGCTTTGGCGCACTGCCTCCTTCTGCCAAGCTGCCATATGATTTGCGTTGGGGATCATTCCCTCCCCTCCTCCCAGGATTCCACACACTGCCACGTCCTTTGCCCAGGAGCCTTTGGGCTGAGCTGTGGAGGATAGTAGGCCTTATTTGAAGTATTTGTCTTTTGTAATCTTTTTATGTGTCTGACATTTCTTTTCTCGGCTGCACCCGGGATAAACGGGTGTGTGCGTGCGCCTGCCTGCCTGCCTCTGACCTGCGTTTCCCGGGTGCACACGCGTGTGGGCAGCAGCATTCTGTGCAAGAGACCCTGACTCAGTGGGAGCGCTGCTTCTATTCGGACCCCTTTGTAGTAGCCCACTCTTACCAGGTCCCCCTGGGTTGATAGAACCCTCTGGAGTCGCTCTGTCGCCTCACCCCAACGCCATTCTTTTTGCCTTGTCGCAAGATAGTCGCTTACCTCTTGGCTCCTGCATCATCTAGTACCTTTTGGCTTTTGATGTGCCCGACATTCTGCTCCCAGGTATCACAAGTTCAGCAGATCGCTGAGGGGTGGTGATGGTGTTCTTAAATAAGTTGCAAGCGAAAGTGCAGGAATTAGAATCAGAAACAGTGTTTCCCCTGTTAGGATTAGGGGTGGCACGGGAAGAAGGCCCCTGGATTTCATTGCTGAGTTCCGAGGGGAAAAAGGGATGCCTTGAGTGGAGATTTCTAGATGCATGGACAAAGCCTGCCCAATCGCTTCCTCTTTTCTTCTGATCCCCCAGCCTCCCACCCTCTCATTTCGCTGAACAACTGGGAAGAACAGCTCCCTCCAAACGTTATTTTTTTTACTAACCGGTAAAGCTCAGACTAACTTCAACACCGAAGTTATAGCTTTCTCACATATGTATCTGCGGAACAGGTAATTTGTTAGGAGGAAGGATTCAGTCTCCGATCTAACAGCTACCATATTTTTCCTGGCATCGACAAAGCAAGTGTACAGTGAGAGGTTGTCCTGTTCACTTTTTAAAATCCAGACTTCCCTTTGGGTTGACACAGCTCTTGAATGGTGCTCAAATGGTTAGAATACATCTCCCATCAACAGCAGGCAAATGGAAAAGCCAAATCTTATTCGAGCTCCCTACAGCCTAAACTTGCTGTGAGGACTCTGCTAAAGAATTTTAAAGACTGCTTATATTAAAATCTGAAAAGTACAGGTATGTGTGTGTGTGTTTCCACCATTTTCAGGTGGCAGGATCAGCTAGCGTTAAGAGCTGCCTTACACCAGCTCAGCCTGTTCGTCAATCTAGCACAGTATCGGCAGCTCTGATTGGCAGCAGCTCTCAGGGTCTCCAGCAGAAGATTCTCCCATTAAAGGCCAGGAATTGAATCTGCAACTTGGTACAAGTTGTGCATGTGCTCTGCCACCAAGTTATGGACTGACCCTGATCAGATTCCAAATTCCAGAAACCATTTTGAAATCTTTTGTATTGTAGTGTGTGGATATGGGGCTGGGGGGGGGGGATACCCTAATGTCCATAGGGGAAGGGGAAACATTGGATGGGTAGGGGGAGATAGAAGACTCCGTTCTGAAAACCTGGACTTTTGTTGAACCTTCTGCTCAGTAGCCCTTCCAGAGAGAAGAGGTATGGAACCTACCTCCTGTGGCAGATTAAGGGTTTCATCAGTGTGGGAGACTGGCAGTTCTCAATCAACCCATGGGGCTTATCCATTAGGAAGTTCTGTGGAGAATTTGCCCAATGGATGATTCTCCCTATTGGTCAGTGTGGGAGATGTGGTGCAATGTAAATTTTCTACACTGAGAGACAATCATGTCCTGGGTCTGACGCATTTCTTGGAGCTGTCAGTGACATAGAGAAGAGCTGTCACTTAGCAGTAGAGCAGATTCTGTGCACGTCAAAGGCTGCAGGTCCAACTTCCTTGCGTCTTCAGGTGAAGACAACCCCACACACCCACTTGAAACCCTGACAAGCCACTGCCAATCTGTGTAGATGTTAATGAGCTAGATGAACCCAATGGTCTATGATTCGGAATAAATAAGCTTTCTGTGTTCCTAAATTGTACGTGACACAAAGCAAGGTATCACGTTTAAGTAAGGTAACAGTGATTATGTGAAATGAATACATACGCTTTAAAATCCTTGTAATAGACTGAAGGCTGGCAAAGAAAAGTTACAGGAGCTTTGTATGTCAATCCAGCTTCAGGTTGGAACGTAAACAGTGATCAACAGTCTAGCACAGAACAGGGTTGTGATAACTTCCTGTTTCTCTTTCCCTTTACACAGGGCACTGTGATCTGCTAGGCAGTTATCCTGTGGGGCTTGTACAGGAGAGCACAGTGTTTCCATTCATTTCCGTGGAAACTGCACACAAATACCTGGTGGATTGTGCCTGTCCCATTTTCTCTAGTGAGGCCAGGCCTGTCCAAGCAACAGCTGCAAATGTTACTAGTATTTTCGGGGTGGGGTGGGGGAAAGCACCCTAAAAAACACAACTATTGCACTATTTTAAATAGTTATTTTGCCAAAACTATGAAGAGTTTTGATGGAAAATATATATAAAAAATATTTTTTTTTCCTGCTAATATATCACTCTCTGAAAAGTGAAGTCATAGGAGCAACTGATTTTTTTATTATTATTAAATTTGGGGAAAACGGGAGAACTCAAGGGATATAGATTTAAATGCCTTTTAGGTTTTATTTGGAACAAAAGACACTTTTTATGTGGAAAATACATATTTTGATGAAATATTAATGTTTTGAAAGATGTTCTCTAGCCCTGTGCTACTAATAAAGTGTTGTCTGCAATTTTGCAGGGGAATTAATGGCCAGTGTGTGTTTTTTGGTTAACAATGGCCACTATGGTCAGGGGAGTTTGTGAGTGCGTAGGGAGCTTTTACAGTTTTAACAGTGAGTAGATGGAAGAAATCTCTCTGTTTTAGGGAACGGAGAACAAGAACGTAACAACTTGGGGGTTTGATTGCACAGGGATGTAGAGTGGGCTGTCGATCGCTTCTGTCTTTATCGCCCAATGCTTAGACACTGGAGTAGGGTGGAGCCAGTGAAGTTAATTGCACAAGGAAGGAAATCTCTGGAAAGGGCTAAAATGTAAGGTATTTTATTCAAACCAGCTGATTCCTAGGTTTTTGTTTGTTTGAATCATTAGCAAGGCATCTATGAATTTCAAAAAGTGCTAGAGGCTGATTCAAATAAATGTACTTGTCTTTTATGTGTTGAAAAGGAGACTGGTCATTGTGTCTTCATCCCAGTGTATTTTGCTACAACCTTTAACCCAGTGTTTTTCAACCACTGTTCCGCGGCACACTAATGTGCCGCAAGATGTTGCCTGGTGTGCCGTGGGAAAAATTGAAAAATTCGAAAGATTTTTTTAAAAAGTCAAATTTTCGCCCACTAGGCGGGCGCCGGACTGTGTCCACCCTATTTTCCATCTGTCCTGGGTGGAGGTCAGATCGGATGGGATCGGATGAGAGCGGACAGGCGGTCCGCTCTCATCCGATTTCCCATAGAGAGCAGCGGGGCTCTGACATCTCCCTCTCCGCACACAGTGGTGGTGTGCCTCGTGATTTTTTTCATGAAACAAGTGTGCCTTTGCCCAAAAAAGGTTGAAAAACACTGCTTTAACCTTTCAAACTGGGAGCACAAAGTTAATCTTAACTGATCTGCATAGTGCTTCCTGACTACAGTGGTGCCTCGCAAGACGAAATTAATTCGTTCCGCAAGTCTCTTCGTCTTGCGAGTTTTTCGTCTTGCGATGCACGGTTTCCCATAGGAATGCATTGAAAATCAATTAATGCGTTCCTAGGGAAACTGCCTTCAGACCAGGTCCGGGGACTGTCCCCGGACCTCTTCTGAAGGCTGGGGGGGGGGGAACAAGGGCTTTTCTGCCCACCCCCAGCATTTTAAAAAACCCCGGGACAGCGGAGGACTTCTCCGCTGTCCGGGCGATCTTAAAATGCTGGCGGGCGGCGGTTTAAAATCGCCCCGGGACAGCGGAGGACTTCTCCGCTGTCCGGGGCGATTTAAAAGCCCCTGGGAAGGCAGGCAGGGGGGACAAAGACTTTCGCCCCCCGCCCGCCTTCAGAAGGCGTTCCCACCCTGCCGCCCGACTTCGGAGCATCGTTCCGAAGCCCACCGGCGGCAGGAGGAGGTGTTCCCGCCCCACCGCCCGGCTTCGGAGGAGGTCCGAGGACAGTGGGGAAGACGCGCTGCGCTTCCCCGCTGTCCCGGATATTTCCCTATGGGCTGTCGTCTTGCGAAGCAAGCCCATAGGGAAATTCGTCTTGCGAAGCGCCTCCAAAACGGAAAACCCTTTCGTCTAGCGGGTTTTCCGTCTTGCGAGGCGTTCGTCTTGCGAGGTACCACTGTATTCATTTTAAGGCTCTCCCATACTCCCATGCCTCGTTACCACTGACTGATGATGATGTAGTGCCTCTGTTGGGGGGACATGCCGCACTCCTTCTGTCCACTTTGGGTCCCCACCCTTCACTCAGCTCTCATCTGTGGCTCCTAGAAGCTGTCAGCACGCGGCAGCTTCTTGTATTCAACAAAACACAAAGGTGTGGGAGGATGCAATGAACAAACACATCCAATCCGGCTAGCAGTCAGTGTGAAAGGGAACACGGGTATCTACAAGCAGTTGAGGTGCTTCCAGTGTGGATGATGGCATTTACCCAGGAAACCTCCAAAGAACCAAATCACGTTGCTCCTACAGGTACTCCCTGACACCCTGCTTTCCCTTGCCCCATGCAAGTGAATGGGAGAAGATGCTGTAAAACACACTCAAGGACATAGGAAGCTGCCTTATGCTTGGTCAGACCTGTGGTCCACCTAGCTCAGTATTGACACTGACGACGGCAAACAGCTCTCCAGTGTTTCAGGTAGAGGACGTTCCCAGCCCTACTTAGAGATGCCAGAGATTGAACCAGGAAACATGCTTGCAAAGCAGATGCTCTCCCACAAAGCCATGCCCATCCCTGGCCCTAATGATCTGCAGTGAGGCAGTTATGCCTGCCTTCTCCTTGAGGACGAGTAGCTGAATCCCTCTCGATTTTTTTCCATCCCAGGCAGCTGCCTATCCTCTCAACTAAGCTGGTCCTACTTGCATATGTAGGTGAGAGTGTTGGATCACTCCAAGGAAAGGAGTAACCTATGGGAAGGATCTTGCAAGCTTTGCAACTCCACTTAATAAGGCAAAGTGGCAGGTGATGGTAAAACTCACTCTATCGCTGACTCCTGCTGCTTGGGTTACTTGGACAAATAGTTTGGCCTTTGGAAGCAGAGGTCCATGGCCTCACTCAGCAGAAAGGGCCTAAGCGTAGCAGAGCTGTCTTACTGCATTTTGGAATAAGCAGGATTATGCATGCCATCAAAAGCACCCTCATCTCCAAGACCATTTAAGTCTAAGGTCTAAAATGACCCAAGTTATACAACTGCAAAACAAACAAGGGCCCATACATATCTTGGCTTAATGTAGATTGTGAACCCCTTGTGCCTCCTTTAGTTCCCCCCTTCACCAATGGGGTGTTCTCCAACTACTGCTGTTTCACACTTTCTCCTTCCTGAATAGAGAGATTCCCTGTGCTTTGAAAACATGAATGAGAGCGAGCTACATAAGTTGAATCTCCGGATTTCCAATTAGGAACAAAGCAGTAAGTCCTCCTCAAAAGATCAACAGATGCAAAAGTGGGATTGCCTGTGACTGCCATGTTAGCATCGTGAGCACAAATAATCATGAATGCACTATGAGAAGGGTATATGGAGGGCCCTATTCCCACTCCATCCTGGACACATTGCTGTTACCTGTTCTGAATTAAGCACAACGCGGCCACCAGAGGGTGCTCGGAAATCAAGTTTTTCAGCTTGGAAAAGGTGAATGTGGCCAAATTGCACCTAGGGTCTTCCCTTGGCTCTTACATTCAGAAGGGATATTTCCATCCAGTTCTGCTGTTCTGTGCATAGAGCCAACTTCTAGGGGCCAAGGGGGCTTCGGCCCTCTATTAACATATTTGAGTGGGCTACCCCCCCCCAAGTTGATGGGCATTGCCATTCAAATGGTGTGTGTGCTCAATGGGTTCAGTTATGTGGTGTAAGGCTTACCTGGTCCCCCCAGTATTTGTATTCAAGTTGGCACCCCTGATTCTGTGTGAGTAAAAATCCCACATTAAGCCCCATCTGAAATCGTCCCATTGGAGAGTGTAAAGTATGCCTGCATACTCCGAAAAGAGGTTAGGATGGATTTGCAGGTAGGCCTCCAAATCACGAATCTGTCCCCTTAAAAGGAAAAGCCAACTCTGGCCCTTTGGCAGGATTCTACCCATCCATTACCCCTTTGTTCAACAGCTGTGGAACAGAGCAATTCAACAGATGGAAGTTTCCACATCACTGCAGGGGAAAGGCTTGTCTGTTCAACTGTCTCCTTTCCTGCAACTGTTTAAAGTAGGGGTGGGAACCTGTGGCCCGCCATGTGTTGCTGGACTACAACTCCCACCATTCCTGGCCAAGCTGGCTGGGGCTGATGGGGTTTAGAGTCCCACACAGTCTGGAGGGCCACACCTGGTTTAAAGTGCAGGAAATGTGCCCTGGGTGGGGAGTGTTAATCCCCTTTAATCTATTTGCCTAGGAACTTGCGGGGGGGGGGGGATCTCCCAATAAACATAACTTCTTTTCCTGACCTATTCCCCTGCTCTTCCTTCTCTTGCACAGCATTCATTTCGCTTTATTATCATTTCAATGCGTCCGTCAGCGTTGCACAGAAGCAGGGCCACTTGCAGCACTGTTTTGAGAGATCTGATCCTCTGCATATAGAAGCTAGAATCAGCCTACGGCTTTATATGGCTCAATTCCCAAACTTGACTCACATTCACACCAGACATTTAAAGCAGTATCATACCACTTTATAGCAGTCATGGCTTCCCCAAATAGTAGTTTCTTAAGGTTGCGGGCCTACAATTTCCAGTACCCTTACCAACTACAGTTCCAAGATTCTCTTTGACCGTATAAGAGTGCTTTAAACATATGGTGTGGGTGTGACTTTACTTTTCAACTTTAAGGCTGATCCAGAGAATGTATCTGAAGCAATGAGACAGAGGCCTGGGAAAGCACAGTGCCTTTTCTCTGCACAACGGAACCATAACCTGACCCCAGAGGCGTGGGGGTGGGAGAGCTTTTCAGCTCAAAGTCTGTGGCTTTCAGGCTGATCTGAGACTTGGGACTTCTCCTTTTAGTACTGCCCGTTCCAAAATGCCTCTTAAGCTGACTGTGTTCTGCTTTGGGTTAGGAGAAATAGGAACGATTGTGTATCTGCGTGTGTGTTTAAAAGATGAAGCACAAGGAAGCGGGATTATCTCTTTTGCTTTGTGGCTACGAATGAATCTCCTTTAATCCCCATTAAGAGATTTGTGTGTGTGATTGGAGGCCGACTTTCCGTTTTGATTTTCTTTTTTTTAAAAAAAATATTTTGCAGTACTGTATAACTTTGGTTCCTGGCAAAGCCTCTTTGAATATGGAGTCACTTCCATGGCTGGCTGGGACCAGCTGGTTTCCGTGGACACATGCAGGCTTCAAGCGAAGAGGCTAGGCCTTCCTGTGGAGGGAACCTACTGTGGGGACAGCTGCTGCCCAGAGATGGGGAGGACGGGGGCTCCTAGCATTTGGAGCTGAATGCTGGAAGAAACTGAACCAAGGCAGAATCCCCGGTGAAGGAGCACAGTTTCCCTTGTTTACAGTCACATGGAAGCTCTGCATTTAAGAAAACCAGAAAGCTAATACTCACTACAGGAAATAAACACATTGATGGGAAAGATCCCTGAAGTGGAGATGATCCTGCATCTCAAGAGAAGAGAGCGCCAAAGTAAGCCTGCTCTCAAGAGAGGAATGAAGGAATAGGAGGGAAGCAGGAAGTGAGGAAGCAATCCTGAGAGTATCAAGCTAACACTGAATTAAGGGCCATGCAGGTAAGCACAAGAAGGGCAGTCTAGGAAGCTTGGAGGTACCCTTTCTCGTGCAGATAAGTCAGCCTACAGTGCAATCTGAGTTGCACAAGGACAGCATCCAGTGCTTTAGCTGTTTTCTTCCACTTGACAGCTTCTTCCCTTGCCAAGGTTTCAACTTCTTCCCATGATGTTGGTTTGGGAATGTCATCTTCCCTTGCAAAGTGATGCTGGCATGCTTCTGGGCAAGCTGAGCATCCTCGTGCAAGCTCTGCTGCCCCTTCCGGCTGTGCATCTTGCTCTGGAACTTCACCCACCTCACCTCCCAGCATTGCCACAGCCTTTGTTGCCCTCCATGCTGCAAACCAGAACATCTGGTCCACCTTATTTGATAGCCTCTTGCTGAAAGGGTGTTCCTTCCGGTTGGTGTGAGCTCTCACTGATTTTCTCCATCTTGGAGTGGAGAACTCAGTATCCCATTGTGTTTTTTGTGTGGAGTATCCTGCTAGCGTTCCTTCTAATGCAGAAACATCAACCTATAGTGGAAGCTGAGTTGCATCCTGACACTTCCAACAGGGGCAACCACAGTGCAGCCAGGAATCCTAGATCTGAAAGTGCCTCTCCGTCTAGGTGGGCAGACTTCAGACTTCTCAGATCCGCTCTGGGTTGTTGCTGTTTTACTCAGGTGATTGATAGGTGACTTCGGGTGATGCCTGAAGTGGGCGTGGTTTAGAGAAAGGCCAAACTAGAACCCAAGATTCACCCACAGGCTGGAAGCCCTGCCCACTACCTCGGATGCAAATTATGGTCATGTGCAAAGTGTGTTTCTCCAATTTGCCTGCCCCATCCAGCTCTAGGTGCATCTGGAATTAGGGGGCAAGCAGAGTTTTAGGCTCAGAGGAAGCTTCCTTTCCATGCAGGGCCACACCATTTATCCAAAGTCCAGGGTTTAGGTTTCAAACAGCTGGGTCATTTTAGATTCTGGCCTTAATGGTCTCAAATGGCAATGTATATTCCTTTACTTAAAATGGTCTTTAGATGATGCCGTGTGTTGTTTTGCTTCAAATTGTGGAAAGCCAGCAGCCGTGCTTGCTCATTCTGCTGGATGCAGCCTGGATTTCTGCCCCAAAGCCCTGCCTCGCTGCCAGTGCCAGTAGATTAACGCGGAATTGGAGGCTGGCGTCTCTAAGCACTTTCCTTTGGGCCTCCCAGCACCTCGTCAGAAATTCATCACTCCCATCTGTTCCTAGTCATAATTTCACATCTCCAGTGTGCTAGGTTCTGTACAAAATGTGCCATTGTTTAGGACCATCTTGTTGCCAGCAGTGAATCGTGCAGGATATGCACAGCTTCAGTGTTGTTTTCGAAAGGATGCTGTGGATGTACTGCTGTGCTGTTGTGCAGCAAAGCAGAGAAATAGCTTTCGTCCTAGCTAGCCTGTTGTTGGGGACAATGAGCATTTAAAGGGCAATTAGGGTATCCTTTTTGGCCCAAGCTGCATCGAAACATTCCTGGAGTTCACACTCACCTGCAGAATGAAAGAAGGATGGCAAAACGAAGACCAGTTTTCTTGGCAAGGGGTGCTGTGAGGAGAGCTAAAGGGCAACAGCTGAAGAGCTGGTTCAAGTATCCTGCTGAACTGATGATGTTACTTTAAGACTAGTACTGTCTACCTCAGTCTGAACCATGGTAAGACCTGTTCTAGGCTGCCCATTTGTGAAGAAACAAATGATTACAAAACAAAAGCCTTCCTGCAAACAAAAAATCATCTTGCAAATGCTACCATGAACTTAATCATTAATGTAATGGATACTGAAAACAACAACAATAATAAATGTACTGTGGTGCATTTAAAAGGCTACTTAATCATCATTATGATAACAAAATAAAAAAATTCCTTCCAGTAGCACCTTAGAGACCAACTAAGTTAGTTATTGGTATGAGCTTTCGTGTGCATGCACACTTCTTCAGATACTTCCAGATACTGGAAGGAATTTTTTTATTTTGTTTCAACAGGCTACCTACCTGTCATTATAATGATATTATTATTACTGATAATGATAACACTGTCATTGTGGCACATAAGGAGATTTATCTTGTATAGGCAACCATGAATTTTAACAATTGTTATTTAATATTTTATCGCATAAACCTTTAAAAAGGCAAAGTCTTTCTGCAAAGGAAACTTTTTCTTGAAAAGACTACCAGGAACTTCATTAATTTCCATACCAACATCCCTTCCCTCTGCTCAATAAATGGGGACCAGAAAACAATATGGAAAATGGGCAATAATCTCTTCCCTACCAACAATATCATCCCATCCTCTGCCCTTTTCTGCATGGACATGCAAGTAGACACTGGCCTTCGTGCTTTGATGCCAGCAGCTGGTGCTCAGCAGGGCCAGGTAGGGGGTTCCTTCTGCTCCACACTAATTGCTACCCCACTACTAAGGCCAGCATCTTTCACGAGTGCTGGTCTGGGTAGCAGGAGCCTTGCAAAGCTGCACTGCCAATTATAGAGCACCCAACCTTCAGGATCTCATTAACGCTGCTCTAGCTCTCTGAATGATCAATGGAGAGTCAGGGATAGCAGCCCTTCTAAGCCAGGTGCAGAGTGGGGCGGGGGGCGGGCGTGTTAGCTGCAACAGGCAATTTTTTCATCCTGAAATTGCTGGGAACCAGCTGCTCTGGAAAACAATTGGATCATTCTGGATTAGATGAGGCAGTTATTGGGGGATGATCACAGCAGCTTCTGACATCCAGTCTAGGAGTCAGTGCTGAGTTCTAACATGTTGACAACGAAACAATGTCCCCTTGCTGTGAACCAGAGTGGTTTTTTTTAATAATAAAATTTACACCATTTTGATGAAATTGCAGGCAAGAACATGGCACCAGATTTGGCCTCTTGTCCCAATCAGCTATTTTGAGTTGGTTCATGGTGAGCTTGCCTCTGCCATGTACTTTTGACCTCTAAGCTACTTGCCTGAAAGATTAATTTGTCACCTCAACTTTTCTCCGAAGAGCTCTAGGCAGCATATGAAGGGTTAATTTAATTTATCACAACAGCCCAGTGAGGTAGGTTAGGCTGAGAGAGATTAACTTTTTTAACCATCACATCGGGACAAGGATTTGAAGTGAGGTCTTCCCACTCCCAATCAAACACTCAATATTATCCTACTCTAGATTCTTGTAGAGAGTTGTCTGTTACACTGGGCTGCCTGGTTACCTGTGGTAAGTAAGAGCGACCAATATAAGAAGTTGGGGGGGGGGTTGGCACACTACAAAGTAATATGTTGATGGTCTTTTTTTCTTGTAGGTCACTGGTGCACTCTAAGTGGCTGACATTAGGATGCCTCAGTAAGTAGACTGCTAACATTTTATGGTCTAGTAACTGGATTTATTTCCAAGTTTGTTCCTTCTGGTAACAGTTAAGTGATTTATGACATTGGAATGGTTATTATAAAAGAGTGTCTTTCCCATAAATGGTATGTAGCTTGTAAAAATAACAACAACACACATAGAAATAAACTTCCAGAATCAACAAGTGCATAAAATCCTGAAAGCAAATTTCCATGTCACACAGAATTCTTTCTTGGGCTTGACCCAATGGATGGATTGGAGATGGAATGGAAACACGGACACATTGGTATAAAAAGGGTAAGAGAGAATCAATAGTTATGCTTAGTTTCAGTGGTTCATTTAGGTAAATTTGGGTGCTGGACTTACCCATGGTCTCACTGGTGGTGGTGAGGAGGCCTTTAAGAGAGTGATATGCATTGCTTCACCTACTTCAGAATATAGCAAAACCAGTTGGCTTCATGTTTATTCTGCTGGACATCTGCCCCAAATCCTGCTCTTACCTGTTTGAATGCCGCTTCTTGGCACCGGGAACAAAATTCAGTAGCAGCCACAGTCAAAAAACAACCAGCTATGACAAAGCAGTGAGTATTTTTTTTTAAAAAAAGGCCTGGAGAACAGAAAATTATTAGCCTGGCACTGAAAAGGGTAATGGAGGCACCTGACAAGCTTTTCTAGAGAGAGCACTGCACTATCAGGGAGCCACCACTGAAGAGGCCTTCTCCTTGTAGGCACCTTCCAAACTTGAGGTTGAAGAGTCAAGTGCAAAAGGGCCTCCATTGACAACCCCAAAGGGATATTTTAACCCTCAAACTGTTGTCATATTCTCAATATAATACCCCCACCAAATAAATTGCTATTTGTCCCCGGGGGGGGGGGAGTGAAGGTACCCATCCCATCTTCTGCCATTAGGCAGTCAGCGGCTCTGGGGCATGAAAGGGCCATTAAAAAACGTACAAGAAAAGAACACCCACATAAACCTTTCTCCAGTACCACCATTCTAATCTGATTCACAACCTATTGCAGTAAATATTTTTTAAATGAAAAAATAAGCATGGTGGATTCTGATCGTAGATCTCCCACATCTCATCTTGTTTGACCCTCAGCCTAATTTACATCACCCTGTGGTAAGCACAGGGAAGGAAAAATCAGGCACATTCGCTATCCAGTAAGGGTGGGATAGATGTACAGTGGTACCTCAGGTTAAGTACTTAATTCGTTCCGGAGGTCCGTTCTTAACCTGAAACTGTTCTTAACCTGAAGCACTTTAGCTAATGGGGCCTTCTGCTGCCGCTGCGCCACCGGAGCACAATTTCTGTCCTTAACCTGAAGCACTATTTCTAGGTTAGTGGAGTCTGTAACCTGAAGCGTATGTAATCTGAGGTACCACTGTATAATATATAAATAGGGTCTCAAAGCCCGCTTGGTAACAGTCCTGTGACCAGGAGGACCTGATGGTTAGATAGGGTCAAATGCATAATGGGTTGGGGTGGCTGGATTCAGTTAGGTAATGTTAGGCTGTGGACTTCATGGCATTGGGTGAGGGGATCTTACGGTGCTAAATACTTCAGTGCACGCACACACCATACATTTAAAGCGTATTTCCCGCCCTCAACGAGCTACCTGGGAGCTGTAGTCTGCCCCCTCACAGAGCTACAATTCCCAACGCTCTCTGCAAACTACAGTTCCCTGGATCCTTTGGGCGGTGGGCTTTAACTGTGTGCTGTGTTGATGCAGCCGTTTTTGAAAACGTGGCGAGGTCCTGCTGAGTGGGAGCTGCCCTTTTCCCGCCAAGCCCCGTTCTGATGGCAACTCGAGGGCGGGGGGGGGGCTGCGCCTTCGAGGAGGCTTATCCACGCAGGCACTGAAGCCATAACAATCACGGGCAGGCGGCTGAACGTGTGAACGGAGAAAAGCCCTGCATTTGCGTCCCTTGCATTAACCCTGCCGCCGCGGGATCCAACAGGCGGGGGTGCCGAGCAGCCCTCCGGGGGTGAGCTCCAGGCCCTCCCGAGCGCAGCACGCGCAGGGGCGAATTCTCTCCTTTGATTGCAGCGCCGGCAAGAGGAAAAAAAGGTTCCGGGGCTCCAAAGAGCGCCTTGGCGGGAGGAGGGGCGCGGGGAGGAGGAGCCAGGGGGGCGCGCGGTTGCGCGGGTCTCTCGCTCGTGGGGCCGCGCAGCGGTTTGGGGTAGGGGCTGTGCTGCGCCTGGCCCCGCCCCAGCCGTCCCACCATCCCTCCACCCCCGGCGGCGGCAGCGGCAGCGTCTGCTCGCTCGCTCGCTGGCTGTGTCCGTCCTTCCTTCCTTCCCCGGCAAAGGGGAGCCGGCATTGCCAAGCCGTGGGTCAGGGGCGCGCGCCAAAAGGCGTGCAAGCGCCGCTGGGGCAGGAGCTGAGGACCCCGTCTGGGCCGGGCCGGTGCGGCTGCTGGGAGCCCCGCGGGGGGATGGCGGACGGAGCCCCCGGTGGTCCCCCCTCGGGCTCGCCCCGGCCCGGGCCCCCCCGCGCCCCGCAAAAAGAAGAAGGACCTGCAGCCGCCGCCGCTACAGCCGCAGGAGCTCCCGGCGACCTGAGTCCGCTGCGCTCCGGTTCCGGAGGCTCCGCTTGCAGCAGCCGCGACAACTCGGCCGAGAGGGACCCCCCCGGCCTGGCCAGGACCGCCCCCGCCGCCGGCATCATGAAGGTGGGTGCTGCTCGCTCGACTTCCACCCTCCTTGTACCGCCCTCCGACTCCCTTGGCACGTGTGTGTAAGGTTCGTTCCCCCCACCCCATTTAATCTGGAATCCCCGCAGGGATTTCCCAGCTCCCCCTCCTTAAGGACATCCTTACTGAGCCCCATAACAGCGGCAGCTAATCACCTCTTTTCTCCTGTCGCCGCCACCGCGTGCCACCATTTCTGTCCTCATCTGACCTTCTAAATCTAACCTAGGGATCCAGGAGAGATTCCAAACGCAGCAGCTTTGCCTTGCCCTCTCCGCGCCGAGAGCGCCCCCGCTTCAGTGCCACCCCCTTCCAACTTCATCCCTTTTCAGAAACAACAGGTGCTGGGGTTCCTGCTTGGGGTTTTTCACTGGCAACAGAGAAAGGCACTCTGCATATACCCAGAGGTGCTCTGATCTTCATTGTAGTTTGAGATCTTCAAAGCTGAGATGTGTGACGTTGAAAACTGATTCAGGGGTTCAGAGTAAGCTGCTCTCCTCTGGAGACGCCCCCCCCATACTCTATCAGCCTGGTCAGCCTTCACCGTTGTAAATCCACACTGAAGTTGGAGCTTCTGACCTTTGTCAACGGCTCCCCCAAAAGGAAACATTTGAGCCCCTATACCAGCAACAACAAAAACAGCTTTCCAACTCTATACATGCGAATCTTTTTTTTGCTTTCATAAGGAGGCATATTCAAAACTCACTTTATGCAGACCCACTTGGTACAAAGCGCTAAGACAAACCAAGGATTAGTAAGAATGAGTGAACATGCAGGTTCTCAGAGCAAAGAGCACAGCTGCTGCCACTGTTCTACCTGGGTATGCATGGGTATTTCTGGAATGTGTGACTCGGTTCCACGGAATAACTTCATGTCTGAAGCAACATGCATATTGCATCTACAGTGTCCTCATAGGTAGTGGTCCATCTGCACAGGCAGGTCATTTCTAAAATGTTGCAGCCATAAAATGTATATGGATGTAAAAGGTAAAGGGACCCCTGACCATTAGGTCCAGTCGCAGACGACTCTGGGGTTGCGGTGCTCATCTCGCTTTACTGGCCGAGGGAGCCAGCATGACTAAGCTGCTTCTGGCGAACCAGAGCAGCGCACGGAAATGCCGTTTACCTTCCTGCCGGAGTGGTACCTATTTATCTACTTGCACTTTGACGTGCTTTCAAACTGCTAGGTTGGCAGGAGCAGGGATCGAGCAATGGGAACTCACCCTGTCGCGGGGATTTGAACCGCCACCTTCTGATCGGCAAGTCCTAGGCTCTGTGGTTTAAGCCACAGTGCCACCTTCGTCCCGTTTATGGATGAGAGAGGGCCAAAAGTGGCACAAATGGTAGATTTCCTCCCAACTTTGGTCTGCTTCATTCATTCCCCTACATCACTTGGTTACTGCATGCTTGTATTTAACAACTTGCTCAGTAGCCGTAGGCCAGCCTTCCCCAATCTGGTGCCCTCCATATGATGTGTACTACAACTCCCTTCAGTCCGAGTGGGAACTACAGTGCTAACAGCTATGGGAGGTCAGTCTTATGGGGTACCCGGGACAGCTAGTCATCTTGCTTGTGGATGACAGTCTCTTTTTCCTCATCTGCAGGGGGGCTCCTGGCTGGGTTTCCAAATGCAAGTAACAAAAGGGGCAGTGTTAGAAACTCAGATATATAAGCTAATAGCGGTTTGCAACACATTAAAACCTCAAATAAAACAATCCAGACTAAAAACAAAATTCAAGCTTTAAAAAAAAGGTCCTTCTCTAAGTGACATTTTGCTTTCCTCATATTTATTTACCTACTTGATTTATAGAGCTTTCCCATAGCAGAAGAACTCTGGGAAGCCAGTGTGGTGTAGTGGTTAGAGCAGGGGTCAGCAAACATTTTCAGCAGGGGGCTCAGCAGCACTGTCCCTCAGACCTTGTGGGGGGCCGGACTATATATATATATTTGGGGGGGGAATGAACAAATTCCTATGCCCCACAAATAACCCAGAGATGCATTTTAAATAAAAGGACACATTCTACTCATGTAAAAACACGCTGATTTCCAGACCATCCGCGGGCCGGATTTAGAAGGCAATTGAGCCGGATCTGGCCCACAGGCCTTAGGTTGCCATGGGTTAGAGTGTCAGGCGAAGACCTGGGAGAACAAGGTTCAAATCCCCACTCAGTCATGAATCTCACTGGGTGACCTTGGACCAGTCACTGCCTGTTAGCTTAACCTACCTCACAGGGTCATTGTAGGGATTAACTGGGGGGGGGGGTAAACTATGTACTCCATGGAGAAAAAGGTGAGATATAAATGCAATAAATAATCTCTTCTGCTTACTCTCTTAAGAAAGCTGGAGGGGTTAGCCAGATGGAGACGTCAGTCACCAACCTGGCCTCCAGAGATCTCCATGTGGTCGCAGTTGAACCTGTGCCAGTCGCAAAATGCTCCTGGTGCCTGGCTGATTTCTAAGACTGAAAAAGGGGAGCCTAATCAGTATTTCTAAGCAGAGCCTCTTCCCACTGGAACATAGGAATCTGCCGTATTCTGAGTCAGACCCCAGCTCTGCGCTGTCTGGCAGCGGCTCTCTAAGGTGTCAGGCAGTATTCTCTCTCTGCCCTACCTGGAGATGCCAGGCTTTGAACCAGGGACCTTCTGCATCCAAGGCAGACGCCATACCTCTAAGCTACGGCCTTTCCCTAAAGAGCCTGCAGTAGTAACTTCCCACCCCCCGCCCCTAGTTCTGGTTGAAGTTCGTACGAAAATCCTAGGAAGGTGTCTCTGACATTTCCACAACGGACATAAAGGTCCAGTCCAGGTATAGGCAAACTTGGCCCTCCAGATGTTTTGGGACTACAACTCCCATCATCCCTAGCTAACAGGACTGGTGGTCAGGGATGATGGGAGTTGTAGTCCAAAAACATCTGGAGGGCCGAGTTTGCCTGTGCCTGGCCCAGTCCCTGTTGCAAACCAAGGCTGGCCAGATCACTGTGTCACATTGGCCGCAACATTTGCATGTCAACGAAGCTCCCGCTTGTCAGTTGAGCTCGGTTGTTCTCTACTATTGGCTGTGCACATGACATATATTCAAAGCACATTTAAAGCCCTCTCCGCCTGTCCAAAACAGAAGAAGAAACCTGGGAAATGGAAGCTTGTCAAGGGAGCTGTGAATGGCAACTCTTTTTGAAGGGTAATTACAGTTCCTAGGATTCTTTGGAAGCAGGGAGGGAATATGCTTTAAGTTCATGGCGCATATGTAGCTACAAGCGGCGCCAGCTCTTTCACTCCCTTCCCCGGCTGAGTTCCTTCACCAGGCTGAGATCCTTGAACTGGAGCAAGCAGAAAGGTACACACACAGCAGATAGTTGCTGATCGCTCCTGCAAATGAGCCAAGCCTCATGTTGCACGGGGCGGGGCAAGGGGAGAGCCAATAAGCTTGTCAGTGCATGTATCCTTGGAAGGATGTTGCTGTCATCTCCCCCACCCCTCCATCATCGCCTGCTGTGAAGGGGTTCTCGGGTTCCCTTGGGTTATTTATGTCTTGTTTACCAGAATCCAAATGGCCAAGGCCATTCCTTGGCCTGGAGGATCCAAGGAAACAGAATCACGTGGTCACTTGTTCGGCTGTGACGTGACCTTCCTTGTGCTGCTGCTTTCGTGACGGAAATATTTGGGGGCCCTCTGGAAATGGCAACTTCCTTGGGCGTTAGAGAAGGCGAAGGGTAGGAAGATTAAGGGCGGTAGGGCCACAGATGCCACGTGGATTGTTGTTGTTTTTTTAATAGCCAGTTGGGCCGCTCCATATGAAAAGCTTAATTTGAGATGGCTGAATTTGAGCGGCTGCTCATGGTGGCTACGTTCTCTGAATGCCTGTTGCTGGGAATGCTGGACGAAGACAGCGCTCACCTGCCGGCTGCATTTGCAGGGTTATGAACAGTTGAATCTAGTTATAGTTTTATTTTTTATTTATTAAATTTGTATGCCGCCCTTCATCCGAAGAACACATTGTAGTTCACAGCATGGAAGTACAAAATGAGAACATAAATAGCAAAACGAAAACAAACCAATAACCTTCTCCATGAGAAGCCTGGAGGGTGGCAACCCTAGAATGGGCCTTTTCTGCAGTGGCTCCCTGTTTGTGGAATGCTCCCCCCAGGGAGGTTTGGCTGTTGCCTTCATTATATACCTTTAGGCACCAGGCGAAAACATTCTTCTACCATGCCTTTGGCTGATTGACATCCAATGCCCTTTTAAATGAGTTGTGGGATTTGTTTTTGTTCTTATTTTTATTATGTACTTTGCGTTGTGAACTGCCCTACGGATGCAGGGCAGTACAGTGGTACCTCGGGTTACAGACGCTTCAGGTTACAGACTCTGCTAACCCAGAAATAGTACCTCAGGTTAAGAACTTTACCTCAGGATGAGAACAGAAATTGTGTGGTGGTGATGCAGCGGCAGTGGGAAGCCCCATTAGCTAAAGTGGTACCTCAGGTTAAGAACAGTTTCAGGTTAAGAACGGACCTCCAGAACGAATTAAGTTCTTAACCCGAGGTACCACTGTATACAAATTTAATTAATTAATAACACCAATCCCTCTTCCACAAACACATTTAAAGCCTAGTTATAGAGAAATGTTTTCACTTACAAATGTTTTGTAATGAAGGCACCAGGCAAACTTCTCTGGGGAGAGCATTTCTTAATTCAGCATTGCTCCTGGGCATTGTGGGAAATTTGAAAGGAATCTCGTTGCAGCTGCTGGCACTGCTTAGAGTTCTGGGTTGGACTTTCCCCCCTCCTAAAGGGATCCCCAATGCAGTTGTCAATTATGGGCTCTGCCCTAATGCCAGCCCTGAGAAGGCGCCTCTCTCAGCACAAAAGTAACTATAGTTGGCCAGCCTACATGCACCTGAGATTGGTGGGAGAACTTTCAAGTCAAGCAGCGTGTGGCTTTCAGGCACACTTGAGTCCCAGCACCTCTCATCTTGGGATGGGGCAAAAGCGCTCCATGTTATATTGTGGTGCCAGTCCTCACGTAGCCAAAACTCATGCCCAAGGGGGAAGTGCCAGCAGGCTTGGGGTGTGGGGACCTCAATTTATGCAGAAGTGCATACAAAATATTTAGGGAGAAAAACTCTTGAGTGGTGGTGAGACCCCAAAGCAGCTAAGCCTTTTTTAAGGGAAAAAGGGGAGGATGACATAGCTGGCTGGAAGGTCAGGAGAACGTTACCCCATAATGTTTTGTTGCAGGACTCACCTGACGTTATTTTTTCACATGTTCCAGGATTGGGTTTTGGCTCTGAAAATGGGTTCTGAGAATGAGCTTTTTGGGAGGTGGGATCCTGGCTGCACCCCATCTCCCCTTAGTAGTCTGCATGCCTATGGAAGGGAACCCATAAGGTCTGTGTCTTTAATCCTCAACGATGAGATGCTGTTGGTGTGAACAAGTCTAATGTTATAGCTATCTACTGAGTCGGATGGTTCTACGTAGTGTGTTGTATTTTCCTGCTCAACACTTTGGGGGCCTAGACCAAAAAGCAGCATAGAAAGAAACTGTTGGTGATAGTTCATGTAGCCCAGTCTTGAAACTGAAATAAATGGGGGGTGAGGTTGAGAATGCTCTCGAGCAAATTTTCTTTATCCAGACTTTTTATGTGGGGGGTGGGCAGGAAGGGGAAGAAAATAAGTATATATGTTCTAATCGAAGATGTATGCATTGCAGCATTTACAATTATGCTTTTGAGAAGTCTTGTGGCAGGGAAGAAAAAAATAATTTGTGCAAAGTATTGAAATTGCCTAAGGTAAGCAGGGCTCCCCCTGCCCCCCAGCCAGAACTCAGTTCCCGCACCTCTCAGGTGGGCACCATTGCCATTATAAGAGAACAAGGGATGGTGAGTTTCAGCACCTCTTTTTCTAGAAAAATAGCACTGCAGTTACAAGGGTGGCCGAATACACAAGGGCAGGCATGTCCAAAGTCCGTTTCGGGGACCTAATCCTTGGCCTGCTGGTCAATTTAATCCAGCCTCCATGGCAGTATATGTCCCGGGGTAAAATCCTAAAAACAGCTTCAATCCCAAAAAGAAGCTCAACAACTTTGGGCTAAAATTGTAAAAAAAGGCCCACAACTTCAATCCTAAGAAAGGCCAACAAATTTGGTCGGCCCCCACGGCCCTTCACTTCATCAAATCTGGCCCTCTTTGAAAAAAGTTTGGACACCCCTGCATCAGGGGGACAGGGTTAACAGTTGCGTACACTGGCTAAAATTTCCTCTTCTGCACAACTCTTAAAGGTGCAGGAGTCCTGTTCTCCTTTTGCGGCTGGCCACCCTAATACTTACTACCTAAAAATGCATTGACAATATTTAAGTTTGAATAGAGCCATACAAAGCTGTCACTGGTCTGTCTAACCACCAGCCGTGTACTCTGACTGGTAGTGACTTTCCCAGGTCTCAAGCAGAGAGCCCTGCTTCACGGTATCATTTAAACTAGTGATCTTGTCAGATTTCATGCATTCGCAGTGTGAGCTGTGTTTCTTGAGTGTCACTCAAATTACTATTTCAAAATGAATTTTGCAATGCTGGCACTCAAAACTCTGCTGCACTTGGGTGGAGTTTGGGGTTCTGTATCTGCTTAGGGCAGCCAGATTTTTAAAAAGAAAGAATTGGGTACATGGGGGCTCCTGTGCCTTTAATATTTGCATGGAATAGGGAATTTCAGTAGGTGGTGCATTTTGACTATTAAAGATGCAATAACCTAGCTTTCTTTTGCCTCTGACCAGTCACCAGAGATCTGCTGCTTACTTTGACTGGCAGCAGCTGTTTGGCAGCGTGTGCAGAGCATCATCCCCAGCCCGTGAAATCAACTTTGAAAATGACCTTATTCCCAGGACTGGCTAGTTGTCTCATGTGTCCCAATGTTCATGGAATCGTAGAGTTGGAAGGGGCAAGGGCCATCCATTCCAACCCTCCACAATGCAGAAATCTTTTGCCCAACGTGGGACTTGAACCCGCAACCCTGAGATGAAGCGTCTCAGAAACAGTAACAACTGAGCTATGTTGGTATTGTCTGCTCTTGACGGGCAGCAGCTCTCTTAGGAAACTAGGCGAAGAGCCGTTCTTGTCACCCGCTCTCTTAAAACTTTTAAAGGTAAAGGTAAAGGGACCCCTGACCATTAGGTCCAGTCATGGCTGACTCTGGGGTTGTGGTGCTCATCTCGCTTTATTGGCTGAGGGAGCCGGCGTACAGCTTCCGGGTCATGTGGCCAGCATGACTAAGCCGCTTCTGGCGAACCAGAGCAGCACACGGAAACGCCGTTTACCTTCCCGCCGGAGCGGTACCTATTTATCTACTTGCACATTGACGTGCTTTCGAACTGCTAAGTTGGCAGGAGCAGGGACCGAGCAGCGGGAGCTCACCCCGTCGCGGGGATTCAAACTGCCGACCTTCTGATCAGCAAGTCCTAGGCTCTGTGGTTTAACCCACAGCGCCACCCACATCCCTTGACCCTTTTAACCGAGGGTCAAACCTGGTGGCTTCTGCCTGCAAAACACCTCCTCTGCTGCTGAGGCTCAGGTCCCTCCCAGAATCCTTTGCACTGGAGACTTTTCTGCATGGCGGTGGTAGGGCTGAGCCGTAGCAAACCCCATGTGCCAAAAACCTCGAGGTGTGACTCTGCTCCAGGTGTCCCATCTTGATATTACTGACTCCCCCCTGCTCCCCCCTTTATTTCCCCCATCTATAGGGCATGAACCTCAGTGTGGGCGTTTACTGCGGGGTTCTGATGGAGGTGCCCTTGGTAGGTGTGTGTTTCTAAAAGCGGCCTTTTAAATGTTTTTGCGTCACGGTTGTTCATCTCCAGAATAGGTTGCTGTCACCCGAGACCCGCCTCCTTGCTCCTTGCAGCCTATTTTAAGCACTGATTGCTCCAGTGCTATTAATACAGGGTGTGTGGGCTGCGTTCCAGCCCCTCTGCCACCCCCCAGCTTGTTAGGCCTTTCTCATGCACCTTGGAGGAGAAGGAATTCGCTTGCCCTGCAGTCGGGAGCGTGTTTTGAAAAGGCTACAGTTGACGGAACAGGCTTACCATTCCTCCAGTGGCCTTTCTAAAGAAAAAAAATCATCCGGGGGTTTGGGTGCATGTGGATTGTGGTGCACTCCCTGGGATGTGCCCATGGCGGTGATAGAATATGTTATTTTTTGCAAGTGCACAAGGGTAGGGTGTTGGAGGCCAGGGGAAGATCTGGAAAGGCACAGCAAGAAGTGCCAAAGCTCTGTTACCTTGGCAGCTAAACTCATGGAATCCTGAGACCTGGTATGGGGCAAGGGCATGGCTAGGGAAATAAAATCTCTGTTTGGCTACGCAGCCCACTAGTCGACCTTGGGATAGCTTCCCGCTAGCTTTAACAGTGTTGTTGTGATGATGGAGTGGGTTAATTCCCTCTGTATGTGGCCTGAGTGGGACTCTGTATGTGGGACGCAGGTGGCGCTGTGGGTTAAACCCCAGAGCCTAGGGCTTGCCGATCAGAAGGTTGGTGGTTCGAATCCCCGCGACAGGGTGAGCTCCCGTTGCTCGGTCCCTGCTCCTGACAACCTAGAAGTTTGAAAGCACGTCAAAGTGCAAGTAGATAAATAGGTACCGCTCTGGCGGGAAGGTAAACGACATTTCCGTGCGCTGCTCTGGTTCGCCAGAAGTGGCTTAGTCATGCTGGCCACATGACCCGGAAGCTGTACGCCGGCTCCCTCGGCCAATAAAGTGAGATGAGCTCTGCAACCCCAGAGTCAGCCACGACTGGACCTAATGGTCAGGGGTCCCTTTACCTTTTTCTGTGGCCTGAGTGCTGTGGACGGTGGCTTGGGTACAAATTTGACCAATCTGAAAGTGGTGAGAAAAGATCGGGAACGCCAACTCATTGGCCTATGTGATCCAAGCTACAGTGAAGCATAGAGCAAGTGTATTGCAAAGGCTCCCCTTCCCCTCCCCATCTTTGAGGTGTACAATGAGCTCTTAGTCTTTCCATTTCACAGATAGGAAAACTGAGGCTGAAAGATAGCACCCTCCCTTGAGGTCACCCAGTGAGACTTGAACAGAATTGGGCTTTGAACTCTGGTCTCCAAGTTTCATCCTGAGTTTTTAGAGAGTGTAAGAGGACATGTCTCTGCCCTAAGGAACGTACAATCTAAAATTTGACACGGAGGAAAACAACAGGGCAGTAGAAGGGAAATGGAGGCAAGGTAAACAGAGAAGAAGTATGTACTTAAACTTATGTTGCTAATTTAGTTGCACAGTAGGGCACGGGAACAGAAAGGTGTTCTAGATAAGGTAGTTCAGGAGCCTTTTGAAAGGCGCACACAAAGGCCATCTTTGTCAAGTACTGGAGGGGGGAAAGTGTTGCCCATTTATGGGCAGTCCCCCCTCCCTCCATGAGCACTTGTCTGTGTACCTCCATTATTCAGGTGTAATGCACGGATAGAACTAATTAAACAAATGGCCAAAAATAAAACAAAAATGCTTCCTTTTACATTGTCGTCACCACACTGACTGACTGACGCAGGTTACATCTGCCTCTAAGTGACAGCTGAAGAAGTCCTGGTGCAGAAATCACACCCACCCCCTTCATCTGTTGCAGAGGAAACACAGACCACGTGTCCACTGCCAAAGGATGCAGCTCTCTGGGGCAGGGGACTCGGGGGGGGGGGAGAGAACGCACCATCTGACCCCAATCCAATGCCCTCCAGATGTTTTGGACTTCAAGCTTCCATCAGCGGTAGCTAAAGCCCAAAACATCTGGAGAGTCCCAAATTGGAGAAAGCTAGAACGGACAGAGGCTGCACTTCAGAGAGAATTTGCAGGTGCCTAAAAAAAGTGTTTTGGGTATCTAACATGAATGCAGCTCCTCCAGTCTCTGGCTGAGCCCTCAATCAATTTTCAAATGAGCCTTTGGCATGGGATACATTCTGCCAAGGGGGGAAAGTTCCCCCCCGGCGGATCTGAGAGGCTGCAGTGGGATGTGGGGAGGAGGCGATGGCTGGTGCAATGCTGCAATTCCTTTCCTGCTTTCCACCTGCCTGGCTAGAGATGCAGTTGGCTGCCCATCTGTTGTTCAGCTATTTATTGATAATCTTTTTGCTCGGGTTTTTTGGTACCCTGACCAGGCTGCCCCGGAGGAGGGATGCAGATGGGGATGAGAAGGAGCTTTTAGCAAGGAAGGTGCAAATTCCACCCCCTCCCCACAAAAAATTTCGTTAGCAAATTAATTCCACTTGGACAGCAAAGCAGCTCATTGGGACTTTTGAGATTAGGGCCTGGCAGGACGCGTTTTAATCACTGGAGGTTAATGGACCAAGAAAGCAAATAATCTTCTGGTGCCAGAGGGCTATTTGCGGGGTGGGAGGGGGGAAGGAGTCTGCCCAGTTTGGCAACTGGATCCACCACAGCAACTGGGGGAGGCTGGAAACCTCAATAAAACTGCTAGCACATTTGTAAAGCTAAGCAGGGTCCGGTATGGTTTCAAATTGGATGGGAGAGCGCGCGTTGAGATTCCTGTATTTCAAGGGGGGTTGGACTACATGACCCTCAAGGTCCCTTCCAGCTCTACAAATCTATGACTCTGTGAACTTGCAGAGCTGCCTAAGACTGACCTTCTCCAATGTGGACCCCATCTGCACTATAAAGAGCTATCATACCACTTTAAGCAGATATGGTTTTCCCCAAAGCTTCATGGGAAGTGTAGTTAGTTAAGGGTGCTGGGAGTTGTATTTCCAATCCCCAGAATTCCTTGGGAAGAGGGATGGATTGTTCAACCACTCTGAGAAATTCCGGACATTTGCTTTGTACATGCTCAGAGCCATTCTCTCCCCTCCTTTGGAGGTTCTGGCCTGAGGTCTGGTGCTCTGATGAGCCAAGGAATGTAGACGTGACTTTTGGCCAACAAGGCAGTGCTTGTGAGCCGCCTGTGCAAGGGGAATGTTTCACACAATGAAATGAGAAGAGCCTAAATTAAGCCCTGCCTAACTGGCGCTGGGCAGCCCTACAGTCTGCTTTATTAAGGGAGTCATTCCTTCTTTCCTTCCTTCCTGGCTTTGCGTTCCTATTTTATTCTCCCTGTCCCCAAGCCAGCCCAAGCCAAAACACCTGTTCGGATTCCAAAGGCAGGAAAAGTTATTCTTCTAGTACAAACTTCCTGAGGAGGTCCAGATCCGGCCCTTCAGCTGTGCCTTATAGGGAGGAAGTGCATCTCATGCTGGGAAGAGGTTTAGTCAGTTTCTGAGTCCCTTCCCTCGTGCGCTCCCCCCCCGCCCCCCCTTGCCGCAGCCTGGTGTCCATCTGCCTACCGCATTAAAGAGAGAGAAGCAGAGCCTCTTGCAAACATTTGCGCCATTCAAAGCAACCTGAGACACCATCTGGGGCTGCTTTTGGGAGGGGGACGTTCAAAGATATTCATAGCTGTTGATCCCACAGAGAGAAAGCTAGAGGGAGAAGCGCTTTATATGGCTGTTGGTCCATCAGCACTAGATGTGACACTTTGCAGAGCAACACAAGCAAATACACACACAGAAGTACTTGTGCTAAGGCGAGGGGTAGGCCCATGACCTGAATGCGGCCCTCACATTCTCTCTGGCCGGCCCTTGGGACTCTTCCTAGGCCACACCCCTCCCTGACCTTGCTCGACCCTCTCCTTGAGTGTTGTCATCAGCTGATGAGCAGGGATTAAAGCACTTCTTAAAAGTGCTGTTTGAAGCCGCTTGTGGGCTTTTGCCAGCGGGCGTGAGGCTGTTTAACGTGGTGTGGTACTGCTTTAAATGTATAATATGTGTTGCGTAGTGGTTTTGATCCAGGACTAGGAAGAACTCAGCTTAAACCCACAGTTGTCCATAAATCTCCCTGGGGGCCCAAGCCCCTGCCCCTACCCTGCAAAAACAGAGGCTAAATTCTGCTCAGTGGGGCAGACAAGCTACCCAGTAATAGTACCTTTTTCTTGTCTAAATTCAGTGTCAAGTTTACCCAGTTCATTACAGTGCCCAGGCATTGATTCAGAATACACAATGCCTCACTTTGATTTCATGAAAAGGAGAGGTGGAGATGCAGGCCACCTGCATCTCCAGAATGGCACATAGCTCCAGATAGCATCTGTCCGTGGTTTCATACAGATGTTAAACAGCATAGGGCAGAGGTCGCCAACCTAGGCCATGGGCACATTTTGATTTTTGAGTAAACGCTGTGTGTGGGTGCCGCCACCCTTTCTGGTTGCTTTTCTCCCCGCTCCTCCTCCTCTGGATCAGTCCCCCATCCCCAAAGAAAGTGCTTATGCACAGACCTCACTTTCCCAAGGAGCTGACAGAGCAGAATTAAGCTTAGCTGCAAAAAGGACATAGAGTTGAAAGAAGTAGGCATGAATGTCATTCTTCCAACTTCCTCCTCCTATTCTGTGTACAGTGGTACCTTGGGTTACATACACTTCAGGTTACATACACTTCAGGTTACAGACTCCGCTAACCCAAAAATATTACCTCAGGTTAAGAACTTTGCTTCAGGATGAGGACAGAAATCGTGCTCCGGTGGCGCGGCGGCAGCAGGAGGCCCCATTAGATTAAGTGGTGCTTCAGGTTAAGAACTGTTTCAGCTTAAGAATGAACCTCTGGAACGAATTAAGTACTTAACCCAAGGTACCACTGTACTTCTCAAGGGAGGGGGGAAAGTAACTATCTCTGATCACGGCGGCCAAGGACGCGATGGGAGGGAGGCCTCAATGGCTTTGTGAATGCCAGGGGAAGACTTCAGGGGATCCTGGGCCCTGCTTTGGTCACCCATGAAATAGGGAATATGTAGGGAACCCAATTGCCTAGCTGCAAAGGGGCAGAGTGCTGACCTTGCCAGCACCACATTCTGGAATCAGCCATCCAATAGGTGCAGAATCACTGAGGTCGCTCCAACCCCCAGCCCAGACAGCCTAACCAGTTGGATACCATGTAGTACAAAAAGGCTCTAAGAGATACAGGAGAAATCAATATGATCACTGTCCTCCTCCTCTCAGCAAAGGTCATCCCCCAGGGCAACCGAGGCAGTTTCCATTCCAAAACCAGGCCTGAAGCCCAGTTGAAATGGATCTAGAAAGTCAGTTTCATCCAAGAGTACCTGAAGCTGGCCGGTGACAATCTTGCTCCAGCACCGTGCCCAGAAAGGGGATGTTGGCAACTGGTCTGCAGTTTTTATTTTCTGGGTCCAGGCTAGGTTTATTCATAGCTCCTGGCCCTTCTCCAGGCAATCTGGATTGAAGCGTGCAAAATAAAAGATTATGGAAATAGTTCTGATTTGCAAAATAACGCAGGTTGCAGAACCTAGCTTTTTTTAAAAAGATATTTATTAAATTTTCACAAATTATAAAATTAAACACAATACAAACAAACACACACACACAAAGACAAACAAATATAATTTCAAATCCTTATTCTCTTAAAACTTACTTCACCGACCTCCTCATACCTCCCCTTTCTGCATTCCAATTTCAAATATTTAGTTTAGCAAATCCTCACCCTTAATTTAATCTAATTGTAATCCTTTCTTTTCTTTTAACCTAATCTTTACAGCTGTAATCCGCTTACTTCTATAGCCGCAACATTTTAACACTCATTAATTTTAAAATGTCTCTTAAGATAGATCTTAAATTTCTTCCAATCTTCTTCCGCCGTCTCTTTTCCCTGATCTCGGATTCTGCAAGTCATTTCAGCCAGTCCCATGTAGTCTATCACCTTCATCTGCCATTCTTCCAGAGTGGGTAGATCTTGTGTCCAGAACCTAGCTTTTCTTGCTGCAGAATTTGGGATTTCCTAGGCAGAGATTTTTCTTTCCTTTTTTTAGTGTAGAGTACCCAAAGCTCTAAATATAACTTAATGCCTGCCTAGCCAAAACCAAACATCACTTCTTACTGCAAATCTATGAGGCACTGTTTGCTTGTTTATTGCAGAACCCAGGCTGTTGTGACAGCTTAGGCTAAGGAAGAAGGGAAGCTTTGAGCTGGGGTATTAGTTGTAGCGGGAAGGAGGCAAAGGACTGAGAACCATGCATGGGACAGAAAAAAAGCTCTTTTCTCCAGCAATGGGGCTGTTTCCCTCCCTGTTTCCTCCTCTGGTTTCTAAAACCTCAGCGTCCTCAGCCTCTGTGTTTTCATAACCTTGCTTAAGATGAAGAACAGTGAGCCACATGGTAACTTTGGACTCTGCGATGTTCGGACACTCTGTTATAAACTCACAGCTACTCCCCACAGCTACTCCTCTCTGAATGTTACAGAACCTTTGGGCAAACACACAGTCCTCTGGGAAGTTCTCCCGTGCAAAAACTCCTTTGGAACAAACAAACAGCTCTCGTTCATTTTGGTGGGACTCAAATAGGACAGCCTGGCCACAATACAGCCTGTCATTTATGTACAAAAGGCGCCTTTTTTAATTTACAGGGTTTCATTCATTAGATTTTGAATATTTTGTGTACAAAAAGAAAAGAGACAAACCGCAAGAGACAAACACATACATGTGCAAATGCAGTAAACAACGATTAAGGAAATAATTCTTTTTGCAACAAACAATTGTGGATAGAGGAGCACGAAGTGGGATTTGACTATTGGTCCAAACTTGTCTGCTGCCCATTGCTTAAGCAAACAAGACTGTGCAGGGGCCCCATATCTCCGAAAATATTCTATTCTTTTCCCACTTGGGGAAGGTAACTTTCTCACAAGTAGCTGGGTTGGGTCATGCCTTCCGTCCATTGTTTGCTTAGGGGAAGAGTATCTTCCCTTCCTTGTTGAAGTGCTAAGTGTTTAGCCACCATGAATGCCAGCAATAGGCAGTCAGCATTCCAAAGGGTTGGTACCCTATTCAACAAGTTGTTGACATCTTTGAAACTTGGGTGGGGGGTCCAAAACCACCTTTATGTGGTTGGTTGCCTCTGAACAATACTTTCCTGTCCTTGACATCCTTTTCTGGAAGAGGAATTGTCGGGTCCAGTACACTCTAAAGCAGCGGTTCTCAACCTGTGGGTCTCCAGATGTTGTTGGACTACAACTCCCATCATCCCTGAGCTCTGGCCTTGCTAGCTAGGGGTGATGGGAGTTGTAGTTCAGCAACATCTGGGGACCCACAGGCTGAGAAAGGCTGCTCTAAAGGCAGTTTTGTTGTTGTACTTCAGTCGGACTTACTTCGGAGTAAACATGCATAAGACTGCTCCAAGATTCATTCATTTAGAATGCAGATTCCAAATGCTTGTAAGAGTTGGACTGAGATATTATTTATTATAATCATGAACATGAGAAGAGCCAACCAATTGATTATTATGATTATAATATAATACGTATTGTAATAAATAATAACTCCTTCTCCTACTAAATGTACCCTAAGTGGATACTGCATAACCGCGAGTCTGCTGTTTTAATGGCTGCGTCATTTTAATTGGATTATTCTCTTGTGCATTTTAATTACGGATATTCTTATTTTAACGTCTGTGTAATTGGCTTTTTATATTTTGTAAACCACTTATTGGCACTAAGCAGCATATAAACAAATTAATAAGAGTATTTCCCGGAAGATCTTGCTCCTTCTCTCATTAAGACGGAGCTGCCTGACGTGCATTTACCCCTCTTCTTTCTTTTTTCAAAATCCATTGCTTTTGTAACCAGCTCAAGGCCCTCTCTGTTTTGCCTAAAGAAGGATGCTGCACAAGCTGTGAGGTCTTGTATTTTCATACACAGGTGAAACATAACGAAGGCCACTAAGGTCCGGCCGAACCCAAAGAGTACTCACTAGTGGTTCCTCATCCTTTCAGGAAAACGTGAACAAGAGGGGTGCCGCAGGGTTCTTTCCTGAGCCCATTATTGTTCAATGTCTTTATAAACAACGTGGATGAAGGGATTGAGGGCATGCTCATCAGATTTGTTGACGACCTCAAACTAGGAGGGGTAGCCAGTTCTGCTAAAGTCTGCGTAGAACTGTGTCTCCACTAACAAAACCCCACAGAAATCTACTACAGCCGTACCTTGGATCTCAAACAGCTTAGTTGCTGAACATTTTGGCTCCCAAATGATTGAAAACCGGAAGTGAGTGTTCCAGTTGCAAACTATTTTTGGAAGCCGAAAGTCCGATGGGGCTTCTGATTGGCTGCAGGACCTTCCTGCAGCCAATCAGAAGCTGTGCTTTGGTTTCCGAACATTTTTGAAGTTGAACAGACTTCCGGAACAGATTCTGTTTGACTTCCAAGGTACGACTGTACAGTGTCCCTGACAGGTGGCATTGGCAGGCAATCCACCTTCTACTTTAAAAACCTCTTAGTGAAGGGGAGGTCAGCTCCCTTCCAAGGCAATCTCTTCCACTGTGGGAAAGCTCAAGTCACCAGGATGTTCTTCCTAATGCTTAGCCTGGATCCCTTTTCTTTTAATTTGAGCCCACAGGCTGGGTCCTACCCTCTAGAGCAGGCATGGCCAAACTTGGCTCTCCAGCTGTTTTGGGACTACAATTCCCATCATCCCTGACCACTGGTCCTGTTAGTTAGGGATGATGGGAGCTGTAGTCCCAAAACAGCTGGAGGGCCAAGTTTGGCCATGCCTGCTCTAAAGCGACAGGACACAAATGGGCTCATTGCCATCCATCCATCTGTCCTCCGTAAACTTGTCGTTGAAAGGTTGGCAGAACATGCCTAATTGCTTTAGATTTAGCATGAGGCAGATTCATATAAGACCATGTCATAGGAAGAAGCTGCCTTCAACCTGCTATTCAGACCACATATGCAACATAAAGCACTAGGATTGCATTTTGAACTGCCATGGTTTTCCCCAAAGAATCCTATGACTGTTGCAGAAATCGCCTCAGGTGCCTTTCCCAGACACACCAGGAGACAGCAGGCATTGAACCTGGGGCCTTCTGCATTCAAAGCATGTGCTCTGCCATTGAGTTATGCACTCTACCTTATCCTTAGCTTGTAATGAAGGGGTTGCCTGAGATCTTGGATGCCGTTAATAAAATTAGGGTGAGAGACAGGCAGGTGAGACTCAGGTGTGTGAGATCTGGCTGTCAATACTCAACTTAGGGATGATGTTCTCTTGGCAAGGAGAGAATTCTGGACTTCACATGTTCCAGGAATGAACCGCTGGCACTGAGAACAGGTTCTAGTGTCTAAAATTGGTTGGACTCATTCTTTTGTGTTCAGGCCAGGAACTTTGACCCCCGTTTGCCCCCAAACTCC
Organism: Podarcis vaucheri; assembly: GCF_965113315.1. Lineage (NCBI taxonomy): Eukaryota > Metazoa > Chordata > Lepidosauria > Squamata > Lacertidae > Podarcis > Podarcis vaucheri. The sequence continues at coordinate 32,480,766 of NC_138751.1, forward strand.
TCATCTCACCTTCTCCCTCCCACGCCCTCCTGCAGCTGCCGAAACCCAATAATGACTTTGGATAAACATCTCCCGCTCCATCCCAATCTTCTGATCTGTGTCAATTTAGGAACCATCAATTTCCCCTCCTTCCTGTGGTAACCGTAGAGACGGTACATTATGTAACTTTGATGTCTGACTCATCTCCACCCCCTCGCTGTCGATTTTTGTCTCTGCCCAGCTCAGGGTGGTAACCATCCTCCCCTATGTTCTTCGGAACTGGGACCCGCCTGCATCTCCGCGTGGCCCAGGAAAATAAAAAAAGAGGTGTCAGCCTCCATAGAGGTCCCATGGCAGGGCATGGAATAATAATAATAATAATAAATTTATTTATACCCCGCCCATCTGGCTGAGCCTCCCCAACCACTCTGGGCGGTTTCCAATCAAGTGTTAAAAACAATACAGCATTAAATATTAAAAACTTCCCTAAACAAGGCTGCCTTCAGATATCTTTTAAAGATAGGATAGCTGCTTATTTCCTTCACATCTGAAGGGAGGGCATTCCACAGGGCGGGCGCCACTACCGAGAAGGCCCTCTGTCTGGTTCCCTGTAACCTCACTTCTCGCAATGAGGGAACCGCCAGAAGGCCCTCGGCGCTGGATCTCAGGGTCCGGGCTGAACAACGGGGGTGGAGACGCTCCTTCAGGTATACAGGACCTGGAAACGTCTCAGGGGGCAGCCAGGTCCTGATAACCCCATTCCTTCCTGCTCAGGTGCTTTCTGTGGCTCTTGCCAAGGAAGTGGCATGCAAGGAAAAGGTCCCTACATGCCGAGTGGGTGATGGGTGGGCTCAAAGCACTCAAGTTCCAAGGTCAGACCTTATAACCTGGAACTGCTTCTCTGCACCAAAGCACCATCCAGCGACAGTCCTATTAGGACTGTCAAGATTGCCTCTGATCCCGTGCAGAGTTACTTTCCCTTGCTGCTGAGCTGACAGCTCTGCCCACAGTGCATTTATGACTGTGCTTCTCCTCCACATTTATTTTGCCTCCAGGTTGGCAACTGTGGTGATGATGATGATACCTCTCAGGTTACCTTTCCTGTCATGGCTCTCGGCCTACAAACAGCCTTTCAGGCATGTCTTCACAACCGTAAGGGCCGGTGAAAGGAGAGAGGGGGTGCCAGTTATGGTTCTGGTTTGGAAGAAACCCAATTGTATCCGTCCAAGGCAAGGACACAACTACAGTGGTACCTTGGGTTATAAACACCTCAGGTTACAAACACTTCAGGTTACAGACTCCACTAACCTGGAAGTAGTACCTGTGGTTAAGAACTTTACCTCAGGATGAGAACAGAAATCGCCCACTGGTGGCACGGTGGCAGCGGGAGGCCCCATTAGCATCAGGTTAAGAACGGTTTCAGGTAAAGAACGGACCTCCGGAACAATTTAAGTTCATAACCAGAGGTACCACTATACAGATTCCTCGGGTGTTTCTGGTACAGTGGTACCTCAGGTTACAGACGCTTCAGGTTACAGACACTTCAGGTTACAGACTCTGCTAACCAAGAAATAGTACCTCGGGTTAAGAACTGTGCTTCAGGATGAGAACAGAAATCGCACGGCGGCAGTAGGAGTCCCCATTAACTAAAGTGGTACCTCAGGTTAAGAACAGTTTCAGGTTAAGAACGAATTAAGTTCTTAACCCGAGGTACCACTGTACTTGGATCAAGCTTCTTGAGTTTGACTGTGTGCTTTCAGAAGACATAGGGTGGCATCAATTCATTGCATTTAAACCCTGCCTTTCCTCATAACAGAGCTCAAGGGTCATACACATGGTTCTCACCCATTTGTCCCCACAACAGCCCTGAAAGGTAGGTTAGGCAGAGGGAGAGGGAATGGTTCAAAGTCACCCAGTGAGCTGATGGGCATTTGAGCCCAGTCTAAAAGTCTTAATTTTTGCATTGTACTATTAGGCTGTCGTTTTTCCAGCTGCCCATTCTAGGCGTTGGGGGGGGAGGGGGCACTAGCTTAGGGTGTGTGAGGGAGGCTTGGGGTTGGATCCTCAAGTAGCATCCCTAGTCAAGAGGAGGAGATGGCTACATCCAGCAGTGCTTTTATGCCAGCGGAGGAGAGCTGGCAGAGATTTAACCCCTGGGGTGCAAGTTACTTGACTTTCCAGCACAGATGCCCTTTCTGTTTCCAGATGCACAGGCAAGCTTCACCCACCCACCAGCCCAGGACCCAGAAAGGCACATTTCCCTGCCCATCAGAGAGGCGGCCTCCAAAAGCTAGCTGCAGTCACAGTGGCTTGGCAAAATGAGGGAGGGTGGCAATCTTAAAAAAAAAAAAAGGGAATCCCTTCTGGGACCCTTGAAATGTTGACACTCCCCCCCACAAGGGGAGTTCTGCTGTTTGTGAATTTCCCTACCCTGCTTCCTGCAGTCTCCTGGCAGTGAGCTTATCATTTTTCATTGTGCCCAGGAGATGGAGTGCCAATGTTGGCAGGACTTCCTGGTCAGCTGCCAGATTTGTCCTTCGGGCTGCTGTTAGTAGCCGAAGGCTGTTTGTGTGTGGCACTTTGCATTGGTAGAGCTTTATTATTGCATTTGGCCTTTGCACCAGTCCTACAAGGCATGCATCACTTAACTGTTCCCATTTTGCAGATGGGGAAAACTGAGGCTTAAAGAGAAAGTTGCTTGAGGCCTGCAAAACAATATATGTGGTGGAGGAACCGTGGGAACTATAGTTTGTAAAGGGTGCTGGGAACTGTAGCTCTTTGAAGGCTATTCTACAGTTTCAGGGACCCTTCCTGGGAAGCTGTGAGCTTTGAATGTATGGTGTGAATGCAGCCTTCATAAGGCACTTGGTTTGTCATTCTAACACCAGTATTTGGCTTAGCGTTCCCAGCTACAAATCTTTGCCCATAGCAGATTTGTGCACACATGATAGTACATGGGTAAGAAATTATGTTCAGCTTGCATTTCAAGACAATCCCACTTATTTAGAACTCTTCGAAACAAGATTCAAAGCAAAACACAACCATCATTTGAAATACACAAGTCTTGGAACTGCGCAGTGCAGTTCTCCAGGCAAGTAATGTGTACCTCACTCTCACACAAAAAAAACAACAACACATTCTGGAGTAAAGTGTGCATAAAAGTGCATATACATGTTGGTGGAAAAAACATACAGAAATGCATTATATTAGGGGAAAGTTTTCTTCAAAAATGTGCATATTAGATTACACTGCTCCCTATCTCCATTTTATCCTCACAACAACTCTGCTAGGTAGGTTAGGCTGAGACAGTGGCTGGCCCAAGGTCACCCAGTGAGCTGCATGGCTGAGCGGTGATTTGAACCCTGGCCTCTCAGGTCCTAGCCCAACACTCTAACCATTACACCACGATGGGCTTCCTTGTTTACAGTGCAAGCCCAGGAAGAACCTGAAATGGTTTTTGCTTTGAAACTGTACCAGGACTTAGCTAAGGAAAAGTTTCCGGGGTCCTAACCATGGTATACTTGGTTAGGACCCCAGAAACTAGGGGACCCCAGAAATTGCTAAGCGTAAGCTATTCCTATTTCTGTTGTTTCTTTTTGGTGTGATTGCGAGGGGCTGAAAGCTTCACCGGGGCTCAGTTCACAATCCTGGAACACATAAAGTCAACTGAGTAGCTCTGAGCTTGCACAGAGAGAAATGACTTTTAAAAATTTAAATTACTTCCTGATTATTATTTTTTAGTTCTGTGCAGCTTACAGAATAACAATACTGTCCCAATAAAATCCAATTGTACATTTACCAAGCAATGAAACACTACCTGGTCTGGGACTAATACTAACACACGGGTGACACTGTGGTCTAAACCACCCAGCCTCTTGGGCTTGCTGATCGGAAGGTCAGTGGATTGAATCCCCACGACGGAGTGAGCTTCCCGTTGCTCTGTCCCAGCTCCTGCCAACCTAGCAGTTTGAAAGCACATCAGTGCTGTAGGGGGAGGTAAATGGCATTTCCGTGTGCTCTGGTTTCCACCACAGTGTCCCGTTGCGGCAGAAGCTGTTTAGTCATGCTGGCCACGTGACCCGGAAAGCTGTCTGTGGACAAACGCTGGTTCCCTCAGCCTGAAAGCAAGATGAGCACCGCAACCCCATAGTCACATTTGACTGGACTTAACCGTCCAGGGGTCATTTACTTTTCTTTTCTTTTTAACACAAGGGCACAATCCTTCTATATTTGTTTGGAAGCAAATCACACTAAGTTTAATGGGAATTGCTCACCAACAAGTGTGTTTGGGGTTGCAGCTTTTAACCCTGTTGAGAAATTAACTTTTGTGGGGGATGATGTGACATCCCTGTAGTTTTTGCCATTTTGTAGACCCATTGGAGCCAACTGGGGCGCAGAGGGCGATGTGTTAGCCAAGTAATTGGTCAAGGCCTTCAGAACATGGTTTAAGCAAGCATCTTCATGGGAAATACATTTAAACATTTTCACACTGTACCTCCAGTTAATTGCATTTGTGAATTCCCAGCATGTTTGCCTGCCTCTTCCCTCTTCCATCCTCTGCTATTCTTCCCTCTTTCTTATCCCACCCCCCATCAGGAAGTTTTGTGGGTGGGGGGTGAGGGAACAGGGGAAGGAAAGAATCAACAGAATGGTCGGATGTAACTATTTTTAGCATTGGGGGTTTGGCTCGGAGTTCCTGGAGCCAGTTTGGTCTTATCTGGCCCCTGCACCGGGCTGGAGGATGGGGAGCGGAGAGCTACGTTTTCAGAGTTCAGGTCAAGCCTGATCATTTTAGGAGAAGGGTTCGTCCCTGACCTTCCAGCTGCGACTGGTTGGTCATTGGTTCCTTGAAGCTGAACGAAATAGTTCAATAATAATAATGTCAACAACAACAACACCCACCTATGTGTCAAGGGTCCTGCCATCCCCTGTTGTGTAGATGCTTCCCAAAGTTTTTTCATTCAGCCCTTGTTTCTTCAGCATCCCCCATCTTACAAACCCTTCAGTTTTCCTTCAGGTCCTCCACCCATCCTTTCTCAGGACACAAGCCTGGGCAGTGTGTATGGAGGTCCTGGGCTGCCTAGATGGCAAGACACCCCCCCACACACACACTCTCGGTCTCACTGGTCCAAAGGAAAGCAGAGCAATACATTTAGCACCAGCAGGAGGCGAAGAAAGCACCATCCAACCATTGCTTAGGGACTCAGCTTCAGGTTTGTGTAGGGTTTACTACTGAGCCTTTTCTTCTCCCCCAAGGCAGTGGGGCTTTAGGATCAGGGTTTTCCTTCTCCTAGATGGGCTGCCTTCCCAGGTTCACTAGCCCCACCTGCTCCTAAATGCAACGAATACAAATAAAGCAAAACAACAAGTGGCCTTGCCGTGGGCAAACAGGATTCAGGCCTGGGCTGCCACAGGCATTTTAGCTGAGGCTCATGGGAGTGCAGCAACAGCTGGAGGGCACCTGGTTAGGAAAGGTTGTTCTGGGCTGTGGACTTCATGGTCTTCTTCACATTCTTCCATATATGGTAAGCCAACCCTGCTATGTTTCCGGGTGAGTGGGCCCTGTATGTCTGCCCTAACTCAAAAGCCCTAGCCTGAATCCCGCTGCACCCCTGACCACTCTTGTCTTATTCCTCCTTTCCCTTCTCTTAGGACGGGTCCCGCCAGCGGCCCCTGCAACACAAGAAGAAGACGGTTTCCTTCAGCACCATGCCCAGCAACCGCAAGCTCAGCAGCACCGCCGCCTGCATCTCCTTCATGCTGGAGGGCTGCGAGATGAAGAAAGTGCGCTCCAACTCCCGCATGTACAGCCGGTTCTTTGTGCTGGACCCGGACTTGCGCTTCATGCACTGGGAGCCTTCCAAGAAAGACTCCGAGAAGGCCAAGATTGAAATCAAGTCAGTCAAGGAGGTGCGAGTTGGGAAGAAGACGCCGGTGCTGCGCTCCAACGGCCTCTCGGACCAGTTCCCGGATGAATGCGCCTTCTCGATCATCTACGGGGACAACTACGAGTCCCTGGACCTGGTGGCCGGCTCTGTCGACGTGGTGAACGCCTGGGTGATGGGGCTGCGGTACTTGGCCTCCTATGGGAAGCACACCCTGGAGGGGGCTCCCGAGACCAGCCACCCGAACCCCCGCACTTCCTGGATCGCCTCTGTCTTTGACATTGCGGATCTGGAGAAGGAAGGCCGGATCCCGGTTTCCCGTGCTGTGCAGCTCATCCGGGCCCTCAACCCTGGCATGAAGACGTCCACCATAGAGCTGAAGTTCAAGGAGCTCCAGAAAGCGGCCAGTGAGCGACTCGGGGAGGAGGTGGGCTGCGAGGTCTTTGTGGAGGCCTACTGCGAGCTGTGCACCAGGCCGGAGGTCTTCTTCCTCTTGGTCCAGTTCTCCAGCAACAAGGAGTACATGGGCCTGAAGGACCTCATGAGCTTCTTGGAGGCCGAGCAGGGCATGGAGGGTGTGACAGAGGAGATGTGCCTGGAGATCGTCCGGAAGTACGAGCCCTCCAAGGAAGGCCGGGAAAGGGGCTACTTGGCCATTGACGGCTTCACTCGCTACCTCCTCTCCGCCGACTGCGACATCTTCGACCCCCAGCACCGCAAGGTGTGCCAGGACATGACCCAGCCATTGTCCCACTACTTCATTAGCTCTGCGCACGGAGCGTGCCTGGCCGAGGACAGCTGCTTCTGGGGCGGCTCCACTTCAGACATTGGGGGCTATGTGGCGGCGCTCAAGGCCGGCTGCCGCAGCCTGGAGCTCGTGGTCTGCGACGGCTCGTCTGGGGAGCCAGTAGTCGGTGCTGGCACCCGCTTGGCCTTCTCTAGAGTGGTGGGTGCAGTTGCTGAGCATGCCTTTGAGGCCTCAGACTTCCCGCTCATCCTGTGCCTCTCGGTGCGTTGCTGCATCGCCCAGCAGCACCTGGTGGCCGAGCACCTGAGGAAGACATTTGGGGACAAGCTGTACCTGGTGCCTCCGAACCCCAGCGAGTCCTACCTCCCCTCCCCGGAAAAGCTCAAGAACTGCATCCTCATCAAGAGCCGGAAGCTGCTCCCCAGCTGCCAGGCCGGCGAGGGGGACGTGTCAGATGATGAGGAGACCCTGGAGCTCAGCCTGCCTCTCAGCGAGGAGGACCGAGAGCGGCCGCGTTGCCGGTGGGCCTTGTGCCGCGAGCTCTCGGACCTGGTGAGCCTGTGCCAGGCAGTGTCCTTCCAGGGCTTTGAGGCCTCTCGGCGGAACCAGTGCTATTGGGAAACCTGCTCCTTCAGCGAGGTGGAGGCTGGGCGCTACGCTAATGAAGAACCGGAGGATTTTGTGGAGTACAACAAGCGCTTCCTCTCCCGGGTCTACCCTAGCCCCATGCGCATTGACGCCAGCAACATGAACCCCCAGGACTTCTGGAAGTGCGGCTGCCAGATGGTGGCCATGAACTACCAGACGCCAGGCCTCATGATGGACTTGAACGCTGGCTGGTTCCGCCAGAATGGGGGCTGCGGCTATGTCCTCCGGCCAGCCATCATGCGCGAGGAAGTGTCCTACTTCAGCGCAAACACCCGGGACACCTTGCCGGGCATCTCGGCCCAGCTCCTGCACCTCAAGGTGATCAGTGGCCAGAATCTGCCCAAACCCAAGGGCTCCGGGGCCAAGGGTGACGTGGTGGAGCCGTACGTTTGTGCCGAGATGCATGGCATCCCCGCTGACTGTGCCGAGAAACGCACTAAGACGGTGCTGCAGAGTGGAGACAACCCTGTCTTTGAGGAGACCCTGGAGTTCCAGGTGAACCTCCCAGAGCTGGCAATTCTGAGATTCATGGTGCTCGATGACGACTACATCGGGGATGAGTTCATCGCGCAGTACACAATCCCTTTTGAGTGCCTCCAGGTGGGGTACCGCCATGTGCCCCTCCAGTCCCTGGCTGGTGAGCCCCTCGCCAACACCACCTTGTTTGTCCATGTTGCCATCACCAACCGACGAGGCGGAGGCAAAGCGCACCGGAGGGGGCTCTCGGGACGCAAGGGCCGGCGCATGCGGGAGTACACCTCCACCAAGGCCACGGGCATTAAGGCTATTGACGAGGTGTTCCGCACTGCCACTCAGCCACTGCGGGAGGCCACAGACCTGCGGGAGAACATGCAGGTACCCAGGTAGTGGGAGATGGGGGATGGGGCCTTCTGAGTTTGGCTTGCAAGTCTTGGAGATGGGGAGGAGGAGGGTGTCTGAATTGTCTGAATGCCTATCTACTTTAAAAATATGGAGTACAGTCGTACCTTGGCTCCCGAACGGCTTGGGAGTTGAACATTCCAGCTCCTGAATGACTGGAGACTGGAAGTGAGTGTTCCAGTTTTCGAACATTATTTTGGAAGCCAAATGTCTGATGGGGCTTCTGCAGCTTCTGATTTGCTGCAGGAGCTTCCTGCAGCAAATCAGAAGCTGTGCTTTGAAAGTTGAACGCTTCAGAAGTCGAACAGACTTCCGGAACAGATTCAGTACGACTTCCGAAGTATGGGTATAGGCACAAGGAGGGCATATATTATTTTGTTATTATCCTTGCTCTTGTGAGCGAGATCAGCAGAGTACCATCCTTTGCAGCTTTAAATTTGGAAGCTAAGACAAAGTTGATTTAACCCTCTAGAAACAATAATCCAGGATGCTTTAAGGCAGACTGGATTTTCCCTGATATTACCTCTTTTCTCCACCTTAAAAATAACAATTGCACACACATTGTTTTGTGGAGAACTACAAGTAGTATTTACTTACATAATCTAGGTCTTGAAGCAGCAGTTACTGTAGCAAAATGAAGGCAGGTTTATAACTACTATATAAGTTACAAAAATACAAAATATAAGTTCAAAATGGTGTCTGAGCTCCAGAGTTGGCTTGGAAGCATGTAGAAGAAAAAGAGAGGTGCCCTGGCAGGAGGGAATTATGTCCTGTTACAGCTTCTTGCCCAGGCAGGCAAAAGAAGTGATCTCACAGAGTTCTCTCTAGCAAATTTTACAGGAAAGCTCTGTGAGCCTCAGCTTCTTCTTGCACTTATCTGGCAAAACATGAATTGTTGGTTTGGTTGCAGTAATGTCCCACAGGCCTCCACTTCCACACCAGCAGGAGATCACCATTTTGTAGGGGGTGCCAGGAATTATTGGAAGAGCCCTGTAAACCCCAGTGTCAGGGCTGGTTCAAATGCAGTCAGCACTCAAGACGCAGAGACAATCAGAAAAGCTAATCAGTAGTATCCTTTGCCTGAAACCCTGGAGAGCTGCTTCCAGTCAGTGTAGACAATGCTAAGCTAGAGTGACCAGTGGTCTAATTCGGCATAAGGCCGAATTATGTGTCCCTATGATATAACAAATCTCGCTTCCACCTGCCTTCGCTTTGTAGCCGTCACAGCCATGAACAGCTGGAGAGCCCTCTGGTCTCTCTAATCCCCCCATTGCCTTCTCTGCCAAGGGCGGAGCTGCCACTCTCACCCTCCCCATTTGCAACAGAAAAAGCTGGCTTGATTCAACAAAGCGCACCTCCCCATCCCGGCTGTGTTTTCCTCTGGGCTGCTCCGGCCAAGCACAAACAAGCAGCAGTAGTTTTCTCCTTCCCAAAGCATTGGAGAAGGCAAGGGGAAATGGGATGTGAGCGCTTGGAGATGCAGAATGGCCATGTGTCTTGCTTTACAGAGGGCAGTCCTCTATTTCAGGGCTGGCTATCTATCTATCATCTATCTATCTATCTATCTATCTATCTATCATCTATCATCTATCTATCACCTATCTACCTACCGAATATATATCATCCATCTATCTATCTATCTATCTATCTATCTATCTATCTATCTCTATGGTATCTATCTATCTATCTATCTATCTATCTATCTATCTATCATCTATCTATCTATCATCTATCTATCTATCTATCTATCTATCTATCATCTATCATCTACAGTATCAATCAATCATCTAGCTCGAGGGCCACACTCACCTTTAGCCAATCCTCTGGGGGCCACACTCTTACACACATACACACAGAGAGAGACAGAGAGAGAGCATACAAACACTCACAGGTCACACAGGTTGTGCAGATCAGCTGGTGGAAGTGAGGTTTATTTTCCCCTCTCTGCTCTTCCAAGGGTTGCTCTGGGGAGAAGGTTGTTTGCAACTTCATCAGGACCCTGAACTCCCCTCACCCCATGCTCCGTCTACCTCCCCCCCCCCCATTGTTTCCTCTTCCAAAATCAGTGGAGTCTTGGAAATGGATTAGAATTTACCTGGAGACCTGGATCAGGCCTGCAAATTGAGATTTTCCTCTCTTGCTCTGTCTGAAGGGCTGGCAGAGGACACTCCTCTTTGGTCCTTCTTCTGGATGATAAAAGAACCCTAAGAAGGGAGAACCAGTAGAGGTGGGGGCGCTTGGCATTGCCCATCAACAGTTGGCAACACCTGGGCAGCAGGCAGAGCGGACACACAGCACATCACCTGGGCACAGTCTCCTCCAATACAGTGACATGTATCATGTCTCTGTTTTGCATCTACACAATATAAGTTAGCATGTGCAAATTTGATGCAAACCTGGAATCCTCTTTTTTGAGGGTGGGGATGTGTTGGAGAGGCTGTCCAGCTATCTCTGACTCAGCATTCCTCCTAAAGAGGAGAACGTGTGAATGCATTTAAAATAATGAGCTGTAAACCAGGAATCTGCCTCTTCCCGACCCTCACCTAACCACCATTTACACTCAATTTCCACCCAGAGTTCCCTTATTCAAGACTGGTATGAGGGGCAATTAAGACAACTTAGCCGGAGTGCTTTGAGCAGTTCGGAAATCTCCACAAAGTGAAATGCTAAGTATCATTCTGATTGCTACTAATGTCCACAGCCTTGCCCATATCTTCTTAGACTCTAGAACTGTAGAGTTGGAAGAGACCCCAAGAACCATCTAGTCCAGCCCCCGGCAATACAGGAATCCTGCTCACAGCCATCCCTGGTTGGGCTTGAACCAGCAGCCTTCTGGTTAACAGCCAGATGCACTGCCCCACTGTGCCACCTGAGATCTTATGCCCATTTTAAAGGCTGAGAGAAAAGCGACTGAGGGAAAGCAACAAGCCCAAAGCCATCGGATGAAACTCAGTGCTGCTAGGTACATCTGGGAAGTCCCAGCTACAGGATTGCCCCCTGCGCCTGCTGGCTTAGAACGGGATTGGCAGGGCCCCCCCACATTCCCATCATGAATAGCACCCCATGCCGTGCTTATGGTGAGCCTCTGCCCTTCCCCAAAGCTAGGAGCTGGGGAGAAAAGTGAGGGGCAGGCCCCACAGTTGCTCTGAGTGCCTCCGAAGCTTTTTGCTACCACATCCACCCCCAGAAAAGAGTCAAGGACCACCAAAAGTTTTGCTCCCTCTGGGTCGTTTTTTTTGGGGGGGGGGCAGGGACCTGTAGTCCAAGAGAGCAGCCAGAAATGTATGGGGCAGGGGGGCCCACAGCCTCATGGCATGTTGACATTCCCCATCCCTCACCCTCTTTTCCTTCCCCTAGAATGCTCTGGTCTCCTTCAAGGAATTGTGTGGCCTGACGCCGGCAGCCAACATCAAGCAGTGCATCTTAAAGCTGGCCACTTGGCTGCAGCCCAGCGAGAAGGAGAGCCCCCCAGCCGTCACCCTCAACCTGGGCGAGGAATACCCCTCCATGGAGGCCCAGGGGCCGGTCCCAGAGCTCCTGCGGAAAGTGCTTGCTGCCTACGACACTGTGAGTGTAAACTGGTGGTTGGGTGGGTTGAGGCGGGGGGTGGGGGTGGACCCTGGGCCTTTGCCAGGGTTATCAGCTGCTGTTTCCTTTCCATAACAGGGTTGGTCCCTCTTTTCTGATCTCCTGGTTTTGTTTCGAGGCCCAGCAAAAATATCAATTTGGGGTGGGGTGGGGCGGGGCACACATTTGTGGTGCAAATCTTAACCAAGGGCTCCTGCCCCCACTATCCCTGTTCTCTCAGTGCAGCACACGTTCACCTTGAGACTCAGATGGAAGAGAGAGTCAATAATGCGCAGCTCTTTAGGCAGCAGCCAAGACTAGGCCCAGTTATGGGGCCTGCACCATAGAGATACAGGGGTAGAGTGGCCATCCCTGCACATGCACCAAGTTGTGCCAGTTAATGGGCCTCATTTCCACGTATAAAGCTTATGTGGAGTTTTAGGTTCTCCTGTGTTGTTTACCCTCCCAAGTGCATGATCAAAATGGAAGAGAGTCACTTCTCTAATGGGTATGAGCATCTCTCCTCACCCTGGCCCATGTAGGTTTTGTTACATTACAATCCTGCCTGGAGCAAGAGCTGCTTTAGCATTGTGTGAAAACTCCCTTCCTATTCTGTCCTCAAGGGGATTTTAGTACAGTGGTACCTTGGATCTCGGGGACGCGGGTGGCGCTGTGGGCTAAAGCCTCAGCGCCTAGGGCTTGCCGATCGAAAGGTCGGCGGTTCGAATCCCCGCGGCGGGGTGCGCTCCCGCTGCTCGGTCCCAGCGCCTGCCAACCTAGCAGTTCGAAAGCACCCCCGGGGGCAAGTAGATAAATAGGTACCGCTTACCAGCGGGAAGGTAAACGGCGTTCCATGTGCGGCTCTGGCTCGCCAGAGCAGCGTTGTCACGCTGGCCACGTGACCCGGAAGTGTCTCCGGACAGCGCTGGCCCCCGGCCAATAGATGTGAGATGGGCGCACAAACCCCAGAGTCTGGCAAGACTGGCCCGTTCGGGCAGGGGTACCTTTACCTTTACCTTTACCTTACCTTGGATCTCAAACACCTTGGCTCCCGAATAAATTGGCCCTTGAACATTCAGAACTCAGAAGTGAGTGTTCCGGTTTTGGAACATTCTTTCGGAAGCCGAACATCCGACAAGGCTTCTGCGGCTTCCAATTGGCTGCAGGAGCTTCCTACAGCCAATCAGAAGCCGCGCTTTGGTTTCCGAACGTTTTGGAAGTTGAACGGACTTCGGGAACAGATTCCTTTTGACTTCCAAGGTACAACTGTACCAGACCTGGCGCCAGCACATGGCATAATCAGCCAGCTGCTGGGGCCCTGGCAGCAGGGCCAGCCCTACTATTAGGCACGCCAAGCCTCTTGTCTTGAGTGGCAGATTGGCTGTGCTACTTAAGCCAATCCAATATGCACCTGCGCCATTCAGGTGCTCTGTGGCCAAGCTGGTACTGTGCTTCACTGCTTCAGCCCCTGCCTCCAGCAGCTGATTACTGGTAGATTCATAGAATCGTAGAGTCCAACCCCCTGCAATGCATGGATGTTTTGCCCGATGTGGGACTCCAACCCATGACTCTGAGATTAAGAGTCTCATGCTGTACCAACTGAGCTCTTTTGTTTGAAGTGCAGCAACCCATAGATCTTTTCTTGGGCAATGCTCATGATAGGTATAGGACGCCCTGATGTGCATTGGGCCTATAGCAAAGGGCTAAAGACACTCCCCACACTAGACTCCAGATCTGGATCGGCGCTTAAGGGCAGAGGCATGTGACTAACATAACGTGCTCTTGGGCCCTAGCAGCTAGAACTGCAAAGACTTTGTCACAGTGAGAAAGAGTAGCGCATAGAGAAGGCCTGGAATCTGTGCAATTACTATCTATCTGTACACACTACCTATCTGTACACACTATCTGTGCATAGTGGGGCCAAGGGCCTCTTGTAAGGTGGGGTGCTTTGCAGGCTTGCTTAGCCCCCACCCCACTAACCACACCTTCTCTCTCTTTTACTTTCCCCGCCATCAGATGATCCAAACAGGCCGCACGCTAATTGAGTCAGCCGATGCCGTTCACGCCAAGATTATCCAGGTGCAACAAGCAGGTAGGCAGCGGAGGATCTGCTATGAAACTAACGAAACTTAAAGGACCCTAATTTCAGAAGGGCCCCAAAAGCACGCTTAGTCCGCATTGCTTTTTTTTTAATGGGTCTAGTCTAGTCTATGCGATTTGAGTCACACGACTCAAATCTGTTGATTTATTGTGGTATATACCGTATTTTTTGCTGTATAAGACGCACCAGACCATAAGACGCACCTAGTTTTTGGAGGAGGAAAACAAGAGAAAAAAAATTCTGAATCTCAGAAGCCAGAACAACAAGAGGGATCGTTGCACAGTGATCCCTCTTGCTGTTCTGGCTTCTGGGATAGCTGCGCAGCCTGCATTCGCTCCATAAGACGCACACACATTTCCCCTTACTTTTTAGGAGGGAAAAAGTGAGTCTTATAGAGCAAAAAATACGGTATTTCAATAATCCCCAAGTTTTGAGAGTCAGTTGCACTGTTTTCTGTGCAGATAGATGGGCAATGATTTTGGAGTGCTCTGAAAGGGTTTCTTGAACCGCTTTGAAAAACCCGCAAAAGCTGATGACCAGGTGCCATAGTGGGGTGAACGCACAGCCACCCTTGACCCTTGGGGTGGGGGTGTGCTCTTCCAGCCTTCAGGAGCGCAGTCCTACCTTGTCCAGAAAGCAGCAGGCCTGTGACAGGTTGTCTCCTTTGCCTCCCTTTCCACATTTATCCAGGGATGGGGTTTCACAAGGAGCTGCACCGTTTGGAGGCCAAGGAAGGCCTGAAAGGGCGGAAGCTGCAGAAAGCTCTGGAGAGTTTTGCCTGGAACATCACTGTCCTGAAGGTAATTAGGAGCAGCACTTGCTGCGAGGTAGGATTTTCTGGGACAGGGTCTCAGGGCCAGGACTTCAGCCACGGGCTGTGAGAAAAGAGAAGTTTGAGCATGCAGAAATCCCCAGTCAGCCAAAAAGCTCGCTGGGGGACCTTGGGGCAGCCATTACCTCTCAGCCTAACCTATTATTATTGTTATTATTATTATTATTAATTACCCTGCCCATCTCTGGGTTGTCCCAGTCACTCTGGGCAGCTTCCAACATAATATAAAAACACAAAAACATCAAGCATAAAAAACTTCCCAATACAGGGCTGCCTTCAGGTGTCTTCAGAAAGTGGTATCATTGTTTATCTCTTTGACATCTGATAGGAGGGCGTTCCACAGGGCAGGTGCGATTACGCAGAATGCCCTCTACTTGGTTCCCTGTAACTTCTCTCACAGTCAGGGAACTGCCAAAAGGCCCTCGGAGCTGGACCTCAGTGTCCGAGCTGAATGAAGGGGGTGGAGATGCTCCTTCAGGTATACAGGGCTGAGGCTGTTTAGGGCATTAAAGGTCAGCACCAACACTTTGAATTGTGCTTGGAAACGTACTGGGAGCCAGTGGATTAGATGTAGTTTCTGAGTCACTTTCTGTGTAGAGCGCAGAGATGGTCCAAGCGGGAGATAAACCAGAGCAGGGACCTATTGCCCAGGCGGGGTTCTAAGGATAAAATGACGAAAGGGAGAACCATGTACAGTTTCCCACTCTAAGCTTTTTGAAGGAAAGGTAGACCATAACAAATAAGTAAACAAAATACTATTGCCCTGCGGACGTTTTCTTCCTGGGAGATTTTTGCTGGGCTCGCAGCATTCAGGAAACGTAATGATCTCTCCCTCCCCATGCATTTCAAGCTGCAACTCTAGGGTTTTTTGGGGGGAGGGAGGTGTCAAAAGCATTTGTGCATTGAATGCCATGTTGTGTTTGGGCCACAGACTTTCTAAAGAATCTAAAGTGTCCGTGGTCCGGTGGTGAGCAGGCACTGCCACCTGGTGGGCGCTGCATGTTCCATGTCCTTGCATCTTGATCGTCTGTTGCTGTTTTGAAAAACATGAGGGCTGCTTAGAGCTGTGCTTTCCTTCAGTTCCTTTGGTTAAAAGGGGATGCTGATGGCTTCTCTCCAGACGGCTTCCTTGCTGCTGATTTCCCCCAGTGCATGACATTGTTGCTTAAAATCCAATGGTTCAGTGGTAGAGCAATCTGCTCTGCACACTGACAGTATTATTATTATTATTGTTATTATTATTATTATTATTATTATTATTATTATTTTCCCAGAGCTTTAACACATCTTTGATTACCACCACCCTTTCTAATACATATGAACTTCCCCTCCATCCCTTCATGGTTTCCTTATTTCCCCTTATCTTGCTGCATATTATACCTAACACCCCTCTTCAGCTTAGCTTAATATCTAGATGGTTCTTCACTGCAGTTCACAGTTCAAATCCTACTTGCAAACTTATCTGACTTTTATATTTCTTCGTATATTCTGTGAAAGGGTTCCACTGCTCCCTTAACACTGACTTCTCCTGGTCTCTTAATTTTTGTTAGAGACTGAGAGTCGTAGAATCATAGAATTGTAGAGTCGAAAGGGACCCTGAGGATTCTAGCCCAACCCACTACAAGGCAGGAATATGCAACTTTCCCATGCAGGGACCGAACCTGCAACCTTGGCATTATCAACACTATACTCGTAACCAACTGGGCTATCCAGGTCCCACAATCAATCCCTGACATCTCCAGGTAGAACAGGGACTATCCCCTGTCTGAAACCCTGGAGAGGCACGGCCAGTCAGTGTAGACAGGACTAGCCTAGGTGGACCAATGTTCTGACTTGGTATAAGGAAGCTTCCTATGCCACTAGCTTGGTCTTATGCTCTGATTTCTGCTAATGTTATGGCTCTGTGTGTGTGTGTGTGTGTGTGTGTGTGTGTGTGTGTTTTGCAACTATAATGGGCAGCTTTTTGTTTAGGTTTATTTGCACTTTTCTCATTAAAGCAGCGTAAGAAAAGCAAAAGCAGTGAACTAAGTCTCTGTTGTGATGGCTGAAGTCTTTGTTGTGTCAGAATGGGATGAAAGATTTGCCCCTTTACCAAAATGTGTCAACAAAGGAAATTACTCTTTTTTAAAACAGGTTGAGATAAACTTCAATAACAACAACAACAACAATTTATTTATTATTTATTTATACCCCACCCATCTGGCTGGGTTTCCCCAGCCACTCTGAGTCGCTTCCAACAAAATATTAAAATACAATAGTCTATTAAACATTAAAAGCTTCCCTAAATAGGGCTGCCTTCAGACGTCTTCTAAAAGTCTGGTAGTTGTTTTTCTCTTTGACATCTGGTGGGAGGGCATTCCACAGGGCGGGTGCCACTACCGAGAAGGCCCTCTGCCTGGTTCCCTGTAACTTGGCTTCTTGCAGCGAGGGAACTGCCAGAAGGCCCTCGGAACTGGACCTCAGTGTCTGGGCAGAACAATGGGGGTAGAGACGCTCCTTCAGGTATACTGGACAGAGGCCAATACAACTTCCGTTTGCATCAGTATGATTCGTTCTCTTCATGTGTATTATTTTATAACAACTCCTTTTGCATACGATGGGCACCTTTTGTGTTTATTTCAGTGACATTGCCCACCGATAATACATTGTAGGCAAGTTGGCTTCCTCCCTCCCCAAAAGGAGAATTATTAAGCAGCTGAACTTGTCAGGTTACCTTCCACACCATAGTTTGCCGTTGGACCTCTGGGTGTGTGTTTTACGTTTTCTTTCCTTGAACTCTGGGACCACCTTTCATCACCTCTTCAACTCTTCCATCGCCCACAGGGCCAGGCCGACCTACTGAAACACTCTAAGGCAGAGGCGCTCGACACACTCTGGCAGATCCACAACGCCGCACAGTCCTGTGGCATCGGCCGGAATGGCGCCGCCTCCCCCGACCTCTTCCGCGGCCGAGCTCTCCTTGATCCCATCCCGGAAACCGAAGGAGGCAGCGACACCGGATCTTGCTGACTCGGACTGGCCCCGAATCCTAGGGAGGACAGCGGACTTATGGACAAACACAGAAACTCGGGATGAAGCGTGGCGGATTTCTATTTTTATTTTTTAAAAATTGACATGAAGCACAGTTTTGTCTCCAGCGTGGGGAAGTAGCTTGAGGTTCTCGCCAGTCTACTGCCAAGTCACTATGCGCGTAACAACCGAGGCTCTCTTTTTGTAAACAGAGTGACCAACCCCAGACAGCAGATGGCAGTGACAAACAGATTTGACCGTAACCTGTGGGGAAACCTCTCCTGCACCAGCCTCTTTGGTCATTCCACATTGAAGACGTGCAGCTTCCCCCAAAGAATCCTGGGAACTCTAGTTTGTTAAGGGTGCTGGCAATTGCAGCTCTGGGAGGGGCAAACTGCAGTCCCCAAGACTTTGAGGGAAGCCACATGCTCTACATGTATGGTGTTGGTGTGATCACTGAAACAAACAGGAGCCTCCATGTTCCTTGGGGTGCTCCCATTCTTTTTACTGAGGCTCCCGCGAAAAACAAGCATCAGCAGAGGCCTCTTCATTCATTGGACCAATAACCAAGTCTGGCCCAGAAGCTTTTCTATAGGGGCTCAGATAGGTGTCAGCTGAGCTGCTGTGGCCCATCAGTGTAAAGAGGTGGTTGTTCGGCTGGCCTTCTGCAGTCAAGTCATTTTACTGCCGGAGGCAGAGCAGCGAATGTCAGCTGCTGCCCGAGCTGAGTTGAGCAGTAGCCAAAGCTAGCCAAATACTGCTGTTTTCTTTGGCACCTGAGCCAGAAATTCCCACATGAGTGTCTCCCCCTCCCTGTCAGTAAAAATACAGCCATCATAAATCAAACAATCTGCTGTCCTTTTCCTGACACCTGAAATCAGCTCAGGTGGCTGTTCAGTGGTAGGGCCGGCCCTGCTGGAATTTCATCCTTTTGGACGGAGGCGGGTGGCACCTCAGAGGCTGAATCCCCTGCCTGACATTTCATGAGGTCTTGGGTCAAGGTCTGCTAGAAGAACAAGGCCCTAAGAGCTGTGCATAGGATCACCTCTGATCCTATGTAGCGCCCCCTGTTGGTGAGCTGGCATGTTATTTGACATGTTATTTGCCATTGACATGTTATTTGGGTTGGGACTAAAATAAAAACAGCTTCTCTTTCTCTCCACCCTTGGAACTAAATTCACTAGCAAGAGGAAGGCCAAACTCAGATTTTGGGTACAGGGCCCCCTGGGAATTGAGTGGCTCACAGCTGCAGAGCAAGGCTTGTAGCTGTGGGGCACTGGAATAGACTCCCTCAGGAGGTGTGGTGGGCTCCCTGCTGGTAGTATTTAAGCAGAGGGCCAACTGTCAGGGATGCTGTGACAGGATTGCTGGGGTGGTCTGAATGACCTCCAGGTTGCCTCCTTCCAACTTGAAATATTATACAGTTCTGTTGTCTGCTGGACACAGATCTTCCTCAGGGCAAGGTGGCAGTGGGGAGGGAGAGGGCTAGAAGACATCTTGGTATGTCTTGTTCTCCCCCACCATGCTTTGAGGCTCCTAGTTAGAGCTGAAAGGACAGGGAGGACTACATCTCGAACTTTCCTCTCTAGAATCTGGTTGTAAAACTTCAAATGGTTGCATCAAGTTAAGTCACACTCAGAGTGGATCCACTGAAATCAGCAGAATTAATTGAAGCGTTCGAGTTGATTTCTGTGGGTCTACTTTGAGTATGATGTAGCTGGATGCAACCCAAATTTTATCCTCTCCTGACTGGATCCCCCCCATTGTTCCCAAGTTATGGAATATTGTTGGATTCAGGGTCGTGGGCTATAAGATTGTAAATCTAACAAGAAGATCATACCATCTTGAAAAATAACACACAGACCTTAAAGCTTGAGTTTTCAAAGTGTCCCCTAAATTCACATTTGAAAACGTTGAAATTTGAAATATTTTGCCAGTCTCACAGATATTTGTGCAATGGTGTCTTCTGGTTCCTTACATTGATCTCTCTCTCACTTTTCCTTGTTTTTGGGGTGTTGCTGAGTGGGGGGCAGGGGCATAGACTGATGATTCCCCAGCTGGGCCCTGTTCCCCTCATGCCAGACCTGGAAGGCTTCCTCTAGGATTGTGAGGGATGGATTCTCTTGACAATAAAACCTGAGCTTCTCTTCTGTTCTTTCTGCCTCTTTTAATCATGCCCTCACAGCACTTGGAGAAAAGCAATGGGGGCAAGGAAAATGGTGAGAGAAAGGGCTCAGCATTCCCTCCTCACCCACCACTTCCCGCTCTTTAAAATTTCTGATAAACATTTATCTCCTGGTAACTCAGGTGTCTACCAAGCAGAACCTGTGTCCTCTAGTACATGGGTCAGGCATGCTGCCATTGTGCCTGGATATACCCCCTGTTTCCATACTATCTCTTATCAGGATCAGTGCCCTTTTTGGATCTCTCTTTGAGGGACATCTTACCTCTCCTCACATCTCCCCATTGATGAATTTGCAACTTCCAAACATACCTGAATCTTGCTCAGTGTGGGTATGGCTTCTAGTACAATAAGAGTACAAATAGAGTGGGGGGCAGGCGAGACCGGATCTGGCCAGCAGGCCAGATTCCTGATTCCACACGGGCCATAGCTGTCAACTTTTCTCTTTTCTTGAGAGAAATCCTATTCAGAATAAGGGAATTTCCCTTTAAAAAAGGGAAACATTGACAGCTATGACTGTGATGGGCGGGTGAGACTGCCCCCCTCTGCTCAAAGGAGCTTGCCAAAACTACCAGTCTGCTGATCGGCACTGACAACAAGCCCTGCTAGCTACAGTGCAGCTGATCCCAGTTGTTGCTACAAGTCCCATTTGCAAAGGAACAATTCAGAGCTCGCTTTAAGCACCCAATAGTTTTCCCTGAGGTCTCCCTTTTCCCTGCTCCACACCTGGTATTATGTATGAATTCTGATGTGGGGCAGTTGGACATGGTTTGGGAGAAACAGTTGTGTGGTCAAAATGGGGGCCTGTACTAGGCTTCGTGAGGCCTGCAGGCCGGAGGTTCCCCACCTCTGCCTTAAACAGATGCAGAAAGTTAATGGGGCTACTTGAAATGGAGAGGAACGTAGAATGGGATTGCCTGCTTTTTCCCCTCAGAGGATTCCTGTACCGTTAAGAGCAGCCTGAGACACAATAGTTTAGTCCACAAATCTCACTTTGGCTTCATGTTCCCTGAAAGTCCCATGTGAGGCCTCTCTTCTTCCTAGAGCTGGGGGTGGGGGGTGGCAGGTGGGATCCTGCAACCCCCGGGCCAAATTTGGCCTCCCTGTTTGCTCTGTGAGGCTGCTTCAGGCAAACCTCCCCACCTGCCCTACACCTGACGTCATACAGGTAAGGGTGGAGTTTAGCTGAAAGGGACTTTGGTGCCTGCACATCACTTCTAAGCCACCACCAACCAGAAATTGGATTCCTCACCTCTGGGCTAAGCCAGGAGGATGGGTGACATTGGGGTGCTGCACCCCCCTGAAACCCAAGTACTGGTGCTGTGTACGCGTGCGGATTGGGGGTGCCATATTCTCTGAGTCATGTGCCCCGTGTGGAAGGAAGTGTGCCAATGCCACGTGCCAGCGAAAAGGGCACCGCTAGCTTCTGGCTCCATGTTTTTGAGGTAATTAGCCTAATGGGCCCATGCTAACAAGTACGGCTCCTCTCATTATCTCGGCCTAGTCGTTGGCTGCCTTTGTGGCTCGTAAGCGGCTGTCTGGTTCCTCAGACGTCCGTGGGTTCATTACTGGAGAGGGAACGACAAAGGCGGGTGGATGTCTTGGCTGGTCTCCAAGAGACGGGGTACAAAAGGATCCTTCCTCTCTTTTCTGATCCACTCTGAGGGGTCGGTGGGGAGACGGTTATTTTTGGCATTGCCATTGGAGAGGATGTGTTTGTCTGTGTCACGTATCATGGGAGCAAGTGAGGTACCTGGGGCCTACGTAGAAAACGGTCCTATAAATTGACCGCTTCCTCCAGCTTTTCCTTACAGCATCACCCCTGGAAGGTCATGACACAAGCCAACTTGTCGCTTTGAAGACAACCAAGATTATGGAGAGCCGGAAGATTAAGGTAACTGCCCTATCACACTCTCTAGATGAGCAAACCTGGGGGGGGGGTGGCGGCAGCACAATGTTGAGCTGGAGATGCATATCTGGGTTGTCCTGTTCCTCTCTAGTTGGGCCAAGCCTTGGAAGATAACATGAATCTGGGGTGAAGCTAGGAAACGCTCTTAGAAGGAAGTCAGTAGATCGATGTACAAAACCAGTTAAAAATAGAGGACTCGATTTCAAACTTGAGTGACACGGAAGAGTGCTGTGGAGCTCAAAAGCTTCCATCAAGCTAATGGTGCAATAGAAGACACCATCTTGTCACCAATGTGAGGTTTCCCCCTCATGATTTTCTACTACTGCTGTTGGAGAGTATTAGGAGCTGCATGGAAAATTAAAGAAAAGCAATGCTACTTTCCCCAGAGGGCTTCAGGCTAGTTTAAAGGGATGGGATGGAGGGGAGGTCCAGGTTGGGAAAATGGGTAAAAGAGACAAGTTATTGGAGTAAAAAAACAGGGGAAGTTTGGATGGTTTCAAGAAGGACTTTGTGAGGGTGGTGGTCTCTGGTAGCTTTCACTATGGGACAGAGAAAGGGAAAATGCCCTGGGTGTAGAGAGGGGAAGCAGTAGGGGTAGTGGGATGGAAGAAAAGCAACAAAATGGGAGCACGACCAGTGTGCTTGAGTGGAACAGGTGTGAGAGAACAAGGATGTGCTGTAAATAAGAATCGCTGGTCCAGCGGTCGAGCACTTCATCTCTCAACAGCGGCTGATCCGATGCATCTACGGTATGAAGTTCACAAATGGTCATGAAGACAAAAGCTCTCTGTGGACTGTCGTCAGCATCTGATTCAGTGAGGTTTACTGGTTCTGAGCATGAGATCCCATTTCTCATGGCTACTAGCTGTTGACAGACCTCTCGTCCATTGGTGGGGGGGGAGGAGAGAGCTGTAGCTCAGCAGCAGAGCATATGCTTTTTCATGCAAAAGGTCCCAGGTTCAGTTTAAAAAGAACCCCTTTTGGCGATAAAATTCCATCGGTGGCTTACACATCGTTCTGTGTGATTTGTTTCATTTCATCTGTCCTGAATTTTCATATTGTGCGTAAGGGATAATGGACACCTTCTCACACTGTCTATAATTTTATCATATATTTGCAGTTGGCTTATTTAGTATTAACAAGCCCCAAACAGGTTACAGTGAGATCGAATCTGTGTTTGTTCACAGGTAAGCCCTGTCGATTTATGGGATTTAACCCTTTCCTCCCTCTGGTTGTCCTGAGGAAAGTTTCTCTTCCTATGGTGTGATTTTCCTTTAGGGATAAATCCTCCATTGCTGTGTGTGCGTGCGGCCGGGTGTGTGTGTGTGTGCGCATTTTCAATGCAAATCCAAGCTTCAGAGGAAGTATATTCTTCTGATCTGCAAAGGGGGAAAGGAGGGCTGCATTCTCTTGATATGCCTGCTGAAATCCCAATAAATATTTTCTCGGACAGCTGGTGCAATTTGCATTTAAAAAAATAAATAAATAAACCTGCACAACATTGGTAAATTCAAAGACATATTGGACATCATGTTTAGCTTGGCCCTTAATGACTTAAGATCAGAAAACCTGACATCCACTTCCACAGGCAGAGGCAATATGACTCCAAATGCCATTTCCTGGGAATCGTGGGCAGGTGGGAAAAGTGCGGTTGAGCTCAGGTGCTGCTTTCAGACTTCCCCTAAGTACTTGGTTGGCCACTGAGTACAGGATGCTAGACCTCTGACCTGGCTCGGGAGTGACATTATGTTACGATGCTCTCAAAACCAAAGTTTAAAATTGGACAGAACGGCTGCCCAATGATCTGATTTAAAAGTGTTCGTAATTTGTACGTGGGGAACACTGCGGCTGCGAGTGATGACATACGTACTTAGTTACTTAATATATAACCCACTTATAATTGTTCATTTTTCACTGAGTGGGAGAACATCAGTGCAGCATAGTGGTCAGAGGGCTGGACTTGGACCTGGAAGACCAGGGTTCAAATCTCCACTCGGCCATGAAGCCCACTGGGTGACCTTGGGCCTAGTCGCTGCCTCTCAGCCTAACCTACCTCACAGGGTCATTGTGAGGAAGAAGAAGAGGAGTTTGGACTTGATGTCCTGCCTTTCACTCCCCTTAAGGAGTCTCAGAGCGGCTAACAATCTCCTTTCCCTTCCTCCCCCACAACAAACACTCTGTGAGGCTGAGAGACTCCAGAGAAGTGTGACTAGCCCAAGGTCACCCAGCAGCTGCATGTGGAGGAGCAGGGAAGCGAACCTGGTTCACCAGATTACGAGACTACCGCTCTTAACCACTACCTCACACTGGATTAAATGAAGAGAGGAAGATGAACCATATACGCCACCTTGAGCTCCATGGAGGAAAAGGTGGATATAAATGCAATGAAGAAAGAAAAATAAAATAATATTTCAATATGACTTACGAGTAAAAAATACGATAGGCTACCAACGGAACTGCATCAGAGCTCTCACTTCGATTTGAGTGGCTGGTGCTCTGTGGGGCTGGTAGGGTGCAAGATAGGGAGGCCGACAGTAGGGGGAGCCAGAGCCAAGGGCTGGCACAATCTGCTTGTTTTAGTTTCATCCCGGTCCTCTTCTCCCCTGCTGATTACTACAAAGGCAACACAGACTAAGGAGGAGAGGAGGGGGGAGATGTCAAGGTAGTGCCACCCCCCCCCCCCGTAAGAAGGCAGGCAGGTGGGCGCTGGATGAGGCCAGACTGAGGCTGGTGGGGCAGTGCCCCATTTGCCCTAATAAGTCCTGCCTCCACTGCTCGATCTGTTGTCTCTATGCTAAATGTATGTTTCCCCAGAAAAAAACTTTGGATAATTGAAGTGACCCATTATGACAACGTTTTCATCTCTGGCTGCCTCCTTGCTGTCTTTCTGCATCTCAAAGATCACCATCAAGAGTTTGCATCCAGGCAGGGGGGAGGATTATAATAACATCCCTACCACTCTACTGCTTATGTTTGCTTGTTATTTCTGCAGAGACTGACTCTCTGAAGAGGTTTGTTTCCTTAAGAGATTTCTGGTTTATTGGACTCTGTGCCCTCTTTCATGAACAGAGCACTACTCCCACCTGCAAGCACGACTTGCCTTGCCCTCTCTGTAACACATGATATGCAGGGGTAATTGCAGTCTACTGATTCTGCTTGATAGACCGGGCTTCTGATATGTTCATTATATCTGCATTCTCTTTTAGCGCCAGGCAAAAAAAAATCCCTCCTCTGAAGCTTGTATTAGCATTGGGAGGAAATCTCCCATTGGCACCAAGATGATACTATTTGCATTAAAAAGCAGCAGCAGCAACCACCCCGACCATTAAATGCAAAGACACGTTTTCACTTAGTTTAGCCCTCAGATGCTAATTTGTAGCTGCCTATGAAAGTTATCCCAGTTGATGGCTCAGTGCAGGCAGTAAAATCTATGGAGCAGATAACTTGGTGCTAATTCACCTAATCTTTGCTTTCAGGCTTTTCACATTAGTAGCTAAACCTTATATATTGCTTCCCTTTTTAAATGCTGCATGTGTATAATATTTTCTATGACCCTTGTTGGACTTTCTGATTTGCATTCATTCATTTTTATGTTTTGTTACCAGCTTCTATTCAGCCCCCGCTTTGAGGGCATTTGAATATTTAGAGCATCATCTCAGAGGGATGAGTCCTCAAGAAAAAAATAGTGCCTCTTAATTTCCCCTAGTTTTAAAGCCGCTCTGCTTGTTGTGTTTTGAAATGCCAAAAGCCTTGTTCAGCTTTAGTTCAAGTGATGCCTGTCTCTTCAGTACAGGCTCCCCTTGTCCAGGGACTACCAAATCCAAATTTCAGAGGGCTTCTCTAAGCCTTTTTATTGAGAGTTTGCTCTGATTTGCTTGCCCAAAGCTTGCAGAGAGATTAAACTATGCCTGGTCTTCATTTAGCTTTGTTCTGATGTGTTTGTGGGGTAGTTTTATGACAATGAGCATTCGTCCTGATTTGTTTCTGTGTGGGGATGTTCCTGTGTCTTCCCATTAATCATTAATCCAACCTGCACCCTAAAATACCATATTTTTTGCTCTATAGCAGTGTTTTTCAACCTTTTTTGGGCAAAGGCACACTTGTTTCATGAAAAAAAATCACGAGGGACACCACCACTGTGTGCGGAGAGGGAGATATCAGAGCCCCGCTGCTCTCTATGGGGAATTGGATGAGAGCGGACCGCCTGTCCGCTCTCATCCGATCCCATCCGATCTGATCCCCACCCAGGACGGATGGAAAATAGGGTGGACACAGTCCGGCGCCCGCCTAGTGGGCGAAAATTTGACATTTTTTAAAAAAAAATCTTTTGAATTTTTCAATTTTCCCCACGGCACACCAGGCAACATCTTGCGGCACACTAGTGTGCCGCGGAACAGTGGTTGAAAAACACTGCTCTATAGGACGCACTGGACCATAGGACGCACTGGACCATAGGAGGGGGAGAACAGGAAAAAAAATTCTCCCCCTCTCTGCTCAGCGCCCCTTCAGCGAAACGGCAGGAGAAACGGAGCCCCTTCCATTTCTCCCCCCCCTCACTGAAGGGGCGCTGTGCAGAGAGGGAAAGCTGTGCAGCGTCTCTCCAGCGAAGCGAAGCCTGGAGAACAAGAGTGATCGGTGTGCACTGACCCCTCTCGCTCTCCAGGAATTCCCTGTGCTCTGGGGGGTTCAGGCGGCTTCGCATTGCTATCGCTGAAGCCAAGGAGCCTGCATTCGCTCCATAGGACGCACACACATTTCCCCTTCATTTTTGGAGGGGGAAAAGTGCGTCCTATAGAGCGAAAAATACAGTACATGGTTTTGGGCACCATGAGTGCACTCCTCCCGAAAAGTGTCTTTGGGCTCTGTGCTGTCACATGGGTCATGTGATTTGTGCAGGAGCACAGACAGGAAGACACATGTCTCAGTTTTGGGACTCAGCATGTTGGAGGGTACGGTTTAGGAAGCTGACTTGTACCAAGTCAGACCATTGGACCACCTAGTTCAGTATTGTCTTCACTGACTGACAGCAGCAGCTCTCCAGGATTTCAGATGGGATGGTGCTGGGATTGAACCTGGGGACTTTAGGGTGCAAAGTTAATGTTCTGCCAATCAACTCATAGAAGTGCAGCTGAGAGGGGATTTAAAGAAGGTTAAAGAAACTTTCATACATGTTTGCAGTAAGGTGGGTTTTTTTGGGGGGGGGAGTACCCGACCTTTCGATTGGCAAGCCCTAGGCGCTGTGGGTTAAAGCCTCAGCGCCTAGGGCTTGCCGATCGAAAGGTCGGCGGTTCGAATCCCCGCGGCGGGGTGCGCTCCCGCTGCTCGGTCCCAGCGCCTGCCCACCTAGCAGTTCGAAAGCACCCCCGGGGGCAAGTAGATAAATAGGTACCGCTTACCAGCGGGAAGGTAAACGGCGTTCCGTGTGCGGCTCTGGCTCGCCAGAGCAGCGTTGTCACGCTGGCCACGTGACCCGGAAGTGTCTGCGGACAGCGCTGGCCCCCGGCCAATAGATGTGAGATGGGCGCACAAACCCCAGAGTCTGTCAAGACTGGCCCGTTCGGGCAGGGGTACCTTTACCTTTACCTTTACCTTACCCTCATTTCTGGCATTATAATATGTATTTAATTTCCTTAAGATGATAGGGTTGCTATTTTTAATACACGTTTACAGTCATGTTAACCTCCGAAAAAATATAGCACTGTTATTCTAAAACTCTCTATTGTCACAGACGAGAAAAAAGTTTAATTAGGAGAACCCTAATGAAAATGTGGCAAATTCCAATGCATGCTTTTTCCCCCAAGCCAAAGTATAATTTAAGCTTATTTGGCTATTCCTACACACCTCATAGTTCTGGTTTGATGATTAAGCTGCCTTCTGGGAAGGGGGCATCACTGGCTCAAGACATTTTGCAAAGCAGTACCCGAGGCCACCCAAGTTATTTTGACACCTGAGGCAGAAAAATCCTACAAGCACTTCTTCCTCCCTGCCCCCGGCAATAAAAATATAACAATTAATTGTAATTATGATGCATGAAGCTGCTAACAATTTGCTGTTTCTTCACAGCCATGCCAAAATCTGCTGCTCAAGGCTGCTGCCTCACTCTGCCTAATGTTAGAACCGGCCCGGCTGCGGCTGCTGTTAGGTTTACTCTGGAGGTTCAAATCTTCCTCTCATACTGAAAATTGCTGACTCATCTTCATACCCCTCCAGGTCCAGAGAGCCACCTTGCTGCTCCTCTTCTCCTTGCTCTGCTCTACCGCCGTGACCAAGCAAGCCGTGCCAGACTGCTGCCGTCAAAAGAGCTGCTCGTGCCACCTCTTTGAGTTGCTGCATGGCACGGGCAACCACGCCGCCGGCATCCTCACCCTTGGCAAACGGAGCAGCGCCACAGCCACCACCAAGGCCTTCCAGAGCCGGCTCTATCAACTCCTGCACAGTTCAGAGAACCAGGCCGCTGGGATCCTCACCATGGGCAAACGAGCAAGTGGATTGGGGCTGGGAAACACAGAGGATGTGCCTGGCAGCAACCGAGTAACGCCAGCGCCATACTCTGCAGGGCCTGATCCAGCCATGGGCTGCCTAGCACCCCTTGAGAGGGACTTGCCACCTGGCCCAAAGATGGGTGCTTCAGACACCATTTACTAAGGCTGTGCGTATGTCTCAGCAGGGGGCTGAAATTGCAAGAAGCCACCTGAGCACCTTCTGCTTTTTATCATTGCCGCTGTCATCTGTCCTTTAATGCCAGGCAGCTGCTAGGTGCTGTCTCGGAGGTAACAGCGACACGGTCCTTCCCCTTGTGTAAATAGCTCTTTTCAAACTTCTGTCAACCTCATGCTCCTCTTGTGTTCTTTTCCAAATAAAGCCAGCTATCATATTCACTGCCATTCTGTCGGTGTCCGTGTGAGAGAGATGCTGCCGGCATGAAGAATGGAAGGATGCCCTTTCTGGATCAAACTGAGCATCTGTCTAGTCCAGGAGTAGGAAACATTCAGACTGGGAGTGGATGGGCTGAATGTGGCCCTCCAGGCCTCTCCAGCTGGCCCTTGGGACTCTCACCAGGCCACATCCATCCCTAGGCCACAGCCTCTCACCACCCATGTAGCAGCCCCTGTTTGCCTGGCTAGGATGTGTCTTTGAGCTGCTGTTATGCCTTGTGGCTGTCTGGATGGAGGATGGAGACGTGTGTGTGTGTGTGTGTGTGTGTGTGTGTGTGTGTGTGTGTGCAGAAACTTCTTGCTTTTGTGTGGTTGTGCATTGGTTGTGCACTTTTTGTTGAGATTTTATTAGATGCAGGAGAGGCTATATTTATTAGATATTTTCCTTCCTTCCTCCCGTTTGTGAGAGTTTAGCAGAGTGCCACCCCTTTGCAGCTTAAAAAGGAATCTTAGATTTAGCTTTTTAGTGTTAATAATCCAGGATGCTTTAAGGCAGACTGGATTTTCCTGGCATTGGCCGTCCAGATGTTGCTGAACTCCAACTCCCGTCATCCCTGGCCACTAGTCATGCTCGCTGGGAATGATGGGAGTTGTAGTTCAGCAACATGTGGTTGCCAAAGGTTCCCTACAGCAGAGCTATAAATCTGAAAAGCTGTGACTAAAACCTTGCCTGTCATCAACTCACTAGCTCATCCTAGAGAAGCCTCATTGTCCCCCCCTCAACCTCCCCAATCTGCAATGTTTATAATAACCCTGACCCACCTTACAGGGTTGTTGTAATGATTGCTTCAAGATAATACTTTTAACATTTTGAAGAGCTGTATCCATGCTGAATCATATTGTTTGTTATTATCAAAGGACTCTGCTCACTGACTGATTTCCACCTGAGATCAGACATGCAAAGTACTGTATGCTTTGAACTCTCCCTTCCCAAATGTGAACAGCATCAAAGGTACTTGCCAGAGCTCTCCTCTTATCAGGCACCTCAAACGCTCCTTGATGCTCATCAGCATCTCGGCTTCCAAAGCTGCTGTTGGCTGCTCACACTGGCAGAGAAAGTGCTGGTGATTCCTTCGCCTTCCTGTGTGAGAGAAAAATGGTGTGTGACTTACCTCAGTGGTAGAACATCTGCTTTGCTTGCAGAAGGTCTCAGGTTTAGTCCCTGGCATCTCTGGGCTAGAGAGACAAATAGCCTGACTCTGTATGAGGCAGGTGTGTGTAGCTTATGGCCCTCTGGATGTTGCTGAACTAAAATGCCCATCATCCCTAGCCATTGGCCATGCTTGCTGGGGCTGATGGGAGTTGGAGTTCAGAAACATCCGGAGGACCAAAGTTTCCTCACTCCTAATTTAAGGCATCTCCTTCCTTTACCTTCCTATAGGTCCTAGGACATTGAGGACCTCCAGAACTAGAGACAGGCTAGTGGGTGGACAGCTGTTTTTGAGTAGGTGTTGCTCATGTTTAAGAGATGAATGCTCACTGTGTTTGAAAAGAACACCCCCACTAAGATCAGATATTATTATACGTACCCTCCAACATTTCTCTGATGAAAATAGGGACATCCTATTCTATTGTTATTGTTATTGTAATACCCCACCCATCTGACTGGGTTGCCCCAGCCACTCTGGGTGGCTTCCAACATATATAAAAACATCATTAAACATTTTAAAACTTCCCTAGACAGGGCTGCCTTCAGATGTCACATAACTCCATACCCTCCAACATTTCTCCAATGAAAATGGAGACTTCCTAAGGAAAAGCGGGACATTCCAGGATCAAATCAGAAACCGGGACAACTTCTGTAAATCTGGGACTGTCCCAGGAAAATAGGGACACTTGGAGGGTCTGAATTATCCTGATGACCTTCATCTGGACAAGTTACAGAAATGATTATGGCACAACAGAAGGAGAAAGTAGTAGCATATATATATATACCTCATCTAATTTGGAGCAGGCCTGTACCTTCCTGAGCTACAGCATTATTGCCTATCTAGACAATGGTCTGAGGGCTGGAACTGCATTTTACCAAATGACTAAAACCAAGGGTTGACATAAATCTAGAAAGGCTCTTCACTAAACCCACAAGCCCCAGCCCTGACTCCTCTCAATTTTAATCAATTTAGCCCCACTCCCCACCTTCTAAAAAACCTAAGAGGGGTCATCACCAAAAAAGTAAAGAGGGTCACCAGACTCTCTAATACCCAATAATAATTCAAGCATCAAACATGGGGGGATCTGAATAGACCAAGAATGGGGAAGTTAAGCCCCGTCCCCACATGTTAGACTACAACTCCCATCATGCCTGAACACTGGCCATGCTGGCTGGGGCTGATGGGAGCTGAACAGCAAATGGAAGGCCACAGGTTCCCTGTTGCTGGGATAAGACAGCATGAATAAACAAGGCCATGCACAGCTGGAGACCACTGGGCCGCCCTCCTTAGAGGCACAGAGACACAACTGGAGAGGTTCTGGTAAGGGGGGGCTATGAGGGCCTTTGAATTAGGGGTAGGGGGTCTCAAACCATATCACTCCCACATAGCCTTCTGGAACGGTAGCTAAGGAGCCATCACAAAAAGCTGGCTGCAGGTCAGGGACTTGGGTCACATTCTGGACTTGGGAAACAGTGTTTGCTTCACTTGAGAGCCAGGACAGGGCAGTCTGGGCTTTTAAATCCCTTCTTTTAAAAGCCTTCTGATGCTCCCCATCTGGGACTTCTTTTGTTGCGTGTGAGGGCTGTGAGAAGCTGAGTGTGCTTCCAGGAGTGTGCAAGGCTTCAAAGTGAAGGGAAAGTAGCAGGAAAGCTGCGGTTTAAATGAGCTCAGGAGTAAATTACTTGAGGCGACTTTTCCAGCCAGATTCGATCTCAAGGCCTGTACTTGCCTACCCCTTTATTAAAGTATACAGTCAGAGGCAGCTCTTTGGGATGGAACTGGGACAATTCCTCTTCTAACTGCTTATTTCCTTGGCCGCTGGGAACCTGCCTAGGACAATAAGAGTTCTTCCATCACTACTGTACCTGGGTTGAACCAGAAGCACTTGCCAAAGGTGTTTTTGTTTTTGTTAAGCCAATGTCATTCTCTTAGAAAGTACTACTTTAATCACCTTTGATGCTCCATAATAGGCCGCTCTGCCCTAATGGGCCAGGAGCATAACCTCATCTGGGATAACCTATCTATTAAACAGATGTTTCTATCCATCCATCACTGTCTGGCCCTATGTCCACGCTGCTTGGGCAAATTCACTGGCTTGGCATTGGTCGGCAGCCAGGGGGCAGTGTTGGCAAAGAAAGCTGGCAGCTCTGGCTGCAACGAATCTCTTTGTTTGGGCGATTCTTTTGTGTGTTGTGTTAGGGCTTCATCTCTCAAAAAAGGAAAGGTTAGTTGCTCTTTGTTTGTACACAGCCTGACCTCTGGAACTTGTAACCCCCTACCTTTTAGGGGCTCGTTGTGTTTAGCAGTAAGGGGAGGACACTTCTTCGCATGTGCTCAGCAGTACTCTGTTCTTTACTGCTTCACACATCGCATGACTGAGCCCCAACACAAATTAAGTTCTGGGTGAATCTAAATTGCCCCACCTGGAATTATTCTCTTTCTCTGCCTTCCCCCATTACGAGCAAAACTTTGCACATGCTCAGAGGTATTCTCTTCTTTATTTCTCCACACATTACAGAGCTGAGCCCTGACACAACTTAATCTCAATCAAGACACCTGAAATTCTTCTCTTCCTCCAAAACACCTCCACTATCCTCAATGCTGCTAATTAAGAAGTTGATCATTTTAACAAGCAAGGAGCTGGAGTTCAACACTACTTGAAAGCCACTCCTTTGATCCTTGAACAGCTGCTGCACAAATCTCAGCTTCATTACAGGGCCAGGAATTATTATGATTAATATTGTTTATTAAAGTAAATGCTGCCCTTCATCAAAAGATCTCAGGGTGGTTCACAGAATAAAATACAAGATAAAACACAAGTAAATAATCAAGACAACAAAACAAAAGGTTGCAGCAAAAGAAAGGAATTTGTTCGCGTCCAGTTATACTTTTATATGCATTATCTGGGGCTGAATCCCAACAAGAAAAAATAGCTAGGGCGGCCATATCTCAAGCTAAACTCTGATTCTTCTTGGGTTTATTAATCTGTTTAGGTCCAACTCTACCTCATTGCCAATTTTCACCTTGATTTTGCCTTCTGAACCAATTAATATAAAAAATTGGGGACTCTCCTTTGACCAAATGCTGCAGACAAAGGTAGTGTAAGGGGGTCACTCTTCATCATGTAAGGTTGGGCATTTGAAACAGGCTCAGAATTAAGCCCTGGCTTAGAGCGCCCTCTGAATTCTGCATGTGGCCAAAGGCACTCTCTTCTTAACTGTAGCCCCTCACCTGTGGTTGAGAAATACCCTTCAGGGTAGGGAGGTTGTTGGACTCTTGACTCCTATCAGCCCCAGCCAGCTTGGGCAATGGACAGGGATAATAGGAGTTGTAGTCCAGTGGCATCCAGAAGCTGGCAGGTTCCCAATCCCTGCTACGTGGAAGGAGACAAACGGAAAGGAGAGGGCAAGTATCCTTCCAGTTTAGCAGGTATACAAGAACATGACTACAATTGCAAAGATCCAGAGGGCTGGCAACCCCTGTTGCAGCAAAATCAAAGACACAACAGTGGAAAGGACACATAGTCCAGCCCCTTGTGCAGGGAAATCTGCTGCTACTGCATCCCTGAGAAGTGACCCTCCAGCTTCTGCATGAAAACTCCTATCCAAGAGTCCGACAGCACATTAAAGGTGAACAGATTTTATGGTGATACAAGCTATTTGCTGATCGGCTGAGTCCACTCGGGTAGGAAGGGCTTAGGACCAAAGTACCAGAAGGAGCACCTGCTCACACACCAACCTGCCTAAGGTGCAGCCTCGACAAAAGGAGGGAGAAACTTCTTCTCTAAGCGATGGCTTCCCAGTGGTGACATCCCTCCCCCAGAGAGACCCACCTGGAGCCAACACCTATACTCTTTCAGTCCCGGGCAAAGACATTATTTGAATTCTCTCAGGCATTAAAAAGGGATTTTTAAAAAATGTGCATTTTTTTCTGTTTCCTATAGTTTTATGTAGGCATCATTTTGCTTTCCTGAATTGTCCTGGGCATAGCAGCCAACTCCTCGAAGCCTAGGTGCCTTCCCCCCCCCCCAATAAAATATTTGAGGGAGTCGTCCCTCCCCCCATGTTGATAGGCATTGCCATTCAAATACAGTAGTTGCGTGCACTTTGTCTTGTGATCAGTTATGTGAGGTGGGGCTTACCTGCCCCCCTCCAATATTTTATTCAGGTTGGAAGAGGAAGGGAAGGGAGAGGGAGGGAGGGAAAAACTCACATTTGTGTGTGTCTGTGGAGTACAGAAGTTTAAGAGTCTCCCCTCAGCTTTTTCCCGCGTCCCTCACACTAGGCCTAGGACTGTGCCCGTTCGGACAAGGCCGGGGCTTGTTAGGCGCCAATTGTGTTTG
The DNA here is from genome assembly GCF_965113315.1 of Podarcis vaucheri. NCBI lineage: Eukaryota > Metazoa > Chordata > Lepidosauria > Squamata > Lacertidae > Podarcis > Podarcis vaucheri. The sequence goes on from NC_138751.1 coordinate 32,514,933, forward strand.
TGCGTGTGCGCGCGCGCGCGTGTCTGCGATCTGGGCGGGATCCCTCCGGATCCCTCCTCTCCCCTCTCCCCAGCGCTGCTCGGCGCTAATTGTACGGCTGGGATTAGCAGGAGGGAGCTGACAGCCGGGAGAGAGAGAGGCAGGGAGACAGCGAGGGAGGCTCGGGCAGCTGCCTCGCCTCGCCTCGCCCTGCGCCTGCAGCCCCGGCCGGGATGCCGCGCAGCAGCGCCCTGCCTGAGCCGCGCGGCAGTGGCGGCGGCGGAGCCGGAGGAAGAAGAGGAGGAGGAGGAGACGCCTAGGCGCCCCGCGCCCGCTCCGCCGCCACCTTCACACGCGCACCCTCCCCGCGGGGGCGGCGGGGGGCGCCCATGGTGCCGCCGCCATGCCGGTGATGAAAGGCTTGCTGGCGCCGCAGAACACCTTCCTGGACAACATCGCCAACAGGTTCGATGGGACACGTAAGTGGCCTCGGGGACGCCGCGGGGGGAAGAGTCCCGTGGACACGAATCCACGCCCGGTCAGTGGGACTGAACGGGGTATGTTTGGAGGGGGGTCGATCCAGCCTCTCCTCCACCCTCTCCCCTCACCACCAGCCCCCCCTTCTCTTCTCTCCTTCTCCTCCACCTAAAAGTTATTCTCCTCCGAGGATAGAGGTGCCCTGACGCCCTAGGGACATAGCTGTCAACTTTTCCCTTTTCTTGCGAGGAATCCTATTCGGAATAAGGGAACTTCCCTTTAAAAAAAGGAAAACGTTGACAGCTATGCCCAGGGATGGGCGCTTGACTCTCGGGGCGTCTGAGAAAAGGGGTCGCCTTGAGCGCTCGCTCGCCCTTCTGCCTTGTTTCTCTTTCTGCCCCGCGGTCCTAAATCCGGGGGGGGGGGGGCGTGCAGTCAGTATTATCTGCCCCAAGTCCTGGATAGTAACGAAACCCACCCCACTCCTTGCTTGCCTGCCTCTCTCTCCCCACACTCCTGCCCCAAGCCCGCTTTGTGTTGGGTCTCTCGAGTCCCCCCCCCCCTTTGCATCTCCAGAGTTAACAAAGAGAGACGCTCTTTGTCTCTGCACAGACTTCACCCACTGGAGATCGAGAAGATCGGGATGGGTGGGTTGATCTCTCTCGTTTCCCGATCGCCCAGGGACTGAGACCCTCCACACCCCACACTCTATTATTTAAGGGGAATACACTGTTTGGGTCTCTTCTGCTGCTGCCCACCCTCTCCCCATCTTCTGATGTTTAGCTGCGCCACCAACTCCGGTCTTGTTCAGCCTTCGCAGGCTTCCTTGGGAGAGTTATCAGACTTTCCTTTGTGCACGTGTGAAAGGAGACCGGGTGCGGCGGAACAGCTTCACCAAGGGTTTCTTTAGGCTAAGCAGCCGGGAGGGAAGAGTCGCCTGCCCGCAAGTGCTCAGTCTCGGGCATGCCTTACTGGGCTCCGCAACATGCCGTAGGGATACCTAGAAAAGAGTTCCTCTGAGCATGTGCGAAAGGGTTTTCTCTCCCTTTCTCACCCTTAGGGAGACTCCTCACGCGTCTGGGATTAGAAGTTTTCTTCGCCCCTCTTTTTTCTCATTCCTTCATTGTCTCCCCTGAGATCTGCGTTTAGATTGGAAGCTCCTCGCGGCAGGCACCTGTCTTGCTTGCTTTTGCGGGTGTGGGGGACGACGACACTACTTTATATTGATGGTGAGACCACAATAGCGAGGAGGAAGTCAGGGCTGTACATAAGGGAGCGTGAGTTGCATGCATTGCTACTTTTCAGAAACTTTTTCGACACGGTGCCTCTCTATGCGTGTGGCTAGGAAATCCTTTCCCTTCCCGATCTCCTAGAGGCAAAGTGAAGCGAGGGCTGTGGGATTTGGGGTGCTTTTAAGGGCACCCGACAAGGGGGGTAGGCAGTTATCTTGCGCGAAGCCCACTGAGCTGCGCGATCCCTGTTCAGCCCGTCCCTGGGCACCTCCCGATTTCGACTTGAACACATTTATTCGTTTATTACATTTGAGCCCCATCATTCTTCCAAAGAGCTGAGGGTGATACAAATGGCCTTTCCAACCTTGTAAGTTAGGCTGAGCTGAACGTGTCCGTGTAACTGGCCCGGGGTCACCCCGTGAGCATCGTGTCTGCAGTGGTGCAGAAGGACTTCGGTGTGGAAGTCGCCCCCCCCATTCAGCGCAATGAGCGGAAGGACCACACTCTTTAGACTCTTTAGACCATTCAAAGTGAGGGGCATCGCGACGCCTTTAAGTCTAGAGTTTTAAATTAACTACCTAACTGCATCACTGTTTGCTCCAGGACTCACCCAGACCCAGTCAGAAGCTCTTTGGGATGCCAGGAGAACTAAGCCTATGGAGCCATAAGAAGGAGCAACCCTGAGCATGTGCAAAGAGCCTTTCCCCCTTTACCAAACAACCACAGTGTGCCCACCCTCCTGTGTGCTAGGAAGGAGCCCCAGCGTTTCTGCTTTTAAAAATGAAGCTAGGCTCGGTCAGAAGGAAGGCCTGCTTGCTTCAGCAAGCAGTGACTCTCTGCCCACGTGCAGAGTTCTTTTTCACCTTCACCCGTGAGAAAAAAAAAAAAACCCACATACAGCTAGTTAAAAGGGAGAAAAGGCTGGGGGCATCTGTCGAGGATTCTTTAGCTGTAATTCCCTGCAGTACAGGGGGCTGGACTAAATGATCCTTGGGTTCTCCTCCAGCTCTACGATTCTATGGCACTTTCCAGGTGAGACCGAAAAGGGAAGAGGGAGCGAGCCAGAGGATGGGAAAGTCCTCCTTCTCAATCCCAGAGAAATTCTTGCGGGTCGAAGGAGGCTTCGCGCGCTGGGCGCAATCTGAAATGCGTTCTACCCTCGCTCGAAGTGCCCTATGTGACTGTCGGTTCCTGATTTATTTTATTACAGTACTGTAGGGTTAGAAGGGACACCCCCGCCCCACCGGGGTTATGTAGTCCAGCTTAGACATTCAGCCTAGTTTCCGGGGCTGGAGACGCAGTGGTGCGGTCAGGGCAGGACTGGGAAGGCAGACGTCCAGAGCCCCACTCAGCAGAATGAGGCGGGGGTGGCCCCCAAACGCAGCACGGCTTGGATTACCGTCTAAAGAGGGGCAGTTGGATAAGACCATTAAGCCCGGAATCTAAAATTACCTAACTGCACTACGGCTGGGGTGTCGGTGCCAATTAAACTCGGCTCGATCTCCCTCCCTCTCTTAGACACACATGCCACACTCGCTTTCACTCTCACTCTCACTACCTGCTTAACCCTGCGGGAGGGAAAAGGATACATGGGTGGGGACGGAAGGTGTAGTAATCGTATGTGTGTGTATTAAAAAAAAAACAACAACCCACAAACAACAACTAAAATGCCATATTGTGGCTCGAGGATTTTCTCTTTAAGAGGATTCCGGTCGTGGGGGGTGGGGGGTGGGGGAGGAGGAGGATTTAAATGCTTCCAGAAAGATCAATGAAAACTAATTTAGCATTTTCCTTTGGGGATGTCCGGGAGAAGCTTTCGTAATGAGCGCTCCCCGCCCCCCCCCCCGCGCCAGCAGCGCTCCCCTTATTCCTAGGGGAGCCACAGCGAGCTGGCGCACAATACCTGAGAATAGAAGTTTTTGCAGAACGCTTGAGGAAGGGGGAAGGAGAAGAGGGGAACGCCCTTTCCCTGTACGCCCATCTCTACCCATGTTCCCGGTCATATAAAACGGGATTAAACCCAATATCGTTCTCCTGAGCCTGGGGACACGCGCTTCTCTGAGATTTAAGCGAGTTTCCAATATCAGCCAATTCCCCCCCCCCCTTCCCCCAGTTTTGTTTACCATCTAGTCCGATGAAGCGTTCTGGAGAACTGCAAAGCTTACATACCATTTTGTAACATTTTGGCTGGCCTATTTCTTTTTTCTTTTTAAGCCCTGTTGTGGATTTAGGAATCTCGTTTGCGAGCCCCTTAGTTATCCGGGTTGTTGTTGTTGTTGTTTTAAGCGCGCCACGCGTCAAGGAATTCCGCGTTGCTCTCGGTAGGCAGGACGCTAGATCAGCACTTCGGACAGCTCCTGAACTCCTCCTTGGAAGCTTAGACCGCGGCTGCTTCTGACGCCCTTGTGGCGCAAGGAAAAAGAGCCAAATCAGTGAAGTCCAGCTCTCCTTACTAGATAGGCGCTTACTAGAAGCAGCTGGTTATATTGGAGGCAGGGAATCCGCTTCAAAACTGTGAAGAGACAAGGCTCACCCTTCTTTTGAGATTGCACCCCCTTTCTGTCTTGAAGCCCCTCATGCCCAAATCTCAGAATTGTGGGCTTTTTGTGGCGATTGCTCAGCTGTGAGAGAAATCACTCTGCAAGTGCTCAGAGGCACCTATCTATCTTACATCACACGTCCGCTTGGCTAACGTCACGCCAAGCACAAAAAGCAATTATCAAGAGCATCCCTGAGCATGGACAGGATGTAATCAAGTCACAGCAGCCAGTACCCCACACATCTAAGCTTGGGCGGGGAGGAGTGCGGTAGGGTTATCCAATTTTGGAAGCAAGCATGTTGTGGGAGCCAGGACTCTTGGGTTCCTTCCTCTTCCAGGAGGGGTCTGGTGTCTGAGAACCAGTGGTGGTGCAGTGGTGTTGGACTAGGACCTGAGAGACCAGGGTTTGATTCCTGGGTGACCTAGGGCCAGTCGTTACTTCTCAGCCTAATCTACTTTACAGTGTTGTTGTGGGGGTTAAGTGAGGGGGAAACAATGGAAATCACTTTTGAGCTTCCTGAAGAAAAAGGTGGACTATAAATGCGATAAATACATAAAATAAAATAAATATTGGCATAGCACAAGGGGAGCTGGGAAGCAGGACTCCCAGTTTCCGTCACCAGCTTGTGCAAGCTGTGCTGCTCAGTGGTTACAGCAGAAGATGCAGGAAGTCACTCTGGAGTTACACTCTTCAGATGTAATCGGGGAACCCTCTCACGGATCACGCTTGGCTGCAGCATGTTCCATGAGGCTTTTAACTGGGAGATTAACATCAAATCTACAGAGCCACAATTCCCCATCGCTTGCAAAGCTCATTCATCCTTTGGCTCAATTGCTTTGGATTTTCAATTCACATCCTTCCTTACCTCCCACATGAATGGCTGAAGTTGGATTATCCCCATCGCAGCAACCTCATGTCCTCACGTCCATCCCTGTGTGTTTTGGAGGCAGACTGGCTTGCCTGCATCTCTGAGCCCCATTCTGAACAGGGCTCTGTCTTTCTGAGGGAGTTCCGCCGATGGTAGCAAGCAGGCATGTGAGTTCTAGTGCAAAGGAGACGAAGGAAATGCTATACTGGAAGATACTTAGGTTGGTGTGGGTGTAAGCAAGCTTCTGAGTTCCACAGAACTGTTCATCACTCTGAACAGGAATCCACAGGACTATGCACCAAAAGCTCTTTGAAGGAAGTGTGGTGTACAAGTGTAAAAAGTAAATTCAGCTGACGTTAAAGAACATTTCATTGTGGGTGGACCCCTAGCATCTAAAATGAAGAGAGAAAATGAGTGGATGTTATGCGTAAGAATGGAAGTGTGATGTGCTGGTATGTATGAGTGCTTGTATGCGGTTGTGTGTCTGTGTAATGGCCTTGCACTGGCGTGCGGCCCCCAAAAGAAAACCCACAAAGGAACGCAGACCTTGGGCTGAAAAAGAGTTATCTTACTCTGTTCTAAGCCCACCCAACCTATTTCTCAATCCTTAATCTGCAGCCTGCTGTTAACTGGACCCCAAGCACATGCAAACTCATATGCACACTCCTTCATCTCATTAGCACTTTTCAACAACCTCAATGGCAGGGGTAGGCAACCTAAGGCCCGTGGGCCGGATGCGGCCCAATCGCCTTCTCAATCCGGGCCACGGACGGTCCGGGAATCAGTGTGTTTTTACATGAGTAGAATGTGTCCTTTTATTTAAAATGCACCTCTGAGTAATTTGTGGGGCCTGCCTGGTGTTTTTACATGAGTAGAATGCGTGCTTTTATTTAAAATACATCTCTGGGTTATTTGTGGGGCATAGGAATTTGTTCACCACCACCCCAATATAGTCCACATGGTCTGAGGGCTGGTGGACTGGCCCACTGCTGTAAAAGGTTGCTGAGCCCTGCTCAACAGGGTCAAAACCCCACAATTTGGGGAAATCCTGAGCCGTGACTGCTTATAGGCCTCCTGCCAATAAAATATACAATACAAGCAAAAAAAGGGAAGAAAATTAATGACTAATGAGGCACCATTAATGGAACTTTCTAGCCTTAATTTAGCAGTGCCTAGTCTACATCTTTGCTTTCAAATTAACTGGCAAAGGAGTAGCACCGATTACATTATTGATAGTATTTTCATGCATATCTTAGATTTTTATGGTGTTTTGCAGACACTCTTTTTTTTAAGGTTTGCTGTTGTTTCTGTTTAATTTATTGTTTGTTGTTTTGAAAATCAAAGCAAAAAAATATATGCACATTTAGTCGGACCCTTGCTGCTGGTCTCCCACAACCTTCCAGTATGGAATAGATTACTTTAGTGCAGAGTTGGGGAAACTGCTGTCTTCAGATATGGCCAAACTCAAACACCAGTCATACCTGACCATTGCCTATACTGGCTGGGGCTGATGGGAGTTGGAGATCAAAAACTCCAAAGCACCATAGGTTTCCTGCCGCTGCTGTAGAGTGTGGAGGGGCTTGGTTTTATGAAGTTCTAACATCTCATGCATTTCCTCCCCTTGCTACCCAGCAAGACTGCATTTGGCTCCTTTTGCTTTTGCCCTTCCCAGTCCCTTAGTAAAATCAGAGCTTCCTAGTAAAATCTGAGCTGAAAAGGCAGCCTGCATAAGTATTTGAATAGATCTGCGCTGATAAAACAACTTTTGGACTGCTCCCAAATCACACTTCCAGGCTGGTGGAAGGCTCTTCTCCTGAGCTTCTCTTCTGCTGATGCTCCATCTAAAAGTTCATTTGTGTCCTCTCAGGGTGGGCAGCTTACAGGATGTGGTTCCAGCCAGCCGGCCAGCCTGAGGGAGAGCTGCTCAGAACCGCGGAGAGTGCACATTTTAATACACAGCCCTTCTAAGCAGCCCCCTAATCCTGCATCCTAGAAGCCAAAAACTGGACTTAGCTACAGATGCAAACTATTTTTCACACACACACACACACACACACACACACACACACACACAAGCCCCTCCCAAGTTAATCCAAGCAGTGACCTGAGGTGACCGAGAGTTAAACAAGTGGGTTGGGGTAGGGGGATGAGAAAGCTCTCAAGCCAGCCGGGGTGGCGGGTGGGGGAGGCCACAAACTGAAGTCCTGGTCAACTGGGCCTTTATCCCGTTGTCTCCAAAGGCAATTCTGGTTCATAATGAAAAAGAGATCAAGGCTTGACGATGTCTGTAAGTCATACTCACCCACCCCCAGCCCTCGGTTGTAAAGCTTGGATGTTCAGTAAGGAGGACAAAGCACTCTGCGTATGTGCAGAGGCACGTCAATCCTTATTTCGATAGGCCACGGGTAGGCTGGTGTTGGGGGCTGAAAGCCCTGAGCAACTTGGGTCCAGGTCACCTTGAGGACTGCCTGAGCCCTTATATCCCAACTTGATCAGGGTTTCTCCAACTTGGGTCCCCAGCTGTTGTTGGACTACAATTCCCATCATCCCTAACTAGCAGGACCAGTGGTCAAGGATGATAGGAATTGTAGTCCAAAAACTTCTGGTCACCCAATTTTGGGAAACCCTGTATTAGATCATCTGGAGGAGAACTGTTAGCTGTTCCCCGTCATACAGAGGCCTGACTGGCTTCAGCAGGAAGTTGGACATTTTGTTTTACTGGTCCCATGCTGTGGAATGGTGTTCCAGTAGAGGTCCCCCAGGTGCCCTCACTTTTGACAGACCTATTCCATTGTTAAAGTTTTTCAAGGTGAACCAGTCACTTTCACGACTGTTTTGTATTGTTATTCAGATATCTTATGTTTTACTATACTTGCACCTAATTTTATACACTGCTTTTCTCATATGTTATATGAGTTGGCAGTATATAAATATATTTTAAATATTTTTTAAAAAAATCATGTCCCAAAGCTGAATACCGGTATGGAAAACAGGACGGAGAGCTGTGTCCTGCTCAAATTAAGCCCTGGTGTGATAGTAGCAAAACTGAATTTCTCCCATTAAAGCCATTACAGCATTAAGCATTTATGTGCCACTGGTTCTAGACATTCTCCAGCTCTGAGCTGCTTCAAGGCATTTTAATGTCTGAGGCAGAAAATTAAAGTCTCCCCCCAACACACACACTACAAAATCTACAGGCAAGATCTTCTGCAGAAGCTTCATTGAAATAAACTGTGCAGGACTGCCTACCATCTCCTTGTTTGGCTCCTGTTCATTCCAGTGCCGCTTGTGCAACAATACTTTCTGGTGGATTGATCAACCACGGGTCATATATGCCTGTTTCCTACTCTGTTGCCCTGAATGGTGTCCCAGTTCCACCCCTTGAGGATGCCACCTCATCTCGATTCAGATCACCTGGAGAGATTTGCTTCATAGGCAAAATGTGCAGCATGGCCAAGATTGATCCAGAGGGAAGGGGATATTGGAACCTTATGCATTAGGGTTGGGCTTCATAGCTCTTCCACGGTTCTTGGCCCTCTCTGAGGACACAGACTTGGGTGCCATTTGAGGGGTAACACTTTGACCTTGCTGGATGGAAATCCGTAGCCCAAATGTCCAATTTGGCACCTTCTCCGCCGAGGGCCATCTGTCTGCCTTGGGGCTGTGCCAAGGAGCAAGGTGGCAACATCCTGATCAACACTCTACAAAGCATCTAATCAAACAGGCAGGGAGAGCCGGTCGGAAGGCAGAATGTGCCGCCGCCTCAGTATCCTCCACCGGCAACCCCTTGTGCAAGGATCAGGAAAGCCATGCAGCGAAGGAAGCAAAAATAGATTGTGCCATGCAGGGGCTGATAAGCCTTCCTTTCTCAAGAGCACCCCAGGAAATACAGGCCTGTGGCAGACTCAGGAAAATGTTACAGTTCTGGCAGCAGTGCAAAAAAATCCAAGGGTGTGGGTGACATCCCTCCACCCAGTTTTTATCTTTTTCTAGGGATGCTTTTTATGGTCTCTCTTGCCCATCCTCAGCTGACTCAGCCGTGGCCCCCTCCCACCTCACCCTCTTTATCCCCCAACTCTCCTGCTGTTCTCTTTTGGACAAGTCTCTCTCTCTCTCTCTCTCTCTCTCTCTCTCTCTCTGTGTGTGTGTGTGTATTCCGTGCATCTGCAATCATACTATATGGTTTGGTTTTCCTTCTTCAAAAAAGCAAGTTTCTAGCCCCCTTTTGATGCCCAACAAACTATGCATCGAAACAAGTGAGCAGTGCCTGGCGAGTTCTTAGAAACAGAGAGGGTTGCAGCTGAGCAAAACTCCCATTTTCTGTAGGGAAGGTGCCTCGGTTATTTGTATAATCTCCTGTTCCAGATGCAAACTATACGTTATTTAAAATAGATGCACATTTGCCTGACTAAGCGCAGCAGCTTCCCCTTTGGCAAATTTTGCCTCACAGCCTTAACATTTAACCCTCGTGTTCAGGGAGGGGGGGGGGAGGGAAAGGATCTCTGCCAGAACTTCCCCCACCCCACATGTAATAACACGAGTTCACTCATTATCCCGATTTCTCTTCAAGGCTTTTGACAGGGATCAAGTCAGCTTAGGGCAGATCTCTTCCCACCATCAGCACCTCAGGGGACAGGTGTGTCTTTGGTCCTAGCGGTTGCTGAGTCTCTGGGAAGCAAAGTGCATCGTCAGCCTTCAGATCCAGAGTGATTTGTGTTAGGAGGAGGGGCGGGGAGGGAGCACGCACAGGGTCTGGTTTTGGAGGTGGAACAGGGAATCGTCAGGAAGGAGAACTTAAGGGTAGCTCTACCGTGAGGTCCCCACCCTCACCAACAAATTGCATATTTCCCCAGGAGGGAATCTGCCAGGGGTGCAAGAGAACTTCCCATGCGATTGTGTTCCGTGGGTCAAATTTGCTACCCCTGAACAGTGTTGGAAGTCTTATTCTCTGCTCCACCTTTGCCTGTTTGTAGCATCACATCTGCTAGAAATCAAAGTGACTTTGCAACATCTCTGCTGAAATTTGCAACAGCGATAAAGCCTGACTCTAACAGGGCGAATGGCTGTTGCAATAAAACCATAGCCCTTCCTCTGTTGCAGCCTCCGTTTCAATTTTTTCGCTTGTAAGCTCTTTGCAGCACGGTGCTGTCCTCTTATATTTTGCAGTGTCCACCCTGCATACTGAGGACACTACGTCAAGGAATGGCAGCTTGGTGGCCTTTAGCAAAGACACCCCCCATGTGCATTTTGCCACATTGTTGGTGCCCAGATGGGATTCCCAGGCAGTGGGTGGCGGTGGGGTATGCGTGGCAATTGCAGTATTTCAATCAGAGCGGGGCAAATGCCATTTTAATTTCCCACAATGCCTCTGGTGCAACACCCTCCCAAGGCATTGTGGGAAATTACAACAGCAGCCAGTGGGCAGTGCTGAGAGTGCCTTTTAAAAAGAGGATCTAGAGTGGGTTTCAGCAGTGGGCCCTGCAGGGTGCTGGGGTTCCTGGCGGCTGCCCAAGGGTCCTGCATGCTGGTGCCAAGCCTGGAGCACAACATCACGAAAAAGCAGAGATACCGAAGGCCCAAGGTAAACAAAGGAGATTTAGCCAGCCTTCAGAAGGCCCTCAGAGACAGAAGTGAGCGCACACACAAGCAAACCTCCCTAGACAAGGAGTTCCTTCCACTTGGTCGGTGGCATAACAACAGCCCTGATTCTCACCTTGCAACAGGGAAACACAAAGCAGGAGAGGGTTTTTTTGCCTTCTGCCTCTGATCTTCCTATAGAAAGAGGCCCACAGTGAAACTGCAGGGTTGGGCATCATGTCTAGCAATTTGGCACCTTGTCTAGTGTTGCAATGGGCTTTGATGGGTGTTCACAGGTTAGCTAGTACCCGTGTACAAGTTGTCTCCACCTTCATGAGGAAGGAGGCTTGTTTGCAAGTTGTGCTGAATGCAGGCACAAACTGCCTGCGCACTTGTGCAGGTGTTTGTGGGAAAGTGGGATGCCTGCTTTGTATAGCTCTGCTATTGGGTACACAGGCGGTACATACATTGAACATCAAACACTGTATGTGACTAACTGTATGAGCATATAGCTCAGCTATTTGTGTACCCATATACAGTGGCACCTCGGGTTATGAACTTAATTTGTTCCGGAGGTCCATTCTTAACCTGAAACCGTTCTTAACCTGAGGCGTGCTTTCGCTAATGGGGCCTCCCGCTGCCGCCGCACCACCGGCACATGATTTCCGTTCTCATCCTGGGGCAAAGTTTGCAACCCAAGGTCCTACTTCCGAGATAGTGGAGTTTGTAACCTGAAGTGTTTGTAACCCGAGGTACCACTGTATTCAGTTTGTATGCCAAATGTAATGTGCGAACACACCTAAAGTCCGAAGGCAGTGCTTATTTTATTTTTAGAAAGAGAAGTCATGTATGGGAGCCCTGACATGTGCCCTGGAGAGATGTTCAGCTCTTTAATGCTAACGTTGTGGGAAGCGGGTTGCAGTGGCTCAAAGGCGCTTTTCTCAATTATGTAATATTACTTCATATTGACTTGAGGACAGGCAATCATTCTTAAAAAGGTTGACAGCGGTTTGAGAGAGGCTTCACTCTGTATGTGTGTACCAGGAATGGGGAAAATGTGGCCCTCCATATATTGTCAGGCTGTAATTCCCATCAGCCCTAACCAACATGGCCAACAGCCAGAGATGATAGTTGTAGTCCAAAACAACACCTGGAGGACCACAAGTTCTCCATACCTAGTGTGTGTGTGTGTGTGTGTGTGTGTGTGTGTGTGTGCACGCGCGCGCGCGCACACACACACACACACACACACACACACACACTCTTCTTTGATGGAACTGTCTCCTCTGGTGAGTCAGACAGGTTTTTCAGGCTTTGAAAAAGTACCAAAACCTGACAAACCTAAAGCAGGGTTTCCCAAACTTGGGTCTCCAGCTGTTTTTGGACTACAGTTTCCATCATCCCTGACTACTGGTCCTGCTAGCTAGGGATGATGGGAGTTGTAGTCCAAGAACAGCTGGAAAACCAAGTTTAGGAAGCCCACCTAAAAGCAAAAGTGGCAGAAGCACAGATTCCATAAACAGCAATCTCAAAGTTACCTTCGACCACCAGGGAATAAAAAGCCTATTGTCTGCCTCCAGCTTCTGCTACTTCAAAGAAGAAGCTTGGCCAATGATGGGGTGCTCAAGGGGCTTACTCAAAGAAAGAGAGCTTGGCTGCAGAATCAACCACATCTGCATGAAGTCTTTGTCCTGGTTATACCACTGAAGGAGGCATTCCCTAAATCGGCCTTGCCCGTTCAGGCCAGCCTTCACCCAGTTGGTGTCTTCCAGTTCGACTAAACCTCCCATTGACTCCAGCCAACATGATTGCCTGGTTGATGGGAGCTGTAGCCCACCAGCTAGAGGGAACCAGCTTGGCGAAGTCTGGAGGAGAGGGCTGTCAAGGGTTACTAGCCATGATGGCTATGTTCTGCTTCCACAGCCAAAAGGCAGTAATGCTTTTGAAAACCAGTTGCTGGGAACCAATGGAGAGGACAGTGCTCTTGTGTTCGAATCCTGCTTGCAGGCTTCCCACGGGCATCTGGTTGACCACTGTGAGAAAAGGATGCCAGGATAGATGAGCCATTGGCCTGACCCAGCAGGCTCTTCTTAAGTCCTCAACTCCGATTTAGGCTGTGAAATCAGCACCCGAATTCCTTCTCCCCTGCCCACCTGCCAGTGCTGGCGTGACAACTCAGGGTCTCCCTTCTCCACCCACTTGCAGATAGCAACTTCCTGCTGGCCAACGCTCAGGTGCACCGCGGCTTCCCCATCGTCTACTGCTCTGACGGATTCTGCGACCTTACTGGCTTCGCCCGGACAGAAGTCATGCAGAAGAACTGCAGCTGCCGCTTCCTCTACGGCAGCGAGACCTGCGAAGCCGTCCTGCAGCGCATCGAGAAAGTGCTGGAGGGGAAGCAGGAGTACCAGGCTGAAGTCTGCTTTTACAAGAAGAGTGGTGAGTTTGGGGGAGCCCCCTGGGAGGACTCCCTTCCCCTCCCGACATCGCAGGCTGTTTGTATGCTGCTGGGCCTAATTCAAGGTGCTAACGTTAACATATTAGCAGCTTGGGAGCTAGTCATTTGCTGGAGCACCTCTAGCCATGTGAGACAGCTTGGATCTGGAGACTGGCCAGCAACTGGGGTGTGGGAAGCTTGCTTGCAGTCCTGTGGATGAATGGAAATGACTCCACAGGGACATGGAGCAGGATGTAGGGACCTCCCTGCTTTTCACCCTCCTGGAGTGTTTATGCCTGGGTGCAATGCATGCCCTGGGGCTCTGACCATACCTCTTCCTTGCCTGGTTAGAGGATAGAGAGGGATGTGTGAGTGTGAAGAAACTAGAAGCCTGCTTAGTGAGCAGGAAGTTTAGTGAGCAGTGGTTTAGTGAGCAGGAAGAGTCTGTGGCAGTGAGCAGTCCAGAATCAGAGGCAGAATCAGAGGCTGGAGAGGAGCAGGGTCAAGAGGCAGCGATGAGTCAGGCTGGTGAAGAAACCAGGGAGGTCTCCTCCTGCTGCTGCAACCAGTTCCTCTCCCTCTTGGTCTCCCAAGACCAGAAGTGGTATGAAGAGGGAGGAGCCTGTTGGCCTAGTCTCCGATTGCTTGGAAAGGACCGAGGGGAGGAGGACTCTTAGGGAACTGTGGGTTTGGGGGGCGGACTTCAGTCCCCACAACTGCTTTATTGGGGCAAGTTCTACTTGGAAGAGTTGCTGTCCTCACTAGGCCTGGCCTCCTGAGCTGCTTGTTTCTTTGAATACAGTGGTACCTTGGTTCTCAAATGCCTTGGTACTCAAACGCCTTGGTTCTCAAACGCTGAAAACCCAAAAGTAAGTGTTCCGGTTTCTGAATGTCTTTTGGAAGCTGAATGTCCCCTGTGGCTGTCGACTATTGTTTCCGGGGCGCCTGCACCAATCAGAAGCTGTGCCTTGGTTTTCAAATATTTCGGAAGTCAAATGAACTTCCGGAATGGATTAAGTTTGGCGCTTTTGTTTTTGCTATTTATTTTGCGTTTTTGTTTTTGAGGCTTTTTCGGTTAATTTTGAGGCTTTTTCGGTTAATGACTGTGTGGAACCCAGTTTAGCTACTGATTGTGTGGCTGCGGAAATGGATCAAAGCCCCCCCCCATCCAAACAATAACTATCATCAGTGCAAATAAAAAAAACAATTAATTTTACTTTTTGTCATCTACAATACTGTCTTATTTATTTTGTAGTACAGTACATTGACTATTAGGTGGGACGCGGGTGGTGCTGTGGTCTAAACCACAGAGCCTAGGGCTTGCAGATCAGAAGGTTGGCGGTTCAAATCCCCGTGATGGGGTGAGCTCCCGTTGCTCGGTCCCTGCTCCTGCCAACCTAGCAGTTCGAAAGCATGTCAAAGTGCAAGTAGATAAATAGGTACCGCTCCGGTGGGAAGGTAAACGGCATTTCTGTGCACAGCTCTGGTTCGCCAGAAACGGCTTAGTCATGCTGACCGCATGACCCGTAAGCTGTACACTGGCTCCCTCGGCCAATAAAGCGAGATGAGTGCAGCAACCCCAGAGTCGTCCACAACTGGACCTAACGGTCAGAAGTTCCTTTACCTTTACATTGATTGTTGCTTTCACTTTATGTATCAATGGTCTCGTTAGATAGTAGAATTCATGTTAAATTGCTTTTTTAGGGGTTGTTTTTAAAAGTCTGGAATGGATTAATCCGTTTTGTATTACTGTCTATGGGAAAGTGTGCCTTGGTTTTGGAACGGACTTCCGGAATGGATTAAGTTTGAGAACCAAGGTACCACTGTAAAGAGCTAAGTGTACTGACGCTGTGTGAGGCATTGCTGACCTGTTTCTGACAACTGCTCCTGACACCAGCTCTCTGGCCCTGCCCATCACTGGCATGTGGAAGGTTGCCCAAAAGGAAAATGGCCCCTGGTGTGAAAAATGCCCCCTGCCCTAGAGGCACTGGCTGCTTGGACACTGTCGGGATTTTGCTTTGTGGTTAGGACACTTCACATCCTGAACCATTGGTGACTCTGCTAAGGTTGCATCAGTGTCGGCCCCTTTTTTTATAGTGCTTGGTTGACGGCAATTGTTCTTTTTTATTACTGTGGCCATAATGTATTGGGCCAGCCGTGGTCAGGCTTAAAAGAGTGTGAAATCTAAAAAAAAAAGCCAGAGTTGGGCTAAGCACAATTTAAGCTCAGGGGCTGAGGGTTGCTGGACATCACTGGTGGGGAAGAGTGCTGCTTCATTCAGATCCTGCTCCCCAGCTTCCCACAGGCAGCTGATTGGTCCCTGTGAGAACTGCTGGACTAGCTGGGTTTTGCTTAGGTTGTTAATTTATTCTTAGAATAGGCAGGTGTGCTGGGCCCGGGGGTAACCTGTGAAACACAGTCCAGGACCAGACCAGAATCCGAAGGTTCCGCTAAGGGTCAGTCCGACAGGGCCAAGGCAGGACACGAGGCAGGAAACCAGACAAGGGCAGGTGCAGGATCTAGCACACAGCAATGTTGCTCCCGCAACCTGGGACAGGGTCCGACAACCTTTTATCTTTGTTGGGGTAGCGGCCAGTCCTGATCCCCTGGCGACTCACCTCCCTGCTTCACCCGAAGGCGAGCACTCCTCCTGCGAGTACTCTCTCCTTCTCTCAGACCTTAGTCTCTGCAGCTCGGGAGACGTCGGTGGGTTACTAGACCCAGAGGCCGCCTCAGCCTCCCCTGACCCAACCGGTAGTGGAGCAGCTGTAAGTGATGGCCCAGCTGAAGGCAACAAGGTAATCTGGAGCCAGGGCAGGCTCAGGCCCCTGACTCGGCCCAGCTGGTGTTTGTTGCAGGGGAACCTGTGCAGACTGGGACTCTTCAGGATCAGGCCCCAGACTTGGTTCAGATGATGCCTGAGGCAAAGGATCCGGTGCAGACTGCGACTCCTCTGGTTCCAAGTCCGAACCTGAGTCCCAGGCCATCACAACTGGTTTGATTCATTTATACACATTGTAGAATTTGGGTTTCTTTGGTACAGACTGATGAAGTGCTGTTGGCGCATGGTGGACAATGCTGGAATCCTGGGCTCTCTGGAGAGCCCAAGGGAAATTATGTGTCCAGAGAAACACTCGTTTCCTCAGTGAGGGGTGGGCATCTGTTATCTCCAGGGTTCCATTGGCGTTTTTCCCCTGGACATGGTTTAAGATGCTGGGCTGTTGTTGTTTTTCAGCAACAAACCCCTTAACACAGGTCCTGTTTCAGTGACTGAAGAGAAATGGGAAGGTTCTGCCCTGCTGCCAAAGCCTTGTTTACCGGGATTGAATGGCTGTTACGGCAGCGGCTTCTGGTTTCCAGCGAGATCTTGTGGAACTCTCGTGAGATCTTGCTGGAAGCAACTGCCACGCCTTCAATGTCAGTGCCAGCAGGGGGTTGAAGGGGCATGCATGGCAGCTCCAGAGAAGTGGCTTCTGGGTAGATGTGGCAAGAGCCTCATAAGATCTCATGAGAGCTTTGTGAGATCTTTCCAGGACCCAGAACCCACCACCATAGCTTCTTCTCTGGTGGCACTGGCAGCAGGCGATCTGTTGGGGGTCAGATCTCCCACCGTCGTGGATCTTGCCACTGAAGCAGACTGCTTCATATCGCCTGGTTAAAACAGCTTGAGCTGGGCAATCTTCTGAAACTACCTCCACATTTAGCTCTTCCAAATCTTTCAGGTGCGAAGAGTGTGGTGCTTGTTCTAGATGCTACATTTGGAGTGCGTGGGGATATGGAGAGACGGAGAGTTGTTGTTTTTGGCAGCTGTTTTCTGTCTCTAAACCTGGGTTCTGTGAGGTTGTCAGCTGCCCGCCACCAGATAATAAATAACAGCTTTCTCAGCTGCTGAAGGCTAGAGACTAGGCCATCACGTAACCTATCGCTTGCAGTGTTATGGCTAGACGTCAAATACCAATGGACAAATGGCAGCGTACAAGAACCATACCTCCATTCTAGAAAAGATGTGAGTCGCACTCACAGGGAAATATTAATATTATTATTACGTTTTACCTATATTTACTTAAGCAAATAAGGCTTAGCTGCCACTGCATTTTAAAAAACAACAACGATCCTCCTAAAATAGCCCAAACAGAAGAAAAGAGAGGTCATTCTCAAGCAGCTGCCAAAGGATGTATTTATAAAAATTAATCATCCAGCACATTTCAACAAATGTCCTCATCAGAGGAATATCAAAAAGTAAAACTAGTGTAAGAACCATATCACCAGGCTAGAAAAGATCTGAATAGTGCTGATGAAATGGGTATTATTAGTAGTTTCTAGTTTTATCCCTCTTGCGCTCTCATGGTTTCTCGTACAAATGCTATTCTAATCTGCTAGAATGGTGTAGCTGTTTTTACGCTGATTGTACAGCTTTATGGCTATTGATATTTACTGTCGCTTCTTGGAATCATTTCTTCAGATGTGTTGTGGCGTTCACTGATTCTCTTTCAACATCAGCTTGAGACTTGAGTGTTAACTTTTTAAAGCTGCTACTGCACCATATATTCCATGGGTAGGCAAACTAAGGCCTAGGGGCTGGATCCGTCCCAATCACCTTCTAAATCCGGACTTCGGACAGTCCGGGAATCAGCGTGTTTTTACATGAGTAGAATGTGTCCTTTTATTTAAATTTTATCTCTGGGTTATATGTGGGGCCTGCCTGGTGTTTTTACATGAGTAGAATGTGTGCTTTTATTTAAAATGCATCTCTGGGTTATTTGTGGGGCATAGGAATGCTTTCATTATTTTTTTCAAAATATAGTCCGGCCCCCCACAAGGTCTGAGGGACAGTTGATCGGCCCCCTGCTGAAAAAGTTTGTTGACCCCTGATAGTCCCTCTCAAGCCCAGGCACCAGATGTGCAATTGCTACACCTTCCTCCTCAACCTCGTTTGGGTCAGATCATAGCAGCTGTGATCAAGCCAATACGAGGGCATTTCTATAGGGTTGGTGTCCTTTTTTGTTTTAGAAAGCACCTTTGAGCATGTGCAAAGTATCTTCCTGTGCCCACTGCCAAGAAGGATACAATTTATTCCCCCTCCCCCCCAAAAAAAACTTGGACAGAGTGCCTTTGAGCATGTGCAGGCTGCTTTTTCCTTGTAAGTAGAAGCATCCAAAGCATAGAGCCATTCTAAGCTGATCACAGGCATTTTGAGCATGAAGGCACGTTTGAAGGAAACCACCAGGAAGAAATTAATAGAATCATAGAATTGTAGAGTTGGAAAGGTCCCTGCAATGCGGGAATCTGCAGCTGTCCCATACAGGGATCGAACCTGCAACCTTGGCGTTATCAGCACCACACTCTAACCAACTGAGCTATCCAGGCGAAATTCCATGGGGTTGGTTCTGGTTGAAGCTGCCGAAGCTTCAGATACTCGTGAGGAAGCAAGGGGAGTGTTTGCGGGGATTGCAGATGAGCGTGGCAGGGGCTGCTGTCGTTCCTCCTCGGTGCAGATGGTGATGCTGCTCTGTCCCTTTTCTCCCTGGTGCAGGAACAGCCTTCTGGTGCCTGCTGGACATCGTACCTATCAAGAACGAGAAAGGCGAGGTGGTCCTTTTTCTCTTCTCCTTCAAGGACATCACTGAGAGCCATGGAAAGAGCCAGTCGAGTGAAAAGAAGGAAGGTGAGGCCTTGGTGGGGGAGGCAGGCTGGGCTCCAGAAACAGGGTCACGAGACCCAGGATAGAGCAGATGGGTGGGGCGGCAGTGCTCCTTGGCAGAAGGACACACCGAACGAGGGGTATGCCTTAAGAGAGCAGCCGTTGGCTCCAAGCTGGCTTGGGCATCTCCTTTCCCACTCTGCAAGGCTTCGTCTGGGACGTGGGCATGCATATATCCCTCTCAAAGAGAAAAGCATAGTCTATGTCTGCACCAAGGGACGCAGGTGGCGTTGTGGGTTAAACTACTGAGCCTAGGACTTGCCGATCAGAAGGTCGGCGGTTCAAATCCCCGTGACGGGGTGAGCTCCCGTTGCTCGGTCCGTGCTCCTGCCAACCTAGCAGTTCGAAAGCACACCAGTGCAAGCAGATAAATAGGTATGAGTCTGGTGGGAAGGTAAACGGCATTTCCGTGCACTGCTCTGGTTCGCCAGAAGCAGCTTAGTCATGCTGGCCACATGACCCAGAAGCTGTACGCTGGCTCCCTCGGCCAATAAAGCGAGATGAGCACCGCAACCCGAGAATCGGCCACGACTGGACCGAATGGTCAGGGGTCCCTTTACCTTTATGCCTGCACAGGAGATGCTCACCCCCTTTCAGCAAGAACCTGCGGCCTTCCCAGTGACGTAGTGTGGGTTGTCAGCACCCGGGGCAAGGCAAGTAATTTGTGCCCCCTAACCCGTGGATTTGCGCCCCTAACCCATGGATTTGCGCCCCCTAACCCTAACCCCCAGATGTTGTGCCCGGTGCGGCCGGCCCCCCCTGCACCCCCCACGCTACGCCACTGGGCCTTCCCAGTATTGTTGGAACTCCAGCTGCCAGCAGTCTAGCTGCCTGGTCCTTGGTGATGGGTGATGGGAGCTGCAGTCTCCATCCTTGTTCCAGGTTCAGCCTCTGCTTTGAGAGGCAACTGTCGCTGGGAATTGCAAGTGGGGAAAGAGTTGCTGTTGCAGTCAGGGTCCCCCAGGCATCCAATGGCTGGCCATTGCTCAAACTGCTGCTGGAAAGACTTCCCACGAATGGGAGTAGGAAGACCCTTTTGGAAGGCTGCTTGAGGTTCCTGTGAGGTTTTCCTTCATCACTGTTGGACTGAGAGCAAGCTGTAGAAGCGTTTGTTTGGATTAGTTGAGGAAGACTCCATGGGGTTAGAAGAGCAGCTGTTCTTAGATTAAGGTCATCACTATCCTTACATCCAGAGATGTTCCCTCACTACAGAACAGGGCGGGTAATTCTTTGACCAAAATAGCTTCGGGAAAGATTTTTTTAAAAAATATTGTCATTCTATTCAGACCATTTCGGTACCGCTTAATATGAAAACGTATTTCCAAGCAATGTGCAGAAACAACAACAAATTTAGAAAAAGGGCACGATAAAACCATCCATACTGATATCAGTTCTTTCCTCTTGTAAACGCAGCTCCCTGCACAACAACTTTCGACCTCCACTCATTCATCCTGGCTCTCAGCCAGGGCCCAAACAAACTCACAGATCACATGCACCCCACAAAAAAAAATCTCACAGTGAAGAGGGTGTTCCTGGAACATTCTCTATCACTCTAGGCTTGCTTTTAAGGTTGATGGAGCTTCTTCAGGTTGCCCATAGCTGCATCCTATTCAGGTGCATCCACACACCTGGTTCCAGGCTACAGAAGGTTTAGTTTGGTGAGTTTCCCGGGGGGGGGGGAAGGATGACAAACAGGACACCCCTCCATTCGCAGGCCTTTGTCTGGCCTCTCCACACCTCTCCTCTTCCACCTGCTTTACTGTGTCATCATGTCAGAGCTCTGTGTCCCAACAGAATGAGCTGGAGGTGATATCACATGCTAGCTCACTGCTTGTTGCATCTAGCATGTTGCAGGGTATTCAGGGTGACGTAATTAGACTTTCTGTCATTAACAGCCTATTGGATGGAATCAGCCCACAAGGTTCCATCTAGCTCTTTTCGTATGGTTAGATACCTGCAGCCAACCTAGCACTTCGCTTTCAAAACTGCCTTGCTTATGAGTCCCTATAGCTGACAGGTTTGTCAACACTCCACAGAATCACATCCATGGCTAGCAGAGTTTGCCCCAAAGAGGCAACTAACTGCCACTTTTGTTTTTCCCCCAACCACACATATGATTCTGAGGTCAGCATTTCGGGTTGGAGCCTGAGAAGCAGGAAGGAAAGCCAAGGGGGATGGATACAGCACGGCAATGTCAGAATCCACATAAAACAAGGTGTTCCCTCTCTAAGATCAGAATTTTGAGCCTGACCTGTCCCACTCTTTTTCTTCTTCCAGAAAAGCACCGCTGTAAGAAGGCAGGGAGCTCCCATCTGCGGGCAGCCAGGAAGCAAGGGCGCACAGCCTTGCACCACCTCGCCAGCCAATTCAGCAAGAAGGAACGGACAGAGATGAAGATCAACAGCGTAAAGATGATTTGCTTGTTTTGCCCTTTGAGGAGGGGATGGTGGTGACTGGTTGAACCTTGCGGCCCTAACTATGCAACTGTCTGCACACTGGCAGGTCTACACCTCTGTCTCTGCTCTCCACAAACACCTTATTCTGAGAGGCCATTGTTCCGTTCTGAATGAGGGACCTCTTAAGGATGGGTGTGCACAGAAAAGACTGAGGCCACAACGCCATACATTGAAAGCATTATGTTGCCGTGGCTTCCCCCAGAGAATTATGGGAGCTGTAGTTTGCTAAGGGTGCTGAGAGTTTCTTAGGAGACCCCCCCCCCCATTCTCCTCACAGGGCAACCATTCCCAGAGTTCCCTGGGAAGACAGACTGACTGCTAAACTACTCTGGAAATTGTAACTCTGGGAAGGGAATAGCTTTCCCCCGTCTCCATGTTCTCCTCACAACAACCCTGTGAGGGTAGGTTAGGCTGAGAGGCCGTGTCATCCAGTGAGCTTCACGGCCAAGTGGGAATTTGAATTGTGGTCTCACAGGCCCTAGCCTGACACTCTAACCTCTACACCATGGTGTATTCTATAGTGCAAGGCTGCCCCTCCAGGTGGCAACGGTGCAGTTGCAATGAAGCATTGCACAATAGCCAACTGTTATTATTGCGTCAATTGCAATAGTGCACTCTCACGAAAAACACCGTTCTGGAGGGGCCCTTAGAGGCTTAAAAAAAAATGTTGTGGATTAACTGATGGTGTTGTGGGGTTATTCACGTGCTCTCTCTTAGCAGAGCGAAAAACCCCAGAGATGTGCAGCCCACAGATACGATTTTGGGCAGCCGCCAGTGGCTTGCAGTGTTAATAGCATTAAGCCCATCACTTTGAAGGCCATTAATGCCTTTGCTGAGGGTCACCCTGCGAGGCAGCTCTGCGATTTCTCCCAGCAGTGAGTGCAACCCAACAGGCGCGTGTCCTCAAGACTCAGAGCAGCCAAGAACAGCCCAGGCAGAGCAAAACGAGGCAAGGACTGCCCACCACCTGATTTGAGGCCTTGTGGAGTTTTGTTAGAGATTCCAACTAAACATCAGGAAGAACTTTCTGGCAGTAAGAGCTGTTCCACAGCGGAACAGACTCCCACGATTGGGGGTGGACTCTCCTTCCATGGAGGTTTTTAAGCAGAGGTTGGATGGATGCTTTAGCTGAGATCCCTGCATTGCAGGGGGTTGGACTAGATTATGGTTACCAGATTTTTTTCAATGAATCCGGGGACACTTTTTTTTTTTAAGCCGAGTAGCAACAGGGAGTCGGTAGTGGGGATGGTGAGGCAAAAGACCCTGGGCCCAAGCACACATGCATATTGTATAAAGGTGCAAAGCCCTTCTTTCACATCCTGTGAAACATAAATGCGCACAGTTTTTTAAAAACTGGGCAACGGTGCGTCACCCGCCCATGACTCTTGAGCCTTCCCTGATCTCCTGCCCCCTTCCCCCTTTGTTTTGACAGATCAGGGGAGGCTCGAGAGTCGTAGGTGGGTGGCCGTTACCTAGGAGGGGTGCAAGGTGTGTAGTTTCTTTGCCAGGCAAGGTGCAAAGCCCTTCTTTTGCACCCTGTGAAACATAAATGTGCAGAGTTTTTAAAAAACTGGGCAACGGCAGCCTGTCCGTGACTCCTGAGCCTCCCCAATCAGTCAAAATAAAGGGGGAAGGGGGCAGGAGATCGGGGAAGGCTTGGGAGTCATGGGTGGGCAGCGTGCCATTGCCCAGTTTTAAAAAACCTCTGTGCATTTATGTTTCACATTTTTGCCTATGTCACTGGCCACTGCTGCCATCCAAGCTATTTCTGTACCATAGCGGTTGGGTAATCTGTGGCCCTCCAAAAATTGTTGGACTCCCAACTTCCGCCCCCCAGTCAGCATGGCCAATGACTGGGGATGATGTGAGCTGTAGTCACCTAGCAACCCCTGGAAGGCCACGGTTTCCCCACCCCTGAGACGAAGAGAAAGAGCTCTAGGCGTGCTCAGAGATGCTCTGTTCTGCAGTGTAAAACCACAAGGTCTAGGACAAAGTCTTGTTAAGGGGAAGGGTAACAGGTGGGATGCAATCTTGAGACTCAACATAGATTCTTTGTTTCACAGCAGGGAGAGAGTGAGTGTGAACCCACATCTCTTGGGTCACTTACTTGGTGGACCAAGGACTAAGGCTGGGGTCTAATGTCTTTATTGCCGGGTTGCAAAAGGCAAAGAGAGAATTGGCTTGTTTTATTACTGCTGCTCTTGGTGCTGCCTAATCCATTGCTACACCGGGGTGCAGTAAGGCAGTAGTTGCTGTGCATTCTACGTAAGGTTTTGCACACAACTTACATTTAAAGCACATTCTTACCACCAGGTCATCCCCCAACAGAACTACAGTTCCCAGTACGGGGGGGGGGGCATATTTTAAATGTATGGCATCTGCTCAGTCTTAGTCTATTTCAAGACGCTTTCTTTTGTTGCATAAGCAGCTCAGGCAATGGTCTTCTGCTTTGGGGAGAGAGGCCAGTTTGATTTGTGGCTTGTTCTGATTTTGAAACCAGTCGTTGTGTTTTTAAGCTCGTTCCTAGATTGTTTATGCGAGAGCTGTTTGCTTGATTTTGCTGTAGGACTTGGTGAAGTTTGTTACCTGTGCATATTGGGGGTGGTGTAGGGGGGGGTTGGCAGTAGCTGCAAAAGCCAACCCTATTGCGAGCCCACCCCTTCCCAGCCAAGACCTCTGTTCTTTTCCTCTGATGCTCTATATGCCTTGACAGCTGTTCCCCATGCCCCCTCCTGCCAATGACCCAATGCCAGTACAGATTAAAGGGCTTTGGTCTGTTTGAGGGAAGGAGGGTGGTAGTGGTTGGGGGCTGGCGGTCTGCAGGGGAGACAGTGTTAAACAGCAGCCACAGCAGCTGCTCTTGCAAACCATACAATCCAGATACAGGCTGGGTCAAAACAAACCCCTTCCCTGCCACGAGCAAATCCAGAGACTTTACTTAACACAAAGCTGATAATGGCTGCCAAGCCTTGCAGGGGTCTGGCTTCCTATTCCTCATCCACACTTGGGATGGAGTGTGTGTGTCCTAAGGAGCTTTGTGGGGGGGGGGATATGCCTACAAACAAAGTGATCCCAAAGGGATCGCAGAGGATTATCCCAATGGGTAAAGACAGTGCAAAGTACTGTATAGGAGGAAGGCACAAAGCCTCCTGCCTTCTGATTTCCAGAACTGGCTACTATTTGGAAAGCAAAGCAGTAAGAGAAGACACAATTTTGTACAATACAGTCTTACCTTGGAAGTCAAACGGAATCCGTTCTGGAAGAATGTTCAACTTCCAAAATATTCAGAAACCCAATTGAGGCTTCCAATTGGCTGCAGGAAGCTCATGCAACCAATCGGAAGCCGCAGAAGCACTGTCGGACATTCAGCTTCCAAAGAACATTTGCAAACCGGAACACTCATTTCCGGGTTTGCGGCATTCGGGAGCCAAAATGTCCGAGTACCAAGGCATTCGGGATCCAAGGTACGACTGTAGCTTGGGATCTGCACTGCTGGCATTCTTTTGGCGTTGCTCAAGGCTTCTCTGTGTCTCTCTGACGCAGGCATAGATCACTGGTGGGTCCTGACCCACAAGTCCCAACTGAGGGTGGGGACCCATCATCATTTTCTTCTTTTTGTCTCAAGGTTGTAGGGTTGTTGTTGTTTTTTTAAGAGGAGTTGGAGTTGGGAGGGAACACACAGAGGAGGAGGAGGAGGAGGAGAAAGACGTATATGGTTGTGAATTTGGTGCTGGTGATAATATGGGTCCCCTATTCCAAGTTGGGATTAAAGGTAGGCCCCGAGTTTCCAAACCACATACATAGATTCCACCTCACCTCCCACAGCTATTTAGTTGATCGGAATTTCCAGGATATCTAAATAAAGCCTCCATGTGCAGAGGCAGTGTATCAGCCATTGTCCAACCTGCAGGGCTCACGGCCTCAATGAGTTGCACTGATTCTGGAGCCCGTGCCCACTACTAGCACGCAGCCCCCAAAGGGATGCCTGCAAGGGGAATCTGACCCTTGGGTGACGAAGGTCTTGTCACTACTCGCGTGGCACCAAGGTCTAAGGTCCGGGGTGCTCAAAAGAGGTTTCTTGTTTCCTGCGCCCTCCAGAACGTCTTTGAGAACAAGCCCTCCGTTCCAGAGTACAAAGTGGCCTCGGTGCAGAAATCGCGCTTCATCCTCCTCCACTACAGCATCTTCAAGGCCCTGTGGGACTGGCTCATCCTCCTGGCCACTTTCTATGTGGCCGTGACTGTTCCGTACAACGTCTGCTTCACCGACACGGAGGATAGCTTGGCGGCTGCCCGCAGCACCATCGTCAGCGACATCGTTGTCGAGATGCTCTTCATCGTTGGTGAGGACTGCAAAGCTGTGCTTTACCCGGGTGCCATTGGGTTGGGGCCGCTGCTGGTGGGCAATAGGGGCGATTTAGCTCAGGTGAAACCTGCACAGGGATGTGAAGTGGGTGTCAAACAATGCTGCAGTAGAGGTGCCCTTCATTGCAGTCTCTCTTAGCCACACTGCCTTTCTAAGGCAGTGCATAAACACCATACATTTAAACCCACCCACCCCCCGGAATCCTGGGAACTGTAGTTTGCTACAGCTGCTGGGCACTGTAGCTCTGTGAGAGGTGAACTACAGTTCCCAGGATTCTCTGGGGGGTTTTCAAATGTAAGATGTGTGCGTAATCTAGGGCTATACAACAAACGCAAACTTTTCACCATTGATGGTATTGAGGCTGCAGTGCCAAGCCAGTTTTTTTTTTACTCCTTCTGTACCTGCTTTAACATCCAGCCTGATTAAGAGTTCTGTTGAACGCAAAAGCTTGCTTGCTGTTTTCTAACATTTTGGTTGGTCTAAGAAAGGGACTCTGGGAATTTGCTAGATGACAGTTTTTGGTTTATTATGATTACGATTATTATCCATAGGTTATATATATAGTATTTCTGTCTGAGCCATATGTGATTCTTCCCCTCTCCATTTTACCCACACGGCAACACTGTGAGGTAGGGTAGGCCTAGAGACAGTGTCTAGCCCAAGGTCACTTAGTGAACCTCATGGCTGAGTCAGGATTTGAACTCTGGTCTCCCAGGTTTTATCCCAGTACGCTAACCACTGCACCACACTTCCACTTGTTCTGTGCCTAGAAAAAATGGGTCTGAGCAGTTTTCCACTTGACCTGCACTTTCTAGGCATGTGTCCAAGTGGTTTTTCCCTTGCCTCACTCCCCCCCCCCCCAGGGAAAACTACTCTTTAAGTGCTAAATTCCAAATTGCTCTAATTGAGCATCAAAAAGCAGTTCCCTTGGGGAAAGCATCAGAACAAGTGTGGATAAGTCCCGGGCCTCAACTCTTTGCCATGCATGCTAGCACAACGTACCTCTTCCTCCATTTAGCTGATTTGGAGGGTTTCACTCTGAGAAAAGCTTATTAATTTGGCATGCAGAAAATGCCCAGATTATGACGTCACTGACGCTGCTGTGAAATGAAGTGCTGGTGCTTTGTCCCTGCTCCCCTAAACTACCACCGGTGTCAAAGTTCATGTAACAAATATGATGCAAAATAAAGAAAATGCTTAATTTTTAACGACCCTCAATTGTTATTAAATTATGGCAAGTTTCCTCTTCTGTTTACAACAATTACAGGGCAATTACAGTCATGTCTGTTCAGAAGTGATTCCCCCCTGAATTAAATGGGGCTCACTCCATTTATAGCCAGGATTGGGAACATGTGGCCTTCCAGATATCGCTGGACTACAATTCCTATTATTACTCTTACAACTATTACTACTACTAGTAGTAGTACTATTATTTCTATACCACCCTTCATCCGAAGATGACAAGGCAATTTACAATATAAACACAAAAATACATACCAGCAGCAGCAGCAGCAACAACAACAGCTGAATCAGCTGAACAAATCCTCTTGCCTACTAATATCCTTTTGGCAACTTCCAAGCTGTCAAAGAACAGCCCTGACCATTGGTTATTCTGGATGGGGATTCTGAGAACATCCAAAAGGAGTTCCTTTCCCTGGGGTGTGGGGATGCAGTAGACTTGCCTCCGAGGTGTTAGATGAGATGCCACATATCTACATGGGTTTAGTGAGGGGGTAGGTCAGGAACAGTAGCCTCCTGTTTTCATTGGCTCCATATTGGCAACATAACACAGTAGAATACATTCAGCTGTACTGGATACTGGTGGGCAGGCAAGGAGAAAATTGGGACCGTGCGACTCTTAGATTTCTACTAATCACACCTGGTACATGCCTGGCTTCCCCCAGTGAATTCTGGGAATCATAGTTTGTGGTGCTACTGCAAATACTGTGTTAGAGAATCTCAGGCACCTTCACAAATCTGCAAGTTTCCAAAGTGACCTGATGGGGAGAGATAGAGGATGACTCAAAATGGATTTCGACGTGCAGCAGAATTGAAATTTCGGTGTGTCCTTGGGTATTATTAATTGTGATTAATAGATGGTGGGGAAGTGCTAGCCTTCCAGAGGTTTGCTGAACTACAACTCCCACCATCCCTTGGCCATTGACCATGGTGGCTGAGGCTGATGGGAGTTGTAGTTCATCAGAATCTAGAGGGTTCCCCACACCTGTACTAGATGCTAGGGAGAAGAACTATCTCCAGCTTGCTGCCCTGCTTGTGAACTTCCTTTGGAGGCAGAGCCTGAGGTTGTTTGGCCCTTTCGCTTGATGCAGGACAGGTGTGGGGAACCTTTTGCCTGCCAGATGTTCCTGAACTACGACTCCCACCAGCCACTGGCCAGGGATGATGAGAGTTGTAGTTCAGGAACACAGCGGCGTAGCGTGAGTTGTCAGCACCCGGGGCAACGCAAGTAATTTGCGCCCCCTAACCCGGGGCAAGGCACGTAATTTGCGCCCCCCCTAACCCCTAACCTGCGAGTTGCCGCTGGCGCTGCTGCCCAAACGACGCCGCTTGCCCGGAGGAGGAGGGGGGCAGAGAGGCGAGGAAAATGCAACGGCCCAGCAGCTGCAGCAGCAGCGGCGGAGGCGGGGCTGTGAGGAGGGGCTGCCTGGCACGTCCTCCGCGGCGAGCGCTGAGAGCCGCTGCCTGCCGGGCGCCTTCAGCCGGGCGCCGCGAGACATGCGGCTCTGCTACAGCCTGCGCCCGAGGCTCTTCGGCGACTCCGGAGGCAGCGAGCGCGCCCCCCAGATGTTGCGCCCGGTGTGGCCTGCCCCCTTGCACCCCCACGCTACGCCACTGCAGGAACATCTGGCAGGCAAAAGGTTCCCTACACCTGAACTGGGAAGAGATCTAGGTATGCCTTTGTGTTGTTGTTGTTAAGGTGTGACGTTGTGCTTTCACGTTTGATTTGACATAAGGCTTCCACGTGTCTCTCTTCATGTGGAAGACGTGGCCTTGTCACTGCCTGGGTTGGGGGACGTGACCAGGAGCACACATATGGTTTGTGAACTTACTGCCCCTTTTTTTCTGATAGACATTATTCTGAACTTCCGCACCACGTACGTCAGCCAGTCGGGCCAGGTGGTCTATGATACCCGTTCCATCTGCCTCCACTATGTGGCGACTTGGTTCTTTGTGGACTTGATTGCAGCCTTGCCCTTTGACCTCCTCTATGCCTTCAACGTCCCTGTGGTGAGTCTGCCTTTCAATCTGCCCCTCTGAACGCTGAGAAGGGCCTCGGGCCTTTTCGGCTGGAATTGCTGAGCAGCCTCTTTCTAAAAAGAGAGGCCTGCCTGGAGGTGCCACCCTATGAACTGCTTGATCTCAAGCAGGTCCCTTCTGCTCTTGCAAGGAGGAATGTGCTCATTACAAGAAGTGATTTGCACATGATGAAGCGCCACAGAAATGATAAGCAGCTTCGAGAAATGCCCCACACATCATCACCCCTAATGGGTGCAAGGTGACTTGGCCACCGAGTAGTGACAGAAGATAACTTTGCACATCCTCAGCGGCACAGTTATTATAATAACAATGGTAAAAACATATTTTTTATAGCACTTTATTATCTCAACAGATCTCACAGTGATTTTATAGGGTAGGTCAGTATTATTTTTATAAGTATTACCTGCAAAAAAAAAAAAATAGTGGCAATATAGAGTGCTCCTTTTCAGGGCTCCAACCCTTCTGAAAGATATGCCATTCCTTTTCCCCTCACCACTGACTTTCTACACACACACACACGTGTCAGTAGCTGATTTCAGAGTGACTCCAAATTTGGTTTTTAAATCAACTACCGGTAAATCAGGGGTGTGGAAGAGCCCGTAGCACTCCACATGTTGTTGCACTTCAATTCCCATCATTCCTGACCACTGGCCTTGCAGGCTGGGGATGATGGGAGCTGGAGTCCAGTACCACCTTGAGCGCTACAGGCTCTCCATCTCTGAACTAAATGAAGCCTGTTCTCTCTGCCCTGCTGCAAGGTTCCTCCTGTAGCTAATCCCACACCCTGCCTCTGCTGCTTTGTGCTATTGGATGCACCTTTATTTCTTAGCTTCGGTTTCCCGGGGGGCTCATTAAACAGCTTGACGAAGTGTCTCATGCTAACATGAGACCTTCGACTAATGAGGAAGCTTATGCAGTTGCTAGCCAGCCATTGCTTTCTCCTGGCAGCGTGCTGAGCAAATGGAGGTCACTAGGTTTGAACTCCTTGCTTCCTAATTTAATCTTATCAGATTCCACCTGCTTTTCAAAGTAACAGTGACTTCACCTCAGTCCTGCAATAGTGGGAGTTTGAACCAAGACCTCCAGAGACCCGGCAAAGGGCAACTCCTCCATTCTCAGAACTGTTATAATCAGCTTCTGAAATAAGAACTAACTGCAGAACCCAAGGCTGTGTGCACACGATACCTTTAAAGCACATTTGAATCACATTCTTTCCCTCAAAGAATTCTGGGCACCTTAGTCTACCCTCACAGAGTTACAATTCCCAGAAACCCTTAACAAACTACAGTGCCCAGAATTCTTTGAGGGATCGAATATGCTTTGAATGTGCTTTAAAGTCATAGTATGTGTACACAGCCTTAGCCTGCTTTGAAGTCACAAAATCTAAATTCTGGAAGTGCAATGGGGGCTGGCTGTGGCTACTCAGTTGTGACGGGGATCCACTTTGCATGTGAACAAAGGAACTTTGTCTTGGTACAACCATTCTTCATGTGATTTAAGCTCTGGAAAATTTGCACAATTTGGGGGTTAGATGAGGTGAAGGGCATCTTTCTCAGGCCCCTCCTGTAAGCCCCAGTTACCTTAATCTTTGTTCTCAAGCTCCAATCACAGCCATAGCTCAATGGCAGAATAAGATTTCAGATTTAATGCCCACTACCAGCACCTCTTAATTTAAAGGACTAAGAAGAATAAGACTAGGGAAAGACGCTTGTCGTGGGTGTTGGGAAAGAGTCCATCTGCGGACTATGATTTATTTGTTTATTCCATTTATAGCCCCCAAGGAAAAAAACCTTTCTTCCCCACCCATTTATCCGCATATCAGCCCTATGATGTAAGCCAGGCTGAGTTGTAGCAATTGGCCCATGATCACGCATTCAGCTCCAGGTCTAAATGCATGGTATGTTAATGCTGTGATGAGCAATCACATTGCAGGCTTTCTAAAATAAAATATCAGGTACAGGGAGTGGGATAGTCAATGTCACTGCAGTACAAGAGCAAGTTGAATCCTTTCTTCCCCACCTAGCCATAATAATCAGGGGGGTGGGGGAGTACTGCAGAAATCAGTATTGGCACCGATGGGAGTCCTGCCCTCCTAATACTAATTTCCATTGGAGTAGTGTGATGCTTGCCAAGATCATAGCTGGGGAGGAAATGCTTAAACCTCCCTCCCCTGTGTGCTGTGCTGTTGATGACTACCCCCACCTCCAGCCACTTGCCTTGCCTGTATATCTATCTATCTATCTAGCTAGCTAGCTAGCTATCTATTTTAAAAAAAAGAAAACTCTAACCATGTTGTTACTATGAAGTACAATTAAGCCCAGAGAGGGGATCTGCACCTAGGTCTCTGCAGTTCTAGTCTAACACTGTTACCCACACTTGCCCACACAAGAATTGCCGAATGCAGGAATAATCTGATAAACAGTGGAAAATTGGGTTCCACTCAGGGTCACAGATGATTTGTTTTGGTGTTTTTAGGTGGGTGGATCAATCGTCACTTTCTGCTACTCCCCTTTCCACACCCACTGCTTCCTCAATGCTCTCGGGTCCGTCCCCCCCCCCCAGCCATGCTCGTAATTATTTGTGGTGCACTCCTAAACGGAGTGTGGCTTTTTATATTCCTTTCGATCCCTCAGATTTGCAACACACACACACACACACACACACACAGCCCCAGAAAACTGCATGTTAAAAATTGCATGTTGAAATTTTGCAGTTGCCCGAGTGTGTGCATTTGCACACTTCTTGGATGGGATTTAAAAACAAAAAGGAAAAGACAAGGTTCCTGTGAAGCTGAGTGCATGCCCTGTCACAGTACTTAGTTGGCCTAATAGGATAAACAAATTAGAAGGCAAAGACAAACACAAAAGGGAGCACCTGGTATAATCAGCAGGAAAGATCAAACTTGCTCCTTGTATACAAATCCAGGTTCCTTCCAGTTGTGGACTACTCCAGTAGATAAGTTACCACTCTTGCTTAATAGTCTAGCAGACAAAAAGCAAGGTTTTATTTAGTCAGTAGCTAAGTTTATATCCCACCCTTGCTCCCAAAGGAGCCCTGTGTGGCAAACATAGCAGTGGCCAAACAATACAATTAAAAACAAAATATATTTTAAACAATTAAATACATCTAAAAGCATGTAAAACCATCTCAAACTAATAATTTCAAGGATGTCATGGACAGTATCTTTCAGTCATCAAATGCCTGGGTAAACAGGGATGCTTTTAAATTCCTCCTGAAAGTTAATAGTGAGGGAAGGAGACACACCTCACCAGGGAGAGCATTCTGTAAACAGGGAGCCACCACTGAGAAGGTCCCGTCACAAGTCAATGCCAACCGGGGAGCATGTAATGTCCATGACCCACTCTGATTTATTTTTCTCCCTTCTCCTTCCCCAGACCTATCTGGTGCACCTGCTGAAGACAGTGCGCCTCCTGCGCCTGCTCCGTCTCCTCCAAAAGTTGGACCGCTATTCTCAGTACAGTGCTATGGTCCTGACTTTGCTCATGTCCATGTTCGCCCTCCTGGCCCATTGGATGGCCTGCATCTGGTATGTCATCGGCCGGCAGGAGAGCAACGATCCAGTGACCTGGGACATTGGTGAGCTTAAGGAACGACTGGGCAGCCCTCCTTGTGTAAACCCTGAGTGTGTGGCTCGGGATGGCGCTACATGCGTCTCCTTGTGGGAACCCATAGCAAGGCTGCTGTGCATCCTGGGAAAGGAGTGGGCACTGAGCCACAGGGCTTAAACAAACACACTTTCTTTTCTACTCCTTGGGCAACCTTTGAAGAGGAAGAAAATAACATGTTTACAGCATGGTTCAGTTTGACCCAGCAGAAAGCTGATGTTGGAAGGGACAGAAGGGCTAGTGTCTGTAACACCACCAACACCTCCTCTTCCCCCAACCTCTGTATCAGTTTTCTAACTTTTAAGCAAATGTTTACATTTTCAAACATGGACGCGTAAGCCAGGGGAATGGAGCCTCTGGCCCTCCATGTTTTGTTGGACTCCAACTCCCTTCATCCCTGACTACTGGCTATGCTGACTGGGTTTGATGGGAGTTGGAGTCCAACAAAACATGGAGGGCCACATATTCCACATCTGTGCTTTGGCAGACTGGTGAGGGCAATGCTGGCTTCTGGGATTCTGTGGGAGCTTTTTCTGAGAAACTCTCTGGGGTGAGCGGGAAGGCCCTGGTATCTGCATCATATGCTCCTTTCTCTGATAGCGGGATGCAGTCTGACCCACTGCAACAGGATTAACCCTTCACTGTGCCCTGCAGGCTGGCTCCACGAACTGGGCAAGCGGATCGAAGCCCCGTACATCAACAGTTCTGTGGGAGGACCCTCCCTCCGCAGCGCCTACATCGCTTCCCTCTACTTCACCCTCAGCAGCCTGACCAGCGTGGGCTTTGGCAACGTGTGTGCCAACACGGACGCCGAGAAAATCTTCTCCATCTGCACCATGCTCATTGGTGGTAAGTCCATCACAGGCAGGGCTGCATATCTCTCGTAACAACAAGTGCACCGTGGGGGGGGAGCATAGGGTTTTGGCGCTGGTGTCTAGCATCCAGATAAACCTGGTTTCCATTTTGCTAGAAAGCAAGTTTCTAGTCCTTATCGTTCGCAAATGTGGGCAGGGCGTAGCGAAGTCTTCAAAGACAAGGTTGAGATAGGGGACTGCTAGACAGGATATTTTCACATGCTAAAAGTAGGGCACGTGTTTGGTGCAGAGTGCTTTGCCCCTCCTAAAGATAAGCAGAAGTAGAATAAATTAGGCAACAACAACAAGCCCACTACCACCCACTACCATGCCCACTACCATGCAATGCAACATTTGGGCTACCTGGGTGGGGCTTTGAGTGGGGCTTTGAGTGATGCTGTTAGTTGACCAGAGTCCAGGGATCAATGTGAGGGTGTGATCTTCACCTTGTAGCCTTTGGTATGCATGTGGTGCCTTTTTGTAGTGGTTTGAGAGGGGAGCTTCGATAGTTAAGACTTGGGGCTTATCCACACTTAGCTTTCCTCTGCTCTTTCCAGGCATGGTCCATGCTTTAAAGCTCCGTTTCTGAGTACACTTTTCTCCCTCTAGAACTTTCCCTGCAAAAACCTGCTTTTTAAAGCTGGATTTGGAACAAATGGCAATCCACAGAAAACCCAAATTGCCAATTGCTCCAATTGAGCACTAAAAAGCAGGTTTTCATGGGGAAACCTCTTGGGGGTGAGGTGGGAGACCATGCTTGGACACAGAGCTTTAAAGCACAGACTTGTGCCTGGAAAGAGCGGGGCAAAAGTTAAGCATGAATAAGCCGTCAGAGACTCCTCTGCCGGCAACTCATTATATGTCTCTGGTCTGTTGCTCTCTCTCTTTCATCCTCAGTTCCTCCCATCTGTAAAATGGACATAAAAGAAACAAGTGTAATTCAGAAAATGAGAGGTGCAGTGGGCACATGCCTGTCACTCAGCTGATGTCAGCTGGTCAGCAGGTGGGCATGGTTTGGGGGGAAATGGCCTTATGGGCCAAATTAGGGTCCCAAGATTGGCCCACAGGTGGGAGGTTCTCCACCCCTGGTTTAGAGGTCACAAAGCAGACTGTGTGGCACTCTAAGTTGTCCTCTGGCAGAGCAGCTGGGATGGCTCCTGCCCCATATTTTCTGACTGAGACAGCTGCTTTGCCATGCCTAGGAACACAGGAAGGCTGCCTTGCATTGAGCCAGACCAATAATCTATTTAGCCCATTGTTGCCTAGACTGACAGAAAGCTGCTCTCCAGGATTAGAAGGCAGGGAGCATCTCCTAGCCCTACCTGGAGATGCTGAGGATTGAACCTAAGATGCTTCAGCACTGAGCTACAGCCCTTCCCCTCCTGCCTAATGATAGGGCTGGCCCTGATACCAGACCTGAAAAGGAATTAAGTCCTGGGAATATGCTACGGCCGCCCTATTCCAAGTGCTGCTTGGGTGATCATGAGAAGGAGATGGAAGTCAGAGAGGCCTCCCCAGAAGGAAGCGCTGTAGTCATAAAGTGACTTTTGTTATGGTCCCATAGACTGGATAAATGCATGTTCAGGTCACATCAAAGACAAAAATATTTTAAATAACCTAAACAGCTGCACTTTAGAACAGGAGATGAGGAGATTACTCTCCTTTGAGAGTAAAGCAGGAAGAGTGAGAAATAGAGGGGGTGGGTGGTTTATTACTTTTGTCCAATTTTAAATTTTTGTTTCTAAATTTATCATAATGCTCTCATAGGGCAGTCCAGGAAGGGGGAATTCCAGGCTCAGAAATAATTGGCCCATCTCAGCTTTATTAGCAGTGATAAAACCTCCAGGCTCAAAAGCAGTCTACTTCTGGAATACTAGCCATTCTGGATAAGCAACAGAGGAAAAACTTTTTTTTGGAAAAAAATAGTTTAATTCAGTTTAGTTTAGTTTAATTTAGTTTAGTTTATTACATTACATTTATATCCTGCCTTCTTCTCTGGAGAATTCAAAATGGCATACAGATTTCTCCCCATCTTTGTTTTATTCCCACAACAAGCTGTTAGATAGGTTAGACTGAAAGACAGTGACTTGCCCAAAGTCACCAGTGAGCATCGTGGCTGAGCTGAGATTTGAACCCTGATCTCTCAAGTTTCTGAGCACAATTCAACATGTTGTTGCTAACCTTTAAAGCCCTAAACGGCCTTGTCCTTGTATACCTGAAGTAGCATCTCTGTCCCCCGTCGTTCAGCCTGATGTCCAGCTCTGACGGTCTTCTGGCAGTTCCCTCACTTCTGGCAGTTCCCTTACAAGGAACAAGGCAGAGGGACTTCCAAATAGTGGCACCCACCCTGTGGAACGCCCTCCCATTAGATGTCAAAGAGATAAACAATTATATGACTTTCTGAAGACATCTGAAGGCAGCTCCGTATAGGGAAGTTTTTAATATTTAATGTTTTACCATATTGGCCTGAATATAAGCCACACTTTTTTTTCTAAATTCTGACTGTGAAAAGTTAAAGTGTGGCTTAATTTCATGACCTTACAAAATTTGGCTTTTATGATATTGTGCTGAAACAGACATATGGTAAAACGGAACGAGTGTGAGTGCCTGCAAAATTTTAAGGGAGCAGCTTATATTTGGGTATTGTCTTTTATTCCTCCCCCCCTCCTTGAATTTTAAAGGTGCAGCTTATATTTGGGTGTGGTTTATATTCGGGCCAATATGGTATTATGTTTTTATTTTATGCTGGAAGCCGCCCAAAGTGGCTGAGGCAACCCAGTCAGATGAGTGGGGTACGAATAATAAAATCATCATCATCAGTATTATTATTATTATTATTATTATTATTATTATTATTATTAGTCCTTGTCCAGCACCTTAACCACTACTCCACACTGACTTGTGTTCCATCTGTTGGGAACAGGATGCCAATCTAGATAGGCTAAGAGAGCTCTTCTTCTCTCATGCCCCTTTCCTCCTCTCTGCCCCAGCTTTGATGCATGCCGTGGTCTTTGGCAACGTGACAGCTATCATCCAGCGCATGTACTCGCGGCGCTCCCTCTATCACACCCGCATGAAGGATCTCAAGGACTTCATCCGCGTCCACCGCCTGCCCCAGCAACTCAAGCAGCGCATGCTGGAGTACTTTCAAACCACATGGTCTGTCAACAACGGCATTGATGCCAATGAGGTAAGGGCAGCTCGCTCTCTGTCAGTTTTAGGCTGGATTCCTATGCCCCCTTATTATAGAATAAGCACAACTGAACTGAATGAAACTGACTTCTGACCAGATGTTCATAGGACTGAACACTATTAACTCCCTTCTAAGGGTCACAATGATTTGGGAGACCGCCCCCCCCAAATCTGACTTTTTGCAGTAAGGAAAGTGATGGGGAAATATACCAGGAAAGTGTGAAATAACGAATATTTGAGATGAGGTCGTCTAACCTCCCAACAAACAAAACAGAATGGATAATTAGCCAATATTGTCTAAATTTTCTGCAAACTTTGTGAATACAAATCAGGAAGGGTGCTCAATGGAGCAGGTCATCTGGACACGGCCTTAGGGTCTGGGGCTGAAGAGCACTCCTACATAAAGGAGGATAAAATGAAACAGGTTATGAGAGGAGCCTGGGGGTCAGGCCCCGGCCCATTTGTGGTTTGTGGGGGCACAGTGGACTCCAATTGCACCAAATCCCATGCTGACGCTCCCTGCTCCTCCTTTCCCTTCAGCTCCTGCGGGACTTCCCAGATGAACTACGAGCGGACATTGCCATGCACTTGAACAAGGACATTTTGCAGCTGCCGCTCTTTGAGAGTGCCAGCCGCGGCTGCCTGCGCGCCCTTTCCCTGCACATCAAGACATCCTTCTGCGCCCCTGGGGAATATCTCCTCCGCCAGGGAGACGCCCTGCAAGCAAATTACTTTGTCTGCTCAGGCTCCCTTGAAGTCCTTAAGGACAACATTGTACTGGCCATTTTAGGTAAGACTCCGGGAGAGCCGCACAGTGCAATCTGTGTCTCTTTGGGGATGCGAGGGTGGTCTCTGTATTAGGGTGAGGCTGGGGCCACAAATAGGCTCTGTGTTGGGGCTAGGGCAAAAATCAGTTTTGTTTGCATTTTTATGAGAAACTATCTGATCTGTGCTTCTCAAACTAATACATGAAATCTGCACTTCTCCAAATTTTGTGATGCAGTTCTCTGGTCAAGCAGTTTGTAAAACAATGTGTATGTTAGGGGGAAATGTGCACAGATATGCATATATTGGTGAAACTAACTGCAAAAATTCATTATGTTAGAGGAACTTGCTTGCAAAAATGTGTACATTAGACAAAACTGCATACAAAAATACATTTATTATAAGAAATTTGCACTAAAATGCTGATTGATTTTCTTAAGGATTTCTGTTAAATCTGCAAATTGCTGAGGAAATGTGGAAAACTGAATTTAAGATATGAAAACTGAGAAACTGAGGGCAGATCCACACCAGGAAATACATTCAACAGATATTTAAAGTGCATGGCTTCCCCCAAAGAATTGTGGGAAGTGTAGTTTCACCCTCAAAGAGATACAATTCCCAGCAAACTACAGCTCCCGTGATTCTTTGGGAGAGGCCACATGCATTAAATGTGCTTTAAATGTATAGCATGGATCAGCCCCAAGATAAACCAAAATTGACAAATTAATCCATTCCTGACCATTAGCAGTGCTGGCCAGGGCTGATGGAGAGTTGGAGACAAACAACACCTGGAGGTCCACAAGTTCCCTGCTCTATGTTAATCCTGCTTTGGAATACGCCATTGGCATAAAGAGTTGGGCAGCTGAGGGCTGAAGCCCAGCAGGCAACAGCTCTTGGTTTGATGACAGGAAAATCCAGGTTCCTGCTGTCCAGTCCAGAGACATGTTACTGACACAAGGTACACCCCTTGTGAGCCTATAAAAGGCTCTGAGACCTCAAAGCACACACAGCTCACTAGCCTAGTCCCTGCCTCAACCCCGGCCCATGGGACTCCCAGTTCGAGCCCCTCCATCAGAAGATGGGGGAGAGATGAGGGAACACACAAGTGGCCTCCCTGCTTCCAACTCCGTTCAGGCGCTCCCCAAATCCTGACTCATCTTCCTTAGGTAAAGGGGACCTCATTGGGGCTGACCTGCCCAACAAAGACCAAGTAATCAAGACCAATGCAGACGTCAAGGCGCTGACCTACTGCGACCTCCAGTACATCAGCCTGCGTGGGCTCTTCGAGGTGCTGGAGCTGTACCCCGAATATTCTGCCAAGTTCATGGCCGACATCCACCAGGACCTCACCTTCAACTTGCGGGAGGGCAGCGAGATTGAGGTAGGGGTGTTTGTGTGCTGCAGGTGACCCTGATCCCCGCCTATCCTGCCCCCTTTCTACCTGTACTTCTAGCCATTTGACCACACAGGGCCAGTTCCCACCAAGACCAGACCCTTCCCCTTCCCCAGGAATCATTCACATCCCCTGCTAAAGACACCACATCCAACATCATCACTCCCAGACCATGAGAAGAATCCATGTTTCCAGTGCTTCCGACTCCATCAACACCCTTCCACCATTTGCATCTTGCCACTTTCCCTGCGCAGGCAGAGAGAGAGAGAGAGAGAGAGAGAGAGAGAGAGAGAGAGACTAGGGCCACGTTTATCATGTGGCTTGTCCTGGGTGAAAAGCTGTTTTTTTAAAAAAATAATTGCCAGCATGGGAAGGAGGCCCCATCTGGATTAAAAGCATAGCAGGAAGCAAGGGTTAAACCTGCCCTAGCCCCTGCCATCATGCAATAGGAGAGTGTGTGCTGTCAGTCTGTGAAAGAAACAGCAGTCAAGGGCAAACGATGTGAAAAGTGTGAAAAGCGTCCCATCCAGTCTGACCTATTTCCTCCACCTGTTCCCCAGATCCAGATAGCCTTCATAGGAAACTGCCTTATACTAAGCCAGACCGACAAGCCATTGAGCTCAGTGTTGTCTACACTGACTGGCAGCAACTCTGCAGGGTTTCAGACAGGGTTCTCCACCAGCCCTACCTGGAGGGGCCACGGATCAAACTTGGGAACTGTGTAAAGCATTGAGCTGTGGCTTTTCAGACAGAGACAGGCAACTGTTTCTGTGGTGTTTTAAGCATCTGTTCCCAAGATCTCTGCACACTCATGCCTTTTGCGCCGCTGTTGCCTCTTGTCAAACATATCTTGCATGTTTCTGAAGTGCTATACACAGCACAGACAATAGCATCCTCATTTCTGCAAAACGGGGGGGGGGGAGCCTCTTCTGGGTGTGTGTGTTTTCAGAGGGGAGAGTGCCAGAGGCATTTGTGGGGCTGTCTCCCTGGGAAACTCTTATTTATGGATGTTCAGGTGGAGGAGGGGTTATGGCAGGGCCTACACAGCTTGACTGCCCCTCTCTCCCATCCCCACTTGAATGCAGCCTTGCACCATACCTTGCCAGGTCCTTAACATGGCTGCAGGCCCAGGCAGGCAAAGAGTTCAGGAGCTTAACAATGACCCTAGGGGGCCACCATACGTGACTGGTGGCAGGCCAGTACTACCACGCAAGGAAGGAAGGGGAAGTGGTCTTCTTCATTCAGTCGGTAGACCGTGAGACTTTTAATTTCAGGGTCATGGGTTCAAGCCCTGAATTTGGCATCACACACTGTTCCACCTGCATTGCAGGGAGTTGAACTAGATGACCCTTGTGGTACCTTCCAACTCTACCATTCTATGATTCTATAAGGCACTGTGGTGGTGGGATATAAAAGCAGGAATTGGGGTTTGAATGGTGCAGCAGGATTTTTTAAAGCAAGGATGGTCAACCTGTGTCTCCTCAGATATTCTTGAACTCCAGCTTTAATCAGCCCCAGCCAGCAAGGTCAGTGGTCAGTGTTGATGGGGTTTTTAATCGAACAACATCTGGAGGGCCACAGATTATCTAGGCCTGTTTTAAAGTGTTACCTGCAGCAGTGTGTGTGTTTGCGAGTCCTTCTTTTGGGCAGCAAAATGCCACATGTTGGCATTGGCTGGCTTCATAAGTCTAGGTTATACAATTAGCAACCTATACAGTGATAGCAACCCCAAACAAGGCTTTTCCCAAGTGGGGCTGATGTATTCAGTGATTCCATTTAAGCACATGAATTGGTATACAGACACAGAATTCAACATTCTATGAACAACAGCCTGCTTTTTTTCAAATGGCAAATTTCAGCCTGTTGTCACTGCAAAGAGAAGCTTGAAAGTGTGTGAATAATGGTAAAATCTCAGAAACTGGGGGGGAAGAGGTGGGACTTCAGAGCCCTGAATACCTACATACTTGGCCATAATAGAAGCAGAATAAAAGCTGCAAACTCATAAAATACATGCCAATATCTGCACAACTGAAGCAGGTGGTAGAATTTTACCTGCAAGGTTTATTGCACACAGCCCAAAGCCAAATCTAACTGTCCCTCTCATTGGAGCACCTCATGTCGCTAGAACAGAGCTCAAAACTCAGTTATTTGCAGGACGCTTTTAAAGTATGGCATGCTGAGGTCTGAAAAGACTCCTTTGCAGAAGGAGAATGGTCCAGTCATTCAATAGGAATCATGCTCATTGAACACTGCAAAAGAGAACAAGAGCCCTCATGGATCAAAGCAAATGCCTAGCCAGTCCTGCATCCCATTCCCCACAGCGGCCAATCAGATGCCTCCAGGACAAGCAGGGCAAGAGCGCCATAGCTGTCTCCTGCCCTTGTTCCCTAGCAACTGGCATTTGGAGGCACGGTGCCTCTGATCCCGGAGGTAGCATAAAGCCAGCATGAGGGGTGCAATATAAATTCATTCAGTTTGTATTAATTCACTCTTCCTGAATTAATATGCACACTCCTCTGAAATTTGCACTTGCCTAAAGTTTGCGCTGCAGTCCTCCAGCCAAAGAATGCATAGCAAAATGGGCCTGTTAGTGAAAAGTGCACACACAAATGCACAATGGTGAAAAAATGTACCAAAATGTGTCCTATTATGGGGAAAGTCTTGCAAAAATGCAGTGCACACTCACCCCACCCTTGAGTGTTAAGAAGACTTTTGCCTCTTCTTAAATGCAGGGAGGTTCGACAAGTTGGATCGTTCCTTCTGCTGACTCCTTGTTATCAAGCTTGCAGAAAATAGCAGCAGTTATTTTTGCCAAGCTTTCTCCCCACAGATTTTTTGAAAACGGGTTGAGGGTTTTAAAAAACTGCCTTCGTTTTTAATGAAGGAAACAATATCTTTTCTGCTCTCAATATCTCTTATATCGATATCTCAATATAAGATTCCCCATCCCTGGCCTCTCCCAAATGTTCTTCTCCTGAGGTGCCACCAAAGCTCAAGAGTCCTATACGGAACAGTGATATCTTGGATGTGTTTGTATTGGCAGTGAGGTCAAGAAAGGAGAGTGAGGACAGTGGAGCCATGAGGCAGAATATGACCGCTACCTCAAGCAGTAGATACTGGAGGCAGTGGGAGCTTCAGTGAGGGGTTGAAGCCCAAAACTGGACACATGGATGGCCCTGAATCCCTGCCTGCCAACCTTCTGCCCTCAGTGTAGAAGTATGCTTCATCTGCCAGCCCAGTTGACCTCTATATGTGAAGGTGGGGTCCCTTGCCTCAGGCAGCAAAATGTCTTAGACAGATCCTGGGAGCTTCCCCACCACCACCAAATATTGGTCGCTAACTGAAACCCACCACCAACAGTCTACAACTTGAAAGACCTATGAGTCCTGGTGTGCATGAACTGAAGTTGCCATTTAAGTCCCGGCCACAGCTTCCCTCTCTTCTGCCTGAGGGCCAAAACAGACATCTTTTCTTTGCCTGAAAAATAGCTCTCAGTGTATGCATGTATAAACTGATTTGGACCAGGGCTGGGCAGCTGGGTGGGGGGATTTGTGGGAATTAGACTCTAGTTCCCATTTGCAGAGTATGGAAAACAGCCCTGGGTGATTAGACCCTTTAATTTGTTCTCTTTCTTTCCCTCCTATAAAAACTAGACGCTCCCTTTTAAAGTTTAAAAGAACATGCTGTATAACTTAGTGTGCTTTGCAGTTGCAGATCAAATGTACAATGCAGGTGGGTGTTTCTTAAGTAGCTAAAACATCTTACATAGATTAAACTGTTACAGACTAGCTAACATTTACAGACTCAGAAGCAGACAGCAGCACAACAAAGATGCTGCTCTGTTAAGACTGTTCAGCTAACTGCCATAACTGAACCAACTGCCATAACTGCCACAGAGCGTATGACAGTTCTACAGCTCTTGCAATTAACCCTTTACATATGCAATTTGGATGCTAACATCCCATAGAATTAAACCCCTCTTTTCCACTGTTTCCCCAATGGAAACCACTCATCACTCCAAAGTTGCTGTTAGCTAAAAGCAGTGGGGGGGGGGGAGGCAGGTGCAGTACAAGTTCCTGTCTCTCGCTCCCCCTCCTCCCCGTGGTTAATAATATCTTCAGTGAGGGAGTGGAGAGGATTTAAATAAGTAAACAGTGCCGAAGAATAGGTTGACCACCCTCCCCTCTGTACCATGGCTCTGATCCCACTTGCCCACCTGTTTACTAAGCCACAAGTCCAAGGGAGGTTTATTTTTAAGAGCTGTTAAACATGAACAACTGCTGACTGCATCGCTCAGTAACTCATTTTAGGCTGAGGCCACATCGCCTCCCCTTACTTTCCGTTTCCTCTGCTGTTAGACTTCACACCTCCCAGGA
Source organism: Podarcis vaucheri (assembly GCF_965113315.1). Taxonomy (NCBI): domain Eukaryota; kingdom Metazoa; phylum Chordata; class Lepidosauria; order Squamata; family Lacertidae; genus Podarcis; species Podarcis vaucheri. Next base: position 32,558,050 of record NC_138751.1, read on the forward strand.
AGCTACGCTTCAACTCTTGTCATATATGGACGTTGCTGTAACTAAGAACAGAATGTAGCATCCCCCATAAGGTGTTTTTAAGCAAGAGAAAATATGCCTAGAGGCAACAGCGGCTGGTGCCCATTGCACCCATTGCAAGCAGAACCAACTCATTCCAGTTTTGCCTCCATCCCCCTTGGTTCAATGCACCAGGTCACTTCCTCCCCGCTGCATTTCTCCCCCTGTTTGTGTCCTCCTCCGTCTACAGTTTCCCCTCGGCTGAACTTACCCACCTACCCACCCTGCTGATTGTGATGGTGGTTTTTGTCCACTAGGACCAAGACCGTGACCAGCCAGTAAACGCCCGTAGGCTCTCCAACAGCCGTCGGATGGTAACATGCTTTGGGCACTACCGGCCTGGGCTACATTCGAACCAGTGACCTAGAGGTGAAAGGTCGTGTGCCCACCCCGCCTCCCGATACAATCCTGCCCTCCCTCGCCCACCGCCACACCTCATTGCTCCCATCTGTCATCACAATGCCCACCCCCATTCCCCTGAATTTTCTCCCCCTATCCCTGCCTGCCCTCTTGACACTTTGCTGTAGCACATGGAAGTTTGTCCATCCCTAGAATGGTGTGGGTGGTGGAGTGCAAATAGATAGAAAGGGCGCTTCATGAGCAGAGGAGGAAAATATAGGCAGAATGAAGACAGGTGGAATGAATGTGCATGGGGAAAAGAGGAGAGGTGGACTCTAATCCGCCTTGTGTGTATTCAGTAGAGCATGGGGGTTCTCTGCATATGTTGTAATGGACACACATAAGGAGGGAGGCAGAACCTTCCATCACAAGCTTCATTCTCCCCAAGTCTTGCCATGATGGCTGGAGGTTGTGCCCTGTCTCCAGGGACTATGGGCACAGCAAATACTAGTTGCTGGCACCCACAGGAGAGGAGTGCGCTCTAGCTCCTGCTCAAACCAATGCATGGTTGTCAGTTTGTGCCAAGATGGTGCAGGAGATGCTCCCTAGAGGGGCCAGAACCAAGGTGAAATGGCATCTGTCTCTTCATCTTTTGGTTGGGTGGTCGTCAGTCTGGCAACCAAGAATGGTCAGCTTTGAGGCAACAACCCTGATAGACTCTGAAAGAGCTACCCAGTCTTTCTTGTTTGATTGTGTTGTTGTTGCTGTTTCCCTTTCTAGGGACTTCTCCGATTCTCCAGGTCCCCACGTTTATCCCAGGTAACTTTTTTGCTGCAGGAACAGAAGGGCACAGGGGGTGGGAGAAACTGCATTGATTACAGCCAACATGAATTTGGCTGGGTGGATGGGATCTCAGGAAGCAAAAAATATAAATAAAATAAAAATCTTAACTTTGTTCGTAAGTTGCTTGCAAAAACTTGAGTTTGTACTCTCCTAAATTATTTCCCCTACACCTGAAAGCCTGAGGGCTAAGAGCATTTTCACCCTGGCTTGCAGTGCAAATATGAACTAGTTTGAAATGCTTATTTGCATGACAAATTGATACCCTCCACCTAAACAATGATCAGATGGTCACACATCTAAGTTTATTAAATGTGATTTAAGCCTCACCTATAAGAAAGCTGCCTTTCCATCTTCTGAATCTTCTTCCTTCCTTCCCTCTTGTTTAGCCTCACCTTGAAAGTGGTGCTGCCCCCGAGAAGCCCCTGCCCTCCATCCAGGAGTATGGCGAGGACTCTGAGGACTTCTTCCAGCCCTCGCCAGCCACCATCACCCGCCGCAAACTTCTCTTGCCCAACCTCAACAGCCCCGTGAGGCGCGGCTCCTTCAGCAGCCTGCTAGGAGATGACCTGCGCCAGTTCTCCGCCCTGCGGCGAAATTGTCGCTCCCCAGCCCACTGCAACCGAGGCCGTAGCCCCTCTCCGCAGTGCCGCCGGGAGGTGCAGCTCTCCGATGAGGGCAGCAATGGCCAGAAACCTGGCAAGCTCCTCATTCCCTCCCTCATGAACTACGGAACCCCAGACCTCAGCCCCAGGTAAGGGTCCTCATTGCATTCCTGAACGGCCACAGCAGACAAACGGATTTGGCTCATGGGGTATGATCCGCTGGGAAGTTCTCCTGCGAAAGCCTCAATAAAATGAATAGGATACGTTCAAGAAGGAAGCAGTGGTTTTCTGTAGCTTCTTTCCATTTAACTTAGATTTAGGTTGGAGAACTTCCTAGCACTGGGGTGTAGGGTGGCTGTCAACAAGCCAGGACATCCACAGGGCAGGCGCACACACAGAAGGCATGGAATGTGATTAGCTTTTTATTAGCAGAAAAACAACAACACAGCAATGTCCTTTGGTTCATCTCAACTCAATGAAGGCTTTGCTGAAACTAAGCTCTAGCCATGCCCCTCCCCTCTAGCCTCTCACTCTGGATCGCTCCCAAGCAGGGGGTGAGCTCCTCCTGTGGGCCTGTCTGGCACTCCTCAAGCGGGGAGTCAGAGTGGGAGAAGAGTCAGCAGGACTGGGACTGTCTGCATGCATGCTGCTACTCTCAGCTTCTAATCCTGTCCCGGAAGGCCCTCCTTCTCCTGACCCCCCTTGATCGCTCAAGTCTCCTGCTTCTATCAGCTCCCAGTTTATCCTTTCTGCTGACTGCTCCTCAGTGTCCCACCACCAGGCTCCAGGTTCTAAGGTGTCATCTTCAGAGCCCTCCCTGCAGAGTTCTTGGGAGTCAGGCACCCACCACTCCTCCTCATCCATCTGGCCCCTGACAGTGGGGGGTCTGTTTTCCATCCAGTGCTCCATTTCCTCAGAAGGCTAGACTGCCCCTGAATATGGAGGTTCTAAATTCGATAGTCAATCATCACTGCTTGACCCTGTCTTACCACTTTTTGACTGCACCCTGCCGCATAAACTAATCTGTCTCCCACCTCCCTAGAGTTGTGGATGGAATTGAAGATGACGGTGGCGCATCAGAGACACAAACCTTTAGTTTCAATGTGGATCAGCCCACGCAGAGCTCGGCGCAGGAGCCTCCAGTGTCAGGTAGCGATAGCAACGGAGGAGATGGGTCCTTCCACCTGCCTTAGAGAGCAAGAAGCCACTTAGCCGTCAACCATTCAATGCTCATTAAAGAAATGCCTCGCACACTATTGAGCAAGCAGATTCAGCCCTCTGTTGAGCATCAAGGCTCATTAGTGAGCCATCAAGTTAAGACTGGCCATCTCTTCAGTTGACCCGCCATGATCGTATTTGTCTTAAAATAGTTAACATGTGACAGCTCACTCAGAGAATGAGTTGGGAACCATGAGATGTTGCAGAATGGCTGGGTCTAAGGCCCCTCCAGTTTTGTGGCTGGATTTCCTAACAGGCTAAAGTGGGGAGGGTAAAAAGAGCCCACATGATACTCTCCGGTTGTTATTGGACTCCAACTCCTGTCATCCCCAATTGTGGACCATGGTGTCTAAGGATGATGGGAGCTGTAGTTCAATGACATCTGGAAGGCCCCATGTTAGCTGCCGCTGAGCTAACTGCTTCTGTGGGGGCTTCATTTCTATATGGCTAGATCTTGACCCCAATCTTGTGATTAGAGGAAGTAAAATGAATTTTAATAAATAAACTTATGCAACTGATATAGGTTGCAGCAGTCAGCTTTTCTCAGGGCAGAATTAGGCTGGATTCCCCCCTCCCCGAAGTGATAAAGCTAGGTTTGGACTATACCACTTTTGACTGCAGGTGGTGACTCACATGGCTGAATGGGGCTTCTTTGCTCCCACAGGTCCCTCTGCAGGCAGGAAACTGTATAGCAGGGGAAAGGGATAGGCCAGGAGCCTTCTCCGCAACATCCACTACTTTATGAATGGCTTCTGCCCACATTGTAATATGTAATACCCCATGCACGCCCAAAATCTATATCTGACATGGTATAGTCCAAATGCAGACTTACCACTTTGGTGAGAAGTAGTCCTTTGTTCTAGCAGTACTAAAGCATCATTATTTAAAAATGACTATTTTAGAACGGAATATGCACAGTTCAGGTTTTTAGGGCGACAGTGGGGAACCTCAGTTCCAGGGGTCTGATGTGGCCCTCAGTACCTCTCTGTGTGGCCCTCACTCCTCAGTGGCCTTGCTTTACACCCTCCTTGAATATTTTTGCCCAGCTGGAATGTGTCCTTGGATAATGCCTCTTGCCTGCCTGGATAGAGAGGAGGCTGTGGAGAAACTAGCCTGTTTCAAAAAGCGAACATTTATATTCATTACTCTGCCCAGTTTTGCCTCTGACCCAACCACCCTTGGGCTACCAAAGGTCACCCTCCCTTTTTAGGGGTTTGCTCCAATGTGATGACCCCTTGCTCATACAAGCACAGTGTCAGAGGATTGGGCAGAAGGCAAACTGCTGCAAGTATTTCCTCTAAACCCTCTCATCTCCCCCTCCTACCCCTTGACTTTCCTTGCAGGGACGGAGCAAGCCAACCCTGTGTCAACTGCAGAAGCTGATGAGGTAAAGCAGAACATCCGAAGGCTGAATCAAGAGGTAGGAAGCAGCAGGGCTTTATTTGATTTGATTTGTGAGTCACTAGGGCGCAGTCCTGGCATCAGTTTTCCCTGCCGGGGCTGTGCCCTAGAAAATACAAAGTCAAGTTTAAAATGCCTCTGAGCATGGGCAAAGTGCATCTGCCTTGCCACCAAGTAAGCACAGCACGCCCTCATACATCAAGGACTAGGGGAAACTCTAGATCAGGAGGTGATGTTTGCAGATGTCTCTTTCACCCTGAAAACTAAGTGGGGTGGGGAGATGCATAGCTGCAGATCACCACTAGCTGCAAATACCAGGTTAGTTTAGTTTAGTTTGTTTGTTTGGCTCAACTGCATTTATTCCTGCCCCCACCCCCCACCCATGGGGGAAGGAAAGGGATGAGGGGGTTGATTTTTCTGTGCATCCGTGGTGTTGGCGTTTCTGACTCAGGGTGTCAGGGTTTAAAATTAGCACCGGGTTGGTGACAATTTCATAGCAACAAAGCCAGCCTTCTCTTTCTTCTTCTCCTCTCTCTCCCCCCACCCTCACCCCACAAAACAAGTTGCCTGTGTGTTCTGCTCCTCATTCTTCATAGGAGCCCATCTCAGGCAGAGCTTTTTTTACACACACACACACTCCCCGCCCCAATGTCCTGGCTCCTCCCCTTTTCCCAGCTGCTACATAAAAGCCTCAAAGACGCTGAAACAGATCGGATCAGAAATAAGAGGCCCACAGCCAGTAGCCGTATTTTTCTGTGTGGACACATGGAGGGATCAGGCCCTTGTAGAGGGCATTCTCAGCACCAAATGGATTATAGTCATTGCAGCAGAATGAACTTCAGATTGACAAATAGTGTGGGACAGGGGCAGCATGGGGATGATGTCGCTGTGTGTGTGGACCACCTCAGAAAGCTGCTTGCATTGATGCACATTATCACACAGTGCATACATGCTCGTCATGAGGATGTAGTGGTTAGTGTGCAGGACTAGGACCTGGCAAGACCAGGGTTCACATACCCACTTAGCCATAAAACTCACTGGGTGACCTTGTCACTTTCTCACAGCTTACGTTGCCTCACAGCATTTATGTAGGGATAAAATGAGGACGATGTATGATGACTTGAAGGAAATGTGGGATATAAATCAAATAAATAAGCAGGCATGACACTTTCAATGTGCTCTATATAAATGCTAGGTATTGATTCTTTTTCTGGTTTCCCCAGATCAACAACCTGAACCGGGAAGTCTCCCAACTCAGTCGAGAGCTGCAGCATCTGATGAGCCTCCTTCAGAGTCAGCTTGCCATCCAGCCTTCCTACGCCCCTGCCGCGAGCTGCCCTCACAACTGTGGCCAGCCCTCGCCTTCCCCGCCTCCCACCAGCAGGCTGCCTTCGTCCCAGAGCATGCCGCCCCTCGGCCTCCCGGCCTCCTCGAGCGCAGACTTTTCAGCCTTCACCAACTCCCTGCCTTCTTCTGCCTCGTGCATAGAGCACTTGGGACCCGGGGAGCAGAGGGGTTCCACTTCCTGTGGCCCCACGAGCCCCACATACCAATACCACTCCCTATGGGCGGACACGGGACACGGAAGCCACCACTGTGGCCAGGCAGCCAAGGGGACTTCTTCCCGGTCGAGTTCACCCACGCCGTGCCCCCTTAGCTCTCTCTCCCCAAGGAACTCTTTCTCCACTTGTTCGGGGCAGGGCTGCCCGCCACCAGCACGCTTCCACTTCCGGTCAAGCTCAGAGACCTTTCACTGATGCCAAGTAGCCTCCTGTCACCTAACCTTCTTCCTGATGGTTGCTGAGGGCTCAGGACTCTGCAGAGAAGCCGAGCAAGCTGGGCCCCAAGATTTGGCTTGTTGGTTGTTTATTTTTTTCTTTTGTACCCAGTAGATATATTTTTTAAAAATTTTCCATGCGGGAGGCAACTGTTCCCATGAGAGCCAAAATGAAGCGAAATTTTGGATTCCAGATTTAAGTGAACATTTGGGTTTTCGACGTTGTTTTTAAAAGGCATTTTTAAAAGAAAAAAACACAGGCAGTTGAATCGTGAATCTTGCTGGTGAATTTTGAAGGCAGCGGCTGTGTTTGCATACCGTGCTTTGCATTGTCCCAAGAAGCTGAACACATTATGATTCAGCACTTAATCCATAGCTTCCGGCTACGTGCAAACTTGGAAATTCTGGCCAATGGCTTTGAAGCAAGCCAGTATATCAAACCAGCTTCAAATCATGGCTTCAAGTCTAGCTTGCTTTGAAGTTATGAACCAGGGATGGGGAAGATGTGGCTGGACTATAACTCCCATCATCCCCAAGCACTGGCTGTGCTATCTGGGGCTGATGGGAGTTAGTGTTGTTGGACTCCAACAGGGTTGCAGGTTTGGCCCCTGTCAGCATGGGATGATGGGAATTGTAGTCCAAAACATCTGGAAGGCAGCAGGCTGGGGAAGTCTGTCTAAATCTAACAGCATCAAATGGCATGTTGCAATATATTGTTGCACACCACCTTAATCTCCAAGCAGTGCGAGATTCCAGTGATTCTAGGTGCTCACCCAGAGTTCGTGTTTCCTTTTGGGAATGAGGCACAGCAGAGACTGTGGTGTCATAACTCTTAATGACCCATCACCCAGGCAATGATTACCTGATCACAGGAAACTAGCCTGGCTTATATTTTAACACTTGCTGGTCCAAGGGTTAGAATGGCTCTGGCACCCAGTTTAGCTTTCCAAGCTTTGATTAAATTCTAACACTTACTCGATCTAGGAACGCAGAGGAGTCTGGCACCTGCAAACGCATAGCATTAAATATGCAGATGCACAAGGCTGATTCAAATTTTGGTGCTACAGAGGGAAAGTAGGCGGGTACCTTTCCTCCTGTGAGTTAATATGAGCACAATCTATCAGGAAGTTCATATGTGCAAGCCTCATTGAAATGAATGGGAGCTGTGCAAGAGCAATAGTTCTGAATAACACCCTAGCTTGGTGGCAGAGCACTTGCTTGAATGCAAAAGGTCCCCGCTTCAATTTCTGGCATCTCCAGGTAGGTCCAGGAAAGGCTCCTGGAGACCTGCTGCCGGCCAGTGTAGACAATACTGGACTAATGGTCTGATTTGGGATAAGGCAGCTTCCTATAATCCTGTTTCAGTTAAGCTTGCACAGGAGAATTTCCATTAGTAGTTATCCTACAGGTTGGCTCTGCCCATCTCCCACTCTGCCACATTTAATGAGGCTCAGATTCCATTATTTGTAGCAGACACCCCATGACAGAGTTCTTTCTGGAGGAGAATATATGTGCATATTTCTTCAAGCTGGAGCATGTTAGGAGCAAACGACTAGGGAATTTTTCTTCAAATTTATTTCATCTTTACTTTTTTCTTTCCTCCCCCTAAAACCTTCAGAATCAGTGTACACACTGTACTTTTAATGCACACTGGAAGCACATTTCCCCCCTCTGAGAATTCCCCCTCCAAACTTATCCCTCTCAGAGTTACAATTCCTAGCAATCCTTAACAAACTACAGTGTGTACACAGCCTTTTCTCTGATCACTGATTGCTTTTCAATCCTGCCGCAGGGCCAACCCCCCTCTACTAAATTATTGTTTTATTTATTTTACTATTTATGGTGAAAAGGGGTGCAGGAGAGGGATATGTTATCCTTCCGCGAAATGTCTGACAAATTAAATAATTTGTTTTTGTACTCTGTTCTAGCAGTTCCTGATGGCTGGGGGTGGGGGTAATCTAAAAAAAAAAAAAAGAGGAGACCTCTGGGTAAAAGCTGCAGCATTTGTCCTCTTTTTTCCAATCTAAAGAACATAGATTGACTGACTTTCTCTAATTAACCAATCTCTTTCTTGTCCTCCCTGGAGGCTAATATATCCTGACAGCTTGAACCATTTCCGGCTGCAAAACCTGGTTCTTTATTTCTAAGCTCAAAGGTGTCAAAGCTCAATCAGTGCCTACAAAAAAGGATACTCCAATACAGAACTTTAAAGCATGCAGGGACTGTGGCTGGGAAGAGTTATAAGCGTGGATCAGTCCTGCTGTGTTTTTCCACAGACGGCCTTTGATCCGAAAGGGCAACTTAAGCCAGATTCATCTGACTGTTAAGCTGAGGTGTGTACACTTGAAACAGCCATTGTACTTGTGCAGATGACAGCGCATGAACAGGAGTTAGAAGAGGGGTTTGGTGGTGGTGGGAAACCAAACAGGTAATGTGCATCGGGTGAAGACACCCTCTGATGTGTAGCACAGCATGCAAATGCAACATGAAACGCAACCTGGGTGAGAGATGACCTATAGCCTCAGTCTGCATGCATGTGCTATGGCAGCACACACATTGGATCAGACTGATATCCCATCCCATTCAACTGCTTGCAACAGGGCTCTGTTGAGACTAATTTTTGTTCAATTGTGTCCCAATGGTTGCTTATAATTCATCACTGCTTACTTTTCAGAAGCGCTTGACGCAAATTACCATGAATTAACTCAATGCAACCAATCATTTTTTAAAAAACAATAATAAAAACACAATAAAATTTTAAAACCACCTTTTAAAAAAATTGATAGGCTGACTTAAACTATCAGAAGTGATGCAATCTAGTCTCCAAGAGAGCTATGAGTCAGGAAGGTTGTGGTTTAATCCTTACCTTCTGCCTACTCTGAACTTTCTAGATGGTCTTCAGCAGGGCCGTCTTTAGGATATGTGCTGCTGGGGGGCAGGTCAAAATTGTTGAGCTTTTTTTAGGGGGCAAGTTATTGAGCTTTTAAGGAGCGAGTAGCAATAACCTACGTCTTCTTTTGTGATCATGTGAAAATGAGAGACACTATGTTAAGTATTTCTACTAAGTGCTTCAAGGTACAGCCAAATAGCAAAAGCTTAACAATGTGACAGGCTATTTTTTACGAAATCCTTGAAGGCCTTCAGTACAAGGTAAAAACCCTGATCCTCCAGGATTCTTAACTGCCCACAGAGCTTGCTTGAGTAGGACAGGCTCCTGCTGCAAAATTCATTCTCTTGTAAATGATAATTTTGTGTAGGGGGTGGAGAAGTGAATAGTGCTTCAGCCTCACCCCATAATGCTTTGCAGCAGTATTGGTTCACCCAGTCAGCTGCCAGTCTGATATAGAGAAGAAGTGATGTACATTGATGCATGAGCCAAGGTTTGGCATGAAAAAGCTCCCCACCCACAACTGGCACTGGCCAACTGGATTCTTCATTCACTCACACAAATACACACTCTTGAACTGCTTTGGGATTGTGCCACAGGGAAGCAGCAGGTGGAAGCTGAGGAAGTCTTTCTTTACATTAGCAAAACAGGGAATCAATTTTAAAAAACACCTCTGGCACACAAATCAATAGAAGCCCAACAGAGTGGTGTCAACAAACTGAAAGTCCCACTCTCTCTAGCATCACAAAGCCGAAAGTCTGGATGTATTTATTTAAAAATCATAACCGCTTTTCACACTGTAGGTCTCAAAGTGGCTTACAAACAATAAAAGATAACGGTGCCATCTTCTCCCTCCTCTTGCGGAATCCCACTCTTGCAGAGTCTTCTCAGAAGTAAGCCCCATTAGGCCCAGTGGGACTTACTCCCAGGTAAGTGCACGTGGCACACCCTCCAACATTTCTCTGATGAAAATAGGGGCATCCTATTCAATAATAAAAAATTTTATTATTTATACCCCACCCATCTGACTGGGTTGCCCCAGCCACTCTGGGCAGCTTCCAATATATATAAAAACATTAAACATTTAAAAACTTCCCTATACAGGGCTGCCTTCAGAGGTCTTCTAAAGGTTGTGTAGTTACTTACTGTATCTCTTTGGCTTGGGGGTTGCATAACTCCATACCCTCCAACATTTTTCCGATGAAAATAGGAAAAAGGAAAAGGAAGGACATTCTGGGATCAAATCAGAAATCAAATCAGGGCAGCTTCTGTAAATTTGGGACTATCCCTGGAAAATAAGGACACTTGGAGGGTCTGATGTGGTATTCTTCAGAACAAAACTTCAAGGACATAGCTACACAAAACTTCCACACTGTTCCACCCAATCTCTTCTCAGTTCCTCAAAACAATCTGTTCTGCTGCAGTATCTCAATTAAACTTGCATTTATCTGGAAGATAAGCCCCTGGATTCCAATAGGACTCATTTCCAAGTGGGTTTGCTTAACGGCATAATGTACCCTTTGAGTTCAGCATGTTTAAACCAATTGCCATCCTCAGAAAAGTCTTCACATCACTGTTGTTCTATGGAGCAAATGTCAACTGCTATGTTACATAGAATGGAAGGCCTGGCCTGCTCTGGACCAATAAATTAGTCTGGCCTCCATTTCTGTGAACCAATCCAAAATGCCTTCACATGAAGCCTTATGTGCTGTGCTAAGACCTCCAGCTAGCTGGCAGTATGAAACTGGGTGCTGATTTTCAGAAAGAGGAACTGAAATGTGCTTTGGAATACATAACTGGTCATTGCAAATGTTCTAACATGGGAGATGACGGTGACAGTGCGCATGTGATGTCCTGCCTGCTAAATCCTAGATGTCAGGGAGTAAGTTTTCTGTGATCATTTCCTAGCAAAGGAAATAACCCTCTGTCCGCTTTTCAGTAAGTGTGTGTGCTCTCACTGAAGATGGTGTATTCTGCATATGCACAGAGTCACTTCTTTTCCAGGACACTGAAAAGAGACTCCACCTTTCTGACCTGCAGACTGATGATCTGAAGGGTGGCAGGCTGTTCTTTTGCAGACTCTTGTGCATGGCAGACTCTTAGCTGATTTTGTCTCAGTTCTGAGGGTTTATATATGACATCACACAGGGATATCACAAGATATAATTCCTGGCTTCAACTATTTTGAAGGAGGAACTAGCAGCATCTGCTAAACAGAAACTCCCAACATCTCTGCAATCATCCCTCTTTCTTCCTTGTTTCAGTAGGTACCATTGTAACCCTGCCTAGCTGAGCATCTTGGATTGCAGGTTTGTTGCTACGGCAACTGTTGCCACTGCTTTGGTGGTCACTACTGCGTTGCATAGAGACTGGGTCGGAAGTGAGGGTAGGGTGGCAGGGCAAATGTCCCACTGCAGCCTTCCTTCCCCATGTCCCTCATGCCAGGCCCCTTCATTACCTCTTCCCTGGGATTCGGTCCTGTTGTCATGATAGGGCCCATGTCTCCTAGCAACCAGCAGCACAGCTGCCTCCACCTTGACAACGCTGCCCTGCTTTATTTCCTAATAAGACCTGAAGGGGCATTTCATCACCTACCCCGGAGAATGGACTCTGCGCAGTTAGGTGACGACAACAGCTTGCTATGACCCAACCCACCAGCAGTTTTCCAAAGGGATGATAAGCTGGATGTAAACACACATTTGTTTGTTTGTTTGTTTGTTTGCAAAAACCAGCTCCTTCTTTCCTTAGAAAAGAGAGAAAGGTCTAAAGTTATATTTACTTTTTTTAAAAAAACAACAACAACTGGAAAAGAACAAAAACTATATGAAATAGGTTGTACCATACACATAAGTTAATTTTCTTGCATTAATTTATAATATTTACTCTCCTTGTGTGTCTGTGTGCTTTTGTTTGTTTTTTTAAATCAAGAGGAAATCATGCCTCTGATTATGTGCAATGGACCTTTCACCTCCCAGCAGGTAGTCACTATATCCTTGGAAAGGGGCGGGCGGGGGGGGGGGGGGAGAGAGCTTCTAGATCAGAAGGTAGGGCAAGCTGGCTAAAGCCTCAGCACCTCCTAGTTTGGATATAATAGAGAGGGAAATGTGTTTGCCTGTCTGCTTTTCCTTGGCCTGTGGCGTCCTCTACTGGTCGGTTACAACCTAGCACCCATGAGGGCTCTGTAAACGCTTACTAATAATCCTTTTTCGTGGGTGATGTAAACCCAAGTGAGCACTGCCCTCCCCCATTAATCTATTTTTTGATAACCTGCTTCATTGGCAGTATATTAGTAACAGGGCAAGCACAAGTCATATCACTGCTGAGGCAAAAGGACTAGATGACGCTCTGTTGAGTTGTACAGAAGTTGAGCAGTGTGATAGCTGACGCTTAACTTGGTCCCTTCCACACCATATATTTAAAAGCACATGTGTTCCCCAACGCAGAACCCTGGAAAATGTAGGTTACCTCTCACAAAGCTACAATTCCCAGATCCCTGAACAAACTGGAGTTCCCAGGATTCTTTGAGGGAAGCCATGTGCTTTCTATGTATGGTGTGGGTATGGCCTGCAGACAGCATCCTCCACACCTGAGAACAGCAGTCTAGTTTAAAGGGCGAGGGTTGTCCTGAAAATGATGGTTCATTTGTGTATGTAAGAAAGGAATGCACTGAAAGTACTCACCAGCCTGGGAAGAAAGGGAGACATGCATAGCACTGTCACTTTCTGCTTCCATTTGAATAGGAAAGAACCCACGATAGGCTTTCCAGACACTTGCAACATACAAACGGAAGGGGGAAAGATTAGTTGTGCCCTGTGCTGTGGGAACTCAGCACACAGATAAGAACAAAAAGAGTATCCCAGCTGGATGAGGCCCATGGCCCATGGAGCCCTGCATCCTGTTCTCACAGTGGTCAACCAGATGCCTGTGGGAAACCAGGAAACAGAACTTCTCAAGAGCCCTCTCCTCTCCCATTGTTTCCAGCAACTGGTATTCAGAAGCATCCCTGTCTTCCCCTGTGGAGGGCAGCAGCATAGCCATCATGGCTAGAAAGCCACCACTAGCCCTCTCCTCCACGAGTTTGTCCAAGCCTTTTTTAAAAGCCACCCGACTAGGCGTCCATCACTGCCTCCTAGGGGAGCAAGTTTGCACTAAGGGAGACGGAATTTTTAAAGAAAATAACATTTTGATTAATGATAGAAACAATTTACCCAAGTAAAATAACAAAATCCAACACCAGGGTATGTTTGCGTGAAATTAAAAGTGACGTCTTCAAAGAATCTGAAAACGTGTGAGAATGTCTTAAGAATGGCCTTTGCAGCCCGCTCCTGTGCAAGTTTACTCCTTCAATGCATGACCCTCAGAGACTTTAGCTATTGTTACTACTGCTGAATTTCTGGCTCTATCACTAACCCCTTGGGAAGTCGAGGTGATTTTTAAAAATCCGTTTCAGCCTGTTAACTTTTGTATGTTGAAAAATAGGCTTGTGTTTTTAAATGGACTTTACTGTTTTTATCTTTCGCAAACCGCTTTGACGTAGCTTTTTTTCTTGTTCTTTAAACAATCGAGCGGCGTATGAATGTTATAAAATACATATATAAAGCAACAAATAAACCCCGAGGTAACTAACGGAGAGAAACACGGAAAGAGAAAAACCCCTTTGGAAGATATCACCCCACCCGTTTATCCTCCCTCCCTGTGCCCTGAAACGCAGTTACGGCGGGATAGAAGGCGGGGCTGCTACTGCCGCTGCTGTTTTTTTTGGTTCTTTTCCCTCTCGATTGGTGGAAGGAGCAGCCTGTCACAAGGAGAGCGGAAGTAGAAAGGCAAAAAAACCCGCCCCCGCTGTCAGGAGGAGCCTTTAGCGGAAGCGGAAGAAGCTGGAAAGGAGCCCAGGGCGGAAGTGGCGCCGTTTGAGATTTTTGGAGTGGTGGGTAAAGGGGGATACCGAGCAGCGGGAGGACTGGTGGCGGCGGCGGCGGTCCCGCAGGCGGGAGCGGGTGAGTGATGGGGGTCGGGTCCGGAGGAGGCCGGCCTGGGCTGGGCTTGGGGGAGCGCAAGCTGTCCTGCCTGCGGAGAAGGAGCCCCGCGGCTTCGCCTCCCTCGCAGATGGGCGTTGCTGGCCATAGCGGGGCTGCCTCGGCCGTGGCGAGCAAGGATGGAGCCTCCATGGCCAGGGGCAGTGCACCTCTCTCTCGAGCACCTGTTGTCTTCGAGCCCCGCCTGCAGGCTTCCTGGAGGCATGCCGTGCGCCGCTCTTGGAAACAGGATGCTGGACTAGGAGGACCGCTCTGGCCGACCCAGCAGGGTTGTTGTTTGCTCCGCCCTGCACGGCGCTTTGTAGAAACGCCATAAGCAGAAACAGTTCTCCTTGCGAGCCTGTGAGGCTTGCAGTCTAAGAGCGGGAGTTGTCACAATTCGTATGCAAAGCTCCCAGAGGATTGGGTGTTCACGAAAAACACTGAATGTGTGCGTTTGGACAGAGGAGCTCTTTACTGGTGCGCTCCTAACTGGAGTTGCCAGTTAATTTCCTCTTAAGGGGATGAGTGCACGTTTATAAGCTTTGTCGGGTAGAAGTTCAACAGGTGTGACATTTCCTGTATAAGATATCCTATCCCTAAAGCTATGATATTCTAACCTAGGGTGTGGATTCTAGCAGAGGGGGTTCACAGAGCCTTTCTGTTCTACTGTATCCTGATATGCTTTGGACTATGAGTTTACATATTCTATCTGTGATCATAGTTGCTGCAAATAAAGGCTGCATTTAAAACAATCAGCCTGAAGGATTGTAATAAAAACGACTTGGTTATGGGCCTTTTTTCAGGGAGCCATCTTGGGAGTCAATAATTTGTGAACTTTGTATGTCGTCTGGATTTAACGGATACAAGTACTTTCCTCATCAGACAAAACCAACATGATAATAACCAGTAGTTTTATTACGGCAAATCCCTTTTCTTACTACCGTTATATTGCATGGATTGACATTCTTTGAAAGACTTCTCCAAAGTTTGTGTAGTGATTAAGAAAGTGGACTGTGACTCAAATTTTGACCCTTAGATGAGTCCATTTGGTGTTTGGCAGTACATATAAGGATCATAACACTGGTCTGCCTCTTGAAGCCTGTAAAAATGCTGGTGCATTATATGTGAATGAAAGTTCGTATTATTGTTACTAAAGGGAACAGGCCCCTCCTTTGTGTAACAATTTCCCTATTATCTTTCTTGCCCCACCTTTTGCCATTTGGCTTCTCCCCACTCCCACCATTTTATCTCAATCTCCGGTCATCACTGCAACCCTGCCCCACCCCTACCCCTTGCCTCTCTATTGCAGATTCTCTTAAGCCTGTATGCAGGAACAATGTTGCCTGAACATTCTGCATTGCTTGAATGTAAAAAGACTTACTTGTAAAAGTTATGTTTGCTGTCCCCAAACTTAAGGCACCCTTCCTCTTTCCTGTGCCTGCCCTTCTATATCGGGCGTTGAGAACATTTGGCCCTCCAGATGTTACAGAACTACAGCTCCCATCGCCCCAGCCAGTTTGGCCAATGGCCACAGAGGTTGGAAGTTGTAGTTCAGCAATATCTTTCTCCCCTATGCTCTAAATCCTTGTTAAATTTTAGTTGTGCCACAGTTCAGGAAGGTGATGTATAGTGGAATTGCTTTGACCGTTTCCCTGAATATATGAATATGTCTCTTTAAAGGTCTACCCTTCTTTGTAGCCAGATGGTTGGGGTAGCTAGCTCTCAGCATTCTGTTACACTCCAGCATTCCCATCAGCCCCAGCTAGCATGGTTGATGGTCAAGGATCACAGGAGAAGTTTCCTATTTCGGATGCAACGTTGGGGTCATGCATCCCCATGAGATTCTTTTAATTCACAAGCCCTCCTTCCATGAACATCATATTGGTGGGCCCTGTGCTAGTATTATAGCAAAGCACCAGAGGCTTTTCTCTGGCAAAGGTTTAGGGCAAAATGAAGTGGAGTACATATGTGATTCATATTGAAGTTAGATCATATCCACCAGACCTCAGTGCCTTAAGAAGACTCTTGTATGTCTGTAAAATGCTACATGGTTTCTCACAATCCATATCCAGGCTGAGGAAGGTCTGGTTGTTGTGCTGTTGGTTGTGACCTAAGAAGTTGCCAATAACAATTTCTGTTTATATTTATTCAGGGTTAGCCTGTGCAGTATTTAGTAAAAACACACACG
The DNA here is from genome assembly GCF_965113315.1 of Podarcis vaucheri. Lineage (NCBI taxonomy): Eukaryota > Metazoa > Chordata > Lepidosauria > Squamata > Lacertidae > Podarcis > Podarcis vaucheri. The sequence continues at coordinate 32,574,380 of NC_138751.1, forward strand.
CGCCACAGGCAAACACTAAATAAGAGTGTGTGCAGTCAGTACACGAAGTAACCTGACAGACCCATCTTATTGCTTTAAACGTGTAGCAGCTAAAAGAAGTATTTAGCTTCAATAGCTTAACTCGATAAATGTTGGGTTGGTTGTTCCCAGATATATCAGGGACTACTGATTAACCGTCACTCATTTCTTTCACTTTTGAGTTACTGCTCAGTATAAATTGTAAAATGCTGAGTGCCTTGTCTAAAGGTCAGCTGGTTTGAATATTTAGCATCCTTAGGCAGAGAAAGTTTGAGGTGTCACCAATCCCTGCCCCCCACAATCCAAGCAAAGAATTCTCACTGCGGTCAACTAAAGACAACCAACCATGCCCTGCACACACACCCAACCTCTCTCACTGCCTAAGAAAAACAAAAAATGAATAGAAAAAGAACATACCCAAGTGACGCTGATGCAAAAGCTCCACGCATACACTAAAAGAATATAAGTTTAACCACCCCACCTCCTCTCCCACTTTCTCCTCCAACAACCTTATACTGCATTCAATACTTAATGTCTCACATCCAGTGTCACTGCTCTGTAAAAAAGACACTATGACCAGAAAAAAGAGAGGGCACACCTACTTTTGTAACAAAAGAAAGTGCTTAATAAAAATTATGTTTAAAAAGAAAGAAAGTTTGAGGCACAGAGAAGTGCAGTGTGGAAAGCTAATGTGACTTTGAACCTAAGTAAAAAAGTAAGATGAGGTGCACAGTCTCTTTTGCTCTGGGCATACTGAGCCTTGATGCCTAAATGTAGTACAGTGGTACCTCAGGTTACAGACGCTTCAGGTTACAACTCTGCTAACCCAGAAATAGTACCTCGGGTTAAAAACTTAGCTTCAGGATGAGAACAGAAATTAGGCAGCGTGGTGGCGGCAGCGGGAGGCCCCATTAGCTAAAGTGGTGCTTCAGGTTAAGAACAGACCTCCAGAACAAATTAAGTTCTTAACCCAAGTTACCACTGTATATAGCTGAGCTACATGCTCATACAGTTAGTCACATACATATTACACATCTATTCAACGTAGAGCTACCTTGTTTTAATCCTTACTACAGCCCCGCAAATTGGATCAGTATTGTGCCCCTGTCGACGTCCCGGTTTAAAAACCAGGCTCAGGGTGGCTAACAGCAAATATAAAACACTGATTAAAATGTGACTTAAAAACAGCATAAATCAGGATAAAATACAACATAAAATGCAGCATCAATATCAATAAAATTCAAAAATTCAGGGGTCATTGGGTGGGACCCCAGTCAGTAGACATCAAATGATCACCAGGGCTAACTGGCCAAGTTGGTCCTACTAGGGCCAGCAAGGAGACCAGAGAAGGATTTAAATGTGGAGTCCCAGAAAGGTTTTCTTCATAGAAGAGGAAAGGGAATAGAGGATTAGGCTAATTCAAATTGAAGGCCAGGCAGAATAGCTCTGTCTTACAGGCCCTGCGGAAGGAGATCAAGTCCTGCAGGGCCCTAGTCTTGTGGGACAGAGCATTCCACCAGGTCAGAGCCATCACTGAAAAAGTCCTGGCCCCGGTGGAGGATAGTGTGGCTTCCTTAGATGTGAGATCGAGACGTCCTAATATTTTATCCACTGGGCTTGATATTTTATCCACTGGGCTGGAACATCCCTCAACCCAGCTGATCACGTTAGAAGTTTTAATGCTGCAGACTAATGCTGTTGTAATGGTAAAGCAGTGGTGAACAATACAGTGCATGCGCTTATTAGAAGGACTAAGAAGCCGCTTCAGGTAAGATGCTCTGTACATTGTAACAACAGGGGAGCAGCTCACCTGAAACCACCCAGGAGAGCTTGTGGCAGGAATGAAGCTTCCAGTTCCACATTTGAGCTGCTGGATCAGGGGCAGGGCACCTGTGCCAGCTGGGACTGACAGGATGTGGAGTTCAAGAATACCTGGAGGGCCACGGGTTTCCCCACCTCTGTGCTAGCTCAAAAGCCAGTTTCACATCAGTGAAATCAGTCTCTTTCTTTCAGTTGGAGATTTGTGTTCCTCGCCAACAGTCACACCTCCTTCTCATCGGAGCCTGTGCCCTTGGAACAGGCCATGGCAGGCCGCGGTGGAGCTGCACGGCCAAATGGGCCAGCAGCCGGGAACAAGATCTGTCAGTTCAAATTGGTTCTTCTGGGCGAGTCAGCTGTTGGGAAGTCCAGCCTGGTCTTGCGCTTCGTGAAAGGACAGTTCCATGAGTACCAGGAGAGCACAATTGGAGGTGAGTATTGGTGAACTCTAGCTGTGGCTTAAGTTACAGAAGAGCCTTGGGCCTTTGCAGGATTCCCCCACCCCAGCTTGCAAACTTTTTGTGATTAGGGAGCTCTTTCCACACCGATATGGTGCAAAGAATTCTCAGTGGGCCTAACAAGGCGGCCATTCCATTTCAAACAGGCACTAGCCAGGCCTGTTGGTCAGCCCTGTTTTTCCCACCCAGGACATTATGTATTCCCTACATATCTCAACAGTCACTTACAGCTGTAAACTATTACAGATTTATAAACTAAACAGATTTATAGACCTACATGGTACAAAACGGAATAAAGCACAAGCTCCAAGACTAATAAAATCAGTTTGGCGAGCTCTAAAACAATAAAACCATTTATACTCTGAAACAACAATACAATTTAATCAGACGTATAATTAATCTTCCATAAATGACAAGGAAAGCCTTCCTAAACAAAAATGTTTTCATTAGCTGCTTGTCTGGTTTCAGCTGGTAATTCGTTCCAGAGAGGTGGGGCTGCAACACTAAAAGCCTGGTTTAAACTACCGGAGGAAGCTGGCAGCAGAGAGCAAGCTGTCGTTAAAGAAGCTCGTCTGCCATTGCTAATTCTCACTGCTCTTCTGACAGTGTTCTCCTACCCAGCAATATTTTCAAACAGAGGCAACTTGGCAGAAGGATGTAGTTGTCTGTAGGGGGCAACAGGGGTTAATCTGTTTCAACAGTTCCTTCTAGACTTTTTTTTAGAGCCACGATGCCACTTCTGGCTGAAACTTGCAGACGAAACGGCAAAAGGAAGAGAAGGCTGCACATTTGTCTATCCTTGCAAAAATGTCAGTTCGGAAGAAGCGTCTTCTCTGCCCTGAGCAGATTAGCCAGCCTGATGCCTGAAGTTCTTGCTTCACCTCTTACAATGCCCCTCTGTCAAGATCGACCTTGGCAGTTCTGGTGCAATTTTTGCAAAGTGGGGACTTCTGGCTTGGTTGGAGTCAGTGATGTCAAGTCCTATTTGGTTTCATCAGACTACAGAATCTGAATAGAGCAGTGGCTGCTTAGGAGCTGGTTTGCCCGCAGCCTGCCAGGTACATGTTGTATATGTGCTGTGGGGCATAGGACTCAGTGTGGACTGACCTGACCTCTGCCTTGTGTGCTTTATAGACCCACTCCACTTCCTGCTGCAAAAGGTATGGACAGGTGGAGCCTACTTGCATACAGATAGAAGGCCTGGTTCACCTTAACGTTATTTAGTTCATACAGTGGTACCTCGGGTTACATACGCTTCAGGTTACAGACTCTGCTAACGCAGAAATAGTGCTTCAGGTTAAGAACTTTGCTTCAGGATGAGAACAGAAATCGTGCTCCGGCGGCGGCAGCAGGCCCCATTAGCTAAAGTGGTGCTTCAGGTTAAGAACAGTTTCAGGTTAAGTACGGACCTTCAGAACGAATTAAGTACTTAACCCGAAGTACCACTGTATTCTGCTTTGCCTGTTTTGCAGGCTTGGGATGGTAAGAACAAACAGGAGTATGCAGGTGCCAAAACAAAATTCTCTGCTAGGTAACCCACACTTGGCTTTACCCCAGCTGTCAAATGCCATTCCGAAAACAGAAAGCTTTGCAGTTCTTCCAGAAAGCATTTTGGGTTCTGAACCTGGCATCTAGAAGAAGAGGGCAGTTGTCCTGTGTCCTTCCTGTTTGATCTTGGCATGCATCCCTTGGTGCAGATCATATCAGCCCAAAGCTTAACTCCTGCACAAAAGCCAAAGGGATGTGTGAACTGATCTTCTGTCCAAGCTCTGCACAAAAGGAGGGCTTCTATTTAACAACCCCCCCCCTCCACCTTCAAATGGCTAACATTGCTCTTTTTGCAGCCAAGTCCCATAGTATCTTAATCACTTGCAGCAGGGCTAATCTGTGGCCCTTCAGATGTTTGGTTTGGACTACAAGAATGCCCCACAAATAACCCAGAGATGCATTTTAAATAAGAGAAAACATTCTACTCATGTAAAAACACGCTGATTCCCAGACTGTCTATGGGCCGGATTTAGAAGGCGATTGGGTCGGATCCGGTCCCCGGGCCTTAGTTTGCTTACCCATGGGTTAGCATGTCAGACTAGGACCTGAGTTCAAATCCCCGCTCAACCATGATGCCCGCCAAGTGGCCTGTGGCTAGTCGCTCACTCTTAAGCCTAACCCATCTCACAGGGTTATCATGATGTTAAAATGGGGGGTGGAGGTGGAGAGAACTATTTACACTACCTTGAGCTCTTTGGAGGAAAGTTGGGGTAATAAAAGTTTTCTGTAATTACAAAAATACAACAGAATTTAAATTAAATAGCCATAAACAACAATATCTCCAAGTATACAATAAAGTTAAACAATCCACAGATATGATAGTGACGTTTAACAATAAAGAGACAAAAGCATAATACCGATCATAGCAAAAATTAATCATCTCCAAAATTACAAGTAAAACTTGTACTTGAATGTGCAAGTAAAACAACGATATCTAGGAAATGTATCAGAACATGTGCAGAGTTCAATCCAAGTTTTTGTTGCACCTTCCTGTAACTCTGAGCTAATGTTTCTTTTCCAGCGGCTTTCCTCACACAGACCATTTGCCTAGATGACACAACGGTCAAGTTTGAGATTTGGGATACAGCTGGGCAGGAGCGCTACCACAGTCTGGCACCCATGTATTACCGGGGTGCCCAAGCGGCCATTGTTGTCTATGACATCACCAACATGGTGAGGATTTTTGACTTTGTCTTGTCAGCTTAGACCCAAGAGGCCCTCTTCTCTTGTTCCGATAATCTTGAATGCCTGAAGTCCTGGACGTGTAGGAATCCATTTGGTGAATGCTTTATCGCCCAGGGTATAACTTTCAAGGAAAACCAAGCCCCTTGGGCTTGCTTTAAGACTAAAAATGCTTGGTTTTCCTTGGTGGTATGAAAACAGGCTGGGCTCTTTAGACTTTAGTTGCAATTGGAATTTACTGTTGGGTCTAGTAAGTGAGGTTGTAAATATATTGTCTGGGCTTCACCACTTTGGATGGCATCGTCTCTATGACGCAACATTCTTCCATAAAAAATAATAATCTCTGCATCTGGAAAAGTAGCATGTTGGGAAGGGGGGAAGCTAAAAGCGTTCGCCTGCAGCCTTTAGTAGTACAACAGACTCAACTACTGCCTTCTGTTGGAACACTTCCCTGCTTACTGTTCTTGTGTCAATTTCATTTCATTTCCATATACTAAGGCATGTGACGATAGCCCCAAAACACACAATTTTGTGAGCTCCTGAACCTTAGCCAAATCTTAAAATCTTGGTATTTAAATTGGATGTTGAGGAATTTTGAAGTCTGGTCTTAATACAGCAGTTTAATGTTCCCATGCAATGTTTGTTAAGCATAAACCTGTCCAATGCACTCATTTACATGTAAAATCCAGCAGCACCCATAATTCTGAATGTTATAAAAATGTCATTTTTGTTAGCCATTTTTCCTCCGCCGCTGTCAATCTTTGCCCAGCCTTGGATGTGCAAAACTAAGATGGAAGTGACAGGTCAGTGAACATGTTGTTCTGCTTGTTAGGAAGAGTGTGTTGGCATTCTAGTTAGAAAGAACTGGTACTCTTCTTGGACTGAACTGACTGCTGAGCTGACTTCCCTCTTTCCTTGCCTCTTTCCTTCTTGTAGGACACCTTTGTACGAGCCAAGAACTGGGTGAAGGAACTGCAGCGGCAAGCCAGCTCTAACATAGTCATTTCCCTGGCAGGGAACAAGGCTGACTTGGCCAGCAAGCGAGCTGTTGATTTCCAGGTGAGTGACATTCATTGCCTTGGGAAGTAAACCTCCTTGTAGTCGTCCTGTGACTGCAGGAAGCTGCTGTCATGAACTTGCTAACATGGCTAGGCAAACCGCTTTCCTCTCCAGCTCATCCAATATATAAGTAACTAGTGGGAAGTGCTTGGCATGGCATGGGAATTTAAAGAAACCAATAAATATTATGATTTTTAAATTGATAGTTTGATTAGTGAATTTCAGGGCTGCACGTACACACACACACCAACCTAGGGATTCGACGTGACCTGGCCCTGAACCAACTTGAGGGGGGCAAAGTCATGCCAAAGTCACATTTCTGTCCACCATCTTGATTCAAAATGGCGGAACTCACACCTCATGAACCCCCATGCTGATACCTTGAGAGGTGGCCAAAACCTATAGAGAACAGACAGATAGGCAGGCATACAACTTTACAATATATATAGCAGCTGCTGAACTATCTTACAGTTGCTTGGTAATCTGTACAACTACACTGTATAGCTTTGAAAGTCTTAGGAATGTGCTATAAATGCTAAGTGATCATGAGAGTGTGAGCAAAATTCTGGGAATTGTCAAGTATCTTGTACGGTAACATGCTACTATGTATTGTTATTTTTTTAAATACTTGTTTGTTTAGTAGGTTAACATCCTGTTTTTTCGCTAAAGTGGCTAATGACGCTTGTAAAACACAACAGATACCCCCCAAAACAACCAGCCCCACTCAAACAAGAACCAGCATCATATGTTCTTCCCACAGGGCAGATGGTATCATATTAGACAGTCATTCAGTCGAGTTCCATAGTGTGTTACAGTAGAGGCAACAATTGGAAAAACCACAATGTGAACTGAAGACAGTGCTATCATCGATATAAAACAGGGCAGAGTAGTAGTTAATTCTCAAAGACCAACTGAAATAGCCAGGTTTTACTTGACTGCATAAAGCAGAGAGGAGGTTGTTATAATCTCCTTTGGAAGGGGAATCCAGAAGTATTGGGGCGCCGACAGAAAAGATCCTGGTAGAGCGTAATAGTTTTCCAAAGTGATGTACCTCTGGTTACAGATGCTTCAGGTTACAGACGCTTCAGGTTACAGACTCCACTAACCCAGAAACAGTACCTCGGGTTAAGAACTTTGCTTCAGGATGAGAACAGAAATCGTGCCGCAGTGGGAGGCCCCATTAGCTAAAGTGGTGCTTCAGGTTAAGAACAGTTTCAGGTTAAGAATGGACCTCCAGAACCAATTAAGTTCTTAACCCGAGGTACCACTGTATTATGGAGTTCTGGAGAAAGGGCCTCATGAGTAGATCTTAAGCGTGTGTGTGGCGGTGGGGAGGCACTCGCTTCTTGGAGGCATCAGTGGCTGCCCCACAGCTGTCATGCCAGGTTCAGTTACCATTGAGTCATGCCGTCCTGGGAGACTGGAGTGTCTCCACTGTGCCACCCCCCGGGATGATGCTGGCAGTGGCCAAGGCTGTCATCATTCCTCCATTAGCGAATTCTGTTTTTCAAGCACAGCTGGGACACCCAACGAACATGACGCCCCTTGCCAGGCCTGCTCCAATCATAGCTCTTTTCTCACGCTGAGCAGTCTTCCACGAGCCTCTTGTCTGCAATAGTTTGGAATCCACGTCACCTTTCCCATCCTGGGAGCAAAACGCAATGTGGTGGCCAGAACTAAGTGAGGGTGCAGGGCGCTGACAGCAGTATTGAACTGAACTGGAAAGCCTGGAGAGTGCGATGCAGCTGTGGTGGCTACCCATTCACCAATGAGTTTAGCTGTCTTCTCTTTACCATCTCTCTGTTTATAGGCGTTTGGTGAACAGAGGTTGAAGGCAGTGTTTATATAAAGGGTAGCACTTCTGACATGTCCCTTCCTTTCCGTTACTGAGTTGTGGTTCTAGGAAGCACCAGATCAGGCCGCCTAAAGGTTGGCTGAGTACATGTCTCTGCACAGATTCTGATTTGGCTCGACACATTCCCTTGCAGGAAGCCCAGTCCTATGCAGATGACAACAGCTTGCTGTTTATGGAGACATCCGCAAAGACGGCAATGAATGTGAACGAGACCTTCATGGCGATAGGTTAGTAAAGTGGTGGGGAGACGCAGGGTGGCGAGTCACCCTCCACACTGCCATTAATTGGGGACAAAGTGATGTTAAATAAATAGACACACACACCCCACAATCTTGGGTTCCTGAACAGCTTGGGGTGCAGTTCGCTGCAGAATTGGCCAGTTCAGATTTGAGGAAACTTGCAGGCCTGGGAACAGGAAAGGCCATGTGGGGATTCATTCATTCATTCGGTTTCTATGCAACCTTTTTCTCCAAGGAGCTCAAGGTGGTGTGCATGATTCTTCCCCCACCCCCGGTCGGTTAGGCTGAGAGGCAGTGACTGGCCCAAGGTCACTCAGTGAGCTTTATGTCCAAGGTGGTATTTGGCCTCTCAGGTCCTAGTCTGGCATTCTAACCACTACAGAACGTTGACTCTCTGTTGCCAAAAGTGTTGGGTAGGAGGAATACAGGTTCTGGAAGATCAGGTGGAATGAGGTCCCAAGGGAGGGGAGCTGAAATAAGGGCCTACAGAGTAGGTAGTGTGCTAAGAAATGGGGGGGGGGGAGAGGCGTGAGAAAGAAGTAGGGTAGAAAGGCCAGAGGGGTGGGCAGGAGGCAGTGGTTAAGCAAGGCAGCTGGGGGCAAGGGGTGTGTGGGGTAGAAAGGCACGAGAGTCTAGAGACAGAGAAGCTGAATATACCCATCTTGACTGACCAGCTGAATATTGCGGTGCCAGTCACCCCTTTGAAAGCAGCAGGAAATTGAGAGGTTGCTAGCTTCCAGGAGCTGGGACGGACATGATCTTAATCCCCTGCTCCTGCCACAGGGTGAATCTTACAAACCAGTTCACTTGGATGTGCCTCTTCCTTTTCCCCCCCTCAGCCAAGAAGCTCCCCAAAAACGAACCGCAGTGCCCAACGGGAACAGCAGGCAGGAACCGAGGTGTCGACCTCCAGGAGAGTAGCCAACCCAGCAAGGGGCCGTGTTGCAACTGAAGGGGCCACACTGCCTGCCCCTCTGGGCGGCCCCAACTGGAATGCGCCTGAACCAATCGCACTTACGGAAGAACAGCTGCCAGGATCCCTCTTCTTCCCACCTCTTCCCAATCCCCCCCTTTTTTGCTGCTGTGTCTCCTCCCCTCTCTTTCCCTCTGGTTGCAGAATGGAGGGAGCAAGAACCACCTGCCCCCTCTTCTGTACAAATGATGAATTCATCTTTTTAAAAAAAGTCTTAGTCACCTTTTTTTTAAAAAAAGAGCAAAAACACACAAAGGAACTACGGCACACCTCTTTGACCACTCTTAATGGGTAGGTGATGTGCATTTCCAGAGCTTTGGCCTCTCCTATCTCTGCTTTTCCTTTTCCTTTTCTTTTTCTGAAGGGTTCTTACAGCCTCGTATTTGCTCGCAGCCGCTTGGAAGGAAGACCTGCCTTACTTCAACCAGAAGTGACTTTTGGAACACCTGCTTGGTGATTCTAAGCCACTTCCACCAGTAGGGCTTAACCCTAAAGAAAATGTGGTTGCCGTAGGCTGGGGAAGGCACTGAGAGTTGTATGCTGGCAGAACGACAACTCCCAGGGTTCCTTGGCCAGGAGCCTGGTTTAGATACGGTATAGACTTGCTTTTATAAAAAGCAAGTACTGTAACGAAACACACAGGTAACCACTAAATGAAATGGTAGCAGTAATGCTAGATTGAGGAAGAACTTCTGGCCTTTAAGCCTTGTTTTGACCAAATCACAATTATGAGTATTGCCAGGGGTTGCGGGGGGGGGGCAGGGATCTGATTTTCTTCTGTATTTTGTATTCTTGTTTTCAATATATAACCAATCAGTATCTCTTTAATCACATATACCAACTAGCCTTGCACCCACCTAAGTTTGCATTGGGCTTTGGGTATACCAACTCTGCATTAATATTTTTTTTTCCTATTTACATTTTGGATATAATGCACTAATTCAGCCTGTTGAAGAAAAATTGTATTAAAATTATCACTTCTTTTGAGCAATGTGATGCCATTGTTAATAACCCTATAGTATGATGTTGGTGGGTGTATAGATGCAGGGGGGTGGGGAGGATGGACGTGATGTGGGGAGGGGGGCAATAATATGTATTCAAATGCAGATGAAATATTGGTAATTCCACTAAATAAAACTGCAGAAGGGAGACCACAGATTTTGTTTCTGATCTAGTGCCTGAGGCAATTTTGTCTTAACTCATATTGGTATTTAAGGGGAGGAGTCTGTCAGTCTCTTCAATGCAAAGCTCCAGTTGTGTATGATTTGAAAAATAAATTTTTTATAAATCAGATACTGACCAGAAAAGCAGCTTCTGTCTTTCTATAAATCAGCCACGGTAATGTCTGGCATCTCCACTAAACTTACCTGGGAGTAAGTTAACTCTGAAATTTGGAGGACATTTTACAGTTTGCTCGGATGAATTCACATTGTTACACTCTCAATTGTTGGGCTTACACTGCTAATATTCTTAGATTTTCAAGTATTGTAGTTCTTTATCCTTGGATCACAAATATTCTTCCAAGAATGAATCTGTATCTTGAAAAGGAAACAAGGGACTACTGTGTGGGTGGGTGAAACAGGGCTTGTTGCCTGCAGGTGCCCTTGAGTTGTGGACTGAGCTGCTGTGACATCATGGAATGTTTGTAAGCATCTAAATTGTCCAGGAGAAAGCATCTGTAAGGAAAACATTAGTAGTACCATTTCTGTAAGGGAAGTAAAAGGTCCGTTTGTCTGGTAAAGAATCTTCACATAATGCTGAGTGAAGTTTTTGATGTTAGGAATGGAATCCTCCTCCCCTTGGAATTGGTTGCATCAAGTGTTTGCGGGGGGAGAGGGTGTTACAAAGAAAGAAAAATATTGTTTACAAATTAAAATAGATCTGCGACTTTGTAGGAGTGCAAATATCAGTCAGGTCTCCAAAACTAGTTTTTGATGGTACCACAGAATTCAAATATAGATGTACAGTATAGACTATTTCCAGAACTAAACACCCAGGTTGGTTAATATGGCCTTGCATTGGGAAGGCATGCCTACCTCCAGTATGTAATAGGTCAAAAACATGGGATGGTGTTCACACTCTATTAAATCTTATGCTCCATTGAGGTCAGTAAAAGAGCATATGCTCTGAAGGCTCAGCAGCCTTGATCTCTTATTAAAATGATCTCTGGTACTATGGCTGCAAAATACCTGAAACTTCTTCATTTGCCTTCCTGAATAGTGTTGCCACCTACCCCCAGATCCTGATCAGTTTCCAGAACTGAGAGCCAAAATCTCAGCTAAACTGTTAGGTCTCATTTTTACTCCCTTTGTTTCTCTAGCAAAGCCAGTAGATCCAGGAAGTCAGTTTCCACAAAGAAGTCCTTCTGTGCTTGTAGTTTTGCAGTCCTGTATCTAGTCTAACTGAAGGCATTCTTTCATTCACTGTATATTTGTACAGTACTTTTAAGAGCCAGGTAGGAGTGGTTCAGTTTATGTGTATTTGTAAAGGTGAGAGGCATTCTTTGAAGGCTTCACTTCTGGGCAGCATTGTACAAAAGAATCAACGTTTGGTTCTGTTCATGAGAAGCAGCATTTGGCATGTATTCTGAGGCATTTTGTCCTTTGCAGGTAACTTTTTTTAAAAAAGGAATTCTAGGTCACTCAACACAAGTTCAGAGCCATTCCAATATGCAAGAGGGTTGTCACTTTCTGTAAGCATCTTTTCCTGTGACTTTTAGATTTTGTAAGTTTTATTGTAACAAAACATGCATTCATTCAAGACAGTAATAATGATGATCCTATTAATAAAACAAACCTGGGTCTTGGAACGCCCAACTCCCATCAGCCCCAAGCTATTATTGCCTGTTTGAGTGAGACGGGAGCTGCAGTCAACCTGTGGAGGCTCCGAGCCCCGCCACATAAAAGTACCCCATTTCAATAATTTTTTCACCTGATCATTTCAAAGCTATTAGCAGTCCTCTTAAACTTATCCTTCTGAGAGGAAAACCCCTTTCCTTCAACCTGCAATATACAAAGCATCGCGATACGTATTTTACATATTGCATACATATTTTAATTTAAACAAAATTATGTTGCGTGTTTACATTCCCATATTTCTACACGAGTAAACAGCATTCATCTTTTCTTTTTTTCAATCTTTGTTTCAGTAGGAACAGAGGTCACGTTTTCCCTTTTCCCACCGCACCTTGATTCTCCTTTTCAAGTAGCCCGATACCTGCGGAACTACATCACCCAGCATGCAACTGGTGGCAGGGGGGAGCTGCTGCGTAGCAGCCTCCAGCCAATAGCCGCACCAGAACCCCTATCCTGCACATGCGCAGTGGCGCCCACGCGCCCACGCCGCCTCGGAGGGGTCCCGGGCATCATGGCGGAGCCGGAGGTCTCATCGCAGGCTAGCCGGGCCCCGCAGGCTAGCGCTCCCTCCGTCTCCACAGTGTCTGCGGCCACGGCTCCGCCGGTAGTGGGAGGAGGCGGAGCCGGAGGAAGCAGCAGCGATCCGGTTCGCCCGGGGTTGAGCCAGCAGCAGCGCGCGAGCCAGCGTAAGGCGCATGCGCGGAGCTTCCCGCGAGCAAAGAAGCTGGAAAAGCTAGGGGTGTTCTCAGCCTGCAAGGTACGGGGGCCCGGAGGGATCAAAAGACTGGGGATTCCTCCCGGCTACGTGGTCCAGCCATAGCTGCATCCTTTCTCTGGACCAGAAAAGATGTTGCAGACATAGAAGCTGTATTTGTTTGTCCGGGATGTTCCTTTACGTTTTTAATCGCCCATATCCCGGAATTCTATGGGCAAATGGCAACAGTTGGAAATAAATGTTTTTGGATGTAAGGAGCTGCCTAACAAACCATGTGATCCACACTGTCTGCTCTGATTTTCTGGTAATGGGCCTCCGTGGTTTAAGGCAAGGTCTTTTGGATTATGCCTGCCTGAAATCTATTGCCTGTTGATGCCAGGGAGCGAACCTGGAATCTTCTGTTTATTATATTTTGCTCAGCTATAACCCCATTTTAAAAATAATAATACAGTAATTATAATATGCATGTTTAGAAAACAATCATGAAGTGAATCTTGAAATATGTAGTATCTCTAGCTCAGTTGGTAGAGCGTGATACTCTTAATCTCAGGGTTATGTGTTTGAGCCCCACGTTGAGCAAAAGGGGCAAGGGGTTGGATTAAATGATTCTTGTTTTCCCTTCCAATTCTTCTAAAGCCTTGTATCTGCCCCACCTGAAAGAGCAGTACTGAGCTTTATGGCGGGAAGCATGGTGTTGGTCATAGCTGTTAATCCTAATCATGAAATTCATTTCCACAAAAAATGAAGCTATTGCAGCACTTCCAATTGTGGTCAGTGCTATTCCAAATCATGAGTGGCCCCACTGAAGTTAATGGGCATGACTGACGATTCATTAATTTCAGTAGGTCTACTCTTGAGTAGGAATAGCATTGGATGCAACCTATTATGCCTGATCTAGTACTAAATATGTGGATGAATCAGAGGAAATCAGTATCTGGAGCTTGGTAATCGTGAGTGATGAAATGGAACTTGGTTTTTTCAGCTTCCCACTTCTGGTAGTTGTGCATCTCTGCTCAAGGATTCCCGTGTCTCTTTTCTGCAGTCAGGCAGATGAAGTCATTCCCACTGTATCTTTGCAAACCTCCTTTTGCTGTCATTTGCAGCAGCACAGTGATATGTGTGGGAAGCGACTGTGCATTCCGTAACAGGCACCACATAGAATGGCTCTGTTCTGCCTTAAAACAATGAGGGAACCGATTAAGTTGCATAAACATTTTTGCATCCCCCCTCCCCATTTTTAGTGGCTGTGATTTTATGGGAAGCAAAAATGGACACAGAAAGAGGGAAGAAGCACATTCCCATTGCCTTGGCCACCTGAGCCAACTTTCCTCTGTGCTGCGGCAGTTCAGCACACTGAAGCGGCAAGTGTCTGCTCAGACGCTCATCCAAGTATATAGGTCCTGCCTGTCTGCGCTGTGTTGCTGTCTGTGGGGTGCATGCTGCACCTGCCAAAGCACATTCTGGCACAACTGGAGTCTGATAGGGGCTTCAGAGAGATGCCATTGCATCTCTGTTTACTCATACTGGTCTCAATAAATAGTCAAATCTGACTTGCTCTATAATACGTCATCATGTCTGCTGCAATAAATTTCTGATTGGATAGGATCTCGCAGTGATGGGAAAGGAGGTAGCTCTGTACATTAAATAATTTTTAAAAAAAAAAAATTGTGCAGAAGCAGATCAGTAGAACAATGGCTGTAAACAGCCAGGGAAAATGAAGCCAAAAGGGGGTGAAGTTTGGTGTGTTTCCCCCGAAACCCAATCCAGGGTACATTTCAAATTATTATTATTATTATTATTATTATTTATATCCCGCCCTCCCCAGCCGGAGCAGGGCTCAGGGCGGCTAACAACAATAAAACAGTACAAAAGTACAGCATAAACAACACTCTAACAACATCCCTTGAAAGCACCTTTTCTTTTTGCCTTAAACATGTCTGAGTGAAAATTCAGCATGGCTCTGCTTTTATTAAAGCAGCTTTTTACCTGTAACATATTAGTTATGGTGTTCATGGATGTGAGCGTTGCCCCAGTTTTTTCTACACATAGCAGCCTTGCTCTCTCTCTCTCTTTCTCCCCACTCCTCCAGGCTAATGACTCTTGCAAATGCAATGGGTGGAAGAACCCAAACCCTCCCACAGCCCCCCGTATGGACCTGCAGCAGACGGTCACCAACCTCAGCGAGCCCTGCCGTAGCTGTGGGCACACGCTAGGTAACTCAGCAAGCCTCTCTCTCTCTCTCAGGCTGTTTTATTCCCAGCCCAGGTGAAGGCACTTGGGAGTAGGGAAGAGGACGTCCCCATCAAGTCTACCACCAGCAAAAGTGATGCTGTACTGTGAAAAATGCCCTTCTCCTCTGCCATATATGAAGCATCCTTTATTAGTTGCTTCAGACATTTGATGGAAACGTGTTTTTGCCCAGGCGTTCCCTGACCCCTAAGATTGGACCTTGTTACTTCTGAATGCCTTATTTTGGCTGTTCCTACTTTTATTTGTTTATTAGTATTTATTTTGACAGCTTATATACAGTACTGCTTAGTTATGATTGTCTCTAAGCAGTGTACGAAAAACCTTCTTTTTTAAAAAAAGGGTAGGGACCGTGTCCCTGCTCGCTTTGCCCACCAATCCCATTTGCTTTCCCCATGGTTTGCAAAATCCCCACTCCCCCACCATCACCCCACTATCCTTATGATGAACTGCATCTTTACATTTGTATTATATGTGAAGGTAAAAAAAGAAAGCGCTCCTGTTCTTTGGGTGCCAAATTCCATATTGGATATCAGACTTTATTTGGTGGTTATTTAAAAAAAATTAAAAACAGTTTGTTTCATTTTTATCTCAGTCTGTCTCCATCAAACTCAGGCCAGTGGACGTGGTTCCCCCTTTCATTTTATATTCACGACAACCCTGTGAAGTTGGTTTGGATGAGAGGCAGTGACTGACTCAAAAGTCATCCAGTGTGTTTTGTGACTGAACTCACTGCCCTCTGTCCTACTTTAATACTCTGACCACTATACTGTACAACAGGGGTGGACAATGAGTGGTGTTCAAATGTTTGTGTGTATCATCTTTTATGACAGCTATACCCTGTACTTTAGCGAAAATACGTCTCTCACTGAGATCTTTACTATTATGGTCCTGGCACTGCTCACAGGACCAAAATGGGACCCAAAACTTCTAGGGTGGCCAGGCGCAGTCTTCCAGGCCTTGAGACTCTCCCTTAGGTCACACCCCTCACCAGTCCTGCTCTACACCCTCCTTGCCTGCTTTGCTTCTCTGAAATGTGATCTTGAATTCTTGAATTCCCTGAGTGGAAGTGTGTGTGTGTGTATCTTGAAATCTCTGGTTGCTGGCATGTATCGTACTGTACAAAGGTAAGAGTTGCATCTATTGCTTAGATTTCATTTGCCTTTAGTCACACCCACCACTGGCCCGTGGCCCCCAGAAGGTTGCCTGCAACGGAATGTGGCCCTCAGGCTGGAAAAGTTTCTAAAACTGAGTTTCCTGAAGTTGGGTCTCCAGCTATTTTTGGACTACAGTTCCCATCATCCCTGACCACTGGTCCTGCTAGCTAGGGATGATGGGAGTTGTAGTCCAAAAAAACCCCAGCTGGAGACCCAAGCTTGGGAATCCCTGTTCTAAAAAGACATGACACATGAAGAAAAGGGAATGGGGAGGCCAAAAGGAGTTGTAGTCCAGCAACAGCTGGAGGGCCACAGGTGCCCCTTCCCTCCTGGACAGAATCTTGCACACAGCAGACCTATATAATGTAGATAAGCCCCACTAGTTGCTAGATAAAGGGAGTATCTGGATGGTGGCGGGGTGGGAGGTGGATGGATGATGAGCCTTTGTTGTGCTCCAACCCATTTGGGTTAGACCATGACCTGATTTCTCTCACCTGCCCTCAGCTGACCATGTGTCTCACCTGGAGAATGTCTCTGAGGAAGAGATCAATCGGCTTCTGGGGATGGTAGTAGATGTGGAGAACCTTTTCATGTCAGTGCACAAGGAAGAGGACACAGACACCAAGCAAGTTTATTTCTACCTGTTTAAGGTGAGCTCAAAGAGGAATAGTGCATTGCAAAATGTCCACAGTGGTGGTTGGGGGTTTTCTGGTGGGGCAGGTGGTAGGGAGAGCAGAAACTCAGCTGAATACAAGGAAGTTCTCAAGATCTTTTAAGTGGCTATTTCACATCAATGCTTTGGTTGTTGGTTTTTTAACTGAATTTTTTATTTGTTTTCAAGAAATACACACAGAAACAAACATTGTACTTATAAGCTTGGAGTAAGTTGATGTTTTATGGATCTGTTGTTGATTTTATCCTTATACATTGTACTACGCCTTGCTGTATTTTTATGAAAATGTAGATTATAAATTCGTAAATGAAATAATAGCAAGAGTGCTCCCAGAATACATAAAGTACAGAAAGGAGACTGCAGCCACCACCCTTGCAATGTATCCATGCAGTTCTTCAGATCAGCTCGGGCGAGTGCTGCTTTTGTTCCAGAGGGTGTGGACTTGCGAAGATGGTTGCATGAGCTTTGTGTCTTGATACCATTTTACATTTGCTCAAGATCCTCTGCCTTCCACTCCCCTGCCCCCAACTTCGTTGTTGTTTTGTTTTCCTTGTCATATTAATTCCCATATTTTCTTGTCTGCTTAATCGTGGCAATAGTTGGTTCTGAAATACTAATGCAGAAATAACTGGAGACCAGTGTTGAAAAGTGTGGGAGCATAGGAAGATGTCTTGCGTTGAGCCAGACCACCGGTCCCTTGAGTTTAGCATTGTCAGTGCCAAGGCTGGGCAGTGCCAAGGCTGGTGTTGGGCTACCATCTAGTCATCTTTGAGCATTGGACATGATAGTTGGGGCTGCTAGGAGTTGGAGCCCAGCAACACCTGGAGAGCACAGGTTCCCCAGCACTGGCTGGCAGCAGCTCTCCAGTCTTTCCCGGGCCTACCAGGAGATGCCAGGGTTTGAACTTGCGATGCGCTGGCATGGACTTGTTGTGCACCTTAGATGGAAGCCATTCTGAACAGATTGTGGGCATCCCACATACCTTGGAACATCTTAGACAGAACTAGTAAAACCATCTCGAGGAGGATTTGAAATAGGAGCGACAGAAGGAATAGAAGAATATAGTATCAACGTGTTGGTATAAGAGAGAGAAGGTATTGTACAGCAGGGGGGAGGAATTAAAACAAGTTGAAAAAATATAAATTTATTAGGTATTGAAGTAAATATGTCAAACTTTTGAAAATTCAATAAAAAATTAATACCAAAAAAAAACCCCTACAAGGAAATAATGGGTGATTCCCCCCGCCTTTTTTTCCTTGAGATTAAAACAATTTCTTTCCCCCCTCTCCACAGCTCCTAAGGAAATGCATCCTCCAGATGAGCCGCCCGATTGTTGAGGGCTCACTCGGAAGCCCCCCTTTTGAAAAACCAAACATTGAGCAGGTAAAAAGATGCCTTGAGAGATGTAAAATGCCAGGGTGCATCTAAAACACATGTTTGGCTCCCTGTGCCTAGGAAAGAAAAGGCTGTATTCCCCTCACAGAGCTACAATTCTCAGAATAGTTTAATTCATCCCTCTTCACTGGGAATTAACAACTGCATAAATCAGAATTTGGGGGGCAGGGCTCAGATGGCAACCCAGTATGCCGGAGACCCCACAGAAGTGTAAGGCTGCTATAGCTCACCTGGCCTTCTGTTCTCCCTCTCAGGGCGTCTTAAACTTTGTGCAGTACAAGTTCAGCCACCTGCCCCCTAAGGAGCGACAGACCATGTTTGAGTTGTCGAAGATGTTCCTTCTGTGCCTAAACTACTGGAAGCTGGAAACGCCGTCTCAGTTCCGCCAGCGCTCACAAAATGATGATGTGGCAACGTACAAGGTTAACTACACCAGGTGAGCTGGGGGAAGTGAAGAAAGCAGAGCCCAAGTCTTAACTTGTGTCGGGAAGTTTTTAATGTTTGACGTTTTATTATGTTTTTATATGTGCTGGAAGCCACCCAGAATGGCTGGGGAAACCCAGCTAGATGGACGGGGTATAAATAAAATAATAATAACAACAACTATTATTATTGTTGTTGTTGTTGTTGTTGTTGTTTATTATTAGCAGCAGGGCTAATCTCCAATGACTCATTTGCATTGTCAAGTGTGGTTTGGTGACTTATTGATGAAGATTAACGCCCCTTGGCAATTGCATTTCCATATTTCTTTAATAACTACAGCAAAAAAACAACTCAATGCTTCTCAGATGGGAGCCAGAGGTGAAGGGAGGGAGCTGATCCTGCAGCAAGCAGAGTCGCTTTTCATTCACCAGTGGAAGAAGTCATAGCGACTGCCGAAACTCTGCTGCCCTAATCATGAATGCTGCAGGGGAGTACAGTCGGCTCCCAAACACCTTGGGAGTCAAACGTTTCGGCTCCTGAACAATTGAAACCTGGAAGTGAGTGTTCCGGTTTTCGAATGCAGCCAATCAGAAGCCATGCTTTGGTTTTCGAACGTTTTGGAAGTCAAACAGACTTCTGGAACAGATTCTGTTCAACTTCCTGAGGTACGACTGTATATGGGACGTTCTGACCTCAGCAAATTTTCTTCTCCCTCTGGCCACCTACCCCCGTTGGCTGATTTTTAAGAGGGCGTCTGAGATGGCCTGTACTCGTTCTCCACCCGAGATGGTGCTGGATTGGTCCCCTAGTCCACACAGGCAGAGAGGAATGGAGGACTGCATTGATTCAGTTGTATGTCAGGATTCGGCCGATTCACCTGGAGGCATGTGCACTTGGGGAGGTAGAGGAGGTTTTCAAGGAAACCCAAGTTCGGAAAGAAAATGTTGGGAAACGCTGCCATGACCTAATAATTCCATTTCCCCCTGTTGTGCTAATAAGTCCTCGCTGCCTGTGATACCTCTCTGGCCTTCCCTCACCCTAGGTGGCTGTGCTATTGCCACGTCCCCCAAAGCTGCGACAGCCTCCCACGCTACGAAACCACCCAGGTGTTTGGGCGCAACCTCCTCAAGTCCACTTTCACGGTGACTCGCCGGCAGCTGCTGGAGAAGTTCCGCGTGGAGAAGGACAAGCTGGTACCAGAGAAACGGACCCTCATCCTCACCCACTTCCCCAAGTAAGGCCAGTTCCATGAAGCTACAGGAAAGGGGGCTACGCAGCTGCAGCGGGTTGCGGTACCATTGTTGGTACCCAATTTAAAATAGGCCCATTGAAATTAATAGATTTAGTTGGATACAACACTTTGCATGCAAAATGGCAGCTCTGAGGAGTCCGAAGGCGTATTTCCCTCACAGAGTTACAATTCCCAGAGTTCCTTGTGAAGAGGGGTTGATGGTTAAACTGCTCTGAGAATCGTAGCTCTGTTTAAGGTGGTGTGACACTGACGGGGTGCCAACTATAAAGGGCTCTGGGTGCCCAAGCACCCAGAAAATAGTTGTGAGTGCTCAGCACCCACACTGCAGGACCCCCAACACAATGTTTGGTGCCTTGGAAAGCAGTGGAAGTCGTATCCAAGGTCTCAGAACCTGACTTCTGGTGCCACCGGAAGTCAGGTGCCAAGGCCAGGGGGGCGCACATGATGTCATGTCGCAGCGTGACATCATGGGCACCCATAACCTAGGATCCAAGTCAGCTGTCCTGGGCACTAATATGAATGTACACCACCGATGTCTAAATCTGGTGCATGATTGGCCAGTCCCAATTTCTCATTCACTTTCATGATACTTTGGCTTCATCTCATGCATGGGATTATTCTTTGTTGACTTGGTGTCCTGCTAGGTTAGCCATCTCTTTAGCCCTCTTTAGTTTCCTGGGGACTAAGGCAATTCTGGGGGCCAGTAAATTGCTTTTTCCCAGTGACCTCTTTTGACCTGTTTTCAAAAAAGATGTGAGAATGGAGGCTTGAGGGAGACTCACCCACAGCTACATAAGGTTGAGCATCATCTCCATTTTTAAAAGGTGGGGATTTTAACCCAGGTGGGATTTTAACCCAGGGCTACAGCTTGAAGTCTCTGCCCCCACTGCATTGACACTGGGGTTCATAAGACTCCTGTATATGTTTTGCCCTGCTGATTCCCCTCCATTTCTCCCTGCCCAGGTTTCTATCAATGCTTGAGGAAGAAATCTATGGGGAGAGCTCACCAATCTGGGAGGCCGACTTTACTATGCCGGCGTCAGAAGGAACCCCACTCGTTCCCCGGCCAGGTGTGTATCTCTTGGAACCCTTTTTTGGCAGCCGTCTGTCCTCATGCAAATCTGTGACACAGCCTTATGGTGGTCAGCTCTGACTTGCAGGAGCTTTCCAAAGTGTCAAGCAGGGGTCTTGCCCAGTCTTGCTACCCAAGGTTGTTTTAACTGGTGATTTGTACGTGGGGCCTGCTGCAATCAAAAAGGGGGGGGGGGACCTGTAGGTCTGCTCTGACTGGCATTGGCTACAACCCATAAATTCCCAATCAACTTTCTACTGATTGGGCTGTGTGGATTGGGCTCTCTGTTCCCTATTCATTTTGTCTCAAGATCCTGAACATCCACATT
Source organism: Podarcis vaucheri (assembly GCF_965113315.1). Lineage (NCBI taxonomy): Eukaryota > Metazoa > Chordata > Lepidosauria > Squamata > Lacertidae > Podarcis > Podarcis vaucheri. The sequence continues at coordinate 32,595,647 of NC_138751.1, forward strand.
ACAGCAGTCCACTAAGCGTTTATAAATGGCCATTGTGGGTTTAGCTTTCTTTAAAGATCCAGTCATATCCTCCAGCACTGTAGGAGATCCTGAAACACTCAAAGCTGATGGTCCTTAGACAGACACCCGAAGGTAGCATGACTGGAGAGGGTTGCAATTCAGCACTCGTGGGTGGGTGCTGTCTAAACCTCAGTAAAAAGGGGTAACCCATGCATGCCACCCTGAGCCCCTTAAAATGGGATATTTTAGGTATTAAGGTGTCAGTTGGCTGCTTGTTGTGGCTATACGTTATGTACCTGGGGCAGGTGAGGGTGGGTCAGACGATTCCTCCTTCATTTTCTGTTGCAGCTGCTTCGTGTCTTAATAGGGCTGTGTGTTCTTGTTTTTTTCCGTGCAGCAATCAGCACTGTTCCCGCAGCCAGCACTCCGCTCTTCAGCAAATCTCTGAGCTGCAGTTCCTCCTTGGCTTCCATTAATCTGGATGGCAGCTCATTGGATTCTGTGCCAGGTAAAGCCTGTAGTGTAGACGTATCTGGAGAATGTCCAAGCCAAACGTCTTCAGCGAAGGGTTTAATAATAAGCCCTTGCTAGGAGACATCTGTTTTTCCCTTTGCAAAAGTGTTTCTTGAACAACCAGCCAAGAGTTTTGCAAACTCAGAAGGTTTTGTACTGAATTAAAAGCCGTTGGTTCATTCCTAGCCTCCTTGAGTCTGGGGGCACAGCTGGAAATTCAAGAAATATGAAAATAAATCCTGCTAGATCAGGAAAATGCCCCAACTAGTACAGCATTCTGTTCTCACAGTGGCCAACCAATAATAATAATAATAATAATAATAATAATAATAATAATAATAATTTATTATTTATACCCCACCCATCTGGCTGAGTTTCCCCAGCCACTCTGGGTGGCTCCCAATCAAGTGTTAAAAACAATACAGCGTTAAATATTAAAAACTTCCCTGAACAGGGCTGCCTTCAGATGTCTTTTAAAGATAGGATACAGTGGTGCCTCGCAATACGAAATTAATTCGTTCCGCGAGTCTTTACGTCTTGCGAAGCACGGTCCGTCGCAACTGCGCCTCTTCAAGCGGCTTTAAGAAAAAAGCGAACAAACTCGCAAGACGTTTCCGTCTTGCAAAGCAAGCCCATAGGGAAAATCGTCTAGCGAAGCAACGCAAAAACCGAAAAACCCTTTCGTCTAGCGAGTTTTTCGTCTTGCGAGGCATTCGTCTTGCGGGGCACCACTGTAGCTGCTTATTTCCTTCACATCTGAAGGGAGGGTGTTCCACAGGGTGGGCACCACTACCAAGAAGGCCCTCTGTCTGGTTCCCTGTAACCTCACTTCTCGCAATGAGGGAACCGCCGGAAGGCCCTCGGCGCTGGAGCTCAGTGTCCGGGCAGAACGATGGGGGTAGAGACGCTCCTTCAGGTATACAGGACCAAGATGCCTTTGCGAAGCCTGCATGGACAAATTGAGTGCAACAGCACTCCACACTTGAAGATTCCCAGTAACCGGCATTCAGAAGCATACTGCCTCCAGCTAGTTGTGAAATACCCATTTTGCAGAAGAAAAACTGGGGATGCTCAGAAGCCACCCACCCACTCTCCAGTGAGAGGCAAACCACCAACACGCTCCAAATAAATAAAACACAGACAAAAGAAAACAGGCAACAGATAAGACCCCCAACCAAAAACCCCTCCTTTTTATAAATATAGATAAAGAAACATTGGGAAGGAGGCCCTGGTAGGCAGCATCTAAGGGAGCTGTGGTGCCCATGAGGGCCAGGTTTTGGAACCCAGCTCCACAAGTATTGTTTTACTCGCAATCCATTCATAAGCTATATTTAACCGTGTCTTAAATTTGACACTGTAGCTCAAAGCCACCTGTCACGTAGGAGTAAAACCCAGAATCAGATTTATGCATACACTGTTTGTTAAAAAAGAGCGAGAAGTTAACGTTTCTGGGAGTTACATCAATCACTTCAGCCTACTATTATTTTTTGGGCATAGGCGTAGATAGAGCCTGAGGCCTCATTCCTTTTCCCTGTTGCACAGGTGAGAAGAGGAAGCTTCCAGAGAGCCTGACGCTGGAGGATGCGAAGCGGATTCGCGTGCTGGGTGACATCCCGATGGAGCTCGTAAACGAAGTGATGTTGACTATCACAGATCCAGCAGCCATGCTGGGACCTGAGGTATGGCAAGCAGGAGGGGCATAAAGGAGTGGATATTCACCAACTTTTTGGGAATCAGTTTTTAGTCTGAGGGACATGTTCTTTTGGGGGGCAACATTTCAGGTTTCATAGGCCGCTGCTGGCCAGGGCCAAAGGCAAATGTGAGCAGATCAGTGAACGTAAATTTTACCTTTGTGCAGCAGGCTAGTTTTTTGCCTGCACTCAACTGACTCCTCTTTATCCTCCATGCCAGGAAGCTAAGGGGCATTCATTGACACATTCCAGCCAGACAAAAGACATTGGAGAAGGGTGCAGGCCCCTCAGAAAGGGATGTGGCCTGGGTAGAGTCTGTATGGCTAATAGAAAGGCTTAGTAATGCACATTTGGCACAGAATACAGCAAACCAATCTCAGCAGTTGTCATGCTAATTGTATGGTTCAGTTCCGGCCCGTTGCGTGAACCCAAGCAGATCTTCAGCCTCACATGAAATGAGACACATGAAATAACATTATCTTAAACTAGTGGATTTTTGGTTAAAAACAACAACAAGAGGTCCTCGTACATCAGCATGGTGTAGTGGTTAAGAACGGTGGACTCATAGTCTGGTGAACCGGGTTCAGTTCCCCGCTCCTCCACATGCATCTGCTGGGTGACCTTGGGCTAGTCACACTTCACTGAAGTCCCTCAGCCTCACTCACCTCACAGAGTGTTTGTTGTGGGGGAGGAAGGGAAAGGAGAATGTTAGCCGCTTTGAGACTCCTTAAGGGGAGTGAAAGGCGGGATATCAAATCCAAACTCTTCTTCTTCATCATCATCATCATCATACGTGGAGGAAAGTACCTAAACTAAGAATGATAATACATACACAAAGCAAAGATAGGTAGCCGTGTTGGTCTGCCATAGTCAAAATAAAAAAATTCCTTCCAGTAGCACCTTAAAGACCAACTAAGTTAGTTCTTGGTATGAGCTTTCGTGTGCATGCACACTTCTTCAGATACACTGAAACAGAAGTTGCCAGATCCTTCTATATAGTGAGAAGGTGGGGAGGGGTATTACTCAGAAGGGTGGTGGGAATGGGAGATAGCTGAGATGAGCCTGTTGACGACTTTTAACGACTGCAATAGGTCTTACAGGAAAAGGCAAGGGGTGAGAAGGTGAAAAATGGCTTAGTCATGTATAATGAGATAAGAATCCAATGTCTTTGTTCAGACCAGGCCTCTCCATGGTTTTAAGTTTGGTAATGAGTTGCAATTCAGCAGCTTCTCTTTCCAGTCTATTTCTGAAATTCCTTTGTAGTAAAACAGCTACTTTGAGATCTTACGCCAAAGAATAAACAGACATAAATCTGACATCAAGAATCACAAAACAGAGAAACCAGTAGGAGAACACTTCAATCTCCCAGGACATTCTATACAAGATCTCAAAGTAGCTGTTTTACTACAAAGGAATTATATATAGAAGGATCTGGCAACTTCTGTTTCAGTGTATCTGAAGAAGTGTGCATGCACACGAAAGCTCATACCAAGAACTAACTTAGTTGGTCTTTAAGGTGCTACTGGAAGGATTTTTTTTTATTTTGACAAAGCAAAGAGTGTAGCATAATGAAACAGAAAAAACATATCAAGCATTCCTTGGCTAATTAAAGCTTGGTGCTGCCTTCGATTTGCATTCCAGTCCACATACACTTCCCAAAGATTCAAGGAAAACAATTTTCTCTGACCTTATCTTCCCTTAATTAGTTTGTGATGCCTACCAAGTTGTTTTTTTCCAGGTAGGCAAAGCCATGAGTCAGGCACAAGTTAATCCCATCATCCACAGACCACATACAGGTTTTAATTTTTTAAAAAAATTAATATAATGGTCCATTCCTTCAGACCTTGCATGTTAGCATTAACGAGTTCTGCCCGTGTTCTGCTTTTTCTTCGCTCCCAGACCAGCCTGCTGTCCGCTAACGCAGCCCGGGATGAGACAGCCCGCCTAGAGGAGCGCCGTGGCATCATCGAATTCCATGTCATCGGCAACTCGCTCTCGCAGAAATCCAACAAGAAGATTCTCATGTGGTTGGTTGGGCTGCAGAATGTATTTTCACACCAGCTGCCTCGAATGCCCAAGGAGTACATTACCCGTCTGGTTTTTGATCCGTAAGTTGAGCAACTGCCCTGGTTCGTCAATGGTTGCGGGTAGGAACAGGTGTGTCATAAGACAGGTGCTGTATTAACACCACAACACCACCACCACCCCGCCCAACCCTGAGCCTTTAGAATTGGGAAAACTTAAAAATCGGTGCAGATTTATTGAGTAAAGACTCAAAGAATATGAACGTAGGGACTTGCTTCCAGAACTTTCAACAAAAGGTTTACCGCCAAATTAGGATGTGAGCTGAGCCTCTGTTCAACAGCTTAGTCCAGTGGTTTTCAACCAGTGTGCCATGGCACCCTGGGGTGCCTTGAATGATGGTCAGGGGTGCCGCCGGCAACACTGGCCTCTATGCCTCTTTCCTTCGCTCCCTCCTCTGATGCCCTCTTGCATCTCCCAAAGGCTTGCACAGCAGTTCGTTGCAGCAGCCCTGGCTACAAGCTCCCCAGATGAACAGTGCCTCTGGGGCTGGCCGGGGGTGCTTCCCAGGCCCCTGTGGGGCAGTGTGAGGAGGCATCTCTCCTTGGGGCAGGGTGGGCAGCTCAGAGACCAGGGGCAGCAGCTGCGGCTACCCAGAGGACTCCCGGGGGGGGAGGGGAAAGGATTCTGAGGGAACCCTCCACAAGGGAGGGGTAAAGGACTACCAGCTCTGCAGGCAAGGGGTGACAGAACAGAGCTGCTGAGCCCCACGGGGTGCCGCAGAAAGAATGTACAGTGGTACCTCTAGTTGCAAACGGGATCCGTTCCGGAGGCCCGTTCACAACCTGAAAAGAACGCAACCCGCGGGTCGCAATTCACCGCTTCTGCGCATGTGCGTGGCGTCATTTTGCATGTCTGCGCATGTGTGAGCGGCGAAACCCGGAAGTAACCCATTCCATTACTTCCGGGTAGCCGCGGGGCGCAACCTGAAAACGCGCAACCTGAAGCAAACGTAACATGAGGTATGACTGTAGTTGGTCAAGGGAGCCGTGGACTCAAAAAGGTTGAAAACCTCTTACTTAGTCTCTTCTTTCCCCCTCGCTGTACTGTGCAATATCGTTTGTAAGTAAGTTGGCTGGACACAGTTCCCTCACAGTGTTCTGTGGTTGACCCTTCCTGCTGAAACGCCACCTGATTGACAGAAGAAAACCATGCTTAAGCAGAAAAAATAATTCATAGTTCCTTTCTTTTAGTGTTCTGCACAATATATAGCCCAACGCCCAACACTGCTGTTTCCATCTTGACAAAAAGGCTATTTTTAGGTGTTAGAGCAGGGATGAGGACTCACTGTGGCCCCAGTGGTCAGGAGCTGTAGGGGCTTGCTGGGAGTTGTACCCCAAAAGCACCTTGATGGCCACTGGTTCCCCATCCCTATGTTAGAATGTTTACGAACATTCTGCAGCCGCTCACTCTTCCTGGGTTGTAGGCAGAGGTGGCCTGCAGGTTAGTTGTGCCATACTGCCAGCGGTGCCTCTCCTGTCTATTCTGATAAAAGGACAGAGGGTTTATCCGCGTTCAGGCTTAACCTTGTGTAACAATCATTCCTGCCTCCCTGGATAATTTCAGTTTGTTCAGGTGGAGCAGGGAAAACAAAGTAAGATCTCTCAAATTTCCAGGATTTTACAAGAGAAGCTCGGACTGTTTAAAGTGTGGGGGGCGGGATTGTTTGCAGATTACAGGCAGTCACTGTTTGTTTGTTTGTTTGTTTGTTTGTTTGTTTGATTGATTGATTGATTGATTTATATGCCACCTTTTTCCTCCAAGGAGCTCAAGGTGGTGTCCATTCTTCCCCTCCTCATCTAGTCCCCACAACAACCTAGTGAAGTAGATTAGGTGGAGAAGCAGTGTCTGGCCCAAGGTGAGCTTCATGGCCAAGTGGGGGGTTTGAACCCTGGTCTCCCACATCCTAGTCTAATGCTCTGACCACTATGCAACACTGCTGTATATCCCTTTATTCAATTCAGTCCAGGAAAGGTATAGAGTGGGATGAGAGAATAATGATGCTCAGCATTCACCTCATAGGAATATAGGAAGCTGCCTTATATGGGACTGAATCAGTCTGTAGGCCCATTTTGCCCAGAATTAGCTATGCTGGCTGGCAGCAGCTCTCCCAGTATTTCAGACAAGAAATCTTTCCTAGCCCTAGCTGGTGATGCTAGGGTTTGAGCCTGGGGCCTTCTGCACGCAGAACAGATGCCATGCTTCTGAGCTTACGGCTCCTCTGCAGTCCAGACACTTCCATTCATTGCTCTGCTTTTCTTCACAGCAAACACAAGACTCTGGCACTGATCAAAGATGGCCGAGTGATCGGCGGCATCTGCTTCCGAATGTTCCCCACCCAGGGGTTCACAGAGATTGTCTTCTGTGCTGTGACGTCCAATGAGCAAGTCAAGGTAGGGTTGCTGGAGGTGGATTGTGTTACGATGTGGAGTGGGTGTGTTTGTGTTATGTGTATGTGTGAGTCTACATGGCCAGGAAGGGCAATAGCCGAAGGCAAGGGGTGGAATTGAGCTCTACAGTAACGTTTGAGATCCTGCAGTCGATCGTAAACAAGTGCAAAGCATCCAGAAAAGTGGGAGCAAATTTAGAAAGCGTTCACCATTCCCGCCCTCTAACTATATTGCCGTCGTTGTTAATAAAGAAGTTGCTCTGTGAATGGATGGGCATATTGGGCAGAAATATGGGGAAAGGGATAGGCCAGAAATGGGTTCCTTCAAATTATTAGTTTAGTTTAGTGTTGTGTTGTGTTGTGTTGTGTTGTGTTGTGTTGTGTTTGTTTATTTAGCTAGCTAGCTAGCTAGCTATATAACTTGTAGAAGACATCTGAAGGTGGCCCCGTCTAGGGAAGCTTTTTAATCTTTTTATTATGTTTTTATATCTGCTGGAAGCCACTCAGAGTGGCTGGGGCAAACCCAGTCAGATGGGCGGGGTACAAATAATGAAGTTATTATAATGATGATTTCATTCCAGGGGACTCCTGAATTATCCCCCAAAATGGTTGGGGTGTGTGTGTTTAAATGTCCCGCTCAAGTAAACCACACTGCACTTATATGCATGTTGCGTCTACATACCCGTACAACTGGGACCTGCAGCTTACTGTGTGGCATTCTGCTGTTCAGGATTCCACTTCTTATCCCTTCCTGGTTTTCTTTCCCCAATAGAAAGCATTACTCAGTTTATTGCTCAGAAGTATTGCTTTTAGCATGCTCAGTCCACACTGAACTGTTTCCTCTCCCGTTCAAGTATGATAGGTATGTATGTATCTGTCTACCTATTATACTGATACCTCACTTTAGATTCTTAATGCCAGAAAAATAGTAATTTAATTTCCTCAGAATTTTAAATTTCCCCCCTCATAATTAATTAAAAATCAATGGTAATTTAATGTGCCCATGCTTATGGCATTCACTGTTCCATATTTATTACCTCAGAATTGGCCATTACTTACCCCAGAATCAATTTTAAATGGAACTCATTTAATTTTGCCATGCTTAATGATATTCTGGGTCTTCCTGCATGAATCCTCAAGTCATCAGATTCTTTCCCCCCCAGCGGTTTGCCACTCTCATTCTTTCCTCATTCCCTCTTATGTCTCCTTGTAGGGTTATGGGACCCACCTGATGAATCACCTGAAAGAATACCACATCAAGCACAGCATCCTGTACTTCCTCACGTACGCTGATGAATATGCCATTGGCTATTTCAAGAAGCAGGTACTACAGCATCGTTGATGAAGGTTTATTTAGGGCCAGCTTTTGCCTTCATGGTTCCATAAAGAACTCAGAAGTGCCTCTCCAGTGGTCTCTGTGACAGGACTTCCAGTGAATTTATAATGGTTATTTGAAATCTTGTTCATTCTGTTGTTGAACTGAGGCACTGTCAAGCAATTCCTATGAGGTATATTGTCACCTGGTACTGCTTTGAAACTCAATTTTGTTTGCCAATTGAATTTATTACCGCCTGTAGTTTGATATATTAGGTTGGACCCAGACTTAATCAGTTGTCCTTGGTTCATGTTAAAATCAGTGGGACTTAAGTAGTGGCTAATTTGCCCCATTGGTTGATATATTAGGTTGGACCCAGACTTAATCAGTTGTCCTTGGTTCATGTTAAAATCAGTGGGACTTAAGTAGTGGCTAATTTGCCCCATTGGTTTCGGTAGGCCCTATCTGTACTATACATTTAGAGCAGTCACGACTTCCTGGGAACTGTAGTTTGTAAAAGGTGAGAGTTGTTAGAAGACCCCTGTTCCCCCTCACAGAGCTACAGTTTCTGGAGTTTCTTGGGAAGAGGGGTTGAATGTTACAACTGTCTGGGAATGGTAGCTTTGTGAAGATAATAGGGGTGTCCTAACAAATCTAAACAATCTTAACAAACTATAGTTCCCCGGATTCTTAGGGGGCAGCCATGACAGTTTAAAAGTGGTGTGATACTGCTTTAAATGCATAGTGTAGATGGGGCCTTAGCCTGGTTCCAACTGTTGTTATGTTGGCTGCATTGACAGTCTTTTCTGTTAGCTGCTTTTTGGTTTCCTTTTGAGAGAGAGAAGTGGGTGGTTAATATTAAGTGAAATGAGAAAACTGCCACCTGCACTTTTCATGGCTAGCCTGCGGGACTGAAGAAGAAGAAGAAGAAGAGTTTGGATTTGATATCCCGCCTTTCACTCCCTTTAAGGAGTCTCAAAGCGGCTAACATTCTCCTTTCCCTTCCTCCCCCACAACAAACACTCTGTGAGGTGAGTGGGGCTGAGAGACTTCAGAGGAGTGTGACTGGCCCAAGGTCACCCAGCAGCTGCATGTGGAGGAGCGGAGACGCGAACCCGGTTCCCCAGATAACGAGACTACCGCTCTTAACCACTACACCACACTGGCTCTTCACAGTTCTGTGCAGAAAGAAGGATCACAGTTGCTCCCCAGAGGACTTTCAACCTAGAACAGAAAGGTGCAAGTCAGGGCTGGCGATTGGGAGGACCCAGTGATTTTTTTGCTTAAAAAAAATATTTATGAGGTGCCAGTACTCGTGGTGTTAAAGTGCTGTGGGTACCAACACAAAATGGCTGCCAAGGGCAACTCAAAATGAGATGCTGATATTCCATACCAGTGAGTTTTTCCACATAAAAGAGCCTGTGTATGTCTGTGGGGAGGGGAGGCATTCGCTTTTGGGCAGGAGAAGTCCTCAGAGCTTTCAAAAGCAAGTCTTTGACTCTGACTCTGCGAATCTCATACATATAGATGTGAGCTTTGATGTGCTCAACATGTACCAGACTAGGTATGCCTTATTGGTTCTCAATGCCAAAGACAGTGTACATTTAAAAAGTGCACGTGTGAGAGACTTTTTCAGTGGCGCAATGCAGAAGGTGGTTGTTTTGCACAGAGCTAATTGAGCATGCTGGAGCCTTGGCTTTTGAGTCAGCATTCCCTCCTCTTCCATCCTCGTAAGGACTAGATACTTCCATTGTGTTGGGGAGGGAAAGAGGGAGCTAGGGTCAAAGCTTTCAGGGAAGAGGTCACCATCTCAGTGCATGAATAGGTTCATGCTTTTCCTTGCTAAGGTGGTATTGTTATTATTATTATTATTATTATTACAGTGGTACCTCTGGTTGTGAACGGAATCTGTTCCGGAGGCCCGTTCACAAAATGAAAAGCACGTAACCTGAAGTGCCGTATCTGCGCAGGTGTGCGGCGTGATTTGGTGCTTGTGCGCATGCGTGATTTAGCGCTTCTGTGCATGCACAAGCGGCGAAACCTGGAAGTAACCCTTTCCGGTACTTCCAGGTCGCCGCAGGATGCAACCTGAAAAAAACGTATCATGAAGCAAACGTAACATGAGGTATGACTGTATTATTATTATCATTTGTTCTGAAAAATGAATGGACCTTTCGTGTCTGGCCTCCAGGGCTTCTCCAAAGACATCAAAGTCCCCAAGAGCCGATACCTTGGCTATATCAAGGACTATGAGGGAGCCACCTTGATGGAGTGCGAACTGAATCCCCGGATCCCTTACACAGAGCTCTCTCATATCATCAAGAAGCAGAAGGAGGTGAGGAGGTAGAAAAGGAGAACAGTGAAATGTGCAGTTGTTCCCAGAATTCAGTATTCAGAAGGTTACCAGTGGCCGCTTTGAGGAGGGGCTGTAGCTCAGTGGTAGAGCATCTGCCGATGATCTCAGGCTCAGTCCCCAGCATCCCCAGGTGTAGGGCTGGGAAGGACCTCTTCAGGAGCCACTACCTGCCAGTGTAGACAGTTTTGAGCTAGATGGACCCAATGCTCTCACGCTGTAGAAGGCAGTTTCCTGTGTACCCCATCCTGAAGTAGAAATTATTCTGAAACAAAAAACATCACACACTGTATTTATATCGAATTCAGAATGTTGGCAACCCAGAGAAACATGCCTTTTTGGTTCTGGCCTGTCGCCCACCCTCTGCTGTGCAAATACACAAGTTTAACCAGCCCTTTGTTGGGTGATCCATTATGGCCTTTCCCCTGGAGCTGGTCCTGCAGGGGTGTCCTGTGGGGATGGCAGTCCAAGGTGCATCACCTGCTCTCTTCTCCCTACAGATCATCAAGAAGTTGATAGAGAGGAAGCAGGCCCAGATCCGCAAAGTCTACCCCGGCCTCACTTGCTTCAAGGAAGGTGTTCGGCATATCCCTATCGAAAGCATACCAGGCATCCGTGAGTGCAGCTGGGTGGTAGCTGGGTAGTCTTTGGGAGAGTGAGCATGGCTTGTGGCATGAATAGTGCTGTGATGGGAGCAACTTCCTCCATGATCTCTGGCAGCTTCCCCCCAACCTGTGGCCTTCCAGGTATTTTGGACCCCAGCTCCCATCAATGCCCAGCCAATGTCTCCAGTTGTCAAGGATGATGGGAGTTGTAGTCCAGCAACAACCACCAGGTTGGGGAAGGTTGAATTTGGGCGTGCCTTTTTCTCACCTTGCACCCATTCACTGCTTTCAGTCATCAGGAATTGCCTCCACGACAAGCTTGTTGAAAGGGTTCAGACTTGGGGCAAACAAGATGCCCTTGTTAGGTTCTTATAAGAGGATTAGACCAGTGTTTCCTGGACTTGGCTCTCCAGCCGTTTTTGGACTACAACTCCCATCATCCCTAGCTAGCAGGACCAGTGGTCAGGGATGATAGGAACTGTAGTCGAAAAACAGCTGGAGACCCACGCTTGGGAAACACAATGGACTAGACAAATCCATGGAGGACAAGGCTGCCAATGGCCAGTAGCCACAACGGCTATGTTCTGTGCCACTGTCGGAAGCAGCATTTCTCTGAATACCAATTGTTGGGAATTGCAGGTGGGCAGGGTGCTGTTGCACTCATGCCCTGCTTGTGGGGTTCCCACAGACATCTGGCTGGCCACTGTGAGAGCAGGACGTTGGACTAGATAGGTCATTGGCATCATCCTTTGTACATCCTTGTGAAGGCATGGTGGCAGATCTCTAGCAGAAGAAGCCAGTAATTCTCTCCATTGCCTCCACCATGATGGTGCCGTACTCCTCTGTTCTAAAGAGGTACCTATTTCAGCGGCTTCATTGCCTCTCTCCTCCAGAGAAGACCAACCAAGGAGTATGTGATGTGTCATGGGGGCAGGGTAGAGGGCCTTTTGTGATCCCAAGCAGGTCCCTAATTTGGGGTCACATTGGCCGTGTTTTGCTTTTTTTAGTTGTGTTTTGTTCCCTTCAGAGTCTGGTCAAGAGCCAGGTATAAAACTGGAGAGAATGTTCTCCCCAGGTGACACTGCGGACTCTGGTGAATTTTCAGCAAAGGACATCTATTGGGGACGTGACCTCAGCCAGCACTCACTCATCTGGGGTTAGGAAGGGAGGAATGTCTGTGTTGGAAGAGAAAAGACACAGGGAAATATGAAGCCCCACAGTTAACATATTTTTTCCGTGTATAACACGCCCTCATGTATAAGATGACCCCTATTTTTCGAACCCCAAATTAAGAAATCTATATGGGGGGCAGCGGAGATCGCCCTGAGTTGTTGAGGTTTTTGGAGGGAGGTCACCCTTCTGTTGTTGGGGAGGTTGCTGTGACCAATCACCCACACGCCTTGCTGCACCCACCAGTTGCATGCCACAGCCCCTGCAAGCCTCACTGCAGCTGCAAATCGCACACTCACTCTCCGCAGCTGCAGCTGATCGCCCGCATGCCCGCAACCCCCTCTCTGCATTCACTCTCCATATATAAGATGGCCCCCAATTTTTGCCCATTTTTTTAAAAAAGCAAAATACATTATCTTCTACGTGTACAAATGTGGTGTTTTTTACAAAATGACTCCAGCGCTGTGGGGACTGCTGCTTGCTTGCTTGTTTCTGAGCTGGGCCTGGGTCATTTGTTACTTTTGCAATGATACAGGGACTCTCCTTCTTTTCCAGGAGAGACAGGATGGAAACCCTTGGGGAAGGAGAAAGGGTAAGTCATGTGTCAGGGAACTGACATCGGAGACCAGCAGAGAGAGAAGTCGCCCCGATAGTGCAGGAGAGGGAACCAGCAAGGAGAGAGAGAGGGTTTCCGAGGGGGAAGGGAATCAAGGTGACACCAAGAAGGAAGGAGGGAATGAGAGCACTTTGGAGGGAAGGCTCAGGGACTCTTCCAGTGAGATCAGCGGGGAGAGTGCCAGACCACCACTGGGCACGCCTACTCTGCGCAGAAGGCTTCCGCGCAGAGAGGCTAGGTGGAGACTGGCTGTCAAGGAATTCTTATGTTGGAAAAAATTTAGGAAACACCCACTAACGGATTCTGCCAGCGACTGAAGCAGACGCACAGGAGTGTGCTTCAGTTAGGGAAAGGTTTAAACAAACAAGCAGTTTAGGGAAGTCAGTGACTTACACACAAGCAACTACAATTCCCATTACATCATGTGACAATTTTCATGTTCTCCCCCTCGCAATGCTTCCTCTCTCTTGCAGCAGCAGCAACAAGATCTTGGTCCTACCTTAAGAGAGTCATTCAAATCTCTCTTATTAGCTGATGTTGTAGACTGTGAATTTCTCTTGCAGGAAGGAGCTCAGGGATCCTGACCAGCTGTATACAACCTTGAAAAACCTCCTAGCGCAAATCAAGGTGACTTGTCTGAATGACAATTTAGTGGGGTGGGGCGGGGCAGTGCAGGGAGCTGGTGGTGCAAGCAAGATTTCTCCACCTGATGTAGTGGAGAAATAGTTGCATGTTGCAGTCCTAGTTTCGCTGTATTGTCCAACCCACACTTAACTGGGGAAAGATATCCTTACCCAGCCCATCTTCAGAATATGTTTGGGGCATTTTGGATTTGTGTGTAACAGGGGTGACAAACTGAATCTGGTTCAGAGAACTGAATCCCTAATTCCCCTGCCCACCAGCAGGCTAGCTTTGAAAAGGTGGGTGGGAGTGTTCACCTGTCAATCACCTGACATCAGGTGATTGACACACCTTCCCAAAGTTCAAAGGGCATCACTGTAAGTGAGCTTCAGCTGGTCGTTAGTTACAGCAACTGCCTTTGAAGATACACTTGGAGCACACCTTCAGAGGAGCTCACTGCAGCAGCCTGCAGAGGAAAGAATCCTGCATTCAAAGGAAGCAGTTTGGATCAAAACCACTTCCTCCGTAGGCTGGGGCAGGACCAAATTGGACTCGATAATTAGGCTCCTGTTCTGGAGGTTTTCTGCAACTCATGGAGTGAATGGAGGCAGATTGTGGATGGTGTAAGGGTCTTTTGTTTTACACTCATACAAGTTTTGCAAGATGCACTAATTTTTTTTTAAAAAAAAGCTGTTTTGTTGTAAATGCAAACTGAAAACTTTTTTCAGGCTCCTGCCCACGTATTGTTTTTCCTAGCTGTTTCTCTGGCCTCAAAAGATCAACCTTCTTGTTTAGCTCACACACACAAATTTTCACAACAACAACAACACTTTATGAACTGGAGACCATTTCCAAAATAGATTAAAGACCGTTAAAAAAAAAATCTAAACAGGGAGAATAAAGCTATTCCATTTATTAAAACAGAGGTTCATAATGTGTGCATGCTTTTGAGTTACGCAGAACTCTTCCTCTGGGTGGCTGTTTAAAAGGGTAAAAAGGGATAAGAGGTTTTTTTAAATGTTTCTGACTGAGGCCTGCCCACTGCCAACATCACAGTTTCTCTTTTTAATCTTCTTTTAACTTCTAGCCAGAGAACTGTGTTACTTGAAAAGCTTTCACACCATGTTGTGGATCTCAGTTAGTTCTAATAAATGTATTTAATCTCCCTGTTTTGGAAAGGTGGCATTACTGTTCTAACTAACTGGCTCTTTTTCTCCTTTCTGGCCAGACCCATCCCAGCGCCTGGCCGTTCATGGAACCGGTCAAGAAATCTGAGGCTCCAGACTACTATGAGATCATCCGTTTCCCCATTGGTAGGTAGTTTGACTTGGCCCTTGGTTAGAGGATTGATAAAAGTAAGGTGGAGTCAGTATGGCTGTTGTGAAAATATTTCAGATGGCAGAATTGATGGAGATTAATTCCTGGATCATAATCGTGCCACAGGGGTGAAGGGTGTGGATTTCAGATTCCTGAGACTTGGCGCTTTTCTGTTCAATACATTAAAAGAGTTCCTAATTCTGCTAAGGGCAGAAATGAGCTTAGAAAGGTAAATTCAGTGTGATCTTGACATTTTTTGCTGCATTCGCTCGTGCATCTGTGGTTAGGAAGAGGTGGAGACTGTTCTTCATTACATACTGCATTGCCCCATGTATTGCCCCCAGGGATAGATTTCTCCCCCCAAAAAAATCTTCAGAGAGTTTCCTTCTTTGCACTATACATTTAAAGCATTATACCACTTGAAACAGTTACAGCTTCACCCCAATGCATCCTGGGAACTGTAGTTAGTACGGGCTTTAAGAGTTAGTAGGATACCTCTATTCCCCTCATAGAACTTGCCGCTCTCAGAGTGGTTTAACAATCAACCCCTCTTCCCAGGGAACTCTGGGAGCTGTAGTTCTCCGAGGGGAATAGTGTCTCATAACAACTCCCTTAACTAACTACTGTTCCCAGGATGCCTTGGGGGAAGCTGTTTATAGTTGTATAATACAGCATGGGGTCCATTGTTCTGGGAACACCTGTGCTGAAATGTACTACTTTGTACTTCTGTATTTTTGTGATGACTAGGGGTTTTAGCAAATAAATCTGACCAGCACCTGAACTCAGAGCAAACAGCCACAGACATCCCTTAAACAGCCTTGCTGTTCTTGCTATAATTTGCTTTTGTGTCTTTTTCCTCTTGTGCCCCCTGCTCCACCCGGTCTACTTCTCACATAAGCTGTTGCCCATTTCTGTTGATTATGAGCAGAGTTTTATGAGCAATGAAGCCATGCATTATCCACATTTTTTTTTACTATACCCTGCAGAAGTTCCAGAAGGCTAGCTTCGTTAATCTGTTGCCACAAACCCAACAGAGGGTCTTGTGGCACCTTTATGGTGGCATACAGCAAAATAGCGTGCAAGGATTTACACTGGCAATACAGAAGTTTCTTCTCCCTCTTCACTGTCCCCAAATCTGTTCCAGGGGTTGGGAGAAACCCTAGAACAGATTTAGGGGGCTCCTGGGGGGGGGAGTTTCATTGCACAAGCAGAAATCCTTGTGCTGACAGAACTATTTCATTACTGCTCTGTTGAAAAGCTCGAATCACATTTATTACTGAAAAGGCTTTGTGAACCACGTCATCAAATATCTCAACTGTAGTCCTAAACTGGTAGACATATATATATTCATGTGGCTGCTGAGTTTGGAGAGGAGTGCGATCAAAGTACAGTGGTACCTTGGTACCCGAAAGGCTTGGCTCCCAAACAAATTGGCTCCCGAATGCCGCAAACCCGGAAGTAAATGTTCCGGTTTGCGAACATTTTTCGGAAGCCGAACATCAGACGCAGCTTCCGCTTGAGTTCAGGTAGCTCCTGCAGCCAATCGGAAGCCACACCTTGGTTTTTGAACGTTTTTGGGAGTCGAACGGATTAAGTTTGAGAACCAAGGTACCACGGTACCACAAAAAAACAGCCCTCAGTGGCAATTATATATAGAAACAAAATGGTTCCAGTGATAAATGACAAAGCAGTGTTGATGATAACACAAACATCCTGGTGTACTGGTAAGCTAATTGTGATAAAAACCCACTACAGTGGTACCTCAGGTTAAGTACTTAATTCGTTCCAGAGGTCCGTTCTTAACCTGAAACTGTTCTTAACCTGAAGCACCACTTTAGCTAATGGGGCCTCCTGCTCCCGCTGCGCCGCCGGAGCACAATTTCTGTTCTTATCCTGAAGCAAAGTTCTTAACCTGAAGCACTATTTCTGGGTTAGCGGAGTCTGTAACCTGAAGCGTATGTAACCCGAGGTACCACTATATCTTGATATCAAGCCACGTGCAACAGAATGGATGAATTGTGATTAGCAGTTTCCAGCTAGAATCTATTATTATTATTATTATTATTATTATTATTATTATTTCTTCTTTGAACTGGTGGCTCTTCCTGCACAAGTGACCTTCTCCCCTCCAACCCCCTTGCCTCCTCCCCTGCCTCATCAGACCTCAAGACGATGACGGAGCGTCTCAAGAACCGCTACTACGTTACCAAGAAGCTGTTCATCGCCGACTTGCAGCGCATAATCACCAACTGCCGCGAGTACAACCCCCCCGAGAGCGATTACTGCAAGTGCGCCAACACCCTGGAGAAGTTCTTCTACTTCAAGCTCAAGGAAGGGGGCCTCATCGACAAGTAGTAGCATCTGGGCTTATTTCCCCCCACATCTCCGTCCTTCCATCTTGTGGGGACTCTCTTCCGGCTTGTGGCAAACAGCTGGCCGCTTCTCTGCTGCCTTTTGCCGCGTCTCACGCACAAACCACATCTGGGGTTGGCTGGATAAAAGAGCTTTTCCTTTTACGTGAGGGGCCGTGGGATGCGCACGGGTGCCATCTCTGTTGCATGCTTCTCCTTGCCCCTGAACAGACTGGGGTCTGCCATCGGCCCTCTCGAATTTCCGAGCCTTATCACTCCATCCGTTGGGTCTTCCTTCTTAGAAGAGAGTCGTGTGGGAGTAGTCTGGGAGATCACCCCAGAAAAAGATTCTGAATCCTTGCATTATGCATCCGAAACATGAAAGAGGGGTGTGAGACGCCCTCTTCCCCGCCCCCATTTTTCCGTATATGTCTGTGGGTTTTCTTGTGCTTCCATGTATTGGGAGAGTTTTTCACCTGCTTGCACTTCATCCTTGCTTTAAGATTCAGCCATTTCTTCTTGACATATGAATGTAGAAAAGGAGCACTTGAGGGGTAGAAGAGGACCAGGAGAATTGGGGAGACTTGATTACAGACTTCAGCAATAAAGAGGTTTCTTTCCCCACCCCCCTCTTCAAAAGCCGTTGATGGGACCATGAAAAACAGAAGCCCTTCTTTTTGTTTTTGGCTAACTCACAACTTCCCACTATCCTGTTTGAATTCTGTTGGCCTGTCCTGTAGAGCTGTGTTTCCCAAATGTGGGTCTCCAGATGTTTTGAAACTACAATTCCCATCATCCCTGACCACTGGTCCTGCCAGCTAGGGATGATGGGAGTTGTGGTCCAAAAACAGCTGGAGACCCACGTTTGGGAAAAGCCCTGCTGTAGAGGAAAGGACCCCTTTTGAACCTTAGGCTAAATTGTGACTGCATTCACCAGGCAGCTCATTCCGTTTTCACGACTTTCCCCTAAAAGTTAAGTTCCACTTTATATCTGAATTTTCACCTGACTTAAAAGCCACTTCCAGAACTTTAGTGCTCATTTATGTGTAATTTGCTTTGCGGGGGGGGGGGGTCTGTTTGCAAATGATGTGGAAATAAGTGGTAAACTTGCCCTATACTTTCCACAGTGGTTCCGGAAGTGGATATTACATTGTGTGAAAGTGCAAATACAATGTGGAAAGTAAACTTTTAGGAAAACGTCGTGAAAATTGAATGACCTGCCAGGTGAATGCAGTATATAGCTGCAGGAGGTGGACAAACAAGTAAAGGATACGGGGGGGTGGTGGTATAACCCCCTTGCTCAGTTGCCAGATTTTACCCTCTCAATGCTTACCAAAAGCCTGATACTGGATTGGAACTGTACACCCCACTGCTTGGTGGTGGTAGTAGTAGTAAATTCTCTGCATACCAGACCAGAATTAGCAGGTCTGTGACCCCTTCCCACTGCTGGACACCCCGCTTGGCTGTCTGATCACTCTATCCACAACGTATGACCCATTCCTGATTATTTTCTGTCCTGCACTTACATCCCCACACCTATTTGATCCTCTGCATCTGAGTTTAGTCTTCATCTCTGCACTTAAAACTTTTGCACACAGACATTGTCCCACCCACTCTGTCAAGAGTAGCCAAGCTTTGGTGGGGGAAAATAATCAGGAACACAACTCAGTATCAGTGGTGCCAATGATTCCGTCCCTCTCATTGGAGCTCCACCCACCCGCCTGCCTGTCTTCAACACGCACTTTCCTACGCATATATCTGTGAGTGTCTGCCATATTTGCTGTTTCTCATGCCTTGGTTTAAAGGAGGTACAGAGAGGGTCTTTGTTTTCTTCTTCTGAAATAGAGGCAGCCAGTTTTGCTGTTAACCAGATACTTTAAAATGATCATGGTGTTCTGATGACTTGCGGTAAGTTGCCAAGTTGGCACAGCCGCTCTCCTCAGGCGCCCTATAAATTTTGTGATGCTTAATATCTGTGTCACCATGTTGTGCAACAAAATTATAGCTCAGTTGTTTTTCTCTTGGCAATTGTGAGGACATTTGTGAGTACAATTGTGAGGACATCAAACGCCCTAAGCCAGGCATGGGGAACCAGGGCCCTCGAGACTTTATTGGACTCCAGTTCCCATCAGCCCTAGTCAGTGAAGCCCAAAGATCAGGGGGTGATGGGAGTTGTAGTTAAACAGCATCTGGAAGCCCCATTCACCCACCCCATATGAAGAATTGCAGGCCTTTGTTGCAATAATTTCTGGGGTCTGGTGGTGAGAAAAACAAATGTGTAACACCCTAGATCAGCTTTTTTCAACCTTGGGTCCCTAGATATTGACGGACTGCAACTCCCATCATTCCTAGTCAGCATGATCAGTGGTCAGGGATAATGAGAGCATCTGGGGACCCAAAGTTGAGAGAGGCTGCCCTAGATAATAGTGGCATTTTATTGGTGGCCTGTATATTTAATACAGGAAGTGTAAGCTGCCCACCCACACTCACTTTTTCCCTTCCAGCACAGGTGTGGGGAACATTTAGCCCCCTCCCATCACCCCCCCGCCATTGACTATACTTGCTAGGGCTGATGGGAGTTGTAGTTCAGCAACATCTGAAGGTTCCCCACATTTCAGTAGGTATGGGGTAATGGGAAAGGAGGGTTGGAAAGTTGGGGTGGATGGACAACTAGATTGTGTTCAGTTATCCAGCCTGCTTCAGGGTGATTTGCCCAGGTGGAATATACTCTGTTTTAAGTGCTTGCTGCCAGTGTCATCATTTTGTTGGGGCTGTGTGCGTCTGGTTAACACTTTCCTTGGGGTATTCAGTGTAAAACATAACCCCCTCAGCTGCAAATTTGAATAAGAAAAAAAGGTTGCTTTGTGAAGTAAGTCAAAGATCTTCCACTTCATCCCAGTCTTTTCCTCCAACCTTGTGCATGCTCATCACCCTTCCTCCTCTCAATTACAGGGGAGTTTTTTGTCCTTGAAGCCTCTGAGGAACCTTATAAAAGCGGCATGGAGAGGGGGGGGGAAGCATTTGAGTGACGATCCACTTGCCTTCTCTTAAGTGACTGTTGCCTTATGTCCACCACATTTGTGTGCTTAACCTGTACAATTGCAGGGCCTGACTCTACCACTCTGGGCCTTTCAATAATGTTGCCATTCCATTTTTTAAATACATAAAAGGAAAAATAATAACAATGTGTCTGAAATATAAAAGGTGTGTTGCTTTCTTTCTTGACCAACTATTGTAGGTTTTGTTGGGAACTTTACACTTAATAGCGAAGTGATTGCATATGTTTCAGTAGCTCTGGCTTTTTGTACAGCAGGCTTGGTTAAATACCCACATTATTTAATAAGCCAGGGTTCTTTCTTTCTTTTCTAGGTCATCTGTTCATAATTTGTATCCCTAGATCTCAGGGCGGTTCACAACATAAATTGCAGTGCTAAAAAGAGTCTGCCTGGTGCTGACTATAAAATAGCTTATGGAAACTTGACTGTCATAGCTAGGGGCAATTTGCACATGTAGTTTGCTAAAGGAGAACAGATAGCTTTTAAAAATATTGCTCAAAGAAACAAGCAATTCTGGCACTGATATGTTTCATATTTACATAATGCTGGGGGTGGGCACACGTTCTCTATTCTATACTTAATACAATAATGTTAGTGTTTTCACACAGCTACTCAAGATGAGGAAACCTACAGAGGACATGGCTTGTGAGCATTTAGGGCAAATAAATCCATCTTCCACACCATGCATTTGGGATTGGTTCATATCCTGAAATAGCCAGTGTCACAGAACTTGGATTAAATGGCAGTAAACATGCAGAGGACAGTACTAGACTTCAAGTAAAGCCAAGTCTAGCAGTATATAGTACCTGGGGGGGGGGGAGCTTTAAAACACTCTATGCATACATACTTACAGAAAGTATTTATTATATCCAAAGTAAAGCTTGATTCTGACACCTGTGTAGATAGCACATATTTGCTTTTTTTGTATTGTTCTGTCACTTAGAATATATAGAAATTTGACCTTTGCTGTGACCTGAACATGCATTTAAATAGTCTATATGTGATGGTGACTGAAAACACTTATTACTACAACACTTCTTGGGGTGCCTCCCTGATTTCTGTTTCCTCTTTGTGATCACAACATTTTGCATACAGTGATGTTAGCAAGTTCCCAGGCCTAAATTCCTTTTCAAATCCAGTATCTTGGCCAGCCCTATCATTAGACAGATGGGGAAGGTCTGTACCTCAGTGGCATGCTTTGCATGCAGACAGACCCTGGTTCAATCCCTGGCAGAGTGAGACTCCTGCCAGCAATCCTTGAAGGCTTCACCAATCGGGTGCTGTGCAGATGTTAAGACTGCGGCTCCAACAGTACCTGTCGGGCACCCAGTTGGTGGAAGCTGGCATAGGCAATATTGAGCTAGATAGATCAATAGTCTGATTCAGTATTGAGCTGTTTCCCATCTTCCTAAGATAGGTCCCTTCCCCTAAACATCCTGAAATCTAAATTTCTACAATAGGGTAGGCATGAAGGAAGGGAAATCAAAAAGCCATACCAGATCTGACTGGTGCAAAGTCTGAGTTCACGCCCACATCCCTATACAGAGAGAGTGGGGAGAGTTGTGCTGCAGAATTCCACACTGTTCATGCTGATTCCGTTTTTCAGAGGGATGGGGAACTTCTCTCTGGCTCTTCCCACTTCCTCTGTGATCAACATCCAGTGACTGCATTCCAAGAGCATTTACTCATATGTTTTTGATGGAAAATTGCCAGGAGCAAATATTGGGGAAGCCCAAAATGAAGAACACAATGTGGGGAGCAGTAATAAAAGGGGGGGGGAGCAACTCTGACCAGTTGCAAAGTACATTTGCTATCTAAATCTCTAGTCAATAATCACAGAATTGTACAGCTGGAAGGAACCACAAGGGTCATCATCTAGTCCAACCCGCTGCAATGTAGGAATCTTTTGCCCAACGTGGGGCTTAAACACACAGTCTTGAGATTAAGAGTCTCATGCTCTACTGACTCAGCTATACCACAGGCCCAATATCAGTTTTTACTAAAGTTGCTAGTCATTTTTTCTAACCCTGGAACTGTATGTGTGTGAGATAGCAATTGCTCTAGTAGTGAGAGAAACGTAGTCTGCAAATGTTCAGAGGCACCTCCTCCTTTATCCCTCGCGTTCAGAACTGGAGCTCACGTCCTGCCCTCTCACATAAAAGGAGCCCGAGCTGCCCTTTCCACAGAGAGCTGAAGAACTCTGTGTAATTCGAACGTCGGCACTTTCGGTTACACAGGTCTGCCTACGGCTTGATGTCTGGGGGCGTGGCGTGGCTCCCGATTGGCTCACAAGAGGGACGCCCAGCAGCTGCTCGGCCGGCGATTGGCTAAAGCGCGCGGGAGAGGACGGTTCTTTGGAACGTTGGCTCCGTTTTCGCTTCCCAGCGGGGGCCTTGCGATGGCGCTACCCCGGTTGTTGTTTCTTTGGGCGACGGTGGCGGCAGTTGCTGCTGCATCCTGGCCCCCGTGGGACTCGATTGCCCGTTTGCAGGCGGGGACGGACGATGCACGGCAGGCGGTGGCGGTGCGGGAGCTGCTGGAGCGGCTGCTGGGCCCGAAGGCTGCCTCCGCCTTCTCGGTGTCGGTCAACCGGTCTTTGGCCGGGCCCGGCGGGCTTGACACCTACCGGCTGAGCTCGAGAGCTCCGGGCGTTGTAAACGTAGCTGGATCCAGCGGCGTGGCCGCCGCCTCGGGAATCTACCAGTACCTAAAGGACTACTGCGGTTGCCATGTCTCCTGGTCTGGGAAGCAGCTCCGCCTGCCGGATAGCCTGCCGCCGGTACCCACTGAGATCATCGTCACCAGCCCCAACAGGTGATTCGATGGCGAAGGAGGAGAGCAAAGGATTTTGTGTTGCCTGTTTGCACGTGGGAAGTTTTTTTTTTAAAAAAGGCTCTGAGCATGTCCAAAAAACAGAGCTCTGTTCTAATTAAATTTGCCTCTGGTCTTATTGAACTTGAAACTTTGAGCCTTTGAACAGCTTCAGGTAAAAATGAAATCCAACAGGTGCAGCTTTCCTTGATGCAGTGACCGGGAAAGATGTACTTGTTGAATTTCTGACTGTTAAGTAGTTGTTTAAGGCACAGAGTGTCTTGTCATCCACAACATGGCAATCCTAGTTCCAGCTTTGATTGAAATGAGGGAGGGGAAAGAAGTACCTCTGAGCATGCAGAGAGTGACTTCTACCTCCGCTTGTATATCTTTGCTACATAAATTTGTTGTTGTTGTTGTTTAGTCGTTTAGTCATGTCCGACTCTTCGTGACCCCATGGACCAGAGCATGCCAGGCACTTCTGTCTTCCACTGCCTCCCGCAGTTTGGTCAAACTCATGCTGGTAACTTCGAGAACACTGTCCAACCATCTCGCCCTCTGTCGTTCCCTTCTCCTTGTGCCCTCCATCTTTCCCAACATCAGGGTCTTTTCCAGGGAGTCTTCTCTTCTCATGAGGTGGCCAAAGTATTGGAGCCTCAGCATCAGGATCTATCCTTCCAGTGAGCACTCAGGGCTGATTTCCTTAAAAATAGATAGGTTTGATCTTCTTGCAGTCCATGGGACTCTCAAGAGTCTCCTCCAGCACCATAATTCAAAAGCATCAATTCTTCGGTGATCAGTCTTCTTTATGGTCCAGCTTTCACTTCCATACATCACTACTGGGAACACCATAGCTTTTACTATACGGACCTTTGTTGGCAAGGTGGTGTCTCTACTTTTTAAGATGCAGTCTAGGTTTGTCATTGCTTTTCAAGGTCTGCTTCACAGGGGCATTGGAGTTTCAGGTTCTGCTTTTTCAAACAAACTGCATGTGCTAGGGGGATTTTCTTTAAAGAAATAGAAATATGGCATAGCTGCCTTGTACTTCACCAGACCATCGGTCCTTCTAGCTCAGCATTGTCTACAGAGATTGGCTGCAGCTTTCCAGGCTTTCAGATGAGACATTCCCAGGCCTACCTGGGGATGCAGAGAGGTTGGTACCTGGGAGCATTTACGTCCAAAGCAGAATGCTCTTCTAAGCTACCTCTGAGCTGCAACTTCATTTTGTACACCTTGCCCCATCTGCGAAACCTCTTTTTCAAGGCAGTGTTTACAGATGGCAAATACTGCCACGTAGATATAAAATCAATCTGTTAGAGAACCTACATTTTTTAAAGGGGGGAGGAACACACAGCCCTTTTTTATATTCCCAGCTGTTCCCATTATGAAAGAGAACCTTGCTTGCCACTTGCAGAAAATACTTGGGAGGTGCTGATTAAACATTTTAGAAAGAAAAGCATGTGGCCCAATTCTCCTTGGGGCCATACCCAGGCTGTGTGTGTTTGAATTGTTTTGCTCTGACATAAGAAAGAAAAGAAGTCCTTCCCCAGGAAAGTGCTCTCTTCCTTCTTATCCTAGCTCAATTTCCATACTTTTCCTCCTTAGTCTCCATCCACAACAGGGCGGGGGGGGGGCAGGAAGAAATCCTAAATATGTGTACACGGTAGTTATGTTTGCTTGTTCTTCTTTGTTCTCTCGTTTTCCTTCCTGTCTTGTCTTCCCATTGCATGCACTCGCCTAAATTTTAATAATACTTAGCAATTACGGTATAAAGCACTAATGACAAAAGTGCTTCACAGACATGATCTTAGTAATTACGACAAACCAGTACGGTAGGTCGGGATTAGCATCCCCTGAGAGCAGGTATGGAGAGCTCTGGTCTCTCAAATGTCGTTGAACTATGACTCTCATTATCCTTTGGCCATGCTTGCTAAGGGCTGCTGTAGTTCATCTGGAAGGCCACACCTACCTTCTAGAAAAATGCTGGAGCTATGAAAGAGTGGCTTGACTAAGCTTCTTATTGGGTTTCTGGAGGAAGTGAGTTTTTTAATAAAAAAACAACCTGATGACTTTCTGTTCACTTTTCTCAGCCACCACCCTACACTAGGTCTTGATAGAAGAGTTCACACGACACCCCTCACGTGTTGAAAGCACATGTCAGGGAGTCATAGCATGGTACCACCTGGTTCCGTCCGACTGATGTACACACTGGTTAACTGTGTGAAGGGGTTGTCGCCGGTGCATTTGTTGTGTTTGGGGGGTGGGTAGCCATCACAACTGCATGGACCCCTTGTGTGTCCTTTTAGTATCATGTCCTTAAAATCTGCAGTTCTCTGCATGTTACTAGACTACAGATCCCATCATCCCTGACCAATGACCATGCTGGCTGAGGCTGTTGGGAGTTGGGTGTGCAACATCTGGATTTATTAGGTTGTAAATTCACCGGGATCTCTCTCTCTCTCTCTCTTGCTCTCTTGCTTAATGTTGCTGTCTCCAGTGCAATGCACACTGATGTCTCTAAACATTAGCGAGGAAAGAACAGTCATAAGTCACGCTCAAGCCACGAGTTTCCAAAGAGAAGATAACGATCATCTTTCTGGTTTCTAATGGAGTGGCTATTAAAACATAACTACAGGGAACATGGAAAACTGCCCTTTACTGAGTCAGACCATTGGTCCATGTAGGTCAGTGTTGTCTGCCCTGGCTGGCAGAGTTTCAGACAAGGAATATTCTCAGCCCTCTCTGAAGATGCTGGGGATTGAGCCTGGGGACATTCTACATGCAGAGCAGCTACAGCTCTTCTACATTCTCATAAACTGCTCAGAAATTTTTCAATGCCTTGACCAGGCATAAGCAAAGTCAGCCCTCCAGATGTTTTGGAACTACAACTCCCATCATCCCTAGCTAACAGGACCATTGGTCAGGGATGATGGGAATTGTAGTCTCAAAACATCTGGAGGGCTGACTTTGCCTATGTCTGGCCTTGATCATACCTAATACAGAGACAACCTTGGGGTACGTGCACCCTAAGTCTGGGACATGTTTTGTAAAGAAGGCACCAGCATCAGTTGTGTTTGTAGCATGTTAGCTTAGTCTTAGTTGTGGATGTTTCTAAATCAGCAAATCTAAAATTAGAGGGGGAGGAACCCCCCCCCATTTGTAGGGCATCCTGTGTCCATTACCTTGCCTGCTTTGAATAGCAGTGGTAAGCAACTTCAGACGACCATTGAAGGAAATAGTATTGAGTAGGCCACGGAGGGCTGCCAAGCGGATTTAGGGAGGGGGCTGCTTTTGCCCTTCCCTTTCTACACCGCTCGACTGGGTCCAGCAGTTCCATCTGTGCAGTTGTGCTCCTTTGCGTGTTGGATGTCACGTCAGTCGGGGTCCGTCGGTCCCGCTCTTTTAAAGATGAGCTCAATTAATCTTGACACTCTTTGTGGGTGGAAGGGGGAGGAATGACCCAGGGCCTCGTTAGAGGAGCTGTCCCTTGGCTTGTAGGCGGACAAAGGTCCTGGCGAGGACAGAGAGAGGTTGGCAGGGTGAGGAGAGTCTTTGCGTGACTGGATTGTTTGTGCCGCTTGAAAAGGAAGAGCCCCCCCCCCCCCCGGGACCTAGGGAAACCCAGTTGGTGGGGGGGATGACGACTCTAGAATAGCTTCAACCTGGGACTTGGCCCCTGAGCCAAGGCAGCTAATCTCAAGCACTTGGGGACCGATCATAGCTGCGTTGTTTACAGAACACACACCGCACTGTGGACTACAACTGCGTAGTTAGCATCACTCTAGCACTCCTCCCACCCAGTTTCTCAACCCATGCCGGATGAAAGTAAATTCGGAACAGAGTCCTTGTGCGGTGGTACCTTTGTGTGTTGCAGAAGCGGCGTGCTTGCAAGTGCAACTGACCTGTGCAAGGCCTTGGACCACTAAGGGTAGACAAATGTGTCCATTTCAGCTTGCTTACTTTTTCTTTTCTTTCTTTCCCCAAACTTGAGACCAGGCAGCTCACCCCCATTTCTGGATCAGTGTGCAATTTTTTCCCCTTTTAAATCTCTGCCTGGAAATTCCTTACACATTTCTGAGGTACCTTTCTTCTAACGTGTTTGCATATTTGTGTGCCATGTGCACATTTTTGCAAGCACTTTCCCCTGTTGTAATGCAGTTCTATATGCATTTTTCAATAATATATTACTTTTTTTGGGGGGACACTCTTTTTGGTTGGAAAACACAAAATGTGAGGAAGTGCAGGTTTCAAAGGAATGCTGGTTTTCAGGAAGTGATAATTAGGAACGTCAGCATTAAAATGCAAACTGAGCAAATTTATTTCCCTCCCCTGTCAGGTGTGGGTAAAAGAGGGAGTACCATAACACTAAGCGCAACCTTACCTACAACTCCTCCTCACTGGCCTGGTACTATTGCAATTGCCAACCATGGCCATTTGGGAGACAAAACTACAAAAGCGACTGTAGACTAACCAAAGCACAAACAAAAGCTGCTAAAAGGTGGGGGAGGTGTATAAAAAAGCATTCTGCAACCTGTATAAATTATGCAACTTTGCAGTTTATTTATTTATTTTCCTAGATTTTTTAAAATAATATTTATTAGTAGCACTATTCAGCTTCTGCCAATTTGCTTTCCCTGACTACTGGCAATCTGCCTTAAGATACTCCTCCCAGTTTCTGATATTTATTTTAGCAAGTGCTGCCCAGCGAGACGTGCCTTGACTTTGAGTCCATGGTACCGCTTCCTTTCTTGATCCCTCCTTTGTGGACCTACTTGTGCGCATCTTGTTATTCTCCTGCCTTCTCTCTCACCCCAGAACAGGATTTTCTGGCCCCAGTATATTATATGGCCCTCTGACTCATAAAAGAGGACATAAAAGAGGATATAAATTTATCTGCGCTGTATTATATGCAAATATGTGTCATTGTTTGAAGGCAGGGTGGACGGCCCAAAAAGTAAATAGGTGGCCACATGTGTAATAAAATGTTTGACAGAATGCAAAGTGCCAATGCTCTCCCCGTAATTGTAGTTCCATACTAGAAAATACTGAACCTATTCAGTTCTGCCTGCTGCACAGCTGTTAAAGGCAAAATAACTGTGCTTTCCCCCTAAACCAAAGCCTGGGATGCATTGCTGCACCTGCTTACCTGGGGGTAAGCCCCGTTAAACATAAAGAGGCTTGCTTGTAGAAAAATGACTTCTAAGGAGTCCCTGATCTCAGCCAAGCCCAAGACAAGAAAGACGAACGAATGGATAGATAACAAACAGCTTGCAGGTGCTTAAGAGTACCGTTGTTCTTTCTTCCCAGATTCCGCTTCTACCAAAATGTCTGCACCCAGAGCTACTCCTACGTGTGGTGGAACTGGGACCGCTGGGAACAGGAGATCGACTGGATGGCGCTCCACGGCATCAACATGGCGCTGGCATTCACCGGGCAGGAGGCTGTCTGGCAGCGGGTGGAGTATCTCGTTTAAACAGAAAAACGATTGAACCGTGATAATATTTTAGAAGCACTTTTCAGACCGGAAGAATGCCTGCCAAAGCAGCTGATGGCAACTGAAGTTCAACATCCCCCTTCTCTTGTTTCCAGGTATATTTGTCCCTGGGCCTGAACCAGTCAGAAATTGATGAGTATTTCACTGGACCAGCATTTCTGGCTTGGAACCGGATGGGGAACTTGCACACCTGGGCGGGGCCACTGCCCCTCTCGTGGCAACTGAAGCAGCTCTACTTGCAGGTACCTGGGCCTGATTGTTGTGGTGGCGGCGGCGGCGCTAGGCTTATGCTTATCGTGGAGGTTAAGGCTACTAGCCATGGTGGGCTGAGTGCTACCTCCACCATTTGTGGGAATCTCAGGTGGGGAGAGTACTATGGCACATAGCTCCTGCTCTTTCAGGCTTCCTGTAGGCATCTGGTTGGCCACTGTGAAAACAGGTTGCTGGACTACCAGGGAGTTGGACTACATCAGGGGTAGGCAACCTAAGGCCCATGGCCCGGATGCGGCCCAATCGCCTTCTCAATCCGGCCTATGGACAGTACGGGAATCAGCGTGTTTTTACATGAGGAGAGTGTGTCCCTTTAATAATAACAATAATTTATTATTTATACCCTGCCCATCTGGCTGAGTTTCCCCAGCCACTCTGGGCAGCTCCCAATTGAGTGTTAAAAACAATACAGCATCAAATATTAAAAACTTCCCTCAACAGGGCTGCCTTCAGATGTCTTTTAAAGATAAGATAGCTGCTTATTTCCTTCACATCTGAAGGGCGGGCGTTCCACAGGGTGGGCGCCACTACCGAGAAGGCCCTTTGTCTGATTCCCTGTAATCTCACTTCTTGCAATGAGGGAACCGCCAGAAGACCCTCAGCGCTGGATTTCAGTGTCCAGGCTGAACGATAGGGGTGGAGACGCTCCTTCAGGACCGAGGCCGTTTAGGGCTTTAAAGATGAGCACCAACACTTTGAATTGTGCTTGGAAACGTACTGGGAGCCAATGAAGATCTCTCAGGTCTTTTATTTAAAATGCATCTCTGGGGTATTTGTGGGGCCTGCCTGGTGTTTTTACATGAGTAGAATGTGTCCTTTAATTTAAAATGCATCTCTGGGTTATTTGTGGGGCATAGGAATTCGTTCATTTCCCCCAAAAAAATATAGTCCGGCCCCCCACAAGGTCTGAGGGACAGTGGACTGGCCCGCGGCTGAAAAAGGTTGCTGACCCCTGGTCTACATGATGCTCAGGGTCCCTTCCAGCTTTATGATTCTGTTATAAGAAAAAAAACCTGCTCCTTTTCCCTTATGGGGTATTTCAGAGCCACTATAGCAGCTTTTCTCAACCTCAGCCCTCCAGATGTTTTGAGACTACAATTCCTATCATCCCTGACCACTAGTCCTGCTAGCTAGGGATCATGGGAGTTGTAGGCCAGAAACATCTGGAGAGCCGTGTTTGAGTAAGCCTGCTGTATAGAGTCCTTAAGTGGATTCCCTATTGGTAGGAGAAAATAACAGAGGCCAACCAGAGTATATTGAGAAGCAAAGCGGCTAGTAAGCTGGATCTTTATTAAAGGAACTGTTGCAACAGGGTCCCCACCCACCACATGCAGGAAATCTATATATTATTTTGCCTGTGGGGCTATCAACCGTTTCAGAAGAGGAATTGGGGTCGGGGTGGTGGTCGAGTCTGAGTTTCAGAAAACTACAAGGGGAAAGGTTTAAACCAGGAATGAGGGACTATGGCCCTCCATATGTTGTTGGACTGTAATCCCCATCAGCCCCAGCTAACATGGCAGTTGGTCAAAGATGATGGGAATTGTAGTCCAATAGCATTTGGAGGGCCACAGGTTCCCAATTCCTGGTTTAAAAAAAAAAACCACACACACACCCTTCTCTAGTGCCCGAGCTAGTTTGTGGCACCCATAGCTTCACTTGGGTAAAAAGAAAGCTCAGGTAACCAAATCATCAATTTTTTATTTTATTTTTAAAGCCGTTGTCATTATTGTATATTTGTATAACACCTTTTAGCCCAAAGGCCAGTTGCCTTTTCATTAATACAATTCCAATATTTTTGAATTTTGAAACACCTGATAATTTTTTTAAAAAAACACCCCTTATTTGTTGATACTTGTTCATAGATATACAAAATTCATACCCATTGCAAAGTATCTTTTTATAATATACTAAGATGAAACAGCTACCTAGAAAAGACCAAAGTCCGAAAGAAGATAAGACGAGAAAAGGAGAGACCTAAAAAAGAGAAAGCGAGAGAGAAGGGAAAGAAATGAAAAAAAACAGCAAATATTCAATCTTTGGCACCACTTGTAGCTGAGCCAACAGAATCGACAGAGACCTACCTAAAATGTGGGCATTCTTCTGGGGCTAATGGGTGGGAATATCAGGGCACAGTATGAATCCTTCCCCAGGCCTTGTTACACTCCTCCATCCTGCCCTCTTTGCCTTCCCAGTACAGGATCCTGGAGAGAATGCGGAGCCTGGGGATGTTGACAGTGCTGCCTGCCTTCTCAGGATACGTTCCTCGCGGCATCTTAAGGTAAAGGTCGTCGGTCATGCTTCAAAAGCAGAAATAGAATGCAGGCAGCAAAGGGACATAGGAAACCACATTACAGTGGTACCTCGGGTTACAGACGCTTCAGGTTACAGACTCCGCTAACCCAGAAGTAGTACCTCGGGTTAAGAACTTTGCTTCAGGATAAGAACAGAAATCACGTGGCGGCAGCGGGAGGCCCCATTAACTAAAGTGGTACCTCAGGTTAAGAACAGTTTCAGGTTAAGAAAAATCTCCAGAATGAATTAAGTTCTTAACCCAAGGTACCACTGCACCTCGCCGCCATGCGATTTCTGTTCTCATCCTGAAGCAAAGTTCTTAACCCAAGGTACTATTTCTGGGTTAGTGGAGTCTGTAACCTGAAGCGTCTGTAACCTGAGGTACCACAGTATACCAAATCAAACCATCATCTAGCTGCAGGGACACATAGGCCTCCAGCCGTCCTAGTTTGACCCACCAGGATGTTTCTCCTGGGCCTTGCCCATCTGACACCCAGAATCCAAAGCGTGGCCTCTCTCCAGTGGTGGGGGAAGGGTGGGTGTGGTGGGGGCGGTCCAGCCCGGGTGTTACCACTGAGGGGGGTGACAGAATGCCAGGCGGCACTCACCGGGGGCCTGCAGCGCACCTGAGCCACGCGTCTCTCCTGGGAGTGACGCGGGGACTTGGGTGCCCATAGGCTCCATGCTACCTCACTGCCCACTGCCTCCCCCCTAGCTGTAGGGCGGCTGAGTGGAAGGAGGCAGGCAGACTCCTCAGAGGCCCCACGGAGTGTCCTGCCCTGGCTGGCCACGCCCCACGGGTGGCTGGCCACGCCCCTGGGCACAGGGCATGCGTGCCACCCCAGGCGCCCAATCGGCTTGCACCGCCACTGCCTCTTTCATGGGAAGTGGAAGAGGCTGTGGCCCAGAGACATTTCAGAGGCCTCTGAGCCTGTGCAAGTGTGTACAGTGGTACCTTGGGTTAAGAACTTAATTCGTTCTGGAGGTCCGTTCTTAACCTGAAAGTGTTCTTAACCTGAGGTACCACTTTAGCTAATGGGGCCTCCCACTGCCGCTGCGCGATTTCTGTTCTCATCCTGAGGTAAAGTTCTTAACCTGAGGTACTATTTCTGGGTTAGCGGAGTCTGTAACCTGAAGTGTCTGTAACCTGAACCCGAGGTATCACTGTATTGCTCCTCGCTTCTGCAGCCAGTTCATCCGTGATCAGAACACATGGATGGTATGGCTGATTGCAAAATCATTACGAAAGAGATGGAGGAGGGTTTGCAGTTGTGGGGAGCGGGGTATAGGGCAGAAGGTTGGGACACAGGAAGCTGCTTTACACAGATTCAGGTCGTTGGTGCCACAATTCCTTCCTGGATTTCTTTCCCGTGCTTTTAGGGTTTTCCCCCGGGCCAACGCCACACGAATGGGGAGCTGGAGTCACTTTGACTGCACCTACTCCTGCTCCTACCTCCTGTCGCCCGAAGACCCCATGTTCCAGGTCATTGGGACCCTCTTCCTGAAAGAACTGACCAGGCAGTTTGGTACGGATCACGTGTACAGCGCCGACACCTTCAACGAGATGCGCCCGCTCTCATCGGATCCCGCCTACCTGTCCCAGGTCAGCGCAGCTGTCTTCCGCTCCATGACGGGAGGTAGGATGTGACGGGGTCTCTTGGTTCCCCTCCGTACATGCACAAGTTTCTCTTCCAGTCCCCTCATCTTTTATGACATTTATATACTATGCTTATCCTTCACGGAACTCAGGGTGGGTGGTGTATGGGGTTCTCCTCCTCCCCTTTTCATCCTCACGCCACCCCTGTGAGGAAGGTCAGGCTAAAGGTGACTTGCCTAAAGTCACCCAGAGAGCTTCATGGCTGAGTGGAGATTTGAACCCTGGTCTCCCAGGTCCAACGCTCTAGCTGTGACTCACTTTAGCCCACATCTGGGTAGCTGCGTAACTCGGAGGGGGCATCGTAGGTTGAAGGAGCCCTTCTCTCTTGCATAGAATTTCACATTATGGCTAAGCCTCCTCCCCCCCCGCCCCTTTTGAGACTTTGCTATGCACTCGCTACACATTTTCTAAGCCTCAAGTCTATGGCTTCAAATTCAAAAATCTGTTATTATTTTTAAAAACTTGGGAACTGCATTGTTCCAAACTCCACGTTTCTGCCATCCACTGTTGATACCATCCTGATCATACCATGGCTAGCTTATCTCCCATTTTTTATGCTTAGGAACAAGATGTTGGCTGAATTTATTTGTTTTTTTTATACCCACATTCGTATATCATCCTTCTTTCAAGTTGCTCGGAGCGGCATGCCTAGCATTTTCCTGTTACTGTGCTGTATATCCTTCTAACAACCCTCTGAGGTAGACTAGGCTGAAAGAAGGTGACTTACCATTGGCCACCAAATTTTATGGCTTGAGCCCTGGTCTTCTCAGCCAGGATGGTGACCTATATAATTTTAATTGAAGTCGATGTCCTCAATGAATGAATGAAAGGAGTCCAGGGTGGAATTACAGTGGTACCTCGGGTTAAGTACTTAATTCGTTCTGGAGGTCCATACTTAACCTGAAACTGTTCTTAACCGGAAGCACCACTTTAGCCAATGGGGCCTCCCACTGCTGCTGCAGCGCAATTTCTGTTCTCATCCTGAACCAAAGTTCTTAACCTGAAGCACTATTTCTGGGTTAGCGGTCTGTAACCTGAAGTGTATGTAACCTGAAGCGTATGTAACCCGAGGTACCACTGTACATTAGAGGTTCCACAAGCAGAAGCAACTGTCAGCACCTCTGTTGTGCGCTAATTGGCAATGTCTTTCTCCACAGCTGACCCCCGTGCCATATGGCTGATGCAAGGCTGGCTTTTCCAACACCAGCCCGACTTCTGGCAGCCGGCCCAAGTCCGTGCCCTCCTCCAGGGCGTGCCCCTTGGCAGGATGGTGGTGCTGGACCTCTTTGCCGAATCCAAGCCCGTCTACCCCTGGACTGAGTCCTTCTACGGGCAGCCATTTATCTGGTGCATGCTGCACAACTTCGGCGGCAACCATGGCCTTTTCGGCACGGCGGAGAGCATCAACCAGGGCCCCTTTGCCGCCCGGGGCTTCCCCAACTCCACCATGGTGGGCATCGGCTTGACCCCCGAAGGTATCGAGCAGAACGACGTGATGTACGAGCTCATGACCGACCTGGGCTGGCGCAAGGAGCCCCATGACCTCCGGCAGTGGGTGTCTGATTACGCCACGCAGCGCTACGGAGCCAGCAACGCCCAGGCGGCTGCAGCTTGGCAGCTGCTTCTCCAGAGCGCCTACAATTGCTCTGGGCCGTACACCAACCACAACCGCAGCCCGTTGGTGCACCGCCCTTCCTTCCGCATGACCACGGAGCTCTGGTACAACGAGAGCGACGTCTACGAGGCCTGGCGGCTGCTGCAAAGCTCCGTCGACGTGCTCGGCACCAGCAGCACCTTCTGCTACGACCTGGTGGACGTGACCCGCCAGGCCATGCAGCAGCTGGTGAGCCGATATTACTTGGAAATCAAGCAGGCTTTCCAGAGCCGCATGCTCTCCCGCCTGCTGACGGCGGGCGGCATTCTGGTCTATGACCTCCTCCCAGAGCTGGACGGCCTCCTGTCGAGCGACAGGCGGTTTCTGCTCGGGCGGTGGCTGGAAGCCGCCCGCTTGTCGGCCACCAGTGACCAGGAGGCAGTCCTCTACGACCTGAACGCACGCAACCAGCTGACGCTCTGGGGGCCCAACGGCAACATCTTGGACTACGCCAACAAGCAGTTTGGCGGGCTGGTGCTGGACTATTACGGGGTGCGCTGGAGCCTCTTTGTATCCACCCTGGTGGAGTGCCTCAACACCGGGACCCCTTTCCACCAGAGCCACTTCAACCAAGCTGTCTTCCAAGTGGAGAGGGGCTTTATCTACAACGGAAAGCGGTACCCGGCCAAGGCCATGGGCAACACGCTGGACATAGCCAGGAAGATATTTCTCAAGTATTACCCTTCCGCAGTGCAGCACAACTGCTCGAGGGCTGTGTGAGAAGAGACTCACTATTGGCAGGCCCCCGTCTCTGCTTGCCGTCAGTCCCAACCACTGCACTCGTCCCGTGTTGGGTGTTCTGAGCCAGATCTGACTACTGAACAGCTTCTTCTTAAATGCACATTTCCCCAGTGTTCGAGTGGCACAGGAGTTGGTGGTGGTGGGAATGGGAATGACTTCTGGTCAGAAAGAAAGGTGACAGAGTTTATAAAGCCTGTCTGGAAGCCTTTAACCCTGTCTCCAGATGGGTGCAGAGGCTAGTTGTGGTTGAGGGATCATTGTCAGGGACTCAGCACATTGTTCTCAGGGGCACTTCTCCTTGTTTTTCACGTGTTCCAGAGCTGGCTCAAATTGAGCTCTAAAAAGGTTAGCGGTGTGGTGGAGATGGACTCTGCTGCCTTAATACGGAGACGGAAGGCTTTGCAACGCAGCTCCCTGCCAAAAGACCACCCACATCACAGCCCTCTTCCCTCCACACAGGCAAGGGGTGGCTAACCTGTGGCTTGTAGGCCCCTCAGGGGTTTTTTGTGTAGCCTCTGCAACTCCAACATTTATCATTTTAAAAATAATAATTTCATTTAAAAATCTGAGATGCCATAAGAATGGAGGGGGGCTTTCCAAAGCTCCCCATTTTAAAATGAAACAAAACAAATAACCTTTAAAATAATTATTATATTCTTTTTTACTAACTGCTCTCATAGGTATTCCAAAGTGATAGTCTGATGACAAAATGTTTCAAGGCCCCTCCGAGGTCCCCTGCCCCAATTTTTCTTATTATTCCCCCCAAAAAATGATAATAATGAGTACTTTATTTTAATATATATATACTGATAACTCATATGGGTCCCCTGCTGCTGTGACTTTGTGGTGCCAAAAAGGGCTTGGTGGTCCCATTAAGACTTCCCAATGGGTCCATTAAAAATAATAATCAAATATAAAAAACTGGTCGCACCCACCTTGACATGAGGCCCCTGAAGTGGTTAGCCACCCCTGCTGGATTGTATTCAGCTGTGGTCCGTGTTTTCTCCTGCTCACCCCAAGCAGAAGCGCTGGAAGAAGAGTTTGGATTTGATATCCTGCTTTATCACTACCCTAAGGAGTCTCAAAGCGGCTAACAATCTCCTTTCCCTTCCTCCCCCACAACAAACACTCTGTGAGGTGACTGAGGCTGAGAGACTTCAGAGAAGTATGACTGGCCCAAGGTCACCCAGCAGCTGCATGTGGAGGAGCGGGGAATCGAACCCAGTTCACCAGATTACGAGTCCACTGTTCTTAACCACTACACCACCTACAGAAGAGATTGCTCCAGCTGCCTTCCGCAAGCAAGCATTTGAAGCATTGAAGAGACCAGATGAAGTGACAGGGAACCTGTAGCCTTCCAGACATTGTTGGGACTCCCAACTCCCAGCACCCTTGACTATTCCTGAAGAGCCACAGGTTCCTCGCAATTGGACTAGAGGATCATTAGGGATCTTCCCACCAAAAAAGCTAGGCGTTGGCTGCATTCAGAGAGCACCTTTAGTCCATTTTCCCATTTACCGGGTAATTTCCGCCTTTCCAAAGGATAATCTCATAAGAGGCAAAAGACACACATGTGGAAATATGTTGTGGCCTAGTAACAGTTTAGTGCTCATTTCCATGTTAATTGTTTCCAGGAAAATTCTGGCTTGCAGCCCCATTAACCAGGAAACTTGTGGGAGTGTGTTGTGTTGCAATTTCAGGTGAAGGAATTTGGGACGGCATCCTTAGTATACAGGTCTTTCCTGTTGTTTGAAATTTAGGTTGGCATGGCAGCATTATCTATCGATCAAAGAGCCGCAGCAGCTGGTATTGGTGTATAAAAGGAACATTAGAAATCCCTAGTAAACAGATGCCCTAGTAAAATCAATGCAATAAACCCCGCCTCAAAGTGCAGCCATAGTTTCTCACCCTCCCCATAGGGATAAATACTGAAACGTGAAGGCGCTACACTGATTGCAGTTTGGTTTAGCCTTTTGAATTTATTAGGTGCCTTTTTCTACATATAAAAAAGACACAAGGCATCTTTGGCAACAAATCCATTGCTCATTGGGGTTAATTTAACAGCTGAAATGAGGTGATTAGGCTCCTTCTGCCAGAAACACTTGGGTAGGGAGAGAAAAGATTGATTTATCCTTGGGAAAAGGGAACAGGCCTCATCAGTAACATTGTCATTTTGGAATCATGGGGATGTGGTGAGCATGAAGTGAGGTTTGGGGAATAGCATCAAAGGGTTGCCTTGCTTCTTTCTCGCAAACTTACGGGTTGTAGGGTTAGAAAGCCCAGGTGGCAATGAAAGAGGGAAGGTGAGCTCCTTCTGGTAAGCTATGTAGGAGGAAGGCCAAGCCAGCCAGGGCATATTTTCTAAGGAGTATTCACCCCTTCGGGGTTCTTTGCCTCCTGTACTAACGCAGTGAAAATGTAGGGCCAACAACAAACACATATTTTCCTGCATTACATTAATACCCCAGCATGGAAGCCGAGGCGGCCATATATGTGGCTCCCACATGGTCTCTCCCTTCCAGGCACCAACCAGACCCAGACCTGCTTAGCTTCAGCAAGGTGGTAGCCTCACGTGCCTTAAGACCAGTGCTACTTTTCCAGAAAAAGAGGTGCCGGAACTCGCCCTGAACACCTCCCTTGTTCTCTTAGAATGGCAATGGCGCCCACCTGAGAGGTGCCACCTGAGTTCTGCCTGAAAAAAGCCCTGCTTCAGACCATTGCCTTTTCCCTCAGGAGAGTTCCCTTCCTCCGCCTGTCTTAACTTTGCTCAGTGCCTTTACTGTCCCTGAGTGACTCAGGGGTAAGTTTACATGCGTATGTGTATATATATTTTGTTCACAAAGATGTCTGATCTCCGAATAATTATTTCTGGTTTAATACCTGTATAAAAACGTGCCCTCTTTTTCCAAAAGAGAGGCCGTCATGAGGGATCAGTGTATTTTATTACGCTTTATTAAAAAGACAACCTGAGTTCCGGATAAATCATGCTGATTAGCTACTTTCGGGGTTTGGGGCTTTGCAAATAAAATGTTTTAAGTGTGTTGTAAAGTGCATTATACAAATGTGACACCAGATGGCGATGGTGAGCTATGGCAAATTCAGTATATATATTTTTCAAATCAGTTTTTTTAAAGCATCTTCATGACTTTTTTTATATGTGTCTAGATTCCACCCAGGTTACACCCTTCACTGGCACTGTTCCACCCCATCAACCACTTAATTGCAACTGGGGTGTATTTAACTGAGTAGTTGCACTGATGCAAAGATCGTTGCTTGTACCACAGATCTTTCCCCCCCCCATGTGCCCCCCTAAATCTAGGGGTTCCCACGATCCTCTGGAGCAGATTTCAGGAGCACAGGGCGGAGACAGGGGGAATCCTGTAGTGCTAGCAATAATCCTTGCTCTGATGGGCCGGCTTAATTGAATGCTGCTTCTTGCGATGTTGAAAAGCTGGTATCGCCCACCCCTGTTGAGCGATGTGGAATTGCACCCAGTACAATCACCCTATGGACAACTTGGCATTGCTTAAGTTCAAAGAGCTGCATTGCACCATAATCTCTTAGTTTGCAGACATCTCTGGGAATTTTGGTATAATAAATAAATATACGGTAAACCTCACAACCAAGAGCTAAAGCATCAGGCATTGCGGGGGGGGGGTGTTGAAAGAAAACTCTCCCACCCACAGTCAGAGAGGCAGTGACTTAAACTGCTCCTTTTATCCTTTCTTCATTTCTACTGTTTTCCCGCATACGATACTTGTAATCCATGTTGCATTTTGCCAAAAATGAATCAAACCAAATCCAGGCAGGTTTTGACTTGGGGACACTGTTTTTTAAAATAATCTCTGTAAATTTCCCATTCCTTTTGGAATTTTTGGTTAGACTGTCTCCTAATCGCATCCGTCATTTTTGCCAGTTCGAGATACAGTGGTACCTCAGGTTAAGTACTTAATTCGTTCCGTAGGTCTGTTCTTCACCTGAAACTGTTCTTAACCTGAAGCACCACTTCAGCTAATGGGGTCTCCTGCTGCCGCTGCGCTGCCGGAGCACGATTTCTGTTCTCATCCTGAAGCAAAGTTCTTAACCCGAGGTACTATTTCTGGGTTTGTGGAGTCTGTAACCTGAAGCGTCTGTAGCCTGAAGCATATGTAACCCGAGGTACCACTGTATTCAAATAATTTATCCTGCCATTCCTTTTTTCACTTTTCCAATTTCTAGCTATTAATATTCTTGCTGCCGTTTTGTAGCATATATAGAGAATATGCGCCCTTTCTTTACGGGGCAGCAGGTGGGGTGGTCTGTGATGGGGAGGGTCGTGGCTGTGACGCCAGCCTACGCAAAGCGGCTTGGCAAGAGCCCTTCAAGGGTTGTATCTTTAAAAAGTAAAAAAAAAAAAAAATGCATTAGCATTGCTCTGAGATTAGATGTGAAGTGCCATCCATCAAAGGCCTTAGAAATGAAGGGAAGCTTTTAAGAAATATTGAGGGGGCTACAGAATCACCGGCGATGGGGGGCAGCAGTGGTACAGCACGTACTTGCAAACGCAGGGAATGCCAGCGGTAACAGGCAGTGGTTCCTTTGCTCTTTCGCTCCCCTCCCTCTCTAGCCGCAGAACTACATAAAAAGAGTGGGGGGAAAGGTGTTTGCTCCATACTTCGCAGACTTTGCATCCTGAAACACAAAACAGGAGAAAGAGGTATGGATTCCCTGTCTCCTTTTTTTCTTTTTGCAAGGATCCCATCATTGAGAGTTGTCAGTTAGCACAACAGGAATCCTAATGGCAAGGCAGAGCAGAGCAGAAATGATATTTTTTTTTGGGGGGGGGTCCTCAAGCAAGGTCACCTCCAA
Organism: Podarcis vaucheri; assembly: GCF_965113315.1. NCBI lineage: Eukaryota > Metazoa > Chordata > Lepidosauria > Squamata > Lacertidae > Podarcis > Podarcis vaucheri. The sequence continues at coordinate 32,635,493 of NC_138751.1, forward strand.
TTGATTTTGTTTGCAATAAATTCAAATTCATACTTAATGCATTGGGAGGGGGTGTTGGAAGCTACTGAAACATTTAAGGAAAATAGGGAGGATGAACTATTGCTTTGGTAAATGCGTGCTTCTCTCTAAAAGTTGCCCTAAAATGTTACCAGCAAGGCTCCAAATTTATTTATTTTTAAAAGCAAGCAACAACTTCCATCTATGGAAATGATCGTTGTGATTTCATTTAAATTGCTAAAACTCCTGATTAGATTACGATGCTGCCATCAGTGTACACAATACTTTACTGTGTACTAGAGGCTAGGTCAAAATTGCTTAAAATCTAAAATTCAACACAAGAGAGACCAAGGAAAGGGGCAGAGATGGAGGCAGGAGTAAGCAGGGAGGCAATGATTGGCTGTTTAAGCTTGGACGTATTTAGACTTCATTAGAGTTGATTGAGGATTGCCCCTTCCCCCATATTTGTTCTTAGTTTAGAACCTGGGACTGCAGGCTGATTCTTATTTAACAAGACCTGCGCTGAGGCTGTTGTTATCAAATGGGGGAGAGAAAGAAATGCACTCTTCACATGCAGATTAACTAATTATTAAGACCCCACATGCTTCAAGTGCAAGACTTGGCATTAAGAAATGTAAAAGAATAGATATTGGACTAACAATCTTGCCTGGAAATTATGCCATAGTCTAGTGCTGTTCTCAGTATTTGTGTGTTAGAGTGGGGGAGGTACACTGCACATGCTCAGAGACATTAAGATTTACTTGGCACTTTTAAATGATTGAATGCGTTCTGCGGGTCAGCTCCAGCTCAGATTTAAAAGCTTGGCTGCCTCTTCACCTTTGCCACAAACCCAACTGTGAGCTGGTCCAGGGACCTTCCTGTTGCCAGTTCCAACTTGTGATGTGACATCTTCTACTCCTCCTGCCTCTCTGGCTGTGACTTGCCATCTTTTCTTTCCCAGCTACTCCTTCCCAAAGGCAGCTGTTGCGAGAAGAGGGATGCCCTTGCTTCTGCTATTCACCTTCCTTAGTCTCTTGTGTCTGCCGGTGCAGGGCTGGGTCCTTAAGAAACCCACCCAGAATGAGCAGTGGAAGATGCTGGATCGTTTGCAGAACAGAGAGCTGGTAAGAGGGCTCTTGTTGGGGAATGGGAAGCAAGGTTTTATTTAGAATTCGCTCTGCAACACCCGGAGAGTTAACAAAAAAGAGTGCCTTTGAAAAAAATGGGCAGAGCACAACATAACCCCAGCCCACTCCGGAAAACAAGCTTTTTTTCCAAAAATCCTCTAATTATTTACAATTTAATACATTGTTGGCATCTGTCTGTCTCGGGAGACAATTTAATACATTTAATGCATAAAAAGCTTGTAAGCTGCTGTGGGTTGCCTTGGATATGATGAAAGTGCTTAACAAATTTAATAAATAATAATAAGAAAACACCGAAAGCTACCACTTGTAAGCAGAAAGGCCAACATTTGTATTTTCTTCAACATTCCCTGTTGAAGCAACAAACCAAACCCAATATGTGGTGATGCACCACTTGACAAAAAGTGGCCTGAGGTCCACAAAAGCTTAAATTTGATAGGATTACGTGACCCAACTGAGTTTTCCTCAGAGTTAACCCATTGAAATTAAAGGTAAAGGGACCCCTGACCATTAGGTCCAGTCATGGCCGACTCTGGGGTTCCAGCACTCATCTCGCTTTATTGGCCGAGGGAGCCGGCATACAGCTTCCGGGTCATGTGGCCAGCATGACTAAGCCGCTTCTGGCGAACCAGAGCAATGCACGGAAATGCCGTTTACCTTCCCGCCGGAGCGGTACCTATTTATCTACAGTGGTGCCCCGCAAGACGAATGCCTCGCAAAACGAAAAACTCACTAGACAAAAGGGTTTTTCCGTTGCTTCGCTAGACGAATTTCCCTATGGGCTTGCTTTGTTCGCTTTTTTCTTAAAGCCGCTTGAAGAGGTGCAGTTGCGATGGACCGTGCTTCGCAAGACGAAAACATCGCAAGACGAAAAGACTCGTGGAACGAATTAATTTCATCTTGCGAGGCACCACTGTACTTGCACTTTGACGTGCTTTCGAATTGCTAGGTTGGCAGGAGCAGGGACCAAGCAACGGGAGCTCACCCCATCGCGGGGATTCAAACCACCAACCTTCTGATCGGCAAGTCCTAGGTTCTGTGGTTTAACCCACAGCGCCACCCTCCTCCCCCATTGAAATCAATGGACCTAATTATGCCCAATTAATTTCAGTGGGTCTGCTCTGAGTCCAACCAATATACAATCAGTAGCCTTTAAGCAGAGAGGTGGTGAGCCACTGCATGTGGTTTTGTGGGCCAGGCCACAGATTTGCCACCCCTGTTTTAAGGCGCTGCAATACTTCTCATTCACTTTGCTGCAAAAGATTCACGTGGCTGTCCTTCTGGAAACACAGTCTCAAGCAGTCCTTTTCTTTCTAGGAGAAAAAGGTGCAAGAACACTGCCCTGTCCCTCCTGCTTCTGCGCACAAGCAGGAAGTGCAGGGCAGCTCTGTGGACGGGCAGAGCTGAAGCGCAGAGAAGCTTATTCCCTGCCTGTCAGCTCTGCAAGCTGCCCTGTCACTTCTGCTTGCTTGCAAAAGCTGGAGAAACAGGGCGCCTTGCAGAGCTGAGGAAGGGAAGACTTCTTTCCATGTCTCAACTGTTAGCCTGGGAGACTGAAGAGCCTAATTAAAGCCCCGCTGCATCTCTGGCTCATGAGAAGACCCTCTCCAGTGCCCATAGAGGGTGTCCTATTTGCGCTCCAGCGAGATCTTCTTGTGAGCCAGAGGTATGGTGTGGGGAGAGGTGCCGGAACGCACCAGTACCTTCCAGATGGGGAAAAAACCCCTGGCCTCAAGAGATAAAGGCAGGCGCCCTTAACTTACAGCCCCATTAGTTAAAAAATGGCAAAATAAAAATGGTCCCTTAATATGTCAACTTATTAATCTACCATTAAAAAAACAAAAATGGTTAAAGAAGCAGGCCAGCCCGATTCTCTGCCAAATGCAGCTCACTGAGGAGTCACAAGCTGACAAAATCCACCGGATTTGACTAAAGCAGGTTAGTTCATTCCTTGTTGGGCTGCTGTACAAGCCACCAATCAATGTCTCCATCACAGTTTGAACAGCCCTAGATTAAGATCTGCACGTCTTACTCCAAATAGTGCCCAGAAGGGTGGGGGTGAGCAGGTCATACCCGCAGTGAAATGCTGGCTGCTGCATCTGTAGTGATGGAGGATTTGCGGTTTGCGGTGCTTGTGCACTCACAGGGCCCATTTTTACCACAAAGTTCCATTAGGTAATTGACTCTCAAACATAAGAGTGCCACTCTAATTTTGCTATCCTGTTTTTCCCTTTTGCCCTTCCTCTGATCTCTCAAGAGATACTCAAGTTAAAAGTCAAGAGCTTTCTGAGCTTGGCATCCTGTCTGTCAAGACTCCACTTCCCCAGAGCCCTTCTTAATGCTTGCTGGTTGACTTTGAGGACTCTACACAGTGCCTAGCCAACAAGAAGGCTTTGTTTCTTCAAAGCGAGGAGTAAGTGACATGCCCCAGCGATGACATCTAGTTCAAGGACAGGCAGGAATAATAGAATTGTAGTAGCATTGGAAGGAACCAACGGGTTCTGGGCTAGGAATCTCCCCCGCCTGAAACCCTGGAGAGTGGCTTCCAGTCAGAGTAGACAACACTAGACTGGATGGACTTCATATAAGGCAGCTTGCTATATTCCCATATCATTTATCTGGTACTCACACAGTTGCAAGAGGAAATACAAACTGGAGCGAGATTGTGAAGGGAACAAATCTAGGTTCCAGTCAGGGGTGACCAATAAATTTACATTATTCATCTTTTATTGTTCCCCTCCCCCCCACAGTTTCTCAGCGCCCTGCAGTCGTACCTCAGCACCAAGGGTATCCAAGTGGAGAGAACTGCTCCGCCATTTGTCCTTCTCTTAAAGGAACACAACACTGGGACACATGGGGAGCTGGAAGGGCAAGAGCTGGTGATCATGGAGCCCGAGGTGGATGGGTGGATGAATAAATAGGCATGAACAGCAGGTGAGCATCTCAATTAGCCCCATTAGCTAAAGTGGTGCTTCAGGTTAAGAACAGTTTCAGGTTAAGAACAGACCTCCAGAACGAATTAAGTACTTAACCCGAGGTACCACTGTACTTATAATAATGCAGCCCACTAAAATCAAGTACAAATGATTCTGGTTCCCATCCTTTCTCTTCTCTGCTAACTGTAAGTTATACATTTTAATGCTAATTAAATGCTAATACTTTGTCATTTCTTTTTATCCATTCAGGTGAAATGCTGTCTTTAAACAGCTGGTCATCCCCTGAACACCTCTGATTTGCTGCTTTTGATGTTGCATTCTTCTTACATTTGCCAGAGAATTGCTTTTTGATGGTTAGATAAATTTCTTCATATGTATTGGCACATCCTCAGTAGATTTTGCCTAAGCTAAATTTGACGGTGTGTGGTGTAGTGATCAGAGTGGCACATTAAAAATGGAGAGACACAGGTTCAAATTCCAGCTCAAGCTCAGCCATGAAGCTCACTTGGTGACCTTGGGCCAATGACTCTTCTTTGTAGCCTTAACCTGTCTCACAGGTTTACTGTGCCAGTAAACAAGAGACAAGGTGGGAATACCATATGCTTGAGCTTTTTGCAGGAAAGGCAAGATATAAATGTTAAACAAACTGCCTTCTTTGTCACCAGTACTAAACACCATGTACCTTTGGCTGAGAGGGGCTTGCCCTTCCCACTTTGTTTGATCCATCTAGCTCAGTATTTTCAACACTGACTTATAGAAGGCTCTCCATCATTTCAGACAGTGGACATTCTCACTCCTACTAGGAGATGCCAGGGGATTGAACCTGGAATCTTCCGTATGCAATACTGTTCCACTGAACTATGGCCTTTCCCCTGAGGGGAGGGGACTGGCACAGTATGATCACATAAGTAGTTTTGCTGGGTTCAAGAAAGTTTGGAAACTATACCTTGTGAAAAGTTATGCAGTGGTAGTTTGCACATTAATAGTGGCTATAAAATGCATTCTATCTAGTCTCAGAGGTAATGTTTTCTTTATTTCACATATCATATGGGTTTTATTTTTCTGGCATTTTGTGAATGAGCCCCCACAGGACAAACACAGGCATCACAATCAACACACTTTTTTCTTTGGGAGAAAGAGGAAATTATTTTCCCCAAATGTTGCAGAGTGGGGGCAGAGGGTTAAATCTGCTGACATGCTTTACATCTGGAGCCAAAGAGTGAGGGAATAGGTGGGCATTATAAGGACGGATGCTCAGGGTGAGAATAAAGTTTTCTACATATGGTATGTTTGGAAGCATTCCCATTAGTATATGGACACCAAGCATTTCAGGGCCAGTATTAGGAGGACCTGTACTATTTAAGTTGTTCATAAATGAGCCTGAATTATAAGTGAGCGATGAGATGAGCAGGTCTTCTGAACAAGCAACTTGTTCAAGGTAGTAAGAAGAAAAAGGGATTGTGTGGAGCACCAAAAATATCATGCCAACATACCCACCAACATTTCTCCAATAAAAATTGGGGCACCCCATTGCCAAACTGGGTGAATGCACATTAAAATGGCAAATGCAATTCAGTGTAAGTGTGCAATGATGTAAGATGAGGCAAAACATGGTAAGTTCGCACAAAACAGCTTATAGAATCTGAACTGTTGGTGACCAAGCAGGAAAGAAAGTTGTGGTGGAATGAACATATAGACTTATTGTGCAGCAGTTGGAAAAAAACAAACCCTGAATTCCATATGAGGGATCTTTAGGAAAGTGTCTGAAAATACAACTGCCAATATGATGTAGTTATGCAAATTATATAACATGAGGCCTCGTTTGGAATACTGTACTTTGGGTAATACACATCAAAGAGGATATAGAATTTGGGGGGAGGAAAGGCAACCAAAATAATCCTGGGGTTCCAACAACTCCCTTATGAGGAAAGGTTACAACATTGGGGGCCTTTTAGTTTGGGAGAGGAAACGCGGCTAATAAGTGGTAACAAGAGAGACATACACAATTATGCATGGTTTGGGGAAAGTGGACAGGGATAAGTTTCTCACTCCTTTATCGCAATATCAGACCATAAGAAGCTGAACGTGGGAAGAGGGAGGACAAAAGGAAAACAATTCTGCACGCAGTGCATTGTTTAAAAACTGGAGCTGGCCTTCACAAACGCGCCTCGCATTCTTCCCCCCTCAGAAACGAGGAAGCACGGAATCGAACAGTGGGGGGACGACGACGACGACCCTCTTCCTCTGTGGCTCCTCCCACATGTAAACCAGCTCCTCCCATTCTCCCTAAGCCCCTCCCTCTCCGGTTAGCTCCGCCCCCAGCACAGCCTTCTTCAAGAATCCCGGGCTCGCTGCCTTTAGGCACTTTTAAACGTTTTCGGGTTACAGAAATGAAACCCAGTCTCGCCTAAACCTACCTATTCCTTTTAAAATATAGTGGTGTTATTTTTTGCGGTTTTAATTATTATTATTTAGTTATTTATCCCCCTGTCAGTGAGGCGGAACTTCCGGTTGGGGGAGGAAACGCTTCCGGGTCACACGGCGCCTCAGCTGGGGCTTCCCAGCAGGTGGGTGAGAGAGACCCCGGACCCTCGCCGTTCTTTCTTCCCTGCTTGCCAGCGAGGGGAGACGAGGGGGGGGATATGGGGCGGGGCCGGCCTGCGGTTCGGGGAGCCGTGGGGCGGGGTGGGAGTGCCAGGGGCAGCGCTTGGGTAATGGAGGGAGCGAGCAAACCCGGGGGAAGGAAATAACCGCCGCACACTCTCCTTTTGCAGAGGTGGCAGCAGCCTCTCTCTAACTGGCAGGTCGCCCGCTGATTATGTCCCCACCTGACAGAACAGAGGCTTATTGTCTTTGGTATTTTTGAAAATAGGTTTCTTACGTTTCCGAAGCATAGATGCTGGTGGGCTGAGGAAAAGAACAGGATCTTTGAAATTGGGGTGTTTCAGCCAAGTGAGAATATGGAGGTCAGAGGGAGTGAAAGGCGAGAGGTGGTGGTGGGGGATCTGGGAGGTAACCGGGGGTAACGGAGAGGCAGAGTCCACGAAGCCCCCGAGATTGGGGGCTGTGGCATAAGAGTCGGAAGGGACCACAAGGATCATCCACTCCAACCCCCTGCAATGCAGGAATCTTTTTGCCCAAATGTGGGGCTGGAATAATCCCATGAACCCTTGAAATGAAGTGTCTACCAGCTGAGCCACTGGTTGGGCAGTGGTCCAGGGTGATAACTGGTCCAAATCTCCAGGCTGCCATAAAGGTTTCTTAGGGATTTGAGGCCAATCGCTGTATTTCAGCCCAACTTACCTGGTAGAGTTGTTTGCAGAATGAAATAGGCAAGGAGGAGAACTGCCTATGCCATCTTGAGGCCCCTGGAAGAAAGGTGGGCCAATAAACATATGGGGTTTTATCCAATGCTAGTCCGACTCTCAGATTTGAGAGGCTACCTGAGTGTTTTTTGGGGGGTGGGGCAGCTGTTCTGGTCACTTAATGTTGACCAGAGCTAACCCATTGAGATTAATGAATCTAAGTCTGCAGATTTGCTAGAATAGAAAATCAGTAACATCAAATTCTTCTACATGTCTACTAGGAAATAAGTCCTACTATATTCACTTCATTTTGCTCCTGAGTAAGTGTTCATAGGATTGCTGCCTGAGTTATATAAATTAAAATGGACAGGGTAGGTGATATCTATGTATCTACCTATACTGTATCTTGTTTATTTGGGAGCAGGAAGCAGTTTGAGAAGAGAGACACCCAGGTTGTAAAGATGCTATGCATGATCTCCTCAAAGAACTGTCTGAAATGTTAATGCCCTATTGCAAAGTACCTTAACTTGGAAATTAGTAAACAACATAACAGTACATCCCAGTGACATTATATATACTGTATTAAAATACTAAGGATTTCAGTTCTTACTGTATGTGAATAGTTTATTTTTAGTTGGCATGTCTATTGAAACCTTTATTACTATTACTATTATGTTTAGATCTCAGTCCAAGTGGAATTAAATAGGAGTAAGCCCTTTTAATTTAGTTGTGTTGCAGCGAGGGTATTCAGGAAGAACAGCAGGGTATAAATGTTTTATGTGAGTAAATAAAACCACTGGACCTTATTTCCAAATAAACAAACATGGGATTGGGCTGCACATCAAAAGTTTTAAGTAATAAATGCAAAACTAATTTTCATTTTTGTCTTGGGGAACTGTATGGAGCCTTCCTTGCTCGGGCTGTTGAAAAAATATGTGATATAGTCAACACATTAGTACTGCAACACTGCTGCTGTGAAGAGGAGGCAGAAGTGATTACTTGTTAAGACACCTTCCCCTCCCACTTCTCTGTCTTTCACCACTTTCTTCCCAGCCAGCTGAGAGTTAATACGCACAGAGGAATTGAGAAAGAAATGCTGGCTGTTACTCATTTGCACATGCTGTATTGCCTATTAACTAAATGTAAACGTTGAAGTTATAAACCAAGCAAAAAAAGTAGGACAGGGGAGAAGGAAATTAAAACAGGGATTGACATTTCTTTGGCAGTAGTGAAGGTTATTGTATATGCATGCTTATCCAACCTTTCCTCTCCATAAACTCAGAGCAGGACTACAGCCCTGTGAGGTAAGTTAGGCTGTAAGAGACTGTGTGACTTGCCCAATGCTAGTGATTTCAGTTTGGGGGCCCCAATTCCACCCTGCTAATGGGAAAGTACTTCTGGGGTACGGGATCTGATTTTTTAATTTTGGGATGGTGACTCTGGTAGGATTGTTGCATAAATTCTCCCTATATATAACATGCTGCCTCCCACTTACCTTTGCCTCTCTTCTCTTTTGCACCCTCCTTCTCTGCCTGCGTTTGCTGGACAGCATGTCGGTTTTCCGCTCAGGCCTGCTGGTTCTGACATCGCCACTGTCAGCACTTTCCTTGCGTCTGGTACCCATTCTCGCCTCAGCTGCCCGGCTGGTACAAGACACGCTCTATATTCACCTGCAGCCAGGGCTCAGCTTGACCAGCTCCACGCAGCCCCATTCCACGTATGTCCCTGCTACATCTGAGGTGTACACCCTTATCAGCAAGTTATATGCCAACGCCGACATCCATCGCCACCTCAATGTCCGGGTGCTGCTCACCAACATCCTCAACCAGGGAGCTGCTCCTCCGGCACTTGGATCCGTGCAGAACCTCTCCCAACCTCCTGAAGTGGTGCTTACTGACTTTGAAACCAGAGATGGAGGGCAATCCAACCCAGTCAAGCAGCGGCTGGAGCGTTACGCTACCAGCTGCTACAGCTGTCGCCCCAATCTCATCTCTGTTTTGTTGTACCCTGAGTATGAGCTAGAAGTCAGCGATGAGGAGCTGTCCGCACAGCATGAGACCAACGCAACTGAGGAGCCACTGCAGAGCTATAGTGATGTCGTCGTAGGGGGCACTTTCGATAGACTTCACAACGGTCACAAGATCCTTCTGAGCGTGAGCTGCATGTTGGCAGAAAATCGGCTTGTGGTGGGCGTCTCGGACAGAGATCTCCTGGAAAGTGGGTCCCTTTGAACCATGTATGCCCTTTCTCCAAGGTCCCATAAAGCTATTGATGGCTACTAGCCATGATGGCTATGCTCTTTCTCCATGGCTGGAGGTGGTAATGCTACTGAAACTGTAGAAGGGCAGAGCACTCTTGTCATGATTGCAAGTTTCCCACATGTATCTGGTTGGCCATTGTGAGAAAAGGATGCTGGACTAGATGGGCTAGTGGGCTGATCTAGCAGGCTCTTTGTAGATTCTTATGTAATGCTACTTAAACAAACCAAGAGCACTGACTGAGCAAATGCTGTGACTAGAATCTGGGTTTGGAAAACCCCAGAATTGGGTGAGAGAGTGAGCGGGATAATTTCCTTGTTGCCTAGACATTTATTTTGGTGCTTAGGAACTTAAAACATTTTCTAGCCCTGACTGGAACTATTGCTTACCAGTTAGTTACATTTCCAGGCCTTGAAAAAAGAATTCAGATTATCTAAACATTAACAACAAATGTTCTAACAGGATGAAGAAATATTCCAAATCCTTAAATACTACCCAGAGACTTTCATATGCCTGGGATATTTTTGACCCTACAACATCTTTTCTGTTTTGCTATGAGCTGGATAATTTTGGTTTTCTCTCTTCTTGAGGATCAGAAATTTAATCCTTCTGTTTTTTCGGAGGCTAGGATGTGAATTTGGAAATGAGGCTGTTGAGCCACAAGATAAAGGCCCAGTTCACACACAGCATTAAACCAAGACATGGATAAATGTGGACATGCAGGTAGTGGTACTCAAAGGAAAAATCACAGCTGCTAAGCTCTTCCTCTAGTCCTGCTGTGCTCCCCAGAGCTAGTTTGGCTTAGTGGTACATCTAAACTCAAGCTCAACCACAAGCAGTAAACCAAGAACACGGATAGGCTTGTTTTTTAAAAATAGGACTTGAACACCCTACATACATGATTGCCCGGGCATGCAAAGCTTACAGCTCATATCTAGGAATTTGAAATATTTTTTCAGACTTGTTAAAACTAATGTCTTAAAAAGTGGTGTTGGGTCCTCGGGTTTGTTGCTATTTTTTACCCACACTTGGCTATGGTTTATAAAGGTGAAGGGATAAAGTCCAGTGATGCTTAAAAATATGTTTGGCACTCTGCCAAGCATAATTTATCAGGGTGATTTTTCTAAAGCTTCTAAGAGATTTGTATAATTTGTTTTGATGATGTTTGCAACTGTTGAGTGTCCCTGTGCCCAAAAGCTCCAGGTCTGCTTTGGTTTGGTTGGAATAGCAAGCAGACCTGAATAGGATTTTGGTGGAACAGGGTAGAAGCCTCTTGCGGAAACCACAGCGCAAACAGCTCAGCCTCCCTGTCTCTGCTGCACAGGACAGGAACTGTAGGTAGGAAGCTGCCTTATAGCAAGTGGGGCTATTTGTTTGTCTACTCTAGACCAACATTGTCTATTAGGAATGACACCAACTCCCCAGGGTCTCAAGCTGAGGCCTTTCACGTCACCTGCTGCCTGATCTTTCTTTAACGGAAGATGCTATGGATTGAACTTGGGATCTTCTGCATTGCAATACATGTGCTCTATCACTGAGCTATAGGAAGAACCACTTGCAATCCTGCATGTCCCCTTTCTATGGCCACACACAAACCGGAAAAGACAGAACGTGCAAAGAGGATTCTGCCAAAGCCCCTGTCAAGATCTTGCACTTTAGTTCTCATTTGTTTGTCCCAAGCCCTGCGCATATATAGGCAACAAGACAGGAAAAGCTAAAGCAAGCACTGGAGAACTGTAAGTGGGAGCTATAACAGAGCTCGCTTATACTTCTTTGGATTCATCACAGATGCACCTATGTCACTGTGATGTGAAAAATTATTGGGCAAGACGAACCTTTTAATTGCTAGCTCAGCAAAACAAGCAACCCCTCAAACTTGTATATTTTTAACCAGCGTGGGATTTTGTTTTTCCAATATTGCTTTGGGTGCCTCTTAGACACAGCAGGAGACACAGTGAGGTGGCAGGTCTTATCAGGCTCAAAATACGTCTGTGATGGACAGTTTGCCCTTTTCTGTAAGCCGCTTAGTGTAATAGCATCCTTGTGCCTGACAGATACTATGTTGGATGTTGGCAGCTAGATTAACTGGTGTGTGACTGGCATCTCTACAGCACATGTGGGAGAACTTACTAAGCATTTTGCACATTCCTAAAAATGTCATCTTTCCCCCTTCCTTCTTTCGCCTCCTGCAGCCAAGATGCTGAAAGAGCTGATCTTGCCCTTTGAGCAACGTGTGGCTCAGCTCAGTGAATTCCTGGTGGACATCAAGCCCTCCTTGCGGTATGAAATCTCCCCCCTGTTTGACTACTTTGGCCCATCCATCACTGACAGCAAACTGAAGTGCATCATAGTCAGCGAAGAGACCCTCAAGGGTGGTCTTGCCGTCAACAGGAGGAGGGTGGAAAATGTAAGTGTGCCGGGAGCCCCAGCCTTGTAAACAAATCAGATCATCAAGAAGTTTGGGGGTGCATGAAATAAACAGAAGCTTTTCTGCTATGGACAGGCTGAGCCTCCATATATGTACAGTATCTCATCTCTTTTTAAATCCATTCTTGCTAGCATCCTGTGATGGTGAGCGCCATCTGCTAAATTCTGACCTCCATTCCTAACACATAGTCTCTCGGTCAGCCCAGTGTTCTGCCACTGCTTGTGTTTATTTTCCTTTGAGTCACAATGGTTTTTGCTCAGAGAAGATTTGCTCTTGGGGCATACGAATGGTCCAGCTGGGTCAGGCAAACAAGCGATATGGCTTGGCTTCCTGTTTATCAACCGTGGCCATGTATATGCCTCAACATATCTGCTCAGAAATATTGCTAGTTTGGAATTTAATCCCCTTAATCAAAGAGGCTAGACTGTAGGAAGCTTTTGGCCTTCTTTCTTCATTGTGCAGCCTGGTTCACATTCTTGAGAAAAATCTCAAACTGCTCTGTATAAGGGCCTCTTTCGACTCTGTGCTTGTAGCAAGCTGAACGGAGAACACAGATATCCCTGTCAGAGTTGGACTAGATGTCCTTTTAGACTTTTTCAACCCTGATTTGATAAATCCAACAGAGGACATAAAGCAACATCCATCACTATGTTGTTAATTTACTGCAACTGGTAGTTGGCTGTATATTGCCTCTGAAAATGGAAGTTCTGTTTCTAACTATGAGGGTTTAGTAGCCACCAATCGGCTGCTCTTGCATTTACTTAATTCTCTTAAGAACCCCTGTGTTTTAGCTGGCACTGCACCATCCTGGGCATTGAAATCCATAAGGTCAAAGGTGTATTGGGTGAAGAAGTATTTTTCATTCTGTACGTAAAAGAGCTTAAGGTCTCTAAAGTTGCACGCTCCAAGTTGCATAACTATGCAGATCTCAAGCCTTTGGGGGTGTTGATTTTTTTGTTAAATAGTCTCCTGTCCTAATTTGTTGTCTTGGACATTTCAAAATATTAAACATAATTTAGCTACCCATTTCTCACCACTGGGGCAGAGAAACCAGTCACCTGGGAGAGGCAGTATAGTGTGGTGGGAGTGTCAAGACTGGGACTGATGGGACCCGGACTCTAATCCTTACTCCATCACAAAATACACTTGGGTGACCTTGGGCCAGTCATGATCCCTCAGCTTAACCTATTGTTGTAATAAATGTGGGATGTAAATACAATAACTAAGCAATGAGTCAAACGACCTTTTCAAAACCTGCTTATAGGTGAACTTCAGATTCACATCATTGTTAGTTGCTGGGAATGGTGGAGCCAGGAAGTTAACTAGCAATCCGCTAATGTGCAGCACAAGCCTGATTTTGTTTGGGTAAGTTTAGGTGCAGGCTGTGTTTCAAGGAGCAGCAGAACCCACCTGGTAGCTGGTTGCCAAACTGTGGCAGAGAGAAGGCCCTCTGGTTTCCTTTCTCACTGTTGCTCCTCCTTCCTCACTGGCCCATGCTCTGTTGCAGGGTCTCCCTGAGCTGGCTGTCCACATCATCAAACTGGCTCTTGACCCCCTGCATGGCAGGAATGAGGAAGAGAAGATCAGCTCTTCTAGCCTGCGGTACAGGCTGCTTGGGACTCTGTTACACCCCCCACATGTGAGTAATACCCTGTGGCAATGAACTGGGTAGGTTATGGGTTGGCTAGATGGGGTTGTTGTTGAACCTCCAGGAGGAGGCTTACTTGCAAGAATAATGAGGTGGAGGGAGAAAAGATGACACATATAGGGTAAGGAGCAAATTCTGATTTTCAGCTAGGAAGGCTGCTTTTTGTCTGGCCTGCTAAGTGGGCAGAGACTGGAGGTGAGTTAGTTTAACATCCTCCCTTCCCCATCTTATGAACTCTAGCCACTGTTTCTTCCTCTGTGTGCTGCTTGAAGGGGATTAGAGGACTCAAGGATGGGGAGCATACATGCAAGATCAGGGTCCTCATGTGTCATCAAGTGTGGTCAGGGGCATAGGAAGGGGGGAGCGGTGGGGGGGTGCCGTCCTGGGTGTCATTACGGAGGGGTGTGACATTTGGCGCGCTGGCCGCCTGCGACTCCCAAGCCTACCCCGAGCCGTCAGGGTAAGGGGGGAACTGTGCTGCTTTGCTGGTGGCATTCCCCCTTCCCCCTTTGTTTTGACAGCTTGGGGGAGGCTTGGGAGTCGTGGCTCGCCAAATTCCGCCATGGGCAGCTCGCTCTGCCCCTGGCTGCAGGATGCACATGCTGCTCCAGGCATATGCTCCACCACTGAGTGTGGTACTTGAGGAAACACAGACAGTGACAGACAAACTCCCCCCAGAAAGAGGATGCTGCCCGCAGAAGAGAGTGCAAAACTTGGAATGTCCATCTGAGTCAACATGAGCAGAAGTTTATCTGGTGACAGGCTTTCAGAGTTAGAGCAGTGCTGTAGGACAAGCCCACGGAACAATGGCTGCCACGTCTCTGCTGTAACATCTTAGAGCGGCTCAGAGTGAGCAGCAACAGTTATAACAACAAAACTAGGATGTGCATAATTGTGTCTGTGTCCCCAAACAACTCACTCTCCTTCACCACCCCCAGAAAGATCCAGGTGTCCCTTGCCACCCCTACGTTATTGGGCTGACAGGCGGGTCCGGTAGTGGCAAGAGTTCCATTGCACAACATCTGGTTCGCCTCGGTGCTTTCCATTTGGATATGGACAGTCTTGGACACAACATCTACCATCCAGGAGGACCTGTGTATGCACAGGTGGTAGAAGCATTTGGAACAGGTATTTCAGACTTCCTGGGAAACATTTTTTAAAGTCAGGGAGACTAGTAAATTAAGTTGCATAGGTAGTGCTTCAGGAATTACAGTGGTGCCTCGCAAGATGAAATTAATCCGTTCCGCGAGTCTCTTCGTCTAGCGGTTTTTTCATCTTGCGAAGCAACCCTATTAGCGGATTAGCGCTATTAGCGGTTTAGCGGCTATTAAAGGATTAGTGGATTAGCGGCTAAAAGGCTATTAGCAGCTTAGCGGCTTAGAAAAAGGGGGGGAGCGAAAAAAAATCGGAACACTTGCAAGACGTTTTCGTCTTGCAAAGCAAGCCCATAGGGAAAATCGTCTTGCGAAGCAGCTCAAAAACAGAAAACCCTTTCGTCTAGCGGGTTTTCCGTCTTGCGAGGCATTCGTCTTGCGGGGCACCACTGTACACCTAAACAATGTTTGGTTATCTTTCCCTCTTGGTCCCCTAGCCCACAGCCTGGCTGCTTTTTGTCTCTAGAAACTATGTATGCCCCCATCCCAATTCCAGACCTAGTTTTCCCTTTTCTATTTCTCTTCTTTTTGTTTTTAACAAAAGCTGCATTCTTCATCAACATGTTATTGCTGACAGTTTCCCCCAAACAGTTAGAAAGTTCGTGAACATGCAAACTGTGGTTTGATGTGAATGATTTTCTGTAGCACTCCTTTCCTACTGCTGCTGTGCTGCAGAGAAAACAAGACAGAGTCTGGCTTGTTACGTTGTCTGAACCAGGGCTCATGGTTTGTTCCCACAAAAAATCTATGAGCAGAAAGCCAGCAGCAAACCTTGGAGTTCCGACAATACAAGTTGGGCTCTGACTTGTTTTGTTTGTGGAGCAGCAGGAGTGGGAGAGGATCACAGGAATTTTCTAGCTCACATTAAACCATGGTTTGTTTTAAACTATGGTTTCATGTTACATGCATACTGAACCATTGTAGGTAAAATGCTAATAATTGTATAGCAGTGTTTCTAAAATGGTGGGCTAGGGAAAAGAAAGGAATGGTTGGAGGAAGCTGCTATAAGAGGAAGCATTTGAGTGTGAAAGGACCTAGGAAGAGGGATGAAAGGTTGTGGTGGGGAATAAGGGCCAATGAAAAGAGAACAGGAGAATAAATTACAGAATATGAGTAAAAATACATTCCGATGCCAGGGGATGGAGGGCAGGAAGAGGAAAATATAAAATAGAAATATTTTCTATTTATTACCTCTGGGTTAGCAAATTCTGCCTGAAATATGGAGGCTGAGTCACAGTACCTCCTGATCAAATGCCTGCATTTAGCTCTAGGAAAGCTGAGCTATGGAACCCCTTGCCACCAGAAAAATGCTGAGACATTTTCAAAGAGAGTTTAGATACCAATAAAAATAATGTCCGTAATTGCCAGCTGATTAGGCCAAACTCTGCTTCCATTGTCACCATGTTGTGACTGAATTCACTCTTGCACCACTTTTTTGTTACTTGCGGGCCTCAGTAATTTTTCAGTCCTGTAAAGTGGGGTCTTGAGTAGAAAGTTTGAGATCCCCTGCTGTACGGAACCAAGAACAGTAACACCGTTCCTTCTTTGCAGATATTTTGAAAGAAGATGGAACCATCAACAGACAAATCCTGGGGGCCAAAGTGTTTAGAGACCAGGTAAAAAGCCCTCTGGCTTTGGGATCAATGTTTAACTTCAGCCACCACACCCCTCCCTCTCCCAATTGGCCATCATTTGTTTTGTTCCCCTTTGTGCCTCTGACGCTAGCTTGCCTCTTCAGTCCACAAAACTAACAGAACCCTTTCACCTCTGTTCTCAGAATGTTTTCCTATTTTGTGGGTGAAAGGTACTCTCTGGGGAGTAGTGCATGCTGGAACAATTTCTCACTGTACAGTATGCACAGTTTGACCCTTAGACTGGGCACTTCAGTGCTAGAAATAGTGGAAGTGCATGCTGGGATACCTCTTCTCTTGTACCATGTATCACAGCCCACTGATCTGTTAGCCAAAGGTGCTCTGCTCTGGGATTTTTGCACTGATGTATGTTTTTCTCTAGTCCCCTACCCACCCATGTCCAATATCGAGCTGTTGCCACACACCCAACCCAGATTAGTTTCTTGACCAACAGCCTCCTTTGCCTCAGGATCCTTACTTGCAGCCTCTTTTGTTCCCTCTGCCCAGGAGCAGTTGACGCGGCTCAACAATATCATGTGGCCAGTGATGGCTCGAATAGCGAAAGAAAAGATAGACGAGGCAGCTGCACAGGGTGAGGAGGGATTTGGGTTCTTGGCAGGAGTTGTGGGTGGAGATTCGGGGATAAATGGGTGCATGAAGGGGCTGCTAGCTTGGCTTTTTCAAACAGGTGTTGGTAATCTACAAGAGCTATTTCCAATCATTTAACATGGAGCCTAGCCACCAAAGCAGCTTTTCCTGGCATATCTTTTAAAATCCTGTCCTCCAGTCACTTTGGAAATGGCTTAAAACATGGGTAGGCAAACTAAGGCCCGGGGGCCAGATCCGGCCCAATCGCCTTCTAAATCCAGCCCGCGGACAGTCCGGGAATCAGTGTGTTTTTACATGAGTAGAATGTGTGCTTTTATTTAAAATGCATCTCTGGGTTATTTGTGGGGCATAGGAATTCGTTCATTCCCCCCCGCCAATATAGTCCGGCCCCCCACAAGGTCTGAGAGACAGTGGGCCCCTGGCTTAGAATAATAATTGTCAGGGACCGTGCTGGGGAGGGCTGCACTGAGGAGGAATGGTGGGAGGCCCCCCCCTTATGATCCTGATCCTGAATCTTACCAGAAACAGGAGGACAGTATAGATTTGGAACAGTGGTTTGCCGAGGGACATAGTTCAGAAGGCAGAAGCTGGGAAATACTGGATGGGGAACAGCTAGGAGAAGAAACACTGGGAGAGAGAGGGTTAACAGATTCACAGTCTTTGGAAAGCATTCACCCCCCCCCTCCCCAAAGTTAACGGAGAGCTCAGAAAATGGCAGAACAAAACACAGAGGGTACAAGATCAGATTACAAGATTTAGAAGTGACATAGATTAATAGGGACAGAAGGGGGTGGGATCCTTAATTGGGAGCACTGCCATTCTGGGAGATGCGTTCTTTGTTCTCTCGCTGTGGTTATTGAAGTTTCTAACTGGTAAGAAGACTCCTTTTCCTTTGTTCTGCTTATCTATTGCCACGGGGAAGGAAGCCAATTCCCTGAAGCTTGACAATGATAGCACAAATATAGGATGGTACCTCACACCCAGTCAGGGCATTGGCTCATCTAATTCAGTACAGTGGTACCTCGGGTTGAGTACTTAATTCATTCCAGAGGTCCGTTCTTAACCTGAAACTGTTCTTAACCTGAAGCACCACTTTAGCTAATGGGACCTCCTGCTGCCACCACGCCGCCGGAGCACGATTTCTGTTCTTATCCTGAAGTAAAGTTCTTAACCTGAAGCACTATTTCTGGGTTAGTGGAGTCTGTAACCTGAAGCATATGTAATCTGAAGTGTATGTAACCCGAGATACCACTGTATTAAGTCCATCCAGTCTAGTGTTGTCTACTCTGACTGGCAGCCACTCTCCAGGGTTTCAGGCGGGGGAGATTCCTAGCCCAGAACCCGTTGGTTCCTTCCAATGCTACTACAATTCTATTATGCCTGTCCTTGTACTAGATGTCATCGCTGTGGCATGTCACTTATTCCTCACTTTGAAGAAACAAAGCCTTCTTGTTGGCTAGGCACTGTGTAGAGTCCTCAAAGTCAACCGGCAAGCATTAAGAAGGCCTCAAAGCTGCCCCTGTCTTTTCTGCAGGAAATGCTGTGTGTGTGCTGGACGCAGCCATGTTGCTAGAGGCAGGCTGGGCAGACTTGGTGCACGAGGTCTGGACGGTTATCATCCCGGAGGATGAGGTACGTACTGTTTTTCTCTGTGTCATTTCTGCAGCTGAAGCAAAACGATTCCACTTCTCTCTCTCTCAACAATTTAGTACATGGCATTTTTAATGCTGGACCAAAAGCATAGCAGACACGCACTGATTTCTGAGTGATTTATTATTATTATTATTATTTTGGTTGGACAAACGTGCTAGAACTTGCAGGAACCCAGCTAGGCAGAGGCTGTCTAAAACTCAAAAGCTCATTGTTTGTTAAATTGTTTGTAAATCGCTTTGAGACTTACAAATGTAATAAACCTGAACCTCAAAGCTTATGCAATCCATAAGGGCTGCATCAAATATTGTGGCTTTCTTATGCAGAAAGCACTTCTGTGCAGGGAAAACATGGAAACTGCCTTTAGATTATAGGTTGGAGAACCTTTTATTTATTTATTTTGCAATGTGCACTTTGCTGTGTGTACATGGCATTGAAATAGATGAGTTTATGCAAAAGTGCTTTCCATATGTAGAATGTTTACTCTAAATAGTAATAGTAATAATAGTAATAATAGTAATAACAACAACAACAACAACAGTACTCTGCCTATCTGATTGGGTTGCCCCAGCCACTCTGGGTAGCTTCTAACATATATAAAAACATAATAAAACATTAAAAGCTTCCCTATCCAAGGCTGCCTTCAGTTGTCTTCTAAAGGTTATGCAGTATAGTTAATCATCTCCTTGACATCTGATGGGAGTGTGTTCCACAGGGTGGGTGCCACTACCGAGAAGGCCCTCTGCCTGGTTCCCTGTAGAAAGATACGCTTCTAATCAGTTTCTGTCTTCTCTCTGTTTCAGGCCCTAAGACGCATCGTAGCCAGAGACAGGCTCAGTGAGGAATCTGCCAGGTTGCGTCTGCAAAGCCAAATGTCCAACAGCCAGCGTGTGAAACAGTCACACGTGGTTCTCTCCACGTTGTGGGAGCCAGCAGTTACCTGTGAGCTGGTAAGAGTCTGCTGCTGTCGCTACTCGAGAGACAACCTCACAGCTTCCCTTATAAGCATCCCTTTTCTGAGCCCCTTCCCTGTAAGCCTTATTGAATAATCAATCACCTGTCCTTTCTTCACAGGTAGAAAAGGCTTGGGCCCTGCTCCAAAAACGCCTCAAAGAGGAGTAGAGCTTTGAACCGAAATGGAATCACTTCTTCACTCTGCTCCTTCGGTGCTGCCGGTCTGGAAAAGTCTATGGCAGGTGGGCCCCACCCCGACGAGGGGCCACAGATGAGGGTGGAGGTGGGGGGAAAGGGGAGTTCAAAATGCTTGACGGTGAGAGGACAGAGCTGACCTCCCTCTGCTTCCCCCCCGGTTGCAAAAAGGCTGAGGGAGAGGCATGAACAAGTGAGGGGTGAGGGGCTGCCTGATGGAGTAAGAAGGAGCAGCTTTTAGCATCCAAAGCCATTGATGGGTTTCATGATTCTGATAGAGACCAACCTTTCAGCAGCACGACTGACCAATGACGACACTCAGAGGTCACAGGGGTGGGGAGGGGCTGCTCTGCTTTAGCCCACCACTGCTCTGTTCTGTGTGCCCTGTGCATAAGCTACACATAAAGACGACATCTCTCGACAGCTCCGTCTCTGCGTGGTTGTGCCTAACACCTTAACACCTGGTGGGGATATCTCTTTGTCTGTTCCACAGCGGTTGGCGAACAAGTTCTTCTCTTTTTGCAGTCATCAAAACATTTGTGGCAGAGCAGGGAAAGCTAAAGATGCGTTTTCTTGATCTGAGCTTTGTGCCAGTTTCTATGGCCCCAGTCAATTCCTTTGACAACCCTCCCAAGTATGTAAAGCTTTTGAAAACAAAAAGACTTGCCATCCTGTGTTTGTCATGATTATAACTTCAGTCGCTTTAACCTTTTCCTCAATAACTCAGTATTTAATGTTTTTAAAAACCCTCTAAAAATGAGTGTTCTCTCATGAGCTCTTGCCTTTGCCCCTGAAGACTAGTTCTTTGAAGCCAGTTGAAGATAATTTCTACATTTCCCAACAGCCAATTCCTGCTTCTCTCTCCATGTGTGCACACCTTTGTGATGGCCCTTCTTCACCATGTGGGTCCTTTGTCTTCCTCTTTCTTACTAGAATTCAAAAGTGATGGAGGATATACCATCACCGCCTCCATCAGGCCAGCGGCCCGGCCAGCTTTTGGCCTTTCTGTGCAGCATGTCCACTTGTTTAAGGCTATTTACTGGGCAGGCACGTTTTGTCTGCATAACTACTCTCTGCTTGTGCCACACTGTAGGAAGGGCAATGGCTTGGCAGTAGAACATCTGCTTTGCTGGCAAAAGATCCCATGTTCAATCCCCGGCATCCTGGACAGCCGCTGCCAATCAGTGTGGACAATACTGAACCAGATGAGCCAATGGTCTGACTGGGTTTGATGTAACTTCCTATGTGGTGAAGTTGCTATCGGTTTTGGGGGCTCTGGTCTGTTGTGGTATCTGACTATGTCAACTACTGGCATTGGCATAAAAGACATGGAACATCTGCTTTCCAGTGGGTGTAAAATATTGGATGTGTCAAACATGGTGACTTAATTTTCCAAGGCATTTGTCAGCTCTTCTTAGATCACCCAATGTCTTGGCACAGGCATTTGGGAATCATTATGATAGGGGAGAAATGGAGTGTGGTCAGGCCCTTGTAGAAGGTGTTGAATTAAATTGCTTTTTCCAATATTATATATTTTTCTCAATAATAATAATAATAATAAATATAATAATAATAATAATAATAATAATAATAATAATAATAATAATAATATATTTATATGCCACCCATCTGACTGGGTTGCCCCAGCCACTCTGGGCGGCTCTCAACACAAAACAGTAAAAAGCACAATAAAGGTAAAGGACCCCTGACAATTAAGTCCAGTTGCAGACGACTCTGGGGTTGCGGCGCTCATCTCGCTTTACTGGCTGAGGGAGCTGACGTTTGTCCGCAGACAATTTTTCTGGGTCATGTGGCCAGCATGACTAAGCCGCTTCTGGCAAAACCAGAGTAGCACACAGAAACACCGTTTACCTTCCCGTCGGAATGGTACCTATTTATCTACTTGCACTTTGTCATGCTTTAGAACTGCTAAGTTGGCAGGAGCTGGGACCAAGCAACAGGAGCTCACCCTGTTGCAGGGATTCGAACCACCGACCTTCCGATTGGCAAGCCCAGAGGCTCAGCAGTTTACACTACAGCACCACCTGCATCCCAAAAAAAGCATAATACACCACCAAAAAACTAAAAACTTCCCTGAGCAGGGGTGCCTTCATATGTCTCTTAAAAATCACATAGCTGTTTATCTGTTTGACATCTGCTGGGAGGATGTTCCACAGGGTCGGCACAACTACTGAAAATAGCCTCTGCCTGGTTCCCTGTAACTTCACCTCTCGCAATGAGGGAACCACCAGAAGGCCCTCGGAACTGGATCTTCAAGCAAGCCATCTCTGCCCCATGATCCTTCTGACTTTGCTAATGGTGGAGCATTGCCTCCTATAATTCTCTCTCTGGCCACTGCATAGCAGCTGCAGTGAGCAAGGGGTGGGGTCATTTGTGGCCCTTTCTGGCATCACCAGACCAGTTTGGAAAGCCTGCCAATGTGCTTTGCATTTTGCCTGCCTGTGGCTGTCATGATTGCAATGGCCGACCGCTCAAAAGAAATGGTGTCCAGCAGCTGTTAGGACTAGGCACCCGCCCAGAAGTGCCCTCCATTGGGAGATTAGTATCCTAGCACCTGAAGGCGAAGTACAATGGAGCTGCCAGACACGCTAAACCAGTCTCCCCACCCTGCTGCTCATTAACAGGATACCAAGAGAACTTAAAGACCATCCAGTGTGTTTACCTTAAGAAACAAGCCTCGGAGCCTCGGCACTTCTGCCCCTTTTTGTTTCCCATTACAGGATTTGCAGAATACACCCCTGTCTTTTGTTTTATAACAGCTGCCTTCAGATCCTATGTGGCGTGGGTTTCCAAACGTAGTCCTACTGTTTTTGGCAGCTATTTTGCCCAAGTCCCTTTGGAAGCGCTGGTCTGCTTGCCTATCTTTTGGCTTTAACAGCTGCACGAGTTCTCTCAGGGAGAAACGTTGTGCTGCTGAAGTTTTGCCTGTTGTGCACATTTTAGGGTACGGGAGCCTTGGCTGATGTAAAGGTGAATAATGCCACCTGGCTCCTATATAACACGCTTGAGGCCAAGGAACAATTATAAAATAAATTTCTAGAGGAGTAACCATGTGCACCTGCAGTGCAAATGCAGCAAACAGTCATTTGGCGTCATATTTATTGTACCAAACGCTTTCATGGGGTAGAGTCCACTTTATCCAATGCCTCTGGATCCACAAAAGCTTGTGCTACAATAAAATCCGTTTGTTTCAAAGGAACCGCAAGACACTGTTGCATGAAAGCCAAAGACACTCCAGTTATGCAAAATATTCCCTCAGAAAGTAGGGGAATTGACAGGGCTTCATTAAAGCTGAAGATCAACCTTGGAATCTGAAAGCTATAAATCTCTGGTGATGCGGAAGTTGGATCTGAGTCTGGCAGCAGCATTATAACAGGTACTCCACATGTGCTCAGAAGCACACACACACACACACACCCCAATATTGTAGGGCTGCCACTGCCAGCTCCAATTTAGCTCAGCCTTTAAGGGTTCCAAAGCTGAACTAAAAATAATAGACACCATCTGCTTTCTGTGTATATATTAGGACTAATTTCTTCTTTGTTAAATATACACATAACATTTTGTTAATAAAGACAAAGCAGGGGCTTAATGCAAACAGACCAGGATCTTTCCGTGGTCAGTCTCAGAGTGCCAAGCACAAATTGTTTAATGGCTATTTTAATCCAAAGCAGTAGCTATAGCAGTTCCAGCAAAGGCACATTCCCATAGCTCAGTGGTAGAGCATCTGCCTTGCATGAAAACGTCCCAGGTTCTATCCTTGATCTCTCCAAGCAGAGCTGGGTGAAGCCACTGGCTGAAATCCTGGAAAGCCGCCGCCTGTCAAGTGTGCTGAGCTGGCGCAAGAGACGGGGGTGCCAACAGGTCTCCTTGCCAAGGGCGCGAGGCAACCCAGGAGCGCTTCTGCGTAAAGGGGCTCCTCTTCAAACGCAACAAGGCTGGCTTACATCACATTTTGACGCGGTTACACATGGCCATCTAAAAAGCGGGAAGCGGGAGAACCCGCAAGGCCACCAAGTCCAGAGTCCGGCATTACCTAACTGCCCCCTCCCCCGCCGCCCCCAACCTCGGGCGCGCACGAGGAAGGCGGGGAAGGGGCTGGCCCTTCCGCAGACGCGCGCCCACCCTCCCCGGCGATGACGTACTTGGATCTGGGTAACTTTTTAGGCGAGCCGCCGGTCCGTCCCGAGCACTCGGCTCTCTCTTGGTCAGCGTGAAGCAATGGCAGGAAGAAGCGGTCGCCTCGCCGTCCGGGGTTTGGTGGAGATGGGCTCCCGCCCGCGATGCTCGAAAGGAGCCGGGTAAGAGAGGGGGCTGATCGGAGAAGGGAGGTTTTGGAGATCAGGGGATCCGGCTTCTGTCCCGCCGTTTCTGCCTTCTCCCCAAATGCTTGCGCCCGCCGGCGGGGGGACCAGCCTTGCCCAAAGGCGCAAACTTTCTGCCCGGAGAGCTTTTGGGCTGCTGAGCGCCCGTCATAGAGACAACTTCTGAATTACAGAATCATAGGAAGGGACCCAAC
The DNA here is from genome assembly GCF_965113315.1 of Podarcis vaucheri. Lineage (NCBI taxonomy): Eukaryota > Metazoa > Chordata > Lepidosauria > Squamata > Lacertidae > Podarcis > Podarcis vaucheri. The sequence continues at coordinate 32,659,943 of NC_138751.1, forward strand.
TCCCTGGAATACAGGAATCTTTTGCCCAAAGTGCAAGATTAAGAGTCTCATGCTCTACGGACTGAGCTATTTGAATACAGTAGTAGTTTTAACGTTAATAGCAATATTCGAGTATATGTCTGTGGTTTCTTTAAAAAGGCGGATGCTCTGCCTTTTCCTATCAAGAAGCTGCAGGTGGCTAACCATGGAATTTAACCATTTAAAATATCAATTACAGCACACACAAAATAAAATAGAAGTTAAACACTAAAAGCAGCAGCTGAAGTATATACACGGCATGGAATCCTGCCAAAATTAGGCTGTAACAGACCTAATTGGGAATAAGCTGAACTGAACTCATTGGGGTTTACTTCTGTGTATATAGGTTCTATGCATCGGTTTCAGCTGCTAAGGTCCCATTTAAGTGAATTGACCTTACCATAACATTTTAGCAGAGATGTTTTAAATCATTCCAACTATTATTAAATGAATAATAATTAAAGTGAATTATGTAGTATCAATAAAAATAATGCATTCTCTTTGATTGTGTTTATTATCAGTGATTAATTAATTAAAATAGGGTTTAATCCTTCCAAAATATAACATCCTGAATTCCCATGGATTTCAGTGAGGGAGTAACATTATAGTCAGTCACAACTGCCCCATTAAGAACAATAGGTTGTGCAGCCAGTTTAATTTGGAAGTAGCAAGTCCAGTTGAGTTTCATGGGACTTAACACCTAGATATGTAGGATATGTAGGGGTACCGTGTCCTGTCCCGCTGCTGGAGGCAAACTGCCCTGCTCTTGCCACCATACCTGTTACTACCAGTGCTGCTTTCCCTGCTGCCCTGCTGCTTCTGCTGCTGGCGGAGAATTTTGGTCATTTTTGGCCAAAAGCAGTGCTTCTTTGCCAGTGGAGGAGTGAATGGGGCAGGCAAGGTGCCCCTTAGGAGCTTGTGCTGCCTGAGGCAGCTGTCTCTGGCTACCTAATGGCAGCGCCGGCTCTGTAGCTAAGCATGCCTGGGATTGCAGCCTTAATATGTTTCACTTGGGATGGCCTGTGCCCATATTAGAACATGCCTTACTAATTAATAACAAAAGATCAGCACGAGAAAAAACTGGATGTAACTAGTTTGACCATTTCCCACCTTCCCCTTCTAGGTACTTCTAAGAAAGTGCTGATTTCTCAATAGTGGTAGCTTCTCATTTCCCCCTCTGACTGAGAAATGGACACTCCCTTCTCCTTATAGATTTCCTTATTTGGTGCTTGCTTTCCTCTTTCCGCGCAGATTGCATTTGCCACCTTGCAGGCGCTTCAGCTCCAAAGGGTTTCTTGCCCCTTGCATCCTGAAGACCTGCTCCTCCCTGGCTTCGAGGTCAGCCACCAAACAGCAGAGCCGGCCCTTCCTGAGTCTGGCAGCCCCCCTGCTTGGTGCCAAGCGGATGGAGTATGCAGAAGTCCGTCAGCTCCCGTGAGTATGCCAAAAGAATGAGAGAAACGCCCGCCTAGCTTAGTTCTTACTGAGAGTTGTAAAACTTTATCCAAGCTAAATTGCCAACATGGGTTTTCATGATGGAAGCGATCCTCCTTTTAAAAATAAATAAATTTAAATTTCAGGCTATAGAACAGGGATGTCTAACTTCCAAGAGACTGTGATCTACTCCCACTATAAAAAAAATGGAAGTGATCTACTCATTGGATTGACCAAAGTTGTTGAGCTTTTTGGGGGGGAGGATGACCCAAAGTTGTCAATCTTTTTTGGGGGGAAGGGGCTGTCGCTCAGGATCACGCGATCAATCAGGATCTACCAGTGGCACCTGTTGGAAGCCCTGCTATAGAAGCCAGAAAAAAACCACCAGTGATCTCTCCAATTATAAGAACAAACAGCTTGCATATAGACAACAGGCATGTTAGAGAACTCATCACCCTGGCATCATAAAATCATACAGAAAAGAACCTAAAGGACATCTAGTCTAACCCGCCCACTCACCCCCCCTCCAAGGGCAGGTTCTTCAGTGCTGGATGCTACTACAGTTCATTACCACAGCTCAGTAGGAGAACATCTGCTTTGCATGCAGAAGGTCCCGGGTTCAATCCCCAACATCTTTTGGTAGAGCTGGGAATGTGTCCTGCCTGAAATCTTGGACAGTCACTGTCAGTCAGTGTCTGCAATGCTGAGCTAGATGAGCAAATTGTCTGACTTGGCATAAGGTAGCTTCCCTGACAGATAACCATCCAGATTCTGCTTAAATATTTCCAGCAAAGGTGAGCCCAGCTTCTCCTGCAGCAGCTTGTTCCACTGTCGAACAGCTTTTACTGTTACAAAGTTTCGCCTAACATTTAGCTGAAATCTGCCTCCCTGTCATTTTCACCCATTGTTCCTAGCACTCTGCAGCAACACTTTTCAATTTGATGGGAGTTCTATTTGATGGGAGTGCATTTTGTTGTGTTTTTTACATGAGTGGGGCACTACAGTCGGACTTGTAGTTCAGCAGAGAGGATTGCATCCAATGTTACTCCTTTGCAGAGCAGGGCCCATTGAAATAGCTCTTCTCTGAGAACAACTTAGCTGACACTACTGCCTCAGGCCTCTGCTTGCTGCACTCTGCACATGACTCAGAAACACCCTCTTATTTTTTAGTTCACACATGCCAGAGATCAGAAACAGGCTCTGTGGTGATGCTTAGCTCAAGAAGAGCAGTTGGGTGGGTGTGTGGGTGTGTGTGTGTGAAAGAAAGAAAGAAAGAAAGAAAGAAAGAAAGAAAGAAAGAAAGAAAGAAAGAAAGAAAGAAATGTTCCTTATACAGCCTTTGTGCTTTGCCACTTCCCACCACTCCAGGCCGATCATTCTCACTCATTGCCTTTGCACCTCCTTCTCCTGCAGGTATTCCATTGAGCAGATCTACAATACGGTGGCAGATGTGGGCAGCTACAAGTTGTTTGTGCCCTGGTGCACTGGCTCCCGCATCATTTCCAATCGCAACGGGTTCCTGCAGGCTGAACTGGAAGTGGGATTCCCTCCTGTGGTAGAGCGCTACTCCTCCGACATATCCTTGGTGCCTCACCATCAGATCCGGGTAAGGAAGCATTGGAGGATGGGGCTTATGCTTCGGGCGTTCCCTTGGATGACCTTGCTGGCGAGGTTTTGTGTGCTCGTGTTTTGTCACTGGTCACTTTATAAACCAAGGGATTGAATTATATCCCCTTGCAGAAGCCACACTCACTCACCTGGAAGGTTTTATCCCAGGATCCCAGCCATTTGTGAGCTGGCAGTGCTAGCCAGGGATGGGGGGAGCCTTCAGCCATCCAGTTCCGCTGAACCACAACTACCATTCTCCCTGATCATTAGCAGAAATCTGAGAAATGCTTACAATCTTCATTTCTTTGGGCTAAAGGTTCATCTGTGTCAAGTGGGGTTGTTTTAGTTGTCAAGGCTAGGCTACCTGCACTGAACTCTGAAAACTGTTAATCCAAGCAAACACACTGAGTTATTCTTTCTTAGTAACTTGTGGTCCAGGATTATGATTTCCGGAATTTGCTGGGTGAAAGCTATTGCCATCAAACCAGTTTTAATCTGGTTTCAGTTTTATGATGTAGCAGCTCCTTGACTCACTTCCCCTCTCTGGCACATGCTTCCTTCACATTGCGATAAATAACACCCAGGGAGAAATGATGTCAGTGGACACTGGAAACTTCAAAAAGTTAATTCATCAGAGCAAAGAGTCCTGTTGCTCCCAACACAGGGCCTTTTGGAACTCGCTGGTGTGAGGGCCTGCAGTGTTGAAACTATAGATGTGGAGATTTCTGTTATCTCCACCTATGTGACCTGGGATTGCAAAAGAGTGTTTCAAGGAGAGGCAGACAGACCTAGCTGGGTTTGTGTTCTCATCAGAGGAGAGAGCCCTAGAGATGTATAGTGTTCTTGTAATTTTATTTGCAGATATATTGGTTGGTTATAAAGAAAGCAAGGAACATATGCACTCATAGAGAGCAGCAGATCCACTGTCCACATTTCCAGAAAGGGGGAGAGATGGGCACCCATTGTGCTGTGCTTTCATCTCACAAGACTGCTTTCTCAGCTTCTGACTCTGGCTATGTACACACCATACACTTAAAGCCCAAAGTGTGTGGCTTCCAGGAAAGAATCATGGCAACTGCAGTTTTGTTAAGGATGCTGGGAATGGTAGCACAGTATGCAAATTCCCAGGACTCATGTTGGTGCAGAATGTGATTTAATTGTATGGTGTATATGTGGCCAGAGGTTCATTACAAACTGCAACACTGTGTTGTTTTTAAAAATGTATACACACCCACCCACACTCCCACCAAGCATGGGCAGTGGCAGGGTGGGAAAATGTGCCCCTCCAGAGATAGATGGACTCCCAACTCCAATCAGCCATAGCCAGTATGTTCAGTGAATGGGGCTGATGGGAGTTGTGGTCCAACGGCATCAGGATGACTATAGTTTCCACATTTTTTATGTTAAGGTGAGAACTGAGGCTGCCCATGCTACCTCACTCCAGAATATAATTTATCTTTCTCTATCACTACCTGGAACAGTTCCATCTGCAGAAACACAGTTTCTCATTTGACCACATTCTTGTGCTACTGAATTCTGGACACAGTATAAAATTCTGTGCTCAGGTTGAATCGTAGTAAACTGCATATAACTCTGGTTGTTTGTTATAATATTTCAATTTGGTGTAATGACTGCATACTAAAGCCATGGATAAGGCTCATGCACTGCACTTCGGGTGTGCTGACCCCTGTGATTTCCCCAAATGCGCGAAACTCAGCCGCAGAGTTTGTCCCAATTCCTATCTGTCTAGGGTAAATGAAAACTTGCAACAGTGGGTTTGTTGAACTCACGGCAGTGCGTTTTGGGGTATCTGAACTGATTTCAAAACTGTGAGCACTAACCCTGTGCTGTTTTCTCTGCCCTTCAGGTTGTGAGTAATGACGGACGGTTGTTTCAGCATCTGGAAACACTGTGGCAGTTTGAACCAGGACGTCCAGGGCAGCAGGACAGCAGCTGCACGCTCAAGTTTTACGTAAGTGCCCTTTGTATGCCAGCTCCTGGCGAGGGTGTGACTTGCAAGGCCAATAGGATGTGTGCTAAGAGTTGGCAAAGTCCCGTTTCATCATAGGTTCAAAGATTACGCTGGAGGATTTATTGCAGCTTTGTCAATATGGGTCATTAATTGATTAGGTACTTCCACAGTTGCCTTTTTTTAAAAAAGTATTGATTGCCTTTCATAAGCAGAGATGTGTCAGCTAGGAGTCTTATTCAGCTACTTGTGCAATTTTCAGTATTTGGGCCTACACATTCACCCACATATCTTCACAGCCACAAGAAGTAGAAACCTGCTTAAAAACAACAACTCCTCCTCTTGATGTTCTCGCTAATTTAAATTCTGCATGCAGAAATGCAAAATACAGCCCTAAATTTGAAGAATCAAATTTTACTCATTTGCCACATAAATTGTCTCCAATGTCCAAGAGTGATGCTGCATTGAGGAAAATTAAAATAGACCTAGCTGCCTGTTGGAGCACTAGGCCAATTTCCCTCCTCCCAAGTAGACCCCAAGGCAGGTATTGGGCCCTGACAGCTGCCCAAGGTTGCCAGATGTGGCTGCTCACCTTGGCATAGTAATACCGTCATACACTGCAAGTGTCCCAGAAAAAACGGGGCACCCCATTGTTTCTTGCAAGAGAACGGCAGCCATTTTGGATGCCACAATCTTGCACGATTTCACTCCACAATTCCACCCTCAAGCGCTTTTTGTGGGGGGTATGTTTTTGGGCACTGTCCCCCCAAAAGCACTTTTTTTCAGGGGAAAATAATGGCGTGGAATTGTGCGAGATCATGGCATCCAAAATGGCCACCATTCTCTCACAGGAAAAAATGGGAGCATGGCATCCCTAAAGATTGTGTGCCGGATTTTGCTATCAAGGTGTTGGAGGGTATGTAATACTCCTCTTCTCCCCTCTCTTCTCCCAATGTATCAGTGTATTAATTGTTTTTATCTCCCTCCCAGGTCTCCTTTGAATTCAAGTCAGTTCTGCATTCCCAACTGGCTAACCTCTTCTTTGACGAGGTAGCCAAGAGGATGGTGTCAGCCTTTGAGCAACGGTTGAAGAAACTGTACAGTCCACAGGCTGCAGTCCAACCACACAAGGCAGTTTGCTGCACGTGATGAATAGCCTCATATGTACTGAAGTATGGGGCATCTTTCCTGGTCTACAGAAGAACATTCCTCTTTACCATCATGCCTGGATATCTCTTACTTTTTAAGGACGTTGCTTTGTGTTTTTAATTATATATATATATATATATATATATATATATATATATATATATATATGTATAATAACACTATACCAAGATTCTCATATCTCATAGCAGTTGTATACAACAAAGCTGCCAACATAAATATATATAGTTTAGCAATGCATATTCAGTGACAAGATAATATGGAAGGACATTGCTTTATTTATGCCTATTTAACTCGCAAAACCCTTGGAATACATTATTTCATTAATTATATTATTTTATTGAGAGTTTTATCCTAATTTATTTTATATTTAATTCTGGTGGTCTTCAGTCCTTACCTCAAAGGACACTTCTGTCAATGATTGACAAATGCAAATGTACGGAATTTTGTTAAGAGATATATATATATATTTATTTAATGGCAATTCTATAAAAAAAATCCCACTGGGGTTTTTTTTTAAAACCGTGGTGCTTTATTTATTTTAAATGCCAATAAAACTTGAATACTTACAACACTTCCCAAGCCCCAATTCTTCTTTTACTTTCTGAAAACCTTTTAGCACAAACCACTGGAACGTTTTTTCATCCCAAGCCTTCCTGCTACAACACAGGTTCTCCAGGGTTCTGTGAGGAACAGTTCTAGGATAGGTCAAAAGCTCCTGGGAAAAGCGAGCTTCTAGGAAGTGGGTCAAGGAGCAGCAGGGACGTGCGTTTTGCTTCCTGCATTAGCACACAGTGGGAACAGGCTGGAATGTGTGAGCTGACCAGGAAGCTGAGTAACCGTACAAAAATCTCGATGACAGAAGAGCTCTTGCACTTTTCCTGTTTTCTTCCTCAGCCTTGATGCCCTTTGACTATCCTGTAAACACATGCAAGTTTGTTACTGCATTAAGAACTGGAAAAGAATACTGAGAATAAGAGAAGCACTTATAATTTCTAATAAGTTGAAGAAACTCAACTTCCATTGGAATCCCTTGCTCCAGGGGTGGGGAACCTTTGTCCCTAGATGTTGCTGAACAAATTTAATAAGCAATAATAAGACCTATAACTCCCATCAGGCCCAGTCAAGGGTGGCAATGGCCAGGGAGGATGGGAGTTATAGTTCAGCAACAGCTGGAGGGGTGAAGGTTCCCTACATCTGCCTTACTCCTAGGACTGTGAGAATATAGAGATGTCTGCAAACAAGACTTGACAGCTGGCAACATTAACCTTCCTGTGGGAATCCCTTGCAGACAACCACAGTGGCTGCAGAGAGGCGGTCAGGTCATGCATCCATAGCAGTGAGCATAGAGTTACAGATAGGTAGCCGTGTTGGTCTGCCATAGTCAAAATAAAAAAATTCCTTCCAGTAGCACCTTAAAGACCAACTAAGACCAACTGAAGTGTATCTGAAGAAGTGTGCATGCACACGAAAGCTCATACCAAGAACTAACCCAGTGAGCGTAGAGGAATGACCGCTGGTAGGAACACAGACGAAACGTCATGGTGCATTTGCAGCAGCACAAGTGGACGCCTTCATCTGTCCCAGCTGCAACAAAACAAGTCTCTCCCATATCAGTCTCTACAGCTATAGCAGGCACTGTAACCTTCCAACAGTTTGACTTCACCCCTAAAGGCGCACTCATTCTCCTGAGACAGGCAGGTGCCAACGAGATGTCACTAAGCAGTTAAAACAAGGAGCTAGGATTGACTGCCAGAAAGCAGCCTGGCATGATGAAATCTGACTTTCCTCTTCTGCACTCTGCCCTGTCACAGGTCTTTGTACCTGATGTGGCTGGAACACTGAATTGCTGACAGGGTTGGCTTCTTAATCAACAGAGATGACGCCCAAGAAGTTGGCATTCCACCGAGTGGCAGAACTGTTCTAAGGACATCGAAGGCTGTGCCTTTGGACAGCAAGGCCTGTGGACTTTGATGCCCACAAACCTCATTATGCTCACACAAGCAAATTTAGCTATGAAACAAACCTAGCTATTCCCTCTATTTCTCAAATCCAGTGGTGAGTGCCAAGCATGATATAACTAAAATGCCACCACCCAAGAAGAGGGAGGTCACTGCATTCTTGGGTGGGGGTGGAATCTCAAAGGTATTCAGAATTACAAAAAAAATATTAATTTCTATTTTCAAAAAAGTTTAATTAAGGATAAAGAAATGGGGGTGGAGGGACAGACAGTGGCAAATTCCCAGCCATTGAAACATACCTGCACATACATGTACCGTATGCTTGATTCGTTCAGTCGGTTTCTGAATATGAAACCCTGTATATGAAGATCTCTCCTTCCTTCAGCACAACTGTGGGTGGGAATGGAGATCAGCTTTCTGCACAAAATCTTCTTTGTGGGTGCCATCACAGTATGGAGGGTTCTTGGTGTATTTGCAGCCACAAAGCCAGGCCTCTTTTGCCTCCTCCAGTTTGAATCTCAGGGGAGAGATTTCCGGGGCACATCTATTATGGGACCCGTCACAGAATGGCTGCCGTAGCAAAACAAAAGTAAGAGTTTTTAAAAAACACAAAACAACCCCCTCGCTCACACCCATCACACTGCCAATGGAGTTTCCATTACAGTTTTGGTGTTGATCCATCAGAGTCCTAGCAGATCAGTTGGGACTGTGTAAATAAAACCAGCACCACTTTTTGAGTGGTACTTTGGTTGGGCTGAGGCAATGATTTCTGAAACCTTTCTGTTCTTGGAAACCATGTTCCCATAGATACAAGAACTGCATCATTTTATTTATTTCACAAGATTTTTATACAGAAGGAAATCTGGAAGGACTACAGGTGGTTTACCTGCTTTTGGCTGTGACCGCAGGCACACCATGCATAACGCTTCCCTGCTGCTAGGTCCACCGGAAAGGGTTGTTTGGCTGCGATCACTGGCCGGACTGAAGATGCTGAAGCAGTTGAACAGATCCTTATCTGCAATGTGATCAGGGTGGGGTGGGAGTGGTGGAAAGAATGAAGATTATTAAAGGGAAAGGGCAGCAGGCTTAGTGAACAGGCTTACTGCAGTCAGCAGCTGGCCACCAGCAAACATCCCTGCAGCCTCATTTCCCAGGGCACAGGTGGAATTAAAGGCATTGTGGGGAGCTTCCTGGTTGCAGCCCAAGAACCCTATCTTGGCATGCAGAAGATGACAGAAGCAGGAAGAAGCTCAAGCTCATCCTGTATCTGGACCCAAATCAACTCCATGAGGTGGAGATGCACAAGTTTCATTTCTGCGCACAACATGCTGCAGAAAGCAGGACACACACTTGTCTCATTTTGCTACAGCTCTTATAACGATCAGCTAGGAAGGTAATGGTTCAGTAAGCCTAATGGAAGAGTCGCCACCAGGTGGCAGTTCAGAGAAGGCCAAAGGCTACTGGTCATTTAGCAGAACAGATGGGTTAATCCCAAGTGCATTTCGGTCATCTTGTTTTTGCTATATACAAGTCCACCTTCTGGCACACACAGGTTTCGACTGACCAATGTATTTGAGTTTCCCAGGTCAAACCAACTAATGGAAATGTGATCAGGGTGGAGTGGTGATGAGTTTTGGCTTGTCCTATGGCTCACTTCCTTGAGTCGTAAGAATTATTTGATCAGCAGTTTGGCCTCTCTGCTCTTGATGTGCCATTGTGGGCACTTCTGTGGTTCATGGCTGAACATGAGGAGAGCCCTGCTGGAACAAGTTAAAGGCCCCTCTAGTCCAGGATTCTGCTCTCACAGGGGCCAACCAGATGACGATAGGAAGCCCAGAAGCAGCACAATAGTACAACATGTATTCACAGGCATGTTGCCTTTGCCACTGGAGGTAGAAGATACCCATCATGGTTAGTAGCCGCTGGCCTGGCTTGTAGCAAGAAGACAGAACTCATCGGTTTGCGGGTTTCCGCTGCCCCCAACTCTATTATACAAATAATGTTATCTATACTCATGCAAGTAGTTTAATATTAGTCATGGCTTTTGTTTTATTTCATAAAATGTATACACCGCTTGATTGTAGAAAAAATAAAACCCTCAAGGCCGATGATAAAAACAGCATTTTTAAAAAAATTACAACTCTAATTCAAAACATACAAAAGTTAAAATACTAAAATAGGTTAGAAATAGTTCAACTTTCTAAGCAAAGAATACAGTGAAAGCGCCTGCTTGATCTCAACAGGAGGCACGGAGCTCCAAAGTGCAGGTGCCGCCACAGTAAATGACCTTATTCTTACAAATGCGGAATGGGTCGAGCCAGCACATGTGGGGTAAGGTTTTTGCTCAAAGAATAATAGAAACTGTAGACTGATAAGGGACAGGCAAGTCCCAGGATTCCCTGGTGAGGGGTATGAAAACCTGCTCAAAATCTCTGCCGCAAACACGCACATAAGCGTGATTCGTCCCGTCCCTCCACCTGTAAACTCAGTTGCGTCCATAATCAGGAGTACTAAAGTACTGCAGCGTGCTCTGCTTTCCCAATGCGAGCAGAGAGACTCAACACGTGTCTCAACTGATGCACGTGAGAATTCGGGAGCAGAAGTCGCTCGGGCTACGGGCTCAATTGACCCCACGCCCAGAGGTGAAGGTGCCGCTGGCTTCTGCGGGGCTTTGACCCCGAGCAAGTATGACTCGGGCTGCAACCTCCACGGAATCGCCCTTGGGTGCAAAAGCAACGCGCGTGCAAACGACGCCCCGACTCGGCGCGCTTGTGAAGCCGCCTGCCGACTTCCGAGGCTCCCGCGGCGGCGGCGCTCACCTGGGGGGAGGCGAGCCGGCGGAAGAAGGAGCCAGCCGCGCTCGAGAGGGCAGCGCCGGCTCCGCGCAGCGCAGGCATCGCTCGCAGCTGAGAGACGCCAGCGGAACTCCGCCCCCGTGGAAGGGGTCACCTTCTCTCGCGGTCCCCCTCACCGAGGCACCAGCCCCACCGGAAGCCGCAGGTGTTTCTGTTTCCGCCCCGCCGGCAGCCCCTGAACCGGCGGCGAAAGGTTCCTAGCTGGCTCTTGCGGGAGCTCGAAGGCCGGGGAGGGAGGGGAGAGGCGGGTGACCTTTTGCCCTGGGGCTGCGCTTTGGAGAGAGAGAGAGACAGACAGAAAGACCCAAACCGCTGCCGAGCTCGTCGACCATTGTATTTGCTCAATCTCCTTCCTTGCAGGGCGGAGCGTCGATTACTAAAAAATAAAAACAAGAAGCAACGGATGGCCATATTTCGTGGGATGTTAGCATCCAAATGCATACGGAAAAGGGTGAATGGCAAGAGCTGTGGAACTCTATGACGTCATACGCGCTGTGGCAGTTATGGCAGTTGGTTCAGTTATGGCAGTTAGCAGTTACGTTGTTTTGTGCAGGCACGGTCGCCAAGAATGGGGGCGGGAGATGCCAAGCACCCCTCCCCAATTCCAAATGAGAGGGCTGCCCCCCAAATTTCCGCACCCACAGGGTGTCCACACACACGTCAGCATGCTCTGCGGTGTGCACCTGATGCCAGCACACTAACATCATGCAGCCCTGAGCCTCCTGTATCACGGAGGCAAGGGCGTCTGTGTGTGTTGCCATGTGTGTGTGTCTGCCTCAGTTTGGAGTCCTATTGTAGCCTTATGAGGCTTTGCCCTCGGGTGCGCCTGGGAAAGGGAAGTGGGAGTCAACAGACACTCAAGGAATAGTTTCGGAGAAAAGGCTTTTATTTCTACCATCCATGAACTGGTAGAAGGAGCAAGTGTGATAAGTCACAAAAAGCATGCACGAGTTCACAATCATGTGCACAAACATATATACCCCTTTCCAGTTCCCTCAGGAGTCCTGCCCCATGTTGAGGTTCCTGAGCATGTACAGAAAGCTGTCTTGGGACTATTGGACTCTTCCCAGGAAAGGGGGAATGAGAATCTCTTGTTCTGGCATGGTTCCCGGACAGAAAGCAAGTTGCAATGTGGTTCTTTAGCAAGGCTAGAAGGCATGAGGAAGGCCTGAGAAACAATGGACTGTTCTCTACCTTTGTTACAGCTCACCTGTTTCTGATGCTTAGCTGCTGAGAAAATGATTTTGAGAAGCTTTGAGCCTGCTTTGGTGGGGGGTGACTTCCGGCCTAGGTGAGGTCACCTATCCTCACCTTCCTTCACTATTAACAACTTAAGTCCTGCCCACCTGCATTTTATATTTTATAATTGTATATTGTATAATCTGCAAGTGCAAGCACACAAAGTAAATGTTATATGTCATTTAAACTTTAAAAAAGAATTGTCTTGCATATTTTTTGTTATGTACTGAAGTTCTCACCCTGGGCCAGCAGGGGGATACTGTAGATAGTTTTCACTCGGGTCCACATATGCAAATAAGTGATTGAAAGTGACATTCAGTGATTGGATAGTTACAGAAAGTGATTACTGTTGCATTGTAGTGGAGCTCTATATAAGCAGGCTGGCTGAACCCTTCAGTTCAGTTCTGTTCTGGCCTGTGAATAAACAAGAGCTGTTTGAAGAATCGCTGTGTCGTCTGTTATGTTCACCCACAACTTAACAGTTTTTAAAGGACGGGTAAGAGAACTAATTAAAGGGTCAAACGACCCAGGGCTGTCTTCCGCAAATGGGAACTAGAGTTTAATTTCCACATATTTAGCATCTGTGGGCGGCAAAGCCCTTCGCAGAACAAATGGAGCTGCTGGCTTGACGCAGGGCCTCATGGTTTAAAAACGGGCAGGGAACACTTCTCTGCCTTGTGGGGCCGCATGCTGTTTAGTGGGTGGAAGCAGGAGCAAAACTGAGGAGCCTCGAGGGAGAAGGTTCAGGTTTACCAGAAGCAAGTTTCTTAGGACTTGCTGGATTTTGCAAGAATTGGGTACCAGAAATTAGGGGGGAAGCAAAACCCCTTTGCAACACAAAAGCCCTAGCTACGCCACTGTGCCATAGGCAGCAGAATCCAAGGAATGCCTCCATGGGTGCCTCTATCCCAGTGAGAATAAGAAGAAGCTGCAGTGGCTTCCAACGAGACCTTGTGAGAACCTCACAAGATCTCATGGAGGCCTCCAGGGGCCTCTGCATGATTTTGAGGGGCTTTTGTGAGATCTCACCAGAAGCCGCAGTCACATGACCCTGATAAGCAGGGCTTTGGCGGGAGCAACAAGGGGGGGAGCAAAAGGCACACCGGATGGCACCTTCCCATTTTGCCTCAGGTGGCAAAAAGGGTTGGGCCGTCCCTGCCAAACAAGAGGCATTGTCACAGTTTGAGAGTACATCCCAGCCAGACAAAAGCACTCCAGAGAGGTTTGGGACAAGGCTAGTGGGGAGAGAGAGCTGAGGGCCACAAAGAGACACCTGGAGGTCCGCATTTGTTCTCTGGGCCTGAAGTTCCTCAACCCAGCTGAAAAAGGCTTCTGGATGGTTTTACTTTTTTTACAAAATGTAAGGGCCCTTCTTCAGGATAAATACAAGTTTATCAAAATGAGAATGGGGTGGGGAGGCAGTGTTGGTAATCAGTCTTCCTTCAGAGCTCCTTGATGCAGTTTCCACACTTTGCAGTGCATTTTCCCCATCTTATTTGCAAAAAAGTCTGGTTTTTGACAATAGCACGTTTGTTGTGTGGAGCTCCAATAATTTAATTGTGTGACCTGGATTTGCTCAAATACAGTTGTGATACAAAGATATTTTATTCTGCCTTTTACAGGACAGGAATGAAAGGAGGGGAGTTAGCAAAAGCATAAGCAAAGGGTAAGTAAGCAGCACTTGGGCATTTGAGATTTCCCTGTTGCTGTTAATCCCATTCCAACCACTGTGAATTTTCTCTTGGGAAAAGTAAACTGTCAGAGCTGCTTCCAGATCCTAGCTCACAGAGGATCACGCTAGCCAGCGATCATTAAGTAAAAGTCTTTATTGAGTTACAGTTTCCATTCTCAAGCTGCTGCGTGCAACTCTACGTCTAATGGCTAGATCGGCGAAGTCCCGTCTGAGTCTCCGCCCCTTGCGCACCAACTTAATATCCTAGCCCTGCTCCACCTTTTCCGCCTGACTGTTCTCCTCTGGGTCCCTCTGCCCCCCGGGGTCTCTTCCTTCCTGGATTCTTCTGACGCCGACCCCCCGGACTCTCCTGTCTCCTTGCGCCGGGCTTTAGGACCTGGCTCTCTTTCAGGGCTGCCTACTGCGTCACTTCCCTGTGCATTTGAACTTGGCGCGCGCGCCCAACCTTCCACTTTCCGTCTGACCGTTCCTTCGCTCCCCGATGGAGGTGTGGCCACTCCTGACTCATGCCCTCCCCCCTGTTGTGAGCTGCCAGCGCTTGATCCCTGGCTCTCTTCCTCTTCCCTGCTCTCTGGCGGTGACGCTGGTCCCGATTTCCAACTGCTCTCCTCTGAGTCCCCTCTGGCTCTATCTCCCTGGGGTGTCCCCCTAGGCTCCCCCCTTGCCCTGGCCACTGGTGCTCCTTTCTGTGAATCTTCTGATTCACTGGAAAGACTCGGAGATCTCGGGTCGTCGTCATCACTCATCTTTTCCTCTGCCTCCTCCCCCTCGCTCTCTGTTTCCTCCCTTGCCCTTGCCTCTGCTCCTGAACCCCTGACATAAACGTTTTACATTTTAACTCATGCTTTCCCCGTGAGAAGTGTCTCTTTGTTAAAACGCCATAAAAGAAACCTAGCGTATCTGGCCTGCCCCCCTCACTCAGTACAGATTTCTTTTATATATACTGTAATAGAAAAAGTACACACACCTGCTTCTTTTACTATGCTGCTTTCCCCCACAGCTAAATATTAATAGGAATGTTCCAAATTCAAATGTTGGCCAACATTTCAAATTCAGTTTAACATCCATCCCTGATGTTTTGCAGAGAGGGGATTTGCCCTCAACTAATTTGCAAATCTGCCACCTGTTATTTGTGCCTCTTTGGCATTTGCATATTCATGATTTTGTAACTTCTGTAACTGCATCAGACACACTGCAATCTCAGCTGCAGTAAAGCATATTTTTGAAGTGTGGCTGTCAACATCAGTTCTGGCGTAGTCTGACGTTACCAAAACCCAAAGGCAGAAATAAAAAAATTATGGGAAAATGTGCTAATTAAAAAATTTTTTTAAGCTCGTAGTTGTTTACAATTTAGAAATCTCTCCTTTGTCATCATATCCAGCCAAACCATGCCTAGAACATGCATGTGTTCTGATTTAGATTGGCTTATTCAAACCCCATTGCCTTGGAATACCATTGTACCTGTTTAGGTAAACCAGCTCAGATCCTGTGCAGACACATCAAACATTATTCCCAGGGAAAGGCACTTCTGGGATTTTTTGCTGCAGGTACCCAAATAACTTGACCAGTCTTGACTTGCAGAGGATTTGCTGTTCCGCCTCAGACAGCAAAATCTCTAGCTGTCGGCCCAACAAACAGCTTGGTCATGTACTGCTTTTGTGATATTTCCAGCAAAATCCTATGTCTCCATAGCATTCCACATTGAATAGTTACGTTCTTTCACTAACAACTTCTAATGGAGATTAGGGCTGTATACACATTATTGGCTTGAAACACAGCTAGGTTGTTGTTTTTTTACTTTAATTCAGATTGAAGCTGGTTTCACAAGAAAAGACAGGATACAGATATGGATTGTGGTGAACGTGGTATGTATATATACTGCTTCCCAAACTTACAGTGGGAGCGCATTGGATGCAGAGTAAACGGGTGAGTGTACACAGCCTAGAAATATCTGATCTCACACTCTTCAGAGCTGAGCAACAGAACCCAAGCAAGGGAACTGAGATGGAGCCAGCATGAGGAGGAAAAGCCACACAACCCCACAGAAAGTGGATGTTCAGACAGGAGGCCCGTGTCGTCTTGTGTTCTCTTCTTACTGGGCTGTTATATGATGTCATATTGCGTATGTCATTTACCTTTATTTTACCTACCGTATTTTTCGCTCCATAAGACGCACCTGACCATAAGACACACCTAGTTTTTAGAGGAGGAAAACAAGAAAAAAAATATTCTGAATGAAACAGTGGATGTATGATTTTTATGGTTCATGCTGTGGCCACAGACATGTGATTTGACGGTGGGTTTGGGATGATCCAATGCAAAAATCCTGAGGATCCATAGGCTTTTACCTCCCCCCTCCCAGGCAGCCTCCTTTATCGCTAGCGTCCCTTATCTCCCTCCTGATCACTTGCCGATCAGCTGCTTCCTTTCAACACTCCCTTCCCTCTTTTTTGCCTTAGTGTCTTTTCCTTAGCTGGAGCAGTTTTTTGCTCCTCCTTTTCTTCTAATTTCTCTCCTTATTGCTTTAGTCTTCCTGTTTTTCCCCCTTTGCAAGTTCGCTCTTTACCTCCCCCCTCCCAGGCAGCCTCCTTTATCTCTAGCATCCCTTATCTCCTTCCCAATCGTTTGCTGATCAGCAGCTTTGTTTCAACACTCACTTCCCTCTCCCCCCCCCCAAAAAAAAGCACGATCTGCTTTTTGCCCCTGGGTAATTCGGCTCCAGGGACCACACATTCGCTCCATAAGACGCACAGACATTTCCCCTTACTTTTTAGGAAGAAAAAAGTGTGTCTTATGGAGTGAAAAATACGGTATATTACGTAAGATTTCTGCTGCCCTTTTGGACGCTACGTTTAGCCTGGGTTCAAGGTCCAAAGACATTACTGCTGCTTGAATGAGATGAAGCAGTGCTCTCAGCCTCCCTTACAAACCCGGAGGGTGTGTTTTCTCTTACATTTTATTTGGCTGACTGAGGGTAAGCAGGGAAGGAAATTGACAGAAAAAGGAGCCATCTGCACTCTTACTTTCCACACAATCTTCATATGTGTAGCAAATTTCTCCCAATCGCCATCTGATTCAAATCATGCTCCTCTGAGGGACCCTGGTGCTACATGGAAGCCCCTTGGAGCATTTTTACATGTTTGTGCAGTGTATAAATATGACAACAATGTACGTGATGAAGCATGAGCAAAATTACAGGGAAGAGGCTATATCATATGACAGGATGTGTGTGTGTGTTAAGAAGCAGGGGCAGGTTTTTAGTTGTTTTCTCACATCCTAATTAGATTTTCTGGAGGGAATGCTCAAATTGTTACAGGAGTGGGATCTCCCGATTCCCCCACTCTGGAGTCTCTGTTGCAAACGCAACGATGCATGGAAGATGCCTGTCTGAAGAAATGCAGTAAGCACATCTGGGGAGACTGGGCAACCTGCTGCAATTCCAGTGTGCATGGAATTCCCCATTTCATCAGACAGGCATCTTCCATGCATTTTTGTATGTTGCTTCTGTGTTACATGCCAGTAATCACCTTCACCATAGTGTGTGGGGGGCAGCCTCTCCTGAAGAGAACCACCACATGCCAGGGCATTGGGTGCATAATCTGCGGGCTGTGTGCTGTTGGTGGGTGGGGTTGAAGTCAGCAGTGGGCAAGGCAGAGCCTTTCCATCTCCCTCCCTGCCCAGAGACTGCCAGAGGGTGGACAGACCAGTCTTAGAATCATAGACTTGTACAGTTGGAAGGGACCATGAGGGCCATCTAGTCCAACCCCCTGCCTTCATCTGCCCAAGCTGCAACAAAAATTGTCTCTGCTGCAGTGGTCTCTACAGTCACAGCAGGTGCCACAACCTCACCCACAAACTCCTCCATTGTCTCCCAAGACAGATGGATGACAACAATCTTTCTTTCTTTCTTTCTTTCTTTCTTTCTTTCTTTCTTTCTTTCTTTCTTTCTTTCTTTCTTTCTCTCTCTCTCTCTCTCTCTCTCTCTCTTTCTGCAGCAAGCAAACACCTATATATTGTATTTTACCAGACCACAGAAGGCAGAAGGGACAACCCTTAAAGGTGTATTGAAAAAGAATCTTTTATTTTAAAAAGTGATCCAAAAGTCATCTACCATTTCCAGTTGGCAAGGCTGGAAATTATTTATTTGTAGAAGAATTTATATCCTGCCCTCCCAGAAGACCTCCTCCACCTCCTTCTATCAGGGCAGTGTGACACCACATAAATACAACAGAATACAATCAATAAAAGTACAGCACCATCGGAATGAATAAACAGACAACAGCGTTATAGAAGCAGCATAGAAGCAATTTAAATAGGAACTCCCAATTGTTAAAAGGGTTTTGCCTGGCCCTGAAAGATAACTTAGTAGAAAGCTCAGAAGAACCTCCTGCTTCGGGTAACATCTTGCCTGATGAAGTATTCTGGAGAACGGGTTACTATTTTGTGACATTTTACTATGGGCCTTATAAAAGCATTTACCAACTGCGGATTTTGGCAGTTTATGGACCAACAACACAGCTATTTTTGCTTCCTATGTCTCCTGGGAGAGTATTCCAAAGCTGGGGAGAAAAGGCGGTCTCCTGGAAGTGGACTCAATGTCTACATAGCAAGAAGCACATCACAACTATACAGAATAGAAACAAGGATGACCGATACCCCAAAACTATAACATCTCTTTATTTCTTAATGATTTTTTTCCTTCCTTCTTTGGTTAGCAATGGGCACAGCCTTTAATTTTAAACTTCACAGAGGTGTACATAGTTTTAAAGTTGTAAATGCGCCTTTCCACCTGGAAGATTGTATCTGCTTGCAGACAAGAAATACAAGTGGGTTATTTAAAAAAGGACTGCTTATATGGTGGACCTTTTAAAAAATAAAAACTAAATTTATAGTTCCTTTGTGAAAAGCCTTGCCAGCTCAAAATGCACTGGAATAACTTTTGGTCATTATTTATTTATTTATTTATTTATTTAGAAACATCACTTCTGCTTTCCACGGCTCAACGCAAGAAAGGGCAACCTGTGGCTCCCCAGATGTTGCCAAGCTCCGAGAGCCCCAGTCGCAACACCTGGAGGCCCACAGATATCCCACTCCTGCTTTAGCACACTGCCCTCTACTGAGGGACTCCGGAAATGCTCGTTCCCATTACAGTATTCCCTTTCTTCTCTAAGCGCACATTCTGCTGACATTTTCTCACACGGGCCATTCTGGCCTAGCTGGCGAAACCCAACGCCTTGATCAGTGCTTGCATTAAAATGGGGGGTGGTGGCTGCCCTGTGTCCCCTCCATATGTTGTTTGTCTCCAACTCCCATCTTCCCCAGCAACGTGGCCAACAGTCAGGAAATGATGGGAGTTGTGTTCCAAGAACATCTGAAGGACACCCAGTGTGGGGAGAGGGGAAGGAGAAAATTTCCCACCCATGATATCACTCTATGCTTAGTTAAATTTGAAGAGGGACAGCCCCAATTGTTTTAGTTTCTTAAAGTCTTTGATATTAATTATTATTATTTATTATAATAAAGAACAGTGAAGCAGCATAGAAAAAATATATCTTAGCTACATTACCTTAATTGCCAAAATATATATATACATCTTTTCCTCTTTAATTAAAAATAACAACTACCAAGGAGGGGAGGGGTGTTAGGCACAGGCAAGGTACTAAAACGAGACATTAGCATCAAAAGATGGGTATAAAGAAATATACCCCAGTGCAACCAAATGTGGAGATTACTCCTTTTCCTCCTCCAATTTTTATTTTTGTTCTCTTCCTGCCAAGGAAGAGACTCCAGTGCTCTTGCCCCGGTGCTTTTTCAAAGCACCACAACTAGTCTGCCTTACGTACAGATTTTTTGCGCTGACCTTAATGCCTGTCTTAGAATCATGGAGTCGCGGAATTGTAGAGTTGGAAGGGACCCTGAGGGTCATCTAGTCCAACTCCTTGCAAAGCAGGAATTTCAATTGAATCATACATGACAGATAGCCACCCAGCCTCTGCTTTAAAAACCCCAATAGTTAGAATTTCAAGTCAGTTTCATTCCTGGGCCACTGTTCCTGAACTCCCAAGTTTGTTGGACAGGTGCTTTGGCTGGAAAAGGTGCAGTAAGGACAACCCAAATGACTGATCGGCTGCAGGAGCACCTTCCCTATGAGGAAAGGCTGAAGCATTTTTGAATCTTTAAAAAATGGATGAATTTCACAGCCAAACGTAACAAACTGCCAAACTACATGAAATGCTGGAGATCTGTGATGAGATGGACTGAGAGCCATCAACTTGGATGACTTTAAAGGAGGACTAGGGAAACTTAGGGAAGATGAGGCTATCAATGACTACCACGATGGCTGTGTTCTCCAACCACTGTCAGAATGCCCTAATAAGTCTTGATAGAGAAAACATTGTGGCTGAAACAGACAGGATGGAGGTGATAGCTGCCATTTTTAAGAGAGAGCAGGTGCATTTGGATGATTCCAGAAATAAGTGCTTCCTCCCATACCCCACAAGGCTCTTGCACCTACACATTCTCTCTCTACTGGCTGTCTAAATTTTAGCTTGAGATCTATTCCGATCCAAACGTTTGGTGAAGCCCGTAAGCTTTTTCTCAGTCAGATTTCCAGGTCTAACCACACTTCCAAGATGGGTGATTTCCCTAGATAAAAAGAGTCTGGCCAGCATGATCCTGCAACTTCAATAGGTTATGCAAGATGAGAAAACTGGAAAGTATTTTTTCACAACCAGGGCTGAGAGCAGATGGACTTTAAAATGAGGAGTCAACATGGTGTTTCCCCCCACAAAGTGGGCTGCCCAACTCCTCCACATCCCTGTTCTAATTCTTTTGGCAGACCCATTGAACAACAAATTAAACTCTGATTGAATAACTCACCTTGCGTTTCCCTCTATGTTTCAGGTGAGCTCTCTGCCTCTCCTCTATATTTAAGTTCATCTGATCTACCATCTGCTTAGTGACTTAAAGAAAAATGCCCTAATTTTTTAAAGACTGCCACAACTATTTGTCAGATCATAGATGTGTGGAATATACACCCTAAGTACACCCTTCACCATCTTTTAGGTTGGGTATATGCTCCTATGAGCTCATAGGAGCATCCTATGACAAGTAGCACCAGTAAGCAAGCTGCTACATTTGCACAGGGTTGTGTGCATCATTCAGGCATTGCCGTTTGACCTGAACATGCTATTGCCAGTTCTTTTCTTTGGGACTCGGGAGGGAGGCTGCATGATTTGTGGTGGCCTAATGGACAGAACTGGCATACTTGAGTGCATGTCCTCCTTCCCCACAAAATTTCCTGCACTGACACCTCTTTAGATAAATCTTTTGCCCGCCTGGACAAGCTCACTACTATTTGAACCGCAGCATCCCAAACTGAATGCCAGCTGCCCAAACCATCTTTCCACTCACTAGTTCCTTTCAGATGTAATCCAGAGCATAGATTAATGTTTTTTTAGGGCATTATTCCAGATGACCAAATGAATGGCAGCCCACCTAAGACTTGATAAAATCCCCCCTTCCAGGTGAGTCCTTGAAGCCACAAAGCATGCCTGGTGGGTTGGACTGGGCACATAGCATTCCTTAAGTCAAAGAGACCAGACAGGGCTGGGACTGGATTTTGAGGACAAATATATCCCCACAAAACCACTAGGGGGCAGCAAGGAGATAGTGGGGGGTGAGATTTCAGAACGCAACCCCTGAAAGTGTAATGGGGTGAATGTGGGATTCTCATGCTTGTGATGATGTGTGAACCCCAAATCTACCTACCCATGAAATGGGTCAGTCTCCAGCCAGTCTGCTGGCATGCATTTTCCAAGCATGTGCCTGCCAGTTAACACAAATGCAGGGGTAGGTGGGGGAGGCATATTCAGGGTAGGGTGGACAAGCAGGAGAGGGCTGCTTAAGCCTTCTCATGCCTGCCATCATCCATTCATATGTTATGCTACACACCCACACCCCACCAATTTTCTCTGCAGTCGGGCTTCTTCTGGCTTCAGAGCCCAACCGGGAGAAAAGCACTAAAAAGAAAGAGAAAAAAGCTCATGTTTCTGCTTGGTTGTTTTTGCATATGCCCCCTCACTCAGTGTTAGGAGTAGAACCAGGGGTTGAGAACCATGTTTTTTTCTTGTACTGTTGTGTATTTGTGCCATCACTAGAGAGGTACAGGTCTCTCTGTCCCAATCGTTATGCACGAAGCCTTGTGCTGCCTTCCTGCCCAGCCAATGCCCTGGCCCTTCCCTCCTCTGCTTACAGAGTCCCCTTTCTTCTCCAAACCATTCCCAATTGTGAACTTGCCCCTTCACATCGGCCTATTTTCACCTGTGTGCTTCTTCAACTTGCCTTCTTTTAGGGGAAGTTCCACGTGCCCACTTCAGGAACCCACCTCAGGGTACTTCCCTCCTGTCTCCCCCCTGCTTATCGAATCAAATTTAGTTGGGAGTCCATGGGTATGTGAGTAACAATTGTGCAAATCCAGCATTTATTGGCAGGAAACCTTAAAAAGTCAAACCTGCAATTCCAGGGAGAGGAAAGTTAGTATGGCTGGGAAGAATATACCACCGCAAACCAGTGAGAAGGGCAAAAGTCCACTGGCGTGGCTGGATGAGGAACTCTGCAGGCGCTGGCTGAGCATCTGCTTCCCAATCCAGCTGCCTGGTGGCACCACAGGTTCCCAACAGGAGACTGAGGACAACACCAACCAGTTGTTTACAGGAATGGGGGCGGCAAGGGGCTGGATGTGGTCCTTCCCCGACTTCCAACTCTGAATCAAACAGTTGATCTGTGCAATTGCTTTCTTAAAAAACAGACAATTTAAAACAAAACAAAAAACACCAGCGATCCAAGGCCACAGTTGGGCAGTTGGACAAGAGCCAAGAAGATCCACACCAGAATGACAGTGAAGGACAAAACTGATCTGGAATGTGGCATAAGTGCTGGCCTGGATGCCTTTCAAAGAGGAGTCTGCTGTCCAAGCAGTAAGTGCATAATGTTGATGGGTATTTCTGTCTGTGAACGCTCTGCTGAAAGGGTGGGGGAAATGTCAAGCGTCATTCCATTTTCTAGCTGCTCCTTAATTAGTGCCAAAGCTGCCATGATGAGAAGCTGCCTGGTTTCCATGTGGAAAAGCTGCTGCTCTTGTCAGTTTCCAGTAGTTTTCTGTTGAACGAATTAACCCCCCCCACACACCAAACCCCTACAGCACATTCACACACACACAAAATGTGGAGCCAGGTACATCTGTTTACGTGAAACAAAACAAACCAAAGGATGAAATCTTGAAAAGATGCTGTGATTTTTCTCCCCGCCCCCCACTTTACTTCAAGCATCCAACTCATCTGTGGGGCAGGTATTTTTCAAAAAGGGGCAAAAGAAAAAGAAGAAACAAAAGCAAAAAACACACAGGGGAGGGGGGAGATGAATCTGAACAGCAGTGGCCATTCCTGTGGTCATCACCACATGCCCAGCACCATTTGAAAATAGTGCAAATTGGAAGAGGTGGCTGGGATGTGCCCACAATGACATGGAGGCAAGTCTGGGTGGGATTCCTCAGGATATCTGACTTGGATCCCCATTTCCCCTCATCACAACATCCTTTAAAAAGGATGCTTAAAGGAGAATGGAGCTGACTCCCTGGAGATGGGAGAGGGCTCACACTGGTGGGAAGACCAATGCTCTTGTCAGCTAGGACCTGATTTAGCTTAGAGCTTTTGACTGGGCTGGAAGATGTTCTTCACCAGAACGGAGCTGCTTTGGAGGTGGAAGGAACAGCTCCTGCCCTTAGATGAAGTCTCCACCCTGCCTCTTTGCTGTTGGCTTTTGGGTGGCTGGTCTGATGGAGTAGAAAAAGGTCCTTTTCTGGAGGGGTTGGAAAGCACCTTGATGGTGAGCGGTGATTGTTTGCAATGGCCTTGTTAACTGCAGGACACCTAACAAAGCCTCCTGAAGGTATGGAAGAGAAGGGTCATACTCAAGCATGAAAGCGAGGGGCTGTTTCCTTCAGGTCAGTGTTTAAGACCCCTGGCTGTGGGAGATTTGGGAGAACCGAGCGGCTTTTTCTCCCAGCAGAAACGCTAAGAAAGGCTCATCTGTGTGCACTTCTGAAGACCTCCAGGCTCTCTGCAGGATTCCTATGTGGGGTTTCCAAGTAACGCCTTCCAAACCTCACCCTCTTGTGCATCAGAGACCTCAAAAGCTCCACCCTGTTGCCGCAGCTGGACCTTTTCGCTGCCTTGCGCCTTGCTGGATTCCTTATCCCTGGTTTGGAAAATGCCCTGCTCTGCAAAGACAGCATTCCTTCCAGGACCAGGTGGCCACAGTCCGATTAGCTGATCCTACCCTCGAGGGGGGTGTCTTCAGGTATCTGATCAGCAGACTGCTTCACCGTTTCCCCTTGGGAGTGCAACTTCTTGTGAAATAAGTGCGGCATCGCAGACACAGCTGACAAGGGAGCTGGGTGTTGTTCGCTCAACCTGCCTCCTTTGGAAGGGTTCAGTACGACGGGCTCAGAACCGAGGAAGGTAGACTCCTGGCGCACCTTTGCTTGGCACTGCTCTGCCCATGGCAGGAAGACTCCCTTTGAAGTCTTGCATGTGGTTGCTCTACGTCTCGGGATCCGTGGCTGAGGCACAGATTGCTTTCCTATAGCAGAGAGCAGCCTGGTATCGCCCAAGTTAACCTTTGTCCTGAACTGGGGCACCACCCTTTTCGTTCATGCCCTAAACATGAAGATAAAGGAAGAAGCACAGGACAGTCTAAACCGGTTGCGTGTCAAAGAGCAATAAAAGAAAAAGAAAAATAGAGGAAATTGCAGCATCCACCACAATAATAGCCCTGCAAGCCTGAAGGCCATTCACCTGCCCACTTCAATTTCCTATGAAATCTTCACATTTCTTTACTCCTTTCTTCTCCATCTAGTGCTCCCTGAGGTCTCTGTGTCTTAGTTCATTGCCTACCCTAACCCTCCTTCCTTCAACCACCTTCCCTGCTCAGCTCCATGCTGCTGGCATCCTTGTCTCAGACAGACTCTCCCACTAGCACTTCCAGCCTTCATCTCCCCTTCACCCAGACCCCTTATCACCTCTCATTTCCTTCTGAAAGAATGCAACCTGTCCCGAGATTATGTAGATTTCCTCCCCACTTAGTCAAAATTATCTCCTGCTCTCCTCAAAGCAGCCGTGTGCTTTGTGATCGTTCCACAGCTAACCCTTTCCCCCCTAGCTGGGGGAAAACCTGTGAGCATTCCGTGACATCACAGCAGCTAAGCTGTTGGCAGGCGATGGCCTGATACCCACCATTCCTTTCTGGCTGCTGTTGTCACCTTGCAGGTTGAGGAAAGGGTTGGTTTGTGTGGTGAGAACAGGTGGGATAGTTACCCCTGCTGCAGCTGACATCAGGCTGTTCCCACTGGTGCTGAGTGATGGGGAAGCCATCAAGGAACTGGCTGGATTAAGCTGCTGAGGGGAAATGGAGGCCAGGAGGTTGCTGTTGGCAACTGAAGCTGCAGGGACATTGGAGTGGAGGAGGGATGTGGAGGTAGCCGGCCCGAGGCCAGTCATGGACAGCTGGGAGGAGCTGGCCATCTGGAGCCGCTGCAGCTCCCTCTTCTGCTGAATCTGTTGAATCATCTGGAATACCAAAGCCTGCTGCTCCTGGGAAGACAAAATTGCAAAGGTCAGCTGCAGAAGGATCTTGGCAGCTCTCCCTCCACGCCAACAGGAGAGAAGAACTAGGGGAAGGAGTGCTCCCATAACTTAGGTCTGCCATCCCAGTCATGGGCTGGAGCAGGAAGGAAAGCTCTGCCTGAATCAGGATCCTACGCTATGGGATTTCATCTGTTTCTTGAGGTGCCCCCCCCCCCAGGGATCTTCACCCCGCAGTTCAAGAGCCACTGCTCTGCCTACTGTCTCTACACCACTCATAATGTTATGAACCTCTCTCATAATTCCTCCGCACCCCAATCTTTGTCCCCCCAGATGATCCAGGCTTTTTCCATCCTTTCCTGGAACTTCCACCCCAGCCTTTCCCCTACCACCCAAGTATAAGAAGCCAAGGCACCTCATCAGCTGCTTAGCCCCCTTGCCTGCTACAACTGTGGGCAGCAGTTGCCAACCAGAGCAGAGGTACTTACCGGGTTGAGTGGCTGTGAAGTCAGGAGCTGCTGCAGCTGCTGGAGCTGGAGCTCGTGCTGGCTGAGGAGCTGCTGCTGCTGCTCAGTCAGGTGGCTTGTGCTGGCCATGCTGGAGAAAGGGAAGAGGGACAAAGCATTGAGGGGGGTGGGGTTAGATAGCTATCTCCAGAAAGAGTGGGGCCATGCCCCAAAACATTGGCGCTCAAGACAGAAAAGCCAACTGACCCCTCTGGTTCTAACTTCACCCCAAGTAACACCTGCAGTTTCCTACTTAAACCTCCCCAAAACAAACAAGAGCTGAGGCAGCAGGAGTGCTGTTTGGGTCAAAGAGGGCTTGAGAAGAACTTAATGGTTCACTGTGTTCCCTGGGTCAGATTTGCCTGCCACCTTCCAATGGCACTGAAAATTGGCTGCGTTAGGAGGCATGCCAGGCATGCTCCCTCACCTGGCCTCATGTACGGGAGGGCAACGTGCGATGTGGCTCTTATAAAACGTCATTGCGCTACCCTCGGGCTTCCCATAGAGGCACTTGGTTGGTCACTATAAGAACAGGATGCAGGACCAGCTAGGCCTTTGGTCTGATCCAGGAGAGCATTCATTTCCCCACCGCCTTATGGCAAGAGACCAGGCCTTGTTGATGCAAACTGGCGGTCCAGAGAAGGCATGAGTCTTGCTCCCCTGCTGTCATGCTTCCCTTATTGTGTCTCCTTCCCCCACCTTTGGTCACTTATATGCCTTAAAGGTTAGAAACTCTCTTCCCTTTTACTTGCACCCAGGTATAATTCCGGCAGTCACAGAACTGCAAGGTGCAGGTAGCCCTAGTTTGGATCTTTCCAAACTGCAGGTTGGACTACACTTCAAGGCAGGGGTGGGGAATGTTTCTCACACATTCCCTGTTGGGCAACCTTCCAAGGGCCACATGGCAATAGTAGGCAGGGTCAGGGTCAAAAGTGGGCAGGGCAATGGGCTTATGCTTTATGTTTGTACAGTAGGCAAGTTCATACACCTCCCCCACTCTATCCTCCATCCAGACCAGAGTTCAAGGAGACATCCCAACCAGGCAAAAGTACTCTAGGTGTGAAGCAGGATCACTGAGGGGCGTGGCTTGAGGAGAGTTCCGAGGGCCAGACAGAGAGGCCTGGAGGGCTGCATCTGGCCCCAGGCCTGATGTTCCCTACTCCTGCTTTATGGTGAGCACACATCTCTGCATCTCTTGCTTCCATCACTGATGCCTTTTCATCATTTTGTGCCTTGCCTGGATGATATAGCTCAGGGGTATGCACAAACCTTGCAAAACACACATGTGATTAAATCTGGGAGGCCAACCAGGAACAGCAGGTGTGGGTGAAAGCCAAATGCCCGGGAGCCTGGCAGAGTAGGTGGGGACAGCCACCTCCCCTGAAGCTTTCACCAATAAAATGCTTTTCTGGAACGTGTGGCAGAACTCTGGCCAAGTAGAGCCCCTTTAGGCACTGCAAACCCACCTCCATCTGTTCCTCCCTCCTTCCCCTCCTTCCTGAGTCTTACCTGCTTTGGCTGCTGGAGAGCTGCAGGTTTGGGGGCCCACTGCTTTGCACCAAGAGGGGATTCTGGGCCTGGGTGGCCACTGCTCCATTCAGACCTCCCAGGATGCCGTTGATGGGTACCTGCTGCCCTCCCGCCAGGCTCCCAAGTAGACCATCCACCAGGCTATGATTGGCAGGGGCACCTCCCCCATGGACTGTCCCCATTGCCCTTGCCAAGCCATTCACTGGTGGCGGCTGTTGCACCCCAGTCGTCATCGGGAGGGAGGCAGGGCTCTGCTGCAGCAAGGGCAGCGGGGGAGGCGTGCTGTGGAAGGAGAGGGAGGAGCTGCTTCTGCTGGGGCAGCCGGAGTGAGGATCCTGCAAGGAGGGAGGAAAAAGGAGGGAAAATCATTCTGGTGTGAAAGGGATCCTATCCAGGGGCTGCCTGTGACTGAATCCAGCACATCCCACCAAAGGGAAAGGCATCTGCCAGGTCCAAACTGCTGGCAACAGGGATGGCATTTTGATGCCTAAGCTAATGAGTGTGTGTGTGTGTGTGTGTGTGTGTGTGTGTAAGTAACCCTTGTGGGAGGTCTCCTGTGCCAGCCCCTGTTGAAATGAATGGAAGCCACGCAAGTGTGTTGCCACACTCATACACAGCTCCCACTGATTTCATGGCAGCTGGTGCTGCAGGAGATATTCCCCATTGGCTGGTCTGCCTGCCACTCGGCCACGCTCCATGGCACTCCAAATCTGCCATGGAGGAGCCGCTTCCGGCTGGCGGGGGTGAAAGTTCCAATAAGCAACAGTGGGGAGAACGGAAAGAGATGCTCTGTACCTCGGAGGAAGTGGAGAGCGAGTTTTCGATGCCAAAGCTGTTCTTGCAAGGAGGGCTCTTGCTGATACTCAACGAGTCGCTGTTGCACGCTAGAGGGAAAAAGAGAAAATCAGGAAGCCTCTCCAGAGAACATCTCCACAGCTGCAGAGCACCTTGTGTCTCCGACTTAGCCCAGCTTAGCCCACCCTATCCAAGGTGACAGCTAAGAGCTTCTGGATCACACTGAATGCCTTGGGTCTGTGCCTCTTTCTTTTGAAGCACAGAAGATGTTATGTTGTTGGCATGTGACTGTCTCAAGATACAATGGAGTGCGCCTCTGGGGATGAAGTCAAGGGTCAAGGGCTGCATTAGCTGCACCAAAGTGACCTCTCTGGGTTCAAGCCTGGGCAGTGTGTATGGAGGTCCTGGGCTGCCCAGACAAGACTCTCGTCTTGGCCTCACTGATGTGGTCCAAAGGACAGCAGAGCAATACGTTTGGCACCAGCTGGGCTGCAGGAGTTGCCAGAAGGAGGCACACAAGGCACCATTCAACCATCTTAGGGACTTCACCGCAGATTTGTGTAGGGTTTACTCCTTAGCCCTTTCTTCTCTCAAAGATAACTTGCAAGGCAGAGGTGGTTTAGGATCACAGTTTTCCTTCTCCTAGATGGGCTACCTTCCCAGGTTGATGAGCCTCATCTGCCCCTCACTTCCCACTACAGCATGTGCAGAAACCACCATATATGCTGATTTCTGACTCTCCTTGTCTGCAAAGTGGCTGAGGAACCAAAAAAGGCCAAACCATAAAGTTTTGTTTTGTTGAGGAGGAGCTGAAAACCCTCTTAGTTAAGATTAAGGAAAAGGAAGTTGAGGGACATAAAAGCACGGTATCCCATAAATGGGATGCCATGACTGGAAAATGTCCTTGTCAGGAATTAAGAAACAACCAGGCAGGGCTTAGAGGAGAGTTCATCTCCATACCATTGGAGGCCAGGATGTACTGAGCCTGGCCTGCAGGGCCGTTGCTGGTGGTGACCACCGGGAAGGGGACAGAGAGCTGGACGTTGAGAAGCTGCAGGCGCTCCTTCTTAGCCGCCAAAGTCATGATCTGCTCCTGGAGGCGCTGGTTCTCTTTCTGCAGCGAATGAAGGGCCTTGAGCATTTCTACAACTGCAGAAAACGTGGGTGGGAAGGGGGCCGGGGGCAGGAGGAGAGACAACGAAGAAGGGTCGGGAGTGGAGCAGGGTGGGGAGGGAACAACAGTGACACAGTTAGAGCATACACGAAAGGGAGGAGGCAGTAAAATAAGGAGCACAATCAATGAAGTCAACAGGCTGCCCATAATTCTCTGCCCACTGATTTGCACAGAAAGGAGCCCTCATTCATTCGCCTATTATATTTTCACCCCACCCTTCTTTGGAGAAGTGCTGGGTAGCACACATAGGACCGCCCCTGTCCCCCTTTGCAACAGCCCTGTGAAGTAGGCTGGGAAATAAGTAAGTGGCCCAAGGTCATAAAACATTCTTGGCTTGGGGGATGCGTTGGAACACAGGTCTCCATGGTTTGAACCCAAAGCTCTAACCATCAGAGCACACCTGCAACTTGGGGCCCTGTACTCCCTGATGGTCAGGAATGAGGTCCAAAGGTCTGAGAGGTGTGAGGCTCGATCTTCCAACATCCGCATGAACCAACAGAAGTGGTTCTTTCATTTTATTTTTTTAAGAAATGAACCTCTTCTCTGCACATCTGCTTTGCTTGTTGACATATGGCATCAGAATGCCACCTCCCCACCCCTAAGCAAGCCTTAGCAGGGGAAGTTTTCTGCAGAATGGAGATAGCCTGATGGGAGAAGTATACATGAGTGAGATTTGCCCCCATCCTTAGCCCCTGAGCAAAGGCAAACAGTTCCACAAGGTCTCCTGCGACTCACTGTTAACACCGGCTTCTCCATTGCCCTGTTTCTCCAGGAGCTGCTCAATGTTTGGTGTAGCCTGGGGAACGTTTTCCAGCTGCCCGCTGCTCGTTGATACTGTCTGGTCAAAGAGAGTGGGGAGGCTGCTGATGGGGGACCTGCAGAGGGAACAGAGTGGGGGGGAAAGTGTTGTCAGAAGGTGAAGGACAGTCAACACACCTCCTAAAACAAGCTATTAAGTCCATTTGTCTCATGTTAAGAACTCCACATCAGCTGGAAGGCTGCAAGATGTAAAAAAGTTCAATTCTGTATGTATTATGAAGATTCCATATGTTTTTGCTTATTTGGCATCACCAGCCACAGGGAGACACCTTGTCAAAACCCCTGCCCTGCCATTTCTCTGCACCTGAAATTTCACCAGGCACTGCATATTCAAGGGTATCTTCTCAGAAAAGCTACTCTCTCCACATGCAATGAGGATTTGTGAAAGGAAACATGTTAGTTACCCTGTCATGCCCCCATTGGTTTTGTCTTCCCTATTAGTCTGTTGTGTAGAGCAACCCTATCTCTGGATGACGATATTATTATTATTATTATTATTATTATTATTATTATTATTATTATTACTACTACTACTACGTTATCCTTGCTAGTTAAGCAGTGCATTGTTTCCTTCTCTCCCCCGCCCCCAATGCAGTATTTCAGGCAAATAAACTTACATGGAAGAAAGACTTTCTTGTGGTGATGACCCTCGGCAGACAAAATTACAGTCTTCCAAATCTGCTTCTGGAAGTAGAAATATATAGAGTGGCTTAAAAAAATTATTTACAGACAACCTCCCCAACACTACCGTAAACGCTTGATATGGCAGAAGACCTGACCAGACATGATGCAGCACTACTGTTTGTTCAAACCCAGATTCTGTATTAAAACCTGCTGCTTAAAAGCCTAAAAACTTTTGCCCTTTTCTCCAAGGACACTCCACATCCAATATCAAAGAGGGCATCTGGAAGGGCATATTCTAGGGAAGTAAGCTTCAAGTAGGGATTGAAGTTTAGCTCTCCCTATGCCCCTATTTGCTCTTTAATAAAGAGCCCCCAGTTTTAAAAGAGAAGACCACGGTTTATAGAAGCAGGTCTATTGTTGTGTCTAAATCGACCTGCAAAATCCCTGGGTGATTTGCTACATTAACACAATTTTGCTCAAGTGAATTCAACCGTGATATTATTTATTATAATCACAGATCAATTTGGAGTTTCTCAAAACACTGCTTCCATTTATTTCTGCATACCCACAACTGTCCTACACTCAATAGTTACGCAGTTAACATTTTACACTACACAGTATTACACCTTCTGTGGATTCAAAACAAAGCCTCTTAAACCTTCCTGTTAAAACTGAAAACACTCAGTGTAGCCATAACAACATAACCACTTCCTGTCTTAAGGAATGGTGTTACTCCCACATGCCACCAGATGGCAGGCTAGTGCAGTCACTGTGTCAACATAACATGGTCTCTCTCTTTCACTGCGCATGCGCACGTATTTTCCCAAGGGTTCCAGGTCATATTTCTGAAGCTTGCCTGCTGTATTTATACACCAAACAGCTTGATCTTGGTAAATGGCATGTTTTCATTTTTCTTTTTTTAAGGAGTAAATGTGAAACTTTTTTTCCTAGCTTACCCATCACACTTCCCCTCATGTGTGGAAACCTTATCAGCTCTAAAGACTTTGGAACTAAGCAGCATTGGGAAGAAAGGGAAGGAGATGACCTTGTAGACAAGAGTGGCCTTGACTTTCAGAAGGACGTTCTATAATGAGATCATTTCAAACTTTCTGGTTTGTGTACCTGTCCGGTTGCTTTCAGATTGGTTCAGCAGAGGATTGACCGACAGCCCAGAAGTGAGGGGGCTTCCAAAAATATGCGAGGAAGGGAGACTGAACGTAGATCCCGCCAGTGAGAACACCTGCAGAGGTGAGGACAACAAAGGAAGAAGGGAAAAGAAAAACAGCCATTTCATTTTAAGAGTTGTCTTTTCCAAACTTCTGATCAGAGCTTAGGCTGGTACTGAATGGATGAGCGGAACAGACAGGCAGCAGACAGATGATGTCTGGGCCTCTGTCTTAAAAAGAAGCTTCAAAGCATTTCAGTCTCATGTGGCTGTAGGGACACTTCATTAAAATGAAACCATTTTATTTCTGCAGGAAACGCAGGTGAAATTGGTGCTGGTGGTGGGATACCTGGAGGCATGTAAATTAGCCAGAGACTAGAATAATAGGCCGAGGGTGGCGCTGTGGTCTAAACCACTGAGCCTAGGGCTTGCCAATCAGAAGGTCGGCGGTTCGAATCCCCAAGACGGGGTGAGCTCCTGTTGTTCGGTCCCAGCTCCTGCCCACCTAGCAGTTCCAAAGCACATAAAAAGTGCAAGTAGATAAATAGGTAGCGCTCCAGTGGGAAGGTAACCGGCGTTTCCGTGTGCTGCTCTGGTTCACCACATGCCCGGAAGCTATACACCGGCTCCCTCGGCCAATAAAGCGAGATGAGCGCTGCAACCCCAGAGTCATCTGCGACTGGACCTAACGGTCAGGGGTACCTTTACCTTTAGAACAATGGGGAGAGCTTTGGCTTTGGATGCTGAATCATCAGGATGGAATTATGAGAGAGCTTTCTGGATTGCTGCTTCAGTTCACCACCATCAAAGAATAATAGCATTTGTTTTGCTTTTACTTGGGAAACGGCAGTGGTTTCAGAGTCCAGTTAATGAATGTACAAGTTGCAAATCAAAATGAGTGCCTACATTTACCGTGAGGGCTGCCGACCAAGAAGAACGGCACCCTTGACATTTCTCACGCAGCCTAGCATCGTAAAGTGCACCCAGCCACTGAATACTGCTATTCACCAGCAGGTTTTCTGTATTGCATATTCCAAGTTGGCCCACTATAAAGCAGCAAAATCAGCAAGCAGCAGGAGCAGCATGCCTGAACAATGAGGACTTGGGAGTTACCCAGACCCTGAGAAGCAGCCACGCTTGTTTGCTTCACATTTTACAAATCACGCTCCACAGAGGTCAGTCAAGCCCTAGGCTGTTTCTGTTTGTTTGATGCCTTTTAACTTCTTTACCCTTTTACACACATCAATCTTAACCAGCCAGGTGCTCTCCCGTGTTGTTTTGACCACAAGTCCCATCAGCCCCAGCCAGCACAGTTGTCCTTTAGAACATGCCCCATGCACCCCCTCAGTGCACAGAAATGACTTAAGAGCACGGATGATTGAAGTGCTTACCTGGGTTGTGGAGACGGAGGAAGAAGAGGCGGTTGGGATGGCGCTAGCGAAGGGAGAGCGGGTGAGCTGGGGAAGCGACGAAGTGCCTTGATGAGCCAGGAGGCTGGAGGAGAGAGGAGTGCTACACACTGTCCGGAGCACCCCACCTCCGTGCGAAATCGGATCTTTGTTGCTTGTGTAGATCCCTGCAGGAAGAAATGAAAGCAAGACTTGGAAAGAGATGGCCAGGCACCAAGGAAAAGGATGTCTATAGGTGCTTGTATCGAATTCCCATGTTGCTTCTGCTCCTCTCTCTCAGGATGGTTTGACAACCTTTCCTTTCCTTCTGCATCCTCCCAAAACAATCCCTTTAGGGCATGCCAGTATTGTTCCCATTTTAGAGAACTGGACCAACTGTGGCTGAGGGTTTTTCCAGTGCACAGCATAGCACACAGCACCTCTGTTACTTGCCTGATATGTGGGATCCAGATAAGGCATTCTCTCAGCCAATAAGCTGCCAGGGCCGTGGTGCAAAGATCCCTCCGGCGCCCCCCCTTCCCCAGACTTGAGCTTTTTTTAGGGCTGGAGGAGGTGGGCAGCGGCTGAAGGGCAGCTACTTCAGCGGGGAAGAGGCAGAGGCTGCATGCGGCACCTCCTGGCTTAGCCGGCCACCTCGTGCTGCGGTGGCCACGGCAGGCAGCACACCAAGCGAGCGGGCTTGTGCTGAGCCCACTCCTGCAGAGCGTCGGCTCGGTTTTTTCCCCTTTTAGCCTTCTGGTGCCCCACAGAATTCAGTGCCAGAAGGCTAAAAGGGAAAAAACTGACAGCCTCACTCAGCGCGCTTGTTCGGTGTTCCCTGGACTCTCGCATGGCACACTCCAGAACTTGGCGTCCCGCACCACTAGCCTCAATGGGTAAGATGGGCCTGTTAACTGCAATGTTTTGATTCTGGAAATGACATTGTTTTCCCCAGCTATTCAGAGCAATGTCGTCTGGAGTGCTTTCTGGAAGGGACAGAAACCCTCTGGACAGTATTCGTGAGATTACTGATGACTTAATTATACAATTCCTGCCTTCAATGCCCAGTTCGTTTGGTGACTCTAAGGGCAAAGACAGATGTAAGGTTTGTAGAGCAATGAGACTGATCTGGAAACGCCCTCATTGCATCTAACCCAAATGGAACCATTTCTCTCCAGAATCAATCTCAGAACAAAACAGTTCCCAGAAGCACGCTGTATACAGCATGGCTGGCCTCCTCTGACATCACCAACAGCCTTTCCTCCACCCCCAGAATAGTTTTGCATAAACACCAGGAAGAGTTTTCTAACAGTTGACTAAAAATAATATTATAAGAGCTGTTTGACAGTGGAACAGACTCATAGAATTGTAGAGTTGGAAGGGACCCCAAGGGTCATCTAGCCCAACCCCCTTGCAATGCAGGAATCTCAACTAAAGCGCCCATGACAGATGGCCATCCAACCTCTGCTTAAAAACCTCCAAGGAAGGAGAGTTCACAACCTCCTGAGGAGGACCACTCCACTGTCAAACAGCTCTTGCTGTCAGAATGCTCTTCCTGGTGTTCAGTCAGAACCTCCTTTCTTGTAAATGGAAATTCTAGGATTCTACAGTTCCATCACCATTACCCTTTAAAAACAAAAACAAAACAGTGGATAACATTTCTGTAGTGCTGGGGGTTTTTTGTGTGGTTTTTTTTTTTTTAGAAAAAGAACTACATTCTGCATGAACCATGGCCAGAGAGCCATAAATGACAACCTAGCCTAGAGCTGATTCACTGCTATGCATGTCTGCCAATTCAGTTGTGGTGCTGAGAGAAAGCCAGGCTCATACTGCGGCTGAAGAATTCACTGCAAGCTCTGTTTTCCTCCCCACCAGACCCCATACATAAATCTTCACTGTAATACTAGCTCAGTCTGCCAAAAGGGGACTTCCTTGCAGGTTGGGTGGGAAGCTGAAACTAAGTAGCCTCAAGTCAAAATGAGGGGTAATTCTTAGTCAATTTCACACCCTCCCAACCCAGCAGCCAGTTTTTAAATTTTGCTCTCTTTTTTTGTGAGTTCCTGGGGTGGAGTCAGGGATTGGCTTCTCAGGTCTTGTGCCTTGAGATGCAGGCTACAATCTGAAACATACTTACCAGGTGTAAGCCCCACAGAACACAGTGGGACTTGTTTCTGAGTAAATGCACACAGGATTACATTGCATGATAGTTTCAGCCCTTTTGCCCCCAGATAGCTCAATTGGTAGAGTATGAGATTCTTAATCCCCGGGTTGTGGGTTCAAGCCCCATGTTGGGCAAAAAAATATTACATTGCAGAGGGTTGGACTAGATGATCCTCATGGTCCCTTCTAACTCTACGCTTCTATTATTCTTTTTGCAAACCAGGAGGTTGGCATGCACATCATTCAACCCAACAATATACAGCCAAAGCACACTTTGAACTATTGGGCTGCATCCTGGCCTACTTTACAGGGCTGCTGTAAGGACCACAAGATAGTGTATGTGATGTGTTGGAAAACCTGAATATTCAAAAACTCTATTAAAAAACTATTTAAGTTGTACTATTATTGTAATACAGAAGTCTGGACAAAAGGTGAGCTCTGATAATTAATGGGACCCGGGCAAAAACTGTTATATTTGGAAACATTACCAAAAATGTTATTCAGATGCTGACAGCTTTTAGTGCTTTTCAAAATTAAGTTTTGCCAGCTTAATTTTAACTAAAGTTGTCAACCGTTGCATGCGCTTGAGAACACAGATCAAGGGAAAGGAGGAATCTATGTGTCCATTTACAATCCCAAAACTATAGTTAGTATCATGTCTGCAGTCCTCAAGGCTTGAGAGATAGTCACTTGCTTGAAGAGAGTTCTAAATTTGACCTGCCCCTCTCTTAGTTCCTTAGTAATAAATTACACATGCACAATTCCACTCATCCAACTGATTCAAATTCACTCAAAGAACGAGGTGGATCCCAGGGTCTCCTGTGACGGCCACTTTTATGCACCATGTACCCGAATTGTCCATGCTAGAAACATAAGTGTTTGACATTGGTGCATGCTTCAGACATCTCCCAAGTGTTAGCATGTTCCACCTAGGAATATCCTTGCAGCATGTCCCTCACAACTTTGAGCCACATGAGGCTGAAGCAGCCTGTAGCAATAGCCTTGGGTGGGAGGGCAAAATCTAGGAAACCCTTAGGAACCTTCTCTTTCCACTTATTGCCTACCAAACCCTCTTGCCTTCAATATTTGCAGATTTAATATTGTTCTAGCTATTTGATCCAGCCCAGCCACCTTGCTGAACTGAGAAGAGAACACACCTACTTCTCGATTCCATATTGGCAGATGAGAAAACTACATTTATATTCCACCCACCTGGATGACTCTTGCCTAGGTAAGCAACCAGCACAAGAAGCAGAAAATGGGGACTGGGAGGGGATGAGAGAGAGAATGGGAGAGAAAGAAATTTAGCAAATGGGTAGGTATCTGCTGGAATCTTCACTTCCATTTAGGATGATGCCGCCGGCATCATCTAAGGGACACTCTTTAGACCAGAGCTTTCCAAACAGTGTGTTGCAATATGTTAGTGTGCCGGCTAGAGTGTGTAGGTGTGTCACGTGAACGCTCCTCCTGGGGCTGGTAAGGGGTTAGTTTAACCTCTGGTTTGCTAGTAAAACTGAAT
The DNA here is from genome assembly GCF_965113315.1 of Podarcis vaucheri. Classification (NCBI taxonomy): domain Eukaryota; kingdom Metazoa; phylum Chordata; class Lepidosauria; order Squamata; family Lacertidae; genus Podarcis; species Podarcis vaucheri. Next base: position 32,697,209 of record NC_138751.1, read on the forward strand.
TACTATGTTGCAAGATGATGTGTGTCTAAAAAGTGTGCCACCAACATGAAAAGTTCTGAAAGCTCTGGTTTAGACACTTGCGCCTGCTAAGTGCGCACTTGCAACATCTCTGTCGGCCACCGAAAATGTAATGTGTGAACGCGACGACAACAAAAAGCACGTTTGCAAGCACGCCTATCGCAAGAAGTTCATCAGGGAGCTGGTGCTGGCTGCAGCTGTGTGAGGAAAAATTCGCCCTTAGTAGGCCTGGATTACGGGTTGACAGGCAGACCCACCTCACGCAAAAAAGGCTGATTCCTTTGAACTCAAGGGAGTGAGGGAAACAGGGGAGGAAAATCCGTATGGCCTGAGGTTACGATTATGGGTAGGCGTGTGTGGCTTGCAGCAGCTCCTCCCTGAGAAATAATTGCATCCTGGTTTCTCTTTCTCTTCCACTCCACAGGCCCCTCCCCTGCCCCAAAGCAATGAGAGCAAAAGGCCGTCACCAGGGAATGACACAGAGCTCAGCTATGCCTCCTATGCCTCCCCTTCCACCCTCTCATCTGCCCATGTGACCTGAATAGCAAGCCTGCACAGAGATGAGAGCATGCCAAATCAGCTGTGCCCAGGTCAGGCCTCCCACTTCCTTCCCCTTTAACCCTTTTTTGCTGAAGCTGCCCCTTCTTTGCCATTAGTGTCACTGCCAGGAAGGTGTTGCTGGTGGGGTTTTTAAAGGTTGTTTTTTTACAGTGCCTCTCTTCCTGGCAGTCTCAAACACGCACACAATGGGTGTGTTGACGAAGCACTTTTGGGAACGTCCTTCAGCATGTAATGGGATCGCTATTTGGCAGGGAAATGAAGTGCAGGTGTTGCGATTCCACTCCGCCGCAAAGCCGGGATGCTTGGAAGCCGGGCTGCTCTGCCACAAGGATGTGGCTTGGGATGTGGGCACCACAGTCATGTGCATTAGCCCTAGTTTGTGTGCAGTGTTCATCACAAGGTGGGGAGGCTGTAGAATCGGGATTGGGACATGGAGAAAAATAAGTCCGTGGCCCTAGAGCAGCCTTTCTCAATAATCCCTAGCTAGCAGGACCAGCGGTCAGGGATGATGGGAGTTGTAGTCCAATGACATCTGGGGCACCAAAGCTGAGAAAAGTGACCCTAGAGTGACCATGGGCAGGTGAGGCCAAGGCTCCCGCACCTTTAATACTTGCTTAGAAGAGAATTTCGGCAGCTGCAGAATGCATGCCGAACAACATCTGCTGAAATCCCCTCTCCTGCGTAAGTATCGGTGCCCAACCAGTTATGAGTGGGAGGGAAGGAGGCCAGCAGTAGGTGGCGCCAGAGTCAATGGCAGGCAAAGCCAATGAATTAAGTTTTGCTCCAATCTTCCTCCTTGCTGCAAGACTATGGAGACAAGAAAAAGCTGCTGCGAGCAGGAACCCCCCCCCCATGGATGTAAGTAAAAATGCAGACAGTTGGGAGCTGGCTGAGGCAGGTGGGGTTGTGCCCCATTTGCCCTGGTGGTTCAGTCTCCACTGATAACTATTAAAGGTGTAAGAGCCCTGTTTTATTTTTCACCAACCTACACGGTTGCTACAAAAATCACCCTCCCCAGCTGCTATTTGGCAAAGGAAAGATGCTGCCGCTGGTGCCAATGACAGCCTCCCTTCCATGTCAAGCAGCAGCTTTGGGGGGAAGGACTTTTTGTGGGTTTCACAGCACAGGGGAAAGTGTTAAAAAAAACAACCACCCTCACAAGTATGGGGAACCTTTGCCTCCCCCAGATGTTGCTGAACTACATTTCTATCATTCCTGGCCACTGGACACACATGCTGATTTGTAGTTCAGCAATATCCATAAGGCCAAGTCTTCTCCACACCTGGAATAAAGGAAGAGGCAAAGGCTGACATGATGAATATGCCCAGATACAAAGAGTCCGCAATACAAGTGAGCAACAACCGGCACAGCTACTGCCTGAAAGCACAACTGGAGTAACACTGAAGGACTTGGGGAAGAACAAGCACATTCTCTGGGGCAAAGAAAAACAAACCCCTCATTTTACAAGGACATACCCAACTCTAGGCCATGTTTCTATACACATTTCCACCATTGCACAAGTGCTGCAAAACAGATTCCGTTTCTGTTAACTGAGAAGAGGGTTCAAGGAACAGCGCAGAGCTCAGAAGGACCACCCTCCCAGCTCCTGGAAGTCCTGCTTGCGGTTCAGCAGCCTTCTGGCTTTTGAGACTAACAGTGCAAACATCTTTTCTGCTGCAAGCACCTGGCTCAGGAAGTTGAGATGCGCTGTGGTTTGCTGGCTTGTTGCACTCCCAGAAGAAATCACACTGACACACATCACGGGTGCCTTGCCACAAACAGCGCAGGAAGCGGCTCTGAGATTTCACCAGGTAAGAACATAAGAAGAGCCTTACTGGATCAAACAGAAGGGCCAGCTAGCCCAGCATCTTGTTCTTATAAAAGCCAACCAGACCTAAGTACGACAAGCACTATTCCTCAGTTCTGATTCCCAGCAACAGGTCTACAGAGGCATACTGCCTTCAACAGTAGATGCAGAAGACATCCATCACAGTTGGCAGCCACTGATGGCCCTGTCCTTTGTGAATGTGTCTTTTAAAGCAGTGTTTCCCAAACTTGGGTCTCCAGCTGTTTTCGGACTATAATTCCCATCATCCCTGACCACTGGTCCTGCCAGCTAGGGATGATGGGAGTTGTAGTCCCCAAACAGCTGGAGACCCAAGTTTGGGAAATACTGTTTTAAAGCCTGAGATATCGCACTGTAAGGAGAGCTCTTCTAGATTAGACCAAAGGTCAATCTAGTCTAGTATCCTGTTCTCTCCGTATTACTATCCATGTTGCAAACCTTATCCTCACAGCTACATTGGACTTGGATGGCGACTGGAAACTTAGGGTTGATAGCACCTTTGTAACCCTCAAAACACACACACATTTCCCCAGCACTGCGGTGAACACTGATGGCGATGGGGGAATGAAAAGTTCTGCAACTTTTTATCACAGCTTCTCTGGCACGGGTTATATTTGGACTGCAACGACTGCCTACTGGCTAGCATGCATGTCATCTCCAACACACACACATACAGATTTGCCTATAAAAGCAGACAGCTCATCTGACACATGATGACAGAGGCGAGACTGAGGGTGTTCAACTTGCTTGTGTGTTTGCTTCCATTTTACAGAGTTGCAAGGTCAGGTTCGCCCTGTGGGTAAAGAACCCACTGCAACCACTCAATATTTCTCTAGATAGGTAAAGGTAAAGGGGTCCCCTGACCATTAGGTCCAGTCATGGTCGACTCTGGGGTTACGGCGCTCATCTCGCTTTATTGGGCAAGGGAGCCGGCGTACAGCTTCCACGTCATGTGGCCAGCATGACTAAGCCGCTTCTGGCGAACCAGAGCAGCGCACGGAAACGCCGTGGTACCTATTTATCTACTTGCACTTTGACGTGCTTTCGAACTGCTAGGTTGGCAGGAGCTGGGACCGAGCAACGGGAGCTCACCCCGTCACGGGGATTCGAACCGCCGACCTGATCGGCAAGTCCTAGGCTCTGTGGTTTAACCCACAGCGCCACCCACGTCCCTTATTTCTCTAGATAGATAGACATAAATACCTGCCTTCACTCTTGGTTTCTTTTGTTTTGTTTTTTCAAGCTGAGAGCTTCAGAACTCTGCACCAGAAGCCAAAACCGATAGGATATGCAGCATCCTGCCTAGAGGCTGTGGTACCTACCTGATCCCAGAAGCGGAGATTCCATACTGAGGCTCGGAAGGGCAGCTGCATGGCTGAAAGACCGAGAGGACCCTCCGATGCTGGAGCTGACCAGGGACCCCCCGGAGAAGGGCGAAGACGACGTAGCTGTGGATCCAACCAGCTGGGCGCCTGGGACTTCCTTGTTCTTGCTCCCTTTGGGCCTCCCTGGCCCATGTTTGCTTTTCTTGCTGGCCTTGTGCTTTTTTTCCTTCAGGACTTCTCCTTCCTCAACGTTGAGGGACGGCATCCGTTTGTGGCTGCCGCCACTGCTGCCGCCACTTCCGCCAGAGGTGCCCCCAATAGAGTTGGAGACCTTGTAGTCTACGGGGGAAGCGTCGTGCCCCCTCTGCTGGCTCACGGCTGAAGTAGAGAAGCGCATGATGGAGCCAAAACCCGAGAAGATCACCTTTTGCTCAAAGACGTCGCTTTTCTGCCCTTCGTACAACGGGGAGCAATGAGCGGAAGACGAGGAGGAAGAGACAGGCTTGCGGTATTTCTCTTCCTCGGGCTGCTGCTGCTGTTGCTGCTCCAGCTTTGGGAAGGTTACGAAGTCCTGGGAGAAGGGCAAGGAGCTGCATGAGGTACCTGGAAGGGGATCAAGGGAAATCTTAAACCTTAAGCAGGCAGAGATGAGGCATCAGAGCTATAGCTGTCACAGATCTAAGTCTACGTGTTCATTTGTTTGCTTGCAAAATGCCTAAAGGTGTAGAAGGCACCGCTGGAGAAAGCCTCACTGCTCACAGTTGAAAAAAACTAGATGCTCTTCTCACTTGCTGGATGGTTGACGAAGACTGCAATCGAAAAGGCAAAACCCACCAGGTGGACAACGTGGTTCCTTCTGGATTGTGTTGGGCTACAATTCCTATCATCCCTGACCACTGGCGGTGTGGGCTGGGGGCTAATGGCACTTGTAGTCCAAAAAACATCTGGGGACCCCCCCCTCACGCACACTGAATGCATCAACTGAAAAGAAGACTTAGCATGTCTAATTGCATGCACTTACATTCATATGGCTAGTTACTATCAGGTTGCATCCAACTAAGTCCTATTCATAACAGACTTATTTATATTAATGGACTGAAGCCCACTGTCATGGCTGACCCTACTGGCTCCCAGTTCCTTCCCATGCTTCACCTGCAGGTGGAAATGTCCCACTGGAAGAGGATGTGCCAAAACCCGTCGAGCTTTTCCCACTTCCTGACTTCTTGGCCTTGTGGCTTGTGCCATGGCTTGAAGACTTCTTGCCTTTCACTTCTGACCGAATGACCTCTGCGGTTTCTTTACTGCTCTCGTGGTGGTTGGTGGAAGTCTGCTGAAATGGACACATGACATAAGGAGAGAGAGATTTGAGACATTGAGCTGACATTGTATTGAATACATCACACCTAATACATGTGAATTTGGGACATTTTTGGAACGTGCTACTGCTGTCAGGAATCTTTGGAGCTCAAACCCAAAAATTCTTGTTAAGAACATCAGGCCAGTCAGTGGTCCATCTTGTTCAGTGGCCCATCTATTCCAGGGTCCCACTTCCACAGAGGCCAAACAGATGTCTATGGGAAACCCTCAAGCATAACCGGAGTGCAACAGCGCTCTTCCCTCCAGAGGTTTCCAGAAACTGAAACATTGCTGCCTCCAACATAACTGTCAGGGAACTGACATCGGAGCGAGAGGCGAAGGGGAGGCTCCCAGATGATGCTGGCGAAGGACCCAGCAGCAGGGGGAGAAACAGCTCAGTAGAGGGGGAAGCCAATCAGCACAACACCAGGGATAAAGGGAGGCAGACAGGGGAAGTGGAGAGAGGGCTCCAGGACTCTTCACTGGACATCAGTGAGGAGAGCCTAGGTCCTCCGCTACCCACGCCTTCCCTGTGCAGAAGACTCCCGCGCAGTGAGAGGAGGAGGAGACTGGGTGTCAAACAACTTTTATGTTGGAAGAGGTTCAAGAAACGCCCACTGACAGATTCTGCCAGTGACTGAGGCAGCCACAATGAGAAGGGGCTGTGCAGTCAGAAAGGTTTAACAAGGCAAATTAACTGAGAAAGGCACCAGTTTACGCACGAGTAACTCATACCCATTACAATAACCATCAGGGTTAGTAGCCAATGACAGACTTATCCTCAATAATTTTTTTTTAAGCCATCCAAGTTGGTTGCCATTACTGACATAGTTCAATTATGCTAGTGGCCAAAATTGTGGATAAATTTAGGAAAAGTTGCTATTTCTTAGGTCTAATGACTCATAACACCAGACTTTTTCAGAGTAATTCAATAAAATACGGTATCATTAGGAAGATAATTTAATGATAAGCATTCAACCATCATAGTTGGTACAAGGAGTACACTGCTGACTTTCAGAAATATGAGGTACCCAATTATTTATTTTTATTTCTGAAACACAAGTTTTTTGATATACCAGACTTGCACAAAACAGCAAGTTTTTTTTTTTTTAAAAAAGTATGCCACACCCAGCCTCTCTAGCAGTCCAGCAAGCAGTGCCTCACCTACAGAAGCAGAGGATGTGGGCATAGATGATACCCAGCAAAAGGTCACCACACACATGAAAAACCCACTTCCTGTCTACACAATGTGCTTCAGTATGTCCACACTTGGGTAACATGCAATTTTCTGTTAGATTTCCTGCCCCCCCCCCTTTACTGCATTATCTACAGACTGGGAAAATACGAATTAAATGTGGGCAGAGAGTAAAGGCTGCCACTCCAATGAGAATGACATTGTGCAGGCAAAGCAAAAAGCACACACATACATGGGCTGCATTTAATCCACTTGGAACTTCCATGTGCACACAGCCTTCATTTGAGAGCAAAGAGTCATTGTAAGGGCCTAAGGGGGAAAACAAAAGCTGAAGAGCTTTCAAAGTAAGGACTAGAAACTTGATGTGTGTGCTTTTTTAAAAAAAAGTTGCAGCAATTATTAGCCAGACTGTGAGGTGGCCCCCTGTGGGCAATCAAGAATTCTTCCAGATGACTTCCCTGAAAAAAGTAGTGTGCAGTGCAAAAACTTTTGATACACGGTTTAAAAAAACCAAAATCTCCATTTCCCCGGCGTTGTGTAATCAAGCTATCACCATACAACAGCTGGGAGGTTAAAATGCATTCCAGATGTGCCAGAAGTACGTGGAAAAGAGAGGGGTGAAAATCTAAAGCGGGAGGCCTGTGCCTTATCCAGGCCAGCAACTCCTGGGATGTTAAAATGTTAAACCCTTCTGATTTACGAACTGGGGGGGGGGGGGCGGATCTTTGACAACCACATCTGCCAAATGGAGGGGAAGCAGAAAAGAGATGGGGCAATGCAAGAGCAGCAGTCAACTATGCTAAACCCTCTAAGGAACCGCAAAAATGACCCATATCCCAAGCAGGTTCAGCCGACACACTGACCTCACTAACCACACCTCTGAAAGAGAAGCCCAAAGAATTTCCTTCCTCTCATCAACTCCTCTCCCTGCAAAAGCATTTTGGAACCCATGCACAACACATACAAAGCCATACGTGGGTGGGAAATAACCCAGAATCCACATCAAAGGCCTTCTTTTTAATCCGTCAGGCCAAAAGGTGATGGAGTGAATAATAATGTATTAATGCTGGGCAAAAACCTGACTCAGAAAATGAATCCAGAGTGGAAAATTCATTAAAATTTCAAACAGCAAGCAGTTAAGTAGAGGGACCCAGATGTTTTAGGGGACTGCTGATGAGAAGTTCAGATTTTTCAATTTAAGTTCAAACAAAGGCACCCAATGTATGAGACCAACTTGTCACTATCCTATACAAATAGTGCCTGTCTCCTTAGGTGGGAGTCGAGTTCTGTTCATCTCTAGAGACAGAGACTTCGGCCATTCATCCTTCATGGGAAGTTCTCCAACTTCCCCTGTTGGAACAAGGACCTTCCGTGTCCTGATTGGCTCCCAGCCTTACATTCTGACTGGATGCCAGTGGGAGTTCTATATAAACCCTTCCTAGAACCATAGAATCATAGAGTTGGAAGAGACCACAAGGGCCATTGAGTCCAACCCCCTGCCAAGCAGGAAACACCATCAGAGTACTCCTGACATATGGTTGTCAAGCCTCTGCTTAAGAACTCCAAAGAAGGAGACTCCACCACACTCCTTGGCAGCAAATTCCACTGTCGAACAGCTCTTACTGTCAGGAAGTTCTTCCTAATGTTTAGGTGGAATCTTCTTTCTTGTAGTTTGGATCCATCGCTCTGTGTCCGCTTCTCTGGAGCAGCAGAAAACAACCTTTCTCCCTCCTCTATGTGACATCCTTTTATATATTTGAACATGGCTATCATATCACCCCTTAACCTCCTCTTCTCCAGGCTAAACATGCCCAGCTCCCTTAGCCGTTCCTCATAAGGCATCGTTTCCAGGCCTTTGACCATTTTGGTTGCCCTCCTCTGGACACGTTCCAGTTTGTCAGTGTCCTTCTTGAACTGTGGTGCCCAGAACTGGACACAGTACTCCAGGTGAGGTCTGACCAGAGCAGAATACAGTGGCACTATTACTTCCCTTGATCTAGATGCTATACTCCTATTGATGCAGCCCAGAATTGCATTGGCTTTTTTAGCTGCCGCGTCACACTGTTGGCTCATGTCAAGTTTGTGGTCAACCAAGACTCCTAGATCCTTTTCACATGAACTGCTCTCAAGCCAGGTGTCACCCATCTTGTATTTGTGCCTCTCATTTTTTTTTTCCCAAGTGCAATACTTTACATTTCTCCCTGTTAAAATTAATCTTGTTTGTTTTTGCCCAGATCTCTAATCTGTCAAGGTCGTTTTGAAGTGTGATCCTGTCCTCTGGGGTATTAGCCACCCCTCCCAGTTTGGTGTCATCTGCAAATTTGATCAGGATGCCCTTGAGTCCATCATCCAAGTCGTTGATGAAGATGTTGAATAAGACCGGGCCCAAGACAGAACCCTGTGGCACCCCACTAGTCACTCTTCTCCAGGATGAAGAGGAACCATTGATGAGCACCCTTTGGGTTCGGTCAGTCAGCCAGTTACAAATCCACTAATGCAGGTCACCCCCTAGTCTGTCTGCAAGCCAGGACTTCCTCACTTACACCTGATCAAATTTTTGCTCTGCCCTCTCTAGTTCTTTCTTTTGCTCCCTTGGCCTGTTGGGTGATGTCCAGCCACCTAGGCATCTGACAGCAACTGGAATAACTTATTCACACCACACGCTTAAAGTATATCCAATGCACATTAAAAGCACAGGGTTCTCCCCATCAAAGAATCCTAGGAATTGTAGTTTAAGGGTGCTGAGAACTGTAGCTCTATGAGGGGAAACTACAGGTCCCAGGATTCTCTGGGGAAAGTCATGTGCTCCAAATGTCTGTGAATGTGCTTTAAATGTAGAGTGTGGATCTGTTCTTCAGTGGGGGCACAAAAACCCTGATCACCCTCAGTTCCTTGACTTTGTTTCAATGGTTTAGAAGCATTACCCCCAGATCGAGCGAGTTCACCCTTCTTCTCTCCTCGCAAAGCGCTTCCAATCTCCCAAGACACATTCTCAGCAATATTCAGAGAGCAATCAAACAATCAACGAGAGCTTAGACACAAAGACAAGCAGAGCACCCACAGCCACAAGCTACCACCTGGAGAGAGAGTATACCTGATTCACAGCCACCTTCAGCCAGCACTCCCATCCCTTGTACTTGGAGGCAGGATCTGTCCCATAAAGCAGAGGAACATCTCCCAGATTCTGACTTGTGAGATGAGCTGCTACAAGGAATGACAGAGACTGGAGGAAGAAGCAAGGAAGCTGGTGGAGTGGGGAGGAGAGAATTAAAAAAACAACAACCAGCGGCAGCTGAATTGTGTGCCTCGGATTAGACTAGCACTACTCTGACAGCAGGAGAAGGGGGAAAGAACAATAAACAATCAACCCCAGTTGAGGGTTCTTCTCCTGCAAACAAGACAAAAGGGATACAGTGAAACTGTGAGCGAAATGCAAGAAGCTGCTGGGAAGAGAGCAATAGCCTGTCAGAGGGGACTTCTGTCTGTCTTGTCAGAGCAAACAGACCCAAGCCCAAAATAAAGGAATAAAACGGGGAGGGGGTGTTTTCCTGTGTCCAGAATGGTGCACAGATTTGAGTGGTTCACTGCCTATGCTGTACAACTTCAGACTTTGTGTTGGTCAGATGCCTGAATCTTTCCATAAGTCCTCCTCACATAGAGAACTAGGATGTCAGGGAGAAGTGTTACATTGGATGCAGGTGAGAGCTCACGCCATCAGATGCTTCTCCATTAAATACTGTGGTTGCTGCTGCTACTAGTAATCTAACACACACAAAAGCAGCATGTCAGGGAGAGGTAGGCAATGTTGTGCCAGATCAGCTTTCACCAACCTAGTGCCCTGAGGATGTTTTGTGCTGCAACCCTCATCAGCTCCAAAGCTGATCTGCAGGTTGGTGAAAGCTGATCTAGGCCGTGCTAGACAGACCAAATTGCCTGGCCCAGTTGTAAGGGCAGCTTCAGATGATGAAATAGGAACAGCTCCTGCCTGCAGGCTTCCAAACTAAAAGGGAAGCAAAGGGGAGGGAAAGCATTAAGAGGCTCCTGACAGTCTCTTCCTGCCCAGGGACCACAAAAGCTCCTGGCCATTAATTTGATCCAGCAGGAGTCTTGTGGACAGAGATGGGTCCCAATTTTGGGGTGGCCCAAGCAGAAAATCCAAAGGGCACCCCACCCCAAAATGTACAAATAACAAACTTAATAATGGGACAACTGGCCGCCGAAATGTGCAGCTGCAGCTGCTGCAGCAACTGCCTTGCTCAGCCAACAGGCCCATCAGGATACGGCAGAGGAGGAAAAGGGAAGCAGGTTGGTTCCACCACCAGCTTTGCTGAGAAACCTGCTTCATCAAGTTCCTTCATTAGGTTGCAGGAGAGGAGAGGAGAGGAGAGGAGAGGAGAGGAGAGGAGAGGAGAGGAGAGGAGAGAAGCAGGGCCACTCCATCTGGTCTGTGGAGAGACCAGCAACTTTTGGCTCCCCTCTCCTCAAGCTGTTTCCTTCCCAGCAGGCCATTATACAAACTATGTAATTAAGAATTAGTGCCTGGGTTTGCTATATTCCTCCTCCATCCCAAACCGTTTTTCCTTTTGTAGCTTATTTTTTAAACCATAAACCCGAGGACAGAGGATATCTTATTACTGATCTTTCCAAGATGCTCGGGGTGCCTTTTTTTAAGCTAAAGGGCAGGGTAAATGTTATTTAACTTTAAATAAATAAATGATAGCAGAGCAAGATCTGCCTACGAAACAAGGAACACAGAGCAGACATGTATCCTGTTGCAGAGGTATTCTATGGCTGAACAGTGTGTCAGTACAGGTGTTGTGAAGAGGAAGAAGGTATGGTTGGTAAAACACCTTGCAAATTAAAAGCCTTTCCTAAACCATTATTACTATACTGGTCCAAATATAAGCTCCCCCCCTCCCCATATATAGACACACATACCCAGGAGAGCTCTTAAATCATGACCTCTCTATCTACAAGAGGATGATTATAGGCAACACTCAAGTTTTATAAAAGCCAGATTTTTTTTTGGGGGGGGGGAGTGTGGCCTATAGACCAATACGATACTATTCATAAAAATAAGGTTGTCACTTAAAAAGGTAAAGGTAAAGGACCCCTGACAGTTAAGTCCAATCGCAGACGACTCTGGGGTTGCGGCGCTCATCTCGCTTTACAGGCTGATGGCACTGGCGTTTGTCTGCAGACAGTTTTTCCGGGTCATGTGGCCAGCATGACTAAGCTGCTTCTGGCGCAATGGAATACCAAAACCAGAGCAGTGCACGGAAGGGCCATTTACCTTCCCGCCGGAGCGGTACCTATTTATCTACTTGCACTGTGACATGCATTCGAACTGCTAGGTTGGCAGGAGCTGGGACTGAGCAATGGGAGCTCACCCCGTCACAGGGATTCGAACCGCCGACCTTCTGATCGGCAAGCGCAAGAGGCTCAGTGGTTTAGACCACAGCGCCACCCGCGTCCCAACAAGGTTGTCACTTACCGAGTGTGAAATGAGATGCATTATTCAGCAGCATTTGCAAATACACAGAAAACCCCATACAAGCAACTGGTAGAAAACATGCCATCGTTGTTGAGTGCATACAGACAACTAAAATATACAAAGCAATACAGTGGTGCCCCGCAAGACGAATGCCTTGCAATACAAAAAACTCGCTAGACGAAAGTTTTTTCCATTCGCGATTTGCCTCGCAAGACGAATTTCCCCTATGGGCTTGCTTCGCAAGACGAAAACGTCTCGCGACTTTTTTTCTTTGACTAAAAACAAAGACATGTTTTGTTTATAAAGTTAATTTATTTTCCCTTCAATTTTTGAACTGCTCTTTACAGTATGTGTGACTTTAAAGAGCAGTTAATAAACTGTTGTTGTACCAAATTTGGCTTTGTTTGGACTTTTTTTGACCATAGGAATGCATTAATTGATTTTCAATGCATTCCTATGGGATTTCATGCTTCGCAAGACGAAAAATTCGCTAGACGACAAAAATTGCGGAACGAATTAATTTCGTCTTGCGGGGCACCACTGTATATAGATGGTACAGAAATGCATTAGACCAATTCCTTCCTGGAAGATAGCTAGGTCTATCCATAGCCAGGAACTATAATAGTGAAACTGAACCTCCATGGCATGAGGAATGATATCAGATTATCAGGTGTTGGGAACACACAACAGGATGTGTCTCAACTGTGCTGTTTGTGTGATTGGTTGGTCGCTGCAGTAAACAACATGCTGAACTAAAAATACTGAGCTAGGGAAACAGTTCTAGAAGTTCTTTTCCAGTGTAAGGAAGATGCCCGGAGATGTGTGGAACAATAATGAAGATAAGAGCACCACTGTGCATGTGTAGAGTATTTTCCCTCACACGCCTAACCCACAAATATCCTAGAATGGGGAACAGAGCTTTCAAGTTAGGGGAATATGACTTCCAGGCAGGCTCAAACAGCGAGCACCTCTCAAGTCGGGAAATTAAAGCCCTCCTTAAAATTTCTTTCTCAGACTTGCTTTATATCCAAAAGGATTTAGGTCAGCTGCAATCTCTGGTGACACTAGGAAACCCAGTGGGAACTCCGCCTATGGCATGAGAGCATCCAATTAAAATACTTCTTCCTCCGTCACAGCCTCCTGACCTGGATTATGGAGGCTGGGGAGGGATCATAAACCAAGAGGGGCAAACGGCAGAGAGAGAGAGAAAGTTTTCAATTTGGAGAGCCAGATGTTGAGGGTCTCCATCTGTGGCAATGTATTGAATGCCTGTCAACAAGTAATCAGAATGTCTGCAGCTGCCGGGGTGGGGTGGGCATCCAGAGTGGGGTAGAGGAGTGAAAGGATGCAGATTTAGGTAGCAGAACAAGGCATCAAAGTGGACTGCACCACTTCAGGAAGGGGGGGGGGATTCCATTTTCATTTTCAAAAGCTCCTGTGTGCTTAAAAACTCCCTGCAAATAGAAAATCAACATGGTAGGCAAAAAACTTTGCTCCTCAATCATGTGCCGATTTTCTATTTGCAGGGAGAATCACAGAATCAGGTTTACCTTATTATTTTTTTAATATGGGCTTTGTGTCATTCATAAATGCTATTTCTCATCTGTAATCTCATTCTGCCGCATGCGTAGACCGAGACCTCAATTCAACTACATTGCAGGGAGAGAGAATGCAGGGTATGGATTCCCCCAAGTGTAAAAGAGGCTATCTTGCCTTGCCAGCAATAAGAGAAAAGGAGGCAGTGCCTGTGGATGCAAAACCTATTGGTCCTGCTGAAGGAAGGAAAATTCAGTATTTCCCTTTAGCATTTATAGATTCTGAGCGGTTTATTGATTAATGGATTAATGGAGGGATGGCTGTTTTCTCCTCCAAGGGTCTCTCTTTTCTCTGAATAGTGGTCCAGGGGCAAAAGCTATATTTACTGCAGAACTTGACCCTCCTCACTGTGGAGCCTTGCTATTTCAAAGATACAGGATTCCTCTCAAAAGTTATTCAACACTTCAGTGCCATGTAGCAACCGTGAAGATGAAAAAGGGCTTCATGGCTATGAAACACTTAATGTAATAAACCTTAATCTTGCCTCCTTCCTTTCTAAACAACCCCAAACACTTTTGCTTTTCCTTGTATGTAGGAGATGCTGCAACCCCAGCAATCGTTTTTGTCATCCTGTTTCTTTTTAATCTTTTCCAGCACTAGGATACCCTTTCTAACATGCAACAAGAAAATGAGTGAGGAACAGAAGCAAATCTGCGAAAAATAATAACATAATATAGTAATAATAAAAATAGTAATGAGATGGGAAATCTCCCTCTCCCACCAGATTGGTTTGCTTAAAAAGTAAAAGCTTGAACTAATTTTTTGCTTAATAGGCTTTGAAATCACCTACTTATTTGCATATTGGCACAGAATACAAATTTGGCTGCCTTAGCAACGGTACCACCAACTCTCTCTTTCCCAGCCAATCAAAAGGAGACAACCAGCATTGTTGGCACTGGGCTGTGGAAGCCAAGGGCTGCATGCTTGCCCTTTCTCCAGCATTGAGTTTAGCAGGGAGAAGGCTTATTCCTGTACATCTTGGAAGGATCCATAGGTGCAGGTGCCAAAGCTGAATCCATTTCTCTCCTTCACTTTTGAGACGCTGATGGATGAGATCAGGGTTGGGGGTTTTTTTCAGACAAGAAGGCAGGTTGTACTTCCAACTACATGCCTTGAGATCACAAACCTTGCTGTGTTTACTGGCAGGTTTTCAAGGTATTGCTTTTGCCACAGACACGTCAATCTGCATTCATCAGAGCACAGTATCATTCCTTATTCACAAGATCATTAAAACCATTCATGCCAAGACTGGTCAGATCAGCCCTCATTCAAACACAGGTTTTGTTTTGTTTTGTGTGGTGTTGTTTTTTTGCCAGACAGGACAACAAAACAATAGGATGTTGCATACTTAGCTGGCAGTCACTAAAGCATAGGGCTGTGTGAGTGTGACTGTGTGTGTGTGTGTGTGTGTGTGGTGAGGTTCTGCTTTCACAAAAGGCTACTTACCTTCTTAGATCAGATAAGCAGCATTGGCCACAAGCCAATTAGTACATGAGGTGGTAAATCTAAAAGGCACCTACCTCTCTTACCATTTAACACAAGGCATAATCCACCAGGAAATTCTTCTGCATAAGCAGAAAGAGTGTCTCCACCCCCATCGTTCAGGCTGGATGCTGAGGTCCAGCTCTGAGGGCCTTCTGGCGGTTCCCTCACTGTGAGAAGTGAGGTTCATAGAATCATAGAATCATAGAATTGGAATAGACCACAAGGGTCATCGAGTCCAACCCCCTGCCAAGCAGGGAACCAGGCAGAGGGCCTTCTTGGTAGTGGTGCCCGCCCTGTGGAACGCCCTCCCATCAGATGTCAAGGAAATAATCAACTCTCTGACTTTTAGAAGACATCTTAAGGCAGCCCCATTCAGGGAAGTTTTTAATGTTTGATGTTTTATCATGTGTCAGGGGTTCAGGAGCAGAGGCAAGGGCAAGGGAGGAAACAGAGAGCGAGGGGGAGGAGGCAGAGGAAAAGATGAGTGATGACGACGACCCGAGATCTCCGAGTCTTTCCAGTGAATCAGAAGATTCACAGAAAGGAGCACCAGTGGCCAGGGCAAGGGGGGAGCCTAGGGGGACACCCCAGGGAGATAGAGCCAGAGGGGACTCAGAGGAGAGCAGTTGGAAATCGGGACCAGCGTCACCGCCAGAGAGCAGGGAAAAGGAAGAGAGCCAGGGATCAAGCGCTGGCAGCTCACAACAGGGGGGAGGGCATGAGTCAGGAGTGGCCACACCTCCATCGGGGAGCGAAGAAACGGTCAGACGGAAAGTGGAAAGTTGGGCGCGCGCGCCAAGTTCAAATGCACAGGGAAGTGACGCAGTAGGCAGCCCTGAAAGAGAGCCAGGTCCTAAAGCCCGGCGCAAGGAGACAGGAGAGTCCGGGGGGTCGGCGTCAGAAGAATCCAGGAAGGAAGAGACCCCGGGGGGCAGAGGGACCCAGAGGAGAACAGTCAGGCGGAAAAGGTGGAGCAGGGCTAGGATATTAAGTTGGTGCGCAAGGGGCGGAGACTCAGACGGGACTTCGCCGATCTAGCCATTAGACGTAGAGTTGCACGCAGCAGCTTGAGAATGGAAAATGTAACTCAATAAAGACTTTTACTAAATGATCGCTGGCTAGCGTGATCCTCTGTGAGCTAGGATCTGGAAGCAGCTCTGACAGTAAGTCCCGTCTCACTAATTGTGGGCATCTACAGCCTCGAGGAGAGGAGAGAAGCAGGTGCCTACTAGCGAGCTCACGAACGGCAGACGACATGACGGCTGACCAGCAGATAGCGGAACTCAGAGAAGCAGTGTCACAACTGAATGCCGAGGCTCTCGCATCCAGGAAGAGAGAGGAGGAGGCAGCTGCCGCCTGCAGGGATCTCCAGATCAGGTTGGACATGCTTACTAAGCAAGGGCAACTGACACCCAAACAGGAGGGAATTGGGTTGGCGAGACGAACAGGCGGTCTGGTCTCTCACTTCGATGGGAATCTGCAACAGTACCCCAACTTTAGAGCAGATGTAATGTGTGCACTGCAACTGCTGAAAAGAGACTTTAGAGATGAGCAAGAGAAAGTGGGATTCATCATGTCTCATTTGCATGGAGATGCTAAAGCATGGCTGCGCAATTTGTGGAGGGATGGGGATCCGGCGCTCCAAAATGCGGATGCCTTTATTAAAGCGATGGATGGATGTTTCTTATCAAGTATTGACGTGGATCTTGCTCGGCAGCAGATACATGGATTGAAACAAGGGAGGGCCAGCGTAAGGCAGTATCATGCACGCTTTTTCGCCTTGGTCAGTGCCCTGGAATGGGACAGAGATTCGGCTCCGGTAAGAGACCTGTTTTGGGAGGGATTGCACAGCTCGGTTAAAGATGAAATTGCGAGGGGGGGAGAGACCCCGGACCACGCAGGAGATCGTTCAGAGGGCGCTGGCGGTGGGGGTGCGGCTGGAAGAACGTCCGTGGAGCAGGGACGAAGGGCGTAGCGGGCGCGAACCAGCCAGGGGCTCCTCCTTCCTTCCCAGAGAAGCAGCGCGTGCGCAATCCACGCCTCCAACAGGGGGAGGGGTGGAACTGATGGAGGTTGGAAGTGCAAGGGCTCAGTCAGCAGCCAGAGCCCTAGCACCGGCAGCAGTGAAAGCGAAGCCTCCTAGAGGGAACAGGAAGTGTTATATCTGCGAGGATCCAGGGCATATGGCGAAAGAGTGTCCCCGGAGGCTCCACAAGCACACTGCAGCCTCAGCAATGGTGACTGCAGCAACGCAGCAAGGAGAACCACAGCAGGGAAACGACGATGTCTGGCTGGAGGAAGAGGCACTGGGGCCCAGCCAGACGTGTCAGTGAAGCAGTCCCCAGGGATTTTACCGCCCATGGACCCCCTCCCGCCCAAGCCAGTAGTGAGGCTCACCGCATCGCTCCAGCTACCCAATGGAATCACCATGGATGTGCCAATCACCGTCGACTCGGGAAGCAATGCAGACTTCATAGGGCAGGACTTTGTCGACCGGCACGCTATACAGTTGCTGCCTGCCACGCTGCCCCTGCAGGTTGTCACGGTGGATGGCAGGGAGCTGCTAGGGGGGCAAGTGGTGAAGCAGACGCCACCTATGGTGCTGCGGCTTGGAAATCACAGGGAAATCATCAGCTTCAACGTCACTCAACTGTCGGACACGCCTATTGTATTGGGCATGAGTTGGCTGGACAAGCACAGCCCGACGCTGGCTTGGTACCAGAGGCAGCTGACCTTCGGCTCTTCCTTTTGTGCTGAACACTGCATCATGCCCCGGCAGGAAGGTGAGCAAGAGGAGTCACAGCTGCTGCTAGGCACGCTGCAAGCGATTCCCCACAAGTACGCAGAATTTTTGGAGGTTTTCTGCGAGAAGGAGGCAGACAGGCTACCCCCCCCCACAGACCATATGACTGCAAAATTGACCTGCTGCCGGGGGCGGCGCTGCCTAAAGGGAAGCTGTATTCCATGTCTGAGGACGAACTGCAGGAACTCAAAGAGTTCATAGATCATAATTTGGAGCGCGGTTTCATCCGGGAGTCCAAGGCAGCGGGGGGCAGTCCTGTATTCTTTGTTAAGAAGCGGGACACGCCCCAAAAAAGGCTGGTCGTGGACTATCGCATCTTAAACAGTGTGACCAAGCCATCGGACTTCCCCATGCCCCGAATCGACGACCTCCTCGCAAAGGTACGGAAGGGCAGCGTGTTCACCAAGTTAGACCTGCGGGGGGCGTACAACCTCATTCGCATGCGGGAGGGAGATGAGTGGAAGACAGCCATGTTCACGCCACTGGGCACCTACGAGTATAGAGTTATGCCTTTTGGATTGCAAAATGGCTCCCACGTTTTTCAAGCGTTCATGCATCACGTGTTGGCGGGGCTCCTCTACAAGACGTGCGTCTGTTTCTTAGATGACATCCTGATCTTTTCGGAATCGCAGCAGGAGCATGACAGACACGTCAAGGAAGTGCTGAGCAGGCTGCAGCAGCATAGGCTCTACGCCAAGCTGGAGAAGTGCCAATTCGATGTGACGGAGGTGGATTTTCTGGGCTACAAGTTGTCTGACAAGGGGCTCGCCATGGACAGCGCCAAGGTTCGAGCGGTGTTGGATTGGAAAAGCCCGCGCAACCGGAAGGAGGTCCAACGATTTGTCGGCTTCGCGAATTTCTATCGCAAGTTCATCAAAGGCTTCGCTATGCAGACAGCGGCCATCACGGACACGCTTAGCTCCAAGAAAAAGAAGTTCATCTGGACGGAGCAGGCGGAGCGGTCCTTTCAGGCACTCAAACGTCTCTTCGCGTCGGAAGAGCAGCTGCTGCATGTCGACCCCAGCAGGCCGATGAGGGTCGAGACAGACGCCTCGGACAGAGCCGTGGGAGCAGTCCTGCTGCAGAGAGACCCGCAGGGGGTTTGGCGGCCGGGGGCGTTTTACTCCAGGAAGCTCAGCAAGTCCGAACAGAACTACACCATCTGGGACAGGGAGTTGCTGGCCATTCATGCAGCATTCAAAGCGTGGAGGCACTTCCTGATCGGCGCCAAGCACACGGTGCAGGTCTGCACGGACCACAAGAATCTGGAGCACTGGCGCACGGCACAGTTCCTGAATCAGAGGCAGATACGTTGGGCTGAGTTCTTTGCGAACTTCGACTTCCGAATAGAGTATGTCCCGGGGGACACCAACATCATGGCGGACGCGCTCTCCCGTAAGCCACAGTATCTGGAGGACGCCACGCCAGCGGCCGCCATGCACATCTTCGCACCAACAGTGTGGGCGTGCGCTGCGGCGACAGTGGACCTGGAGGCGGTGCGACGAACGTTGCAGAATGACTCCTTCGCGCAAGCAAAGATGGCAGAGGTGCAAAGGGGCACGGCAGCGACCGACGGGTTCCAGCTGAGAGATGGATTGCTCATCCGTAAAGGGGCCATCTACGTGCCGGGAGACGAACTTCGCGCCAAGGTACTGCATCAGCTGCACGACGCGCCCACTGCCGGGCACTTTGGCAAGGAGAAGACGGTGGAATTAGTCGCCAGGGATTTCTGGTGGCCCGGAATGAGAGGGGAGGTCGCGGACTACGTGGCGAGGTGCGACACCTGCCAGAGGGCCAAACCAGTGCACAGACCGCCGGCCGGACTGTTGGAACCGCTGCAAACTCCGGTCGAACCATGGGAGAGAGTGGCCCTGGACTTTGTCACGGATCTGCCCAGCTCGAGGGGCAAGACGGCCGTGCTGGTGGTGGTGGACTTGTTCTCCAAGATGGCACATTTCATCCCGTGTGCGAAGGTGGCCACGGCGGAACAAACCGCCAAACTGTTCATAGACCACGTGTTCAAGGTTCACGGTCTGCCACGGTCTATTCTGTCCGACCGCGGGCGGCAGTTCATCTCGAATTTCTGGCAGAAGCTGATGGGCTTCCTAAACGTCAAGATCAACCTGGCGTCGGCGAGACACCCGCAGACCAACGGGCAAGCGGAGCGGGTCAATGCCATCATGCAGCAGTACCTGAGATGCTATGCGAATCAACAGCCTGCGACGTGGGTGGATTACCTGCCGCTCGCCGAGTTCGCCTACAACAACACGAAGCACGTGTCCACGGGGGTCACGCCGTTCTTCGCCAACAACGGGAGGCACCCCAGAACCTTCCCGGGACTGGAAAGAATGGTGGAGGGGGAGCCGCAGACAGCAGATGCGTTCGCGTCGGAGTTGCAGGAGGTCCACGATCAGCTGCGGCGGCACCTGGAGCTGGCCAAACACGCATACAAGGTGCAGGCGGACAAACACAGAAGGGTTGGCGAAGAGATCCATGTGGGAGACTGGGTCTGGTTAGCAGCCCACGCAGTGCCGGCCAGGTCGTTGGCCAAGAAGAAACTAGGGCATAAGCAACTGGGGCCCTACCAAGTCGAAGAGCAGGTCAACCCGGTGGCTTTCAGGCTGGCGCTTCCGGAGGGTTCCAGAATGCATCCGGTGTTCCACAGATCGGTGCTCACTCCCTACAAGGCACCGCACAGGTTTCAGGAACCCGGAACGGCGCCGAGTCCGCTCAGGGAAAGAACCGGGCACGCGGGGGTGGCACAGGAGGAGCGCATCAACGAAGTCACGGAAATTTTGGACTCCAGGTGGGGGGAAGAGGGAGTAGAATACCTTCTCGCCAAGGAGGGCACCCCGGCCAGTGCGAACAGCTGGGTGCCGGGCTACGCCTTGGACGAACCTCTGCTCAAGGACGAGTTTCATGCCCTCTTCCCACATAGACCAATGCCAGCAGACCTTTTCGACGACTGGCTTTTCACTCCCACACTTTCTGCAAGCACGTTCCGGGGGTTCGACTCGGACGAGGACCCGATACGAGATGCCCGTTCCCCGGAGGGGTCACCCTCGGGATCTGCCTCAGAACCCTCGTATTGGTGGGACGATAGACCAGAGGAGCAGTGGCGCAAGAGGTGGCTGGAAGGTCCCGGACGAGCAACGCCGCCAGGAGGCAGTGAGGGAGAGACGGACATGGACGTTTTCGGGGACGACCTTGGTTTCGAGCACGGCGGCACAGAGATGGACGCGGAGGTGACCGTCGTCGACGAGAGCAGGGAGGAAGAACCGGGAGACTTCAAATGGAGGCCCACCACGGGAAGCGAACGGTATCCGACGTTCGTCCCTCTGCCGCAGCAGCACCCAGCTCCCGCAACGGAAGGAGGGGAGGGGGGAGCGGGGGGCTTCGAGGGGGGGATGGATGTCAGGGGTTCAGGAGCAGAGGCAAGGGCAAGGGAGGAAACAGAGAGCGAGGGGGAGGAGGCAGAGGAAAAGATGAGTGATGACGACGACCCGAGATCTCCGAGTCTTTCCAGTGAATCAGAAGATTCACAGAAAGGAGCACCAGTGGCCATGGTAAGGGGGGAGCCTAGGGGGACACCCCAGGGAGATAGAGCCAGAGGGGACTCAGAGGAGAGCAGTTGGAAATCGGGACCAGCGTCACCGCCAGAGAGCAGGGAAAAGGAAGAGAGCCAGGGATCAAGCGCTGGCAGCTCACAACAGGGGGGAGGGCATGAGTCAGGAGTGGCCACACCTCCATCGGGGAGCGAAGAAACGGTCAGACGGAAAGTGGAAAGTTGGGCGCGCGCGCCAAGTTCAAATGCACAGGGAAGTGACGCAGTAGGCAGCCCTGAAAGAGAGCCAGGTCCTAAAGCCCGGCGCAAGGAGACAGGAGAGTCCGGGGGGTCGGCGTCAGAAGAATCCAGGAAGGAAGAGACCCCGGGGGGCAGAGGGACCCAGAGGAGAACAGTCAGGCGGAAAAGGTGGAGCAGGGCTAGGATATTAAGTTGGTGCGCAAGGGGCGGAGACTCAGACGGGACTTCGCCGATCTAGCCATTAGACGTAGAGTTGCACGCAGCAGCTTGAGAATGGAAAATGTAACTCAATAAAGACTTTTACTAAATGATCGCTGGCTAGCGTGATCCTCTGTGAGCTAGGATCTGGAAGCAGCTCTGACAGTAAGTCCCGTCTCACTAATTGTGGGCATCTACAGCCTCGAGGAGAGGAGAGAAGCAGGTGCCTACTAGCGAGCTCACGAACGGCAGACGACATGACGGCTGACCAGCAGATAGCGGAACTCAGAGAAGCAGTGTCACAACTGAATGCCGAGGCTCTCGCATCCAGGAAGAGAGAGGAGGAGGCAGCTGCCGCCTGCAGGGATCTCCAGATCAGGTTGGACATGCTTACTAAGCAAGGGCAACTGACACCCAAACAGGAGGGAATTGGGTTGGCGAGACGAACAGGCGGTCTGGTCTCTCACTTCGATGGGAATCTGCAACAGTACCCCAACTTTAGAGCAGATGTAATGTGTGCACTGCAACTGCTGAAAAGAGACTTTAGAGATGAGCAAGAGAAAGTGGGATTCATCATGTCTCATTTGCATGGAGATGCTAAAGCATGGCTGCGCAATTTGTGGAGGGATGGGGATCCGGCGCTCCAAAATGCGGATGCCTTTATTAAAGCGATGGATGGATGTTTCTTATCAAGTATTGACGTGGATCTTGCTCGGCAGCAGATACATGGATTGAAACAAGGGAGGGCCAGCGTAAGGCAGTATCATGCACGCTTTTTCGCCTTGGTCAGTGCCCTGGAATGGGACAGAGATTCGGCTCCGGTAAGAGACCTGTTTTGGGAGGGATTGCACAGCTCGGTTAAAGATGAAATTGCGAGGGGGGGAGAGACCCCGGACCACGCAGGAGATCGTTCAGAGGGCGCTGGCGGTGGGGGTGCGGCTGGAAGAACGTCCGTGGAGCAGGGACGAAGGGCGTAGCGGGCGCGAACCAGCCAGGGGCTCCTCCTTCCTTCCCAGAGAAGCAGCGCGTGCGCAATCCACGCCTCCAACAGGGGGAGGGGTGGAACTGATGGAGGTTGGAAGTGCAAGGGCTCAGTCAGCAGCCAGAGCCCTAGCACCGGCAGCAGTGAAAGCGAAGCCTCCTAGAGGGAACAGGAAGTGTTATATCTGCGAGGATCCAGGGCATATGGCGAAAGAGTGTCCCCGGAGGCTCCACAAGCACACTGCAGCCTCAGCAATGGTGACTGCAGCAACGCAGCAAGGAGAACCACAGCAGGGAAACGACGATGTCTGGCTGGAGGAAGAGGCACTGGGGCCCAGCCAGACGTGTCAGTGAAGCAGTCCCCAGGGATTTTACCGCCCATGGACCCCCTCCCGCCCAAGCCAGTAGTGAGGCTCACCGCATCGCTCCAGCTACCCAATGGAATCACCATGGATGTGCCAATCACCGTCGACTCGGGAAGCAATGCAGACTTCATAGGGCAGGACTTTGTCGACCGGCACGCTATACAGTTGCTGCCTGCCACGCTGCCCCTGCAGGTTGTCACGGTGGATGGCAGGGAGCTGCTAGGGGGGCAAGTGGTGAAGCAGACGCCACCTATGGTGCTGCGGCTTGGAAATCACAGGGAAATCATCAGCTTCAACGTCACTCAACTGTCGGACACGCCTATTGTATTGGGCATGAGTTGGCTGGACAAGCACAGCCCGACGCTGGCTTGGTACCAGAGGCAGCTGACCTTCGGCTCTTCCTTTTGTGCTGAACACTGCATCATGCCCCGGCAGGAAGGTGAGCAAGAGGAGTCACAGCTGCTGCTAGGCACGCTGCAAGCGATTCCCCACAAGTACGCAGAATTTTTGGAGGTTTTCTGCGAGAAGGAGGCAGACAGGCTACCCCCCCCCACAGACCATATGACTGCAAAATTGACCTGCTGCCGGGGGCGGCGCTGCCTAAAGGGAAGCTGTATTCCATGTCTGAGGACGAACTGCAGGAACTCAAAGAGTTCATAGATCATAATTTGGAGCGCGGTTTCATCCGGGAGTCCAAGGCAGCGGGGGGCAGTCCTGTATTCTTTGTTAAGAAGCGGGACACGCCCCAAAAAAGGCTGGTCGTGGACTATCGCATCTTAAACAGTGTGACCAAGCCATCGGACTTCCCCATGCCCCGAATCGACGACCTCCTCGCAAAGGTACGGAAGGGCAGCGTGTTCACCAAGTTAGACCTGCGGGGGGCGTACAACCTCATTCGCATGCGGGAGGGAGATGAGTGGAAGACAGCCATGTTCACGCCACTGGGCACCTACGAGTATAGAGTTATGCCTTTTGGATTGCAAAATGGCTCCCACGTTTTTCAAGCGTTCATGCATCACGTGTTGGCGGGGCTCCTCTACAAGACGTGCGTCTGTTTCTTAGATGACATCCTGATCTTTTCGGAATCGCAGCAGGAGCATGACAGACACGTCAAGGAAGTGCTGAGCAGGCTGCAGCAGCATAGGCTCTACGCCAAGCTGGAGAAGTGCCAATTCGATGTGACGGAGGTGGATTTTCTGGGCTACAAGTTGTCTGACAAGGGGCTCGCCATGGACAGCGCCAAGGTTCGAGCGGTGTTGGATTGGAAAAGCCCGCGCAACCGGAAGGAGGTCCAACGATTTGTCGGCTTCGCGAATTTCTATCGCAAGTTCATCAAAGGCTTCGCTATGCAGACAGCGGCCATCACGGACACGCTTAGCTCCAAGAAAAAGAAGTTCATCTGGACGGAGCAGGCGGAGCGGTCCTTTCAGGCACTCAAACGTCTCTTCGCGTCGGAAGAGCAGCTGCTGCATGTCGACCCCAGCAGGCCGATGAGGGTCGAGACAGACGCCTCGGACAGAGCCGTGGGAGCAGTCCTGCTGCAGAGAGACCCGCAGGGGGTTTGGCGGCCGGGGGCGTTTTACTCCAGGAAGCTCAGCAAGTCCGAACAGAACTACACCATCTGGGACAGGGAGTTGCTGGCCATTCATGCAGCATTCAAAGCGTGGAGGCACTTCCTGATCGGCGCCAAGCACACGGTGCAGGTCTGCACGGACCACAAGAATCTGGAGCACTGGCGCACGGCACAGTTCCTGAATCAGAGGCAGATACGTTGGGCTGAGTTCTTTGCGAACTTCGACTTCCGAATAGAGTATGTCCCGGGGGACACCAACATCATGGCGGACGCGCTCTCCCGTAAGCCACAGTATCTGGAGGACGCCACGCCAGCGGCCGCCATGCACATCTTCGCACCAACAGTGTGGGCGTGCGCTGCGGCGACAGTGGACCTGGAGGCGGTGCGACGAACGTTGCAGAATGACTCCTTCGCGCAAGCAAAGATGGCAGAGGTGCAAAGGGGCACGGCAGCGACCGACGGGTTCCAGCTGAGAGATGGATTGCTCATCCGTAAAGGGGCCATCTACGTGCCGGGAGACGAACTTCGCGCCAAGGTACTGCATCAGCTGCACGACGCGCCCACTGCCGGGCACTTTGGCAAGGAGAAGACGGTGGAATTAGTCGCCAGGGATTTCTGGTGGCCCGGAATGAGAGGGGAGGTCGCGGACTACGTGGCGAGGTGCGACACCTGCCAGAGGGCCAAACCAGTGCACAGACCGCCGGCCGGACTGTTGGAACCGCTGCAAACTCCGGTCGAACCATGGGAGAGAGTGGCCCTGGACTTTGTCACGGATCTGCCCAGCTCGAGGGGCAAGACGGCCGTGCTGGTGGTGGTGGACTTGTTCTCCAAGATGGCACATTTCATCCCGTGTGCGAAGGTGGCCACGGCGGAACAAACCGCCAAACTGTTCATAGACCACGTGTTCAAGGTTCACGGTCTGCCACGGTCTATTCTGTCCGACCGCGGGCGGCAGTTCATCTCGAATTTCTGGCAGAAGCTGATGGGCTTCCTAAACGTCAAGATCAACCTGGCGTCGGCGAGACACCCGCAGACCAACGGGCAAGCGGAGCGGGTCAATGCCATCATGCAGCAGTACCTGAGATGCTATGCGAATCAACAGCCTGCGACGTGGGTGGATTACCTGCCGCTCGCCGAGTTCGCCTACAACAACACGAAGCACGTGTCCACGGGGGTCACGCCGTTCTTCGCCAACAACGGGAGGCACCCCAGAACCTTCCCGGGACTGGAAAGAATGGTGGAGGGGGAGCCGCAGACAGCAGATGCGTTCGCGTCGGAGTTGCAGGAGGTCCACGATCAGCTGCGGCGGCACCTGGAGCTGGCCAAACACGCATACAAGGTGCAGGCGGACAAACACAGAAGGGTTGGCGAAGAGATCCATGTGGGAGACTGGGTCTGGTTAGCAGCCCACGCAGTGCCGGCCAGGTCGTTGGCCAAGAAGAAACTAGGGCATAAGCAACTGGGGCCCTACCAAGTCGAAGAGCAGGTCAACCCGGTGGCTTTCAGGCTGGCGCTTCCGGAGGGTTCCAGAATGCATCCGGTGTTCCACAGATCGGTGCTCACTCCCTACAAGGCACCGCACAGGTTTCAGGAACCCGGAACGGCGCCGAGTCCGCTCAGGGAAAGAACCGGGCACGCGGGGGTGGCACAGGAGGAGCGCATCAACGAAGTCACGGAAATTTTGGACTCCAGGTGGGGGGAAGAGGGAGTAGAATACCTTCTCGCCAAGGAGGGCACCCCGGCCAGTGCGAACAGCTGGGTGCCGGGCTACGCCTTGGACGAACCTCTGCTCAAGGACGAGTTTCATGCCCTCTTCCCACATAGACCAATGCCAGCAGACCTTTTCGACGACTGGCTTTTCACTCCCACACTTTCTGCAAGCACGTTCCGGGGGTTCGACTCGGACGAGGACCCGATACGAGATGCCCGTTCCCCGGAGGGGTCACCCTCGGGATCTGCCTCAGAACCCTCGTATTGGTGGGACGATAGACCAGAGGAGCAGTGGCGCAAGAGGTGGCTGGAAGGTCCCGGACGAGCAACGCCGCCAGGAGGCAGTGAGGGAGAGACGGACATGGACGTTTTCGGGGACGACCTTGGTTTCGAGCACGGCGGCACAGAGATGGACGCGGAGGTGACCGTCGTCGACGAGAGCAGGGAGGAAGAACCGGGAGACTTCAAATGGAGGCCCACCACGGGAAGCGAACGGTATCCGACGTTCGTCCCTCTGCCGCAGCAGCACCCAGCTCCCGCAACGGAAGGAGGGGAGGGGGGAGCGGGGGGCTTCGAGGGGGGGATGGATGTCAGGGGTTCAGGAGCAGAGGCAAGGGCAAGGGAGGAAACAGAGAG
Source organism: Podarcis vaucheri (assembly GCF_965113315.1). Classification (NCBI taxonomy): domain Eukaryota; kingdom Metazoa; phylum Chordata; class Lepidosauria; order Squamata; family Lacertidae; genus Podarcis; species Podarcis vaucheri. The sequence goes on from NC_138751.1 coordinate 32,724,156, forward strand.
CGAGGGGGAGGAGGCAGAGGAAAAGATGAGTGATGACGACGACCCGAGATCTCCGAGTCTTTCCAGTGAATCAGAAGATTCACAGAAAGGAGCACCAGTGGCCATGGTAAGGGGGGAGCCTAGGGGGACACCCCAGGGAGATAGAGCCAGAGGGGACTCAGAGGAGAGCAGTTGGAAATCGGGACCAGCGTCACCGCCAGAGAGCAGGGAAAAGGAAGAGAGCCAGGGATCAAGCGCTGGCAGCTCACAACAGGGGGGAGGGCATGAGTCAGGAGTGGCCACACCTCCATCGGGGAGCGAAGAAACGGTCAGACGGAAAGTGGAAAGTTGGGCGCGCGCGCCAAGTTCAAATGCACAGGGAAGTGACGCAGTAGGCAGCCCTGAAAGAGAGCCAGGTCCTAAAGCCCGGCGCAAGGAGACAGGAGAGTCCGGGGGGTCGGCGTCAGAAGAATCCAGGAAGGAAGAGACCCCGGGGGGCAGAGGGACCCAGAGGAGAACAGTCAGGCGGAAAAGGTGGAGCAGGGCTAGGATATTAAGTTGGTGCGCAAGGGGCGGAGACTCAGACGGGACTTCGCCGATCTAGCCATTAGACGTAGAGTTGCACGCAGCAGCTTGAGAATGGAAAATGTAACTCAATAAAGACTTTTACTAAATGATCGCTGGCTAGCGTGATCCTCTGTGAGCTAGGATCTGGAAGCAGCTCTGACATCATGTTTTTAATATTCTGTTGGGAAGCGCCCAGAGTGGCTGGGGAAACCCAGCCAGATGGACGGGGTAGAAATAACAAATTGCTGTTGTTATTGTTAAGCTGCAGTGAAATGAACTATTGCACTCTTGCACAGCTCTTTCTGCATTGCAGGGGGTTGAAATAGATGACCCTTGGGGTCCCATCCAATTCTATGATTCTATGACAATTTCAATGGGACTTGTGCAGAACTGCCTGATGGACCGTTCCCCATGTTTATTTACATGGATGTGTTTGTGGAGAGGGGTAATTTCCCAAAAATGGATCAGGCTGCCTCATCTCTGATGAGACTCTTTTCCTTCTCCCTCATTGTCTACATGCAATAAAAGTCTGATGGGGCTTCCTTCTCCCTCTTTTTTTATTATTTAAAGGAAACAAGAGGGTTAATTGTCTACAACCCAAGCTAAGCAGCCAGGTTTTAAGTTTCACTGAGACCTTGAGAATAATCTTCTTAGCATGTCAGCTCCAGACAGCTCCGTGAACCAGGCGACTCCATGGGTGATGAAAGAGAGAGTCTAATTGCACTAGTATAAGCCAAGAGAACACATGGGAGGGGGAGAGAGGGAGGGAGGGAGAGAAAAGGGGAGAAAACCACGAAGAAGAAGCAGCGATAATCTTTCCAGAACACCCTCATCAAAACACTCCATTCCAGAAATGGTGACCCCATAATTCCTTGCAGGGACTGAGAAAAAAAGTGAGACAATGAACTCAATAAGAATTTGTTGTCCAGGTATTAATGGCTGGGAGGTAACTCCTTAGAGATCAGAGATATCAGGGCAGTGATTCATGGGGGGGGGGGGAATCCCATGTATCATGGCGCTGCCTGGCCTGATGAACCACCTTAAAGGAAGTGGGAGGGAAGCCCTAGAGGGAAAGGTACCACTGTGTGAGGGAGGGGCAGGGGTTGTTTATGTGTAATGAAGACACCTTCCCCTAATTAATGTTGGTTGTTGCCACAGCCTCTCTCTCAGTGACCATGATGGTTTGCCTTTACAGACTGCTTACTAGTAAAAGACCTCGAAGCAGTTCACAATACTGAATGAAAAAAAGGCATTTGAAAATATATAAACACAATAAGTACAATAAAAACGATCTCAAATTATTTATATAGTAACAGAACAAATGCACAAACAACATCCACATATAGAAACAGTTATCACTATAAACAAAACCAGAGAGCATTGCAAAGCAGCATAATGCAACACGTTTATTCACCCAAGCACTCAGTCAACCTCACTCACAACCACTGCAATCATACCAACCACTCGGACACAAAACCACTTACACTCAATGTTACGACCCAAAAAGGATCGCTGCCAAGCATACACAGGCAAGAGATTCTACCCATCTCTGAAGCATTAATGGAGTCATGCCTCACACGCAATCGACTATCTAATTCTCCTCTCTCACCTGAGAGGAGCCCAGTTCTAAACCAGAGCATGCTCTCACCCTGTGGAGTTTAAATTATTTTCATTCACTCGTGATGGGAGAGTTTGCATCTCAGGGATAGTATGGGAGGGATCTGTTGTTCAGGCACAACAACTTAGAGGCATCAGTGTGAACAATGGACAGTTTATTGAAGCTTGTTGCACACAGCACAGCAGGGATGTGTTGCAAACGGAAGTCCATAAAGTATCTGTCCACATGGTTTGTTTCCCCCGCGACCAAATCAGTCAAAAGGTTAGCCAACAAGGCAACTAAGTTCGCAGTGAATTGCTGGCAGTAGCCCACAACTCTCCCAATCTGCTGACATTTCATTCCAGCGGTAGGCCAGGTATCCTGTCACACAGGATAAACTCTGAAACAAAATACTGAATTTGCATTTTAATGGTATTATCAATGCGCCCAGCACAGAGGATTCACAGGACTCCCCACCCCCAAATACTTGCTAAACACTGACACCATCGTCAATGTGGACATCTTTGAGTTCGTTCCAACTCTATGATTCTATGATTCCATTCTCAAATCAGAACAAGACCTTGTCTGTACATATCTGAAAACTTGCAGCTTTCCCATGGAATCTGAAGGGCATCATTGTGATCTGGACAGTCTTGGCATTCTGGGAAGTTGTATCAACTCACTGGATAGTTTAAATCTTGGACAGGTGGATTCCCAGTTTGTTTTGTGCCCGTAGTAGAACTTATTCCATCCACCCCACTCTACTTCTTGGGCCAGGGCACAAAACAGAAGGAAATTGGGCCAACCCAGACTTATCACTACAGCATGTGCCACGAAAATACAATTCATAAGGTGGACTTATATGCCTATTTCTTACTTAGCAGCCCATGTACAAAAGGGCTCTTTGTCCTTATGGATACAGTGAGTCAGTAGGATTTCGTCTTGGACACATCCCTGAATGGTACATATGAAAATTTAATCCAGTTAACACCTCTGCTGTTTGTCCTTGAACTATCATCTTATTTACAAGAGATAATGGGAACAGTCCATGTATGTAGGCATAGTTGCATCGTATATGCCCAACCGGTACATAACCATAGGAAGCTGATGGAGCGCCAGTGGGAACACCTGCTTTGGGCTGAGTAGTGAAGTCCACTACCCAGCTGGGCCTTTCTTCATTGGGATGGAGGATATTCTCTTGTTGTTGCTGCTACTGCCTCATTGGTCCAGGAAATAGGTGAAGCTCCTCAATCTCTGCCACGTCTTAATAGCCTGAGTGGCATTTAGCAATGGGCAATGGGACTCCCGTGCCTCAGGAGAGGTGGGCTTTCACTCCCAAGTTCCTGGTAATACTCTTCTAGATTCTACAAAAGGATAGGCTGTGACTTGAGCAGATATGAATATCTCCAGGAAGACAGCAACAGAGTCAAGAGTCTCCGGGGTATTACACAGAACCTCAATGCTCGGGAGAAAGCAGGAGGAGCTCAGCTATCAGCTCAGTAGTATGTATCAAATATTTGACCTACAAGAGTTCTAATAATTTCATATCTGCTGTGTCTTTTGTAACCTGCTTGTACACTGTCTAGAGACTACAGTGTTAAACCAATATATAAATTGTTGCTGCCTGGGGAACACTGGGTCTCTCTGTTGTGTTTGGTAAATTTCTGCATGAGTGCCTATCTGATGTATGAAACTTGCCACAAATGTGCTGATAGCCGTGGGCTTAGATCAAAGGGGACTGGACAAAATTCACGGTGGACAGGTCTGTCAATGGCTATTAGTCATAATGGCTAAACTTCAGCCACTCCACTGAATACCAGCTGCTGAGGGACAAGCGGAGGGTGGGGATGCAGGGGGAGAGGGCATTTGTGTCTGCTCCCACTATGATGTCCATGTTCCACCAATGTACCCCATAACACGCACATAGCTTTTAGAGGAGGAAAATCCGTAGGCATGCCACTCGTAGGCATTCCCTCCATAACACGCACAGACATTTCCCCTTACTTTCTAGGAGGAAAAAAGTGAGTGTTATGGTGCAAAAAATACGGTAATTAGGATTAATCCAGATTATTTTTCTCCTGGTAAGGACACCACCCAGACACCAAAGCACTCTAAGCAGCTTAAGTATTATTTAATTTATTCAGGTAACTGGGTCGTTTTGGTGTCTTTGAGCCCTCAGTTACAGCACTGGAGCTCTGGCTGCTTCCTTTTCTTTTATTGCCCTATCTGTGGGCAATTTCCACTTGTCCTGTGCCTAGAAAGCATGGGTCTGAGCAGTTTTCCGCTTGTCCTGTGCTTTTCTAGACACAGGTCCAAGTGGTTTTGCCTTTGCCCTGCATTTTTCTTCTGCCCATTTCAAAATATGGCAACCCTTGCCACTGTTTATGATCTTAAGGCAGAGATCTCAGTAGCACTCTGCCCCTATTGCCCCGCCAGAGGTATCACTGCTGACTGAGTGAAGGCTGCAAATTTGCCCAAAGGGCTGCCACTCTTTCCTAGCCCTGCTGCTGCCGCCTGGATGGTAAAATCGGGCATTTGCTGGGGATTCAAGACCAGCACAGGACCCACTACCCTAAAACAGTATCATGCCCACTTTGGACAGAGTTCTCAGGAAGACTGGACGCAACCTAAGTGTGTTCTCAGTCTGCAAGTCTCACCTCATCCACGATGGGGGCAGAGGGCACGGAAGCTGCCGTACCCAAGAACCCCCCCAACCACCTTCTCACTCCCAAAGCCATTCTTCCTCTTCCCCAAACTGTAAACACCCACAGCTATTGCAGCCCCACTCTCCAGAGATGTTCATGAACCTGATGGTAAACTAAGACTCCTCAAACTTACAGTGGTACCTTGGTTTACGAACTTAATCGGTTCCGGAAGTCCATTCCTAAACCAAAGCGTTCTTAAACCAAGGCGTGCTTTCCCATAGCAGCGGGGGACTCAATTTACAAATGGAACACACTCAACAGGAAGCGAAACATGTTCTGCTTCCAAGGCAAAGTTCACAAACCAAAACACCTACTTCCTGGTTTGCAGAGTTCTTAATCCAAGCTGTTCATAAACTAAGATGTTCTTAAACCAAGGTACCACTGTATTTGAAAGTGCGGTCTGCTAATTCAGAAGTTCAAAGTATCCTTCATAGGACGACAACTCCCCTCACCAAGGGCTCATCAGGTCGTGTGTGGATGCAGCTACTTGGAAGCAAATGTTTCAATTCCTATATCGCTGGGTTAGGGGAGGAAATGTGCCACCTGCAGTCTGACAATTTCTTGGTGGGAAGCTGCAGCTGAATTCACGGGTGGCTTTGGCCACATGTTACCTGCACATGAATGTATCCCAAGGGATACTCAGTGCGCATCATGTGGATATAGCAACAGCTGTAAAATAAGAGCTGTGGCTGAGCAAGTGGGTGAGCTGCTTACCTCTGTATGTGCACATTCATTATTGAGCCTTTGTTTCCAGGCCTATTAAACACTGGAGTCCTTGCTCCTTAAATTTCCAAGCATGCAAAGAGATCCAAGATGTAGTTTGCGTTCGATGCCAGAAAGGCATGAATGTCTCCATAAAGCAGTGATAGTGCAATAAGCAATTCTGAGGTTTAAAAAAACTGCAGGTGGAGGGGGGGCAGCTCTCCCCAATGATGAAAGTGTGCCTGTTCCCTAAACACAGTCTGCTATCTTCCCCTCCCTCTAAGCAATCCAGCTAATATCTCCAAACAGGACATTGTAACATATGAGTAAACATTCGAACAATTGTTTCCACCTGTATTTTTCATGTTTCTGGACTTTAATTTGCTAACAATGTTATGTCTAACCTGGATATGGCGGGGGGCAGAAATGTAAAAGAACAACAACAACAACAACACTGATTCATTATTATATTGCACTCATTACTGCTTATTAGTAGCAAAAATAAATCATTTAGTCCTCATCCTGAATTGAAAGGGAGTCTAAGCATGTTGTAAGCATATTCCTGCTTATTCACAGTCGCCCCCGAACAGCTTTATCTCCACCCTCCCCCGCCTCTAGTGCTTTACCCCCGTTGTTAATATGTAGATTGTAAGCTTCTTGGGGCAGGTATCTTGTCATATTTCCCCATGTTATTGTGTGCCATGTACATGGATGGCACAGGAGAAACACCACAACTCCTAAACTACCGTACTTTTCCGTGTATAAGACTGTGTTTTTTTACTCTAAAATAAGGTTCAAAATTGGGGCTCGTCTTATACACAGATAGTATCCCCCCCCCCATTTTCTTAAATTGGAGTTCCCCAAAATAGGGGGCATCTTATAGACAGGAACATACGCTAAATTAAAAGCCTAGTTTGTGTGTTTGAGCAAGCGCTCACACAATCACCACACACTTATTTTAAACTATCCTCAGATCTTTGGATTTGAGAGGCATTGTCTTACATGCACTATGCTGCTTTACCCTAGATGTGCTCATTTTGAACCCTTGACAGGCCCCAAAGAGAAATTTCACTAATGCTGTGTAATCCTGACCTGTCTCAAACAGCCCCCCAGCCCCACCCTACCACCCTCCCCCTGGGTCTCCCACATATCTCTGTGGCCTCACCCTTGTCCTGACCTGGAGAGATATCCTGCTGTTTGCAGTTCCAGCTCTGGGCCTCCTAACAGGTTGTCTTACACAGCTACATAATTTTCTTAATGGCCAATTTTAACTCCTTCCAGGATTCTTGGAGCCACGCAGGTGGCAGAGTGGGAAAAGTGCCATGTGAAGATTCTCAGCCCATTCTGTGCTCCACAATGTCTAAGGGACGGACACTTTGGAGGCTTACAAACAGCAGAGGGACACATGGGGGGGATTATTAACTCTCTCTCTTCATCGAAAATATTCCCAGGAAGGCAGGTTAAGACTGAAAGTGTGCATTTCACTAATGGAAGTCATTGACACTGGATGCTATGAGACACATAACATAAATGAGTTCTTGTTCTGCTGTTAAAATTCAGTTTGTGATTAGCTGGTTAGTATTTCTGAACAAGGAATATGCTTTGAATTTAGGAAAGGGTTGAGAGTGCAGAAATATTGGCTCTGGCCACTGATACGTCCCACAGCCACGATGGCCAATTATCAGAGATGTTAGGATGAGGTCATCCACAAAGGTAAAGGTAAAGGACCCCATGACAGTTAAGTCCAGTCAAAGGAGACTATGGGGTTACGGCGCTCATCTCACTTTCAGGCCAAAGGAGCTGGTCTTTGTCCACAGACAGCTTTCCGGGTCATGTGGCCAACATGAATAAACCGCTTCTGGCGCAACAGGACACCTGATGGAAACCAGAGCGCACAGAAATGCTGTTTACCTTCCCACCAGAGCAGTACCTATTTATCTACTTGCACTTGCATGCTTTCGAACTGCTAGGTTGGCAGGAGCTGGGACTGAGCAACGGGAGCTCACTCCGTCACAGGGTTTTGAACCACCGACCTTCCAACTGGCAAGCCCAAGAGGCTCAGTGTTTTAGACCACAGCGTCACCCACGTCCCTGGTCGTCCGCAACATCTGGAGGGCACCACATTGGCTACCCATGGTATACCATGTGGTTTCTAATCTCTTGCCCCCAGTGTTCACACATTACAAAACTCTGCAGTTGGCCCCATTGGTTCTGGTTCTAATCACAAAATGACATTAGAAACTCTATTTACATGCCTCCACTAAATATTTTTTTCCACAGATTATCCATGACTGATATTTACCTGCAATATGAAGATGTCACCAAGCACTTAGTCTATCAACATTAACAATATGGTGGTGGGGGCTTACACACATTGAGCTCCTCATCCAATCCATGTGGCTGCTTACAATCTCTGTTAAGCATCTCCACACATGTTTAAATTCATTCACATGAAATAGACAGCGTTTCCAAGTGAAGAGGCGAAAGGGGGTGACCAGGCCCCTTCTGGACAAACCTTTGGAGAACAACAGTTGAACTAAACTAATCCCACAAGAATACAAATCCACATTCAGGCTAGGCTAGATCCAATTAAAACAATCTAGTTTAATTAAGCAGGATAGGATTGCAGGGCAGACGACAGTTTCCCCAGGAATTACTCATTAGCAGAGGGGTTTCTGATGGTTAAACAAATGATGTTTTCAAGAAGTGAAAGCAAGCTCTACTAAGGGTCCCGCTTATATGCTCCACACCCTGCACCTGTATGGATGAGGCCCGTTGCAAACTAATGAGAACCATACTTCAGGGTCCTGCTGCAGATTTATGCATTATTTTGTTCCTATGGTCTTCAAGGGAGGAAGCCGATTTCCTAGCCCGCTGGTGCCCCCAAACATTGAGCCCCTAAGCTACATTATAAGGAGCATAGGTCCAAGAGCTGGCAAGGTTCAGAGTGGGTAACCAGCTGGCACTTCCTGCCACTATTTTATTAAATTTCCATACCACTTTATACATGTAGATCTCAGGGCGGTTCACAACATAAAATCACAATATAGAAAACACAAAATATACAATAATAAAAATTTTTAAAGATAACCCAATAATCCCCTCCAATAATGCATGAGTAGACATACATAAGATTATTATTATTAAATTTATATCCTACCCTTCTTCCTGAGGGAGTTCAGATTGCACAGCTAATCACTTTGTTTCATACCAGCTGCATTTTTGTGGTATCTGAACATCAAACCACATCCTACAATCTCACAAAATCCAGCAACATCATCTCAATACATGACTTAAAATACGCACACTTTCAAACAGCCTACCGTGCCCAGTGCAATCTGGTACAAAGTAAGTAAAAATGTTTATCTTAAGGATGGAACTAGATCAAGTGGTTTGAAAGAGGGATAACTGCTTCAGCAGCAAATACACGCATCCCGTTTTTAGCTCCGGTAAACAGGTCTTGCAGGAGTTTGTATTGTTTCAAAACCCTGCAAAACCTGTTTGGCCAGAGGTAACAGTAGGACAAAAGAAGTATGTGTGCAATGACTACAGAAACAGATTCCTCTCTCTTGGACCACTTTCAGCTCTTTAAAAAAACACTGCCCATCTCCAGCCTCAAAGCCCAATTATTATGTATTACGCATGTGAACAAAAACCTATGTGTGAACACATATGGGGCTTTTTATTGAACCAAGCAATTGGCAGCATTGAAGCAATCATAGTACAAACAGAACTGCCTGAAATTCAAGCCAAGAGATTGATTTTTCCATAGAAAATCTGCTGCCAGAGGCTTGGAAAACAGAGCTGGAAATGGAATTCCTCCAGCAGGCTTTCACTTCCCTACTTAGCCTAATGGGCTAACCCTGATGCAGATTAAGTAATGTGAGATTTGGCCCTAGAAAATGTAGCCCAGTCATTTCACCTGGTTTACAATCAGGCTTGAGAGACAGAGAGAGAGCAAAGCAAAGCTCTGCGATTAGATTATTAATGCTACGGAAGGCCTGAAGTGAAACATGTTCTTCAGGAACGAGCTGTGACATGCTTCTGAAATCACTCAAGGGTTTAGCTTAGCGATTATGTCATCAGCAGCAGACAGCTGCAATATGAGCTTCTCAGGGCTCAGAGCTTGCTTGTGGTAGGGAAGTGAAGGGAAGAGCATTGGGGGAATGTGTGCAATTAGGACCTGAAACAAATTGGAGTAGGTGCAGCAAGGAAGGACTTGTACATCTATCTTTCTTTCTTCTCTTGCTTGATCTATTTTTTCCACTCTCAAGGGAGGGCTGTGTATAAAACACTGGGTCCTGTATTCGGGTAAACTATTATTATTATTATTATTATTATTATTATTATTATTATTATTATTATTAAAATTTATATACCAGCCTTCACCCAAAGATCATAGGACAGTTTAATCTTGTTTGTACACCCAGAAAAACTGAATCTGAAAAATGAAAACAACTTCTACGCTTTTTCAAGAGGCTGAATATTAGACACCGATACCAAATATCACTTGCCAAAACAAACAACCAACAAACAAATATTGGTGCTCCATTGCAAGCACCTCGCATGGGGTTTTCATTACCTTTTCAGTGACAATGGGAGTGGAGGACAGTGTGAGACTTGTGGGTGATTCCGAATGCTTCTTGTGCTTCTGTTTAGGCCTTTCCTTGTCTTTCCGACTCTGCAAAAGGAAGAGCAAAAGACAATGTTTTCCACCCTTCCAGCAGCAAGTTAGAAAGGAAGCTCTAAGGGGAAGGCATCAAGCGAGGATGACAGTCTAGAGTGTATATCTCAGAAGCCATTTCTATCCCCACCATCCACAGCAACTCTGGCTTGTCACCAAAAACATCTGCCTGGAGTAACCGCTCCTCCAGGTGCAGACAACATCTGGCATGCAGATCCATGACAAAAATCCATATCAGGTTCAGATTAAGATTATACATATACACACATGCATATACACCATACAAGGCCCTCCAGCTATTCACCGGGAATTCCTTCTCCTGGATCAGCTTCATCAGAGGACACCTGAATTTTGCCTCTCCTTAAAAAATAAAGAAATCACTAAATCCCAAGAAAAGTTACAGATAGGTAGCTGTGTTGGTCTGCCATAGTCAAAATAAAAAAATTCCTTCCAGTAGCACCTTAAAGACCAACTAAGTTAGTTGTGTGCATGCACACGAAAGCTCATACCAAGAACTAACTTAGTTGGTCTTTAAGGTGCTACTGGAAGGAATCCCCCCCCCCCCAAGAAAAGGTTATTCGAGATTTTTCACTGCCCAGAAAAGCTGGCCACTACATCCTGAAAACAGCTAATTAAATGGTTTTGAAAATATTTGTTTAATTTTTGTTACGGTTTATACATTTCTTGGGAGGCTTAGGGAGGTCCTCAAACACCATCCAGTGAATCACTGGGAACCCTGCTTAGTAACTGTTATTCATGCTTCTTTTTCCTGCTTCAGGGACTAGAAACTTGATTTCATTTCTTGAAATGAATAAAACAGCATTACAAAATCTGTGCCCAATATCAAAACCCCTCTTTCTGCAGTGTCGTTTTCATTAGTTATAGAACATGCCAGGTCCCCTGGAAGAACCACTTGTCCATATGATTCTGTACAAGGGCAGCTTCTCCCTAATGTTTCAAAGACTTAGTTTGCATTCATGGGGCGCATTGCATAAATTTGCAAGCTCCTGCTGTCTCGGGGTTCAGGAAGATGTTGTGGGTTCCCCCCCCTTAATGTGTGTGACATTTAGTTCCAGCCACATCTTTTAGAAGACATCTGAAGGCAGCCCTGTTTAGGGAAGCTTTTAATGTTTGACAGACTACTGTATTTTAATATTTTGTTGGAAGCCGCCCAGAGTTGAAACCCAGCCAGATGGGCAGTGTATAAATAAATTATTATTATTATTATTATTATTATTATTATTATTATTATTATTAATCTCTTGTGGCTTAACGGGGATAGCCATGGCTAAAGGACAACTATCACATGTCAGAGGTCCATGTTCCTATAACAGACCTGATTCGTTCACAACTTTTATGTAGATTGAGGGAAAGAAAATGTATCTGAGTGATAGAGCACATTATTTGCATGTAAGTTTGCACCCTGGCCTCTCCAGTTAAAAAAAGATCAGGTAGAAGGAGATGATGGGAAAGTCCTGTACCTGAAGCCCTGGACAGATGCTGCCACTCAGATATTACTGAGCTAGATGAGTAAATTGCTTCAGTAGCTGAACTGGGGGAGAAAAAGGAGTTGGAAAAGAATGGAAGGAAGTGGGATAGTTAGGCACGTCTGCCGGAAAAGAGGTAGGATGGCATCTAATCCCACATCAGAAGACTGGGTATTAGTCTGCTTGCTGTGTACATCCTGCTTTTCTTCTTACCCTGCTAAGTAGTCTTACAAGGCATCTGTTACCCAACCTACATTGTCTCTGCAGGTGTTAGCACCTGTGTCATAAACCTGTGGCGCTTCTGCTGTTCTTTGCCTTGATAAACTAGCATGCTGTGTCTGAACTCCAACACTGTATTAAACCGATTATAACCCACCTTGACTATAGTATTTTATTTAAAAAATGAGGTATAAAATTCGATAATCGCTAAATAAACAAGCAATCAAGCTTCGCACAGGAATTAGGTGTGTCTCCTAATTGCAATCTATGCTAGAAGGACATAAAGCAATCGCTGCTAAATTTAGGTTGCCTTCAGAGTGTCACTGTTTTGCGGGGATGATTCAAACCTATACTGGGAAATGTAGGCCTGCGCAGTTAAAGAGGAATGGGACAGCTACAAGAGGCATTGGGGGCTGCATAAAATGAGGTTGGGGCCATAGTTTGCCCACCTGTGCTACAAACAAAACCATAGGCGCCGACTCCATGGGGCTTGAGGGGGCCCGAGCCCCCTCAAAAATTCGTTTGGGGGGGCTCAGCCCCCCCAATAATCTCGGGCGCCCCTCCAGCAGAGCGCCATCGCCGCGCTGGCTCTGCCTGTCGACGCTTGGCGCGTCCGCGGCTTTTATAGGGCGCCCGGCGCGCACCAGCTTGATAACGGGCACCGGCGCGGCGGGGGGCGGCCGGCCTGTCTCCTTGGCAACCCCATTGAGCAGCGCCGGCTCCCCCGGGAGGGCCATCCCCCCCGCGCCGCCGATCGCCAACACCGCCGACGCTGTGGCTGCCCGAGCCAGAGCCAGAGCCAGAGCCGAAGCCCGAACCAGAGCCAAAGCCCGAGCCCGAGCCGAAGCCCAAGCCAGTCAGTCAGTCAGGAAGGAAGGAAGGAAGGGGAGAGAAATGGGGAGGGAGACGAGGGAGGAAAATTGCACGTAGGGTGAAGAAAGGAGAAGGGCGAACGAGACGAGCTTCCAACCCAAAAAAGGGCTGGAAGACTCGGAGGATGAAGGATCAGGAAAGAAAGCGACGCCTTCCCCGCCCGCGACGTCGCCCACTTGTCATTGGCAGCGCAGCGGGCGCCCAGAGGGGCTGGGCACCGGTGCAGGGCCGCTCCGCAGCCGCGGAGGACAGCTGCGCGGCTAGCAAGGTGCGCCGCGTAGAGCGCGGCCCTTGTGTGGCCCGGTGGCCACGCAAGCTCGGGCGGGGACCCCCATGCGAATCTAAGACGGGAGAAGAGGGCAGAGCAAAGGGGGTCCCTTCCCCAACCTCCGGCTCTGAGACTTCCCTGCACCCCAGAAAAGCGAAAGGATTTTCTCTCTTTTTTTTATATAAATATTTTATTAAGTTTTCAAATACAAAGTTAGAAACATACACTGAAGAAAAAAGTAAAAGAACAAGAAAAAGAAAAAAAGGAAAAGAAGAAAAGAAAACCAACCATTCAACACATTTTTTATATAACTAACTGGACTTCCTCGCATCTCCCTTACCCTGCATTCTTTATAATAAAGATATCAGCAAATTATTACCTTGTTTCGTACCTTATTTTGTACTTTTAAAATACTATACCTCTAAATTTAACATACTTTTCATCAGTTACTTATATCTTAAATTAAACATAGTATTACCTTAGATTTTGACCTTTTCTTACTTAAAATATAATTTCCTGTTTCCCAAATCTAATTGCTGAAGCTATAGTTTCCGAATCGTGTAAATTTTTAACATTCATACAACTTATATTGTTTTTGTAAATAGTCCTTAATTTTTTTCCAGTCCTCTTCCGTTGTTTCTTCTCCCAAATCTCGGATTCTGCCAGTCATTTCAGCCAGTTACATGTAGTCCATCAATTGCGTCTGCCACTCTTCCAGTGTGGGCAAATCTTGTGTCTTCCAATATTTTGCGATAAGTATTCTTGCTGCTGTAGTTGCATACATAAAGAAAGTTCTATCCTTCTTTAACCCTTTCTGGCCAACAATGCCCAAGAGGAAGGCCTCTGGTTTCTTGGGAAAGGTATACTTAAATACCTTTTTTAACTCATTATAGATCATTTCCCAGAAGGCCTTCACTTTTGGACAAGTCCACCGGAGGTGAAAGAATCTCCCTTCAGCCTCCTTACATTTCCAACATTTATTATCAGACAGGTGATATATTTTTGCAAGCTTGACTGGGGTCATGTACCACCTATAAATCATTTTCATAATATTTTCCTTCAAGGCATTACATGCCGTGAATTTCATTCCGGTGGTCCATAACCTTTCCCAGTCCTCAAACATGATGTTATACCCAATATCCTGAGCCCATTTTATCATGGCTGATTTGACTGTCTCATCCTGAGTGATTTTCTCTTCAACCTGCCCTCCATCCTCTTGCGGAAAACTCTTTGCCTGCCCTGCCCGTATCTCGTTTTTGCTTTTTAATTCCACACACGCACCCTTCGGACTTCGTGGCAATCGGGCGCGCGGGTGCGTTTCCTAAGAGAGTGAGGACCCCCGCCTCCTCCCCACCTGCTCCCTCGCCAGCCAGCCAGCCAGCCAGCCGCGCGCCCTAGCCGGAGAGCCCCGGCCGTCCCCGTCGCGCAATCGGCTGGATCTCCCTTCAGCAGGCCGGGCTCACAACTCGGCCCAGAGGATCTCCGGCCCAGCTGAAGAATCCGGCAACAAGCCCCCTCCTCCCCAATCGCTCCACCGAAATACGCTCCAAAACCCCCCAGATAGGCCGCCGGCCGCCAAGTCTCGTGGCGCCCTGAGCGAGGGTCTCTCCCCAACACCGCCACCTCGAACTGCATTCTCCCGGCTACCCGAGCGAAGCAGTGGCAGGACCCCGGTATGGGCCCCCCCAATATTTTTTATAAGTCGGCGCCCCTGAACAAAACCCACATGTGTTGTGAAGAACACCTTTTCTTTTGTAAAGCAAACTCCTAGCTCTTGATCAGGACTTTTTGTATGCTGCAATTCTGGAAGATCACAGAAGAGAAATGCAGGTTGCGTAGTGGGTATAGAAATTCAGTTTCCTGAGAATCTCAAGTTTCATTTTTAAAATGCAGCTGTCTAGGTCTTTATGGATTTTAAGATATACACGGAAATATGTGGGTAACGGCTGAGGAAATATTTGCAACCAGAGATAGCTGAAAAAGATTTGCAAGAGTGGAGACTGGTGCATCAATGACCTCACCCCTCCTGTTTCTAGCAAAAGCAAAAGCAAACCATGAAAATGTCCTCCATTTGCATGATTTATACATGTTGCAGAAGTCAACTTTTCTTGGCACAGAATCTGAATTTCCTGACAACAGGTCCCCCCACCCCCTTCAGAGTGGAGTACACTCAGCCCTGCTTGTGGCTCCAGGGACAGCCTTGACAAAGTGTGTGGCTAACGCCTGGCAAAATCTCTGTGACCAAAAGCCAGGCAGAGGCCTGAGAAGAATTCCAATGGTCAGGCAGCTCTTTCCCCTCTTTGCGCTCATGGTAAGCAGAATAAATTATGCAAATCAATGAATCACCAGTTGGATCACATTTCTCCAGGGCTGAAAACATCCTCACTGAATTCCAATTTGTTTCCAGGTATAATTCAAAGCACTGGTCTCATAAGAGGAGCCCTGTGGGATAATACCAAATGCCCATGTAGTCCAGCATCTTGTTCTTGCAGCAGCCAACTAGATGCATTTGGGAAACCAGTATTCAGAGACATACTGCCTCTAATAGTCCAGGTAGCCATTATCCTTTATGAACTTGTCTACGCCAGTGGTTCCCAATAAGCTAAATACCCAGGACCCCTTATTTTTCAAAACCCAAGCCACGGACCCCCTACTTTTGAAAGTTTTGAAAACTCTATGGTAGTTACCTCTGCATTTATTTATTTATTTATTTATTTATTTTTGGAACAAAATGTGGGGTAGCTCCTAACAAGCAAAGGATTTTAGGTATACTGTACTAAAAAAACAGACTAGGTCTGAGCGTTATCTGGTTTTCAACATCGTGATATATCAGCAGCTAAGCATCACATTATTCTGATATATCACAATGTCTGAAATTGCAGATCAGGCGTGGGGATGAGGGAAGTAGCAGTCAAGGAGATTGTGTGGGTCGGGTGCCTGCAGATCAGGTGTGGGGATGAGGGAAGGGGCAGCTGTGGAGATCAGATGGGTGGGGGAAGGAGAGGAAGCAGAGTCACCTCCACTGCATGGTTTGAGTGGGAGGGGATTGGGGTACATCAAGCCGCAGTCAAGGGGGCAGCCAGCAGAGGCAGCCAGTGAAGACGCACTGTCTGCTGTGGCTGCTGCTGCTGCTGCTTTCCTACTGAGAAAAGCTGCTCCACCTCAGCACCAGGGGAAGGTAGTATTATGGTAAGGCAGCTCAGAGCAGCCACGTTATCAGCCGAGATCATCGCGGGATATCGGCAGTGCCTTGAAATCAGCTGCCCTGCTCTCCCTCGCACAAGGAGCAATATATTGCTGAATATGCCAGGTCAAAATCATTGTCGCAGTGTGATTTCAAAACTGATTTGGGCCAATATATTGAAAAATCACACAGCGCTAAAATCTGTGATATTGCTATGCAAAAAATAACAAACAAACAAAAAATAGTTGGGAGGGGGGAGGCAAGGGGGGAGGCGGTGGACTAACTGGGTGTGTTCCGTGGATCTCCAGGGGTCCCGGGACTCAAAATTGGGAACCACTGGTCTACACCATTCAAGTTGGTGGCCATATTTACATCTTGTGGTAGCAAATGCCGTAGTTTAACTATGCACTATGTAAAGCAGTACAGTCGTACCTTGGAAGTCGAACGAAACCCGTTCCCGAAGTCCGTTCGACTTCCAAAACGTTCGGAAACCAAAGCGCGGCTTCTGATTGGCTGCAGGAAGCTCCTGCAGCAACTGGAAGTCACGCAAACCACGTCAGACGTTCGGCTTCCAAAAATAGTTCGCAAACTCACTTCCAGGTTTGCAACGTTTGGGAGCCAAAATGTTCAAGAACTAAGCTGTTCGAAAACCAAGGTACGACTGTACTTCCTTTTGTCCATTCTGAATCTTCCCCCATTTAGCTTTAGTAGACTCCAGGTTCTAGTATTACGAGAGAGGGAGAAAAACTTCTCCCTTTCTACTATCTCCACACCTTGCATACTTTTATACACCTCTGTTATATCCTCACTTACTTGCCTTTTTTCTTAACTAAAAAGTCCCAGATGTTGTGGCTATTTCTCATAAGGGAGTTGTTCCAGTCCTATGATGATTTAGGTTGCCGCTTTCTGAACCTTTTCCAGGTCTACAATATCCTTCTGGAGGTGAAGCAATCAGAACTGAATACAGTATTTGAAGTGCAGTCACACCATAGATTTGTATACTGGCATTATGATATTAACAGTTTTATTTTCAGTCCCCTTCATAATGATCTCCAACACAGATTTCACCTTTTTCACCATTATCCCCTAGGAAATTGGTCCCTTCTAGGAGATCGAATGTCTCTTCCTCAGAGTGATTCCTTCCTTCCCAGAGAGCCTCACTCCTATTTTGTGTTCATCGCAAACAGCAGTGTTTCCATTCTGCTACAATTCAGTTTCCACGGAAACCTATGTTATTTGTCTCATTATTCAATATGGCTGTAATCAATTTAAATGGAACGGAAAAGTAAAAAACTATGCAGAAAATAATGTTGATTACTTATATAACATTTACAGACCTAAAATACAATCAAAGTGAATACCACTCATATTCACTTGTGTTATTTCCGTTCCTGACCTCCAACGAACATGCACACTGGCAAATTTTTGTTCCCATTTCCATATCTGAGGGAATTATCCGACATCCATTCCCTGGCTACCACTGCCATGTTCCCAAAGGCTTCATACACCAACCCCTGCCTCTCTCAACTTCTACATTTCATCACCATTGAGGAACAAACGTTTTCCCCAAGGACCAAGAGCATATTGCATGGAGAAAACATTCATGAGTTCTACCCAGTTGCAAGATGTAAGATACATGTAAGATTCAGTACAATACTCTGCATACCCCACACACCTCAGCTGGCTTTCTACCTGCCTGCTCTATATTTATTGAATTAATTTACTTTGAGCTTGAAATCTGTTAGGTAAAAAAGCGGGGGGCTAGTCTGCCCTGGCCTCTTCACCTGATTCCAAATTCATTTGCCCCTGGAGTGCCCCTCTTGTTTATATGCAGCGCCCATGTCACTAGTATGCCTTAGATTGAATGCATTGTTTTACTTATTATTTAAAGTCCAACCATAGAGTGGTATATAAAAGTGTTAAATAATAGGTAACTACATACACATGGGATGCGGGTGGCGCTGTGGTCTAAACCACTGAGCCTAGGGTTTGCCAATGGGAAGGTCAGCGGTTCGGGGTGAGCTCCTGCTGCTCAGTCCCAGCTCTTGCCAACCTAGCAGTTCAAAAGCACGTCAAAGTGCAGGTAGATAAATAGGTAAACGGGAAGGTAAACGGGAAGGTAAACGGAGTTTCCATGCGCTGCTCTGGTTTCACCAGAAGCGGCTTAGTCATGCTGGCCACATGACCCGGAAAAACTGTCTGCGGACAAACATTGGCTCCCTCAGCCAGTAAAGCGAGATGAGCGCCGCAACCCCAGAGTTGTTCACCACTGGACTTAACTGCCAGGCGTCCTTTACCTTTACATACACATTCACTTATTATTTATATAAGTCACAGTACTGTACTTTTTTGGGCCCAGAAATTTCCTTAAAATTTAGTGATTTCCTTAAAATAGAAGCTTTGCGGTACATCTTATATACATTTACCTAAGTCTAACTGAATTCAGCAGGATTTGCTTCTTAAAAGACATACACAGGATTCCATTGTCAGTTCCTTTTCTATAAGCAGGTACAGGAACAGCAGTTTCACGTGAACAAAGAAACGCCAGATCAACTCCTCAAACAAAGAAATTTAGCATAAAAGAACAGAGAAAAATATTACTTTTTAAAAAACCAATCTGTGAAAAAATTAAAACGAGCAAACTTTAGATTAGAAGTGTATAAGAGAGATTAACAAATCTGGTTTCCAGTATTTCCAGCTGACATATATGCAGCCCAATGCTATTATGCATGTTAGCTCAGAAAAAAAGTCTCACCGAGTTCAATAGCGCTTCCATTAAAGTGTGTACAGTTTTGCAGCCTTAAATCAATTTTGCAATAGTAATATAAATCAATAATTTAAGGCTTACTTGGCTTATTTGCAATTCGTGCGTTGATTTCCAGTTTTATAAATTGTGCTTTTTAAAAAAAAAAAGTCTCAGTTTTCACTTTAGCTTTTACTTTGTTTGCCTTAAAAAAAAAACCTTAAGATATCCCCCACCCCCCAAAAGACGACACAGCATTCTGGGTTTCGAGTCATCTGAACAAATCCAGTTCAGAAGATTCACTTTACCGCATATTGGTTGCCATAAGAAGAAATGTAACACCTGGAGGGTTGACCTTTCACAGAGTAAAAAAAAATAAATGGTGGTGGATATTTCTGAAGAACACAATAACTGTTGTGTGTAAATATAGATCTTTCAGGCTGATGTGACATCATAGTGGGGATATGGGTTGTTGTTGTTTTTTAAAGCTTCTTTTGCAAAACTATGCATAAATCTGCATTGCTCGGCGCTTGCCCCACACCTCTCTTCCCGTCCCACATACTACCTCTGCGGCAATTTTACAATTCTGTACAAAATACCCAAAGAGCATGCAAAACGAGCATTTAATAATAATAATAATTAATAATAATAATAATAATAATAATAATAATAATAGAAGCCAGTTGAGAAACCCTGAGTTTGCATTATCTTCCTTGTTGGCACACAAAAGCAGTCCTGCATACACTGACCCTGGGATGTCAATGGCCGTGTCTTGACTCTTAACTCAAAATGCCCTCAGTCATTCTCTTATGCCAACTGATTCCCCCATACCTTCTCCCCTCTGACTCTTAATACCCACCCACCTTTTCCTCAGATCTCCCTCTTCCCCAGCCCCCAGCCCCGCCACACGCACACTGACACACAACTTTTAAATGCCTGCCCACTTTTGCTAATGTCTGCCTTGCCGTCCAGAGTGTTAGAAACCCCACTGTCACTGGCGAGGGGATTAAAGTCGGACTGGAGGAGAAGGGTGGGGGCGCTGACCTTATGATAGATCCCTTCGAAATAAAAGGCCACCCCTACCTTCCCGACTCTCCAGACTCCTTTCCTCTGGGAATGCCTGGGTTTGTCAATCGCCTTGGGGTTGCCAAGTTCATTTCATTGCCCAAAGTTCACCAACAGGAAGAAAGTCTCTCTTTCCAAGCCTGCGCTGGGAGTTTCGAGCAGCTGGAGGTGGGGGGCGGGGGTGGCATTTCGGCAGGCACAGGAAAAGCCCGATAGTTAATGAGGAGGAGCGGGGAAGAGTGGAAAGGAGGGGGGGTGTTGAAAAAAATGAAAAGAAAGGGAGGAGAAGGAGGAGGAAAGGAATGGGGAGGGGGGAAACTCTCGCCTTGCAAGCAAGGGAAGGCGGTGCCCACGTTGCACATACTAACTTGTAGATCTCCAACGTCAGGGCGAGTGAAATAGGATCCCTTCAGATGCCAGAAAGGGCCTTGCCCACAAGATCCTCCCTAGATTTCACCCCTCACCGCCCACCCCCGGCCTGGGCACTGCAGTGAGAGCAAAACGGGGGAGGGGGAGGGGGAGCGATAAAGTCTTGTCTGCCCCGCCTGGAAGGATACCTTCCTTATTCTGTGTATCTGAAGAAGTGTGCATGCACAGGAAAGCTCATACCAAGAACTAACTTAGTTGGTCTTTAAGGTGCTACTGGAAGGGATTTTTTTATTTTGACTATGGCAGACCAACACGGCTACCTATCTGTAACTGGTTCCTTATTCTGGTTACAGATAGGTAGCCGTGTTGGTCTGTCATAGTCAAAAATAATAATAATAAAAATATCTTCCTTATTCTGAGCAATGAAGCACACGGGTCAAGGGTAAAGCTCTGCCTTCGCTTCTTACCGAGCCTCAGCCTCGGAATGTGAACAAATCATAAGAGACGAGAGCACCTCTGAGCATGTGCATGGTTTCAGCCAGGATTTGGCGTTAGAACGTTGCCCTGGAATGCCCGCGGGAATGAGATGAATGATAGTGTCTCTGGGCATGTGCAATATTTTTTCCTCCCCTCATTCACTCACACATGCTGCCTGTGTTTAGAATCGGTTTGCAGACCAAGGACAGAAAACTTGCACCGCACGTTTAAGGAAACTTTCCCCCCTTTAGACATACAAAATAGGCTAGACCAGATACTACTCCTGAGCAGGTGGAAAGTGTCTTTACCTTAACACAATTAAAACCGTCACCCACCTCCCATGCTTCTGGAAACAGAGTGGAAGGTTTCCGGGCCAGACAAAGAGGCGAGCTCAGCCCTGAAACGTGGAGTAATTCTGAAGAAGTGTGTCTCTAACCATGTAAAGAACAAGGTAGCATTGAAGGAACACAACTTGGCTTCCAATTTGGAGGGCACTTCCTTTGCAAATTAAGCAACTGGCAGCAAGGATGCACTTCAGTTCAAAGTACCGAATGTTGCTGATATTTACTGTGTTTTTATCCTTACTGATATTTTGGTAGCTTGGGTTTTGCTGTATTTAAGGCTATAAAGTTCAGTATTTTATTCTAGTTGCACTCAGCCTTGGGATTGTTTTCAATGAAGGGCACTTTAGAAATACTGTATTTGGAATAAATGCATTTTGCCTCAGGCTAATCTCTTTCACAGGGTTTATCCGCAAGCACATCTTAATAACACTTCTGGCATTATAATGCTTCAGGTGAAAAGGTTGGGGGGGAGAGTTAAAGAATGCAAGGGTGTGATCTTTGCTTAGTTTTTGCTTAGGTAGGGCAGTGTTTCCCAACCTTTTTGGGGCAAAGGCACACTTGTTTCATGAAAAAAATCTTGAGGCACACCACCATGCCAGATGGGGAAAGGTCACTTTATACTTATGTAAAAAAAAATAAAAAAATAGTAACAGCATAGAAGGTAATGGTTAGGCTAGCATCCCTCTTCCAAATATGCTAGGTTTTTATTTGCAGGGACTGTTCTACATGGGAAAGCATTCAGCACTGTCATTCTCCCATCTGCCATCTGAATTGGTACTATTCTGGGTCAACTTACTCTGCTGCATGTGTAGATGAAAATGGCACCAAGTGTGGGGGAGGGGCAGAACAGGTTTCAGATACAGGATATTAAGCATACACGTACTTCAGATTGAACTGGTTGCTTGCTTTGCAAGTTTTCATTTCCCAAATGACTGCCTTGGCAAGCGCAATACCTACCAGGCTCAACGCCGGTCTCGCGCTGCCGCTTCCCGCGCTCTCAAGGACCCGGGAGGAGGAAGGCGTGAAGGGAATCCCGAAGGCGCGAAAACCTCGCACATGCGCAGGCCTTCCGCCTGCGACAGCCCAGTAGGCCGGCCGAAGCGAGCGGCGATGGGATGTGGGAGGGAGCTTGCTCGCCGCCCCGCGTGTGCCTATGTGGGGCACGTTACAGCCCCGTGACGTCAGCGCCACGCAGGCAGCCAGGCAGGCAGACGGGGAGAGCCCCGCGCTGGGCGGCCTCTCCTCGCCGCCGCTGCCCCGCCTCTCACCGCCCAACTCGCCCGCCTCCCTCCCACGGCACACCAGGCAACGTCTCGCGGCACACTAGTGTGCCACGGAACACCGGTTGGGAAACACTGAGGTAGGGAATGTGTGTTTGGCAGTAATATTTCAGATTGCTCATATGGTCATTAAATGCTCCTCCATGCAAAGAACCCACAAAAGCTTCCTGCACATACTCTCATTTGGACAGACCAAAGTAGAGAAAAGGTCAGGTTCAATCTCTTTCCCTTGATATAATGTTCTATGTGAAGAGTGTGTGTGAAGTATATATATATATAAAGGTAAAGGTAAAGGGACCCCTGACCATCAGGTCCAGTCGTGACCAACTCTGGGGTTGCGCGCTCATCTCGCTCTGTAGGCTGAGGGAGCCAGCGTTTGTCCGCAGACAGCTTCTGGGTCATGTGGCCAGCAAGACTAAGCCGCTTCTGGTGAACCAGAGCAGCGCACGGAAACGCCGTTTACCTTCCCGCCGGAGCGGTCCCTATTTATCTACTTGCACTTTGACGTGCTTTCGAACTGCTAGGTGGGCAGGAGCTGGGACCAAGCAACAGGAGCTCACCCCGTCGCGGTGATTCGAACTGCCAACCTTCTGATCAGCAAGTCCTAGGCTCTGTGGTTTAACCCACAGCGCCATCCGCGTATATATATGTGTGTGTGTGCAATTGCTTGAGTCCTCAGCTACTGTTGTACTGCTCACACTCTGGTTTAACTGAGGTTTACCAGCTCTGTCAAACTAGGGTGGGGTATAAAAATATCTTCCTGGGGTGTGTGCTCAGCATACAAGGAGGAAAACCACATTACTGAAACTTTAAACTTTTTAACTATTTTAGTTTAGTCTGATGCTGCAGGACTGATATAGGAGAAAAACTGAAGCGAAGAGAGAAACAGAAGTTCTTTTACCAACCTTTTTCAAAAAAATGGGCCTATTTCTGTTGGTTCTTTCAGGTTACAGACAAAACTCTTTGTTCTTACAGCTTTTCCAGATTAAAGCACTCACTTGAAAGCTCCCGTATTTTCACACTGATAGAAGCTGGTCCGGCTAATTATAATACAGTATTGCCAGGTACTGCCAAATGGCACAAAGGCATTGGAGAGGCAAATTTTAAATACGTACATGATTTGCTCAGCCAAGTGAGATATTGATTTAGTTTCCGCCAATTTTGGCACTTTCCGTTCATTTGTGTGTTTGTACTGTAACAGCTCCCATGAAATGTTGAGATACAGAATAAAATTGGGCATATAAATTCAGGGCAGAATTCTGTGTTTCAAAATGGGCTTGTTCTTTCCACGTGTAAAACACATTCATTGGAAACAGCAAAAACAAATACTTGCAGGAAAAGCCTATGTGACGAAGATACCAACAAATTTGAAACTACACGACTTTAAAACAAGGCCGTGGAGCCCTGCTAATGAGCTGAACTATCCTAAACCACAGAGCCTAGGGCTTACTGATCAGAAGGTCGGCGGTTCAAATCCCCGTGACAGGGTGAGCTCCCGTTGCTCGGTCCCTGCTCCTGCCAACCTAGCAGTTCAAAAGCAGGTCAAAATGCAAGTAGATAAATAGGTACCGCTCTGGTGGGAAGGTAAATGCCGTTTCCGTGCGCTGCTCTGGTTCGCCAGAAGCAGCTTAGTCATGCTGGCCACATGACCTGGAAGCTGTACGCCGGCTCCCTCGGCCAATAAAGCAAGATGAGCACTGCAAGCCCAGAGTCATCCGCGACTGGACCTAACGGTCAGGGGTCCCTTTACCTTTATCCAAACTTGGGAGGAACAGAACAGAGCGCCCACCGCCATATCTGAAGTCCCACCAGGTTGCGTCATCCAGGATGGAAGTTGGGGGGAATTCTCCCCCCAATGACCGGTCCTAATCTCCCCTTCTCTGGCAGACAGAAATAAATCTACACACTATCTTTCCCTTTTCCCAGCTATGTATGTCAGTTAATTATATTGGACGCAAAGCAACAAGTGCCACCTCCATGCTTCCTAGAAACGTTTGGCTGCTGGAAAGAGAGTACAGGACTAGACGGACCATGATCTGATCCCAGGAAGGTGATTTCTATGTTCTTGTGAGCATGAGGAACCTACAGCCCTCCAGAGTGTTGCTGGACTCCCAAGTTCCATCAGCCCCTCTCAGCATGGCTAATGAGTCAGGCATGATAAGGGATGTAGACCAGCATCATTTACAGGGCCACCAGTTAACCCATTCCAGCTATATAAACACCCCTCTCTACAGCAAGGAAGGGAAGGGAAACCTTTGAGCCCGCCCCAATAATAATAATAATAATAATAATAATAATAATAATAATAATAATAATAATAATAATTTATTAGTTATACCCCGCCCATCTGGCTGAGTTTCCCCAGCCACTCTGGGCAGCTCCGAATCAAGTATTAAAAACAATACAGGGTTAAATATTAAAAACTTCCCTGAACAGGGCTGCCTTCAGATGTCTTTTAAAGATAGGATAGCTACTTATTTCCTTCACATCTGAAGGGAGGGTGTTCCACAGGGTTGGCGCCACTACTGAGAAGGCCCTCTGTCTGGTTCCCTGTAACCTTACTTCTCGCAATGAGGGAACCGCTAGAAGGCCCTCGGCGCTGGATCTCAGTGTCCGGGCTGAGCGATGTGGGTGGAGACGCTCCTTCAGGTATACAGGTATACATGCCCTGATGTTCCTGGACTGCACTCCCATCATCCCCTGGCATTGACCATGCTGGCTAGGGCTGATGGGTGTAGAGTCCAACAACACCTGGAGGGCCAAAACTTTCTCCACAACAACCTTTCCCCAACCTGGCACCCTCCAGACGTTTTGGACTACAACTCCTAACACTTAGAAGTTGTAGCCCACTGGCTGGAGTTGATGGAAATTATAGTCCAAAACATCTGGAGCGCCCTGGGATGGCAAAGGCTTGTCTTTAAGCATGAGTCTGCATAAGCAACCAGCAGGCTAATTTGCGTAAGGTTCTCAAACTCTGCAATTCTATAATTTTAAACAAAAGCAGGGGTGGAGATGGTGGAATTTTCAAGTTGTGTGACAGCTGAAGTGACAAGCAGAAGGTATGCCCTACATGCAGATTGTTGATTACTGGGGTGGGGGGCACCTTTTGTTATGCAAAGCAACCAGCAGGACTGAGTTTGAGGCAGAAAAAAACAGCACAAACTCTTTCTCTTCCTATTCTCCCACTGAAAATCCTCTCCAATCCTGTTGCTTTTAGATAGGTATCGTGGTAGATGGCACCAGAGCCTGCCCACACTATGTGCTCCAATGTGTCCACAGTTGGATTTACTTCCCTTTTCCAGATTTTCCCTGGATTGGGAAAAAAAAAGAGTTTACTGTTGAAAAACTGCAGGCTGCCCACTGGATACAGAGAATGCCATGTGAACAATGCCTTGGGGAAAAATCCAGCTCAGAATCTATATCAAACTCCTGTGTGGATGAAGCCTAAGATAATGGAAGGCAGACAAAGTTATTATCAATATTTGTTCAATTAGCGGCGATTAGACCTGCTTAAAGGCAAGGTGCTGATGACCTGTTCAGGGTTAAGTGTCAGACTCTATCTAGATCTCTCCTCTTCCCTCCTCTAACAATCTGCAGCTGTTTCAGCTGGACTGGGGAAGCGGTCCCTCTCTAACCAAGTCTGTTTCTAGGTTTCATGCACACTAGCTTTGGCTCCTGGGAGAGTACACATAATTTGTGGCTATAATTTATCCTCTAGGAAAAAGGATTTTCCAGGCTTTTGTGGGGGACGTAAGGAAGGATATGTGGTTGGCTACTTCCCCAATTTCTTTTATTTTATTCTGTAGGCCTGCAGTTTGCCTAGCTTCATTATAGATCCCAGGACAGGTACCTTTACTGCACCTTGCCAACAGTTTCCTTGATCATTTGTTTATTGGAGCATGACTGCCAGTACTATATAGATTAACAGAAAGAAATGATCTTGCTTCTCCCTCCCCCTTCTTCTTTTCTGAGTCTGTGCAAATATAGAACCTTTCTCTTCCATAGCCTGCCTGGTGTCAGCTGCTCTCCAAATCACCTGCCAATCATCCTGGTTTCCTCTCCCCCCTGCCTTTTTGGCTCATACTCTGTTCCATTACCACCATTTACCTTGTGCTGATCTCTCTCCTGCCTCTCTTTCTCTTTTCCTGTTTCCACCATTTTCCTTGGCAGCAGCTGCCTTCGGCATCGAAGCCAACCTACCTTTAAGCTGCATTAAAGGCCTAGTACATATACAGTGATACCTCTGGTTACGAACTTAATTCGCTCTGGAGGTCTGTTCTTAACCTGAAACCATTCTTAAACTGAGGTACCACTTTAGCCAATGGGGCCTCCTGCTGCTGCCGCACCACCACCCCACGATTTCTCTTCCCATCCTGAGGTAAAGTTTTTAACCTGAGGTACTACTTCTGGGTTAGCGGAGTCTGTAACCCGAAGTGTTTGTAACCTGAGGTACCACTATACTAGGAAATTGGATGGAATGACCGTCTGACTGACTGACAGCCAGTACAGTTGAAACTGATCAAGGCAGCAGGGCTAAAAACAAACCAGTGCCTCTCAGTTTTGCATAACTAATAACTGTGTGGAACTCTGAGCTTTTGGTCACATAAAACATGACTAGACAAGGGTGAGCTATCTCTGTCCCCGCCCTCCCCGCCCCCGCAAATCCAGTTGCAAATGGCACTGAAACAGATTCTGCTACCGTTCCAGGCAAGTGTTAATTTCTCCAAAGTGAGATGCTAGGGTTCAAGTTGGGCTAATAAACCATATCCTCTTACTTGGAAATCCTTTGCTTCAATCCCAGATTAGAGAGTTGGGGTGCGATGGGGGTGGGGAGAAGAGATGCTTTTATTAAGGCACTCTGCATACGCTCTTCTCTAATATTACAAGTTCTTGTGTTTTTCTTCTGGCACTGAAAACAGGTTTCAAGTTTGTTCTAGCTGTATGATCTGACCACATTGTATTTGCTAGAGAGGATAGTGTAGGTCACTATACAATAGTATAGGTCAGGGGTCTGCAACCTTTAAGACAAAAAGAGCCACTTGGACCCGTTTCCGAAGGAAAAAAAACCTGGGAGCCGCAAAACTCGTCATTATAAAAATAACTTTTTTGTCACATTTTTATTATTTCTTTGTTTGACTCCTCAGAATTACTCCTCCTCATAGAAATAAACGTTAAATTAACAAGTTACCTTTTTGTGTGTGTGTGTTCTTCACTCCCCTTCAAAACAGTGACCAGCGTACATGCCCCTTACAATGTAGCGGGCAGGTGGGCGGGAAGGTGACGTCAGGACGGTGCGTGACTAACGCACGCACCGCCCCCATGTGACATCACAGCCAGTACAGCGCCCGCCACAGTGGGGAGTGTCGGGGCGCACAATGCGCCTCCTCCCCTCGCTAGTATCTGCCGTGGAGCCGTGGCAAAGGTGTAAAAGAGCCACATGCGGCTCCGGAGCCGCGGGTTGCAGACCCCTGGTATAGGTGAATTGTACAGTATGTTTCTTTCTACACAGTGTTGCTGTATAGCAGGAGTGGCAACAACTGATTGAAGTATGGAGAACAGCTGGAAAATGGTTTATCTGCAGCAGTGGATACAAGAGCAGAAGCCTTAAGTATTCCCTTTACAAGCCTGAAAAACTTTATCTAGAGATGAAAATTAAACCCTGGTTACAGACCTCTCAGATAAGGTTAGGGCAATTTTTGCAGGATGCCCTCTTTTTTTCTTTTCACCAGCCATTTACAGTGCAAGCCAAAGAATATTTATTCAGAAATAAGTTCAAATAATGTTTACTGAGAAATAGGTCCCACTGGACTTCTATGGAGTTTACCCAGTTAAGTGTGTTCAGGATTTCACTGTCCGTATTCTAATAGTTAAATCCTTTACAGATTTCAAATAGGCAGAGGAAGAGAATTGTGATATAGGGTTTTTCATACTAGCAATTTTCTCTGGTATTGGGAGCTCGTTTGTTCATCCCAAACTGTGGCATTCCCATGGTGCCCCATGTGCTGGAAAGACTTCCACTACAATTGCTGCAAAATAATTTTAGGGGCGATCTTACAGTTGCACGACTGCCTCACCTGGGATAATAAAGGAATGTTTGCTGGTGCTGTTGATGACTGTGCGTAATCCCTCCTCTCCCCTCCACCACTATTTTGTTCTGAAAGAGTGAAACTGACAACACTCCCCACTATTCACCACAGTAGACAAACTGACCCATGACACTGGCATCCATTTCATCAGGATTCTCCAGTCTTGCACTAAGGCAGCAGTGGCGGGAATGGGGGGGAAAGCCTTATCATTTTCACCATGTGTACATCAGCACTGGCATGCAGTGATTAACAAGTGCTGGTGAAATCGACAGTGCTTCTCCCTATCTCTGCACAGTGATTAGAGAAGCCTGGGTAAAACCAATAAAACTTGACAGTTTCCCTGGGGGTTCTGAAGGCTAGAGAAGGGAGGGTATCTTGTTAATTTCATCTATGTCCAGAAAAACAAGGAAAAGTCTTGTGGCACCTGAAAAGATTCTGGGTTGTTTTGGCTGCAAAAGAGCAACACAGTTATTATCCTGCTGTAAATCTATGTCTGGATACGAGTTTGTGATGCTGGAGCACCAAGGGAGAAGCTCCATGTTGAAAACAGCTTGCTGCGTCATCTTTTTATGTTGTCCTGCGCTCAAGATATTTCTCTCTCACTCTCTGGGATGCTTTTAATAGTGTTACACCAAACCCCTACAACAGGCATAGGCGAACTCTGGCCCTCCAGGTGTTTGGGACTACAATTCCCATCATCCCTGACCACTGGTTCTGTTAGCTAGGGATGATGGGAATTGTAGTCCCAAACATCTGGAGGGCCAGAGTTCGCCTATACGTGCCCTACAACCTTACAATCTTCAGCTGGTTGGGTTGGGGCCCACTCACTGGGCTGCGGCTTAACCTAAGGTGGGTCACAACAGAAGCACAACTACAACCACCACACAAAAATATGCTAAAAACAATAATTAAGAAATGGGGCTCCAATCATATCTGTGGGCTAGTGGTGGGCCCTTCGTCCGAAAAGCCTTAGACTGTGGAGAATATAGTGCTACTTTATTCCTTGTAGGTGTTGGGCTGTTTTTGCCTGCAGAATTCAGCCAGCCCCTCAGCCTCATCTTTAATAAAGGGGTCTCTGACCTTTTGGGGCCCAAGGGCACATTTGTGAGAGGCTTCTTACCAGCCTAATTTCAGAATGGAGACTGGTGTGAGAGAGGACCCTGTGAGCACCAGGGAAGGCCTCTGCTTTTGCATGTTTGTCATTTATCTGATCTATAGGGTTCCTTCTTTCCTCATCTCGGACCTTCTTAAAGCACTGCAGAATCCCAACCCTCCTCTTTTTGCTCCATTCCCAGCTCAGGCCTAGAGGTGTTGCAGATCCACACATGGGGGCTGGATAGCTGTGTGGCCCTTACTTCTTAACTGTCACCATTATGCAATCAGATCCTGGAGTTCCAGGGAGGCTGCTTCACTGTTTGAGTGCAAGTGTTAATATAGGCAAATACAGCTGTGTTTTTTGAAAGGGGGGGGGAGCAAAAGAGAGAGAGGCCTAGTGCCGGTGGAGATGGAGAGAGCTAACTGTCCTTCCAAAGGACTGCTTTCCTCTTTGCAAAGGAACTGGATAGTGTGCAATTGCCATTGAACATTGCTTGTGTTAGGATAGCATTAGTGGGGGGGGGGGGTTTCAGTGGTTTTTTGGTAAGTGTGTTGTTGTTGTCATCTGGAAGTAACTTCAGCAAGAACTTTAAATTGTCCAGATGCTGAATTCTGGGACCAGTAATAATTTTGGAATGCAAGAACAAAGAATTGTAGAATACGCAGGCACTGGATATGCCTTTGTGTTTGATCTGATCTGCTTGTAATTAGAAAGGCTGAAGGTTAAAATACATATTATAGACATATTAATATCTTTTTGCTGTTCACTCCCACCCCAGGTTGCACAGCGATTAACATTTTATTTTCTTCTTTTCTTACCTTCTTTGGTTTCTCGTGGTGGGAAACATGCTTCTCTTGAGTAGGTGACGCCGACCGGCTCCTTCTTCCCGCAATGAAAGAGCCACCTCCGGAATGGCGCGATGTCTTCTGGAGGCAAATAGGAAGTTGGGGCAGGCGATGGATGAGGATGGAGGGATGGGAAAGGAGCAGAAAAGAAAAGAAAATAAGAGCAAATAGGAAGAACAGTCCCCCTTGCTGGATCTTGGCTTGATGGTTTAGAATAACCTCTTTCATCTCAGATGTCTCCACTGACATTATTTTTGCACAGCAGGTTGCAAGACCCAGGTTCCTCAAAGGAATCAGAGCTCATTTTCAGCCAGTGGGGCTATGAACTAATTTCAGGGCACTTCCAGACAGACTGTTTAGTGAACATTGGTCCTGATATGTTTGTAGGGAGATCAGACAGCATTGGCTATTTAATGAACCTTCCTTCTGATTTGTTTGTAGGGAGGCTGGACGATGCTGCCTCAAAGCAAGTGTTACCCCACATTTTCCACTGCATTTTCCCTGTCACTTTCCTTACTGCAAAAAGTCTGGTCCTGTGAGGAAGCAGGTTTATTGCAAAAGAGCTCCAAATCAGCTAATTAGAGGTACCAGTCAGCTACTCTGAAGATCAGGGAAGTGGGACTCTGGGTGAGGGTGCTTAACCCTTCCCCCTCCATGCTCTTTCTTTCCCCAAGGGAAACAGCACACACTGAGGGCCCCTCCAGAGTGCTGTTTTATTGTTTGTGACAACACATTTGTGACATAATGATAGTGCATTAGTAGTGGATTAATTATGCTTTATTAGTTGTTTTGCTGTGCTTCCCCAAAGCTACCACATTTACCGCAATCTGGAGGAGTTGTTCCACAACCAAAGACGGACAAAAAAACCCAAAACGTTTGTGGTCATGGTTATAGGATTCCAGCAGGAAGTTACAGGAAATGTGTCGTTTGGAAATGAAGCAGTATGTCTGCCCCAAAACCTTTGCAGGCACAAGCAGTATTGAAAGCGGGATTCTCATATAACCGCCATGACAGCATCATGAGCACAAATCATCAGGAATGTGTAATAAAAAGGACGCCTGGAGGGGCCCTGAAACGGCTGTTAGCTCCTAATGCTGTTCTTCTTTTTTTCCATCTGATGAGGTGAATGGGAGCACAATTTATATTGGGGGTGGGGAGGAATGGGATGGAAGAGTTAAGAACACTCTCTCCAAGAGTGCCGTTCCCCTACCCTGATCTTCAAAGCAATTGCCTGGGGCTGCTAATTACTACCAAATTAAAATGAGACGTTCTAATTACATCACGTCTAGTTTGGCCCTCAGTTCCCTGGTCTAAACTTATGGATCAGAGGCAGATCTACTAAGAGGGAAAATAAGGTGGCAGATTTTGAGTAGCAGAGTGAGACAGATATGACCCCTGATATGTGGTCCACTGGCAATTCTCCTGAATAAGCTTAATTGAAACTGATGGGAGCTACACCCCCCCACCCAGCTTCTGTATACTGTATATTTCAACCAGATGAGTGCTAGAGAACTTCCCAGCAGATTTAGTGGGAGGTGTGGGTGCCATTTGGATTTTCTGCCTAAGCTTCCAAACAGTGTTAAAGCCAGCATCCATAGAAAGTAGTCCAAGGTGCCTTCTGCCAGGACTCAACAATTTGTGCAAGTTCACCTGCTGACAAGGAAAGCCTTTTCCTTAGCCCCAGTGAAATGGCGTCTCTCTGCACAAACTTGGGACTGCACTTCCTTTTGCTATCACTTCTCAGATTCCATCTCCCTGGCTTGGAAACTTAATCTATTGCTGGGGCTGAGCCCAGGCCCCAGGTGTGCCCTGGGAGTGGCTTCTACGTACCTACCTCACTGGGCTGTCAAAAAGACAAAGAAGATAAGCGATTGCAAAAGCAAATTTGCTCACTGCTATATAAACAGTTATTAATACTAAAGGTGAAAAAATGAAAATGAAATTGTGTTGTTGTCTCCTGCCAGCCACAAGAAAAGCTCTCAAGGTTGGCAAACAGCCAAACCTTAGCTTCAGGTAATCAGCCAAGCAGTGCACATCACCATGATTAACAAAAAGCAGGGTGTGGAGTTCTCTTGTTTGGCTCTGGAGAAGGGGCTGGTGTTATTAATCACTGAAGGTGGCAGTGCTGATAAATGCTCATGACTTTCTGATAGCTCTAGTTCCTGTCAGCTTGCCTTGGGCCCTTCCCTTCCCACCTTCCATTTGGGGCATCCAATGAGCCAGGGTCATCTCAGCATTTGACATTCATGGGTGCTGCTGTGGGTGCCGCCTCACTATCAAATACATATTTGCATAAATAGTAATTATTATTATTATTATTATTATTATTATTATTATTATTATTTATACCCCGCCCTCCCCAGCCAAGGCCGGGCTCAGAGCGGCTTACAAGCAATAATAAAAACAAGTTGAATGATTACAACTTGAAAACAAAATTAAAATACAACATTAAAATATTACAACATTAAAATAAAATGTAGCCTCAACGCAGGAGGAGAAGGAAAGAAAAAAAGAAAGAGAGGGAGGGAATCAAATTGGCTCCAAGCCAAAGGCCAGGCGGAACAGCTTTGTCCTACAGGCCCTGCGGAAAGAAATCAGATCCTGCAGGGCCCTGGTCTCATGAGGCAGAGCGTTCCACCAGGCCGGAGCCAGAGTTGAAAAGGCCCTGGCTCTGGTTGAAGCCAATCTAACTTCCTTAGGGCCCGGGACCACTAGGGTGTTGCTATTTGTGGACCTTGAGGCTCTCCGTGGGGCATACCGGGAGAGGCGGTCTCGTAGGTACGAGGGTCCTAGGCCGTGAAGGGCTTTAAAGGTCAAAAGCAGCACCTTAAATCTGACCCTGTACTCTACCGGGAGCCAGTGCAGTTTGAAAAGCACTGGGTGAATATGCTCCCATGGCAGAGACCCCATGAGGAGCCTCGCTGCAGCATTCTGCACCCGCTGGAGTTTCTGGGACAGCTTCAAGGGCAGCCCCGCGTAGAGCGAATTACAGTAGTCAAGCCTGGAGATGACCATCGCATGGATCACTGTGGCCAGGTCGGGGTGGGAAAGGTAAGGGACCAACTGCTTGATGCAGCTAAGGTGGAAAAATGTCGCCTTGGCTGTTGCTGTAACTTGCGCCTCCATGGAAAGGGAGGCGTCAATGATTACCCAAACTCTTAACAGAAGGCAATGGCACTAATTGGGTCCCCGCAAGAGAAGGGAGTTGGTCCTTCATCCCCATGCCATCCCGACCCAGCCATAGGACCTCTGTCTTTGAAGGATTTAGTTTCAATCGGCTCCCACGAAACCATCTAGCCACAGCTTCCAAGCATCTGGTCAGTGTGTTCGGGGCTGAGTCGGTGTGGCCATCCATCAGCAAATAGA
Source organism: Podarcis vaucheri (assembly GCF_965113315.1). NCBI lineage: Eukaryota > Metazoa > Chordata > Lepidosauria > Squamata > Lacertidae > Podarcis > Podarcis vaucheri. The sequence continues at coordinate 32,758,092 of NC_138751.1, forward strand.
GCTGAGTGTCATCAGCATACTGGTGACAGCCCAGCCCAAAGCATCGGATAATCTGGGCAAGGGGGCGCATAAAGATGTTAAAAAGCATCGGGGAGAGAATTGCGCCCTGTGGCACTCCACACACCAAGGAATGGCGTGACGACATTTCCCTCCCTAGTGCTACCCTCTGTCCCCGACCAGAGATAAAAGAGCACAGCCAGTTACGGGCTATGCCCTGTATCCCCACGTCTGCGAGGCGGTGGTCCAGAAGATCATGATCGACCATGTCAAAGGCCGCTGACAAATCTAAAAGGATCAGCAGTCCTGACCCGCCTCGATCCAGTTGTCTACGGAGATCATCTGTTAGGGCAACCAGAGCCGTCTCGGTCCCAAAACCAGGACGGAAACCGGACTGAAATGGATCTAAAGCCGATGTTTCCTCCAGAAACCTACCAAGCTGTTCAGCAACCGCTCTCTCAATTAACTTACCCAGATATGGAAGATTTGAAACTGGGCGGTAATTGGATAGGTCTAAGGGATCTAATGAAGTTTTCTTTAAGAGTGGACACACTACTGCTTCCTTCAGTTCCCCTGGGAATGTCCCCGTGTCAAGGGACAAATTGATAATTTCAACCAGGGGGGTCCGTGCAACATCTGGACACTCCCTAATCAGCCAAGACGGGCACGGATCAAAGAGGCAGGTGGTGGGCCTACCAACTTGGAGGGATCTATCCACATCAGCAGGGAGTATCTGATCGAAATGGTCCAACACTGGACCTGAAGTCAGTGTAGGCTGTAGCCTCTTTCTTTAAAACATGCACACAGACAGCACCTCCTGTAAAATGTCAACATTTGTCACATCTTTTTGGGACGAGAAGCAACTCACTGATTCAAGCTTTCAACACATAGATCTGCCCATTCACTGAAATTATTCTGGTTGCTTCAGCCCATGGAAATCCATTTGGACACTATCAGGCAGAGAGTCTTTTCTGTGGTGGGGCCCAGCCTTTAGAATCAACTCCTCCTAGACACCAGACAAGCACTGACCCCGACTGGTTTTAGGAGCTTCTGAAAGACTCATTATTTTCTTAGGCATTTGAGTTGCATGCCATCTCAATCTCCAATCGATGCAAGATTCCAGGGGCTCCAGGTGGCTTACCCAGGGTCCACGTTTCCGGCACAGAGCCTCTGCCTTCTTCATGCCTTTCTTAATGGGTCATCACCTTTTTTTTGTTTTGTTTTCCTAATGGCTCACCATCCCAGGCAATTTCCTGGTCTGGAAACTGGCCTGGCTTATACTGTAAAATTTGCCTTGATTAAATTCTGACACTTACTGAGTCCAGGAATTTAGACTTGTCTAGCACCCACAAATAAGTATTATCTTATGTGGACATAGTATATTTTCTGGTTTCATTGTGCTGATTTTACCATGATTGTTGCAAACCACCCTGGGATTTCTAATGTAGGGTAGAATAGAAATGTTTTAATGAATAAACATAAAATAAAGATTATTAGTGGGGGGGACACTGCAAAGCTGGGGTAGTACCACAGGCAATGAACTCACCATGACCACCTCTAAAATGCTAAAAAGGTATCAAGATGAAGGGATCTTAATTAACCTGGTATGGGGAGAACCTAGTAGTTCATTCAGTCAATTCTTCCAGCTCCCTCTAGAAACACAGGCTGTCTTGATCTGTGCTAGGCTTTGCCTTAGGGTTTAACTAGGGCCAAACTGCACATGATTAGGGCAGCCATGATTTTTTACTTACAGATCTGCCCCATTCCATTAGAAAGCCAGAGCTGGACCACCCCACAATGGGAGGAACCATGTGCTTTAAATGTATGGTTGATGCACACTTAAGGCAAGAGGCAAACACGAAGGATGCAGAGTGGTGGTGATTCAGGTAGATGAATATGGCTGGAACGGGAATGTAAATGCATCCCGATCTACCAGAGGTGAATCAGGTTTTGCAGTCTCCATGCAACTTATGCTGCCCAAAACCTGTTGGACAAAATACATGTGTGTGTACTATCACTGGAAGCAAAGCCTTTATAGTATTTAAAGAACCCTATTGTTTACCCTTGCTACATAGTGTTGAAGCGATTTGGGGCTTTATAGGTCAGTCAAAACCATTTACTGTCAACTAATAGTCCAGCACCTGCAACCTTTCCTTTAAAACCAGGTGCCATTGGCCATGGCTTCTGCTGTAGCCGCAACCCCATCACTCTCCTTTGTCGGAATAGTGGGTGTCTCTCTTCTTCATTGTTTCATTTGCTATTTTGTGAGTGAACACCTGGGTGCACCTGAAAACCGAAGACAGAGTCAGACCACTGGGCCCAGCTAGTCCAGTGCTGCTTACTTGGGTGGTGACTTTCCACGCTGAAGTCAGTGTATGTTTAGAACGGTATAGAGCATTCTTCCCCAGCACCACTGACTGACAAATCTTCCATCCTCTAGGTGCCAGGGATTGTACCAGGGGTATTTTATAAACAAAGTGTGTTCTTTACCGTGCTTTTGGATTTGGAATAAAACTATCTATTTTTTCTTGTTGCTCAATCCTAGCACCTGCTCTGTGCTTTTGGGTTTTGATGATGACGAGGGACTCACCATTTTATTGAAGTGGTACTTGCAGTAGCCACAGTATTTCACATTGTCGACTTCCAAGACTTCTTCTTCACACAGGAGCCCAGCCATCTGAGCACTGAAACGAAGAAACAAGGTGGTTGTGTGAGCCGAGCCCAGGGCAGCACAGATTGTGGCAGAGGGACCAGAGCAGCCAGGTTCCCCCCTCTTTCTGTACCAAGCACAGAAGCTTATTGCTCTCCTGCTCTATTGTTAGCTTCTCAGAATGGGCAAATAAAACCATTAGGATAAATTATCTACTCTGGGGGTGAAGAACCAAACCCCTCAAGGGCCAAACCCCTCTATCCTTGGGAATTTCCTCAGGCCTCTGAAGCCACACCCCATACTTCAAGGAGGGTATGAAGCAGGGGTGGTGAGAAGTGTGGCCTGGGGAGAATTGAGTCCCAAGGGCCAGACAGAGAGGGCTGGGGGCCGCATTTGGCCCCCAGGCCTGAGGTTCCCTACTCCTGGTCTGTATGGTTTGAGTTCATGTGTGGATGGTGATCTTGACAAACCTTTGGATAAATGGCACATCCAAAGCTCAGTTCTTTGAAGTGTTATGATTACTGGGGTGAGGGAACAGATACCGGTATTTATTTTTGTGCATTATCTATTTCTTTAGGGGAAAAAACCATAAAGACATCAACAATATGTCCATGTGGCTCTCATAAAATAGTAGGTGAAAAACGTTTAAAATGGATTGAAGAGGGAAGATAAGGCAGGAAGGAAGGCAACTGAGAAGGTTCAAAGTTTCAGCAGGAAGCAACCAAAGAATCTGTGAAGTCCCTCATCGTAACTCACTCACGCAGGCTTATCTCATGACTATGAATCCAAAACTGACATGACAAAATTGTTGGGTTTGGAAACAGGGACCAGGGAGGAAGGAAGTGACCATTAAACAGACACAATCATGGACTCACCAGGTGACATGGAAGGCTTGCCGACAGCCGTGACGGTTGCAAGTCATGCAAGCTCCAGAGGCTGCTTTGCTCTCCCTGCCCTGCTCTTCACAGATGTAGCAAGTCTGCAACAATAGGAGGCACAACATAGACGGTGTGCATTACACACTGTGGTGAGCATACTGTGAGAGCCAAAATAATAATAAAAATGTACCTGATTGTTTTTGGGATGACAACAACTTGTCAGCAGATAAATTTAAAAAGCATAGGAGAGCATAGGAGATGGGGAAATCAAAATAGGACAGTCTGTGGAAGAGGCAGAAACGGGATGCTGAGGGAAAGCATTGTATGTGCATGTCTCTTTTACCTTGCTGAACCGGTCGTGGGGTACATACTGGAGGACGATTGGCTCCATGGTGAGAACATTAGCAAATTGCACCTCAGGGATGTACAGAGCGCAGACGACATGGGCCCAGCCTAAGTGAAGGACAAGACAACAACAGTATAGGTGGAAAAGCCCAGAGAGGCTTGAATCAGGCAAACATAGAGTAATTGGCTTCTGTCTCCAGTGGGAGGCAGCAGTGGGGTGGGACTGGGAGAGACCTTTAGGAGACTCAGTTTTCACTGTGGAAATAAACTTGTATACCTCAGATCCCTGGTGAAGGCTAACCTTGCAATGCCCTTCAATACAAATACAAACAAATCCTTCCATGTTGAAAGCTGAGAGAAGGGTTCTGGCCTTAACCTCTCCCTGACATGAAGTTTTCTATGTGTAGAAAATAAAAAAGGGTGGTTGGTGGTATACAAAGGAGCATTCAGTCCTGCAAGTCCCCACGTGTGGTCACAAGTTGCATAGCCCAGACACAGGCTTATCACCTCAGTGAAAATTAGGCTAGCATCCATAGCATTCCCAAGACCACTAAATGACCACATTTCCTTTCCCACACACCCCTAATCATCTTTCCCTCGCTAGTAGCTCTAATATAACCATTATGGTGTGTGTGTGTGTGTGTGTGTGTGTGTGTGTGTAAGGCTGCAATTTTGTGGCGAGAAACTATGTTCTTATGTTTACGAACGTAAGAATAGCCCCGCTGAGTCAGGCAAGTGGCCCAGGTATTCCAGCATCATGTTCTCACTGTGGCAAGCCAAATGCCTATGGGAAGCTCACAAGAAGGAGCTGAGCGCAACAGCACTCTCCGAGACAGAAGAAAAACATTATGGTTAGAAACCATTGCTAGCTTTCTCCCGCATAAATTTGTCTAATCTTGTTTTAAAGCGATCCAAGTTGGTAGCCATTACTACCCCATATTGTGGCTGGAAGGGGGTGGGGGCCTACTGAGGCCTGGGCCTGAGAAGAGGCCTATCATCCCCATCTTGGCTCTCACTTCACTTCACTGGGCACCGCACCAAGGCAGGATACGTGCAGCCATAGTTCCTTGAAAGGGGCCTCCCTCCCCACACTATACAAGGGTCCGTGGTAACCTGAAGTCAGCCCTGACTGGTTTGTGTCAGCATTTGGGTCGAAAACCTTAAAGGCTGCGGCCTGCAGGGCTACCATGAACTGGCTGCCTGGTCCTGCTATGTGAGAAAGCAGATATTCCATGAGGGACAGGGGAAGAGGAGTCTGTTTTTAAAAGCCTGGATTATATGCACAGTGGCTTCATATTAAACCAGAAGGCAACGCTGAAAACTTGGATGCATTTGTTCCTGTGATCTGGAGGATTTTTAAACACACATGCAAGCAGGGTGATGCATATATGGCACAAGGCCTATCACATATTCAGTCACAGTAAATTAACTGTGCAGTCCCATTCGCTGAAACTCCACGCCACACCAGGGCTGGTCCTCCAACTACTAGTGTGGTCAATTGTCAGGAATGATGGGAGTTCCTGGTTCCTTATCCCTCAGTCTTTCTGCCCCCGCACTCAGTCTAGGACAGTGTTTCTCAACCTTGGATCTCCAGATGTTGTTGGACTACAATTCCCATCATCTGGTCCTGCTAGCTAGGGATGATGGGAGTTGTAGTTCAACAACATCTGAGGACCCAAGGTTGAGAAAGGCTGTTCTAGGAGAAACCTGCTAGAGGTCCATGTTTTGGAGCTTCACCAGGGAACTTACATATGCACTAGCCATTAACCCTAAGTTACCCAAAAGTAGATGAGCATGCCCTCCTCAACTGAGTTCCTGTGCAAATTCTGGGCTGTCCCTGCCACCTTACAATGGGATGCTCACCTCCATTATCAGTCCGCTTCAACGCTCCATCCTTGTGGGGACACAGCTCGCACCTCTGAAAATTAAAGAGAAAGGTTAGGACTTCTATATAATAATGATAATACTAAAACATGTGTATAGCACACTCCAGATATTAGGCTACATACTAGGCTACATACACACCCAGAAAAAGAATTCTGGGAACTGAAGTTTACCTGTCACAGAGCTATGATTTCAAGCACCCCTAACAAATGACAGTTCCCAGGATTCTCTGCAGAGGTGCGTGCTTTAAATGTATGGTGTTTGCATCGTTGTTACCCTTATAATAACCCTGTCGGGTAAGACAATATGACTGTCTCCCATATTGCAGTTGTTGTTGGGGGTGGGGGAAGAATGGCTTGTCTAAGGCTACCTGGTGAGATCATGGAAGAGCCTAGATTTGAACTGAAGGCATTCTTGTTCGTAGATTGATTGATTGATTGATAGATTGATTGATTTTGGCCATTGCATAGGTATTTTCACTTGCATCAACCATGGCAATATGATGAACAATACAGGCAGTGCTGAGAAAACACACACACACACACACACACACACACACACACACAGACAGCTATAGAACAAGTGAAACAAATTTTTAAAATTTGGATGAAATAACTATTATCCATGCCTTTTTTTTACACCTCCAGCTCAACTTTTCCTGAAAGTTCCTATTGTCATATCATTGAACAAATGGGTTATCTCTAATGGAATAATTTATCATTAACTGACAACAACAGTAAAGAAGTTGTATAAACCATCTCCGATTTTGTAAGCACTGTACACATATTTTTTTCCAAAAATGCCCCTGCCCACAGGCACATAACATAACAGACATGATGCAAAAGGAAAAAAGGAAGAGTGATCTCCTTTACCAGCTGATGGATTGGGTCAGGCTGCTCTTTCCCTTGGCATGATTTTTAATCTTAAAAAAGTCAGAAATCATTTGAGATGATGGCAATGGGCCCACGTGCAATATGCTGATGCGGCGTATGCTGTGGCCTATACTGCAAAGGCTAAATCTCTGCATGTGGTATGTGGGACAAGGTGGGTGAGTTGGACTTTGTTTCCCTTTCGTTTCTGTGGTTCTAGAACATCCAGTTTTGCCAGAGAGATAGCTCCTGCTCCACACTATCCCACTGAAGTGGACTACTGGCAAATCCTGCTGCCACAGCTGCTGTTCTCAACACAAACCTCTCTTGCCTGGCAACTGGGGCATTAGAAAAAAAATCAAACCTTAGCAGGGCAGATTTGGAACATAAGGCCACCAGTTGCTGACCCTCCATTCTATAATATAACAACACGGAACGCTTTCTAACACAACTAGGGAAGGAATTTTATCTTTTCCAATGCGAGCTTAACATGATCCACATCTCCTGGACTATTGTGCGGATCCTGTAGCTTTCTCTCTCTCTCTCTCTCTCTCTCTCTCTCTCTCTCTCTTTTAATTTGAAAAGTTTTTATTATTAAAATAATTCAGCATTAATACACACATATTACGAATATACAAGCATACAAACATACATTTCATACAATCCTTAGAGATGGTCAAAGCTTTCTCACTTCCTGAATGTTTTGGTACAACTCTTGGTCCAAAAAAAGTATCAAACATGAGAAAACACATTTAAAATATGTCTTTAAATATGCATTTATATGAGAATCTTCATACATATTTTTTTTAAACCATAGCAAAGCAGGTTTATGGTTGAACATGTGCAGAAGCAACATGGATGGGAAATAGCCTGCATTAAAAGTGGTGATTGGTTCAGTTCCAAAGGTGGCTTCTCTGGAGATGTCTTTGTAGCAGCTTTTCACTAGACTCCATTTCCTGCATCACAGACTTTCCTATCCAGAAGTTGCACTACACCCCTAAATTCAGATTAACTCCCTGGTGCTCCATAGTGTCAAGGTGGTATATTGACCTCTGGTTTATTCAAGTGGCTGAGCCTTAATGAAAGGGGACGGGCTTTGCTCAAGTTAAAATGTGGGGCAGGGCTCATTGAGCTATTACTTCTGGGGGGCTCTCCCCTATCCTTTGGACCTGATCCTGGTTGCAAGGTGTCCTTCTGAAATTGCACATGTGAACATATGCAAATGCACACCCTAAAAAACTACCCCACACAAGCTGGTTTGGACGGAGGAGGGGGGTTGCCACCAGCCACTACAAGCAGCGGAGGAAAGCAGCAGTGATGGGGGTGGGGAGGAAGAGGCAAGTGTCTCGGAAAGATCTTTGGTGGGCTGCCTTTTGAGGGATGGAGGTCTAGGGATTCAGGCCTGCTACTGCAAAGGATGCACTTGGAACTCAGAGAGACAGAAGAAGAGCAGGCAGGGGGCCTTAACATTGGGAAATTTGCACTTGAAAAGGTCCCTCCATCCCTTTCGGATCAAAGCGCCTCTCCCACCACACTATTAGCAAAGCTCTGATCATTAGCAGGAAGGGTTAAACAGCTCTGCCAGCCAGCCCACCCACCCCTTGGAAGGCTTTAATATCCCTGCTGTAACATGACTGTTAAAGCCTTCACATGATTCCCCCCCCCACTTCCCTCCCTCCCTTTCCCATAAGTTGCCCTCCAGCCAGTCGTCTCAAAGGGCCAGCCAGACAATTCCTTTACAAAGCAAACAGAGCTTTAGCACTTCCTTCATCTAATGGAGCACAGCATCCCCAGGGGGCTTTGGGAATGCAAGGAAGAATGAGAATGAGTGTGTCATTCCTAAAATGAGGAGCAGCTGGGACTCAGCCCATCTGGACATTTGGAAGCTGTTTAGTCTCAGACATTTGGGATCCAGCTGCGGTTATACAGGGGCAAGCACTCTGCACATGCCCAGAGGCATTTGTGCATGTATTACAGCTCTATATATCACCAGGAATACAGGTGCTGGTAGACTGAGCCCTAGCACAAATTGAGCTTTGGGTTCAGTTTGAATTAGTGCTTGGCCCCAGAAACTATTGCCAACACATAGCTCTGGAAGAAATGAATGCGTGTTCATTTGTGTGGCCATAACCAGCTTATGGCTGGGGACTTATGGAACATGCAATTGCTGTGCCTCTAGGATTTTCGGGGGGGGGGGTTATATCCAAGCAGCTGTGGGGCTAGAACTACCTGTACTGTCTGCAACCCACCCCTTCCCTGGCAAAACCTGCAGAAATCTTTGTGGAAACAGATCTTCACAAGTTCAGCCTCCATCTCCAATGCTCTCACCTTCAAACGAGGCCAGGTGTAACTTCCTACTTATAAAAGCTGGGGATGGGTACCAAAGTACAAAATCCCAGAACCTTGTATCACTTGAGAATGGTGTGCTTGTTTTTAAAAACATTACTTTCCATACAAAGAATCCACACAGAATTGACCCAAATCAAAGTAATCCAGCACCTTAAAAATGGAAAAATGGGAAATCAACATAAAGAGATATATGTATCTAGGGTTGCCATACGTCTGGAATTTCCCAGACATACCTGGAATACTGCTGTCGGAAGATGTGTCTAGCTGGAAATCGGCAAAATGTCTGGGAAAATCCAGACGTATGACAAACCATGTGGGCAGTGCCATTTCTGGTGATTTTACTTTTTAAAAGCTCAAAAACGTACGTTTTTACAACTTTGGAATTTTTGGAAAAAAATAATAACAATCACTTTCTGAAATGGCAACCCTAGTATTGCTGTATGAAAGTATGCTAAGTGTCAGGTTATAAAAGGACACACAAGGGTGTGTACAGGAACACATGCAAATCATGGTTCACTATTTTTCTCTCCTAAAGTTCAAGCCTGGCTTTCTCCTGCTTTCACAAAGCATTTGACAAATGGACTGGCCAGCAAACTGAATGGCAATTCAGTAGCATTTTGCCGTTTCTGCCATTCTTCAGGAAAGCTGGCTACCCTATTAAAAAATTTTAAGTGCCAGACAAGAAATTCCCTTTTACTGAGTCAGACTACTATAGTCTATATTGACTATTCAGACAGGAATTTTCTCTGGCCCAATCTCAATATTCTAGGGACTGAACCCAGGATTTTCTTCATCAGCGATGCGGAACCTGTGGCCATCTATATGTTGTTGGGTTCCAGCATCCATAAGTCACAACCAGCATGGATGATGGATAGGACAGATGGGAGTTGTAGTCCAAAAACTACAGGTTCCTGATCTAAATGCAAAAGCTTTCTATCTTCTGTATGTCTACTCAGAAGCTAAATTTAATGGGCCTAACTGCATATCCCATCATACTTACTGAGGAGATAGTCCAAATGATTCAGGAGCGATGTATGAATAAATATGCATAGGACTATGCTGAAGGTCTTTTAATTCTGATTCACCCATAGTGCTGACCAGCTTGGCTGTGAATCCTTGAACACTTGCTCCCTGCCTTGCATGCCTTTTCCCACCTGGCCTGGGAGGGTGGGACCATTTTGGCTGTCTCTTAGTGCAGACTCAGGTCATCAAACCTTAGCTTCCACAGCTGCCACCTGCCATGAACCACAATAGGCAGCAACAGCAGCAGATATGTTCTGTGCCTTTGATAACATCTTATTCTCTTGCTAATTATGCTGCTTTAAATGTGCATTTTATATTTACTTCCTTTAGTAATGTTTACTTTTGAACTGTTTTGGGTAATTTTTATGGTTGTTAACTTTGCTGTGTTAAATGTGCATTTTGTAGTTGACCTTTATAATGTTTTCTTTTGAAATCTTTAAGGTAATATTTTAGTTTCTTGTTAGTTATGTTGCTTTGAAGGTATACTTTATATTTGGCATTTTCTTCAATAATGTTTATTCAGGGTTTTTTATTTATTTGATGTTTAAATGTGTTATAAACCACTTTGAGATTTTCCCCTTAAAAATATAAAGTGGTATAGAAATGAAAATAATAATAATAATAATAATAATAATAATAATAATAATAATGGGTCTTGAACTTTGTTTTATAGCCATGGGTTTAGGCAAGAGTCCCAACTGTGCCATTTATTAAACAGGCAAAGGTAAAAGGGTAAAGGACCCCTGGACGGTTAAGTCCAGTCAAAGGTGACTATGGGGTTGCAGTGCTCATCTTGCTTTCAGGCCAAGGGAGCCGGTGTTTGTACACAGACAGCTTTCCGGGTCATGTGGCCAGCATGACTAAACCACTTCTGGCACAATAGAAGACCATGACGGAAACCAGAGCGCATGGAAATGACATTTACCTTCCTGCCACAGCAGTACTTATTTATCTACTTGCACTGGCATGCTTTCAAACTGCTAGGTTGGCAGGAGCTGGGGCAGAGCAATGGGAGCTCACCCCATTGATGGATTCGAACCACCAACCTTCCAATCAGCAGGCCCAAGAGGCTCAGTGGTTTAGACCACAGCACCACCCACGTCCCTAAGTGACATTATATTCAACCCCCTTCTTTAAAAGCAGTGGGCAAGCAGAATCCCTTTTTTAAATACACAGAACTGATTTCCCGCAAACTCTGTCTAGGAAAGAATATGATACATCTAAAAAGAACATGTGGTTAGTGAACTTGTACAAAAGGCTTAGTGCTTAAATTATGTACTTCTGTACTCAATCAAAGACATGAAAGCTTCTCAGGGTTTTTTTGTTTTTAAGTATACACACAGAGAGAGAGTGAGAGAGCACTTTGATAATGAATCAAGCTTTGCAAGAACATCGGAAGTGATTACACATAATGTCAGCTTTTTTACACAAATCTATATACATCAGATCTAGCATGTGCAAACACTGTTAAAACCTCTCTCCATAAGCTAGGTCAGGGGTCAGCAAACTTTTTCAGCAGGGGGCTGGTCCACTGTCCCTCAGACCTTGTGGGGGGCCGGACTATATGGGGGGGGATGAACAAATTCCTATGCCCCACAAATAACCCAGAGATGCATTTTAAATAAAAATACACATTATACTCATGTAAAAACACCAGGCAGGCCCCACAAATAACCCAGAGATGCATTTTAAATAAAAGCGAACGTTCTACTCATGCAAAAAAATGCTGATTCCTGGACTGTCCACGGGCCGGATTTAGAAGGCAATTGGGCCGAATCCTGCCCCTGGGCCTTAGTTTGCCTACCCATGAATGGAATGCAGTAAGTCTGAGGCACCAAATAACAGCTACATAGTTAATGAAGCAAAAAAGAGAGAGACCTCCCACAACTGCAGGAACAGGCTCTCAAGTGGACATCAGATTGCTCTTGCATTAGGATTACCTGAGCCACACACTCTGTTCCTCCACCCGATGTATGTTTAATCAAAATCCCTCCAGGGCACCTTATCATTTAACTAATGCTTCATCCCAAAAAACAAAATCTCATCAACAATGGTGTGTGGATCACGTTACTTAGTCATGTGACAAGCAGCAGATGGAACCAATTTTTATTTACTCAGAAGAAATCTGAGCCACAGGATGCCTTGTCTGTGTGCATCTGTTCCTTCCAAGCTCAGTTGCTGCACCTCGCAAGGCTCCGCTGAACTGGGGGAAATGGGAAGTCGCCCCAGCGAGTATAACAAACAGAGCAGTCTTATTTTCACCCTTCCAAACAGAAGCAGCAGTTATGCCCACTCTGCCACAATAGCTCAGGGCTCATCTCATCCATACTGCCGCTTGTCTCGTGTCTAGAATGCACGAGTCTGCAGGGAATTATTTCCCTTACGCTGTGTTTTTGAGAAAGGAGTCTGAGCAATTTTGCCCCCCTGCTTTCCCCTGGAAAACCCACTCTCTGGCGCTAAATGAGAGCAAACATCAACCTGGAGAAAACCCAACTGACATTTGCTCCCATTCAGAGGGTTTTCCCATTGGGAGCTTTTCTGACAGGCTTGGGAGGAAACAGCGTCTCAAATTCCTAGCAGAGGGCATCAAACTTCAAGGTGGCCGCTGAAGTTGCCATTTCAGGGTGCATAGACAGCATTGTTATATAGTTTAGTCACTAGGTGGCACTGGACTTAGTTGTAGCCAGGTGGAGTCAGGTGTTTCTTATCAAAGAATCATAGAGTTGGAAGGGACCATGGGGGTCATCTACTCCAATCCCCTTGCAACACAGGGATCTTTTGCCCAGTGTGGGGCACGAACCCACAACCCTGAGATTAGGGTTCTACCGACTAAACTATCCCTTCTTGGTGTTATAAGGATTTAGAGAACTGGAACCCACATAACCTTGATTTGTAACTGGGTTGGTTGCCCTTGTGGGCTGTTCTGTTTTTCTTTAAGGGAGACAATAAAGTTCTTATCTAGCTTCCTGACTTTGGTGTCTTCTGACCCCAGTGTTCTTCATCCTTAGGTCCCCAGGTGTGAATAGACTAAAACTCCCATCATCCCCTGCCAGCGTGGTCAATGGTTTAGGCAGCAGTGGCTGCCCACCAAAATTGATGAGATAGAGCAGGCATAGGCAACCCCCGGCCCTCCAGATGTTTGGGACTACAATCCCCATCACCCCTAGCTAACAGGACCAGTGGTCAGGGATGATGGGTGTTGTAGTCCCAAACATCTGGACGGCTGGAGTTTGCCTATGCCTGGGGTAGTGTGTAGGGACCCTAAACAGCATATGGATCTGCTAGGTCTGCTCAGCCTCCTATGACAGTGGATACAGCTGCCACCTGATTTTTTTAAAAATCCTGTGGTACTCCTGTGTCTTTAATATCCATTTCATTTGGGGAAACGGAAGCTTTTCACAGCATGGAGAGATGCATTTACATGCTGCCTACTCATGTATGCAGATCAAAACCACAAGAGCAAAAACCAATGGAAAAAGTTGGCAACTCTAAGGGTGGGAGGGACATTATTGGGGATGTGCAAAATTAAATGACCAAGGGGGAAAAAAAGGAAAGACTATTTGTCCCCTTTTAAAAACACAGCTATGATGTAGTGAAATAAGCAGAATGGAAGGCGAGAGGTGGGAGGGGCCCTGAATTTTGGGCACCGCAGAAATTTTAAACACCTCCTAGCACATATAAAGTCATTGCTGTTGTTGTTGTTTTTTAGAATAATAGCCACTCAATGTATAGAGCTAGAGAGAAAATGTGAAATATAGGTGCTCCTGCAATACAGGGGGTCACATGAGGTAAAAAATAAATAAATGCAGACAGGGAGTGCTACTTCTGTGCCCACCTCAGATAGTGACCCTAGAACCAGGTCTGCATAGGTGTGGAGAAACTGGCAAATTATGTAGGCACCAGTGCCAACCATTTAGTTGCCTAGTGCTCACTGGCCTCAGCCTCCACCTTCAGAGGCAATCTACCTCAACATTTCAGATGACAACCTAAGCAGGCTGCTGCCTTCATGTTCTGTTTCTGTGAGCTTCACAGACGCACCTGGCTGATCACTGTCGGTAACAGGATGCTGGGTTAAATGGAACTTGGGCCTGACCCAGCACAGGGCAATTCTTCTGACATACTCACCACCCTGGCGGCTCTTTCTTGGGATTCACATTTTCGACAAAACCACGGTCCAGTGGGAACCTGAACAATTCCATAGCACGCTGTGAGGGAAGAGGAAAATTCAAAGAGTGAAATGTGCGGGTATGTACTGTGTGTATGTTTAGCAGCTCCTATTCCAGCTGCAAATCTGGGCTGGTCCCCTCTAACACAACCCTTCCCCCCCCTTATTCAGTCTCTTAGAGGCTCGGCTGGACTTCTCAAACCTCATGCTGTATGCCTGCACTACTTGTGATGCACTGAGCCAAACACATCCAGCCAGTCATAGGAGACAGCTCAATAAACCTTCTGGTTTTTTGTGGCCTGCCCACACCACAAAACAGGAGGTTTTCAAGCAATTGGCAGGCCACAACTTGAGCTAGTGGCTCCATTCAGCTTGGTGGGTTCCTAAGTTGTGCAGGCCTACCAGGCTGCAAATCTGCCAACTCTCCCTGCTTTGGAAGGAGCACTCTGCAAAGCTAAGTTCCATAGAGTACGTAGTTGCCTGCCTTTCCCTTTGTTGTGAGTAGTGTTTCCAAAAAGTTATTGTCAATTAAGGCAAATTGAGAGCAGACCTGAGCTTGCTAGATCAAAGCAGTGTTCCCTTCCCCTCAAAAAAGAACCATATAAATTCTACCCCTCAGCGAGTCCACGGTTTGTTGACAACCTTCATCTTAAAAAGGCAGCTCAGCTCTAAGGTCCTACAACCAGACTTTAGTTTTGAGCTCTATAGCTGTAGCAAGGTAGGGTTAGCAGTACACTGCCCCATTGGGAGCACCGATTTGCCTGCCTAGGTTTTAAGACCTTCCATCTGAAGAATAAAATCTGCTTCTTTTAGGAACGTTTCTGTCAGTCAAGTGATCCTGTAGGGGGAAACTCTTTGAACCTGGCACAGTGCTTAAAAAGGTAAGAGGTAACTTAAAGAAAAGTATTCATTTGAAGAAGGTGCTCATGGATAAAAGTATCCGAACTTAAAAGCAGCTGCTCCCACTCAGCTTTAATTTACTGAACTTAACCATTGAGAAACAATTTTGACAACAGGTTTTAGAACACAGTTTCCCAAGCTTGGGTCTCTCCAAGTTTTCTGGACTACAACTCCCATCATCCCTAGCTAGCAAGGTCAGTGGTCAGGGATGATGGGAACTGTAGTCCCAAAACAGCTGGAGACCCAAGTTTGAGAAACTCTGTTTTAGAAGTATTTTTTGGAAGGAATTTGCTAGTTATCTCCTTGAAGCCCTACCTGGAAATACGACGACCCTTGACCAGGTGGGGAGGGCTGTAGCTTAGGGGTAGATCATTTGTTCAAGCAATGGCATCTCCAGGTAGGGCTAAATTGGAGGTGCCAAGGATTTGCTTAGAAATGTGGAAGAATACTTCAGTCTCCAATTCTGTGCACCCTTTCCTGATTTTGGCGAGGCTTACTCTGAGGAGGCAGGCATAGGGTGGCACAATGAATGTGTTACACTGCCTCGAGACTTGGGACCAAGCAGGGCTGGGTCCTACAACACCTATCATCCCTCGCCACGGGCCACATCTGTAGGGTGCTTCCAGATTATTACTGCTTTCATGCAGGATTCAATAACAGGCCAGCAAATTCTGATTGCACAGATTCCTGCATTGCAGGGGAGCTGGACCAGAGGATCCTTTGCGGTCCCTCTCAAACCTACAATTCTATAAATCAGAGTTGCTTGCGAAATCTCACATAACAAACCTGCTTCCCCAAGAGAGCAGAGTTTTCGACTGACAGGGGAAATGCGTTGGAAAGTGTGGGCTAATGCTTGCTCCAACCTTCCCGCAAACACATCGCAATGAATGCTCAATAATAGTCAATGTCATCTAATCTCCCTGCAGAAAAATCAGGATGTGTGCTCAATAGAGAGGTAGCCCAAAACTTCTGGAGGGCACCAGTTTGGGGAAGGCTGCTACATACATGTACCTGGAGGTTTGTGTGTAATTCCAACTGCATTTTTTTAAAAAAGATATTTATTAAAGTTTTTAAAATATAACAATGAAAATGAAAAATAAAAAGAAACAAAATACAAAATACAACATAAAAACAGTTTAAAAACAAATAATTTTCCATAACATATCTTCCTTACACTTATTTCCCCAGACCTCCTCATACCTCCCTTCTTTGTATTCCACTTCAATTTGTTAGTTCAGCAAATCCTTACCATTAAGCTTTTACCCATTTGTAAACCTTTTTTTTCCTATCTCCTAAAGCATTACAGCTGGAAACCCCTTAGTTTCTATCCAACATCCTTCTAGCATTCATTAATTTTACAATATTTCTGTAAATAGTCTTTAAATTTCTTCCAGTCTTCTTTCACCATCTCTTCTCCCTGGTCTCGGATTCTGCCAGTCATTTCTGCTGTAATTCCCACTGCATAGACATGCCTAGGATTACACTGTACAGACAAGCCAAAGGACATCATTCCTACCAATAAACATGGGTTGCAAACTCTCTATAAACACGAGCATTCAGGCACGCTTTCAAGGCAGTTTGCCATGAGATCTTACAAAACTAAAAGCATAATACAGAAAATACAATCCAAATGAAAACACACAAAGCTGCTGCAGCTCATCCCTCTCACCCACCCGCCCCCAAAAAGTCAAAATGCCAGGAGAATAAAGGAACACCCTGGTCTCATTCTGAAAGTACAACGCTGTTGGCGCCAGGCAAGCCTTCCTGGGGAGGGAATTCCACAGGCAGGGCACCAACACGGAGAAGGCTCCCACCACCACCACCCTCCAACTCTTCTCACTGCTTCTTGCTCTCCAGGATGGAGGGTGGGGAGGTGTGTGTGTGTGTGTAAAAATCTCTGACTTGTGAGAAGCTGGAATACAGCCTGCTGTGCAAAGGTATGTGTTGTAGCCATTGCTCCGCCCACCATTGGCCCTTGTAAGGCTGCCTATGGTGGAATGTGGCCCCCAGGCTGAGAAAGTTTCCCCACCCTAGAGCTAGAGGTTATGAGGACTGTTTTATTGTGTTCTTTGGAACTGCTACACGGAATCCTACGGTGGGAACAGTATCTTGAGTTTGAGCAGCAAGTAGGGTTTAAAATGAAATATATAAACTCTGAATACTAGACGCTGGAAACAAAACACGAAGGGGAGAAACTTGGAGCTATGCTCCGTACCTGTGAGCTTCCCAAAATTTGGTCACAGAATCTAGATGGATTTTTTGGTGTAATTCAGCAAAAAAAAAAGCAGCGAGGAAAGGGGGCTGGGGGCTAGAGCATAAATCACTCTCTCCTTGTGATTTGCAACACTTTGGCAGACCTGGTGTTGTTGGACAGCAGCCTACAACAACCCAGGCCAGATGTAAATGTACAGGTTTCTTCCATGCCTCTATCTATGGCTCAGAACTTAACTTGAGCCAAAAGAAGGTTGTTGTGGGTTGTTATTTTTTAAAAAAAGAAAAGATGGCGCATTGAAATCAGGAGGGAAAGGCCAACTCCCCAAAAAGAGTCCAGGAGTCCAGACAAGTATGGAAAACAGAGAGCTATATATAAAAGCTCTGGCAGACGAAAAGGTCTTGGTTCCCACTTTAGCAGGAGAGGCAAGAATAATCCAGCGCCACTGAGAAATTGTATTAAAATCCCTTCCTGTTTATATTCCTTCCTGTTTCATGGAAGAGCTGAAAGGAATATGTTACGAAGGCAAGGAAGAGAACAAAGGATAGGGGCAGGAAAGAAAGCATACAAACTTATAAATGAGGGAAAATGCAATCGATAAAAGTGCATCAACATTGCAAATGAATATATCCCGTATTTTTCGCTCTATAACACGCACCCGACCATAACACGCACGTAGTTTTTAGAGGAGGAAAATCCGTAGGCATGCCACCCATAGGCATTTCCTCCATAACACGCACAGACATTTCCCCTTACTTTCTAGGAGGAAAAAAGTGAGTGTTATGGTGCAAAAAATACGGTATATTTGCATTGCTATTTTAAAACTTTGCTTATCAAAAACAAAAGGTCTTTGTAGAATTTACAGCTTTATGTAACATGAGAGGTGTTCAGGGCAGACTGGGCATCTTGGTTCCTGTTCTGAAAGCTAATCTTCAGGTGACTGGATAAATACTGAATGGCACCAGCTGCAGTTACGCAACAGGGAGAAGAAAACACTCTGTGCATGCCCAGTTGGTCTTTTCTCTATGAGTACAGCTTCAAGTCACCCAGAGATTAGCACTGACATTCAGGAGAACTATTTCATGTACGTATTAGTAGGAGAGGGAGGGAGGCAGAGATACAGAGTTTGTCCACAAGCTTGAAAGCTCCTCTTTTGGATATATTTAAGACTAAAGGTGCAATCCTATACATACTTTGCATGGGAGTAAGTCCAAATGGATTCAGATGGGCTTACTTATGAACAGACGCGTACAGAATTGCACTGTAAGTTACCACAAAAAAGGCTGCTTATTTTAAGAACATGTGATGCAGTGACTCTTTTTATTCCCCATAATAATTATAGCACTGCTGCCAGAGATTTACCCTTCCATTTCTTTTTCAGAAGAAGGGTTTGTGACTTTGGTAATTGGCATGCATACTTAGAGCACAAGAACACTTCGCTGTTTATATGAATAGTCATTCAGAGTGCAGAACCAGCAAAGCTGGCCAAGAGATATTGGTCCACGTGATCTGAAACATGTGAGAGAGTGTGTTTGTGGGTCTGTCCCTGGCTGCCCTCCCTAAATTGCGCTCTGGCTTAAATTAAGCGAGTATTCCCAGCAGTCACAATGAAGGGCTCAATGTCCTGCTGAGTGCTTTGGCCCTTCCCTGAAGCAAAGCAAAATACTGCACCCAAATTCACTCAATATAAGCACGTTTGCTTGACTCACACCATGGTTGAAGAGATTAGAATGCAATTTCTGACAATGCAGAATGATTGCACAGAATGTGCCGTAGCACATTCATTTCATCATATTGAAATAAAGCCAAATAAGTCAAATAACGTTTTGCAAGTGCCACCACTATGGATGGGGGGGGGGGTGAGGAAACTTGATTCGATCCACATTTAAAGGCAAACCTACCCAATTTGCTCTTTCTAAAACAGTATACAAACTGAAATGCAGCAAACCTTCGAAAGTCACACTTCTCCCATTTTTGCAGTACAGGTCTCCAGCCATGTAAACTGGGGTAAAATGTGCATAAAAATGCATATAATAGTGAAAGCAAGCATACAAGAATGCATTATATCTGGGGAAATTGCTTTGCAAAAATGTGTAGCTTCAGCAAAATGGCATACAAAAATGTGTATATGGGGAGAAATTTGCACCAAAATGCTGATGAATGTTCATGAGAACTTTTAAAAAATATTCATAAATTGATGTGGCAATGTGGAGAACTAAAGACTGGCATAATTAGATTCTGGAACTGGCACATTTCCTATCTTTTGCCACCTCCCTCTCTGTTTGCTGAAACTAAGAATGCTACATGGAAGCAATCCTCCAGCGACTGTACCTTTTTGGTTACTAGGGCAGAGAACTGAGCATCTCATTATTCACCTACATACACAGAACTTATGCCAGAGAACTTAAGAAGCTGGCTTCTCACTCAGGCAGAATTTCCTTTAAGATCCATGGCACTTTTTCTCCTTCCTTTGCCACAAATGCTTCAGTCCTATGAAGCATACTTAACCATGTTCCTAAAGTCCAAATCAAGAGCAAATTAATTTAACACCTTCACTTTCCTCTCCAGTTTTTCAAACTAGAGTTTGAATTACAATTTTGTCTTCTGAATTACAGAGAACTCTTTTTCAACCTGGTGGACATCTGCGTGATATCCTGCTTGCCTGTTAATCTGGGAGCAGTGAAGTGGATCCATTTTTGTCCCATTTAAGAGATAGGCACCATAAGCACTCAGCATCAAGAGACAGCTTCAAATTGGCAGTATATTAAAATGAATACAGAAGGACCCACTTATAAATGTTCTCACAATGTGCTCTGTTGTTTTATTTCTTTTAGGAAGCTCATAGGATCAAATGCATCAGTGCAGTGTTGCAAATCATGGTGCTATACCACTGCAGAAAATAAAGACTATCTATGGATGAACTTTTTTAGTATAAACTTTTTTTTTAGTGGGACGCGAGTGGCGCTGTGGGTTAAACCACAGAGCCTAGGACTTGCCAATCAGAAGGTCGGCGGATCGAATCCCTGCAACCGGATGAGCTCCCGTTGTTCGGTCCCAGCTCCTGCCAACCTAGCAGTTCGAAAGCACGTCAAAGTGCAAGTAGATAAATAGGTACTGCTCCAGCGGAAAGGTAAACAGTGTTTCCGTGTACTGCTCTGGTTCGCCAGAAGCGGCTTAGTCATGCTGGCCACATGACCCGGAAGCTGTATGCCGGCTCCCTCGGCCAATAAAGTGAGATGAGCGCTGCAACCCCAGAGTCAGCCACGACTGGACCTAATGGTCAGGGGTCCCTTTACCTTTACCTTTATGGATGAACTTTACAGCACAGTCCTATGTCTGTATGCATTGAGTGTAGTGGGCCCAAGCTTGTGAAACTCCTTCCCACCTTGAGCTTAGACAGACACCCTCCTTGCTGAAATTTAGGTGCATCGCTAAGACTTTCATCAAGCATTTTAAGGTAGTGCTTGGGTTTTATGATACATTTTAATTCTGTTATTGCCCCATGCTCTGTGGATTGGTTTTTTTATGTACACTGCTGAAATGCAAAGAATAAAGTAGTATGTACCATATTGGCCCGAATATAAGCTACACTTTCCCCCCAAATTCCGACCATGAAAAGTTAAAGTGCAGCTTATTTTCACAACCCTACAATATCACTGCTGAAACAGCTGTCCTAGGTCCGTAGTCCTGCCTTGTCTTCCAAGGCCAGAATGGAGAGCTCCCCCCTCCAGCCCAGGATGCCACCATGACATAGCTGTCAACTTACAGATTTGAAAATAAGGGACCAGCAGCCTCGAAAATAAGGGATCAGCAGCCAAAATAAGGGATTTTCCAGACACAGGTATGTTCAACTTCTGAGCCCCTCCGAGCCAAAGGCAGGAAGCCCAGCCAGCAACCAAATGAAGCCTCATCAATAAGGGACAGCAGCGGGACATGGCACTGGGATAAGGGACTGTTCCGCCAAATAAGGGACGCTTGACAGCTATGCACCATGAGGGCTGTTGGGGGTGCGGTACAACAGCGCCCATCCCAACTGCGGCTCCCAAGCCTCCCCGATGCTGTCTGAAAGAAGGGGGAAGGGGGGAAGGCTGCTGGAAAAGTGGCGTAGCTCCCCCCCTCCTGCCCGGAGAAAGCAGCCTGGGAGCTTTTTTTCCTTTCCCCCCTACATTTTAAAGGTGTGGTTTATATTCTGGTGCATCTTATATTCAGGCCAATATGGTAAATATCTTAAATAAAATATAAAATAAAGTAAGATCCACTGTGTTCAGTGGGACTTACTCCCTGGTACGTATGCCTAGGATTGTAGCCCAAGCATACGAGTTTGAAGAACACAATAAATGAAAACAATACAGTAGTGCCTTGGTTCTCAAACACCTTGGTACTCAAACAACTTGGAACCCAAACACTGCAAACCGTAGGTGTTTCGGTTTGCAAACATTTTTTGGAAGCCAAGTGTGATTGTTACGCTTCTGATTTGAGTGCCACACTGAGGTCTGTCTGTTTTTGCTATTTATTTTGCGTTTATGTTTTTGCGGCTCTTTTTTGTTTTGTTTTTGTGACTGTGTGGAAGAACCCAGTTCAGCTACTGATTGATTGATTGATTGATTGATTGTATGACTGCAGTACATTGTTTATTGCTTTCATTTTATGGATCGATGGTCTCATTAGATAGTGAAATTCATGTTAAATTGCTGTTTTAGGGGTTGTTTTTAAAAGTCTGGAACGGATTAATCCATTTTGCATTACTTTCTATGGGAAAGTGCACCTTGGTTTTGGAACGCTTTGGTTTTGGAACGGACTTCTGGAACAGATTAAGTTTGAGCCCCAAGGTACCACTGTAAATGTATTGGAGAGGAGGTAGTGTGATGGAGTAGCAATGCAGAGGACTGCCTTGCCCTGAATAATGCAACTGAGGAACAACCGCTTGCCCCTGCTCTGTGACAGACCTGACAAAAAGCTTCGCTTTTCACAAACTCAAAACAGTGCCCGTGGGTAGTTCAGTATTCCTGGACACTCCATCTTTGACTTCGGTTAAGTGACAACAATCCTGTCTGCAAATCATCATACCCTCCCATGTTTCACAAATGGAAACAGGGACATACTTGTAATTCCCCTTGCTCATAACAAGGATCACTGCTCAAGGTTCTGCCACCACCACCATCATTACAAATCGCTGAAGGCCAGTCTGCTCTGCGCGCTGTTTCCGTTTATTCTGCCACAGCCTGTCCTGTGCTGGTTTTAAGAGGAGGGATATATGTTCTTTTAAAGACATACTAGAACAGGAAAAAGGGAACATGTGCTCCCTTTGCTCGTTGATCTCGTCAGCCGCAGGCAGCATGGCGAATGGTAAGGGATGATGGGAAATGTAGTCCAACAACATTTGCAGGGCCATAGGTTGCCTGCCCCGGGTTAGAATGTTGGACCAGGACTTCAAAGACTTGTGCTCAAATCCCTTAGTAATGAAGCTCCCTGGGTGACCTTGGGCCAGTCATCATCTCTCAGCCTGACCTGCCTCACAGAGGTGTTGCGAGGATAAAACAGGGTGGAAAGGACCGTGTGAATCGCCTTGAGCTCCTTGGAGGAAAGGTGAGGATGAAATCTATCTACCTGGATGGATGGATGGATGGATGGATGGATGGATGGATGCAGGAATGGGCAGAGGGCAAATTCAGGTCTGCTGAGAGATCCCTACATGATTTGCAATAGGATCAGCAAGGATTTCTGGGTCTAATCATTTAACAATACAGTAGCAGCAACAATAATGCTTTTTAAAAAAATCTAAATTAGGCTACTGAAATGAAGAAAGGTTAGCAGAAAGCTAGGAGCAGATTTATGTGTAAAAGCTCAGTCCTGGTACTTTAAAAAAAACCCTCCTGGACTGAACAGGTTCTTTGGGTACGCTGCCTCTTACTTCTAATGGTATGTCATTCTGTCTACCCCGAATCTCTATTTTCCGCCTGATTCTGGTTGGTAAGCCTCAGGACTGAGAAATAAAATATACCCTTCAAGTTTGAAGCCTGGCAGCTCCCGCCTTTAAATGTTCATGCATATTCATTAACATGACTGTGTACTAAGGGCAAGATGTATACAGCACTGTTGATATACTACTCCCAGATATTTAAGCTGTCAAAACCCCAGGGCGATAGCTGAGCATTGATGGACGATGTCTCAGAGTTTGGCATCTCATGTGAACAACATTGCAGCAAGGCATCCCAAAAGGCAAAGCACGGGGCTGCAATTTACCTGGAATAAAAACCAGAAAGCTGTGTCTGGCCCTGATAAATGGGGATATTTAGGCTACAACCATGGACACAAATACCTGGAGTAAGTTCATTGAAAACAATGAGACTTGCCTAGGTGCAAACATATCCCATCCATCCTTCAAAGAGCCTTCCCAGTTTCTCCTCCTAAGCGATGTGACTGGGGTCACCAGAATGCGGCAGCTAGAGTGGTGACTGGGAGCGGCTGCCGAGACCATATAACACCGGTCTTGAAAGACCTACATTGGCTCCCAGTACGTTTCCGAGCACAATTCAAAGTGTTGGTGCTGACCTTTAAAGCCCTAAACAGCCGCGGTCCAGTATATCTGAAGGAGCGTCTCCTCCCCCATCGTTCTGCCCGGACACTGAGGTCCAGCTCCGAGGGCCTTCTGGCGGTTCCCTCACTGTGGGAGGCCAAGTTACAGGAAACAAGGCAGAGGGCCATCTCGGTAGTGGCGCCTGCCCTGTGGAACGCCCGCCCTCCCATCAGATGTCAAAGCGATAAACATCTACCTGACATTCAGAAGACATCTGAAGGCAGCCCTGTTCAGGGAAGTTTTTAATATGTGACATTTTAGTGTACAGTGGTGCCTCGCAAGACGAAAATAATCCGTTCCGTGAGTCTCTTCGTCTAGCGGTTTTTTCGACTTGCGAAGCAACCCTATTAGCGGCTTAGCGGCTATTAAAGGCTTAGCGGCTAAGCGGCTAAAAGTCTATTAGCGGCTTAGCGGCTTAGAAAAAGGGGGGAGCGGGGAAAAATCGGAACACTCACGAGACGTTTTCGTCTTGCGAAGCAAGCCCATAGGGAAATTCGTCTTGCGAAGCAGGTCAAAAACAGAAAACCCTTTTGTGTAGCGGGTTTTCCATCTTGCGAGGCATTCGTCTTGCAGGGCACCACTGTATCTTTCATCTTTGTTGGAAGCCGCCCAGAGTGGCTGGGGAAACCCAGCCAGATGGGCGGGGTACAAATAATAAATTATTATTATTATTATTATTATAGACTGAACTTCAACATGCGTGGTTTGGAAAAGTGGATAGGGAGAAATTTCTCCCTCTTTGGGGGACATCCAATGAAAATTTAGGACAGACAAAATAAAGAACTTCATCACACAACACACAGTTAAACTATGGAGTTCGCTCCCACCAGAAGTCATGACGGCCACTAACATGGAAGGCTTCAAAAGAAGATTAGACAAATTCACAGAGGAGAAGGCCATCAATGGCTTATAGCTTCCCTACGAGGATAAACATCTGGTTGTCCACTGTGAGAACAGAATGTTGGACTAGATGGGCTTTGGCTGAAGCCAGCACTGCTCATCTAATTATTATCCAAATAATTGGTACCTGGGTCTCCCTGGTCCTTGTCCAACGCTCTAACCATGACATCACATATTTGGAGCATATGAGAAATATGTTAGCCCTGAAAGCCTGATCCATCGGTTTCATTAGCAGATTTATCAACTAAAGCTTTACCTGATTAATCTATAGGGACCATTTTTTTTCACCTACAGACTCTTATTGGTTATGGCATGTTTTCTATAATAGGAAGAGGAAAAAGGACGTACTAAAGAAAGCTTTTCTAACAATGAATATTAGCTTTTGTAGACTTAATTGTAAGTTACCTTACACTTCAATCAGTATGTCAGAAACTTAACAAGACACCTATACTGAGTGCTTGGCAAAATACAAATGTATTGAAATTTCTTTCCTCCATTCACTGGCTAAAAGGCAGATGATTAATAAGCCAAAAATTCTTTTATCAGCTAACAAGTCATGCCCACCCATTCATTGTAGACAAAGCACTTATTTCTTCGGCAAATATTTTGAGGGGTGGGGGAGGGAGGAGCTGGTTTCTGACCTTAAACAACCTTCCTTTACAATCCAAAGGAAATATCTCATCAAGGTTCTCCCTGCTGGAAGTCCCGCTCAGCCTCACGCTCCAGCTTTTGCAATCTTAGCAGGCAATGCCCAGATTATCAAGGCTGTTTTCTCAGTGCTAAGGACTAGTGGCTTCTCAGGTGAAAAAAGTACCGGATTCTTCACACAGCACCCAAATCCTGCACTTACGAAACAAGCACAGTTCCAACTGAGTCATACACAACAAATGTGGCCGACTGCCCATTTTAAAGGACTAATATGAGATTGTAGGGGGCACTAATAGGTTTGGTGCCGGCTTCTGTCAAAAAGCCAATTGTCTAATTTGCCCATAATGGCTTAAATGCTGTTTATACGGGTAAGGAAGGAAGGAAGATTTCCAGATACATGGAATTTCCGGTCTCATAACAGGAAACCACGAATCTTGCCCAGAAAATAGGGACACGTGTACATGTCTAATTTGACAATTTAATCAGGGGCTTTCATAAAAGATGCCACAAATAAAAGAGGTAGGCAGGGGCAGCAAAATGGCAACAGTGAGGAACATACTTTCAGTGAGGCCTTATACTCTCTCCATTCCGGCTCAATATTGTCCACACTGGCAGGCTGCAACTCTCTGGAGCTAAGATGGGAATTTTCCCCAGGCTGATCTGGAGAGGCCAAGGGAGCCAAGGCATGCAGAGCTGGTGCTCTACGGCCGCTGAGCTACCGCCCTTCCTGCTTGCTTGTGACAAATGAGGAAAGGAATACGGTTTGAAACCTGACATCAGCCCATGCATTTGCTTATCGAGCATAATCACGGCACATAGTTTCTTAGTGCCAGCAGGCAGATGTGCTTGCTTTTCCCATGACCCGCTGTGTTCGCATGACTTTCCACTTGGCTTAATCTTTGCCTGTTCTCAGCTTCACATCCCTTAGCCTCCTGTTCCCATGTCCTGTTTACTGTCTGTACCTGTTTGCTATCTTTTATGCAGGAAGATTCCCCTGTGTATTTAAGGTTCTGCTTTTCGATCTATGTTTAATTTTTGTAAAGGTCAAGTGTTTGTTTCTTATGTATAATTCTTATGTATATATGCTCGCACGTTTCTGTTTGGCAACAACCTGTATTGGGCTGCCTGATTAATAAATTTTAAATTTATGCATGAAACGGAACACCAGTTTATCAGGGAATGAGGGTAATGTAACAATAAAAGGGGGGGGGGAGAGAGAGAGCCTGACTTGCTTGTGAAGTGCAGCTGTGTTTCTTATTATGCACTTTCAGTCCTTTCTTGTGACTTTTTACATCAGAAATGAAATGTGTCAATCAAAACGGGCTAAACGTATTCATTATTGAAATGCACATTTGGGTGATGTGACAAATGAATATTTGCATGCTGCCCTCTCCAAGAATCATGTTTTTCAGCCTGGAATTTTATACACATTTACCTGGGAGCAAGTTACAGTAAACTCAAATAAGATTTTCTTCCAAGTAGATGTGCATAAGATTACATTGAAAGACTCTGAAATTATTAGGTTGTGAAGAATGTTAGTCCTGCTATGAGTAGACCCATGGAAAATAATGAATGTGACTAACTTGGGCCTTTTAATTTCAATGGGTCTGCTCTGAATAAGTCTTAGCTCCGGATAAAACTAAATATATAAAAAATTATGCCAAAGGCATGCACAATATCATGTGTGACATGCTATGGGGAGAGGAAAGTACAAGAGTGGTGTTCTCCTTTCTTTAACATTTAGTTGTCACACATACCCTCAAACATTTCTCCGATGAAAATAGCAATGTCCTTAATAATAATAATATTATACCCCACACATCCAACTGGGTTGCCCCAGCCACTCTGGGCGGCTTCCAGCATATATTAAAACATAATAAGTAATTAAACATTAAAAGCTTCCCTATACAGGGCTGCCTTCAGGTGTCTTCTAAAGGTTGTATAGTTACTAATCTATTTGGCTCGGGGGGGGTGTCACATAACTCCATACCCTCCAACATTTCTGATATAAATAGGGACATCCTAAGGAAAAGCAGGGCATTCTGGGATCAAATCAGAAACTGGGACGGCTTCTGTAAATCCAGGACTGTCCCTGGAAAATAGGGACACTTGGAGGGTCTGGTCACATACTTTGTGGACAGCCTCAGTCAGTGAATCACATTCCCAAAATCCACTTGTGGCTGGCAAATTTACCCTATCCCAGCCTCCAGCCCATGGAAGAGGGCGCTAACAGAGTTGGCAAAGTAGGCCATGGAGCCTTATACTGTCGCTGCTGGAAAAGAGGCACATTATTATTTATGTAGTTGAGAGTATTTATAACCTGCCTGTTAACTGAAGCCTTTGAGGCACCTAACACTACATTAGAAACACCATAAAATAGACTAGAGTTATAGAGCAAAGGCATACATATTTCTGTTCTCCTTTAGTTCTCAGGTGCTCTGGCTGCCACGCTCAACCTCCTGGCCTGGAAGATGCTGCTAAATTAGCCAGACATTAAGTCCCTCACAAGCCACGCCTTCCTCACTGGGCTGCTGCAACTGTCTCTTATAGCCTTCAAGTTCTACCCCAGTTCTGGTTTAACAAACCCCTGACTTCTTTCCCATCTTTGTCCTGTCTCAGTGTGGATAGTATCATTATACAGTTTAGTCAGTAGGTGGAGTCGAGTGTTTCAGACAGCTGCTCTGTTTTTCTTCCACAAACACAACAAAGTTGTTGTTCGGCTTCTTGACTGCTGTGTCCTCTGTGCTTTCCATGACACTACGGACCACTTTACACAATACAGTGGTACCTCGGGTTACAGACGCTTCAGGTTACAGACGCTTCGGGTTACAGACGCCGCTAACCCAGAAATAGTACCTCGGGTTAAGAACTTTGCTTCAGGATGAGAACAGAAATTGTGCTCCGGCAGCGCGGCAGCAGCAGGAGGCCCCATTAGCTAAAGTGGTGCTTCAGGTTAAGTACAGTTTCAGGTTAAGAAAGGACCTCCGGAACGAATTAAGTACTTAACCCGAGGTACCACTGTACTAGGAAAACATTTCATATGCTACCAAATACATAGAAACATGAAAATTTTGGGAGATGGGTCAGTCCAGAGAGATTATGGAAGGCTAAGCGAAGGTCAAAGGCCCATTATCCCCAGATTCAAACTTATATTGCACTAAAAACAGTGTTGCGTATGAGCATTTGTGGTGGTTGCTGTCTTATATAACTCATAAGATCTATAATGCTACCCTTTATTAAAAAATGAGGGGATTTGTGCTCCATATATGGATTAAATTGTTTCCCCAACGGTAGCTCAGTGCAGCACACCAAAGAGATGGCCTGAGCTATGGGTGCTCCTGAGGCCCAACCTAGACATAATACAAGCGACTAGTTTGGTGTAGTGGTTAGAGTGTTAGACTAGGACTTGGGAGATCTGGGTTCGAGTCCACACACAACCACAAAGTTCATTGGGTGATCTTTGGCCAATCACCACCATCTCACAGCCTAACCAACCTCACAAGGCTGTTGTGGAGATGAAGTGGGGAAACCCCGAGCTCCTTGGGGGAAAGGTAAGATATAAATGCAATTAATAGCATTGATAATATAAACAAACAAACGACATTTGCTGTTTAAATGTCTCACATCTAAGCCTATATATATAAAAAAGCCACCCCCATTTCAAATTTTAATGGGACAGACCTATGAATAAACAAGTGTGACTATCCCCATCAGATCTACTCTGGTCTTGAGGAATAATCGTCTGGTACACAGAGGGAAACACAAAGAGGTCACACATATGAGGGCTGGCTCCAGGTTTAAGGGAAGCCCCGGGGAAATTGGGCTGTAGTGGGCACCCCTGTCAGTGCGCCCTGGTGGGTTTAACCTGGTGCTCTGGATAGCTGGGTCAAGCCTTCATTTTAATCTCCAATGATACCCCAGAGCAGAGAAAATGTACGGTATGTGGTGGCTAGACTTGGAGTGCTAGGCTAGAAAAAAATAGTTGTGTCCCGGGACAGGCATTGTCAGTGGGTCCTGCCAGAGTCCTGCTGGAGCCCCAGCAGCTGCCCAAGGACACAGAGGTAAACACACACTTGACATCTGAAGTCACTCTCACCGCTGCAAACAGGCTTTTCCTTTCCCTGATGTTCACCAACTCTGCGAACTGAGATGACCTAATGAACAATTAGAGCGGAGGCTTGACAAGCAAAGAAAAAATAAAAAAGGAAATGCTTGTTGAACCTTTTGATGTGAGGAAGCAAATTCTTGAAGTGCCTTAACCCTGTTCCTTCCCCTACATGCAAAATCCCCCAAAACTGTTCGCATAAGGCAGAGCATCTATCTTCCAGCCTTACTAGGAAATCCCCTAAACGCTCCAAGAAAGGAATATTGTGTGCTGTCTTAATTGTTCACTGTAACAGCATCATGGGGAGTTTATCATAGCAAAAGCAGACAAACCATTCCACAGCTGTCCAGAAGTTATTATGATATCTGAAAGGTACACCTTGCTTTTCCCATGAGCTATATCCTCGTCCATGTCTAGTGCAAGACGGTTGGTGTAATTTCTTGATGATTTTTTGAAAGCTGTGATATCATCGTAGTAGTAGCAATTGGTAATTATAGAGTTAAATATTGTCTCCAGTTATTATGGGTTGGAGGAGCAAAGACTCCACCCTTTAGCTTGTTCTTGTGTTTACATTAATTTTCCTTTGTACAGTAGTTGTGTATTAGCCCAGGCTTCCTCAAACTCGGCCCTCCAGATGTTCTGAGACTACAATCCCCATCATCCCTGACCACTGGTCCTGCTAGCTAGGGATGATGGGAGTTGTAAGCCAAAAACATCTGGAGGGCAGAGTTTGAGGAAGCCTATATTAGCCTCAATAATAAACAGCTTCTTGTTCTGGTCATACAAAGTAAGCAAGCCTGCCTTGTATGAAACAAAAATGTAACAACTATTAATATTTTATAAAACTTGCTTCATATTCAATGACCAAACTGTGAACTTTATGGTCAGGTGAAGCTCTGAGTTCTAGTCCCCAAAGTTTAATCATTGTACTACACATTGTCTTTTTCTTTCTCCTCCTCCTAAAATCTATTTCTATTTTTATTTACCTTATGAGAGTAACTAAGGGCATTTTTTAGCCATACAATTTGGCTAGATGAAATAGTTCTGGAGACCAAAAGCAGGCCACAGACCATTAACTGGCTATTCCTAAACCAGGCAATGTATTTCCTATTGCCTAGCAAAGCATTCCTGTCAGTGAGTAGGATTCTGCCCCACCTTACTCCCTTCCTATGGAGAGGGAGTGGACAGGGATTATTATTATTATTATTATTATTATTATTATTATTATTATTTATTAATATGCTGCCCAACTGATTGGGTTGCCTCAGCCATTCTGGGCAGCTTCCGACAAATTATAAACCACAATAAAACATCAAACATTAAAAAACTTCCCTATAAATACATCCCTTCCGATGTCTTCTAAAAGTCAGGTTGTTGTTTATTTCCTTTTCATGCATTCAAGACAATGCATCTCTGACTCCCTGTGCACAACAGCATAATGCTTACATCGGCATCCATCCCTTGACCAGACCAGAATATACACAGAACGTATTTACAGATTGCAGCCTAGTTGCTTTTTTGGTCTAGGATTTAGCAAACAGTTGTATCAACCGTTAAGTCTTCCTGAAAGGGTCCTTGCTGAAAGAGCTGCTGTCACAGATTTCTCAGGAAAAGAAAGACAAAGGGCAAGGTACCTAGCCTTTGGGGAAACTGGGCTCAGGTGCTGTGCCCTTCCCAACAACTTTCGAGGTAGGAACACAGGAAGCTGCCTAATAGCAAATCAGACCATTGGTCCATCAAGCTCAATGCTATCTACCTTGATTGGTAGCTGTTCTCCAGCATCTCTGGTAGGAATCCATCCCAGTCTTAGAGATGCCTGGGACTGAACTGGTCCACTCAAAGCATTTGGTCCACTCAGCTTTGTATTTAACCATTTGCTTGGTAGCCATGGGTGATCAGGAAATCCAACCAGGCGAATGAATGAAATTCCATGAAGGCAGAGAAGGAAAGGGTCAATCCTTCCCTCCTCTGTCAGCCACCATGGCAGAAGGCAGGGGTTAGATTGTTTGCTCTAGTAGCCCCCCCTTTGTAGACTTTGATGGAGGGGGCTTCCTTCCTCTGTAACCAGCATGGAAATGCAGGTTACTAGCGGCCAACTGAATTTTGTTGCAGGCTACTAACTTTGTGGGCTTATTTACATGGCAGGCTCTATCCCTG
The DNA here is from genome assembly GCF_965113315.1 of Podarcis vaucheri. Lineage (NCBI taxonomy): Eukaryota > Metazoa > Chordata > Lepidosauria > Squamata > Lacertidae > Podarcis > Podarcis vaucheri. Next base: position 32,789,751 of record NC_138751.1, read on the forward strand.
AGCTACAATCCTTTCCTGATTTGGCTAACTTTTTTTGCAACCCTTCACCAGTTTCCCTTTTGCAAGTGCCTTTCCTCACTTTCTTATGTGCATGAATTGTTTTTAATGGGCAGGTGATTTGAGAGGCAGCATCAAAACTAGTGAACGAATGGGATTTCATTTTAAGGCTAAATGTCAAACGGAGTCCCAAAAGCTATCTTCAAAACCAAGACTCAGCTTGGAAACATGTTAAATTGCTGCATAGAATTTAAATGCTTAGGCGGGATTAAGAAATAAAAAATAAAATATTAATTATATATTAATTAATTACCTAGATAGATAGATAGATAGATGATAGATAGATAAACAAAACATAATTATTTCCTACTTTTCTGTCATTCAAAGCCACTAGAAATAAAACCAGCTATTTAAAATTTATATAAAAGCAAAACAGACTGGGTGACATCTGGTGTTATTAATATGGTGCCTAAGTTACTTAAGTTCATTGATTTCAATGGGTCTGCTCCGAATTAGCACCACTCATTGGAACAGGATAAAACATGAAACACGCCAAGCTCAGTATATCATGGTAAAGAAGCTCAACTTTCATCAAAGCTCAAAATCCTGTCTATAAACACATGGCTTTTGATGTGCGAAGACAGCGCTTGTGAGCATGGACAGAGTGCCTTTCCTCCACACTACAGAATAACCACAGGCGGCAGCTTTCATGCATCTCGGATTAGGGATCAGAGACAGGGGACCTGTGGGGTAAGCCTAAGTGCTGTATCTTAGCGGTAGAGCATCCAAAGGTTCCAGGTTCAGTTCCTGGCATCTTTCCAGTACAGGCGGCAAAGACTAGCTGCCCATACATACAGTGTTGACAGTACAATGTTGACAACACTTTCTAGGTGGACCAATGGCTTGACTCGGTATAAGGGAGCCTGTGATGTTCCCACAACGGTTGGTCGTTCTTTTACTTTCATTTATTTTAGTAAGCAAAGCCCTGTTGGAAAAGATAACGCCAGGCTCAGCACCAGCCCTAGATCTGTGGGGCTGGGTGCAGCTGAGGTGATTCCTCCTTGCCCTTCTGTTTCCAGTGTTAATGATCTACTAAGAGACAGAATAGTAGCCCAGAGGCACACAAACCGCACACACTGTTTTCCTTGCTCAAATGTGTTCTTTTGCAGAGAAGGGATGTCCCCCAAATTCTGCTCCATCTCTCTCTGGTATACATCACCCCCCCTTCCCTAGCTTACCTTGAAACTGCAGGCTAGAGCACCCCTTCTACACACACACACAACCCACACAGAAAAAAAAAGTGACAGCAGGGTGGCTAATAATAGCACCCCTGCTAATCCGGAAGGAAGCTGAGGGAGACCGTCAGAGGTCACAGCCATACGATTCTTCTGAAGCTACGTCAAATAATATAATAATACAAATACAAACATGAACATGAACACAACAAGCCGCCCACCCCCGTATAACCTTTCTGTCTCTGCTGCTGTTTTAGATCTCCCTCTTTCTCTCTCTCTCACACACACATCCCTTTATAGGCCGGTGCAATTAAAAACGCATAAATAAAAAAACAAAACAAAGCGATAAACATACACACACACATCAGTGAGAGGAGGGGAAGCCTAAGATCTGCCCCCCCCCTTCCCGGCACTAGCAGAATTAAAAGAAACCTGCCCTCCCAGCGATACAGACACAGCTCCGACACCCCCCTTTCTTCCTAAGGTTGCGCTTCTGCATCCCCCTCCCCAAGAAGGCCCTGTCAAGAATACCGTTATACAGAACAATAGAAATCACACTACTTACTATGAATAACAACGACGCACACTTAAAATCCTCCCACCCGTTTTTCTTTTCTTTTTTGCAACTCCATGCCTAAACCTCTTTTATTATTATTATCATTATCGTTGTTATTATTTGCTCAAAGCTTTGCAAAGGCTTGAGATGAATGGAGGGGAAATTACACCACATCTCTCTCTCTCTCTGTTGACTCCATCGCCAGAGCTATAGATATATACGCGCACATAGATTTATATAGATATATGCATCTAGTCTGGCAAAGAGTTAAGATGCAAAGTGGGGCTTGGCTGGGGAGGGAGGGAGGGAAGGAAAGAGAGGCGTAGGGAGGGACGGAGGGATGGAAAAGGTGTCAATACGGAGGGATTGGTGGGGGGGGGTCTTACCTTGATGCACCGCCACGTTACAGCCATGCCCATCACAGTACACCAGGGGGTTTTCAGCCCAGCCCCGCTCATCGGAACAAACGCAGCAGCCACCCACCATCTCCTTCATTCTTCCATAAGTTTCTTCTGAGCTGGTTTCCTCCTACTACCCTACTGTTTGTTGTCGTTGGGGGTGATGGTGATGTTGTTGTTTCCAAACACGCAGTCACTCCTCGTCCTTTTCTTCCTTCTTTTATAATCTCCGGGTTTGTTTCTCTCCCTCCTCTCTCCCCCCCACCCCACCTTCCCTCCCCAGCTCTCTCTCTCTCTCTCCGATTCGCCTTTCAGAGACAACAATCTTGCTAGGACGGCGGAGGGAAAAAAAGAAGGGGACTCCGGAGCCTCCCCGCAGGACAAAAATGCCACATTGTTATTTGCAAACCGGAGATCGGCGGCATTGCTTGAGCTGAAGCAGACGCGGTTGCTAGTCATACACACAAACACACACACTCACACACACGCATGCACACAAGCTAGACTCACGCACACACGCACAAAACGTCGCCTTGGCGGCACACAGCCCACAACCCAGCAATCATGGCTCCACGCGCTTGCAAAGTCTTAGGTTCAGGAACAGCTGCCTCACTTGGGAGGGAGGTATTTTTCTGCTTCCTTCCTCCCCACCCCCGCCAGCAGCTCCCTTTTGCAATTATTGAAGTGTTCGGGGTCCCCCACCCACCCCCGCCACCGCCGCCTTTTCTTCCTTTCCTTTCTCTTCATCCAGGGGAACGGATCTGGCATCTGAAGTGCACGAGCAACATTTCCACCCTCCCTTCTTTTCCCCCCTTTTCCTTTTTTTTTTTTTTTTGGTCGTTGTTCAATATGGAGCGATCAAGCAAGCAAAGGACCAAAAGGGAAAAAAGGAGGAATATCTCCCACCACCCCCTTAAATCCTATTATCTGTAACGTTGCCTTCTTTTGACAGATAAGGGTTCCGCCAGCGCCACCCTTCGGCCAGTGAGGAGAAGTGGACCCCCCCCCCCAACAACAAGAGGAGCGTGTGGATTTTGAAACCTATCGCTATATATACTGAAACTTGTCCTCTAGACATCCTTTTATTAGTGTGCGTTCACTGATGATTCAAGCTCATTCTGATATTGGGGCGGTTATACATAAGCCAGCTTTCAGGATTGTTTGTGCCCGCAAAAGTTGAGAGGTAGACATACAAATGCTTTGTTTCCCAGCTGCGCCTATCCTTACTGAAATTCTGCAACTTTTTAATACTGCAAATGTTCTTCCGGTTTATAGGTTTTGTTATGCTATAGCGCAAATGCCAGGCGGCAATAATGCAATAATTTTGGAGACACGTTGCAGTACAGCTAATGAAATGGAATGTGTGGACTGCCCAGTATAAACTAATGCACTATTGCCATGTCAGTGACATGTCGCAGAATACACTCACCCCCCAAAAAAACCACGAAAAAACACAGTCAAGAGAGACCCTAAGAGGTATAAAAAGTTACAGGATTTCAGGAGGAGGTGGCGGGTCGTGAGCTGATTTGAAACACAACTGTATTTTCCACCTGAAACTTCTGCAGGCACTAAAGCAGCACTGAATACAGGATCACGAGCACAACTCATCCTGAAAGCACAATAAAAAGGACACCTGGAGATTCCGTAAATCTATTTTATGCTCTTCAAAGCAGAGTTGGAGGTAGCCTTGCTGACTCATTCGGAAAAAGGAAAAACCCCAAAGCAAGTTTGGTAACGCCTTTAGGTCCAACCAACCAAACGGTCACAATGGAAAACCTAATAATTTTCTTACAGCACTGTAACTTTGGGTTTATGTTTGAAAGGGACCTGATCGCGCTCCTCAGATACCAGAAGTGCTGACTGAAGAGGGCAAGGCCTTGTTCTCAGAGAGCAAGAGTTAGATCTCCAAGGCTTAAGGGACAGGAGGGTAGATTTCAGAAGAACAACAGGAGAAACTTGCTATTCAAGCAAAAATGCCAGCAAGCAGAGATCAGCGTGGCCTGAGCTGGATATGAATGCCCTCATAGCTTTGTTCTGGCCTTGAAGAACTGGTCTCCCTCTATCTTTTCCCTCCACTCAATTGCCTTTGTGTTTCTTGTCTTTTAAGTTCATAAGACTGATGGCAGGGCCTTTCTCTCTGTCTCTCTCTTTCCCCCTCCCTATTCTTGATCCATGTTGGAGACAATACTTGTCCAAAAAGCAAAGTAAAAATGCAGTAAATAAAATAAATGGCAAATAGTGTCTGAACGGTAAGTACAGGTTGACACACTGGAACCACTTACCTAGGCTATGAACAGATTAGCAGCTTAAAATACAGCAGGGTTGTTCCCCCAACCTACGGCACTTCAAGTCACGTTTGCACATTGCTGTATGCGCCAGAGAGGGGCAAAGAATGTCTTCACTTGAAGCGCATCACCTGTTTCGTTTCTCCATGCCTAAAACTCTCCCAGCACCTATTCATTAACCTGCACATGAGCTGCCCCCCACTGTCTGAAATGTACACGCTTAGCTTTACTGCGAAATGAATTTGGCTTAAGTATTTATTTTAGATTATTAGTAATTTTTTGTGTATTTCTAATACTGCCTTTGCCCCCCAAGTTGGGATTCAAGGGATACAACACTTAAAACCTTGTAAAGTACAAAATAATAAAAACAAAAACAATAATTAAAATGCAGCAGAACACATTCGAAACCAACAGTTTGCTCTGACCGCAGCCCAGCGATCAGTATTGTCTGCGCTTTAATTTTCAAAAGCCTGTCTGAAAAGGAAGGTCTTGGATTTCCAGTACAGTGGTGCCTCGCAAGACGAAATTAATCAGTTCCGCGAGTCTCTTCGTCTTGCGGTTTTTTCGTCTTGTGAAGCACGGCTATTAGCGGCTTAGCGGCTATTAGCGGCTTAGTGGCTTAGCGGCTATTAACGGCTTAGCGGCTTAGGGGCTTTAAGAAAAAGGAAACAAACTCGCAAGAACTCGCAAGACGTTTCGTCTTGCGAAGCAAGCCCATAGGGAAATTCGTCTTGCGGAACGACTCAAAAAGCGGAAAACTCTTTCGTCTTGCGCCTTTTTCGTCTTGCGAGGCATTCATCTTGCGAGGTACCACTGTAGAGGGTTAACAAAGAGGGAACCTACCTGACCTCTCTTGGGGGCCGATTCCACAACATGGGAGCAGCCACAGAAAAGATTCTCTCCTGTCACCACCAATTGTGCTTCTGGTGTCGATGGGGCCAAGAGGATCTTAGCACCTGGGCAATACATCAGGTAGCCTGGGCCCAAACCAGTTACGGCTTTATAGGTCATAAGCTATTGAAGCTCATTTGAGGGAAAACACAGCAAACAGCAGCCTTTCTCAAGAAGCTACAGAATAGCTCTGCATCGTGGGTAATGCTATGCGTACACAGATTCAAAAGCCAGCAGTGGGAGCACACTGGAGCCAAAGTAAACAGTAATGTGCACACAGCCTTAATTATACCGAGTGTAGGCCCACAATGAAATTAATGGGCCTTAGTTAGTCATGTCTATTAATTTCAGTGCGTTTATTAGGAGTATGACTAACCTTGGATACCACCCAGTGATTCTCTCTTTGGGGACAGGCCCAAGCAATTCTCGTGCTTGTGGTTCAAAATGCAAATGGCGCGCCTCTAGCTCTGAAGAATGAACCTGGGGGCAGAATCTACCACAAAGCTCCCTTGAGCAAACGCCATCACTGAAGCAAAGAGGACCAACGCAGGGGAACAACCCTTAACACTTTGAGACCTGCCAAGAGAGACCAATGGCCCTTCCAATCCATCACCTTGTTTCTGACACTGGCCAATCAGATACCTGGGGTGGGGTAGGTATACTGCCTCTGAAACTCCATTCAACTACTTGCATGGCTGTTGCCAAATGATAGATTCAACCTCTATTTGTCTAATGGCCTTGGAAATACATCTAAATGCATGGCCATAACCACCTTGTGGGGCAGAAAATTCCATAAATTAACTCCACCAGTCAGTGGGTGCCTCGGTGTCAGGGCTGGTGGTGTTTACCACTCTGCTGACTTAATGTAAAGGTAGAGCTTTTGACTTACATGCAGAAGATATTACATTGTGGGGATGGGAATGTCTCTTACATTTGGACAGCTGTTGTCAATTGGAGCAGGCCAGAAGCCTTTTTGGCTCAAGGGACCCCATTATCTCAAAGCTGCAGCACCAGTACAAAGAAGGAAAATGAAAGCTGATATATGGTCAGCTGTTCCTGAGACTTATGCATCATAACCAGCAGCCCAGTCCATTTGTATTTACAATTCAGGACACATTCCTGCGTTGGCATTGCAGGGGGTGGGACTAGATCCCTTGGGGTCCCTTCCAACTCTACAATTCTATGATTCTATACATCCACACTATACATTGATAGTGCTATGATACCGCTTTAAACAGCCATAGCTATCCCCCCAAATAATTATGGGAACTGTAGTTTGTTAAGGGTGCTATCAGTTGTGAGGAGATCCTTATTCCCTTCACTGAGTTGCAGCTCCCACTGTTCCCTGTGAAGGGGGACTGACCGTTAAACCCTTCTGAGGGAGACACTGCGAGTCCCTCCACTACATACCTGAACTAAAATAATAACAGACTTGCTAGGGGTTGTAATATTTCTTTTCTTATCGATCTGGGGGGAGGGGGAATGGTTATCTTTCGTGTATGTCTCAAGGTGGCTAGTAAAATCATACTACTTCAACAAAACAGCAGTTAAGCAACTGAAACTGAAGAAATTAAAAATGCGAGCCAGTGTAATTAAAAGGGAGGACTAGATATCACTTTTAAAAAAAATTTAAAAAGCTATCAAGTAGCCCAAGAGAACAGGCGGGCTTTGCAAGGCACCTAAAAGATACAGGAGAACATGTCTAAGAAGTGTGATCCATAATTCAGGCCTCGTCAGTGAAAAGGCCCTGTTTGGTTGTCACCTACCTAACTCCTGAAAAGTGAGTGCACCTGTCAAACAGCCTTTTAAAAGATTCAGTTGACAGGGAAGTTCATGTGGGAGAACTTGTGGAAGTACCACATTTCTCTTTTCCCCTCCCTCCCTCCCTCTGGCTGAGTTAACAACCTGTCAAGCAGATGGAAGAAACCAACCACCCAACGGGAAGGATGTCAGCAACTAATTCTAGTTGCTCGGCCAGTGCTATTTTTCTAGAAAAAGTGGTGCTGGAACTCACCATGTTCTCTTATAATGGCAGTCGCACCCAGATGAGTTCCAACGAGTTCCATCTGGGTGTGGGGGGAAGCCCTGGGCTTGGACCCTAGTTCAGAGTCAATTAACTGTTTACATTTGAATTGACTGGTTCAATTAAAATACATTTGCATGTGACTAGTTCTGAATAAAAAGTGTTACTTGATTTGGGGGGGGGGGTGTTGATGTGTGCATGTGTCACAGTAGACACTGCCTTAACGAGGATTTCCCTCCGCTGTGACCAAGAAAAGGAAATGCCTTCTCAAAATTGAGAGTCCCATTTTCAGGTGTACTTTGATGAAAATCAATGTGCAAAAATTATTTACTTCCCCGTTAATTTGGAACACCTTTTTGATCAACCAAAAAGTTGCTTGTTAGGGGAACCTACAGGCTTCCAGATGTTCTTTAGCATGGCCAATGGTCAAGAATGTTGTAGGGGAGATGTAGTTCAACATCTGGAGGGCCACAGGTTCCTCTTCCCTGCTACAAAACTGGAAGATCCCTGCTGTAGAGGCTGGTACTATTGGCAGAGGTGACTTGGCCAAGCCAAAAGGGCGCCGCAGAGAGCTCTGCAACAATGACAAACAGCAGAAAGCATGCAGCGCGGGGGTGTGTGCCAAATTTTGACATCACTGCCGAAATTTTAAAGCCCAAGGTACATCACTGGCTATTGCTGAGTTTTAGGGCTGACATTTGATGTGACATTTGATCCTCATGTCTCAGTTCCCCACATCACCAACACTCTTCATCAGTGTTTCCCAAGCTTCTGATAGTTCAAGTTCATATTCTCACCCCCCAAAAAAAATTAAAATCGAAAGATGACAGGGGTGGGGAACCCACACTGTTCCTTGTTTATGGAAGGGTTCCAAATTTGTAGCACTGCTTAGGCTGCCCCTGCTTACTTGAGAGTTAACCCCATTGAATTCAACAGGACTTACTTCTTAATAGTCATGGCTAGGGTTATGCTGTAAATATGGGAATAAGGAGCAGGAGGCTAGCAGATCTCTCTGTGTGTGGACAGATTCCCTCAAAAAGCATTTACAGTGGTACCTCAGGTTACATATGCTTCAGGTTACATACGCTTCAGGTTACATACGCTTCAGGTTACAGACTCCGCTAACCCAGAAATAGTGCTTCAGGTTAAGAACTTTGCTTCAGGATGAGAACAGAAATCGGGGTCCGGCGGCGTGGCGGCAGCTGCAGGCCCCATTAGCTAAAGTGGTGCTTCAGGTTAAGAACAGTTTCAGTTTAAGTACGGACCTCCAGAACAAATTAAGTACTTAACCTGAGGTACCATTGAACACTGATGTGAAAGTTCTGTCGGCAGCATTACGTTCACAATAGACCAATTCACACACACACACGCACACACATCATTCGGTATCACAGTCATCAAGGGATCAATGTGAGCCAGGCCAACATTGCGGTGGAAACTGCGGAATGTGGACTCCAAAGCCCTACTGTTTCGTTCCTATTGTGCGGCAATATCAATGAGACCCATTCCTACTCTTTCGGTAAGCTTCTGCCATGCGACAGTAGCATCCTCCTTAGGTGAGCCGCAAAGGCTGTCTGCGGCACAGACAACCAGCCTCCCCACCCCTTTACCCCACAACCCTGTCGTCTTAAGGCTCCTTCTGTGCTCTCACATCACAGAGAACCCTTCTCCAACGGCCCAATAATCACTAGTTTAGGACCTTTTATGCTGCACCTGTTCAAGCGTCACATCAAGGGAAGAGAAGCCAGAAACTGCCTGCTGGGACCCTGTCTCCTTTTTATTACATTCCTTTGAAAGTTGCAAGGGCAGACAATATGCTCGCCACATTGGTGGAAGCTCACTCAGCCTTGCTGCATTCTGGGGAGGGGGGAGACGGAGGGGGGGCGGGGAGAGAGGAAACTTTCAATTTTATCCTCTGCATTCTGTTGCCAAGTTTTAAAAGGCGGGCGTGTATCCAGTACCCTCTGTGCACGCGTGTGTGTCTTTGTCTTTATATATAGAAAATTATATATCTCTATATATTGACTTTTAAAAGTTGTATGCAGCTGCTGCACAAAAAGTGGGGGGGGGGGGAGAGCCAGGATTCAGGAGAAGTGTTTTTTCTACTTGGCTGCATGAAAAGACACTTGGACTTGAACTGCAAGGCTGAGCTTGCTTTTAAAGGATTAAGTTCCCATTTACATAACTCGCCCCTGTGGTGAGGGAAGGACAGAAAAGAGGGGAAAGTATGTGGCAGGCAGGGAAGCGGGCAGGGGGAGTAAAGGCGATGACAACAGGAGAAAAAGTGCTTCGGGAAAAGCTTGAGGCCCGTGGATATACTCAGCGCTGCATTAAACGTCTGCATCAAGGGACTCTCGGTTCTGCGCTAAGGAAAGGTGGATTCTGCAATCTGTATATATCATGCACATGTGTGTGTTGCTTCCCCTCCTGCCTATAATCTTTCTCTGCAATTTATTTATTTATTTTATCTACCTCTGCAGTCTTATAACCCCGCCCCCCTTACCTGGGAATGAGCTCTGTTTAACGCAAGGATACATTTTTGAGTTGACATCATGGGTCTGCTCCGTACGTTAGCTGATCAGTTTTTCTGCAGGCTGTAATGGAAAAGTGGAAACAGAGGCAGATTTAATGTAGTGTGATCAGTTCCGGCGTACTGGAGGCCAAGCCTAGGGGGTGCCGCAGGGCGTCACAACTATGACATAGTGAACTGAGCAGAACAGAAGTCGAACAGCAAGGCGGGGACCCCAAATTCTGGCCTCATACAGGGTGCCGCTGAAATTTGAAAAAACAAAACAAAACAAAGTCTGCCCCTTTTGTGGGCATTCCTGAGGATACACTTAGAATGTAAAAAGTTGTGTATTTTATTTTAATAACAGTCATTCAATGGAATGCAATACTTTTGTATCGTGAGGAGTCAGCGGCATACAGCAATGATTCCTCTCCTACCCAGACCTTCTGTTTTGGGGTCTGGGACCCATTAATTAGCTGATGGCATCTCTTACCTTGTGCTCAGGCACCTGCTGATAAGAGCTAACTTATCTATTGCTCAGTCAAGAGCAGCTCTTGCCAGGTGTGCAAGGTCAGTTATATAGTTCCTGAGAATGTGTACGTCTGCAAGATATAAAAAGGGCTTGGAGATTCTGCCACACAAATCTCGGCGTTGTTGGAGACGGCGGAAAGTGCTTCGTACTGGCCATTGCAGCTGCTCAGCAGTTGCTTTTCAGAGGTGTTCCCAGTGACTGAAGGGATGTAACCTGCCTGTCCCTTTTCTTTTCTTTTGCTTTGCTTTTTGTTCCTTGTAAATAAAGTCTGTTTATCCAGGAACAGGCCCAGCGCACTCTTTGGCTTGCCCAAGTTCAAAAAGAACCTCTGCCCTTGGCAGAACACTGGTTGTAGGGCTGGGCTCAGTACTAGACAGACCTTGGACCGTTAGAAATCTTATTCAGCAACTTCTAACGTTTTAGCAGCAATTGCCCACAAATCTCCAGACATGACACCACAGCCATAGGGACTAGAATCTTGATAAGAAAGAAAAGAAAGGAAGCTGTGAACCTCAGGAAAAGGAATTGTGTACTTCCATAGTGTGACATAAGACACAACTTTAAAGGTGAAGGGACCCCTGACCATTAGGTCCAGTCACGGACGACTCTGGGGTTGCGGCACTCATCTCACTTTATTGGCCAAGGGAGGCGGTGTACAACTTCCGGGTCATGTGGCCAGCATGACTAAGCCGCTTCTGGCGAACCAGAGCAGCGCACGGAAACGCCGTTTACCTTCCCGCTGGAGCGGTACCTATTTATCTACTTGCACTTTGACGTGCTTTCGAACTGCTAGGTTGGCAGGAGCAGGGACCGAGCAATGGAAGCTCACCCCGTCGTGATTTGAACCGCCAACCTTCTGATCGACAAGTCCTAGGCTCTGTGGTTTAACCCACAGCGCCACCCACATCCCAAGACACAACTTTAGGTATATCCTATTCAGTGCACTGTGTGATTCTGTGTTTTCAAAAGCTTCCCAGCAAGAAGAAGAAAGGTGACTTTCTCTTGTTCTATCAGGCATCAAAAATTAGGTGCCACCCAACATTGGGTGGGACTGGCATGTGGAACACAGTCATGATGGATAAGAAGTCAACTTTTGCACCAGAACTCTTTACACACAGTGACAGGTGTGGATCTGCAATAGCAAGTATGCAAAAGTTTGATAGGGGGTATCCAATAATGGAACAAACAATGCAAAAAGCTCATATACAGGGCTGATTCACTACCCACTGCAAAATCAACATTATGAGGATCTCAGGTAAGTTCTTTCTCCCATATACCTTCCTTCCTTTTTTTATTGAAAAGAAAAGGCATGTTTCTATCACTCAAGGCTCCAGTAAGACTTAGTTTTCAGATAACACTTTATATGTTTGCTTGCACAACAGTAGGAAACCATGCTATAGTTTTATTTCTCCCAAAGCGAAATCCAAGCAACTGCGAAAGAAAAGGAAGGAAGTCAAATTCTCGCCCCCTCATAGTGATGAAGAGTTGGAACAGCTTTGCATACAGAAAGAAGGCAAATGTCACATTTTAAGTGCGGCGAACACACATTCTTCTGACAAACATGTGCTCAAGCCACTACCACTACACTTAAAATGTGATGCTTGGCTTTCGCACTAGATGTTCACTCTGTGTTTACTGACACATTAATAAATCATCATTTCAATGTTAACGCCTTTACAGATTGCAAAACCCCATTTTGAAGATCTCCCTGGAAAAGTCCCACTTGCAATGTACTTCTATAAAAGACAATGTCAAGCATCCTATCCCCCTCCTCCAACTCTCTGTCACACTGCAGTGTGACCAAGCAGCAGAACACAGGACATGGGACGTGCAGAAAGGTGGTGGTTTTGATTCTCGGCCTTTGATGTCACTTTTTCATCACATTGGGAATATAGACTATTGTTTGGTACAGTAACGAACCAGATCAGCAGTGGCTTAAATAGAGACCTCTCCATTTTCAAAACAAATGAAAACAGTAAGCTGCCTTATATTGAGTCACAACATTGCTCCGTCTAATTCAGCATTTTCTACACTGACTGAGGCCAGTGGCGTAGCGTGGGTTGTCAGCACCCGGGGCAAGGCAAGTAATTTGCGCCCCCTAACCCGTGGATTTGCGCCCTCTAACCCGTGGATTTGCGCCCCCTAACCCGTGGATTTGCGCCCCCTAACCCTAACCCCCAGATGTTGCGCCCGGTGCGGCCGGGCCCCCCCTGCACCCCCCACGCTACGCCACTGACTGAGGCAACAACTCTTCCATCTCTAACAGGAGATGCCAGTCACTGAGCAGAGGACTCTTAAACTGGCAACCCAGAAAGATACCAAATTCTGTGAGACTTAAGCATACACTTAGGCAGAGTAAGTTCTATTGAATTTGTAGGGAATGACTTCTGAGTAAACATGCATAGGATCATGCCGTTTCACTTTTGTCCAACTGCAGCACTGATGGGACATGTATACAAATGCATGTGAAACAGGCCCAACAGCCACTTTTCTGAAAGAAAAGCAGCTTCGTCATTTTGAGCAGAGAAGCAGCATAAAGAGGTGTTGCTTAACCCTTCCCCTGAGACACTACTCTGCCCAAGTTGCTTCTGCTCCCACTGGAGTCCCCAAGGCAGGCAGACAAGCTGTGCCTAGATACCGTGGGGCGGGGAGCAGCTTGGTGGGGTGAAAATGGAGGAGAAAATAACTGGTTGAGGAAATTTTTTAGCACCCCATCCCCACCGTCTGTTTCTCTGCCCAAAACAGACCCTTTCTGAGGCTGTGTTAGTTTGGAAAAGTTGCCATAGGGACTGAGCTACACACATTTGCATGTGATGTGAATTACGACCTCAATTATTTGGTTCCATCAGATCTGGCAGAGGGAAGTCAATCTAGGTGCTTCTGTGCACAGCAGTGGATCCCTTTCAAAGCCTCCCATTCCACAGACTGCTTCATGCCAGCCCCACCAATTCAACAAGGCCAAACGATGAATCACTGATTCTGCTTTTGGTTGATGAATCATACCATTAACCTGTTAAAGCTTGCAGCGCTTAAAAGATTTATCCGATCATCATCATGTACGTAAGAGTTGTACAAGCTGGGTCTAAAGCAGATCTTTTTTTATAAAAAAAATGCAATTAAAATTTATAAATCGATTGTCTCCACAACTCAAAAACAAAAAGCATATCAAAAACCCAACTAAACCACACTATGTATCACTAAGAACACAGAAATGTTACCACCAGAAAAGATGGTGAAGATCTGCATAAATTGTGTGTGCTGTTTTATATCCGTAGATGCAAATTTACAAATTATGACTATAATTTAAATAGAAATATAATACATCTCACAGGGGATGGTTGTAACCAGATGTCCTCTGCTGATGAGATGCTGCTGGCTGCGGATAGGGAACTTTAAGGAACTTGCAGGTCTCCCTTCTTAGGCTATTTAAACCAGACATGAGTTGGGACAGCCCTTCAGCTACAACAGGCCTTCAAATAAAGGACTGGTTTTTTTCTGACAGTAGCAGAACTCCTAAACTGCATTGGAGACAGAGAGAAAATGGATGGGTTGGTGGGACTAGGATAATTACAGAGACGTATGGTTCATAACATCACAGATAATTCCAATCTTTCTAAACCTGAATCAACATTCCAATAACTTGTTTTATTTTATTTTTGCCACTTCTGCATTATTTAGGTGAACCTCTAAAATTAAAATTTGGAACAACTCAGCGAGGGATTCGGAACAACTTAGCACCTTCAAATTTGGAACCACGTGGGTGTCGCTGTGGTCTAAACCACTGAACCTCTTGGGCTTGCCAATCAGAAGGTCAGCGGTTCAAATCCCCGCAACGGGGTGAGCTCCCGTTGCTCGGTCCCAGCTCCTGCCAACCTAGCAGTACGAAAGCACACCAAAAAGTACAAGTAGATAAATAGGTACCACTCCGGCGGGAAGGTAAACAATGTTTCTGTGCACTACTCTGGTTTCGCCAGAAGCAGCTTAGTCATGCTGGCCACATGACCCAGAAAAACTGTCTGCAGACAAACGCTGGCTCCCTCGGCCTGTAAAGCGAGATGAGCGCTGCAACCCCAGAGTCTGCGACTGAACTTAACTGTCAGGGGTCCTTTACCTTTACCTTTTAGATGCAAATTTAAAAACGATTGCTATAAAGGAAACATCTCCTATAAAGGAAGCATCTTATCACAGGAGGAAGGACTGTGACCAGGTGACCTTCCCTGGGCCTAGTCTCCAGGTGCTATGAATATGTAACTTCTGTGTCTCTGCTCTCCACTCTTCTAGATACCTACCTTTAAATCAGACTTGCTCCAAGCAGCCTTTCAAATAGAGGACTGTAAAATAGGGAACACTGGGCACCTTAATGACTGGGCACTTTGTCTAGGGAGCAGGCCCCGGTGAGAAACAACCACCAAGTCTTCTCCTTGAGCACTACATTCCTGGCACTTGGATATATTTACCCAATCAATTCTATTCAGTCTATGAGAGATAAGATTACTGTGGTGGCTGGTGGAGCAGAATGCAGGGAGCCCAAACAACAGGTGGAGCCAGAGGCAATGAGAGGCAGGACCAGCACTGGTTACACTTTTAAAGCACATCCAAAGCATGTTCTTTCCCTCAAAGAATTTTGGGCACTGTAGTTTACCCCTCACAGAGTGATACTTCCCAGCAACCCTTCACAAACTACTGTTCCCAGAATTCTCTGAGGGGTGAAATGTGCTTTGAAGGTGGCCTAATTCTAGCTTTGTTCCCTGATGTGTCCTCCAGCAGCAGGAGACTTTTTCAGGTGGTTCACAATTTAGCGGAACCACCTGCAACATCGGGGCCCAGTACGGGCCACATGTTCTCCTGCAATGATTTTGCAAAGTTTTTTGCAGATAAAATCGCTCAGATTCGGGAAGAAGTAGACTCCACCGTGGGAGCAGGGCCGGGCTGGGAGAGTGCTAGAGACCTGTCTAGTCAAGTTGCGTGGGATCAATTCCAATCTGTTACCTCCGAGGATATGGACAGGCTGCTTGGACGAGTGAAGCCAACCACCTGTCTCCTGGATCCTTGCCCATCCTGGCTTATAAAAACTAGCCGGGAAGGACTGGGCGATGGGCTTCGTGGGGTGGTAAATGCTTCCCTCCGTGAGGGAGCCTTCCCAGACCCGCTGAAAGAGGCGGTTATTAAACCGCTTCTTAAAAAACCATCTTTAGATGCGGCCACGATGGCCAACTATCGCCCAGTCTCAAATCTTCCATTCTTGGGCAAAGTGAATGAGCGAGTGGTTGCTGAACGACTCCAGGCACACCTGGAAGAAGCGGACCATTTGGATCCCTTCCAGTCGGGATTCAGGCCTCATCACGGGACTGAATCTGCCTTGGTCGCACTGGCTGATGATCTCTGGCGGGCTAGGGACAAAGGTGAGAGCTGTTCCCTAGTTCTGCTGGATCTCTCAACGGCGTTTGATACCATCGACCATAACATCCTTCTGGACCGTCTTGAGGGGCTGGGAGCTGGGGGCACTGTCATACAGTGGTTCCGCTCCTTCCTCCTGAGTCGTGTTCAGAAAGTGGTGGTGGGGGATGAGTGTTCAGACCCCTGGGCTCTCACTTGTGGGGTGCCTCAGGGTTCTGTCCTCTCCCCCATGCTTTTCAACATTTACATGCAGCCACTGGGAGAGATCATCAGGAGGTTTGGGCTGGGTGTTCATCAGTATCCAGATGATACCCAGCTCTACCTCTCTTTTAAATCAGAACCAGTGAAGGCGGTGAAGGTCCTGTGTGAGTGTCTGGAGGCGTTTGGAGGATGGATGGCAGCTAACAGATTGAGGTTGAATCCTGACAAGACAGAAGTACTGTTTTGGGGGGACAGGAGGCGGGCAGGTGTGGAGGATTCCCTGGTCCTGAATGGGGTAACTGTGCCCCTGAAGGAGCAGGTGCGCAGCCTGGGAGTCATTTTGGACTCACAGCTGTCCATGGAGGCACAGGTCAAATCTGTGTCCAGGGCAGCTGTTTACCAGCTCCATCTGGTACGTAGGTTGAGACCCTATCTGCCTGCGGACTGTCTCGCCAGAGTGGTGCATGCTCTGGTTATCTCGCGCTTGGACTACTGCAATGCGCTCTACGTGGGGCTACCTTTGAAGGTGACTCGGAAACTACAACTAATCCAGAATGCGGCAGCTAGACTGGTGACTGGGGGCGGCTGCCGAGACCATATAACACCGGTCTTGAAATACCTACATTGGCTCCCAGTACGTTTCCGAGCACAATTAAAAGTGTTGGTACTGACCTTTAACGGCCTCGGTCCAGTATACCTGAAGGAGCGTCTCCACCCCGGACGCTGAGGTCCAGCGCCGAGGGCCTTCTGGCGGTTCCCTGATTGCGAGAAGCAAAGCTACAGGGAACCAGGCAGAGGGCCTTCTTGGTAGTGGCGCCCGCCCTGTGGAACGCCCTCCCACGAGATGTCAAAGCGATAAACAACTACCTGACATTCAGAAGACATCTGAAGGCAGCCCTGTTCAGGGAAGTTTTTAACGTGTGATATTTTAGTGTATTTTTGGTTTCTATGGAAGCCGCCCAGAGTGGCTGGGGAGGCCCAGCCAGATGGGCGGGGTATAAATAAATTATTATTATTATTATTATTATTATTATTATTATTATTATTATTATTATTATAGCTTTGTTCCCTGATGTGTGTATGGTGGCCTAATTCTAGCTTTGTTCCCTGATGTGTTCTACAACAGCAAAGCAGCCCAAGCCTGTACGAAAGGAGGCTCCAATTGCCCTAACAGACCAGCCTCACTGGCGAGATATTCCTTCTCCCTCTCCCTCCACCGATGTGGCAGTTGTGCAGGTTGGTGGGTGATGAGCATGAGCAGGAAGGCATAGGAGTTTTGGTGGTGCAGGATGAGGGCAAAGTGAAAACCAGCCTAACTTCTCAGCTCCTTTCCATTTCCTCGAATCCACCCAGCTCTTGCAAGTTCTCAGCGAGTAAAAAAGAAACAGGAAAAGATCGGTGGCTTAGAGGTTTTGTGTGCATATGTGTATATATGTGTGTGTGTTCAAAGAGTCTGAAGTCTCAGAAAGAGCATCCTGTCTCAGAGTGTGGTTGCGGAGGTGGGCAGGACGACGAAGAGGGGATGTGGTCAAGCCGTGGGGGGGTTGAGAGCTACCTCTTGAAGAGGAAGCGTTGATGAACTGAAACTTCATCAAAGAGCTTCTGATTTGCCAGATTCCCAAGGTTCAACTTAAAAATAAAATAAATAAAATGCTAGCTAGATGCCCGTCGGCATCAATGCAAGAGGAAGGCATGGGAAAGACTCAGTGGCAGAGCATTAATCCAGATTTAATCTCTAGGTAGAGTTGGGAACAATTCCTGTCTAAAATCCTGGTTTGCTGTTGTGGAATCAATATAGACAAGAGGTTTAATGCCTCTCTCAAGGCAAATCTAAAAAAATGTAGTCTAAACTCTCCCGGTATGCCCCACGGAGAGCCTCAAGGTCCATAAATAGCAACACCCTAGTGGTCCCAGGCCCCAAGAAAGTTAGATTAGCTTCAACCAGAGCCAGGGCATTTTCAACTCTGGCTCCGGCCTGGTGGAACGCTCTGCCTCATGAGACCAGGGCCCTGCAGGATCTGATTTCTTTCTGCAGAGCCTGTAAGACAGAGGTGTTCTGCCTGGCCTCTGGCTTGGAGCCAATTTGATTCCCTCCCCCTCTTTTTTCTTTTCCTTTCTCCTCCTGCGATGAGGCTACATTTTAATGTTTCAATATTTTAATGTTGTATTTTAATTTTGTTTTTAAGTTGTATTCATTCAACTTATTTTTATTATTGCTTGTTAGCCGCTCTGAGCCCGGCCTTGGCTGGGGAGGGCGGGGTATAAAGAAAAATTATTATTATTATTATTATTATTATTATTAAACACCGACAACTGGGAAACACTGACCTGCAAGCGCTCCAATTGGACAACAGCCTTTGCCAAAGGTGTCATGGGCTTTGAAGACACTCAAACTCAGGACGAAAGGGAGAAATGTGCTAAGAGGAAGGCACGCTTGGCAAACCCTCACCGTGATCAACTCCCACCCAGAAACCTATGTCCCCACTGTGGAAGGATGTGTGGATCCAGAATTGGCCTCCACAGTCATTTATGGACTCACTGTTAAAACCGTGTTTATGGAAGACAATCTTACTCGGCTACGAGTGATCGCCAAAGAAGAAGAGATGTTGGACTGGCTCCCTCAATATAAGCTCCTAAGGTCTGCATATTGCAGGGGGGACCCCTGACATACTGTGCATGCATCCCTCTTTCACCAAATGAGATTCCCAAAGAGTAGATCAGTGCCATGCCCCACCTACAACATGGCCCCCCAGCACAGAATTTAACTTTTCTCCGTAGGAACCATCAAAAGCCACCTGCCTGGAAACCCATGGGGATAGGAGGGAAAGGATGTGTCCCTTCTCACCTGTGTATTGCAGCCAGTTTAGTTGTTTCTCAGAGAACTCAGCGGGAACCCTGGAAGACAGAACCAGCCCCCAAGCGCAGAGCCCCACCCCTTCATCTGGATAGCTCCACTCCAGATTCCTCAGAATGGTACTGAAAGGCAAGTACAGTATTATTAGTCCTATAATGATAGTCTGTGCAAAAACAATGCATTTTGGTAGACGACAACCTTCCGGACTATTTTACTTTAATGCTTTGAACATTTTTATTACAAACAAAAATGGTCAAACAAACATCACATCACAACAAAGCATATCCCATCAAGAAATATACAATAAATGATGTGTGTTTTAATCTGTTTTGAGTTCATTGCTGATTTTAACTTTTTTAAATAGTTGCTTTAAACTGGTTTTTTTTATTAATTTGTAAGCTTATTTGGGGTTTCTTACAAATTTTATGAAGCAAATAAATACCACAGACCTTCATTTCTTTTGAAGAAGAGCAGGCTATTAAGGTTGCAATCCTATATCCTCTTGCCCTTGGGAGTTCTTTTGGGTAGCCATGTATACAGACTGGTAAACAACTGTTTGACTTTTAGAAGACATTTGAAGGCAGTTCGGGGAAGTTTTTAAGGGTTGATGTTTTAATATGCTTTTAATACCTTCTTGGGAGCCGCCCAGAGCAGCTAAGGCAACCCGGTCAAATGGGTGGCACATAAATAATAAAAATGTTGTTGTCGTTGTCGTTATACAATTGTACTGCAAATTACAACAATTACAAAGTGTTCAGAGCATTTCACATACAATCATCTCAGCAATCATCACAACGGTACGGTACAGTAGACCAATACTGCTAACCACCATACGCCACATCCTGCAGATGGAGAACTGGGGTGGAGAGAGGAGTAGACAGTAGCTCTCCTGAGGCTATCTGGTGCCAGTTCCTGTCTGGGAATTGAGATCCAGAGGTCCTAGAAGCCAAAAATAGGTTGCTAGTTGAGTTGTTAAAGCCCAGGAACTCCATGGTAGCAGAAATGCCACTCATTTCATGCATTGGACCAGCTAGATAGGTAGAGCTGTGGGGTCTCAGCACATGGATGAGGTGGTGGTGGTTGGGAAGAAGGTTTTAGAATTGTTAGGCACTGGGGAACACCTTGGAACATGGTGAGTCTTGTTCCTCTCGAACTGCATTGGAGCCGGAGGTACAGTACTTAATATCAGAAAGGTTGTAAATCACCCTTTTGTGAAACTGATTTCTGGGGGGAGGCCAGCCAGAGGTGGGGAACACCCAGTTCAAGACAGCTCACCTTTAAGGAATGTGGTTATAAATGTTCTAGGTGACCTAAATGGGGTTAAGGTTGAGCTTGGAAAGGAGCAAAAGGGAAACAGATGCAATGTATTTGCGAATAATCTTGGTAGGCCAGCTGAGCGCTTGGTGCTAAACGAGGACATAGGTAGAGATGTTGATTGAGAGAATCAACAGGATGCAGTTATCCATGGAGAGAAGGTCTATAGTGAGGACTGGGAAGGGCATGTGGGGAGAATGTTGCTCTAGATGTCAAAGAGAATCCAAAGAAGAAAACTTAAGAGTCCTTTCCAGGGGTGCGCCACCCGAGGTGAGCGTGTCCCGGGGCGGGGGGGCGATGTCACCCCCCCTCAGGGATGACACCCGGGGCGGACCGCCCCCACCTTGCTCCACCTCTGGCACCATCAGGCCTGATCCATTCACCAGTTCCATGGTGATACAGACAGCTGAATGCCATCATATAACATCAGTCAGACCAGTTTAGGGTCCAGCAGATCCAGTGCTGGTTTAGTCCTGCTCCCTTCCCACCCTCGAAATGCCTAATTTCAGGACTTTCCACTGGTCTCTATTGGCAGGGATACCACTAGTGGAACTGCTGGCCACATGTTCAGAGAACAGAAGAGGTAAGTGGGCAGCAGTCAATAGAGTAAGAGAAGAGTCTCTGTTCAATCCAAACATCCCATAGCACGTAAAGCATGTTTAGATTGCTCTGTCCATCTTGAATGGTGTTCAGAACTAGGAATAAATAACGATAGGATGATTGGGAATCGTGACCACCATGTTATCAAATCACATCAGGACTGGTTTATGTTGTATCCATCACAAAATAAGATTCTTTTTTTTTTTAAGAGAACAACATAAAGTTGAAGAAAATGAAAATGAACTTTACAAGGACTCAAACAAAACTATATATGAAAGCATAAAGCAAGTTAACATTCTAAATTCTGCTGGTGACACACAGCATTCTTCTTTAAAGATTGTCCCATCTACTACCAAACTCAATCTATGTGCAAGTGGGAATTTGCCCAGAAAGTCCAGAACAGTCACATCTGATTTCAAAAGAGGAAACTTGCTTTAAAATTAAATGGAAGCTGAAAATATGAGTTGGCAAGACTCTCCAGGGTGCTTGGAATTAGTTAAAATGATGGTCACAGAAGCTAAAATAGCATGACATTCACATATTAAGACAGGCACAAATAAGTTCAAGAGGATGTCAGTATGGCTAATGAGCAGAGTCAAGATGAAAGGCTAGAAGTCTTCCTTTAAAAATAGAAGGTTGCCCCAAATGAAAGAACAAAAAACAAAACAAAAAAGGCACGAATTCTGGTAAGCAATGAAGCGGGCAAGTTGGAATATGTCATTAAATTATGCAATACGGGGAAAGCCCAAGAAGACCACAAAGAAATCTAAAAGGATCTCTCTAAACTGTATGAATGGACAACAAAATATCAAATGAAGAACCAGATAAATAAGTGTAAAGTGATGCACACTGGGGCAAATAATTCTGGGTTGGATTCAGCTCACATTGAAAAGTTGCTCATCATGACCCCACTAATTACAATGGGACTAAATTCATCTAACTTTCCCTGGATCCAGCAAATGTGCTGATAGGGTCAGAACTGGCAGTGGGAACCCAAAATAAAAAAATTCCTTCCAGTAGCACCTTAAAGACCAACTAAGTTAGTTCTTGGTATGAGCTTTCGTGTGCATGCACACTTCTTCAGATACACTGAAACAGAAGTTGCCAGATCCTTCTATATAGTGAGAAGGTGGGGAGGGGTATTACTCAGAAGGGTGGTGGGAATGGGAGATTGGCAGATAGCTGAGATGAGCCTGTTGACGACTCTTCAACAGGCTCATCTCAGCTATCTGCCAATCTCCCATTCCCACCACGCTTCTGAGTAATACCCCTCCCCACCTTCTCACTATATAGAAGGATCTGGCAACTTTTGTTTCAGTGTATCTGAAGAAGTGTGCATGCACACGAAAGCTCATACCAAGAACTAACTTAGTTGGTCTTTAAGGTGCTACTGGAAGGAATTTTTTTATTTTGACTATGGCAGACCAACACGGCTACCTATCTGTAAGTGGGAACCCAAGAAAAGGATCTTGGGGTCAGGTGGGTTGATGGATAACTAAACAAAAACATCAACTCAGCCTGCAGTACAGTAAAGGCAAATTCCATTCCACTGGTTGTTATTTAAAAAGGGAAGGAAATTAAAGTTATCTGCATTGCAAACCCTATTCCCGGTTTACAGCTTACAGGGAAGAGGGATTGACTGCTAAAGCACTCTGGGAATTGTAGTTTTGTGAAGGGGGAGAGGAGTCTCCTAACAGCTCTCAGCTCCCTTTAAAATACCACAGTCCCCTGCATAGGCGCCAGCCCCAGGGGGCCGAGGCACTTTTGGCCCCCCGATGTTTTTTTAGGGGGCAGGCCCCATCAATGTTCAGAGGGCGTTTGGCCCCACCCCGACTCCTTGTGATGTCACACGACGTCAGGACATCACGCAACGTCAGGACATTGTGTCAGGCCCCCTCCAACATCTTGAGAAGTTGGTGCCTCTGGTTCCCAGAATTCTTTGGGGGGAGCCCTGTCAGTTTAAGGGGGGGGGGAATCATAGAGCTTTCAATGTATGGTGCGAATGTGGCCCTCCCAGTTAACAGAGGGAAACATAAACAAAGCAACCTTTGGACCGCCATGTTTTGGAATCCGCCATACTGCAGATTCTGAAGTGGACAATTGCTCCAATCCAGGTCACGATCCGTCTGGTTTGGGTGAAGTGACACGTGTGCCTCTGGCCTCCCAACATCTCGACGTTGCTCCACACAAATTCCCATCTGTTGCTTGAGGTTCCCAACCCAGCTCTGCCTTAATTGTAGGGTTGCCCCTGCCCCCTGCCCCCCCTTGCCCAAACAGGGCATTCTCTTAGGTTCGCAAGGTTCCCAGCTATTATAATTACACCACCTCTGTTAAAAAAGAACAGACAGGAAAAGGGGGACTGGGGGGGGGGGAGTAGCCATTTCACTTGCTGCTGTTCCTCCTCACCCCATGACTCACCAGAAATTTAGCAGTTAGTTAGAGCATGTTACTTCCACTTGTACAGTCATGTGTGACTAATTTCTGACTAATAGGTTTTTCTGTCTCCCAGGAGACGCTAAGTTTCCAGAGCTTTCAGGTTACCCATTTCGCACTGACTGAGCAGCTGTGACAGAAGGGGAGAGTCCCTGAAAATGGCTGTGGTGAGGGGTGAGAGAGGGGCTGTTTCTCTGATTCGTAGGCTCCCTCCTGTCATTCCCCCTCCCCATGAGCCGTTATTTCTGTTTCAGCCATGATGGTTTAAGCTCTCATGGGAAGTTGTAGTCCCAAATCTCCGGATGGGCACCGGGTCGAGGAAGCCCTGAACACTCCTCAAATCCTTTATCCTTAGCGTTCATAGGACGAGAGGAATGAAAGCAGCACAGAGATTTCTGAATTTTAAAGCTAAGCAATTGCGGGCAAATCAGTCGATGAAAAATGCATTTGTTAAACAAGACAGCTATGACAAAGAAGGGCAATTCATCACCAACGGAAACAAAAATCCAATATGCAACATAATTATTTATTTTTTTAAAAAAAATGAAAACCATTGCTGTTCTCCTTGGAGTGCTCCATCAGTGGTAGAGCCAGAGATGAGGTGTGCTAAGTGGTGTCAGGGCCACAGTGGATTGATGGGGTACTAAATCCCCTGCTCCCCCAAATTCCTTATAAATAGGTTTGGAGCTGCATCAAAACTTGAACTGAGCACTCCGTTTCCTCCAATGGGGCATTGGATGTGGCAGCTGCATTTTCACAGAGTTCACAGAAATCAATGGAATAAGTTCATCATGCCTTACCTGAAGTGCCATTGATTGTCCCTCCGTTATTTGGGGAGGGATTTGTAATAAAATGGCATATGAGCTAGAGGTACCTCTGGGTAAGAAACCAGAAAAATTTCAGAAGGATGGGTGTAGGGGCTGAGGAATTATTCTGATGGAAGTTTTTTTTAGGCTCCCGTTTTTGCTTCTCGTTTAATTGATGACAACTGATAAGGATCCTTCCAGATCCCTCTTATTTATTATACATATAAATGTATAATAAAGTAAAATAAAAATAAAAATGAGAACCCTGTGAAAGTTTTCCTTACATGGAAAGCGTGCAGAGAAATTTATTAATTTATGCCCCTGTCTTTGTGTCCCTCTAATTTGTTCCCAAAACTCTAGGAAGAGCTTGATTGTGTTCAGGCTACTTTGGAGCACATCCACTTTGTTTCTGGCAAGCCCTGAATTTAAATTGTTCTTATGTGTTTTATTATTATATATATTTATTATGAGCTACCTTGGGCTCCCTTTGGGGAGAAAGGGCAGGTTATAAATTAGAAATAATCAGCTGATCAGTATTTTTATTGGGAGGGGAGATATTTTTATGTGCATTCAAATTTTTGTGTACATGGAAAGATGGGTAATTATGGAAACAGGGCCATTCTATTTCATTTACAGGTTCTCACTTTGTACATCACATTTGTTTCCAAAATATGAGCGCAAAGGGAAAGAACGTATGAATATTAGCCACTGGCATCAGACCAGTGGTCCAGCTACTTACATTATTGTCTAAGCTAGCTGGTAGTGGCTTTGTGGGGTTTAAGACAGGGGTCTCTCCCAGCCTCGACCTAGATGTGCCAGAAATCGAACCTGAGTCTTTTGCACTCAAAGCAGATGCTCTCCTACTGAGCTACAACTCTTCTGTCTAATGTGCGTTGGCTGGGAAAGGCCCTTACAGTCTGGAACAGCTGCTACATTGAAGAGTAAACAGCCTAGACCTAGACAGATCAGTCATCTGGCTTGATACCAAATGGCTTTCTAAATGAGTCCCCCTCATTCCACCACATTACAAGGTTGTGGGAGTAGGCTGTGGTTAGTCAGTGTCAAGGGAAGTCACTCGGCACACATCGGATGATTTTCCTATTGCTTCACTGTGTTCTCCTAAAGCTGACCACAAATACAGAAGCGGCTCTGAGGAGCTCAGAGAGCCAAAACTCTGAAATTGTTGGCATCCGTCTGCCTCAAGAGACAAGGGGGGTGAAGTCAAACTGCTGTTTTAGAAGCACCAAAGTGACCTCCCCAGGGTGTCACCTCGCTCTTGGCCTCGCTGATGTGGTCCAAAGGAAAGCGCAGCAATACGTTTGGCACCAGCTTGGCTGCAGGAGTTGCCAGATGCAGGCATACAAGGCGCCGTCCAACCATCTTAGGGACTCCACTCTGGATTTTTGTAGGGTTTACTTCTTAGCATAGGTGCCAACTCCCTGGGGTCCTGGGTGCCTGAGCATCCACAAAATTACCCATGAAGGCGCTGGGCACCCACAAATTTCTCCTGGTATGCCCCACAGAGGACCTTAAGGTCCACAAATAACAACACTTTGGAGGTTCCAAGCTGCAAGGTGGTTAGATTGGTCTCAACTAGGGCCAGGGCCTTTTCAGTACTGGCCCTGACTTGGTGAAACACTCTGTCACAAGAGACTAGGGCCCTGCGGGACTTGACATCTTTCCGCAGGGCCTGCAAGACAGAGCTGTTCCGCCTGGCCTTTGGTTTGGACTCAGTCTGACCCTTATGTTTCCCTCCTCTTATGGTCTTGATTTATTAGCTACTTTAAAATGAGGCTGCATTTTAAATTGCATTTTAACTTGTATTTTAAATTGGGTTTTTTCCTTTTCTCCCCCCCCCTCCCCCCCATTAAGTTTTTACTGTGGATTTTATTGGTGTTAGCCACCCTGAGCCCAGTTCTGGCTGGGGAGGGTGGGGTATAAATAAAATGTTGTTGTTGTTGTTGTTGTTGTGGCACCCACAGCCCCGGGCACCAACAAGCCAAGCTGGCACTCCTGCTTCTTAGCTTTTTCTTCTCTCAAAGATGTCTCACAAGGCAGTGGAGGTTTAGGATGAGAGTTTTCCTTCTCCTATAAATGAGCTACCTTCCCAAGCTGACGAGACCCATCTGAAATTAAACCCTTGATATTAGGTACCAGCTGGGTTTGTTGTTTAGTCGTGTCCCCATGACCCCATGGACCAGAGCACGCCAGGCACTTCTGTCTTCCACTGCCTCCCGCAGTTTAGTCAAACTCATGCTGGTAGCTTCAAGAACACTGTCCAACCATCTCGTCCTCTGTCATCCCCTTCTCCGTGTGCCCTCCATCTTTCCCAACATCAGGGTCTTTTCCAGGGAGTCTTCTCTTCTCATGAGGTGGCCAAAGTATTGGAGCCTCAGCTTCAGGATCTGTCCTTCCAGTGAGCACTCAGGGCTGATTTCCTTAAGAATGGATAGGTTTGATCTTTTTGTAGTCCATGGGACTCTCAAGAGTCTCCTCCAGCACCATAATTCAAAAGCATCAATTCTTCGGCGATCAGCCTTCTTTATGGTCCAGCTCTCACTTCCATACATCACTACTGGGAAAACCATAGTTTTTACTATACGAACCTTTGTTTGCAAGGTGATGTCTCTGCTTTTTAAGATGCTATCTAGGTTTGTCATTGCTTTTCTCCCAAGAAGCAAGCGTCTTTTAATTTCATGGCTGCTGTCACCATCTGCAGTGATCATGGAGCCCAAGAAAGTAAAATCTCTCCCTGCCTCCATTTCTTCCCCTTCTATTTGCCAGGGTAGGGGCCATCAACTGGAGCATAAGTAATGAGAGAACAAGCATTAAGTGGCTTTCAGAGCAGTGGGTAGCTAACCTGTGGCCCTCCCAGGAGTTGCTGGACTACAACTCCCATCATCTGTGACCACTGGCCATGCTGATGGGGTTGATGGGAGTTGGAGTCCAACACCGTCCATAAGGCCAGCAGTTAGCGACCCCTACTTCCGACAAGAGGGACAGGCTTTCTCTTAAAAAGAACTAAGTAGTGTATGCTGAGAAAGGCAGAAGATTTTGTGGTGGGAAAGTGACCTCTACTGGTCAGATCTGAGAACTACAGGTCTTCACAGACTGCTGTCTTTGATTCCTTCAACGTTGCCCCCAATTGTCATTCAGGCTGCAAGCCTATTTCAGGGATAAGCTGTGAGGGTACCCTCCATATTTTATGGACAATGAACTCCATCAGTCTCAGCCACGATGGCCTACAGGCAAGGATGATAAGAGTTATAGTCCAAAACTTTAGGAGGTTAACATGTTGGAAGTGTCATGCAAAAAGCAAAAATGAAATGGGGGTGGGAAGCAGACAGTGATGATAATCTGAAACCAGAATAGTTACAATCAGTGCTTTTTTCTTTTTTTAAAAATGTTTACTCATTTTTCTACTCATATCGAAATGCCGCCCCTCAATGAGGCCAAACTTAGATTCACAAAATGTTTAGGGGTCTGTGTACCCCTGCGTCCCCCCAGAAAGCACTGGTTACAGTGAACAATTAATAGGGCAGGATTGGTGGAAGCATTGAGAAGCCAAATAACACATGTAGAGGAGTAACATTTCAATTAATGCCACAGGTGACTGAATTGAATTGCCTGATAACTTGTAACTTAGCAGTTTTCACACTGGAGTTTCCCTTTGTTTAAGGATATTCACCTTCAAGCCAGTTTCAAGAGCATCTTGGTAGGCTGAAATTCTCTCCTACCAGCTTTTGTGTGGCGCCATTTCCCATGTCCTTCTTGTGTCCATTTACTCTTCTGCCTAAAAGAGTGACCTGCTTGTTGTTGCTAAGTAGCTGTGGGGGGCGCTGTCTATAAGTAGAGGCCTACAAGTAGGAAATGTAGGCCTACAACAGGGGTCTGCAACCCACGGCTCCGGAGCCGCCTGTGGCTCTTTTACACCTTTGCCACGGCTCCAGGCGGATACTAGCGAGGGGAGGAGGCGCATTGTGCGCCCCGACACTCCCCACTGTGGCGGGCGCTGTACTGGCTGTGACGTCGCATGGGGGCAGTGCGTGCGTTAGTCACGCACCGTCCCGACGTCACCTTCCCACCCGCCCGCTACATTGTAAGGGGCATGTACGCTGGTCACTGCATTGAAAGGGGGCATGTACGCTGGTCACTGTTTTGAAGGGGAGTGAAGAACACACACACAAAAAAAGGTAACTTGTTAATTTAACGTTTATTTCTATGAGGAGGAGGATTCTGAGGGGTCAAACAAAGAAATAATAAAAAGTGACAAAAAAGTTATTTTTATAATGACGAGTTTTGCGGCTCCCAGTTTTTTCCCCCTTCGGAAACAGGTCCATGTGGCTCTTTTTGTCTTAAAGGTTGCAGACCCCTGGCCTACAAGGACCAGAATGGATTGACATGTACGCCCCAGCCCTGATTTAATGGGCTAACCTCTTCTTCTGTGATATCATTGTCCATGCACCCTCGAATGAAGGCGCAATAGGTTGTTGGGCATAAGATCACAACAATGTAATAATAATAATAATAAATTTTATTTATACCCCACCCTCCCCAGCCAAGACCAGGCTCAGGGCGGCTAACAACCAATAATAAAAACAAGTTGATTAAAATACAACTTAAAAAACAAGATTAAAATACAACATTAAAACATTAAAATGCAGCCTCTTCACAGGAGGTGAAAGGAAAAAAGAAAGAGGGGGAGGGAATCAAATTGATTCTAAGCCAAAGGCTAGGTGGAACAACTCTGTCTTACAGGCCCTGCGGAAAGAAATCAGATCCCGCAGGGCTCTGGTCTCATGAGACAGAGCGTTCCACCAGGTCGGAGCCAGTGTTGAAAAGGCCCTGGCTCTGGTTGAGGCTAATCTGACTTCCTTAGGGTCCGGGACCACTAGGGTGTTGCTATTTATGGACCTTAAGGTCCTCCGTGGGGCATATACTCCGTGGGGTATACGGGATCTGCAACAAGGTACTACTAACTAAAACATGTCCTTCTAGTGGTGCAACGATAAAAAATCATCTTCTGAGGCCCTTCTTTGTGTGCCTCCACCTTGAGAGGTCTGGAGGGTGGCAACACAAGAAGGGGTCTTCTCTGCAGTGGCTCCCCGTCTGCGAAATGCTGTCCCCAGGGAAGTTCGCCTGGTGCCTTCATTATACACCTTCCTTCTGATCGTTACACTACTCCTGTCACTGCTCTCCTCCCCTTCCGGGAGGATAGCTGGTTCTGACCTCCCCTCCATTCCCACTTTCTCCGATGGAGGCGCGGCCAGCCCTGACTCATCTCCTCTCCCTGCTGGAGGAGACGCTGCCCCCGACACACAGGAACCTTCCCCCCCCTGCTATGCTCTGGTGGGGAAGCTGGTCCTGATCTCCAGCTGCCGCTTTGGGAACCCCCGCTGGCCCCTTGTTTCTGGTGCGTCCCCCCTGGGACCCCCCTAGTCCTGACCACCGGCGCCCCCTTCTGGGAATCCTCTGATTCGCTGGAGAGGCTCATGGAATCCCTCGGATCACTGTCATTCTCCTCCCCACTGTCCTCAGTTTCTTCCCATTCGCTCTCCATCTCCTGTCTCCGCTGTGCCTCTGTCCCTGAACCCCTGACAGTGGTATATAAATTCAATATAAAAAAAATTTAAAAAATGAGAACACTTGAAAAGCTAAGCAGGATACAGCACGGTTTCAAAATTGGATGGCGGACGCAAGTTGAGATACCTGCATCGCAGGGGGTTGGACTAGATGACCCTCAGGATCCCAGTTCTATGATTCCATGAACCCTACGGTGAAAGGGCCAGGAGGAGTTCTTGCCCCTGACCAGCCAGTGTGGTGTAATGGCCAGGGTGTTGACCTAGGACCTGGGAGACCGTGGTTCAAATTCCCACTCAGCCATAGGAGCCAACTCCTAGGGGCCAAGGTCCCTTCGACTCCCCCAATTAAAATATTTGAGGGGCCTGCCCCCTCCCCCCAAAAAAGTTGATGGGCATTGCCATTCAAACGGTGAATGTGCACTGCGTCTTGTGATCGACTATGTGAGGCGGTGCTTACCTGCCCCCCTCCCCAATATTTTATTCAAGTTGGCATCCTTGCACTCATCCATATAGCTCAATGGGTAAGCAAGGGCTAGGTACAATCTCTCAGCCTAGCCTCACAGGGCTGTTGTGGGGATTCAGTGAGGAGCCACCACCTTGGAGCTCCTTGGAGAAAAATGTGGGGTATAAATGCAATCAACCAACAAATCAATCATCAACTGATCAGCCCAGTTGTTTTAAAAAGTTGAGGACTCTTGAATGGAGCAGCTCTCCCGCTGGCGTCTAGGGGGATAAATGTATCAGGAGCCAAGCAGGGTTTTTATTTAAAGCAGATTTTCCAGCTGTGCAAACTCCCCACACTAAAAGGGGGGCGGGAAGGCAAACAAACAAAAAGTGTGCTTTGCTCCTTGGCTACACCCTGAATCTGCACTGGCTTCTCCATGGGAATCAATAGTTCTAAAGCACTATACAGTGATGACTCACTTCTGAGCCTGCCTAAGCTCAGTAACTAAGAGGCACTAAACCAGGAGTAATTTAAAGGTATAGCAGGGTTTTGAGCTCTAAGGCCAACTCTAAGGCAAGTTTTTGCTCTAGAACTAACCCTTAGCACTTGTTTTTATCCTCTTTTCCGTTTTACTTCTTAACTCCTTTTAGCGCTTCGTTTTGTTGTTTTAATTTATTGCTTTATCTCATTGTTTTATTGTTCTAACTCCCCTAAACTGCGAGGCTGCATGGAGCTGGGCTGGGCTGAGCACTTTGCTAGGCAGTGCCAAACGCAAGGTCTAGCCAAAGTTTACAAGATACCAGTTATAAATTAAGGAAGAGAAACATCTTGATTCTCAAAGATATTTACAAAGATGCGATGCAGAGATGAAGGCAGAGAAGAGGAAGTTGTGGCCCAAGAGAAGAAGTTGTTTTAAAATGGTTCGGGCAGTTTGCTTTAAGCGTGAAAACTGAACACTGTCTGCCCTCCTGCGATTGGTGTACATGCTGTTCCCATTAAGTGCATCCCAAACACATATGCTTATCATGTCTAATTCCCCCCATTTTTCAAGCTGTGCATTATCCAGCTGCACAACTCCCACCCCCACTACACACTTTGTGTCCCACTGCACACTAAACACACACACACAAACCTTGGGTCCGAAGGTTATTTTTCTGTCCTGCTTCCCCTTGAAACAGCCTTTAATGAGAGGGAGGTCAGGAGAGCATTTATTCACCCTCCAGATGCCCATGAGTGATCACCCAGGCAGCAAAGGCAAACCATCTCTTCTCTCTGCCTGTGCCACGTGCAAGTTGCAACAAAGGAACTTGATTCAGCCAAGTTAAATGTGCCACCCCCGCCTCAGTCACAGAGTATCAGCAGGATGGAGCAGGAGAATAAGCTGTGTTCTCAATATCAAGGTACAATTACCCAAAACATTCTTCCTTGGCTCCCATAAAAGGCAACTAGCACAAGGCCTGTGCCAAGCAAAGGGAGAGGAGGGCTTGCAAGCAGGCAGCTGAAAGGGCTGGGGTCAGCTTTGATAGCAGTCCCTGTGTTGTCAGGTACGTGGAAGTGACATAGCACTATGAGGAACCCTCACAATCATAGAATTTGTAGAGTAGGAAGGGACCCTGAGGATCATCTAGTCCAACCCCCTGAAATCCAGGAATCTTTTGCCCAACAGGTGCTATTCCACAAAATATTTGCCTCTGATGCTCATGGGTAGCTCAAGGCATATTGGTTGCATGATGGACCACAACAGCTTACTCCATGGGTAGGCAAACTAAGGCCCGGGGGCCATATCCAGCCCAATCGCCTTATAAATCCATCCTGCAGACGGTCCGGGAATCAGCGTGTTTTTACATCAGGAGAATGTGTCCTTTTATTTAAAATGCACCTCTGGGTTATTCTTGGGGCATAGGAATTCATTCATTTTTTTTTCCAAAATACAGTGGTACCGCAGGTTACGTACACTTCAGGTTACATACGCTTCAGGTTACAGACTCCGCTAACCCAGAAATAGTACCTCGGGTTAAGAACTTTGCTTCAGGATGAGAACAGAAATCACACGGCGGCGGTGCGGCGGCGGCAGCAGGAGGCCCCATTAGCTAAAGTGGTACCTCAGGTTAAGAACAGTTTCAGGTTAAGAACGGATCTCCAGAACGAATTAAGTTCTTAACCAGAGGTATCACTGTATAGTCCGGCCCCCCATAAGGTCTGAGGGACAGTGGACCCCTGCTGAAAAAGTTTGCTGACCCCTGGCATTACGCATATGATGTTCTCCTCCAAATTATTGCCTTCCTACACTTTCCCCTCCCTCAGTCCGGATTTTCTCATACTGAACACCCTCCAAATGTCCCTATTTTCCAGGGACATCCCTGATTTAGAAAAGCTGTCCCAGTTTCTGATTTGATCCTGTCGCAGGAACCCCCCCCCTCCAATCATTTGGTTTGTACAAACTTGACACACACACACTCCATACGCTACACTTTTGTTATAAATTCATAGAAAATCAACCATACATCGGATCTGCACCGTTCCACTTTTATTTTACTCCATGAAGGAAGGACTACAAAATGGGGAAGGTTTGATACAGGGCAGCTATAATCCCTTGAGCATACCAGCACATACACAGGAGCCCTGCCCAGTTGCTGTACCAACCCTGATGGTCCTAGACAGAAGACCATCAAGGTCACAAAGAACTTGCATATAGGAATGGATTCAGCACGGACTGGAACAAAGGACAATGATCAGATCTTCCCTCTGGGGGCAGGAAACTGCCAGCTCCCCTTTGTCTTCTGGAAATGACTCATGGGGAGGGGGAAAGGAGGAACCAGCCAGGTGACAAGATACTCAGGTTACCTCCACAACTCCTCCCTCAACCCCTCCTTTTTGTGATGTGTCAATGATGTAGTCATGATGTAGTTGTGATGTTCTAGGGGTGTAGTTTGGGGGATTAGTAACTAATAAAAGTTGGGGTCTTCTTTTGTTCTGGGCTTCCACTTTGTTTCACCTGGTGGCAGGTGGGAGTCCTGTCGCGACAATCTTCAATAAATACCAAGCCTACTGGCTGCTGTTTTGCTCTGGTATTCCTGGCTGGTGTCCTTGTTTTTTTGTCCAAGGGAGCCCTCGGATTTCTCCGTTAACAATGCCAGAATGGGGGCCTGGCCAGGCCGGGTTGTTCTCTTATATACCTGCTGGGATTGACAAGGCATCTGACCCTCACCTTCATCTCATAGCTGTCCTGTAGCTGCCTCTGATTGGTTATCATTTAACTCTCATGGGAAATAATTAGCATCACACGTCATGTGCATAGAAGTTGCCGAACCAATTAACCAACTAGAAGGATTACTATTAATAGCATCAGTTTTCCTATACTGTAACTTGATATTGCTGAATATGGGCAAGCCTATGAATGCACTGCCTATGGCCTGGCAGGCCGGGTCATCCTTTTTTATACCTGCTGGTGGGATTGAGAAAGCTGCCTCTGATTGGTTGACAAGGCATTCTGGGATTGACAAGGCATCTGACCCGCCCCTTCATCACATAGCTCACCAATTAAGCAATTAACCAACTCTAGGCCAAACCGATCAACCAACTAGAAGGATTAGTCTTAATCTCTTTTCCTTAGGGTGTCCCTATTTTCAACGGAGAAATGTTGGGGGGTATGGAGTTATCCGACTCCCGAGCCGTCTGAAGGCAATCCTGTATAGTGAAGGGTCTTTTTCAACGTTTAATGTTTTATTATGTTTTTATATATGTTGGATGCCGCCCAGGGTGGCTGGGGCAACCCAGTCAGATGTGTGAGGTATAAAGAATAAAATTATCATTATGGAATGGGGCGTCACTATTTTCCTCAGAGAAATGTTGGGGGGCATGCTAGGTATATTTCTAAAAGGAAAGGGTATGAAAAAATCTGGATTGGGAGGAAGAAGGTAAAGTGTGGGAACGCACTGATTTGGAGGAGAAGGGGAAGAAGAGCTTGCTATCCACATTACATAACAATACAGAAGTGTTTGGGACGTCTGGGTGATCTCATCTACCCCATCCACGTTCTTGCTCCTCCTAACCGTGAACTCAAGATAGTGGGTGCACCTCAATTGTAGCCAAAAGGAGGGCACTGAGAAATATTACTGTGCTTGGAGGAAATTGTGTTTCTTGTTCCTGATCAGAAGGATGCAGCCGATGAGGCCTGGCTGCAATATCCACACAGAACATATACAGAAAATTTAAAACACATGGGATCCCCCCAAATAATTTTGGGAAATGGTAGTCTACAGAGCTGCAATTTCCAGCACTCTTAACAAACTACAGTTCCCAAGATTATTTCAGTGAAGCCATTCGTCCCTGCCTCCCCTCCATATTTCCTTTCTCCTCTCTACTGAGGCCCTCCATAGAGAAATGTTTGGGGCGGGGAGAAACTGGGACAAGAGCTAGAATGATTCAACTGAGAATGCTAAATAAACCATGGAATATAGATTGGCATTTGGTGTGTGTGTGTGTGTGTGTGTGTAATGCACTTAGAGGGAAGAGCTGGCTGGAACCCTAAACAGAAGCAGCCGAATGCACTGCAACATTTTGTTGCGGGTCCCATTTGCCATTTACCACAGATGAAGTCCCTACTTTGAAGCATTTGCCCTATAGAAATCCTCCTCCTCCTTTTGGGCTCACAACTGTAAAAGCATGAGACAAAAGAAGCTGGAAGGAAAGAGGAAACTTTGCACAATCTGGAAGAGAGTGAAAGAAGGAAAGAGTGGTAAAGGAATTAAAAAAACAAAACAAAAAACCTGAGAATAGGTGTGCGGGGAGAAGAAGGGCAGGCCTATGTGCGGGGAGAAGAAGAAAAGTCAAATCAAGAGGGAAATACGAGAGAGAGAAATTGGTTTTTTAATTTATGAAAGTGAGATTGGGAAGAGGTCAGCCAAATATTGAGAGGGAGAGAGTTTGCCGTGTAAGGGGCCATGAGAGAGAAAGCATGGAGAGGAAAAACAGCACAAGGGAATGCAGGCTTAATGAGAAGATTAGTATTTGATGAACAGAGGAACCGAGGACAGGAACAGGGAGAAAACAAGAAGCAATGAAGGAAGATAAGGAGGAGTGAAATCATGACAAGACTGAAAGGTTAAAAGAAGACGTTTGAATGTGATATGGAACAATAGAGGAAGCTGGTAATGGGAAACAGATAGAGGTGAAACACTCCGAAAGAAAGAAAGAAAGAAAGAAAGAAAGAAAGAAAGAAAGAAAGAAAGGCCTAAATGAGTAGAAGGGTTGAAAACAGAGATAATAGGTTTAAAGCGAGAAATTGAAAACTAGACAAAACACTGCAGTACACAAGAGAAAATGATGGTCTGTATTAAAATTTTAGTAGATTTTTTTTTAAAAAAAGGAATACAAATTCTGTAAATGTTATATGGCAAAAATGTGAGCAAACAAAGGGGGCGGGGAACAAATCACTGGTAAGACCCAAATGCTTTGGCCACTTCCAACCCATACATATAAAACACTACAATGCCACTTGAATAGTGTTATAAGAATTTTAAGGTCTTAGATATATAATAAATGTTCATAAATGTACCAAGCAAACATGTTGTTAGACTATTCCTCTCACAGAGCTACAGTTCTCTGAGGGGCTTAACAGTCAATCCTGGAGGAGCATCTCCACCTCCATCGTTCAGCCCAGACACGAAGCTCCAGGTCTGAGATCCTTCTGGCGGTTCCCTCACTGCAAGAAGTGAGGTTACAGGGAAACAGGGAGAGGGCCTTCTCAGTAGTGGCGCCCGCCCTGTGGAACGTCCTCCCGTTCGATTTCAAGGAAATAAACCACTATCTGCTTTTTAGAAGACACCTGAAGGCAGCCCTATATAGGGAAGTATTTAACGTTTTATTGCGTTCTTATATTTTACCGCCCAGAGTGGGTCAGGTGAACAGCATTTAAATAATAAAATTATTATTATCACTTATCCCTCTTCTGAGGGAAATCTGGAAAAACGGTAGCTCTGTGAGGGCAATGGCCTAACGACTCTCAGCAACCTTAGCACAGTGCAGCCCTCCCAGGATTCTTTAGGTGAAGCCATCAATGTCAAAGTGGTATTGCAGCGCTTAAAATATAATTTTGTGGATATGGCCTGTGCACTGGATGTACAGTGGTACCTCGGGTTACATACACTTCAGGTTACAGACTCCGCTAACCCAGAAATATTACCTCAGGTTAAGAGCTTTGCTTCAGGATAAGAACAGAAATTGTGCAGCGGCGATGCAGCGGCAGCGGGAGGCCCCATTAGCTAAAGTGGTGCTTCAGGTTAAGAACAGACCTCCGGAACGAATTAAGTACTTATCCTGAGGTACCACTGTACTTTCTTTTATCCGTCCTAAATCTTCCAGCTTCACTGGGCATCCACGAGTTTTAGGGTTAGGAGCGAGAAAGAAACGCTTCTCCGCTGTTCTCCTTCTCCAATGCCATGCATGGCTTTATAAACTTCTGTCGCGTCGCCTCTTACTCCCCTCCGATGTCTTTGCCTGCCTCCCTCATTCCCCTTTCCAACGTCTTCATTCTCTCACTCCCAGGCACTCGGCTCTTCTCTCTTCCTTCTTGCTCTCTTCCTTTCTTTTGGCCGCCTTCCCTTCCAGCAACCCAGAATCCTCCAATCCTGGCCTTTCTCCCTTCCTGCAAGTGGAGCTCTTCTTCACCTCCTCTGTCATCCGCTTGGCACCTTCTGCTGGTGTATTTAAACGCCTAATTAAAAACTCTACACTCTCGTTTTTTTCTCTCTTTAACAAGCAGGCGTCTTTTTTCTCCCTCTTATGTGTCTTTTACTTGTAACTCTGAAAGCGAGGTCTCTTGTTTCTTAGTGTGTGTATGGTGGGGTGGGGTACCTTTTTTTTAATTCTGAGGGCCACATTCCTTTCTCAGGCAAGCTCCTGAGGGGCCACTGGTGGGCAAAAGTGGGTGGAGCAACCAATATTCCTTTACCTTTCCACAGTGGGCTAGTTTCCATACATACTTGCATATATGCCTACACACACACACACACACACACACACACACACACAATGATGTGAAGCAAAAACTTACTGAGTTGGACCCATGGCATATTCCGTGTTTCTCACACTGCACTCTTATATGTACTTTCCTGGTAAATAAACACTGCTGGACTCCAAAGGGCTTACATCCGAGGAGAATTTGTGTAAGATTATGCTGTGGGTTAAACCACAGAGCCTAGGACTTGCCGATCAGAAGGTCGGCGGTTCAAATCCCCGCGACAGGGTGAGCTCCCGTTGCTCAGTCCCTGCTCCTGCCAGCCTAGCAGTTTGAAAGCACGTCAAAGTGCAAGTAGATAAATAGGTACCGATCCGGCGGGAAGGTAAACGGCGTTTCCGTGCGCTGCTCTTGTTCGCCTGAAGCGGCTTAGTCATGCTGGCCACATGACCCGGAAGCTGTACGCCGGCTCCCTCAGCCAATAAAGCGAGATGAGCGCCGCAACCCCAGAGTCGGTCACGACTGGACCTAATGATCAGGGGTGCCTTTACCTTTACCTATGCTGGAATCCCAGTCTAACATTGGTGTGTTTTTAAAGAGTCCTTTCATACATGGTTTTTATCATCATTTAATTAATTCATTACTGTCCTGAGAGCACCCCCAACACAATCACGAAGCAGAATATGCTTTCAAAATTTAACATTATCATTTGTTTGTTCCTTCATTCAAAACTGTATTTGTATGCCGCTTTTCCACACACACACACACACACACACACACACACACACACACACAATTGCTCAATGCACTTCACAACAAAGGAAATATGAATGTATTTCAAAATCAAGCAGCACAAAAACATAATAGTCATAATTTTGTTATTATTTGTACCCCACCCATTTGACTGGATTGCCCCAGTCACTCTGGTTGGCTTCCAAGATAGATTAAAAACATAACAAAACATCAATCATTAAAAACTTGCCTATATAGGGCAGCCTTCACGTGTCTTCTAAAAGTTGTATAGTTACTTATCTCCTTGGTATCTGATGGGAGGGCGTTCCACAGGATGGGCACCACTACTGAGAAGGCCTGGTTCTCTGTAACTTCACTTCTTGCAGTGAGGGAACTGCGATGTCTTCTAAAAGCTGTATAGTTACAGTATTTATCTCCTTGACGTCTGATGGGAGGGCATTCCATATAATAAAAGAATGACACAGTAGGAAATATAACAGCATACGAAAGCAACAGAAATTCAGTGCTATACAGTAGATATAACAAGGTTGAATCGACAACATCCAATCATAAAAAAAATAACAAGGGAGCTTGACAGTTTCACCTGGTCCTAGAAAAACCTCTCCTGTGATGTTGCTTACAGTTCCTCTCCCACAGCAACTTTTTATGGGGCTTCCAAAGATAGGCAATGGGGTAGCTGGGAATACCTCTTCCACAATGTTGTTGAAAAGGATGGCCACGACTCTTAGCAGCAACTTGTTACGGATTGAAACAATGCAGCCAGGGAGCGCATGACATCAGTCGAGCCTGGACCAGCTTGTTTGTTAACAGCTAAGAAAAGAAAGCTGTGTTACATCAATCAGGCTATTGGTTCATCCAGCACAAGTCCCACACTGCTGTTTCAGGAGGCGTGGAGCCTACAGGAACCTGAGCCACTGCGTCACTCCCAGGAGAGACATGTGGCTCAGGTGCACTGCAGGCCCCAAGGTAAGTGCCGCAGGGGTGTAGGAAGGAGGTTGGGGGTGCAGGCGTTGTTTATGTGATATAACGTTGTGCCACCAGATGGCAATGTGGAGTCCCATTTTTCTCTACCAGTTTTCCCTGTTTAAATGTACACTTTAAACTCAAATGCTTCTTTGATGTGTCTAGATGCAGCCTAAGTTCATCTAACTCAGACAAAGGATTTTTCCCCAGCTCTGCCTGAACATGTATCTGCCTCTCTCTCCACCCATTCTTTCTGAGATCCCTTTAAATGTTGGAAAATGACCACCATGTTTCCTCTCCCCACCCTTCCTCTTTAATCTCTCTTTTTAATATCATCACCATCACATTTATATCCTGTTTTTCCTCTGTGGAGTTGAGAGTCATTTATATGTTCTCAGTCCACTTCCCATCCA
This sequence comes from Podarcis vaucheri, assembly GCF_965113315.1. Lineage (NCBI taxonomy): Eukaryota > Metazoa > Chordata > Lepidosauria > Squamata > Lacertidae > Podarcis > Podarcis vaucheri. The sequence continues at coordinate 32,828,896 of NC_138751.1, forward strand.
GGTCCAAACCCGCTCATCTTCAGAGATGGACCACAATTCATGGTTTCAGGGCCAGAACAAGACATTTTAGCACCTGAGGTGAACCACAAAATAGCACACACACATGCCAGGGAAGAAGATCTATATCAGGAACAATCCAATCCAAATAACTTTATTGTACTAGCCACTGGCCATGAGAAATCTGAATCAAAAATAAATACAAGCAAAAGGGATGTTGTGCCACAAATAATAGTCTCTAGTGAGACCTCTGCGTTTCCCTTACAGTTCAGTGCTATATTGTCCAGGGTCTTCTTTCTGATCTTTTTGGCTGCCAAACCAAAAAAGTGACTTTGTGAGTCACTGAAACGTTTACATTGCTAAGAAGCCATAGGACCTTCTCTGCCAGGGAGAGACATCTTTCCTGTATGGATGGATGGTAGGGCAAGAAATTGCCTGGGTCTGATACATAGCAGGCAATATAGTAAATAGTGCAAGATGTCTTCCACCTGTGTTGCCCAGATATACAGAATCTGTGTTTGTATGGTATCCTGCGGTATTGTCTGTCTAGGATGGGGAAGAGCGTAGCTTGAAAACGACTCTGTAAAAGTGAATCTTAGTGATGCTGGCTGGAGATTCGGCAGGTAACTGGTTCTAAAATGAACCGTTTTTAGTAGGGGGAACAGGGGAGAGCATTTAGATGATTTGGTTGCTTTCAGATCACGTAGTGATTCTGTCCAGTGACACCAATCCCTTAATGATAATTTGTCTGTGTATATAATCTCCTCTAGCTCGTGGAAATAATAAGAGTTCAAGTTACATTGGATGTTAGATTGACACCATCGGTTGTTCTCCAATTCCGCATAGCACCAGGCTGGCAAGCGCTCGCATGGCATGGAGGGCAGGCTTTTCAGGTAATTAAATCAGCTGTACAGTCAGCTGTACCAGAGAGAATAAAGATCTACATTGGGAAGCCCGTCCTCTTCGCAGTTTTGACTTCTGGATCCTTGAGTCACCTAGTAGCTCTCTGCTGAATCCTTCCCAGCTTGTCCCACAGTATACTTGGAACTGTGCTGTGCAGCGTCAATCGCATAAGTCCCAAGAGATGTCTCCTTCCCAAAGCCCAGCAGCTGATAACCAGGTACTGTGCTTTGCAGAGTTGATCAGAAACATTTCCAATGTGCACGTGTATATATTGGTGAAAATCTCGCTTCCTTATCCTACCTTTCCCAAACCCCACCTCCAGCTCTGTATAGTTTCTCCTCCCTCCCTTCACTTCCCCAAACTCCATAAAGTCTCCCATCGCACATCTGACCTCAGCTAAGTTGGCCTCGAGTGCTCTAGGGGTCAAAGGGTCGCTGTGGAGGCAGTGGGGGTCAGTGTATAGCCATCCCCGGGTCAATAGGCAACAGATCACACTCCGATTCCAAATCGGGACTTAAAGAAGACAGAGAAATGGGGGAATCCATTCAAGCTAATAACAACCTTGTCAATCAAAACAGGCATGAGAAATACTGAGGAAAGAAAGAAAGAAAGAAAGAAAGAAAGAAAGAAAGAAAGAAAGAAAGAGGAGGAAGCCATACCCTAAGCAGAGTGGGACAAGATGAAATTCTGCCCAGAAAATACACCCATTCTCTTCCCACCACCATTTCAAAACTTTAAAGAGAATTCTCAACAATATCTTGCAATATTCTCCCCCGGCAATTTTATTTTAAAAGGTACATTCTAAATGGGAAGGAGATGTAGTGCTTAGAAACAATTAAATCTCTAAAACAAAACTGGACTTTAATTGTACCGATTGTAATTCTTCTGCACAAATTTATTTCAGGGGCTGATTTAAAATATATCTGCCCTCAAAGAGATAAGGGAGCTGAAAACAAAGGCTTTGCATTTTACAACATTAGTCTTTAAAAATGTGTTGGCACTTTGAGGACAGTTTCAATTCTGCAGATGCCAAGCAGTACACTTTCTTTTTGTTTCTGTTTTTTTTTAAAAAAACCCACAACAACTATAAAATCAAAAGAAAGTAAACAAGGACATATAGATCTTCCTTATATGGGAATGCTGCATAATGATGCATAGGAAACAAGAATCACCCCCCCCCAAAAAAAAAATAATATTCGCCCTTTGGCTGACTTCTGTTAAAACATACAAAACTCATCAGTTCAACAATGATAGCAATGTCCTGAATTCTGGAAAACCAGTTTACTAAATGTCACACAATTTGTTTGAATTCTAAATTGCTTGATGCATTTAGACTGCCATTCTCAGAGCACTTATTAAGAAAAGTCCTGTTAAATCCAGTGGAACTTACTTCTATTAAGGCATGTTTATTTCTCCATTTAGAACATATTTTAATAAAACATTTGTTACCTTTTCAGATGCACAGAAGCACCTAAAAAGAAACCAAGGCACAAAGCCTCAGTTAACTGGAGGGGATACAGCAATAAAGTGCATTCTGAATATAAGAAATTGGGAGTGGTGGATGGGAGAGAATACCGTGTGATGAAAGGAATATTCCCTTATGACAATTGAACATATGGTTTAGAAAACTTCTAAACTGTCTTCCCACCCAACCAGATGCAGGCAGTCAAGAATCCTGGACGAAGATGGAAGGGCGTTTTCACAAGTGATGCAAACATCTGGGGCAGCAAGTTCCATTTGTTCATCAAATTAAGAAGCAAGGTCTGTGTGAAAGCACTTGCAGAGACACATCTGTGTACGGATCTAAATTTTCATGATGGAAATAATAAAAAGGCACCATACATCTGGAAGTTCTCCTGCAAAAGCTGAACTGAAATGAATGGGAGTTGTGTGCAGGAGTGTGCCTGCTCAGGAGAACTCTCTAGCAGACTGGGCCCAAGGTTCAATAAGAAAATTAACAGGGTGTCGGGGGGAGGAATACATTTTCATCTGGACTGTCTCAGTATACAAAGCTGAGGAACACTACCTCTGAAGTGAATGTATTTTCCAGTCTATATAAGTTTTTCATTTTACGTACAGACATGGGAAATATGAAAACAAAGAGCCCCAAGGCAATCTAACGTGTCTCTTGTGAATGCAACCCAGGTAGTGGAGAGCGATCAGGACACTTTTAGGATTCTGTTGTAATTCAAGTTATGGAACAAAGATAACTTGTTAAAATCAAATTGATGATTTCAATGGAATAAAATGCCTCACCCGAAGCTTTGCGTTCTCATCTGTCTGAGTTTATACACAGAAACCTCAAAATATGAAAACAAAGAGCCCCAAGGCGATCTAACGTGTCTCTTATGAATGCAACCCAGGTAGTGGAGAACGATCAGGACACTTTTAGGATTCTGTTGTAATTCAAGTTATGGAACAAAGATAACTTGTTAAAATCAAATTGATGACTTCAATGGAATAAAATACCTTAGACGTTTCACCCGAACCTTTGCATTCTCATCTGTCTGAGTTTATACACAGAAACCTCAAAATACAATTTTCACCTGGAAAAAAAAAAGAGTTGCAAAGAAAAAGGTCTGTTTTTATCATTCTTCATAATCTGCAAGCCTTCTCTTGCAAAAATAAATGTTTCTTTCTATAAGAAGCTGAGGCAAAGCTTTTTTTTTTTAAGCAGAGAAACAAATCACTGTGTAATATGGAAAATGTCAAAGGGAGGCAGAAAAATGGTACAATTTTTCCCCCTGTCTTGAAGACTGATGCATGAATGTTTTTCCTTGGGAATGTACAAACTCATTCTTTTTAAAGGCAGGTTGCTATCATTCGGGGAAGGGAAGGCAGAATAAAGCTATTTCTGTTGGGAACTAGAGGAAAATACAGAAATGAATGAAGATAAAAATAAAATCCTATTGGAAAAAATGGGGGAGGGGACCCCACAGAATTTAATGAACATGGCTGGATTTTATATATATGGTAGAAGTATTTATGTTAGTTATGGAATTCGATTTGGTTATGGAAAGAAGCTGAGCTACATGGACACAATTAAGTCCCCCCCTTTTATTCCCTTCAGGGGATCTATACAGAAAAGTTTCTCGAGTACACAGCCAATTGTTTATGAAATGGAAGAATGGTGGTGGTGGTAGTTCACCCATATGCTATTTTGTCCCTAGCATGTACACTAGGAGTGCCTGAGGTTTCGTATGGGGCAGCCATCTCCATGCATCACACAGTTACTACTGGAAGCTTTTCCTCTTCCTGCCGAACGTTTTTGCACAACAAATCTAACGGATCCACCTTCTGAAATCCCTTTTCCAGGTGCAGACTGCATTCAGCAACATCTGGACAAATAATGAGGCCATTAAACCTGATTTTATATATTCCAAGACATCCATTTAACCGTTAAGGAGGGCTGAATGCTGATATTCACGTTTTAATACTGACCGAATTTTGTGATTGTGGATTTTGCAATGTAGCTTCCTCTCTCAGTGGGTGGGGGCGGGGGGACACCCGCAACACATTTAGGAGACTGTCCATGTCCACAGTGGTGTGTGAAACCTTTGGCTTCACCACTTAATCATCAACCCCATCTCAGACGAAGCCTGAATATGTGTGAACTGCTATTCATCTCGTAACTCCTGCCTCTCTTTTCCTCCCTTCCCCACTATCAAACTGTGGGCTGTAAGCTCCTTGGGGCAGGGCTCTCACCTAAATCTCCAGCTTTTTTGAGGGGTGGGTGCTTCATATTACTTTGCAAGGTGCCATGTAATTTGATGGCTCAATAACAGCAATTCATCAGCTGTCGGTCGTCTTGAGTCTTTGGACAATTCACCCATCTTGTCTTGGCATATTAATATCAGCCAGACTCATTACATGTTTGGATACTCACTGTAGCAAACACATTACAATTCTAGTAATGAATTGTGTTGTGGGGTGCAACAGCCCAGAGAAGAGAGCTCTCATTTGGTTGAGCTAAGATAAAAATAAAAAGGTTTTACAGAGCAACCTTACACACATATTCTCTGAGGAGCAAATCTCATTCACACACATGAAGCAATTATATCTGAAACTCTTGCGCCTATATTAAGCATTCAGAGAACAGAGTGCCAGAGTGTCTTGATTGCCAAACTCATTTATGATTAATGTTGTTGCTGTTGTTGTTAAGTTTTTCTTGCCACCCTTCATAGGAAGATAGCAGAGTGGTTTACAACATAAAAACACACATACGTAACAAATGCAAAAGTCTCAAGGCCACAATCCTTTACTCACCTGGGAATGAATATCCTTGAACTCAATAGTACAGGATCGCATTGCGGATCCTGAAAAGGACTGCAATTCATTCTGAAAGTGCCTGCAGAACTGAATTTGATACTAAAAAGGACACTTGGCAAAACTTTCAAACTACCATAGAGAGAAAGAGGGGGTGCATTTCAAAGCTTTCTCTAAACAGGGTTTTTATGTTAATTTTTAAAGCTTGGGCAAGTGTTTCCATTTCAGCTGAAGTTACCTTTCCCCCCTGTATGCGGGACACGGGTGGTGCTGTGGTCTAAACCACTGAGCCTCTTGGGCTTGCCGATCAGAAGGTCGGTGGTTCGAATCCCTGTGATGAGGTGAGCTCTTGTTGCTCTGTCCCAGCTCCTGCCAACCTAGCACTTCGAAAGCACGTCAAAGTGCAAGTAGATAAATAGGTACCGCTCTGGCAGGGAGGTAAAGGGCGTTTATGTGTGCTCTGGCACTCATCATGGTCCTCTGTGTGCCAGTAGTGGTTTAGTATGCTGGCCACATGACCCAGAAAGCTGTCTGTGGACAAACACTGGCTCCCTCAGCCTGAAAGCCAGATGAGAGCTGCAACCCTATAGTCGCCTTTGACTGGACTTAACCATCCAGGGGTCCTTTACCTTTACCTTTCCCCCCACCCCATGCACTTTAAGTCTCACCGCTTTGGCACAGTCTCCTTGAACTGAAATGACATAGCTCAATGGAGCTTCCATGTACGGGCTGCGTATTTTCCTCCTAGCAATTCCCTTTTCCTTCTCTTCAAGCAAAATGCACAACTTCCTAACACCAGGCTTTGATATCCATGCAAAGCTTCCATTGGATCTAATGGCACCAAATTCTGTGTTAAGTGTTTACAGAGCTACAGCCTAAATCTTCAAGGTTTCACAACAAGAAAGTGCCCTCCTAGGAGAGGGAAACCTCAGGCTCCGGGTGGGGAGAGACTGAATGCAGACCTCCAGGCCTCTCTGTCTGCATTTGCCTAGCTAGAATGCCTCTTGCTTGCCTTGTCGGAAGTGTAGAAACTTTCTCACTTTTGCAAGGGTGCAATGTAGCCTACCACATGGGGGTACGCATCACACCCATTGCTCCACCCACTTTTCCTTATAGCCCTGCCCACCAGGGGCATGTAGCTCCTAAAAGGTTGCCAAGCATGACTGCCTTTAAAACATAAATAAAAAACAAACAATAAAATCATAAGAAAGTAAACAAGGACATACAGATCTGCCTTATATGGGGATGTTGCATTCTGACACATAGGAAAAGAGAATGTGTTTCCCCAAAAAAGTTAATTCTCCTTTTCGCCTGCCTTCTGTTTTAAAGATACAAAACTCAACAGGTTTCCAATGGAGGAAAGTGACCCTCGAGCTGAAATAAATAGATAAATCCCGACCCTGTTCTAAAAGCAGAGTTAACCAACCAAGGGATTGTTTCTTTGCTTACTTCTGATCTGAGGTTGTCAACCTGTGACTGAGCTGTACCTCTTCAGACAACAATCATGTCAGAGATAAGGCTATCCTGTATTTCCCCCCAATGTGAAGTTTTCCACGGGAAAGGGGTTTCATTTGTTTTTGGGGTGGTCTGGTACGGAAGAGTATTTGGGTGTTATGAGCCACCCGCCCTCACCCTCTGAAAATAGTCCAGATACAGGTTTTCCCAACTTCCTATGATTCCCATAATTATTAATTTTATTTCCAGAGTGCCCTTGCGTCCTGCACAAACCAAGTCCGAGTCATTGGGAATTCCCAGAAAGGTCTAAAAATTTAATCTGGGTGTTTTTGATGAACCAGGGGATGAGGGAGAACACTTTTCTGCTTCTCTGGAAAGCAATGTCACCGCAAACCACACTGGTATAACCTACCTGCTCTGGGCAAGTTCCAGACACGGAGCAGCTGTCCCTTTGGAATATCTTAGCAGAGAATAGTTTAGAAAAACGCCCTGCATTTGGCCATTTTAATTAACGCAAGAGAATGTAGACACAGTTTGAAGGGATGAAATTGGGGGGGGGGGAGAGAGAACATGGAAGATGCAATGTTATTTATTTTGATACTGAAATTGACCACATGTGTACTTTGTGCAGAACTCTGAACTGGAGGGTATTAAAAATAGCACAGTCTTCTTTGGCAAGGTGCAGCTGCTTGCCTCAAGGTGAACTCTTTCAAAAAGGGAGATACATTTCACACGCATCTGAAACTTCCCTCATGTTGAAACTTCCCAAATCCAGCCCCGACAGCATTTTGAAGCTGAGTCTGACACCCAGCCACATCATGATGGATAAAAACTGTCCAGCAACTTCTTATTTATTTTTAAGTTCAAAACTTCTGGGACTTTCTCTCTACCTCATCCCTTATCCCTTTGACAGGAGGCATGCTTTTATAATATCCTGCAATTGGGAATCGTTTATATAAAGTTCCAGGATATGAAACTTTTTGCATACCCATTCAAGTGATGAAGAATGAGAAGGGAGATCCTGATCTATTGATAGATCTCTGGGAGATCTGAAGTAGATTGGAGATATTATTAATGGCTGGATGGATGGCACAGCCATCCCACCTTTTTCTCGAAGGAGCTCAAGTTGGCATACATGGTTCTCTCCCTTCTCATCTGATCCCCAGAACTACCCTGTGAGGGAGGTTAGGCTGAGAGGCCGTGACAGGCTCAAGGTCACCCAGTGAGATATATAGCTGAGTGCAGGGATGCCAACTTGAATAAGATATTGGCTTATTCTACAAGGCTTATTCTAATATAATTTTCAGCTTGTATAAAAAGTTAATATACCTAAAGAAACAAGGACAAAAAACTATTCCGAAATCATATATGTACCAACACATTGGACTTCCTGTCTATCCCGTTGTATATTCCTTTTTTACAAATGAGTGTACTCTTGTTATTGTATATTTCTTTACATTTTATCTAATACATTCCTATATCAATATGTACCAGTCTGCTGGCAGCAAATCCCAGGAACGTGCTGCCCTCTTGTGCCCCCGTCACCGCACTTCCACCTTGTTCCCAAAGCAGTCAGTCACTCCCCCTTTGTTCCTGATGTAGATCTTCATTCTCTCCCCCCCCCCCCCCCGTTCTTGATGTAGGACTTCACTCGCCCCTTCTTCCTTGGCGGGTGGGTGAGGCACTCTTTCGTGGTTCGCCTCAGGTGCCGCAATGTCTTGAGTCAGCCCTGCCTATCTCAAATCAACTCCATATGTCGGGAACCCAGAAGCTCAGGGACAGAGGCAGGGATTTGGGGAGCTGCGTGCAAATGGGAGCACAGTCCCAATTGGCCTGGAAACTGGGGACAAACTGCTGCTGGGGTGGGGTGGGGGAAGGCCGGGGAGGCAGCTGTCGTGTGCATATGCCTCAGTCCCACCATACAAGTTGCACCACAACCCTTTCACGCCCATCAATTAACTTGCAGAGCAGGAATGTATTGATTGCCTCCCCTATCACAACAATCCTGTGAAGTTGGAAGCTATTGTTCTTATTTTACAGATGGAGGTAATGAGGCTTACAATAGTCCCCCAATCCCGTAAAGGTAGAAATCTACTTGACGACACATGTTTACCACAAATCTTAAAATCCCACTGCTTTTCAGCATGCAGCATTCTTCATGTTCGAGATTTTGTTCATCCTGACACAAACCCTGCAAAAAGAAGCGCCTCTCTTACACCCATTTAACAGACCAGAAGACTGATGCCAGGAGACTCAAACACCATCATTTACTTATTTATTATTGTTCCGTTTATATGCTTTAAAGACCAGCTTAGGCTTCTGAGCCGTTTACGAAGTATAAAAACCAGTCACACAGAAGTTAAAATATAAACATTCTTAATTAAAATACACACCCAACAAATCCACAGCTCAAGCAGTGTTTTAGACCACATTTCTCAAATCCAAAGTTATTGGAGCAGTCTATGTGGAGAGGTGCCTTAGCTGAGCACAAGAAAACCAGCTGGTGAGCCAGAGGTGAGGCACAATTGCTTTAAAAAGCTAAAACAATCTTAGGTTGCATAAAGCGAAGTGCAGTATCTAGATTACAAGAAGTAATCTAGTTCCATTTTGTTCTGTGCTGGTCAGGCAGGACTCTGGAGTGCCGAGTCTAGATCTCAGTGCCACATTTTAAGAAGCACACAGACAAACGGGAATATTGAGGGTGGGTGGGGGCCTGGAAAACAAGTCCTCTGGAACATGGCTGAAAGAGCTGGGAATGTTTAGCCTGATGAAGAGAAAGTTAAAGGGAGACATGGTCATGGCCCTTCACACATCTTGAGAGCCACCGTGGTGTAGTGGTTAAGAGTGGTGGACTCATAATCTGGTGAACCGGGTTCGATTCCCCGCTCCTCCACATGCAGCTGCTGGGTGACCTTGGGCCAGTCACACTTCTTTGAAGTCTCTCAGCCCCACTCACCTTACAGAGTGTTTGTTGTGGGGAAGGAAGGGAAAGCCGCTTTGAGACTCCTTCGGGTAGTCATAAAGCGGGATATCAAATCCAAACTCTTCTTTAGTGTAGCCACAGAGAAAGTAGAATAATAAAATCATAAGAGTTGGAAGGGACCCTGAGGATCATCTAGTCCAGTGGTTTTTAACCAGGGTGCTGTGGCACCCTGGGGTTCCTTGGATGATGGCCAGGGGTGCTGCAGGCAACACTGGACTCTGTCCCTCTTTCCTTCCTTCCCTCCCTCCCTGCTCTGATTCCCTCTGACATTTCTGCCTCCCAAAGGTTTGCACAGCTGTTTACTGCAGCAGCCCTGGCTACAAGCTCCCCAGGTGAATGGTGCCTCTGGAAGGCACCTCTCTTTGGGGTGGGGGCAGCTCAAAGACCAGGGATGGCAGCGGCTGCCCGGAGGACTCCCAAGGAGAGGGGAGGAGGAAACACTTCACAAGGGAGGGTGTTCAAAAAAGGGTGAGAGGCTGCCAGCTCTGCAGGCAAGGGGTGACATAACTGGGCTCCTGAGCCCCACAGACGTGCCGCAGAAAGGATGTAGTTGGTCAAGGGAGCCGTGGACTCAAAAAAGTTGAAAACCTCTGATCTAGTCTGACCCCTTGTAATACACGAACATGCAGCTGTCCATGATGGGGATCAAACCTGCGACCTTGGTGTTATCAGCACCACATTCTCACCAACTGAGCAGACTTGCTTTCTGTTGCTCCAGGGGGCAATGGGTAGAAATGACAGGGAAGCTTTAGACCAGGGGTCAGCAAACTTTTTCAGCAGGGGGCCAGTCCACTGTCCTTCAGACCTTGTGGGGGACAGGACTATATTTTGAAGGAAAAAAATGAACGAATTCCTATGGCCCACAAATAACCCAGAGATGCATTTTAAATAAAAGGACACATTCTACTCATGTAAAAACACGCTGATTCCCAGACTGTCCACGGGCCAGATTTAGAAGGCGATTGGGCTGGATCTGGCCCCTGGGCCTTAGTTTGCCTACCCATGGTTTAGACAAAGCAGCAAGAGAAGATTTCTAATGGCAAGAGATGTTCAACAGTGGAACTGCCCGCCTCAGGAGGTGGTGGACTTTTCATTCATTGGAAAGTGCAGGTCAGTTGGGCATCTGACAAGATTTGGTAGCTGCATCCTCCACTGAGCGAGGAGCAGGATGGGGCAGGAATGATTCTGCGACTGCTCACAGGAGTGTTTCCCCACCTCGATTTATGCACATATTTTGCTTTTCCTGATTGATTTCCACAACTCCTTCAAGATCTAGTATAACTGGGAACTGAGAGACAGGACCTATGAACTATGCTGCCCCTGGGTTCAAATCATACCTCTGCAAAGACACTAGATGGTTTTGACAAGACAGTGATTAACCTCAGCATGTTCCATCTGTAATAAGGGTATAATAACACTGACTTACGTTATGGGGTGCTTTCAAGGATGAGCAAGATAATGTTATAGTGAACACATAAAGCACTATATAAATGCTAAATACTACTGTGGTTGTATAAGTGTCATTGGAATCAACAGGGTGAATAACCCATCTAAACTCTGCAGGTTTCTCAGTTGTATAACTCATTCAAGCCACACCAAGGCCTGAAAACCACCACCATTCAGAATTTGGACTAATCTCTTGAGCTGCTGTGGTTAATGGACAATTTAAAGGGACACAGCACTTGTGCTGTTTTGGGTGGGATTCTTAATCCCAAATTCTGCATGCAAATTTGCCCCCACCCTTGCCCACCCACCAAGACTTTTGCAAGAAATGAGTGCATTTTAAAAGAACAAAGTTGTCATTCTCCATATATTTTTTGGAATGCATGAAGAACAAACACGACGGCATAAGGAACTCTTTTTACACTGTTGCAAACATATGCAAGTCAGCCATTTCCGTATGAAACACAGCAAAACTAAAATACGGGTGCATTGTTTGACTCTCTTTATTAAGAAACTTAACGAATTAATCGCAGTGAGTATGGCTTCATTTGCAGCTCCCATCTCAAAACCAGGTGAGCAGCCACACAATCCTATGTCCAGTCAAAATCGATGAGCCTCACTCCAATGGCAGCAGCTTTAGGACTGGATCAAGGTTTAAAGGACACTGTAAAAACCCACCTTCCAGGTGAGCTCTCTGTTAAGGTGAACGTGAGCCTCTGGCATCGATGCTTCGGCTGTTCCCAAGTGCTCGCAGAAGGAGGGGGCTAAAATTTGACCCCAAGATCGACTGCAGTAAACTTTTGACAGGCCGACAGGCCGGCAAAGAATCCTGTGGAATCCTCAGTTAACAGCCTTGGGAATGGTTAAAAATAAAAAATTGTTTCCTTTAGCAACGGCCAAACGTGACAGGTCTATAAGGGAATGACACTCTCCTGGGGTAGATCTGGATTAGCCCTGAAGAGTATGACAGCGAAGTAATAAACTCACACAAAACATCTCCTGCGGCACCCGAGGGCCATTTCATAAACTCTGCACAGGGGGCAAAGACAGGCTTCACATTAGGGGACTGCACTCAGAGGCAGACAATCACAGCTCCCAGCAGAGGAGACCTGTATCATGCAGCCTTCACCGTATTCTCACACTTGCATGTTTTGAAGTACACACTTGAAGCAAACTTACAGGGAATCCGTCAACTCCCACCAAACAAAAGTAGCAGCAGCAATTCTTGGACCCTGAATTGGTCCCGACTGGCTTATTGCTACAGTCAAAATGGATGTGACAGATCTGTGTGTTCCAGCCCACATCTGTTCTGAACACAAAGAACGGGGTGGCGGTCCAGTTTTATGAGTAAATGTCTGACTAGAGGAGAGGAGCTGAACGTTACCTTCTTGTGTGCACTGCTCCAAGCTGCTCCCCACCGCCAGCCAGGATCACCTCTTGTATTGGAGCCCAGCTGCATGCAGAAAAGGGGAATCTGAACATCGGTCCCTTGCCTGTGCATCCCCCGCTGTCTCATTCTGTTTAATATCCACCTGCTTTCTCTGTGCATGGGGCATAGTTGGGTTTTGACACACAGACCTGCTCCCATCACGTCCAGTTTGATCCCTTCGTAGGTAGCAGTCATTGCTCTCCGTGCACAGAAAAGTAGGCTGTCCTGAATTGTGTGTTGGCAGAATCTCCCCAGGGCGAGAGCGGCTCTATTAAACACATACCAAGCTTGCAGGTTGAAATCAAGGACGGCTGCAAGTGCTTCAGTTGTGGTGGGGCAAAACCTTGTGCTCAGACGTGCATTTGAAAGTGTGCACAATTAAGAGAGCCAGGGGGAAGGGCGCATTTCTCTACCTGCCTGTCTCCAAAAGTACAAATTACAAGGGTTCTCTCTTTTTTTAAAAGGAAAACAATCCCTTGGAGTGTATGGCACAGCCACAGAGGAAGCTCTCCTGCACAAAATGCGCTGAAATAACATGGCACTGCAAAAGTATGCATATTTCAGGAAGGCTTGTGCAGGAGACCTTCCCAGAGGATTCTGCCCACCGTGAGCAAACCAGCATCCCGCCACCCTTGTTTTACTTTGATTAGGCTGCCTGCAATTTGAGCATTCAGTGGGAATAAACAAACAAACAAAAGCCCGATCAGGGATCCTCCTCTTCACATCTGCAAAAAGGAGTGGGGAATCTTATTTTAAGATGCCCATCCAAACCTCTGTGTCGTGCAACAAGTAGAACCCAAATAGATGAAAGAGTCAAACATGAACACATACACATACGCAAACACACAAACAGAGAATTTTCTCTTCTGGGAGAATTAGAGGTGGATTTTTATTTAGGGGAACGTGGTCATTTTCTTAACCAATTAAATATTTCTGAAATCTTTATCTTTGTTAATGGCATAAAGGCATCTCCTATTTATTTCCGTTGGGTTTTTTAAAAAAAGCAATAGAAACAAAAGTCAGAGGTTTTGGGTCACTGACATAATTGATGAGAAATACATGCAAATAAGGTCACATGCCCCTTACTTCAAATCTCTCCCTTCTTCTTTTGCGCAACTCATAAAGTTGTCCGCTATCAGGGACTCCTCCAATGGTTTGGTATAATCCTAATCCAGTGTTTCAAATTTTAAAGATTGTGTTCCTAGTCACTGCCATCCCTGCCCTAAACACACAATTTGCTTGGAAGCTAATAGTGCAAATCAATAAGTATCTACTAAGAAGCAAATCTCATTGACTCCGGCGAGCCCCACTCTCAGGTAAGTGGGGACAGCCCAGGCCTTGTTGACTGAAATGAAATTCCTGCAAGTAAACATACATAGTACGTATTGTATCCTTAGGGAGAAAATATTTCCAAGGGAAGGACAAGCTACAGGATGACAAATTTTAATAAGTGTTTCAGTTTGCGGTGATTGGAACTGCTGCGTTTTTCAGTTTGTGAATTCTTGAGAAAAAGAGATTCAGATTTTTATTTTTGCAAAACATATAGCAAGGGCAACATTAATAGCCACATTCAAAATAACAACATGCTTTTTTTATCACATAGCTCACTTTATCCTGAAGGTTGGTGAATTCAGTTTGGTTTATTGTTGATTATTTTTTTTTACAACAACAAAGCGCTGCTGAATTCAGATCCAATCTGGGGATGTTAAGTCCCCATATCAAATCTGCATTGCTGGGCTGGGTGGGTGGGGGGCAGATCCCATTACAAAGGGACACAACAACATGGGTAACAATAGCAGAGAAAAGGGGTCAGATACTGAAGTGAATAAAAGATATAGAGGAAGGAGTGGTTGGATAATCATGATGTACAGAGATAGGCAGCGTGGAATAGATATGAGAGACAAGGAGAGAAAGCAAAGACAAAACTGATGAGGTATGGTGGAGGGACAAAAACTGGGGAGTTCTGCACCTAAAGACAATTTTACACAGGGAACCCCCCCCCCAAAGGTGACACTTTTCCTCTGAGTCCATTTTACCAAATCAGGAGTAAAAAAAAGGGAAGGGTACAGTGCAGCAGAAGTTCTCCTGCGCAAACACCACCGCCCCCAATTTTAATAAATGGAGCTTGTGCAGGAGAACTTCCCATTGGATTGTGCCTTCACAGAGGTAGAAATCAATCAACTTCCAAAACAAAAACTTTTTTTTTTTTTGGCAATACATGCAAAGAAATCATTTCCCTCAGAGGATGTTTTAAAGAAAGGTAGAATTAAATGAAAGAACGCAGATTAGTGGAAAGGGAAAGCATGCATATAAATTTAGCAGCAGCAACAACAACAAAAGGATGCCGCCTTCCCACCGGAAATCGGAAATCGTCAGGCTAACTTGAAGAGAAACAGTGCAGGTAAACAATGGGCTGAAAGGTGTTTAGCTGTGTACTGGATTGTGGCCCCTGGCTCCTTTCCAGAGACGTCAAGGAGAAGCAGAGGGTTACATCATGCCCACCGCAGAACACAAGAGCAGCTGCAACACCCATTTCCTCGTAGAGGCAAAAGCGCAGAATTACCCATGTGCTACAAAAGGGTTGGGATGTGCAGCTCCTTGTTCTTTGCTCAACAGCCTTCTTCACACTTGGTACGGAAAACGCACACTTGGAAACCTATGCTGGCACACCAATTACGTTGGCCGCCCCAAGATCTACAGATGAAGGGGGGCATACAAATTTAATAAAATTAATGAATTAATGGTACCTGTACATCTACGCATCCTGCCCTGCATTGGACAAAACTGTTGCTTAAGCATCCTGACGGTTATGATACCCTGAGCAGAATATATATATATATTTACTTGAAAGCAAATTCCATGGAAATCAGTAAAAGTCCACCTCCAAGAATTGACAAAGGAAGAGATTCAACTTCAAAACACCAGATTGAAAACTAGCTTTCTTCAGGCACAATTTTATACAGAAGCGAATATAGCTGGTTATTCTATATAAAAACAGGATCAATAATCATTTCTGACCCCACAGAATGGAACGAACTACGATTCTTTGATCTCGGTTAATTCCGACAACCTGTAGGCTTAACAGAGGCAAATGCGAATCATATGCAAAAACTGTATATCAATGGCACTTGACACCTTACAGACTGAACAGGATTTATAAGACATATACATATCAAAGTGGAGAGCATTCATAGACAATGCTGAACTTTTTACATGTCTGGTGGGAAACTCCCTATGTTTTTTCCTTTTTCTTTTTTAATGGGCCGGAAAGAGATTTTATGGAATATTTAGAAGAGAAATAGAATCAAACCTGCCCTTTCAATTCCAATGCAATTGTGGCTTGGATATTTTAATAGTTAAGACCAAGGCTTTGTTTGTGAATCTTTTGTACAGCAACTTGTTTACTGGCAAAATACAGGAAATCACATACGATGCTTAATTCAGCTGAATGGTTGCAAATGCAATGGGCCATTGAATCAATTGAGAAGTCTAGAACATACCACAGAGAGCTGAATTTGAAAACATATGGTCAGTCGTTATGTAGCAGTGTAGGAATGAAAAGTGTGGAGGTATCTTTTGTACCTCACCACCAATTTTAATTTTAATTTTTTTTGGGGGGTGGGGGTGGCGGAAATGGCAGTTGTGAAAAGATACAATTCCATGTAAGAACAAAAACCTTTCTTACTCCAAAGAAAATAAGCTGGTTTTTCACTCTGTTTATTTTATTTGTCAAATCTCTTTACATACTGTTTTGAGCTAGAAAATGCAACCCACAGATTTTTACATAAAACCCACAGAATCAGTGCCCTTAGTTCCTGCGCAGCTCCCCTTCACTTCAAATGACATTGGAAATGGACAATTTCCTGCTGTATTGCGACACATATATTGTTATAAGTAAGTAACAAAACGGTTGCCTCCCCAATACTCTCCTTTTTCTTAAAAAAAAAAGGTGAGGACTCAAGAAGAGCTCATTAAAAAACACAATTCATTCAGAAGGCTGGTGAAAGGAAGAAAACATACCTGGGAAAGGTACAAAGAGACAAAAGATTCATGGGGGGGGAACAATAATAAAAGATGCTTAAATAATAATAATTATGTTATAGAGGGTGTAATTATTGCAGAGCAAAAAAAAAAATTGATCTGGTTTTTAAAAGAGCAAGCCATTCTTGTGCGAACTGATGGGTGCCTGTCATTCTTAAGCTTAGCCGGGGTTTTTTAAAATAAAATTCTAAAGGCTATCACCCTCTCCCCACTCCAAAAAGCATTCCCAAAGACAGAAAGCTATCAAAGAAAATTATATTTGCCTCCCAATAAAGCTGCTTTTTTAAAAAGCCTATGACAATATATAATCCTAGCTAGAGATTTGGCAAGTGGGGGAGGGGGGCCTTCAAATGTAATACAGTTGGCAAGTATTAAAACATTAAAAATGTTCGATGGGAATATCAGATACTGCAGATTTGATTTTATTTTTTAATGTAAAAGCAGTACTTTGAAAAGATTGCAGAGATTGTGTAGAGAGCAATGGCAGGGAAATGGCTGTATGGGCTACATACGTAGGCACATACATAAAAATCTTTTCACAACCTCCGCCTCTCAATTCACATGTATATACGAAGCTCCTCTTACTTCTTTGGACAGTGTCAGATCGACTCTTAAATGAAAGGGGGTTTTTTATATGAGGGTTTTACGTGGGGGTGGGGGTGTGTGTTCGATGTTGGGGGTTTTATGACATCACCAGGTTAAAGTACCCAATCAGCTCGCGCTCTGGAGAAAATTATTTCGTGGGGTGTTTCCTATAATATACTGTACTTCCAAGTCTGTCTTGAAGAAAGAAGCCAAAGGGGGGTGGGGGAAAGGTGGACATGACAAGGATTTTGGTGTGCAACCTGGGTGCTTTTAAAAACCTCTTTTCGGAGCGTGGTTTTTTTTAAATGTGTGTGTTACTGTCTCTCTTTTTCTTTGGCTGTGGACTTCATTGGTTTTAAAGATCTATCTGCAAATTCAAAGGAGAGCTTTTTTAAAAAAAAAGAAAAAGAAAAAGAGGCACGCTGAGAGGGGGGAGATTCCTTGTTTCTTCCCTCCCCTCCCCTCCCCACCAAGCACACACCGCCAGACTAAGATAGGAAAGGTACCAGGAGGAGGAGGAGGGAAAGGACCATGGCAAGACCACAATCTTCTCCTTTGCAACCCTCTCTGGATTTCTAGAGTGGAGCAAGAAAGAAAGGCAGCGAGAAAAGGCGGCTCTGGAGCCTCAAGGGATGCCTTCCAAAGGAAAATTCATCACTCAACGGCAGCGGGTTGATTTTGGGGGGTAGGAGGGAGAATGAGGAGGGGTTGGGAGAGGAACCCCTCTTTCTAGCTCTCCCCTCGCTGGTGGCTGCGAAGCCCCCCTTTTTTTACGAATAAGCAGATAAACAAACATGTTCCTGACCTGCGGGATGGCTCCTGCCGCCGCCACCGTGGATTACAATGGAGATTTCCAAGCTGGCTACCAGGAAATCGACGGCATCACGTTGGGCTACTTGCAGATCAACGGCACGCGAATGTTCGCCCTGACGCAGGTCTTCAGCGACCTGTTTAAGGACATCCCGAGGGCCACCGTGAGCAAGAAGATGGAAAGCCTCAAGATCCAGAGCCGCCGCTGCGACCTGAAGGAGCTGCGCACCCTCAAAGCCATCCAGTCCGTGCCAACGCGCGCCGTCAAGTGCTCGCTCATCTCCAAGGCGGACCTGGAGGCCCTCTGCACCTCGTGCAAGGCCCTGGCCCCCAGGAAGAGGAAGAGGAAGAGGAAAAGCAAGAGGAGGGAAGCCGGGGACCTGTTCAACCGGCCCCGCTTACTTCCCGCGTACAGCGCAGCCGACGGCGCCTTTCGCGCCAACGTGGGTGCCGGCTGCGCCAAACGGGACGCGCTCTTAGGGGCCCCGTTCGCCAGAGGCTACGAGAAAGCCGCGCCGCTGCCGAAGAGCTACAGCCGCAGCGGCCGAGAGCAGCTCCTGGCCGGCGTGCTGAGCGCTTACCCCGGCGACTTGCAGCTCCTGCACTCGGCCGTCAGGGCGCACGGCACCAGCCAAGCACCCGGCGAGGCGGAGGCCGGGCGCACCAAGCGCTCGGCTTGCGGGTGCCTGGGCAAGGAGAAGGGTCGCTCGGCATCCTTCGCGGGCTCCAAGAGGCAAGGCACGTCGGCCGGCTACTCCAGCGACTCGGATTCCAGCGGCGCGTCCAGCCCGGCCAGTTCCAGCGACTCCTCGGAGGAGGACGACGAAGAAGACGACGACGACGAAGAGTCATCTTGCAGCAGCGAAGAAGGCAGCTCCTCCGGGTCGGAAAGCAGCTCCCTGTGCAGCGGGGACTCGGTGCAGAGTACCCGCTACAGGCAGGCGGCGCTTCCTCGACTCCCACCCCAAGCTGCCTCTCCTCAAGCCCTCTCGGGCGTAGCCAAAGCCTTGCGCCCTGACCCGAACTTACTCTTCTGGGCCAGGACGCTGCGCGCCTCCACTTTGGAAAGTTTCAAGCCGGCTCCTACCACCGCGCCAAAGGTGCCCCCGCGCGAGGACCCGGAACCCCGAGTAAAGCAGGAGGCGAGGAGCTCTCCCGTCTTCCCTGCCCGTCCCAGCAGCCCCAGCGAAGGCCCGCAGCCAAAGAGAGGCTTTCGGGAAGCTTCGGAGTCATGCGCCCCGGAGCGCGAAGACTTCTCCAAGGACTTCCTTTGCTCCAGTGAGGACCTCCGCGTTGGCGAGCCGGACAAGGCTGAGGAATCAGTTCTGCACCAGGACTCCAAGGAAGGGTCGGGGAGGGAAGCTCAATTCGACAGGCTTATCAGGCAGTCCAAGCTGTGGTGCTATGCCAAAGGCTTCAATGTGGACGGGAAAGGTTTGCGCAGGGCCGAGCAGGCCAAAGGGAGTTCCTCCGCCTCCAGAGCCGGCCTCCTCAGCCTGGCCAAAAGCGGCAGCGACTTAGAAAGGAACGCTAAACGCAGGCGTGCCGAGCAGGAAAGGCAGGCCAAAGGGAGGCCCCCAAAGATTTCGAGGAAGACGACCAAAAAGGGGGCCACGCCGCCTTGCAAACGCTTGCTCCACACCAGCCCGGCTCCCGCCAGGAATCCGTTTTCTTTGATGGGTACCTTTCCCTGTACGCCCGCTTTGGTCGTCGGCTCTGATGGGGATCTGTGTCCTGCGTCCTCTCTGTGCGTAAAAGACTCGTGCGCCCTCTCCAAAACGCACCCGCTTTGGACCTGGCAGCTGGGGGGCAATGCCATCCCCGTGCCCCCCAGCCTGAAATTCCGGGGATACCGTTTAGAGGACTTCTAGATGGAGGATATAAGCTGGTTTACGTGCAACAGGTTGACTTTTTTTTTTTTTTTGGATGGGGGACGAAGCGAATTGAATATGTAGCCAAAAAAGAGAGAGATGGAGAATCTGATATTGCAATCTGAAAAAAAATATTTACTCGGCTGTAACATTTTTTGTTTCAGTGGCCTTTAATTCCAAGTAAGTGTGTTGGTGACAGCAGCTTGTGATCTTAAAACACAGTTGCTTAGAAGTAGGTTCTACTGAAATCAGTGGAACTTATTTTAAAGTAAATGTGTTAAATAGGGTAGGAAGAGATCTGACTTTCCAATCATGATTACTTTTTTTTTTAACCCTCAAGGATGCCTTGACAAATGGAATTTCTGGCATTCCTTTACTTTAAAAAGAACAAAAGCTTTGTTTTAAAGAGCTTTCTCATTCCTCACTTTCTTCAAAAGATCCCACAGCTTCTGAAAAGTTGAAATTTGAACCTTGGTTGGAAGTAGGCCTCAAGTGTGGAGCAACTGATGATTTAAAATGAAAAAAATCACGCACACAAAAAAACAGAGCAGTACTGAAAGAGTGTAAAAGAGGTTGGAGAACAAAATTTGGTGGTGTGTGTAATAATAAAAAAAGATATTTATGGTTGCAATACTTTGGCTTAATATGCCCAACATTTTAATATGGGGAGGGCAGAAAAGGTCTGTTAGGGGGTGGAAAAGACACAAAGGAAGTTTGGGGCATAGCTGACCTCCCCCTTCCTTTTAATCTGGAGTGGTTTGCTCCATGCAGAGAAATTTAAAAGAGTTGTGGGTGTGTTGTGAGGAATGAGAAAGTTTCAAGGCAGCCTCCCCTCCCCCTCCCCAGTGAAAGACCCTTCTCTTCTCCCCCTCCCTCATTTGCCAAGTTAAAAGTATACTCCCCTCCCCTCCCCCACCTTTCTTCCTTAATTTGGAAGAGAAATGGCATGGCCTTTCAACCACCGCACATTAAACTCATCAAAGCATCACTCCTCCCCCCCCCCAGCCTCCATCCGTTTCCTGATTAAAACTAAAGCAAGACAAAAGTGACTGTTTTATCCCCAACAGCAGAATTTTGCAAGGGGATTTTTCTTTTTTAGTAGAATGGAATTTCTTTTTCTTTTTGCCTGAATTTGGGATAGTGTGTGTTGAATGGTGCAAAAAGTGATTTTAAGCAAAATTAAGTATATTCTACTGTCTACTGAAAAGGTGCAGAAGTGGGAGACGCAACTTCATTTGGGAAAAAGAAAAAGAAATAAATCCCTGATCTTGCTTGAACCAAAAGAAAGAAAGAGAGGGAGGGAGAGAAAAGGGTTACTTGAAACAGTTGTGTTTTTTAAAAAGGAGGTTGTTGTTTGTTGCCTAATAGAACCCTGACTTTTAAGTAGCCTTCGGTAACATTCTGTTTATTTAAAAATTTACTGGAAAAAGAAATTGGATCCAGGGGCAAATTTGCAATGAAATGCAGATGGACAATTTGATCTCCAAAGTGGAATGCAGAAAAAAGAGATTCTCCCCCCCCCAACCACACTGTCAGAGGAAACTACACCCCCTCCCTCCCTGATACAAACAAATGTTCTTTCCTTTTATTATTCCTCTTTGTCTTCAGAGGTTTGCCTGCCTGCCTGCCTGAAATCAAAACCAAACCTCAACCTATATTTCCCCTGTTTCAAAATTGGATCTCAGTGCACAAGCCAGAACTGTTACTCTGGAGTTGCTGTACAATCAGTGGAGGTCACAGAACAGTTTTTTAATCAGTGCAAAGAAAGTGTCGTTCTCTATAAGGTGAATATTTCTGGAATTACTGGGAATTAAACCCAAAGGTCGAAACATGTTTATCTGGAAGTAAGCCCCCATTATAGACTTGTTTTTACTGCCTAGTGACTGTGCTCCGGGTAATTGTCATATTTTGGACAGTCTTTGTTCCCACCTTCCTTCTATTAAAATAACATTTTCTCCTCACCACCCCAAGAATCTTACCTGGGGAAATAAAACAAAATAAATAATGGATTAAAATTGCAGATTTCAACTAAGGGGAAATTCTGGCTTCTTGAGTTTCACGGATTTTTGGAAGTGGCAGTGAATCAAAGTGAACTTGGAACGGAGAAAATAAGATGCTTTTAAAAGGTTGCAATCCTGGACACAGTTGCAAGGGAATAACCCCATGTTGCAATTTCTGGTACTCACTTCTGATTAAACATGTTTAAAATAGCGAAACCCTTTTTTCTTTTCTTCCCCTGGCCAAAATATTCTGCCTTCTGCAGGCAGCAGTCTTGACACTCTTTTTGAGAGGAATAAGGGTGGAATTCCAGTGGAACTCAGTAAATACGCTTAGTGTAGTTCTGTTGGTTTATTTTTTCCCTTTAACAACCTGCATTTTTGTTGGAGAGAAAGGGGAATTTGTATTGTTCAAATCAATTTTGAAAGGAAATGAGGAGTAGCTTTCCCATGCCCCTAAAGGGGGGAAAATGGGTTTAAATTAGTTTGTATGAATTCTCTTGGGTAGAATACATTCATTTGGGCCACCTTGATGGAGGAGGATTTCCACCTTAATTGTCCCCAGTTTTTTCTCCCAACAACAAAAAGAATGAAACCAGATTATTCCTGGGAATACAGCATAACTTGGGAGCTTTGTATGTGGAGGACTAAATTAACATTGAAAACTCCCCCTTTTCAGTAACCAGCCTTGAATATTTGTTGCCTAGATCGTAAGTTGTTTTTGCTGGTGACAGAAGGAAAAAAAGAGGGTTGTGGGCTTTTTGTTTTTATTTTATTTTGCTGTCAACTTGTATAGCCTGGTCTTTTTGGCTGCTCTGGCGACTTGGGAAAATTGGAGGAATATGACGGGGGTGGGTGGGGAGATTTTTCTTCTTGTTGCTGTCTTAATTTTCTTCAAAAACCGCCTCACAACCCTACTCAGCCCTGTCTTATTGTGTTCAAAATTTGAGCCCAACTTTGCATAAAAGAAAGGAGGGGTCCTGGTGTTTGCCAGGCAGACAGCCCTGTTCATTTAACTGCACACCTTATTTTCGGAGGAATGTGGAATTCAGTGGAGGCCAAATATTGACATGTCCTCTCCCTACTCCCTCCTCCCCCCCCCCCCGGCTTTCAATTTCTACCTTTAACTTCATTGGGAGTTTTGTAATAGTGAGCCGGACAAGAGAGAAACAGGAAGAAAGAGTGATAGGAAGGAAGGAAGGAAGGAAGGAAGGAAGGAAAGAAATTCAGTATGAAACATGACATAGATTTGTTAAAATGGGGGTGGGGGGAGCAGCTTCGAAAGACACAATCAGTGAAAGCAGTTTGTGGAATGAGGTTTCCAGAGCATATTAACCAGTATGCAGAAGGCTGCAGAATTTGGGGGTGTTACATTCAGAGAGGGAAAATGCATGTCTTACACCACAGGACATCCCTGCGCGCGCACACATAAATTGTGTAATTTATCTGTGCATGCATGCACAGCCTTCTCCTCAGGATCAGGGCTAAAACACAATGCTCCCTCTCCTTTTCCTTTATATAAATATAAGAAATACTCTGAACTGTTAACAAGAACGAGAAAGCACAAACAGGAGATTGCAGTAGGGACATTCTACGTATCTCATTATATAAGGAAAGAATAACCTCTTCTCTGGTTCATCTGCCCCATTTGCTACACAGGAATCACAGGCACCATCCACCAGGAGTTCCTCTTTCACAAACCCCTTTGAATGGGAGGTGCATGAGAGCCCATCTTGTGTGTCACCCATTCATCTCTAGAGGGATCACGCAGGAGAACTTCCAGGCGGATTGTGCCCCATCTCGTTTGTGTGTGTGTGTGTGTGTGTGTGTGTGTGTATAATTTGCATATAATTTCAGTTTCATTATTCTTTAAAATGTACATGCAGCTATTCATAGATATGTGTTCCTTTTTCAAGGCTTGGTGTGGTGGTATTCAACTCGCCAGCCCCACCTTTTTTTTTTACATGTTGGAAAGAGCACGTACTTATCACGTGAATGCTATGTTGTCAGCTTGTGCGTACAAAGCACATGTGGTTTATGTATGTGTATGCTAACGTGCAGGAAGAAATTACGAGTACACAATGTGTGCATATACCTATCCCGAATTGTATTATTCAGGAAAGTATTAGCAGCTGCCAGGTTTGGAAGCACCTCAGAGACTAGGGCTGCAGTGCTAAGCATCTTTACTTGTGAAACAAGTCCCACTGAATTTACTTCTCTGGAAGCATGTTACAGGGGTGCAGTCCTGCTTCTTTAGTGGCAAAAATCCCATTGATTGTAGGATGATGGTGATGAATTATATATTAACTTCATTATCCCACCGTTCCTCCTTAGGGTAGCAAACAACATCCTTTTCCCCACCCCGAAAAAAGGTTCTAAAAAAACCAAAACAGTTTAAAACATCTAAAAACAGTTGCCATTAATTTTGTTGTTTTTTTTAAAACAGCTTCAGCTGAAAGGGTTATTTCATTCAGTGATCTGAGGGTTACCAGGAGTAGTATTCTGTAGAGCAGGGTTGCAATCTCCTTTCTCTAAATACAGAACCTCACATTTCCTCTGATGATCAGATGGAACATGTGTATACATGTATATAGACCCATTCATTTCTGTGGAGGAAGCATTTGTACAAAGTAAATTGTGCTCTGGTCTGTTTCCTCCACTGAAATTGATGAGAACACCCCTTTGTCTCTTTGAGTGTGTTTCACAGATGGGAAGTTGCTGGATTTTTGTAAGCTGCAATGTACCAGTTTCAGGTGCATCCACAGATAATGTTTTCATACATGACACTAAATGTGCACGTCATTCCTGCAGCTGTGATGCAAATATACATTCCATATTTGCTAGCCTGTACGTAAATTTTAAAAGTGACTTTTTAAAAAAATGCAGCATGGAGAACATTCACACATATGTCCAAAGAGTGTAAGAAAGATCCATGTGTGCTTTTAAAGTTGCATGTATTGTTCTTTTATTTTTATTTTTAATTATTATTTCAAAGTTATCTTCTGCTAAGCAACAGCCCTGGCTATTTTCAGTGCATGTAAACATGGGAACAGTTTTCACCTGAGCGATGGCCCTTTCAAAGGTGGCCGTTACAGTCAGATTATTTGCCAAATGTGTATTGTCCGATCCCTGTGAAAATATGAGGTTTTTAAAGATGTAACCTAATTGATCTGCTAATTGCCGCCTTTGCCAGGGAGACACACACGCCCCCAAATGTTTGGCATGGTTTTGAGGTGTCGGAAGTTGTGAAATCCAGACAGTAGCGGCACCCACTCCAGTAGTAGTAATAACCATCATAATAAGAGCTTAAATAACTTGACAATTTGCTTACCTTTGCTATCAGTGCCATCTTTCGCCAGAACCAACCAGCTCAGTCTGCCTACTACTGGCAGGGATGACCTCTGAGCTTTTTCCTAGAAATGCAAAAATATTTACAGTTTGTGTAGTGGTAGCTGATGACATTTTGGACAGTCAACACTGTCCGCAATGGTCCTTGGAGCCTCTCTTTCATCCCCCTGCCCCTGTTGGCATATGTCAATGTTATCAGTGCAAGATAGGATGTGAAAGTGGGGCATTTTCAAAGTTGCACATTCTAGCCCAGGAGTTCCCAGACTTTGGTCCACGAGCTCCATTCAGTTGACCTGATATTTAAAATTGTATTTGTCTTTCTTTCGTTTCTTCTATTGCATTTTATTGCATTACAGTTTTAATCGTACGGAATAAAAGAAGCAATAGAAATACAATTAAAAACCATACAGCATCTGGCACAGTGAATTACCAATTGCTACAACAGGCAGAAAAACCACTAAGTGGTCTGCCAAGAGCCTCAGCAATTTTCAAGTAGCCCATGGAGGGGGAAAGGGTTTGGGATCCACTGTTCTAACCAATGATAGGTTTCACAATTGCATTGCAGAACTAAAAATGCAAGAAATGCTTCATGCCATGTACAAACACTTTATTCTTGTGCAAGAAATTTAAAACAAAAACCGATTTAAGCCTTATTTGTAGAAGCCAACATCATCTCTGCAGCACTGTTGCACTTTCATCACAGGGTTCTATTTATGCCTTATGTGTGTGTGTTTTTGCTAAGACAGATACTTGTAGAAAACAACAGTAGTTGGAAGAAATCCCCCCTGCTTATTTTGCTTAAACTGAGTCTAGATTAAAGTTAGCCAATTGAGGCTGCAGTCCTGAAGGTGTTGTCCTCAGCGCATTTACGTAACTGGGAGTAAATCCTACTGAGATTTACTTCTGACTTTGACTTTAAATCACGCCCTTGTAAGTTGGTTCCACTGAAATGGATGAGATCACACAGTGCAATCCTGTGCATGTCTCTGCTCAGACGCAAGCCCCATTGAGTGCAGCTGGGCTTACTTCCAAGAAAGTGGTGTCTGCAGCCTATTAACAGATGGGGAGAAAGCATATGGATGAGAGTGTAAAATAGATATACATTCTGGAATTGCATTCCATGAAATGCCTAAATATTCTCTCTCGTATCCCTTAAACAAGTTCTCAACAACATGGAATTATTCAGTGTGCAAAATATAACAATCCTCCTTCTCCCCATCTGTAAACTCCCTTTTTACATCCTTCTAAAATTCCTTGGCAACTTGCTGTATCTTTCTGAAAGATTTTTGGAAGTGTTTTGCAATGCTATAAATAGACACAAATAACTTAAGATATTAAAATATTTGATAGAAGCTGAAGATGGGCAAATTGAACACACCAAAAATATAGAGAAGAAGTCATTGGTTTTTTTTTCTGGGGCTTTAAATCTAATATCCTCCTGTGTGAGTTCCATAAGACTTTCCACCCTAGATTGTGTCCCTAAAGCTCCGTATAGGAAGAAAAGCAAACAGTGGGTGTATGTTTTCCTACTAGCAAGTTCCAATGTATTCAATGGGGCTTAGTCCAGGTTACTGTAGTATTGCAATATTTCATCCAATGGTATTCATAGTCAGAGTAGAACCACTGAAATGAATGAGTACCAATAACTTTGCTCCTTTAATTATAGTGTTGCAATACTGTATCCAATGTTAGTCATAGAGGAGACCCATTGAAATGAATGGGTATGACTAACTTGGGTCCTTGAATGGGTCTAGCCTGAGTAACATTTTAGTTGGATGCAACACTTTGGCTATGGGGGGGGGGTTTCCCCCATGCACAGGGGAGTAAACCCACTTGAACTCAGAAAGAAATTGAGTAAACATGCCTGAGAATTGTGTTAGTTCTTTCTACAGCTCCCAAAGGAAACTCATATTTTAGCAACATAATACAATAAGTGTTCACAACAGAGTGGTGGCAGTTTCCAATTAGTTCAAAAAGGGTGATCAGAAGATCCACTTTTTACAAGGGAGAGAGCGAGCAGGCCTTAGATTATTTGGGGGAAGAAATGGACGGAAAAAAAAGTAAAATACTTTTTTAAAAAATCAGCAACCACCTTTTGTACAGTGCAACTGCTTTTTGAAAAGGCGGTGGGGGGGAATTAAAAACCTCACACAAACAGAACTATCTCTAGTGTGTTCCCCTACCTGCCAGACTCAGGTGCTCTCAGTTCAGAGATATATATAGACTGTGTTTTGTCATTACGTACTATTTTTAGTGGAGTTGTATGGAGGGGGGAATACAAAAGTAGAGGTGAATTTCTCAGGTTCCTGTCCCAAGGTTTTATCCTCCCCTTTTTTTCCTTGCCTTGCATAATTAGCTTTGAAATGTAAAGCAGAATGAGCCTTCAGGTAAATCAGTTGAACTGTGCAAGAGAGAAAGATATATTTGGGCAGACTTGAGGGAAGGCTGAAGGGGGCGGGGAGAGGGAGAGAGAGATGGTTGGAAGAAAGGGAAGAGGAAATACGCAGTCACCACATTGACCATCACTTTCAGGTTTTAAAGAAGTGCTTCTCTATTTTTCAAGAAGGAAAAATAAGGAAAAACACACACGTAAGGTGCTAGTAATCTGGGAATGTCTTTATTAATTAAAGTTTCTTAACGCTGAACCAGAGAAGAGGAATTTCCTTAGGAAAAGACCCCAAACATATTTATTACTTTTTTCCTCCAAAGGAATTGGAAATGGGAGATGGAGAGAAAGTGAAAAATCAGCTTTTCCCAGTGAATAATGTCTATGATTTGCAGTGAAATGCAAAGTGGAAGTCAGGTAAACATGTACAGTATAGGATTGTAGCCTTGGTTACATGTAGCTACAATTACATCCTCTCTCCTCAGATGAATTTCCTTAAAATTCTGCATTTCCTATCACCATTTTTATTCTTTTTTTAAAGCATCCTTTCCATTTTTGGAACACACCTTGGAAAATGAAACACACGGAGGGAAGGGGGGAGAGAGTTCAGTTTTCCATCTCCTCCCCACACCCTTCCGAAAATATACTTGACTTGAGAAGAGGGCAGGAGAGAAAGGGGGAGGCAGCGATATGTACCTTTATTTATTTTAAGTTGTTGTATGTACTGTATATAAGGAAAAAAACTGTAATCCCCAGTGTGCAATATGGATCCTTGACTGAGGAATAAAAAGACATTTTAAATAAAACAAGCGTGTGTGTATGTTGCTGTTGTTTTTAACAGAAGCTTTCCCCCTTCACAAATTACATAGCTCGAGGAGTCATCCTGTTTATGGCTTTTTGGCTGTCTTGTTCTGTTTTGTGCAGAAGATAATGAAGTAGCAAAAGCTATATATGTTTTATTGGCTGGGAATAGTTTGATGGGTTTAAGCTAATGCATGCTTTCTGATTTTGTGTGTATTCCACGACCGCAGGCTTCTAGCTCTTCAGTAGGCAGGCTTCTAGCTCTTCAGTAGGCAGACGAAAAATTAATTCTTTGAAATTTTGCACACTCCTTCCCCACAAGGTATCATTCCCCCTCCATTCTAGTTCCTCTTCTTCACAATCTTAGTAGTAGCTGAACAGTTCCAATGCTACAAAGATTCATGTTTTTAGACCAACTTTTGGCGCCCTTTTCCTTCTGTGCAGACCTCAAGAGCTGTGAGTAGCAAAATTCCACAAAGTAAAATGTGCATATCTTACTTTCCTGCAATGAAGTAACTCAAATTCTGAGCCAAAGAAAGCTGAATTCTTCCAACCTGTGACAACTAGGAGGGCTCAGGGTTATTCCTGCGAGGAAATATAACACCAGCAATCAAAGCCAATGGCTACCTGAGGTTGGTGCAGGTGGTAAAAGGATTCTGCTTTAACACCATGTCATTGTGAAGAACCAAACATTGTCTCTTTCCCCAGCACTACAGCTCTGCCATTTGAGTCTTGTCACAAGTGAGGTAAAACTGCAATCTTACACCAAGCCCCACTGGAATTTACCTCTGAGGGAATCTGGCCACTTACTTATTAAATTCCCCTACCACCCATTCAACAAAACGGCTGGGTAAGTTCACTAAACAGTGTAAAAGGGCACCTAGACACATAACATAATAATGTAGCCAAGATGGCAAAACATTGGCTAAGACCACATTAAAAGCCAGCATAAAACAGTGTAGAATCAAAATAATACAGCATGGGGGAATGCTATTGGTGCCAATAGCTAAATGTGGCGCTAACAACTAAAGCTGTGTGTACTTTACATCTTTCAAAGAATTCTGGGCACTGGTCTGTTAAGGGTTGTTGAGAATTATATCCCTGTGAGGAGAAAACTACAGTTCCCAGAATTCTTTGCATCAAAGTGTGTTCTTTGCATATGTGTATTGTGCACACACAGCCAAAAAACATGTTAAGTGGCCAGTCACTCTCTGGTCATTCTAATCCACCTACCAGGGTGGGTTGTTAGGGTAAAATATGCACCCTCCCTACTCCACCGAGCTCCTTGGAGAAAGGATGGGACAAAACAAATTATAAACTGCATATTTACTCAGAAGTTAATCGCACTAAGTTCAGTTCCTTTTACTCCCAGGCAAGTGTGCTCAGGATTGGAAACTTAATACAGTGGTGCCCCGCAAGACGAATGCCTCGCAAGATGAAAAACCCGCTAGACGAAAGGGTTTTCCGTTTTTCGATGCGCTCCGCAAGACGAATTTCCCTATGGGCTTGCTTCGCAAGACGGAAACATCTTGCGAGTCTTGCGATTTTTTTCACTCCCCCCCTTTTTCTAAGCCGCTAAGCCGCTAATAGCCTTTTAGCCGCTAAGCCTTTAATAGCCACTAAACCGCTAAGCTGCTAATAGGGTTGCTTCGCAAGACGAAAAAAACGCTAGACGGATTATTTTCGTCTTGCGAGGCACCACTGTATGGTAAGTAAATAAAAAAAGGAGAACCACTTTTGAATCAAATGTGCATTCTAACAAATGCAGGTTTTTTATTTGCTTTGAAGAGCTGGAGAATGCTGTGAAAAGTACCGATTTAAGCATCTTTGGAGGAGATTGATGTTGGATTCCTTCAATTCATGGTCCTTTGACCCTGACTGTCAAAACGATGGGGCAGTTTTTACCCAGGGGTTGAGAGCTACAGATGGAGAGCATACAGCTATAGGTGGGTGAGAGGGACTTAGGCTAAGTCAATTATTGTGGGAGTGATCTAGCCGCGCATTCCCTGATTGATTGTGCCTGCCCTTTTTATGACACAGTGTTGCAGTGGACAAATGAAACATTTAAACGGAAATCAATAGACATTTCCGCCTAATTTTCAGCCCAAGTCTCTAGGAGATCTTTTGCACTGTACCCAGGTTTTTCCCGCCAAAACTGGGGAAGCCCAGCCAGATGGGCGGGGTATAAATAATAAATTATTATTATTATTACAGGTATTATAAAACCTCATACAACCACCTTCCAGACATGTTTCACATTCAGATCCACTGGAGGAAGAGCAAGAGGATCAAAGACAGGCGAGATCCGGCACTATCATGATCCAGTGGGGGCAAATATCAAACCCAAATCTTAGATCTGAAGAAAATTAAAGTTTTGTGTTGGTGGTTGTTTCAGGTTTTTTGCTACATCTAATTTTTTAAAAACAGCATATATTTCATGTGTCTGCTAATGTGGGGACAGAAATTGGGATCTTCATCATTATCGCTAGGGAAAGGGAACTAAAGTTCTGTGTCAACTCTGAGTCAAGAGTAGGATCTTTTGAGATTAATGCTGCCTCTGCCCCCAAAAGTGTGTTTAGTAACGCAATGAACGCCAGGAAGAAACATTTGATACTGCTGGAGTAGGAAAGGGTTCAGTGGGCAATGCTGGAATCAGTGGACAAGCAGGATCTAGAAAACATTGGCTCCTCCTTCAAAGCAAAGGGTGAGATGACCGCCTTTAGCTGGCAGGTAAGTTCTCCTGCACAAGTCCCAAGGGCACAATGGCACACTGTACTTCTGGGAGGCTACTTATCATTGCTGGCTTCATAAGAAAAGCCCTGCTGGATGATGCCAAAGGCCCTTTTAGTCCAACATCCTGTTCTCACAGCAGCCAACTAGGTATCATACATAAAAGAGTGGGAAGGGACCCTGGGGATCATCTAGTCCAGGCTTCCTCAAACTCAGCCCTCCAGATGTTTTTGGCCTACAACTCCCATGATCCCTAGCTAGTAGGACCAGTGGTCAGGGATGATGGGAATTGTAGTCTCAAAACATCTGGAAGGCTGAGTTTGAGGAAGCCTGATCTAGTCCAACCCCCTGCAATGCAGGAATATGCAGCTGTCCCATTCGGGGATCGAACCTGCAAACTATGGGAAGCCCAACGGCAGGAGCTGAGCACCACAGCACTCTCCTCACTTGTGATTCCTAGCAGCTGGGATTCATAGGCATACTCCCTCCGACGACGACAGAGGTTTGATCGCAGTTACTTTGGCTAGTCATAATAAATCAACATGCATCCTGCAATATATTGTGTTGTTAAAGGCTGGTGCAGTATAAAATAAGGATTAACAGGCTGCCAGTTGCAAAGTCTATGGATCGGGTCATGAGCTCCCTAGTCGGCCTTAGGGGCAGCTACAAGTTCTGCAGCATCATGCACTGAAGTCTGGCCGAAGCTGGTGCTTGCTTTTCACAACAGCAAGCACAGGAAGAGAGAATTTGGGGAGGGGGACTTCTCCTTTCCAAATGGCTCTCAAAGGTGGGAAAGTGCTTTAAAAAGCTCCTGTTCCTTTCATTTACGAATCTCCTCCCACGAAGCATCTTGCAGCAATTTCACAATGAAACACAAACCGATATAAAATAATTGCATATATAAAAACAGCTAAAAGTAGGGGCGTTTATACAATTTCCGAATCCAATTTTTAAAATCCCCGCTCTGAAGGGATGTTGAAAGCTGCATAGGAAATTCAAGAGGTACATCTGCCATCACCCTCCTTATGAAATTCCCTCTTCTCTGTAGCTACCAAAGATATAGAAGCCTTGTCCTCACTTTTCCTTCTGTGGGGAACCTTTGGCCCTCCCGATGTTGCTGAACTACAACTCCCAACAAGCGTGTCTGTTGGCCATGCTTGCTAGGGGGTGGTGGGAGTTGTAGTTCAGCAACATTGGGAGGGCCAAGGGTTCCCCACAGTTGCTTTAAGTCTTAAAAGGTTTGGGCCATGGGCATAGCCAGGGGGTGGAGGGGCAGCTGCCCCCCCCCCAAATCAAGTAAATAAATAAAAATGCTTCACTAAAAGTAGAAATAATCAGACTATTTGAAATGGTTTTTCTGAGCCCTTGGGGTCAAAAGAAAGTAATCTAAAACAGCAATTTAAAATAGTTGTTGAGACTTTTCATTCTGAATCTGCTAGACAGAGCCAGACAAAGGAGGATGGCAGGTGGGTGTCCTTCCCCCCCAACATAAATCCTGGCTACGCCCATTATTTGGGCCCCCAATTATTTGAAAGACCACCTCCATCCATATCAGTCTGTGTATAACTAGTGTGATATCGGCAGGAGGAGCCCTACTGACCTGCTTGCCTCAGAGAATAATTCAGTTGGCCAGCATGAGGGAAAAGGGCCTTATCTGCAGTTGCCCCGCATCTCTGGGACAATTTACCAGCTTCGCTCCAACGGGACAAGTAGCTCAGTGGTAGAGCATCTGCAGAAGGTCCAGGGTTCAATTTCCTGACAACTCCAGGTAGGGCTGGGCATGTCCTTTGTCAGAAGTGCTGGAGAGCTGCTGCCAGTCTGTGTAGAGAGTACTGAGCTAGATGGGCCAGTGTTCTGACTCAGCATAAGGCAGCTTCATCTTTCCAGGTGTTAGGAAAGCCCTGAAGACAGCCCTCCCCTTTTGTCTAATTTTTAAAAAGTTGTGTTTTTATTTTATTGGCAGGGGGTGGTAGCAATAAACTATACTTTGGTATTTGTGAGGCTGAATATTTGTGGTTTATACATGTAGTGTGGTATATTTTAATCATATGTTGCCTCAGGACGGTTTTTCCTCTTAATGGTGACATTAAAAAAACAAAACCTAACCAGCCTCATCCCCTCTTCCAGTATAGGGATATAGGGATTATAAGACTGATCTGCTTTACAGGGCTGTTGTAAGCGCAACTGAGATACTTAAAGGAAACACTTTGAATGCTTGAACTATACTATAGAAGTATTAAGTTAAGCATGTGAATATTAAACCGTCCTTTGCAAGAAACCACAGTTCAGTGAAAAAATATACATTGGAGTATTTTGCCCGGTTTTGAAACTTTCCTTTGCAACCGAGCCTTCGAAGGGAATTTGTATTGTTCAAATCAAACCAACTGAATTTGGGCTTAAAAAAAAAAAGCACTCCAAATCGGTGTCGCTTATGCCCTCAATTACGTTCTGCTTTGAAACATCTTGAAAAATAAGAACAGAAGAGCGAGATATGATCAAATGTTAACCCGCTCTGCACCAAACCTTCGAACCTAGCCATAAACTATGTTAAATATTATACAAAAGAGATGTTTCCAATTTCATGCACCCCGCCCCCCGCCGGAAAAAAAAAATGACGAGAGAGGATTCTTTCTTGAAATGCAAGTTTTCCTCTCCTCTTCAATCAAACCCGGATGAAAAACTTGGGAGTAGTGGTATTTAAATAAGTATACACTATATATCTAAAGCACATTATTCCATTCTCACGCCCCCATTAAAATAATCCCTGTTAAGGGTGCTGGAAATTGTTGCTCTCTGCGGAGTAAAATTCTGGCCAGATCAGTTCCTTTCCTCTTCTGTATTTTATAGATCTGATTACTAATAATAAATTGGCTAGATGTATAGGAAGAGGATCAATAAGGAATTTAATTTTGTATGGGCAGCAGCTCCCCTGTTTAATAACTTTCCAGAGCTGAAGCGCCATATCCCTGAATCCTCTTTTCTCTGTGTGTCTGTGCGCGCGCTTGCGCTTGTGTTATTTCATTTAATAAACGTCAGGGGAATAACGGGGGTTGGGGATATATATGCGGCGGGATGAAGTACGGAAGAGAAGTCTGGGAAAAGGAAAGATGAGGCGAGGGTGTGTGTGTGGCTGCGGATTCCTTGATTTTAATGTGGTGTCAAAGTGTCAATGATAAATTAGATAAAAGCAAGTTAAAACAGCAAGCTTTGGTTGGAGGGGGAGGCGAGGCTACAGCTCCTTAATCTGGGATCTGGAGGGGTGGGTGGGTGGGGGGAGTTGAAGCCTAGAAGGGGGTTGAAGGATTAGCCCTCCTTAAAAGTCTTCATGTATTATGTTTACATATAGTCAGCCGAGAAGAATGGACCAGGGTTTCTGGCGGGGGGGGGGAGGAGGGCTTGGGGTATGTTTTTTTAAACTCTGGTTTATCAGTCTCTGAAGAGCCTGAAAGGAAGGTTCTTTTCCCTGGAAAATTTCTTTTCTTTTCTGGGAGATAAGGGAGGGGAGGACACCCACCAAACCTTAAACGCGCACCCCCCCCCCTTTAACCACAACAATCGGCCTGGAATGTTAACTCCGGCCTGCCAAGGTGACACTATGAATCTCACTGTGCTATTAACATCTGCATGTTAATGGCTCAGTGGATGCAGTTCAGGCCAATCTTGGGGAATTTACCTTAAATGAGGCCATATGGAAATAAAGGGGGAAACTTGGTTAACTTAAACGCTTTTTTTTTTTTTAAATGGCCCTCCAGCAAATCTGCGGAACAGCAAGGAGAAAGGCAGGTTGGAATCCTTTGAAGAAGGACTCTAGAGAAATTTGGGATGCATTTTATCAAGATATAGGGAACAAGAAAATAGAATGCGTCACTTTGAAAATGAGAGAGAGTGTGTGTTTTCCTTTCATTTACTCCCACCCTGCTTTGTCTTTTCATTTTCTTTGTATCTTTTTCATTGTTCCCTTTTTTCTCTTTTAAATTTCTTTTTAATTGTTTTTAAAAAATCAGTTTACCGACTACAGCATACAAACATTAATCATTGCCCTAACTCAGAACCAACTTCAGTTTGAGTTACAGAAGTGAGTATACAGGTCCTCACATCAAAGGCCTAATTGAAAGTAAAATTTTCAAGGAAATAGTCAAATCAACCACCGCAACTAAAATCCTTTTTTTAAAAAAAATCTGACCAGCAACCACACTCTTCAATTCCCAAATTGGGGTTTAGGAAAGCCTATTACAGTATTATCAGATAGAAACAAGAAGTAAATCACAGTCTCTAATACACAACTGTTGATGAGGCAGCCATATGAAACCAGTAACGCAGATTAACAGCCCAGTACGCCTATTTACTCAAAAGTAGGTCCCATAGATATCAGCAGCGCTTTCTCACAAGTAAGGGTTCACAGGATTGCAGCCACAACCGATAAACATAGTGTAAAATATTTATTTACATACCCCAGGCACTAAAACTAACTCTGGCCTCTGCAACCTGATCATCACCCCCCTGGTTTCATAATCTCATAAATATTTTACCCTCTTCTAAAGAACAAAAAGATACTGTCTGCCTTTTATAGAAAACACTCCTTTTGAAAGGAAATGCTGGTGAACCCCCCCCCCAAGCCTTTTCCTTGCCTTCTTTCTTTTTCTCTCTTGTTGCAATTCAGCCCTATCCCCTCGTCCTAACTCCTGCGATCACATTTATAGCTCAATCCTAACCATGTTAACTCAGGAGCTAGTCCCGCTGCTTTCAATAAACTTAATTCTAAGACACTGTGCTTAAGGGTTATTTCCACACCACCCTTTCTTGATGCCATCAACACTATTTGCGCACTCAGTTCTTATGAAGAATCTGAAAGATGTCCTTCTGACTCCTGGAATAGCTCGGTCAATAAGAGCATAAGATTCTTAATCTCAGGGTCGTGGTTTCAAGCCCCACGTTGGGTAGGGTTGCAACACGTCTGGAATTTCCCGGACATAGCTGGGATTCGGCTGTCAGAAACAGTGCCCAGGTGGAAAGCGGTTGAATGTCTGGGAAAATCTGGACGACGTATGACAACTCATGTCTGAAGTGTAGATTTTGGTGATTTTCCTTAAAAATAGCTCAAAAAACTTCAATTTTTTTGCAAAAAGAAAAAGCTGAACAACTTTGGCCAAAAGAATCTCAACAACTTTTGTGTCCGTATTTTCGCTTTTTGAAATATGGCAATCCTAATGTTGGGCAAAAAGATTCCTGCACTGGAGGGGGTTAGACTAAATGACACTTTTGGGACTTTCTCACTCTGTGATTCCCATTTGTGCTCACCCCTCCTGTTATCCTCTGCCTTTTCTTTTTAAGTGCTGGGTTACTGCAAATGTTTAAATCTTCCACTGTAATTGCAATGCAAGCCTTTCAGGCATGAAGTAACTAGCACAATTGTCTGGCCTGGTGTGTACAGGAATAATCGGTGGCATGGATGGGTGTTGGTTAGCACAAGGGGACTAGATATTGTGCAATTGCCACAGAACAAGAAGATGGTGCCGGTAAAGACTAACACACACTCAAAATGTCTTTGTGGGTGTTTAGGGAAGTTTTTAATGTCTGATGTTTTATTGTATTTTTAATATTTTGTTGGAAGCCGCCCAGAGTGGCTGGGGTATACAGTGGTACCGCGGATTAAGTACTTAATTCGTTCCGGAGGTCCGTACTTAACCTGAAACTGTTCTTAACCTGAAGCACCACTTTAGCTAATGGGGCCTCCCGCTGCTGCTGCGCCGCCGGAGCATGTTTTCTGTTCTCATCCTCAAGCAAAGTTCTTAACCTGAAGCACTATTTCTGGGTTAGCGGAGTCTGTAACCTGAAGCGTATATAACCTGAGGTACCACTGTAAATAAATAAATTGTTGTTGTTGTTTGTTTGTTTGTTTTGCAGTCATACAGAAGCACCCTAAAGAAGATGCTTTGCTTTCAGCAGCTTCTGTCTTAGGAAGGAACACAGGAAGCTGCCTTATATAAACTATAAGTATTATCGGCGCTAAGGATGCAGATACCTGTGGTTTTCCAGGTGCTGTTGCACTCCAACTCCCAGCAGTCCCAGACAGCATGGCCAATGGTCAGGGATGATGGGAGTTGTAGTCCTCCCAGCCAGCATGGCCAATGGTCAGGGATGATGGGGGTTGTAGTCCACCAAATTTCAGGAGGGGCTGCAGGATTCCTGCCCCTGCTACTCACACTTACTTGGGAGTTAGGGTAACCATGTGTTTTGCTTTGTAGATGACATGAAGGGCTATCAGAAGACAGTCCTCTATTTTAAGGTACCCTTCTATTTGAAGGGTTGCTCAGAACATGTCCGGCTGAAAGATAAATAACTCTAAGAGGGGAAAGCACCAGGGGCCTGGAAGCTGCTCATCCACAGCTAGCAGCAGCTGGCCGGTAGCACTGTTCCCCAGTATGGTGAGCTATGTTGTGTTTCTATTTAAATTATACTACCAATATCTAAATTTGTATCCATATGCATAAATTAGTATATGCAAACTTTCTGCAAAGCTGTGTCCCTATTTTTTGGGTAGTGCATACCATAAGTTGTCACCCTCTGGGGTGTAAGGACCTTTCTATGCATAGAAAATTGCAATAAATGTTCCATTGTAAAACAGCAGCTCTAACAGTTTCAGCTGTTGGTTTTTTTAATAGAAAATTTATTTTGGTTTTCTATGCACAGAAAGAAAGCATGAAAGAATTATGACGATAAATAAAAGGGGGGGGGGAGGAGAGACATTTGTATATGGGTTGAGCAAAAGTGCCCAAGTTTCAGAGGACAGTAGTGAAAATGAAGGTTGTTCTCATGTACAGATTCAATAAGGCAGATTCACATCATGAGTATAGTTCTGGATTTGCCAGGATTGTGGAGAAGGTTGTCTTGAGAATGTTGGTTTTACTGACTATGCATCCCCTCCGATATTTCTCCTGTGAAAAGAGGGATGTCTTATTCCATCCCCTCCCAACGTATCTCTGATGAAAATAGGGACGTCCTATGTAATATATAGAATGTGTCTGGAGGTTCTAGTGCTTGCCCAGTGGCGTAGCGTGGGGGTGCAGAGGGGGCCAGCCGCACCGGGTGCAACATCTGGGGGGGCGCGCTCGCACTTTGCAGTGCTAAAATCCACGAGTTAGGGGGCACAAATTACTTGCCTTGCCCCGGGTGCTGACAACCCACGCTACGCCACTGTGCTTGCCTGAATCTAAAGTTACATATAATTTTCTTTGGAATTGCACTAAAGTCCAGGTCAGATATCACAGCCGAACTATGGTATGACTGCAAGGAACATGCTGTGGGTGTGCATGCTCTGCTCCCTAGTTCCTAGCAACTGCAGCGGTTGCGTCAGGCAAATTAAAATGAAAAGGCTTTACGCCAGTAGTAAAGCCTTTCTGGGTGACCTTGGGCCAGTCACTGTGTCTTAGCCTAAGCTACCTCACAGGGTTGTTGTTGTGGGGATTCAATGAGGAGGGGGAGAGACATGTACATCAGTTTGAGCTCCTGGGGCAGGGGGGAAGATTCAATATAAATATAATAAATAAAAAATAAATCATGAAATTTAGGAAAACCTCTCTAGAAATGCAGAATGCTGACTCTTTGAACTCTTTGCTTATGGGTGATTTTTAATTTTTTTTTAATTAATTTTTTTAAAAAAACGCCTGCTTTTAACTGTTTATTGATGTTTTTTATTTTTTATAAATCGTTTAGACAGTTTTATTTTTGATTCTGATTACAAGCAGTGTTAGAATGCTGTTAAATAAATAACTAAATATTCATTTAATCAAAACACACACACACACAAAAGCAGCTATATTCCAAAAGGAGTAGTACTATCTATCCAATGAGCTGTTTTCCCATTTAGTGCCAAACTGAACTGCCAGAATCATTTATAAGACTAATTTTTTGGGTAGTTTGTCTGCATTTGTACTATCGAAAGTACTCAGCAACATTAGTTTGGGGCAACAAATAATAGATTCAGTAGCAAAGAGGATAATTTCTGCCAAAATGAAATTCCAGAAATCTTAAAACTATGTACAGTCCTACCATAAATGATAATACAGTATGTATCAGTTTCATCGCAATCTTTCAAACAAATAGGTGATATGGAGAACTCTTTAGATATTTGTAATGGAGTGTGTACTACCTACACAGTAATTTTAATGACCTTTCCCTACTAAAGTTTTTAAAAGGTCTGGATTCCCTAATCTTTTTCAAATCATTAGTTTGTATTGATATGCCAGCATCCTGTTCCCATATTTCTTTTGTGGGGTTCCACAGATCCAAAGACTACATTAAGTAATTTAGAATATAATTAGGAAAATTTCCTCCTCTTTTTCATTGAGAACAGTAAACTTTCAAATTTTGTCAGAGATCTAAGGGCTTGTATTTTCACTTGTCCTTTTGTAACAGAGCTGTGAATTTGGTTAAAATAAATCTAATTTGTGTTGGTGTCTGTCATTTTCATTTGAGAAATAAATGTAGGGTAATTATTAGCACCAGAGGCTCGTGGGAGTATAGAGACCTTTAGATTCCCAAATTCAAAGTAGACATCAGACTCACCTTGGCAAAAATTTGGATGATGTAATATTGGGATAAGTGGGGAAGTAACAGGTGTTAATTTATGTTTCTAGGTTAGAACTGTACAGTTAGTAAATGGATTTGTATTTATTTCAATACTTTTAAGAGAGAGAGCTTGCAGCGGGAGGTTTGTAGAAAGGTTAGATTCAGTATCTACCCAATGTTTACTGTAATCTCGTCTTATTCTATAGACTTGTTTCACCTGGAAAACAAACAAATAATAATAATAACAATATAAATTGGGTATACCCCATCCACCTGATGTTGTCCTGTGGAACAAAAAATATTTACTTAATCTAGTTTCCTCCCTTTGGAAGTCAAAATTCATTATCACCATTTGAATTTTTTCCAGTAATTTGTCAGAAATATAAATAGGTGGAACTTGAAATAAAAATAAAAAGCATGATGAAACTTCATTTGGATTGTGGCTATTGTTCATAAAATTGAAGGTATTTAGATTTCCACATTTTAAGCATGTGTGTAGTCTCCATATAATCTGCTTATAATTAATATGAAAAGGTTTATTTAGGGGTTTTTATATGTCAACCCCAACATAATGAATTAATTTGGCACAAATTGAAATTCTGAACATTTAATGAATTAATGCCTTTTAGGATCGAACTGTATAAAGAGGGGTTTAGATCTGGAGTAACTGACAATTGGTCAGTAAAGTTTTAAATCCCAGTATGCATGAAACCAGTCTGAAATTAAAACATCCAACACAAGCAAACTGGTTCAATAAAAATTAGGAAAGAAACTGAAGATGTATCTAATAGAAACATATACTAAACAAGAAGTTTTGGAAATACCAGAGATATTGGAAAGCCTCTATGTATTTGAATCAATTAATGCTAAAGGAAACTGCCGCTCTAAAGTGGCAACATATTAAAAAGAAAAACTACTAAAAATTGAATCTGGAACATTTGGGGGCAAATATGGATACAGTACTTTTGATACTAAGGAAATTCAAACCACCACTACCACTAATCTGTTAGTAAAAATCACTCATACATTTTTTTACAAGTAAACATTTGCCAGTGTTGTATAAAGAACAAAACAGCACCCTTCATTTGAAATTTATTGAAGATAAATAATAAAAAACATAAGAAGAACATAATAAAAA
Source organism: Podarcis vaucheri (assembly GCF_965113315.1). Classification (NCBI taxonomy): domain Eukaryota; kingdom Metazoa; phylum Chordata; class Lepidosauria; order Squamata; family Lacertidae; genus Podarcis; species Podarcis vaucheri. The sequence continues at coordinate 32,869,647 of NC_138751.1, forward strand.
AGAAAGCTAACAAAATGCCAGGCCCAAGCAGGTTTCCTTCAGATTTCTACAAGAAATGTAAAGACCTACTTCTATCATTCTGTTCGATAAAATTTGGCTCAGTGAATAAAATACCAGACACTTGGCAATCATATTGAATAATTTTATTTATTAAACCAGGCAAATATATTACTGATGCAAATTCCTACAGACCAATTAACTCATTAAATCAGTATCAAAAAAAATATTTATGGCTGATTGTTCAAATCAGTCTAAAACCAAGTACAACCACCTCTGATCATGCCAGTCTTGGTTCACTGTCAGACAGGAAAGCGGTCTCTGAGAAATATCCTTCCATCACTTGCCCCTGAAGATCAGGCATTGAAGGTGGACAAATACAGTGGTACCTTGGTTCTCAAACTTAATCCGTTCCAGAAGTCTGTTCCAAAACCAAAGTGTTCCAAAACCAAGGTGCGCTTTCCTATAGAAAGTAATGCAAAATGGATTAATTTGTTCCAGACTTTTAAAAACAACCTCTAAAACAGCAATTTAACATGAATTTTACTATCTAACGAGACCACTGATCCAGTCAATCAATCAGTAGTTGAACTGGGTTCCACACATTCACAAAAACAAAACAAAAAAGAGCCGCAAAAAACAAAAATGCAAAATAAATAGCAAAATAAATAGCAAAAACAGACAGACCTCAGTGTAACACTGAAAATGGAAGTGTGGCACTCAAAACAGCATGTTCAGCTTCCAAAAAAAGTTCGCAAACCAGAACATTTACTTCTGGGTTTGCAGTGTTTGGGTTCCAAGTTGTTTGAGTACCAAAGCTTTTGAGAACCAAGGTACCACTGCATCAGACCTATTTCGCAGTCTTAAATATTATAAGGGATAGCAAACGCCATAGTAAGCCTGTAGCCATTTTTAAACTACCGTATTTTTTGCACCATAACACTCACTTTTTTCCTCCTAGAAAGTAAGGGGGTAGATGCATTGAAAACTTTTGATTTTTTTTTAACCGGTCTTTTCTAAATGCAGGAGGCATAGCTAGCATAAGATTAAATGCCTTCGGAAATGGCACTATTGAAAGGAGCTGAACAAGGATGTCCTTTTTCACCGCTACTTTTTGTACTCATCACGCAACCGCTGGTGAAAGAGGACTTGGATATTAAAGGTTATGAAATTGGGAACATACAACATAAAAATCAGTTTGTTTGCAGAAGAGTTGGACTTACTTTTGCATAGACATACCTAGGATTGCACCATTAGATACCTTCGTCTATGGCAGGTCCGGGGGCCGGATGAGGCCCAATCACCATCTCAATCCGGCCTGTGGACAGTCCGGGAAACAGCGTGTTTTTACATGAGTAGAATGTGTCCTTTTATTTAAAATGCATCTCTGGGTTATTTGTGGGGCATAGGAATTCGTTCCTCCCCCCCCCCCCCAATATAGTCTGACCCACCACATGGTCTGAGGGACGGTGGACTGGCCCACAGCTGAAAAAGGTTGCTGACCCCTGGTCTACGGCATCCTTCCTCCTAAGAAGGGGCCAATTGTTATTTATATATCTACATCCATTTATCAAGAAACAGAAGTGTTGGCCTGCAGTTTAGCCTCTGCAAACCTCTGCAAAAAGCTTGTCCATTATTGTAATATTCCATGCTGTGGACAAACATTCTTTGCAATTCAGGAACTATATTGAGACGGAAGACGAACCTCTGGGAGAGCTACAAGCTCTCCAGCCCCTAATATTCCAGTTTAGGTGGCCTCTCCCTAGGGTTGCCATATTTTCACAAAGTTGTTGAGCTTCCTTTCACACACAAAAAAACGATTTTTAAAAAAGGTTTTTAAAAGTAAAATAGTCCAAAACAACACTCCTGATATGGTTTGTCATACATCCAGATTTTCCTAGACATCTTTTTTTTTTTTTGCCGGTTTTTGCCCAGACACGTTTTCTGACAGCAGTATTCTATGCATGTCCGGAAATTTGGGGTATATGGCAACAAAATCACCTCAAAGACCATCTTGCCCTGAGGGAAGGCAAAAACTACGCTGTGTACACACCATACATTTAAAGCAAATAACTCTCTCTCCCCCCCAATCTTTGAAATATTAGTTTGTTAAGGGCGCTGGGAATTGTAGCTCTTTGAAGGGCAATCCACAGTTCTCAGGGTTTTTCGGGGACATGCTTCAAATGTTATATCCACAGCCTAAAACAGGGCAAGGTTTCCTCCCCCCACCCCCCAAGGGCTATGGTGGGAAGGTGAAAAATGTTCTGTGGAAGGGGACATGCCAGAGATGACTGAACGTGTGGCCCAACATGTGGAGGGCACCACGCTGGCTATCTCTGGTGTACTGGATCGCAGCAGCCTGAAGGTGCAAATAATGGTCTGCAGCAGATGTTAAGAACCAGTTTAGGGGCCAGACAGGAACGAACACATGGCGAAAACAATCAGAACCATTACATAGATTACAGGAGGCAGTTTAAAATATTAGATTCTAATCAGGGATACTCAAGAAGCAGAAGATTCAGGAAGCAGAAATATTTAATTTGATGTGGTCACTACTTCCCTCCTTTTCTCCTTTATCAGATTTCCTTTCCTTTCTTTTCTAAGTGTGATTATTTTCCAGTGACTCCCATATTTTGAACTCCCGTTCCCTTAAAAAAAAGGAGGGGTGGGAGAGTAAATAAGCAATTTTCTAAAAAGAAAGTTTTATTTTGAATTTAATCATCATCATCATCATGCTGTCCTTCATCCAGAGATCTAGGGGCTGTTTGCAATAATTAGACCAGTCACATTACAGTGGTACCTCGGGTTAAGTACTTAATTCGTTCCGGAGGTCTGTTCTTAACCTGAAGCACCACTTTAGCTAATGGGGCCTCCTGCTGGCGCCGTGCAGCTAGAGCACTATTTCTGTTCTCATCCTGAAGCAAAGTTCTTAACCCGAGGTAATATTTCTGGGTTAATGGAGTCTGTAACCTGAAGCGTATGTAACCCGAGGTACCACTGTACGCAAAATAAGTTTAAAACAACCGCAATCCTTGGCATGTTTACTCAGAACAAAATTCTCCAGAATTTAGTGGGGCTTATTCCCAGTAAAGTAGGTAGGTAGAGGACTGCAGCCTAAAGAAGGGAAAAGACTACAAACAATGGGCCAGGGAGTGACCAGAAGACTTAAAATACCAACATCTACAGCCTAAAAGTCCTGGAAGAGAGTGACAGGGTCATGTTTGTGTGATGCCTAATAAGCCTACAGAAATTCCTTGCCTGCAAAAGTTGCCTGCATTTTCTGGCTGACCACGGAAGAGGAGAAGCCCAACAGAAATGCAGACTTTCAGTCTCCTGGAAGACTAGTTTTTCTTTTTCTTTTTCTAAAGTCTCCTTTCAAATGGACCACTCCATTCCTCCTCCACTAGCCCTCTGCATTTCCATGCAGGTGACGAAAGGTGTTTTTTTCCCTTCATGTCTAGCACAGAAACCCAATGGGCTGCTAAACAGAAAGGTTTAAGTGATCCATCCCTTCTCCAGGAGCCCTCTCACTCGCCTGCGTGGAATTCCTGCTCGCCTCTGGCAACCATGTGAGTGCTGAAACACAAGGCTGGCCTAAAATGATAGTAAATGTGCCAAAAGATGAATTTCTGTGCGCAAAGGAATCACTATGGTGGGTTAGAGAGCTAGTTGTGTGGTCAGGTTAGCTTCTTCTGTACTCTTTGGATCACTCATCGGGACAACGCTCATGCCAGTCAGATTTCAGGAAGCCCCAGGTTTGGGTTGTAGCATCTCCATGTAGAAGGATCTCAGGAATTAGGTCCAGGAATGACCTTGGAATCAAACCCTCCAAATGTCCCTATTTTCCACAGACAGTTCCAGATTTACAGAAGCTGTCCTGGTTTCTAATCTGATCCAAAAATGTCCCGCTTTTCCTTAGGATGTCCCTATTTTCATCGGAGAAATGTAGGAGTGTATGGAGTCCTGCTATATGCGCCACCTACTCTCAGATCCCCTTTTCCCTTCAAGCCAACTCTTTTTAATATCCTGCAGCTTAGACTGCAGTATGGACTTTCTATAGCCAGCTGCATTCAAACCCAGTAATTTAGGTAAATTTGAAGTAATAACTTCTACTCAGGTTTTCAAACCATTATATATATATATATATATATATGCAGGTTTTGGTGTCTTCGGGTGTCTTCCCGTGTAAGAGTCGGGGTGTCTGGGCGACGTTTCGACGAGGTCTCACTCGTCATCTTCAGGCTGGAGCTTTCGGCTTCTTGTTACTGGAACAAGAAGCCGAAAGCTCCAGCCTGAAGATGACGAGTGAGACCTCGTCGAAACGTCGCCCAGACACCCCGACTCTTACACGGGAAGACACCCGAAGACACCAAAACCTGCATTCCTGTACCCGTGAAAATCTACGAAAGCATATATATATATATATATATATATATATATATATATATATATGCAGGTTTTGGTGTCTTCGGGTGTCTTCCCGTGTAAGAGTCGGGGTGTCTGGGCGACGTTTCGACGAGGTCTCACTCGTCATCTTCAGGCTGGTGCTTTCGGCTTCTTGTTACTGGAACAGAGATATATATATATATATATATATATATATATATATATATATATATTCCAGTTCCTGTTCTTTTGCAGCCGATCCTTGTAAAAGGTAGCCTAGATCCACAAATTTAACAAGGTCATGTGCATGCATCTTCAAGGGTGTTAAATGCTGGAGATTTTTCTCCTGTTTCTGCACAGAGACATGATGCATGCAGGCACGCCAAGCAGATGGTTTTTAAGGCAGCCTTAAGGAACTGGTCTTTATGTATTTGAATAAGCTTCCCACATCTTAGCAACACCCTATGAAGACTGAATCTTCGCCTCAGAAATATTAATGTTTGGAATACGCACACTGCCTGCACGGCTACTTGCAACCCATGCAACCCTTTATTTTCTCTAGAAAATTTACAGCTCTGTGTTCCTTAACCCCTTCATTTACTAACTAGCACAGACATGCATTGTTAGGTTTGACTGCAAAATCTCCCACACTTGAAAGATTTGGGGCACAAACGTAGGCTGCAACATTGCACAAAATGTGCTAGTTTTTATATATAGATACAATTTAGGCTGTTTAATCAAAGGGTGGGGAGGCAGATCCTGGGGCTCAGGCTCTCCTGCCTCCCCTAGCAACCCCTTGAATGAGGCTAACTTACAGTCTAAAATACCTATTTAAGGACAGGCAGCAGCTAATTTCTCAAGTTAGGAGATACTGGGGCTCAGCCATGATCAGGAAGATGCCCTCCTTATCATGGAAGCCTTTTCTTCTCTTCCCAAAAGTGTAGGAGAGAAGCATAGCTCCTGAATGGCAAAGGAAAGCACTCCTAGGGCATGCTATTTTAGGAGGTGAAACATAATTTTTGCAAATTTCTTCAATGAGGGGTCTTAAAAATATACTTTTGAGATGTGAGGAATTCAAATCTGTTATTATATTGTGACTGGAAAACATTTAACTTTGCATATGTTTGATGAAGAAGAACAAAAACTGCTTTCAGAAAACCAAATAATTTTAATTTTACGTTCTGAAAATGCCAGGTAATGCTAAATAATAAGAATAAAGAATAGTATTTGGCAATCATTTTTAACAATTTCTATGCAATTTTACACACATTTTACTTACCGAGCAAAACTAAAGTATACAGTATTAATTAACCAAATTACCTTTCAAATTCCCAAGTCATATTATAACTTTTTAGCAAAGTTGAAAAATTCAACATGTTTCAGAGATGGACTCTGGTACTGAAAGCAGGTTCTGTGGCTCAGGCCCATTGGCGAGACTACAGTATATTTCAAAGAAGCTATGAATGCAACAGAATAAAAAGAAAAGCAAGCGTGAGACATTTATTAGGCTGGGGAGATTTTGAAAGGCAAATATTTTACAGCTTTACAGCCCTGTAGGAGTCTTAAATTTCATTTGTATTATTGAAACATATAAAAGAGTCGGATTCCACCGAGTGGTAGTTTTTCTTTGGAAAGCATGGAAGGGGCTGATTTACCAAGCAGTGTGGTTTTCCCTAGCTAGTGATACTTTGCATAGATGGATAGTTTGTCTAGATAGATAGATGGTTCAGAAAGGTATCTATAATGGGTTTCTGTCCTGCTCTGGGTGCATGCAAGTGTCCAAGTAACACAGAGTTCTTTGTGAATAAATGATAGCTAATTCACAGCTCTAAGAGAGGAAGCAACACAACTTCTCCACATGCAGTACATTTGTGCTTGCAGTGAATGGCAGCTGCACATCTAACAGAAAAATAGTATTTTCTTGTCAGATGAAGACTTCTGTCCATAGCTAGTGAAATACAGTAGTGAAGTGCTTGAATAGAGGGATGGTGAACTGGTGGCTTGTGGAATGTTGTTGGACTACTATTCCCATCATTCCTGACCATTAGCCCTTGCTGGCTGGGGCTAATGGGACTTGTAGTCCAACAACATTTGGAGCACACCAATCTCAACATGTGGCCCCCCAGCCCAATTTGAAATCATATCAGACCCTCCTTTGCAAACGTGCTAGTTTGTCAAGGGTGCTAAGAGTTCTTAAAGGTAAAGGTAAAGGGACCCCTGATCATTAGGTCCAGTCGTGACCGACTCTGGGGTTACGGCGCTCATCTGCTTTATTGGCCGAGGGAGCTGGCGTACAGCTTCCGGGTCATGTGGCCAGCATGACTAAGCCGCTTCTGGCGAACCAGAGCAGCGCACAGAAAAGCCGTTTACCTTCCCGCCAAAGCAGTACCTATTTATCTACTTGCACTTTGACGTGCTTTCAAACTGCTAGGTTGGCAGGAGCAGGGACTGAGCAACGGGAGCTCACCCCGTCGTGGGGATTCGAACCACCAACCTTCTGATCGGCAAGCCCTAGGCTCTGTGGTTTAACCCACAGCGCCACTTAACAGTTCTTAGGGCCCCCCTATTTCCCTCGCAGAGCTACAATTCTCAAGAGTGGTTTAACAAACAACCCCTCTTCATAGGGAACTCTGGTGAAGTGCCTCTTGATAATCCATGAATCATGGTAGGCCGCAATCCAGAAATAAAACAAGTGCACTGAATAAACTAAATTTATGTTTCAGTCAAGCACATGCTTAGATTTCTCCCTCTAAAATTAAAGGAAAGGTAAAAAAAGAAAAAAGTGATTAACTCTGACTAGTTTATGCCTGTTTACTTGTAGGTTTTCCGCCAGGGAAGGATGAGTAGGTACATAAATATGCCGGCTGGTGCTAATTCAGATACCACCCCCAAAAAGTCTTATACCTTTCTCATTTCGGGGGGGGGCAAGGAGCCCCCCACAGTTCAGCTACACACAATATTCTGGGTGCTGCTGAAGTGTCCAGCGCAGGGTTGGCTCTGGGTTTGAGGGGCGTTGGGCAGAAAGCCTCCTCTGGCAGCATTGGCAGGCAGCAGCGCTCTGAGCAGTAATGGGCAGCTTGGCAGCTAGCCATCATTTAGATTTCCTACAATGCCCTGCAGTGAGGCTACCTTGGGGCACGGTGGGAAATTATGCTTGTTAGACACAGCCACCCAGTACTGTTTGGAGTACTGAGGTGGGTTTTCTTTTTTAATTATTTTAGTTTTAGGGTTTTGATATTATTATATTTTTAAGGCCAAGTATCAGCAGAGGGGTCTTCCTGGGAGGTGTGCTCTGGTGGCTGCCTCAGGAAGCCAGGAGCTGGCAGTGTCCCTGGTTCAATGGCACATACAGATCACACTAGTTTGTTCTGACTATGAATCTAGGATGCAGAACTGGTGGCTCCCATTAATCTATACCGACTGGAGCTGGTGATGACTGGATCCAATGACACCTAGAGGGTGACAGGCTCCCCATCCTTGACCAACAGATGTGACACAGGAGAGATCAGCGATCTGATCTCCCAATATCTTTATTTTATCGTATTTCACAATTATATTTCTATTCCCATTTCTCCCAAGGAGCTTGTGGTAGCTACAAGGTTCTCCATTTTACCCTCACAACACCCCTGTGAGGTAAGTTAGGGTGAGAGATAGTGGCTGGCACAAGATCACCCAGTGAGCTTTCCGGCTGAGAAGGGATTTGAACTTCGGCCACCCAGGTCCTAACCCAAACACTACGCCATGCTGGCTCTTACTGGGGGAAACTTTTAACTGGGGTGCAGAGCTATCGAGGGGCTGGTTGTTCAGCCCTTTCCCTTGACCACTGTCCCCTGAAGTTGCAAGTAGTCTGCTGGGAGAAAAGTGTAGATATTCTGGTTTCCCCTTCATAAGCAAGCATGGTAGCACAGGTAGTGCTATCCATTGGCCTAGGGACACAGGATTTTGCATAGACCAAGTCAGATAATTGGCCCCTCTCTCTATACAGTGGTGCCTCAGGTTACATATGCTTCAGGTTACATACGCTTCAGGTTACAGACTCCGCTAACCCAGAAATAGTGCTTCAGGTTAAGAACTTTGCTTCAGGATAAGAACAGAAATTGTGCTCTGGCGGCACAGTGGCAGCAGGAGGCCCCATTAGCTAAAGTGGTGCTTCAGGTTAAGAACAGTTTCAGGTTAAGAACGGACCTCCGGAACAAATTAAGTACTTAACCCGAGGTACCACTGTATATGACAATGAGTGGCAGCAACTGTCTTGGGCTTCAGACAGGCCACTTTCCTGGCCTTACTGGTAGATGCCCAAAGATCTGCCACTGAGCTAAGATCTTCCTCCAAACCTACATCTCCCTGACCCCACCTTCCCAAATCTTCCTAACAATATATGCAGACACCTCCTTCTTTTCTTACAAATCCTTTTCAGTGGAAAATGCTGCCCCCCCATTCCCTAAATCACACTCAATCTGCATACCAACAGGTAGATCTTAGTAGCTGATTGGTTTCACAGCAGTCAGCCTGCAGCTGTTTCAAGTTAACTTCTGAACATCCACAGAGTACAAATTCGAGTATAATTAAAAGGTCCTTTCACCTCAAAACCCATCAGGGGATCCTCAGTGAGGGACAAATTCCCCAAGTCACATAGCTTATGAGCTTAAGGAGAGGCTATTAACTGAATTCAGGATGAGACTCTTCTGTCCCTTTCCTGAGAAGCTTGGCTCCCTCTGTGGGTAAGTCGACAGCAGGAGAGGAAACCAGGATAAAATTTGGGTTTTAAAGTATTCAAAGTTCTCCTTTGTTTCACCAGGTACCATACAGACAGTCCTAGTTCTTAAGCCTAACTGGTTGTGGCCTGTACCCAACTGAAACTGGGAGGAGAGTAAAAGGGCCTTTTATTGAGAGTAAAGGAAACTCCCATTTTCTGAAGAGATCTTTGTGGAGCCCTAGCAAAAGGATTCCTGCGTCCAGCATTTCACCTCTTGATGTATATGCTAATTACTTATTTTGAGGATTTGTACGGTAGCCTACTTTTCCAGCTGAAAAGGGTCCCTGCGTAGCTTACATGAAATCAAAATTAAGACAGGCCCAGCCTGCAGGCTTTTACAAACACAGAATCTGAAGGAAGGCCTCTGCGCACAATGATTATGCTTTGGGTGTTAAAATCAGCAGGGTAGACCCTCCTTGCACCTTCACTGACTGTGCTTTTGCTCAACTGTTTAATATACTTCACGAAGGCCTTTGGTCAAGGGATTATCTTCCCTTCACTTATGCTGCTGTGCACTGTTATGCTGGTACTGTATTGGCTGTTTCTTGTAATTTTTTGTTATTTTAATTTCTACCTTACACTTATTTTAATTGTTAGATTTTTGTGTGACTCGACCTGGGCCCAAGGAAAAGGAAAAAGGAACAATAAAATCTCATGCTTACAAAGAAATCCAACCACGTCTGCTCAGAAGTAAGTCCTGATGAATTATTTGGGGCTACCTACTTCCACATAAATGGGGTTAGGATTGCAACCTTAGAAATCAGTTTTCAAAGTTAAATGAATTATTTCATTTATCTCTATGGATATCTTACAAGAGGGGGTCTTCATCCCCTCCTTTGTTTTGTTTTTTTGAAAAAAGAAATTGGCACAAAGTTCAAATCCTGTGTTATCTGTGACAGGCCAACCCATGCCCCTGGAAAATGCATTAGCAGGACATGACAGAGAGAGCCATCCATTGCTCTATGTCCATAACATTAAGGTTGGAAAATCATCTCTAGCAGACTCTTACACCAGGGAAGGGCTTATAATTTAAGGGGGTGGGGCGCTCAGACACAGAGCTTTAAAGAAAGTCTGTGCCTGGAAAGAGTGGAGGAAAATTTGTGGATAACCCCTGAGTGAGATTCCGCCAGAAAATATTTATTCTTTACCTATTTGGCAGCAGTAATTCATATATATAACTGACAGAGGATTCATTTACATTTTTTAAAAAAGACGAGGGGCTCAAACCTGCCTGGAAACCATACTGTCTGATCTTGTGCTCTAATTTCAGATGCATGGCAGTATCTCTGAAGGTACTGTGCCAGCACTCAGAGGCACACTCACATTCAAGGAAAAACCCATGCATCTAAGAGAAAATCCGGGACAATGAAGGCAGGTTTAAAGCTTGAGCCCTAGTAAGTTCTGGTTCAAATTAAGATTTCAGAAAAGACAAAAAAAGTTTGTCTCTTAAAAACCCTACAAAACCCAACTTTGTATTTGGGCAGTTTAGTGCCATCTTGTGATCACCAGCCTCAACTGCAACCAGGAAAAGAAAGAAGTAATATTTTATCCTGAGCTTTTGCGGAGAGAGCCTTTGAGTTTCTCCTCTTTCTGGGTTTAGAGACTATGAGGGTTAGATGGAAAGCCATGGGGGTCTGTAAATATTTTATTTATTAGAAGTCTATATCCTAATTTTATAGAGTTGGCGGTATTAGATGTTCTTTATAATTTAATCACTTATGGACTTAAAGGTATAAGTGCTCTATAAAACCAGCCTGTACTATACTGGTATGTCTGCATTTATTGCACATTATGTTCTATATAAGATGATGGCTGCATTCCTAGCCACACTTGTCTGAGAGTAAGTCTCACTGAGCTCTGTGGTATTTACTTCTGATTAGGTAGGCATAGCATTACACTGTTTATTGGAAAGGCCTTTCAAAATGGCACAACTCTCATAAGAGTATTAAAAATTCAGTATTTATTTGTTATTTTACAGATTTATAAAGTGCATCAAAGCCAGAATCTATGAAAGGGTTGTGCAGTAAAATAAAATATGATAAACTACAAAAGTTAACAGACCTAAAAGGATTACTACAATGTACAATTAGTAGTAGATTGGCAATAAATTGGCTGCGTAACAATTCAGGGAATACCTTCTTAAACCAAAATGTATTGCCCACCTGACTAAGCACTGAGGTACTTAGGCCATATGCAATGGGATTTTAAATTTTAATTTTTTTCCTGTGTGTATGGGATGTTATGTGCTGGTAACTCATCATCTGAGCTTTTAGATGGAGTGGGCTATCAGACTAAGTACCGGTAACTACATCAGGGGTCTTCAACCTGTTTGGTACCTGGGAGCACACTTGGAAATCTAAAGAACAGGCAACACAAAATGCCATTTTCATAGAAGAAAATCTGACGATGCTCAGAACCTTTCTCCGAAACAGTCAGAACACCAAGACCTGAAGCAAAAAAAGGACAGAGGGAATCAGCAGACAACACCTCTAAAAAAACAGGCACCCTCCCTACCAAAGAAAAAACAAGCCACAAGAATGGCTGCAGCTCAGTGGTACAGCATTGGCTTAGCATGCAGAAGGTCTCAGCTTCAGTCCCCAGCATCTTCAGAAGGACTGGGAAAGACTCCCTTCCTGAAACCCTGGGGAGCATCTGCTGGTCAGTGTAGACCTGTGTTCCCCAAACTTGGGCCGCCAGCTGTTTCTGGGCTACAACTCCCATCGTCCCTAGCTAGCAGGACCAGTAGTCAGGGATGATGGGAATTGTAGTCCAGAAACAGCTGCAGATCCAAGTTTGGGAAACACTGGTACTAATACTAAGCTAGAGGGATCAACAAGCTAACATAGTACAGTATAGAGCAACTCCTTATGCTCCTAAAAAGCTCATATAAAATAAAAAATAGGGGTGGGCAGGGGCCTTGGAGTGTGCCAGGAGGTGTCTGAGGTTTCATGATGAGGTTTCAAGGAATGCTTTGTTGGGAACCCCAGAACTAAACTAATGGTGTTGCATCCACATCACGGTAGGCTGGTTGTGTAACTTGTGAATCCAGAAATGTCTCCAGCCACAAAGTTTCGACATGCTGAGAACTTCTATCTGGAATTGACCCTGTGTGGCCACACACCTGACTTGGTATATACAAGACCAGTGTGGCCGGTGCAGACATGGAAAGTATGAGAAGGCTGATGTGTTCATCTCTCTAAAGGAGGGCAGAATAAAGCAGCAGTGTGGAGGAGCACAGCTCTAGCAGAAGCAAGAGTGTAGTAGTAGCAGCAGTAGTAGTAATAATAATAATTTTAAAAAAAATTATTTATACCCCGCCCATCTGGCTGAGTTTCCCCAGCAACTCTGGGCGGCTCCCAATCGAGTGTTAAAAACAATACAGCATTAAATATTTAAAAATTCCCTAAACAGGGCCTGTCTTCAGATGTCTTTTAAAAATAGGATAGCTGCTTATTTCCTTGACATCTGCTGGGAGGGCGTTCCACAGGGTGGGCGCCACTACCGAGAAGGCCCTCGGCGCTGGATCTCAGTGTCCGGGCTAAATGATGGGGGTGGAGACACTCCTTCAGGTATACAGAACCAAGGCCTTTTAGGGCTTTAAAGGTCAGCACCAACACTTTGAATTGTGCTCTCAGCAATGTAATTTGCTGGAGTGTTTTTTTACCTGTGATGTACCATAAGCTTGAGGGGCAGGGCAGGTAGCTGGCATATGTTCCCCTGCTAGGCAGGCTGGGCTCACAGAATGAATGGCCCAGGGTCACCCAGATAGTTTCCTGTCTGATCAGGGATGTGAACTCATGTTTCCCCAGCCAAGTCTAACATTCCATATCACTGTACTACCCTCTGCCAACTCATCTGTGCTTCGATTTTCCTTTTGGGGTCTGGCTATGGACTCTTTAGGGATGTGACTTGGGCAGGACAGGGGGCTGTCATGATGAACTCCCAGACTTCCAACATGTACCACTACACCACAGGAGGGGAACCCAGGCCATAGGTCAGAGAGCAAGCTGCCTTTAGAGCAGAGAACACTAGATGCCTGTCTTGGTGGGCTGTGATGAGAAGGGAGAGATTCTTGGCAAGGCTCAACCTCACACCCCAGGATCAAAGAATCAGTAGAACTGCAGAGCTGGTAGGAACCTCAAGGGTCTAGTCCAACCCCCTGCAATGCAGTTCCTGCTGCCAAGTCTTGAAACCCTTCTTTTATCTCTGGAGTAGCACAGGCTGGCAACAGCTTTCCAGGATCTCAGCTGGTGGCTTTTCTCATCACCTGTTACCACTTTTAATTAGGGAGGTCAAGGGAATGAACCTGGGACATTCTACATGCAAAGCATGTGTTTTGCTAATGAGCCAGGGGCCGTCCCCTAGTTTGCATGTTCTTTGGAGCCCTGCTGCTACTGCCCCCTATCTTCACCCAAATAAGGCCAGATTAGGGACTAAAAGTGGGGGGTGCTATTGATGTATGGGGCCAACTCAAACAAGCCCAGTCTGGCAATCAGGTACCAACATTTATTTGGGGGGTGGGGGGAAAGGTAATATGAAATTTTAAAATTTCTGAATGAACTGAGATAAATAAGAGGTGAGAACCGTAAAGGGCTAACTTAAATGCTGTTATTCTAGACCCAAAATGAACCACACAATTACATTGGCAGGAAAAAGGTTTTATAGACCTCCTAAGAATGCTGCACACCTGATCTCTCTTTCTCCCTCTCTTTCCTTGCACCAGCATGATAAAGGCTTACAAACATTAGTTAAGACAACCAATTTACCCATTGGACTCTGCAACGACCTATAACAATTGATTAACTGTCTGATAAAACACCCATCTCTCTTTACTGAAGCCTTTATAAAGATTTTATACATGGAAACTTAATGTACTCATTTAGTCTGGGGCATTTCACGACCAAGGAAGGCGTAAGATTAAGCACTGCACTTCAACGTTAGCAGGATTTTGCTGGTTCAAATGGTTTTGGATGCAGAGAAAGATTCCCCTCCGCCTCAACTGATCTCTTCTGGCAAATTTTGCAAGCAGGGATTTTCGAGGGACATATATCAAGCAAAATAGCTGAACCACCACAGTACATTGTTGTTGTTGTTTAAAAAGGTCATGCCATAGCTTAAGACTGACTGGAAACCATGTTTTCTAATGTTGAAGATTGGCCTCAGGACCCACCAGAGTTGGTGGTGGAAACTGAGGTGCTTGCTGTTACCAGAGTGGTGAGTAGAAAGCAGTTTGCATATATCTGTTCAGAGGGAGTTTGAGTCCTAGGAATCAAGACCCTGTCTGGTCTACATGAAAATAGGTTCAGGAGCGAGCCAGCAGTGAATCACACTGTGCAAGTTGGAGTTAACTCTTTACTAGCAAGAACACGATCTGCACAGGAGTGTCAGGCCTAATGAGCACGGCTACTCATCTCCAGTAGGTCTTGCCTCTATGAAACAGTTGCTGAGTCCTCACCTCCCCACAGCTGTCTTAAGTCCCCTGCTCGCCAGAGTTTTTCTCAAAGCAAATCAGAGACTGCATCTGCAAGTCACCAATCTATCCTCTGCCCGCTTCTGGTTCTGGGAGACGAGCAGGGAGGGGAGCTTATTGCAGCAGGAGGGGGAGATGCGCATGACTCTTCACCAGCCTGACCCATGCCTCTTGGCATCTCCCTTCCCACTCGCCAGCTTCAGCTTCTGCCTCTGATTCTGAACTTCTCTCTGCCACTCACTCTCCTACTCACTGAGCCCTATTACCTCTTCAGCTTCTGACATCTCCTCCTCCCAGTCTTCTCCCTTTGACCGCTCATCACTGTCCCGCCATCACCCCTGGGGCTCTGAACCTTCTTCCCCTGGTGGTTCCTTCCACCATTCCTCTGCATCCAACCAGCCCATGACATCAGCAACCCTGGAGAGAATGACTGCTAAACCCAGGTGAGGAATGCTTGAGGAAACACAGCTGTGCCCAGTCAGGCTAAGATAGGGCTGGAAGCACAGAGCATGTGATCCCTGCACCTGAAGCTGACTCAGACTGGAACCTGCCTTAATAGCAGTGACCTATTTAAGGAGAAGAGAGGCGAGCCCCAAGCTTTGGCACAACTCTCCAGGAGAGGTGTGAGGAGGCATATTGTGAAAACCAAGGTGGTGACATAGGACATCAAAGTGCAGAGGAGGATGGAACAACCTGTGCTGGCTTAAGGTGCAGCAGAGGTGACGGAAGCGAGGCACACCGAGGGACCATCACGCACTAAGAATCAGTAAGGGCCAAGGGGAACAAAGTACCACTAAGAGCAGTCAGATCCAGGACAGGTGCTGGGGCAGTTGGGGGGGGGGGCTGGAATTTTCTGGGACTTGGCTCTGCACCACCCCCATCTCAACCCTGCATCAAACTGTAACTATGACAATAGGCCTGAACAGTGCGACCATCATCCTTAATAAAGTTCAGGCATTAGCCACTTACCTGTGGGTGCAAGCCAGTTTGTATGTATACCCTAATTAAATATTTTGCCACTGCATGGGTATCTAGTGGGGACAGATATACTGTGGGGTAGGGGCAGGGAGGATCGCTGCCCCAGCATGGAAAGGAGAGCTGATAGGGGAGTCCTATCATCTGATGTGGGTGGTGCTGTGGTTTAAACCACTGAGCCTCTCGGGCTTGTCACCAACTTAAGACATTTTTTTTTAAAAAAAAGGGGATTAGATGAATTCACAGAGGATAAAGTCATCCATGGCTGCCAGTCAGGATATCTATATACTGCCTCCAGTATCAGCAGTGTGTCTCCAAATACCAGATGTTGGGGGAAAAGAAGCAATGCCTTGGCCCATATTGTGATTATTTATGTGGTACTATGGCTGCAAAAGGGACGTGGGGGGCGCTGTGGTCTAAACCACTGAGCCTCTTGGGCTTGCTGATTAGAAGGTCGGCGGTTCAAATCCCCGCGATGGGGTGAGCTCCCTTTTCTCTGTCCCAGCTCCTGCCAACCTAGCAGTTCGAAAGCACGCCAGTGCAAATAGATAGATTGGTACCACTGTGCCGGTAAGGTAAACGGCGTTTCCGTGCGCTCTGGTTTCCATTAAGGTGTTCTATTGTGCCAGAAGCAGTTTAGTCATGCTGGCCATATGACCCAGAAAGCTGTCTGTGGACAAGCGCCAGCTCCCTCGGCCTGATAACAAGATGAGTGCCGCAACCCCATAGTTGCCTTTGACTGGGCGTAACCTTCCAGGGGTCCTTTATCTTTTTACCTTTTTTTAACCTATCACCTGAATCTAATACATTGGTGTTAATTAATTTCATGGGCAGAGTGATAAGCATCAGCCTCACAATGCAAAGTAATTCCCCCCATTTTTGGAGAGGAATTATGCTGGCAGCTTTTCAACACTAGTAAGTCCAAATAAGGGCATACTTTCACTTGTGCAACATCAAAAACAAATGTTTTGTTGTTGTTTGAAGATATGGTGGCTGTGTCTTGTTCTACAGACACCCCCCCCCAGTTGCACAGGGTTGGACTAGATGACCCTTGCAATCTCTTCCAACTCTACAATTCTATGGTTTTTTGGCAAGTTGGTCCCTGCACAACACAGCTCACCTAATCAGTCTTCCCCACTATGGTAAGATGTATTTATATTTAAATTATATCATTCATTTCTGTGTTTGCACATGGACATATAAATTAGCATATGCAAATATTTTGCAAATCTCCACTCTTTTTTTGACAGTGCCTTAGTAGCCATCCTAGTTCTGCTATTAGCATAGCTAGCTTTCAGCGGTCGCAGGAGACTTCATCGGACAGAACAGAAACCCAGCTGGTTTTTCATTGCACACAAAGGAGGATGTTTATATACTGGTACATTTAGTCAGTTCTGATAGAGAATTTCACACTCTAACACCAATGGAATAGCTACACATGTCTGCAGGCCTTTCACAGCCATGATTTAAATTAGTTTTCTTTGTAATTTCCCCTTTTCAAAATGTCCATACAACAAGTTGGCAGTACCAATGCTGGCCACTAAGCGGCAATATATGACTGAAAGTGTAAAAAATTTGAAATTGAGTGAGAGATTGAAGTACTAATCAAGGTGGTTCTGAATACACCATGTTCAGGTTTGAATTTTTCCTTATCCTTTGCTCGAAAGTTGAAATCTTTCAACACTCCTACAATCATCTCATTTGTTTCTAAGAAACAGCAGTTTATAACAAAGACAAGTCAGTATTTGTGCACTGGAGAAAAACTTTAAAAAACACTTTTTATTACAGATTTCTTGGTTTACAAAAGTATGTGCAAGGTCTCTTTTTTCAAGTTACAATCATCTACAGATCACTTTCATTTGTTGAGACATTAGTGTTACATTAGGTTGAAAAGGGGGAAAGAGGTGGAGGGGGCTATGGTGAGTGGAGTTGGGGTTGGGTAGCAATGTTTCTTTTCTACTTAATGTATGTGTGGGGTTTTGTGTCCTTTGGTGGTGAGAGAGGTTGGGGTTGGCCTAGGGCAGGCTTCCTCAAACTCGGCCCTCCAGATGTTTTGAGACTACAGTTCCCATCATCCCTGATCACTGGTCCTGCTAGCTAGGGATAATGGGAGTTGTAGGCCAAAAACATCTGGAGGGCCAAGTTTGAGGAAGCCTGGCCTAGGGTGTGATTGTTTGTGATTGGCTGTGGTGAACTTTGTTTTCGTGTGTGAGTGAGGTGTGTGTGTGTTTTTGAATCAGATACTGATTCGTATGCTGTTGGTGGATTCTTGATGTTGTCGTATTGGGCTGTGTATGTGAATAAAGGGGAGCCATACCGGGGTGAAGGCGTCTTCTTCAATTTGTCCCCGTGTCAGTTTCAGTTTGTTGGTTAGTTTTTCTAATAAGGCTGTTTCCCATACTATTAGATACCATTGGTCCATGCTTACTCCTGACAGGTCTTTCCAGTGTCTGGCTATGATGTTTCTGGCTGCTGAGAGTTGGTGGGTTATGAGCTCTTTATGATGTGAGTGGGCAGTATTCTCTTGGAAGGTGTTTAGTACTGCCAGTTCTGGGGTGTCTTCTAATATTTAGTTATTTTGCATATTTTTGTATGATTGTTGTCCAGAATAGTTGGTTTTGGGGGCATTCCCACCACATGTGGAGGTATGTGCCTGTGGAGAAAAACTATTGATGAGCAAAAATCTGCTGATAATTATATGTTGGAGATGAAATATTCTTATCCCACTTTTTTCTCTCCATATTCCCAGGTAGTCAGACAGGTTAGAATCTGAACTGAATGACAATAACAACAAAGTTTGGCATCTTGATTGAACTCTGCGCATATTCTGCTAAGAAGAAAGCCTACCTGAATATCTGAAACAGGTAGGAACTTTGGAAAATGAATTTATGCATCAACAAGCATATTAAGAATAATTGCATAAATGCTAATTGCACATTTTGTCCTGATTCTGATAGCTGTAGAGTTGGGTGGGATAAAAGCCATGCAGAACACTCGAGCCCCACCCTCTGCTTATTTCAAGTCCTGCTTTGTCTGGCTTCTGAAAATTCAGCACATACTGCCTATGTATCTTTTCAGTCATGAGGGCTAGAATCACCTTTTTTAAATAAAAAAGCTGAAATTCTCAGAAGGCTGAATTCTGCGTCAGCAAGTGGAAGCTGTGTGTGTGTGTGTGTGTGTGTGTGTGTGTGTGAGAGAGAGAGAGAGAGAGAGAGAGAGAGAGAGAGAGAGATGGTAGATGAATGGAATGCAAACAGTCCTTGTAGAGGTGCTCGTTTAAGATTGATTAAGCTGGAATAAAAAACGTTTGATCTTCAACAATCCCAGCCTGCACAGCAGCTCATCCCTCTCTATATGAAAGAGGAGCCTGTGGCCATCAAAAGGGGAATAACTGGAATAATTTTAATTGCTGCAGTTAAATGATTTTTAAATGGTTATAGTATTTCTCATCTTTTTCTATTTGCTGTTCTAGTGCTTTATGGCTGCTTTATTGTACTTACTGACATCCTAAAAAATTGTATAATGGTTTTAGTTTTAACCTATGCTGGGAACTGTAGTTTGTTAAGGGTGCTGAGAATTTCAACTTGGTGAGGGGCAAACTACAGTTCCTGGGATTTTTGGAAAGGGGGAGGATAAGCCATGTGCTTTGACTGCATTGTGGTGTATTCAGTGACAGCTAGGTCTTTGGCTTTCCTTTCCGCCTGTTTCGTTACTGAAAACACGAGGCTGGGAGAGATGGGGCGGGCCTTTGCCCGCTCTTCAATGCCCAAGGCGACCTGGTTCCTGGTAATGAACCCATCCCTCTGTCCCTTTAGAGACCATACTTTTCTGCCTTTGGAGGGAGAGAATAAACACTTCTCAGAGAGGGACCTCCCTGCTGTCTCTGGCTGATTCATTAATAGAAAGATGACTTGACCTCTTTCCACATGAGATTTGGAGTTGATTCGCACGTGCATGTATATGGCGTTTGAAATGTCATCACTCAGTGACCCACTGCTGAGTGTGTGAACCGTTTCTAGTTAAGTCAGGCAACATGAAATCGCTGCCTGCAGTGTTTGGCCTGAAAGGTCCCCTTGCTCTACATGCTGCTTAAATTTCTGACATTTGTGCGGAATATTTTTTGGGGGGTGGGAAGCAAAGGTGCAAGGCTTCCTCAGTCCTCAAACTGAAATAGATGTTGTCGGACAAGAAAGGACACCATGGTGCTCTTGTATGAGACTCAATGTCAGACAGCATGGTCCACAAGAGAGGAACATGCTGGTGCAGATTCTGGGGCTAGACAGTGGCTGAGCTAGGCCTCAAGCTTATTTACTTGTTTAGCCAGTGTGGTGTAGTGGTTAAGAGCGGTAGTCTCGTAATCTGGGGAACCGGGTTCGCGTCTCCGCTCCTCCACATGCAGCTGCTGGGTGACCTTGGGCCAGTCACACTTCTTTGAAGTCTCTCAGCCCCACTCACCTCACAGAGTGTTTGTTGTGGGGGAGGAAGGGAAAGGAGAATGTTAGCCGCTTTGAGACTCCTTAAAGGGAGTGAAAGGCGGGACATCAAATCCAAACTCCTCTTCTTCTTCTTCTTCTTCTTCTTCTTCTTCTTCTTCTTCTGAGAAGTGCAAGGCGGTGCACATGGGTCATTGCCAAATGAAATGGCTAACAAGGCACTTGTTGCAAAGTCTAGAGAAGATGCTTTTTTTCCGGAGCAGTTGTTTGAGTCAGAAACAACCAACCATTATTGCACAGCTAGGCCTCCCCTGCCCATCTTTTTCAGAAACACTGATTCTGTATGGCTAGGGATACAAGAACATAGAATCTCAGTCGCCTCCCTGTCCAAAAGGCAAGAACATTGTCCTAATAAGAGACCTTTCCTCTGTCGACCAGCACCAGCCTCCGCTAACCTGGTGCCCTCCAGATGTTCTGGACCAGAATTCCCGTTATCCCCAGCCTGACCAACACCCAACTTGGCTGACCAATACAATCCGTAACACAGGTAGCCCATGGGTAGAGATCACATGTGCCGCAGAACTTGCATTCAAAATTAACAGCTTTGGTTGACTCTTGCAAGTAAGTCAAGCTGCATATTAGACAAGTCGTTTTATTACGGTCAATGACCAGTAGGACTACATATGAAGGCAAACACATTCATGCTGTCAAGGTCCCTAGCAAATCTGATTTGGAAGAGGGGAATTCCTGCCTCTGGCATGGTGATCAGACCCCAAGTGAAAACAAAACATATCCAAGAGAGGGTTTAACCTTCATGGCTTTTGCAAATAATTCTGGTTAGTTTGGTGAGGGTGTTGACAATTTTCTCTTGGAAATGCCTAGTCCCACTTTTAGAGCTCGTTAAGGAGATGAACTTACAATTAAAACAGTTTAATGGAGATATCCCAACAGATAGCCATTCCACGTGTCACCTGGCTTCCTAAGACAGATCTAAATGTTGAAAAGTGGATGGATCAGAAGCAGTCTTGTAGTGGCACTTGGAAAGTCCTGTGATAATTTTCTGTTTTTGAAAGGCTAAAGTCTGCCAGCTGAGACGGCCACTGCCCTCTGCCTGAAGAATAGGCAGTTATCAACTTTATGTACAAGCACACACATTCTTGCCAATTTCCATCTAAGACATACCCCCAAATGCAAAAGGGTAAAGTTTTTGTTTTTGTTTTAAAAAGGAGGGGGAAACCAAGCACATGAATGCCTTCCTAAAACAAAATCCCAAACTTCACAATGTAACAACAACAACAACAACAACAACAACAACAACAACAACAACAACAACAGAATTGTACTTATTATTATTATTAAGTTTGTTGTACTGATGAAGCCAGTGACAGAGATGAAATATGCATTTATAAGAAATAAAACCACAGAGGGGCAGGTGGCTGGCTGATTATTCAACAGCGCTCCCAGCAGCACAGGCAGAAGGAATTGAGACACTCGGCAAAACCGTAGCCCCAGATGGTACCCGCTAGATTGGTTAATCAGCCATGATCTTTTTCTAGCAAACACACGTGGGGTTGAAGAAATGCTGCTCTCTAGCCTCTCTCCTCTCACTGCAGAAAAAGAAAGAAAGAGCATTAATGGGCTTTTTGTATAATACAAAATAAAATAATAGCCTTGTCCCCATCGCCCCCCCCCACTCCAAAGTGCACCAGCCATAATTTATATTTAATGCAGCATGTCCCCCAAGGGCTGACACAGCACCAGTAGAGCAATGCCTTGTCTTGCTGGAGGTGTGTGTGTGTGTGTGTGTGTGCGTGTGTGCGTGTGCACGCGCGCGCGCGCATACACACACACACACTCTTGTTTGCTACTGCAAACAGCTATGGTGAGGGGTTTTTTTTGGCGCTTGCCTGAATGAAAGCAATTCATTCCACTGATTCAGGACCAAGCTGAACATTAACAGTTTTATATTTAAACCCAGGTCAGTCGCAGGTCACATGGAAAGCAAGGAAATCGAGAGATGTTTCATTTTTAGGCACACAGTTTTTACCTTCTCCTTCAAGAGGTTTCTTAGCTAAGCTTTGACATAGGACACGGGCTCAGCTGTGAGAAAAGCACTTCAGGGTGGGAGGTTATACAAGGGAACAAGCAGCAGGCATGGGGAAAGTTCACTCCCCCCCCCATCTGCATGCCCCTTTTGCTCTAAGATCAACCTCCATCTCCTTGCTTTATTCATACTCAGATTCAGAATTTAATGAACACATCTGCTTCTATCAAACCTACTCTTTCTCCTAGTCTATCCCTTTTTAGTAGCATCTTCAGAGTTGTACGTAAAGGCTGTGCACATACCATACACTTAAAGAACATCGCTCCCTCCACCAAAGAATGCTGGGAATCATGGTTTAGCCCTCACAGCTACAGTTCCCAGCATGCTTAGCAAACTACAGTACCCAGGATTCTTGGGGGGAGCAAGTTATGTGCTTCAAATGCATGGTGCGCCTGCAACCAATAGCAACAGACCTGCACGCAGGAGAGCTATAGTAAGATTACATCCGCATCATACATTTAAAGCACATGTAAAACATAGGGCTTTCCCCTAATAATCTTGGGAACCGCACTTTGTTAAGGGTCCTTGCAACTGTAGCTCTGAGGGTAAAACTACAGTTCCCAGGAAGCTTTGGGGGAAGACACATGCTTTAAATGTATGGTGTTGATGTGACACAAGTATTTTTGTTCTCGCTGTGCATATGCTCCAGTGCTCACAGATACAACACCCTTTATAGAACTCAAGACATTTTGAAGCAAATATATATTCAGGAGCTTTAAAAGCTTGCAGGTTTTAAAATTCAAAAACATGTCATTCTTAAAGTTTGACCAATGCAAGAACCAGCTTCGTAAAGTAGCAAAGCGCATTTCTGTAACTTCACATCTGTGATGACTCTCCCCAGCCCAGCCCAACTCCATAGAGCAAGAGGTAGCGAGAATTAGAGAGCGGGGTGGGCTGTGAAAACAGTGGACTTGTAAGTTTGGCAAATATTGGGGCAGTGTTGGAAGCCGCCCAGAGTCGCTGCTTGCCCCCTGCCCCACATACCAGCATGTAATGCATGCTACCCTATGAACAGATCTCAGAAAAAGACATCCCCACTAAGGTCTGTTTCCACTGTCCAGTATCCAAAGTTGCAGTTCCAAATGTAAGAACAAGCCCATTGCTCACTCCTGCCCACGCCTACTGAAGTACAGCTGCATGAAAGATGTTAATTTATTATCAGTCCCATTTCTAAATCCTCAAAAAGGCTGGGAGTTAGTGAGTGTTAGATAGCAAGTTGAAGAGAGAGTGGGGAAGTTAGGGAGTCATTTTATTTGTTAGAGTACCATTTGTTGGGGAATTGTAACATTAGTTAGGGATGCATAGCTGTGCAGAAAATCATGACATCTTTTAATATGTAAGGAGGACTTCTTAGCAGTCCTAGTATTCTGATTCTATGAAGATTTAGAACCCTAGGAAACAATCCCTCCCCAGTCATGGTTGGATTGTTTCAAAATGATTAACATCAGGGTCAGTTTAAATGCTTCAGGTGAAATGCTTGCCACCTCTTTTGTTGGTATAATTATTACAACAAGTTTTGGAGGGCGTTTTGACAATATGTGCTTTGAGTCCAGCTCTCCACGAGATGCGCGTGATAGCAAATTCATGTCAAGTTTGGTGGTGTTGGACGTCCCAAGTTAACAGCAGCATGAAGGCACTACAACCCTGGTTTCTCTCCTATTCCCCATTCTGTCCTTGGTTGAAAAGGTTATGCAACCTCTTCAAGAAGTGCCAAGTTCATCCTCTGGTATGTGAGAAGAAACCAGAAACCAGAGTCATTTTTGCGAGGCCTGATGAACACGACTGGTTCTAATAATTTAGGTGAGGAAACATCCTATGTGGAGGCAAGGGAATGATTGTGAGGCCACTGAGAATCTGACTAATTGGGTAAGTAGGAGGCACATCCCTGATTTGAGAAGGCCTTGGAGACATCCCTGTTGAGGAACAGAGATGATAATTATTTCGCTTTACTACTGACCTTTCCCAACAGGGTCGCTCGGTTCATCTATTATTTTGCTAGTGAAGGAACCAAAGAAAAAACTACCAATTAAAAGTTTTCCAGAACCTTGAAACCTGGAGGAAAGGTACCACCTCCAACTTTCCCACTGCTTTTAAAGTGAAAGCCTTGTAGTGTCAATGTAGTTCAGCAGTTAGATTAGAAGGTACCACTGTGCCACCCACAGACACACATGTGCCCAAGGGGTCCCACCCCACTGAAATTAGGCTTGAAACAAGCATTCTCTTGTAGCCAACAGATGGCTATGGGAAGCATTCAGACAGGACCTGACAGAGTCATAGCACTCTCCCCATCTATGGTTTCCAGCAACTGGTATTCAGAACTTTACTGCCCCCAGCGATGGAGCCAGAACATAGCATCAGGGGTAGTAGCCACTGACAGCTTTATTCATTGAAGTAAATAAACAAGAATTAAAGGTGAAAGGAGAAGTGAGTATTCCCCCCTCTCGCACACTGTCATGAACTGGCAGGACACCGAGGAAGGAGAAGAGGATCCTGGCAATGGGACACACCAGGACAAGCTGAAGATGGGGGACGGGAGGTTGAGGATTTAGAAGCTACTCAAGGGACACCAGTGGATGTTGAAGGGGCACCTGACAGTTCACAGAAGCCTGGGAAGGCGGACACATCACCAGAACCAGAGGTGCCCCCGTTTCTCCACAAACAGCATGGGCTCTGAGGCATCAGGAAAAATGGGAAGAGCCTGAGGCAGGCAAGAGACCTCAGCCCAGCTTACTAGTTGCTTAGGTGAAGATCCTGGGACTCGTCCTGTAGGAGGTTTGTGGCCACCAAGCTTGATTAAGCACAGGGCAGGTGAAGATCACATGCTTTGTTAAGTGGAGAGGAGACACAGCTACCCAGCTGGAGCAAGCTCAGGTGCATCAATAATATTGGGAGGAAGAAAGGAGAAGGCAGATACACTGTTTCTGATCAACTTTCACTGTAGGTGGACCATGGCTTGGCTGCTTCAGGAACTCCAATGGGCTGCGATTTCTAAACTGAATTTAGGATTCCAGCCCTGGATTATCTTCTGAGGTGGGAACTTGGCCCTACGGTTTGACTTTGAACCTTTCTCATTGAATTGGACCTGCACCTGTATTTGTCCATTGGGCTGTCTGACTGCTCTCTTAACGGTGTGCACTTAACTTAGACTTAACTTAGAGTATTTCTCTGCTTTCTGCCTTCATATCAGAATAACAACAACAACAATAAAATCCATTTACTGAGAAGTTTCTCCATTTACTGAAAGCCTTGCTGGCTACTGCTTGGTCCCAGTACTGGAAGAGAGGGAAAAACTTCTGCAGACCCAGAAGAAACACCCCACTCCAACACCCACAGAATGAAAATGTACCTGATAGGTCAAGATGATTGAAATGGAAGGCACAATGCACCTGATTGGCAGGCAGCTCTTCAGAACTGCAGCACATCCCCTAAGTTACTTAATGGGCCCTGAGGGACTCCTCTCATTGGCTAGTGCTACTGATCAGGGAACTGAAGGGCACAAAAGGATAAATGGAAAAGCGGGGAGTCCTCTAGCCCTGCTTAGCCCTTTCCTACCTATAAGTGAGAGTAGCTTCTTCTTCGCTGTTGTCTTCTTCAAATAGGAACTGCTCTCCCTAGTAATGTTTTATGATTGGCAGTGCTGTTCAGCCAACACCCTTTAAACCTCTGGCAACCCTTAAAAACCCTTTAAAAAACCCAGCAGCACTTACCAGACCGGCATGAATGGTGGTTCTCAATCTTCCTCATTACTGGAGGACAGTGTACAAACAACAACAAGGGGGGTAGACCAGTACCCCAAAGTGCCTGGCTGTTCTGCAGACGGGTACCCCAAAGTGCTTTCTCAGGCGCCAACTCTCCACAGGTCTCTAAGGTCAACGCAAAGACCCATGGGATTGCTAGCTGTCTTCCTGATCTTTTGCACCATTTTTGCAGCTCTCCTGCTCTTTGGGGGCCATTCTTGCCCTTTTTTGCGGTTTAAATTGATTTATTTAACTATTTCACGGCGTGGTGTGTAAGTGGGGAGATGCCTATATGTGAGAGGGTAGGTGGTTGAAGGATAATTTTTGGCTGCGGGCTGGAAGTGCTCTATTTGCCCAAATGGATCAGCCTCCACTGTTCGACACAATATGGGTGCCTTTCCCAAAGCAACTTGGAGATGCTGAGCAGAAAGTGTTTGGGAGCTGGGTGAGGTATTCAGAACCTGCGTAGAGAGACGCTGGAGTTAAGACTTCGTTGTTCCTTTCCAGTGATCTGTCCATGGTCCTGCAAGCCTTGTGGCTGGCTGGTCTTCATTAGACACCCTACCAGGATCCCTTTTCTGGGAGTTACTACTGTGTCTGAAGCCTCTGTGACCCTCCCCCCCCCCAGGCGAAGCTCACTACCCTTTCATTGATTTTATTGATAAAATAAAATAAAATAAACTATGCATTACCTACATACTTTCATACCTGCGTTTGCAGACTTTAAGGACTAGAATATTGGTGTTTGTTTTTTAAAGAGGACACGCCATGTTTCCCTTAAGGGCACTGCCACACTTATTTGATGTGGTCACATAATTGCAGCATATACAAATCCTTGGACATGCCTAATTCGCTGTCAAGATGCAGATGGAGAAGAACTGGCAACACGTGAGCAATGCAACATATGGCTATAGATCAGGAGGCAGCGTTCCATTTCACAGTGCCACCTTTACTTTTGTCAGACAACTTCTAGACCACAGATTCAAGTTCTGATGAGAGAATACAAAAGGAGAATACACAAGGAGAATAAAAACCTCAGGCCTGATTCAGAGGTCCAGTTCCAGCCACCCTGACACCAGATCAAATAGGAAGGACCTTGCAATGCTTCTCCAGTGGGCGTCGGCTTAGTTGCATCTCCAGAGGAAAGATGATTCATATCCAGAGCACTTGTTTTCAGGGCTAAATTCTCCCATAGCACATATATAGGGCCAGCGCTACCATTGGGCAAAATGAGGCAGCTGTCCTCCCCTGTGCCTCCTAAGCTGGCCTACCGCCCTGAGCTATAGTAAAACACACTGTCCCATCACCAGCCTGGTACAGGAAGATACCAGTCTGGTTGACTTTTGTACATGGAATGGGAGAGAACCATCTTGTTCTTTGCTTCAGGCTTCAAAATGTGTTTGGCCAACCCTGAAAGTTAAAGAGGAGCTCTCTACCAGCTGTAGGGAACCTTTGTCCCGCCAGATATTGCTGAACTCCATCAGCCACAGTAAGCATGGCCAATGGCTACAGATGAGGGGAGCTGTACTTCAGCAATACCTATAGGGCCTCGGGTCCCCCATACCTGGTCTAAGAAATAATGCCGCAACACAGGTAACCCACTGGCAGGGCTTGGGGAGAAAAGATGTATATTTCAAAACCGTAGCCCTCCAACATCAATATTTCAAGCACTTGCTCTCCACAGCAGTGAATAAATATTTGAAACGAAAAGACCTGCAGCCAACGATTTAGCTGATTTGTTCCAATCCGTACGAAATGTGGGCTCCCTACTCCTTTGGCCTCCCTGCTTGTTTGGCTCCCTGGCGCAGAAGTCTTGGTCTCCAGAGCTCCCTCTCTTCTCCTCTCAATTTCTCTTAGCATACAGCCCTTCCTCTCTCTTTAAGTGAGGTTTTGCGTACGCCATCCTTCTTTCTCCTTGTAACTTCCTTTCCCAACACTACATAAGAGCCCTGCTGGGTCAGAACCAGAGGCTGATCTAGGCTGCTCCCAGACAAGTGTTTACTATAGGATTGGTGCTCCTCATGCATGTAAGTTTTTTGCCGCATCTGCACAAGATCATTGCCTCCTTGATCATTGAAAAAAATCTCCATGCCCTTATTTAATTCTGCTGTCTGTCTATCATCCATTGCATTTATAGCCCATATTTTTCTTCAAGGATCTCAAGGTGGTGTACATGATTCTCCCTCCCTCTCATTTAACCCCCCACAACGACCATCTGATGTAGAGTAGGCTGAGATGATGATAATTTATTACTTATACCCCACCCATCTGGCTGGGCCTCCCCAGCCACTCTGGGTGGCTCCCAACAGAATATTAAAAACACGATAAAACATCAGACATTAAAAACTTCCCTAGAGGCAGTGACAGTCACCCAATGAGTTTCATGGCTGAGTGGGGATTGAACCCTAGTCCCCCAGATCCTAGCCTAACTGCACTACACCTAGTTCACAATGGCACACTATATTGCATATCCTATATTGTGATATCTCAGCAACCTGTTTGCAGATTAAGCCCCTGTATCACATCTAGTCTAGCAAAAGGTTTCCAACTGTGGCCATGTATATGCTCCAGGAAGTCAGGAAACATGACCTGAAGGCAAAGTTTGTGCTTCACACCCAGCAGCTGGTATTCAGAGGCGGACAGCTTCTGACTGTGAAGATTCCCCTTAGCTTTCTTCTCTTCTGACATGAAAATAAAATTTAAAAAGTGCCTAGCACAAAATCCCCTGTACCCAACTGCCTTCAATTTGTCAGGTTTCTTACCCAGCGGCCCTTCTCTCATGTCTGCCATTTTCAGATCAGCAGCTGTTATGAGATTTGGCAGGATTCAGGTCTTCAGAAGGTGCGACCTCTCCTACAAATTTAATCCAGTTCTACCCTAAAATATTAGACTTTAGAGATGCTCAATACAAAAGCTGCAGGATCTATTTCTCTGTACTAGGGCAAGCTTCACCCACTTTGGAGGGGGTAGTGTGTTTGCAAATTTCATCCATTTCTGCCAAAAGGGGGGAACGTCAAAAGTGTCCCTCCCCACATTTCCCAGAAATGAATTGGGGCATGGAAAAGGTAAAGCAGCTTTGAATGGACCCCTGAGTTAAATTTGGCAGTCTACAAAGTGATTTGGATCTGGGGGGCTATTTTCCAAAGCACCCAATGGAGGTCTGAATTGAATCTTCTGGTCAGTGCAGACCCTTAATTCCTATTTGCCAACATGAGATTTCCGGGTGCTTGGGATCCCTGCCCTCACCAAGTCATTCCCTTCCATCTCTGCATTATTATTCTATCCACTTTTCTCCAGAAGGGAAGGCGGAGCTCCTGTTCCATTTCTTCCTTGTTCTGTCCTTTTTCTACCAACAAGCTCATCCCAGCAGTCATCCTACGCATGCAGCAAGAAAATCCAGCTGCTTTGAACAAGATTCACTTTCTTCCTGGAGTTTTAAGAGGATTTTCTCATTAGAACGTGCAGCTTTGCTGATTATGGAGAGGCGGCTGAAGACTTAAATCCTTGGCTGACCATCCAGACCCCAGGTCTGTCCGTCTGGGACCGAAGCATGTTACGAATTCTCTACGAGTGGATTTAGGTGCTCCTAGTTTGACCTTTTTTTACCATGTGGCTTAACACACACCCCTGCTATTGAAATCCACCCTTTCCACTCAAGACTTGCACAAAGATGTGTTTCCCTTTTCTTGCAAACTCCCAAGCCGCAAACAGGGGAAAAAAAATCTGTTAAGGTGCTGAGAACCTCTCATCTAACCGTTTGCTGTCATCCCGTTGTATAAGATAGTGGTTAAGAAAAAGGAGCTCAAATTAATTTAACAGGCAAATTGAATTTCAACTCATGAACACAGTAGCTGCTGAGATGTGAATATCCCACAAGACTGAAGCATTTGAATTCTAACCACCAACGCTCCACCATCTCCCCATCATGACATTTTGTCACATCTTCAGCACAACGGTTGAGCTTCCTTTTCGAGTCCAGTGAGGTTTTATTTGGGGTGTGTGTCTTTGGACAATGCACCACTTTCTTTAACCTGGAAGAGTTGGAGTGCCCAAACTCAGAATCTGCTGACACTGCATTTGACCATCCTGGGTGCTCGGTGCAAAAGCAAGGACGGTGGTGCTTTTGGGATGGTGGCCCCTTCCCTCCATTTTAGGGTCCTGGCATGTAGCCACCTTCGCCTACTTCTGGAATGGGTCCTGTTGAACCTAGCCAAATTTGGGAGCTGATGTAGTGTGGTGGGAACTCCCACACAAACTATCCTTGGCTGGCTCTGATCTAGGTCCATATCAGTGGTACCATCTTCTTCAGATGGTAAAGGTAAAGGTACCCCTGCCCGAAGGGGCCAGTCTTGACAGACTCTGGGGTTTGTGCGCCCATCTCACATCTATAGGCCGGGGGACAGCGCTGTCCGGAGACACTTCCGGGTCACGTGGCCAGCGTGACAAAGCTGCATCTGGCGAGCCAGCGCAGCACACGGAACGCCGTTTACCTTCCCGCTGGTAAGCGGTTCCTATTTATCTACTTGCACCCGGGGGTGCTTTCGAACTGCTAGGTTGGCAGGCGCTGGGACCGAGCAGCGGGAGCGCACCCCGCCGCGGGGATTCGAACCGCCGACCTTTCGATCGGCAAGCCCTAGGCGCTGAGGCTTTAACCCACAGCGCCACCCGCGTCAGATGGTAGTTTGCTTCAAAATGTGGTAAGCCAGCCCTGATGCATTTGGTGGGGGCTCCTCACTGCACAGAGTGGGCCCTGGACATCTGCCCCAAAGTATTGCCCTGACAGTAGCATAAACCGTCTATCTAGTCCACCTTCATTTTTCCAACAGTGGCTACCAAGGTGCCTGCGGAAGCTCAAAATAGGATATGAGGACCACAGACCTCCTCTGTTCCCACCATCTGACACTCAGAGGTATATTGCCTCTCTTCATGAAGGTTCTATTTAACTGCAGATAGATTCGTCCATCATGAAATTTGTTATTTTAAAAAGTTATCTATGGCATCTCTAGGGGATTTTAATATATTTCTTTAGCAAACCTTGATCTGCATGGCACCGTCTTCATTCTATATTTGCTGTCATTATGTTGTCCCTTTTTGCAGTATCTAGGAGTGCAGAATCTGCAGGTTCTCTCTCCTTCCGCCTTGCCTTCTACCTTAGTGGCCATTTCAACGAAGTATTTCTTCAGAACAATGTTCTTTTTTTCTTTTTCTGGGGCAGAAAGAGATTGAGTTAAAATAGCCATTGCCTCCGCCATTTAATTAATTTAATCTGTGGGCTTGCAAGGGAAGAGATCCTGATAAGATTACGAGTAAAGGAAAGAAAGAATGTGATCAGTATTTCTCCCATAAATGCCATCTTAACAATGAGCTCTCTGCAGCAGCAAGATATCAGAGAGCACATTTTGGGTCACCCTGTAAATAAATAATCTTCTTACGGTCCAGCAGTCATTCCATTATTATTATTATTATTATTAGAATCAAAAAGTATGTTATACTAAGATGTGGAAATTAAGACTCTGAAAGCTAGCTGAAAAAGCAGTAATATATGCAGACTATCATTTTTGCTTGTTGCCATAGTAAAGGCTAGTTATCAGGGTTAACTCCACACCACAAACTTTTAAATGAATAAAAATGTTGATGCAGATGTGATCCATGGGATCTTTGGTGTAATACTTGGCCTTTATCTAGCGCTTTATGACTTTTCAAAGTACTTCACATACATTGGCTTGTATCCAGCGCTAGTCTTACTTAGAGCACACCTGCTGAAATAAATAAACCTAAGTTAGTCGTGTCCATTAACTTCAGTAGATCTACTTTGAGTAAGACTAGCACTGGATAAAATCCACTGCCTTAGCAACAATTGCAGGTAGGTCGGTGTTATTGTCCCCATGTTGCAGATGGAGGGAAGGGAAACTATGTTTGAGGCAACATTTGAACTGGAGACGTCAAGGTTCTCACAGCCCAGTTACTATGTTACACAGGTTCCTTTGCATATGATTGGGTTACCAACCTCACGCAGCTCACAGCACACCCAGCACCCTTCTCTGTAGCCCTTTCAGTAGCTTTGCAGTGGTATCTGTTGGAGTTACAACTTGGGTGGAAATAGTTCTGATTCCTCGGCACTCAGCGGGGATCCTTTGTTCTGACTTAGGCTGCTTCCAGACCGGGGAGAATTTTGTGGCTGAGATTCAATTGCATATTGGCAAATTCAGGTTGCACAGTTCGGAACTGTTGCTCTTGCACAACTTGCTTGCTTCCACACACCAAAAAAGTGTTGGGGGGGAACACGTCTTGTAATAAGAAAAGTGATAGGAAAATGTGCTAGAATAACAATGGCTTGTTGCAATGCTTTATAACCTCCCTGCTAACAAATCAGAATGCTCAATAAATAGTGGGCATCATATAACCTCCCCACAAACCTTGTGCAAGCAAATCATTATGATTGCTCAAAAGTAGGTACTCTGGAAGATCTTAGGCTGATTCCACAGTAGCTGATTCCCCGCTGCCCCAAGAATGGAATACCGGTAATTTGTTCATATAGTTTTTGGAGAGAATTCACACAACAACATCATAGCCAGCCAACTGGATCCCAATTTCCTCCGTGTTATCTTCCTGTCTTCTTTTGTAACTGATCTGCACTAATTTTCAAAACGTAAAACACAGTTGTATTGCTGACATGTCTAGTGTGGACTGGCAACATGCCACTAAAAATTCCCTGGGCTACTGCTCTTATAAGTAATAATTTCCTCCTTGTTTCTTTCTTTCAAAATGGCTTTTGCTTCTTAGGTTTCTACCCCTTTAAGTAGCTTCTTCCTGTTCACCTGCCTGGCGACAGCATTCCAGAACTGGTTCTTAATTAGTCAGTTCCTGTTCATTGTTTGTGTTTTGGAGCAGGGTGGTGATGGTTGGTAATTATCAATTTCCTCTTCACAGCCAGAGAAATTGCTCATTATTTTATTAAGACGGCATTACTTCACACGACGCAGTCCTAAGAGAAGTGAAGCTCACTCAAATGAAAGACATGAACTAAGCACATTTCTAATCCCCTGAACAGAATACAGGCAGAAAAACCCCCCCAAAAAACACCCAGCAGATTTATGCATTTGCACCAGAAAATTAGCTTGTGTGTGTGTGTACTTTTATACTGCATTCTCGCTTTCCCTCTCACCTTTTGATGTTCTTCCATTAGAGCACTCGGCTAGTTTCACAAAAAAATGTCCGTCCCCCCTTCTATTTCTTGGCAACACAAAATTGCTTGCAATTCTGCCCAGCATGACATCTTAAAATAAAAGCAAGCATCACTCTGCTTCTATCTTCTCTATCTCTTCTCCCTCTGATCCTCGAAGCCCCTCTTTTTGCCCCCCTTCATTTTTTCTCCTTGACCATACAAAGTCCACCTATGCGGGTAGATGGGAGGAAAACGGGAAAAGATGACTGTTCCCACTCTTCTCCTCCGCTGTGTCCTCCTCTCTATCCATGCACGCGCATTGACAGTGACACTGTTCTTGCTAACGGAGCAACAGAAGTGAGGGCTGCAGGGCAGGGGGGAGAGAAATTGGACAACCCATCAAGAGCAGAATGAGGCAATTTCCTTCTCTATTTGATATGGGAATTCAGGTATAGATCTCGGCACAATAACAAAATTGTTCATCTACCTCCCTGACCTGCAATTTTTTTTCACAGATTCCCTCACCAAACATCTTTCCAGTTTTTATTAATGTACGGTTGCTTATTTGTGCACATTGCAAACAGACAGAGCAAAATGCAAATAATAAAGGTATGCCTAAATCAGATGCAGGAATCCACCCCCCCCCCTTTTTAAGGGGGCAATTTATCAGGGGCTGCATGGCAATGGCAAGTGGGGCCGGAGTTACCCGCTTTTCCAGGGGCATCTGCTGGGGTGGGGTGTTGCCACGGAGATGGTATCCCAACTGTAGCATCACCACTGTAGACCTCAATGGTGCAGGAGCAGGGCAGGGTGGTGGCAAGGTCAGGGTGATGCCAGGTACATTGGCAGAACTAATGCTGCTCTCTGACCAGTACACATGTACCACCCCTCCCTTGTCCTTGCCTTGGTTTTATTGCTGTCAGTGGCAGTGATGCTGGTGCCAGGAGTCCAGGTCTGTGGTATCACCTCTCCCTGCTCTTTTCTTTTTTCTGCCACTCCCTTTAATCTCTTCCTCTCCTCCTTTCCAACCCAGAGGCCTCCAGGGGCAAGGGATAGATCCTTCATGCCAGAGGTTTGAGCTGATCATTTGCAGAGAGCTTTTGAAGTCGGGCTCTCTTAGGTTCAACTCAGACAATACGCCAAGCCACAGTTTAGAAACCAAGCCAAGGTGATCTTCCAAATATACAGGCAAAACCAAGGTTTAGGACAGGGCTCAGGAACCTGAGACCCAAAGCCCACTTGCAGCCCTCAGTCTAACTTCATGGGGGTGGCAAGAAGAGAAAGGGGGCACAGGGGAAAACAAGAAAGGAAGCAGAAGAGAATGAATAGGGGTGTCGGAGAGAGAGAAAGAGAAGGGGGCTGCCTCACCCACTTCTGGTTTTAGCTCATCCACTTTTGACTGAAATCGCCATTATGATTTACCAATAAAAATATATTGCAAGCCATAGCTTAAAAAAACACCATATTTTCAAGTATAAAAATAGAGAAATACAGCATCCACAACGAAGGAAAGAACACAAATATAACCCCAAGAATGAGGTCAAGAGGTTATTGAGATGCAATCAAGTAGAAGAAAAGAGAAAGTCCATCTACAATGGGAAGAAACTAAAATCTTGCAACATGCAGATATTCTGGCTGTTGCTAATGTATAAGACCGTTCATACAGTGTACTGGGATACAAAAACAAAGTTCTACCAAATAGTGTGGTTATGGGGTATGTTAGGGCATCCCCCACCCCAGTACAGCTGTAGATCATGCCTAGCCACGGTTAGCTCAAACATGGTTTGCAAGTCCACTTTTGGTTCTGGTTTCCTGCTAACAAACCACAGCTTATCATTCCACACATCACACAAAATCACAGTTAAGCTTTCTTAATCACATGTTGGTGCAGTGCCTGAACTGGGCCTTATTACCTACAGGTTGTTGCCAGCTCCATCACTACAGAAAGGGAATCAGAGCTCTCCCCCCCCCCCCCGCCGTGTTGTTTTTGGGTCAGCAGGTGTCACACAGCTTTCATTCTGGCTGCTACCACCAAAATGGATGACAGCCTGACTACTAGTGGTCTAAAGTTGAAAAACAAGATACTGTAAACACAGCAAATCCCCTAGAAGGGACGGGGAGGATCATTTTATTTATTTATTAAATTTGTATACTGCCTTGTACCCGCAGGTGTCAGGGCGGTTACAGCCTAAAATCACAATACGTATAAAGCATGATTCAGAGCTTGCTGTTTCACCATACACCTGATCCCTGCCTGGACTTCTAGTGAGTAAAGACAGCAGCCAGGAGACTCTGGGTGGGCGGGTTTAGACACCCTATCCCTGGAATCTCTTATCTGTCCATTCCTGACTGGGCTTGAAGAGGGAAGAGGGCTTGAAAGCACTAGGCTGTTTCCCCACTAACATGCACTGAACTTACTGTGAAATGCCCCACCTCCAGAAATGACCACAAATAGCCCTTCCTTCTGATTCCATCCTTGTGGGCAGGGCCTTTGCTACTGGACCTGTTCCTCCTTGATTCAGGAAGTGGGGAAGAGCATTCTAGGCCTTTCTTTGCAGCCTTGTGGGATGGTAGGGGGCTTGTTTGGGGCCTTTGAGTTTGCCCTTTTGCTCCTTTCCAGAGATATTTCTTCTCTCTCTCTCTCTCTCTCTCTCTCTCTCTCTCTCTCTCTCTCTCTCACACACACACACACACACACACACACACATCTATACAGGCAAGCAGGAGGTGTTACAGTTCAAGGAAGACGTGTGGCTGTGAGGGGAAGGGCTTTTTCAATGATAGCACCCCAGCTGAGGAATGCTCAGCCCAGAAATGTCCATTTTGTTGTCTTAGGACCTGCTTATCACCTCAGCCATCCATCTTAGACTTAATTTTAACCCCACTATTTTGTTTCTAAAGGCATTGCTACCTTTTCAAAGTCTTTGTATTTTGAAATCATTCTGGTTTATTTGCACTGTAACTTGTTTTTGTATCATGTTACGAATAATTTAGTTTGAAGCCAGAGAGGTATAAAGATTTCTACAAAGATAAATAGTATGAATGCATAAAGCAAAACACACACAAACAGAGGGTTGTTGGGGGGGGGAGTATATGCAATAATCAATCTATATGACAATCTGTATGTGAGCTCCATAGTATTCCTACACAGTATTCCTTACACAAGTTGAAATGTTGTAGGGTTGAAGAAGCCCTACGGGGGCTGGGGTGGGAATTTAAATTTCGCAGTACAGTAAGTCAATGTAAATCGGCCTCTTTTTCGCCCGTTCTTTTTGACTGCAGGTCTCTTGTATACTTGTATTCGTGTCTTGTTGAACACAACGGCTCTTGTTCTCAAGTGGAGAGCAAAGACCACTTCTCTTTATTTTCTGCACATTTCTTTATTCCCATTTAGGGCAGGCTGGTTCGGGGTATATATGCATGCCTGGCACGGAGGTGACCTTTTATCCAGGGCTGTGCAGCTGTGAGCAGCTGCTCTTTGAGGCTGGAGGTGAACAGAAGATTCCCCCAGCTGCAGCTGCAAAATTGGGGGTGGGAAGGGGGGGTGACGGAACCCAGAGCATTGAAGAGACCTTCATCGGGGTTCAGAGAAGGGACAACTCTTGGAAGGAGGATTGTGGTGGAGGACAGGTGCTAGCAATAGGCCGTGTGGCTCATCCAAGGTTGTAACCACACAGTAGCTATTTGTGAAGAGACTGGCTCTTCCAAGTCTCTTCCTCAAATTGCATGTATTTCTTGCTTTTTTTAAGTCTCTTGCAGCAGAATCTTACACATGTCTTAGCAATAGGTGAGTTCATAGGATTGGACCCTAAACCTATTAAGGCTGCAGTCCTTGCAGTGATTTATCTGAGAATAGGACCCATTGAATTCAACTTACTTCTGAGTTGACCTGTATAGGCTTGCAGTATAACTTACAAAGACATAAGACAAAGCGGGGTGACAAATTGCTATAATTTTAGATAGAAATAACAACACATCTCATCATTGTTGTATTAACACCATAGAGAGGAAGGCTTGGGACCAGGAGACCTGCATGGCCTTCTCAGTCTGCTGTTGAGGTGGTAACGTTGATGGGCAGCTTCAAGGTTCCTGCTGCTCTCCATTTTAGAGTCCTTTCTCTTTAAACTGGGCTTAGACTGAAAATGGGACGTGGGTGGTGCTGTGGTTTAAACCACTGAGCCTCTTGGGCTTGCCAATCAGGAGGTTGGTGGTTTGAATCCCCGTGATGGGGTGAGCTCTCATTTCTCTGTCCCAGCTCCTGCCTACCTAGCAGTTCAAAAGCACGCCAGTGCAAGTAGATAAATAGGTACCGCTGGGGCAGGAAGGTAAACAGTGTTTCCATGCGCTCTGGTTTCCGTCACAGTGTCTCATTGCACCAGAAGCGGTTTCGTCATGCTGGCCACACGATCTGGAAAGCTGTCCATGAACAAACGGCAGCTCCCTCGGCCTGAAAGCGAGATGAGCACGGCAACCCCATAGTGGTCTTTGACTGGACTTAACCATCCAGGGTTCCTTTACCTTTACCTTTCCTCTAACAGACTTTCTAATAAGGAATTGTCTTCCTCTATAATACAGGATACGTGACTATCCAAAGGGTTGGGGTAGTATTATTGCAGGCACCTTCATTTTAATTTCCCCCCAATGCCTAAATTGGACCCTCCAGGGCATGTGGGAAATTTAAAATGCCTCCTACCTGGATCACCATTGTCGGTGAGCATCACTACAGAAGGCCAGAGAGTGGTGGTGTCATCATCTACTGGCATAGGAGGGGGCCCACAGGAAGGCTTCTAAATAAATAATATGGTTCATGTGTGGATACAGGTGTTTAGAGAGACTCTGGCTGTAATGAATGCGAAAAAGCCTGCAGCAAGGCAATGGTGGGGAGAGGATGATGCCTGAGAATTTCTGCCCACATTTTAAAGCAAACTGACCAGATTTGCATTTCCTGGACTAATATGTGAATTGGAATGCAGGTGTTATTTTTCACAGCTTCTCCAAATTTTGTAATTTTAGTTTATGGCTGGGTGGAAAAAAAACCTCCCAAGTGCAAATAAGGTTAATGTGCATACAAAAAATGGTGGGGTTGTGGTAACATGCATGTACAAATGCATATTTTGTGAAATTATGCTAAAAATAACGCAAATTTTATTTTTTTAATGATAAAACTGGGATGTGATGAACTTAAGAATGAACAAATTTGAGACTAATGTGAATGGGAAGCAGACAAAAAGCAGGGGTCAACAATTTGGTAAGTGTGCAGGGATCACACTAGACAGCCAAATTTGTGGAAGCAGCACTGGATTTTTCTTTTTCTTTTACAAGGACAACCATATGCATCTTATGCTGCTCATCTGGCCTTTAGATCTGAACCTTTGTTTTAAATGCTGGGCTGGTGTTTTAATATATTCTGTGCAAAGAGCCTTCATGTAAACAGATCCACAATTGGAAGGTTTAAATAAAAATAAAACAAGGAAATTCACAGCCCTCTTCTGACTAAACTGTAATTGTGCTGGAGAGTTGGAGAACTCTGACCTGTGTTATTGCCCTTATGGCTGGTGTGTGTGTGTGTGTGATTGCGTGTGTGTGTATCTATCTGTGGTGTGTCCATATTTAAAATGCTGCATGCTGTTCTTGTCTTTCTAAAAAAAATACTGCAGAACTAGAGAAGGGACAGAAGAAAGGCTTCTAAAGTCATCGGGGAGAATGGAGAAAGAAAAGCCTTTTAAAAACTGGTGCTTTTTCAGTTAGGAGGAAAAGAAGGAAGATTTGTGATCGAAGCATGTTGCTAGGAGAGAGTGGATAGGGAGGAATTATTTTCTCTTTTTTTTAGCATGTCAGAAATAACATTTGGGGTTATCCAATGAAACACTGGTAGGAGGTAAATGGAAGGCAGTGCACCTTATTGACTTGTGGGACTCATTGCTACAAGATGTAGTGATGACTACTGGCAAAGCAATTCTTAGGTTCAGTGTTCACCATCCTCCACCACTTATAACAGAGCTTACTGATCTGAAACCAGTTCCTGCAGGACGGGGGGGTTCTGGGCACTGGCGGAGGAAGGGGTGGGTGGTGAGTGTGGCCCGCCACAGGTGTCATCCCTAAGGGGTGTGTGTGACATCACCACCCTGCCCCCTGGGACTCTCGCCATGGGTGGTGCCCCCCTGGGACGCTAGCCCCACCCCTGGGTGTACAGCATGTGCACCGCTCCGGGTGCCAGAACAGCTAGCTCCGCCTCTGATTCTGGGGATAATTTTCCTAGCATCTTGCATTCCCTGTGACACTAACCATAGGTATGGAAAGCGTCAAGCACCTCTGGCAACCACACAACCACATATGCCTTAAAAAATGTATATACTGCCCTGTATCCACAAGTCCTCAGCTTTCAGTTCTTACTCAGTGGCCTTGGGCAAGGCTTTACTGTATTTCAGACTCTTATCTAGTAAACAGAGTGAACTCCTGTGTGTGTGTGTGTGTGTGTGTGTGTGTGTGTGAATTTATCATTCAGTAACTGCAATGGCAATGGATGCAAGAAGAAACCAAATAGCAAACATCCTAGACAAAGCTCCCCTGTTGCCAAAATTGGCCTATCAACGAATAGATGCAGCTCATAAGCTATATACCATGCTTGATGAACTTCAGATTTGTCTGTATGTCTGAGATTGCAGAAATATGAGGATTGCCAAGCACCCAGCAGGCCACAAACCTCAAATGCAATAATGTTCTGTGAAAACTGTTCACATAGTCACCTGCTCACAATGAGTATCTGCATGCCAGATGCTGAGTGATGCATTTGTGAATCAGCTGTTGCAATGAATGAATGATCAGGCAGCGCTGAGAATAGGGCTTGAATGGAAATGTGAAGAATTTTGGCAGCGTGTAGTGTAGAGCTATATGCAACCACTTGGCCACCCACCAGGCCTTCAACTCAACTGCCTTCACCTGTCTTGACAGTGGCAATGCATGCTTCCAAAGGCAGGCTGAGCTGTGCTTTGGTAAGTGGGTATCACAGAGAATTTTGCACCCAAACTCCACAGATCCACACTGCACCTCAGTTTGGTTGTGGGCTGCAGTTCATAAAGGAACCCAAGCATTCATTATTTTGAGTTTTTGCTGGGTATGCTAGAGATAGAGCTGGGTGGGCAAAAGTTGTTTGGGCAACATCAAAGTTCCAGCTCCCATGCTGCACCAGAGGACACTGCTGCCAGGCTACATCTCTCTGTCTAAATTTCTGAGACTTGTACTGCTTGGCAGGAGGCAGCTATGAAAGAGAATTGCTAATTCAGTGCAGTTGTTTGGGGGCGATTCCCCTGAGGCCTTCTTGCTTTACTACGCTGTGTGCATATCCTTTACCTTCCAGAGATGCTGAAAATCTAGGTCAGTGGAGGGAGAGAGAGAGAGAATAGGATATTCACGGAGAAGGATATATGAATCGTGCAGGCAGCATGACACTCAAAACGCAGCACAGGTCTGGTACCTGCTAGCAGTTGGAAATCTAAAGGAGGTCATTTTAGTCCATGCTCATGCCAGCGCTCATTTCTACTTAATAGACGCTCATGTTCTTTAGCATGTGTTTTGGGGCTGCAATGCTAAGACACAGTGACACTTTATTAAACAGAAATGAGCATTCACGTGAGCATAGCCTAAACTAACCTCTCTTGGATTTGCAGACATTGGCTGGTAACTGGCCTGGGCTGTGTCTGGACGAACACACTTCCACTTGTCCCTGGCCTAATAAGCAGTTTTTGCTTGCCCCATGCTTTCTAGGCATGAGTCCGAGTGGTTTTGCCTTTGCTCCGCAACTTTCCCACTCTTTAGTGCTCAATCGGAACAAATGGTAATCTGCTGAAAACCCAATTGTTATTTGTTTCAGTTCAGCATTAATGTAGTGGGGCAAATCTATCTGTCATAAAATGTTTGCCCCTTCTCTAGGGCATATTTCAGCAGTAGCAGATGGCACGGTAGGGTGCTGCCTCTCACCTGACACCTGAGTTGCTCTTACTTCTCAGGAAGGAAAGGGGGAGGTGGGAGGTGGTGGGAAAGCCACTGTGGTGCAAATGCGCCAGCAGGAGCCCCAGGGTAGATTTGCTGGTGCGTTTGCACCATGCTAACTTCCCTGTCACCTCATCCCTCCTTCCTGGGAAGCACCAGAGACTTAGTGGTTGGGGGAATCAGGTGAGCGCTGCTGCTGCACCATGCTATCCACTGCTGTATTTCAGGAGTAACAGCTTTGCTTCCATAAAGTTCTCATGCTGCATACAAAAATATAAATTCCGTGCCAGAAATAATAATAAAAATAATAACTTTTTATTTATACCCCGCCCATCTGGCTGAGTTTCCCCAGCCACTCTGGGCGGCTTCCAATCAAGTGTTTTAATAACAATACAGCATTAAATATTAAAAACTTCCCTAAACAGGGCTGCCTTCAGATGTCATTTAAAAAAAAGATAGCTGCTTCACATCTGAAGGGAGGGCGTTCCACAAGGCGGGCGCCACTACCAAGAAGGCCCTCTGTTCGGTTCCCTGTAACCTCACTTCTCGCAATGAGGGAACCGCCAGAAGGCCCTCTGTGCATGTGTGTTCTGTGCAGGTCATGGAAGGATATTCCAGGGTTCTTCATTGTTTTACTCAGTGATGGAAAAGCTGTGGCTCTCCTAATGTTGGACTCCAACTCCCATCAGCCCCAGCCTGCATGGCCGGTGGTCAGGGATGATGGGAATTTTAGACCAGCAACATCTGTAGGGCTACAGGTTCTCCACCCCTGCTCGCTCACTCTCCTTTTTGAATGGGGCAGAAGCTCCCTGGAAAGGCACTGTGGGGAACGTAATCTTGTTGCTGTCCACATGAACAGAGTTCATAAGGAGGTGTATCACGTGACCCTAAGATACTCCAGTCAGTCCTTCAGGGAGCATGAGGAAAATTTGAAAAGGAATTAAATCTGCTGATATAGAGAGCAATTCCCCAAAGTTGATTATTGTATCTCACCCCTTGACTTGCAACACTTCAGTCTGATTTTAGTGAATGAAAGTGGTTCATTGAAGTGGAGATAAAATGAGATAAGGAAGAAGAGGAGTTTGGATTTGATATCCTACTTTATCGCTACCCGAAGGAGTCTCAAAGCAGCTAACATTCTCCTTTCCCCTCCTCCCCCACAACAAACACTCTGTGAGGTGAGTGAGGCTGAGACACTTCAAAGAAGTGTGACTAGCCCAAGGTCACCCAGCAGCTGCATGTGGAGGAGTGGGGAAGCGAACCTGGTTCACCAGATTACGAGTCTACCGCTCTTAACCACTACACCACACTGGATATGGAACAAATATAAGGGGGGGGGAGGGAGGATTTAAGCTACATTGTGCAAGACTTGAATGGTAAAGTAACTTACTGACATACTAACCTGTGGAAGGCTAGGTTATGCTGCTACTCAGAAGTTAGGTATGATGAGGAAAAAAGGAGGGGAACCTGGAACCCAATTTGGCTGCCATTTTGTTACTGAACTGAAGTACAGATAAAGAACAAGGGTTCTAAGTTTGTGGCACCAAATTGTACTAAACTACCAGTGCTGGCAAGCCAACAAAGGTCTGTATAGTAAAAGCTATGGTTTTCCCAGTAGTGATGTATGGAAGTGAAAGCTGGACCATAAAGAAGGCTGATCGCCGAAGAATTGATGTTTTTGAATTATGGTGCTGGAGGAGACTCTTGAGAGTCCCATGGACTGCAAGAAGATCAAACCTATCCATTCTGAAGGAAATCAGCCCTGAGTGCTCACTGGAAGGACAGATCCTGAAGCTGAGGCTCCAATACTTTGGCCACCTCATGAGAAGAGAAGACTCCCTGGAAAAGACCCTGATGTTGGGAAAGATGGAGGGCACAAGGAGAAGGGGACGACAGAGGACGAGATGGTTGGACAGTGTTCTCGAAGCTACCAGCATGAGTTTGACTAAACTGCGGGAGGCAGTGGAAGATAGGAGTGCCTAGCGTGCTCTGGTCCATGGGGTCACGAAGAGTCGGACATGACTAAACAACTAAACAACAACACCAGGGCTGGCAATTAGGCAGCTGCCTCGGGAGCTAATTTTGGGTATCAAGAAAGGGCAGCAACTTGTTAGTTATTTAATTTATATTTATTGTGTTTTTTTATTGCCAGGGAAGGAGAGATGCTTGTGATTCCCCCCTCCTTTTTTTTTGGCCTCAGGCTCCAAATGACTTGACTTGCAGGTGAGGGCACCCCAGGCAGCAAAAGATTTGGGGCTTCCTTGTAATCTATTTACATGTGAGGATGGGGTGGGATTTCAGGTGGGTTTAAATTCTGGTAACTCCTTGTTCAAATTAAATCCCTCACTGCACCACTTTTGCAGTCAGGTTGTGAAAAAAAAAGAACAAGCCAAGAGAATTCTATGCGGATGCATTTTCACAGTACATGTTCTTTGGTTTGAGAGGACAGGAGGTGGGAGGGGTTTGCTTCCCTTCTGGAATTTTAGTTTGGGGGACATTGCTCTCTTACCTGGCTGGAAGGCAGGGCGGAGATGGAAGAGCAGCTGGAAATGAGGAGGAAAGGTGTCTCAACAGGGCAGATAGGCCCAAACCATCCCATCTCTTATTGCTCTCTCCGAAAAGGACAGCGGGGGCCCGTTTGCTACAGCCTTCTACCTTCTGTTGTGCCCATCATTTTGCCTGAGCTGTGGGATGACATGTAGTTAGAGGGAAAAGGCAAGAAGGGTAGGAGAAAAATGCCAGAGTCCTTGCCTCCATCTTTCATCTTGATCTTCTTATAGCTGGTTTCCACAGCAACCGTATACCTGTATGTGTATGTCTTCCTCCATCCCCCACCACAGCCCCACCTCTCACCTGATTCGTTTCCCTGATTCTTCAGAGGCCATGGTGTGTGTGTGTGTGTTGCCCAATCCCTAACCCTCTGAAGTTGAGTCCCAAGATTTGCAAAAGGTAAATGAGATGTGAATAAGGGGTGTGTTGCTGTGTGCCAACGGAGGTTTGGGCAAAGGATTAGAAATTTGTCACAACATACAGTTCATGGTGGCCTTCCTATGATTTTTCCTCTTTCATTTCCCCACATTCCCTTACACGCTATTTCTTCCTTTTGTTTTCTTTCACTGTACATGGTTTCTTTCCTCCCTTTCCCTGTTTTCATCTCCTTCCAACACTTAATTTCTACCATTTGGAAATGGTGGAGCTCAGTTCCGCCTGGCAGCCATGCTATCTTGTGATACTTTGTGTGTGTGTGTGTGTGTGTGTGTGTGTGTGTGAGAGAGAGAGAGAGAGAGAGAGAGAGAGAGAGAAACAAGCAGAGGCAGACAAACAAACAAACAAACAAACAGGGAGGTACCTGGCATCTACTTATTAGAAGCATATTCCTTCTTTACGGTTGCATTACTTGGCTGCATTTCTTCAAGCCTTAAAAAGGAGTTGTTGTTATTATATGTTTATTTATATATATACTGCCTTACCCCCAGACCGGGATTCTAGTCTGCTTACAAAAATTAAAACAGCGTGCACAAAATA
The DNA here is from genome assembly GCF_965113315.1 of Podarcis vaucheri. Classification (NCBI taxonomy): domain Eukaryota; kingdom Metazoa; phylum Chordata; class Lepidosauria; order Squamata; family Lacertidae; genus Podarcis; species Podarcis vaucheri. The sequence goes on from NC_138751.1 coordinate 32,914,184, forward strand.
TAGAAAGCTAAACACATATAAAAGATAATGGTTAAAAAGTAATTAAACTACATTATGAGTGGAACCAGTGCCCCTCAGCCTCCAGCTTCCTTTCACCTTCTCACTTGGTGTGTGTTTGAGCTTTCACAGCATGGTTTCCAGTTTACTGTATCCTCTCCAGAGTTCATAAAGGAGGCAATTAAGTTTATTTTGGGACCAGGAATGGGAATGTAAGAACTGCTGTCCCCCATCAATGTGTAAGCAACCCCAAATAATAGCCTTTGTGATCCCAGTGTTTACATTCTCCCCCAGGAAGCCTTCCTTTCTGCTTCAAAGGATTCAAACTACTTAAATAGTTTTGTTCAGTTCCCACTCTAGTTCAGCTTCAGCTGAACATGTTCCGGTTTTCTTCCACTTCCATCCTATAAAAAGTCAGCAACTAGAGATTGGCCCACATAATGAACCTGTTCAGTTCCGGTCCACATGAGAGAATTTAAATATAAGACACAGTATTCTAAATCAATTCACAGTTGCTGACCCCTTTGTACAGCCCCAGATCAAAGCGACTTCATGTGCTTCCTTGGTATCAACCCCCCAAATGTTTTTGTGAAATTACACTTCTGCAACCTTCAGGCTCTTAAGGTCAAGTGGCTTCTCTGAGCTCAGATACAGCCAGTGACATTAAATAAGAAATACTGGTTACTCTTTAGTCTTGAGCCTTTAAGCACACCCATTTAGGACTGGTTCCCTTCTTGCTATTTTGAGGTTTCTTCTTACACACTTCTCCTCCACAGTTCACTGTGGGATTCTGAGATTGATCCCAAATCAAGCCTACCATCCTTCCTTAAATAGTACGAAGTTCTTAGCCTTCAAATGATGAAAGGGGTGGGTGGGTTGCTAACTATCCAGGTTATAACCCACTTGCTCTTTTAAAGGCTCTGTTTCAGGCCTGAAATTGTCTGATGATGGATGCGTTAAGAAAGGTTTTAAATAAAGTAGGGATCTTTTTTTGAATTATGGTGCTGGAGGAGACTCTTGAGAGTCCCATGGACTGCAAGAAGATCAAACCTATCCATTTATAAGGAAATCAGCCCTGAGTGCTCACTGGAAGGACAGATCCTGAAGCTGAGGCTCCAATACCTTGGCCACCTCATGAGAAGAGAAGACTCCCTGGAAAAGACCCTGATGTTGGGAAAGATGGAGGGCACAAGGAGAAGGGGACGACAGAGGACGAGATGGTTGGACAGTGTTCTCGAAGCTACCAGCATGAGTTTGACCAAACTGCAGGAGGCAGTGGAAGACAGAAGTGCCTGGCGTGCTTTGGTCCATGGGGTCACGAAGAGTCGGACACGACTAAACGACTAAACAACAACAACAACAGGGATCTTTTAAAAAACAAACAGTACGCAAGATGTAGAAACTTATCGCAGGGCTAATCGAAGCTCATCCCTTCCCTTTCTGTCCTCGACCTCCCCATGATAGTTCTATGTTTTCTTCAGAAAAGGGCCAGGAAAAAAGGAATCACTTTTTATCCAATGGATGGGAATTGACCAAGAGCTTTGAGTTGTTGGCAGGCACAAACTGTTGGGAAAATCTGATGAGAACTGGAACTGTGAAGAGGAGCAGCTTAGGCTAGGCACAGATGTTCAAAGAAGCATTGACAGTTGTTATAAGGAATGATGAGTGACTTGCACTAGTTGTTTTCTTGCTACTGATGTAACAGGCGAAGGGGGACGCACACAGATTTCCCCTGTGGCGACCTGTGCAGGTTCCGAATGCATATGGAATTCACAGAGATCAATGTGGGAGAGAGATGTGCAAGCTTCCCTTTTGCACATTTATCCCAGAAGCAAGAACAGAGCAAGCAAGCACATGTTCCTTCTGTCCCGACAAGAGACAACCAAGGCCTGCATGCATCCACTGTGGGGTTGCCAAATGTGCTGATTTGCCATGGCTGCAAGAGAGCCACCTCAACTGTGTCTGAAATTTGCCTGGGAAGTGTATCTTCACCTTTAACATAGGAGTGATTTGGAGCGGAATAGTCTCCTGTTCATATAACCAGCTCAGTCTGGCTCCACCATTGCAGCTGACTCCAATCCTCTCCATATGATACATGTCTTGGCCAGTTTCTCTGTTGCTGAGACCTGGCGCTTTTAACTCCTCTACTGAGAGAACAACAAAGAGAAGTTCTGCTGGAATTCCTCCATTATGTACCTCAGGTGCGCTTGAGTCCAGAATAGGCATATGGAAGCAGGCAGCCCAGGCATAAGGAGACAGCTCGGACCACCTTTCCTCAGGGAGAGTCCTTTTGTGGCTCAGAGGGCAGAGCCTGTGTGGAAGGAGCTTTCGTTCCCCTGGATGATTTCAAAACACGAATTTTTGTTCAAAAGTAGTTGCTGAGCAGTGGGTGCCAGCTTATACCAAAACAGGATAGTTCTCCACTATGATTTCAACAAGGAGAAGTGTTGTGCAGCACTTGTCCAGAGAATATCTAGGGAGCTTTCCTGAGGTCACTTTGCTAACAAATAGGGAAGGGCAATGGAGAGTTAACTTGGAATAAGTTTGTGCTGAAAGTATTGTGAGAGGATGTTCTATGCGAGTAAATGTGTGGCGTGTGGCTACAAGTACTGGCATAAACTCCCCACCCCCTATAATAATGTGCACAAATTGCAGCATGTAATTTATTCCCATATCAACCTTGTGAAGTAGGTTACACTGAGAGAGAGAGAGAGAACGAACGAACATGGGCACGAGTGAAAAAATTGCCCAAGGCCACCCTGTAAACTTTATGGCTAAGCAGGAATTCAAATGTTGGTTTTCCCCATCAGAATTCAGCACTTTGATCTGCTGCATAGTATAAGCCGTCTTCAGGCATTCTACTTGTGTGTAAAAGCAACGTGGCATCGGGGACATGCACACTCATTGTGCGTGCACGCTACACATTTAAAGCATATTTGAATCACGTGGCTTGCCCAAGGAAACCCGGGAACTGTAATTGATCCCTCACAAAGCGACAGTTCCCCAGCTTTTAACTTATTGTGTGTATGCAGCCTAAGCTTTGCTGCTACTCTGTCTTGCAGGGTGAGTGTCTGAAGCAGATAGCTCCTGTACTCTAAGGGCATATCCATACTTCCTCTTGCCTCACTGCTTTCCCCCAAGGAAAACCACTCTTTAGCTCTCAATCGGAGCAAAGGGCAATTTCTCTAGATTGACATTTGCTCCAGTTTAGCACTCAAGAGTGGGTTTTTCCTGAAAAGGAGCGGGGCAAGGGGAAAACTGTTTGGGACAAGCAGAAGTGTGGACGAGCCTTAAATCGTGCATGAAACCCCCATGAATACAGGAGATTCCCCGCCCAACTGTGGGCTCACCTTAATCTCTTATTTGTGGCACCTGGAGTTTTTTTCACCCCTTTTTGCCTGCTAGTGGTGTTACCACATTTTGGAAGTTGGTTTTCATCAGAATCTCACTTTCTAATTAACGAAGGGGAATGGCGGAGCTTAGCTCACTTATTCACACTCTTGTGCTCCTTTCACAAGCAAGCAGAGTATCTGAAGAGGGCTATCGACATTTGGTAAAAACAAAAGTTGACTCAGTCACATCTTTTCCCTCAATTACTGAGGGTCCAGTTTTCTTAGGTTGTTTCCAGGCGACCTGTTTATGGTGCATTCGCCCTGATTTGTTTGTGAGGAGGCTACATGATGCATCAAGTAAATGTTACCCCACATTCTCCAGTGAACTAGGACTTGGTGGGGTTGCAATCCCCACTCAGCCATGAAGCTCACTCAGGTGACCTTGGGCCAGTTGCTGCCTCTCAGCCTAACCTACATCACAGGGCTGTTGTAAGGATAAAATGGAATGGGGCGGGGAGGGAACTCTGTACACCATCTTGAGTGAAAGGCGGGGTATACTTGTAATAATAAAAAAGATATTTTTTTTGCATGACTTGCCTCATTGCTTGGTTTTTGAGAAGTCCAAATTAGCTGTAATTGCAGAATTCATGAATTTGCCAGTACATGACGGAGTCCCTTTCTCAATAGGTTTTATTGGACTTACTGGTTCTGTAACTGGATTTGCAATGGCTTTTAGTAAAATACAATAAATAATTGATTGAGTCCCTTCTAAAAATAATAAAAGTCTGTTGGAAGTACCTCAAGTCTGAAGACAAGAAAATTGTGACACTATCTGTGGTAGTCAGGAAAGGGCAAAGACATGGGTCTGCAACTATCCCTTGCCCGCCTATAATGAGGTCCAGCTCCAAGGGCCTTCTGGCAGTTCCTTCACTGTGAAAAGTGAGGTTACAGGGAACCAGGCAGAGGGCCTTCTTGGTAGTGGCATCCGCCCTGTGGAACGCCCTCCCATCAGATGTCAAGGAAATAAACAACTGAAGTGGTACCTCAGTTCTCGAATGTAATCCGTTCTGGAAGTCCGTTCAAGTTCCAAAACGTTCGAAAACCGAAAACTGAAAGCAGAAGCCTCAAAACGGAAGCCTCAATACAGAAAACTCAAAACAAAAGCTGCATTTCCTGTTCGACTTCCGAGGTGCGTTCAAAAACTGAGGCATTTACTTCCAGGTTTTCGGCATTCGAGTTCCGAAACGTTTGACTACGGAGGCATTCGAAAACTGAGGTACCACTGTATCTGACTTTTAGAAGACATCTGAAGGCAGCCCTGTTTAGGGGGAAGTTTTTAATGTTTGATGTTTTATCGCATTTTTAATATTCTATTGGGAACCACTCAGAGTGGCTGGGGAAACCCAGCCAGATGGGCGGGGTTTAAATAATAAATTATTACTATTATTATTATTATCCCTGATATTTTTTCCAACAACGTTCAGGGACCTCTACCAAAAATACATTTTCAAACCGTTCCTGAACACACCAACACAGCCTACCCTCTGTGTAGAGTCACCAAGGCGAGAAATAGATATAGATATAAAACCTGCTGGTTTGCACATGATCTTTGCCAGAAGGCCAAGAAACAGTATTTCTGTTTGAAGGGATACGCAGACACCCAGGAGTCCTCAGCTGCTCTAGGCACCTCACTGAGAGGAGAAAAAGAGGAAAGGGGGGGGGAACACCCTTCCAGCATGTGGCACCTCTAGAAACTGAGCTCTCCTTCAGTGGCTAAAAATAATTACCTGCATTCTGCCCTTCCTTGTCTGATGATTGGCAAAGCACTTTGCAAACCATTAATGAGGCTGCCCGACTCCCTTGTGAGAGGGATAATTATTCTCCATCTTGCAGGCTAGAGGCGAAAGAAGGGGGGAAACGTGATTTCCATAAAGGGCAGGGGATATGAATGTGAACCCAGAAGTCCAGAATTTCTCTTGCAGCCTCCGCTTTACTAATAGTTCCCATTATTCCGATTTTCATTCTTTAAAGGACTGAAAGGAGGGAGAATTTGCCATCTTCAATGGAAGTTAGAAGAAAACAAAGCCAGCCGTGTTTATCCATTAAGAAAAAAAGCCTCCACAATACATAATTGGACAGTACCATTATTAGGAACTGACCAGAATGTAAAAAAGGAAAAGAAAATAGTGAGCTTTTGAGTTCTACAGAGCTCTTTTGCATGCTAAATTTTAAAACAGTTCAAGAGTGAAGGGGTGGGGGAATCACAAGTCTATGCTCTGGTAACCTCTAGGTTAGATTACTGCAGTACATTGTACGTAGAGGTGCTTCTGAAGATGGTTTGGAAACTTCAGCTGGTGCAGAATTAGGCAGCCAGGTTACTCTGAGGTGCAAGACACTTTGAGAATAAGACACCAATCCTGACTTAACTGCACTGGCTGCTGATTAGTTTCCGTGCCCAATTCAGAGTGCTGGTTTTGACCTATAAAGTCTTGAACGGCTCAGGACCGCCATACCTCAAGCACCTCCTCCCTCCATATAAACCAACCCAGACTCTGAACATCATCTGAGGCCCTTCTTCATGTTCCTCCTCCATGAGGTCCGGAGGGTGGCAGTGCCTTTTCTGCAGCAATTCCCTGTTTGTGGAATGCTTTCTTCAGGGAGGTTCATCTGGTCCCTTCATTATACATCTTTAGGAGCCAGGCGGAAATGTTCCTCTTCAACCAGGCCTTGGGCTTATTAATATACTATGGCCTTTTAAATACGTTCATGGGTATTGTTTTGTTTTGCTTTTGTTTACTATTTATGTTGTGCTTTTGTCCTATATTTTTATGTTGTGAACTGCCCTGAGATCTTTGGATGAAGGGCAATATATAAATTTAAGTAATAATAATAATTATAATATAATAATATGATGATGATGATGATGATATTGCATGTTGAAGGCTGCATTGGGAGACCTGCTGAATCAGACCAAAAGCCCATCTAGTCTAGCGTTCTGTTCTCTATGTGGCTAACCTGTTGCCTCTGGAAAGCCCAGAAGCAGGACATACCGTATTTTTCAGCCCATAGGACGCACTTTTTCCCCTCCAAAAATGAAGGGGAAATGTGTGTGCGTCTTATGGGGCGAATGCAGGCTTTCGCTGAAGCCTGGAGAGCGAGAGGCGTCGGTGAGCACTAACCCCTCTCGATCTCCAGGCTTCAGGAAGCTATCTGCAAGCCTCGAGCGCCCGGCGGGAGGTCCTGCCGGGCGCACAAGGCTTGGGGCGGCAGCCTGCAGCGCGAAGCACGGGGCAGTCCCGCCGGGCTCGCAAGCCTTGCAGGCAGCAGCCTGTCTTGGGGGCTGGGGTCGGGGGAAGCCCGGGCTTCCCCCTCGCCAGCCCCGCACCTGGGGGGGAAATATATTTTTTTCTTTATTCCCCCCCCCCAAATCTAGGTGCGTCCTATGGGGCGGTGCATCCTATGGGGCGGTGCGTCATATGGGGTGAAAAATACGGTAGGTTCAACAGCCCACCTATGACCCCCACCAAATGGTATATAATAGAGATAGTACATAGTTATTGTGACTAGTAACTGCTGATGATAGCTTTATTCGCCATGCATTTGTTAGTCTGAAGAAGGGAAAAGGGAAATTGCAGATTTAGGCCCTATCTGCACAATATAGTTGTACCTTGGAAGTCAAATGGAATCTTTTCCAGAAGTCCGTTTGACTTCCAAAACATTCAAAAACCAAATTGCGGCTTCTGATTGGCTGCAGGAAGCCCAGTCGGATGTTCAGGTTCCAAAAGAATGTTCGCAAACCGGAACAGTCACTTCCGGGTTGGTGTCGTTAGGGATCCAAGACGTCTGAGTTCCAAGGCGTTCGGGATCCAAGGTACGGCTGTACATTTAAAGCAGTATCCCACTTCAGGCAGCAATGGCTTCCCCGAATGGGACGTTTGCTTGGGAAGTGTAGTTTGTCAAGGGTGCAGAGAGGAGACCCTTATTCTCCTCACAGAACTACAATTCCCAGAGTTTCCTGGGAAAGAAGTATTGATTGTTAAACCTCTCTGGAAACTGTAGCTCTGTGAGGGGGATCTCCTCTTGGCACCCTTAACATAGTTCAGTTCCCCAGATTATTTGAAGGAAGCCATGGCTGTTCAAAGTGGTATGATTTAAATGTATAAGGCAGACGTGTCCTGAATTACAGTGGTACCTAGGGTTACATACACTTCAGGTTACAAACTCTTCAGGTTACAGACTCCGCTAACCCAGAAATGATACCTCAGGTTAAGAACTTTGCTTCAGAATGAGAACAGAAATTGTGCTCCGGTGGCGCGGCAGCAGCAGGAGGCCCCATTAGCTAAAGTGGTGCTTCAGGTTAAGAACAGTTTCAGGTTAAGAACGGACCTCCGGAATGAATTAAGTACTTAACCCGAGGTACCACTGTAGTTTGTTCTAGGTGCTTGTAGATATCAGGTCACACCAGCTTTTGTCCTTTTCCCTTAAAAAAGGAAATTGTACACTTAAAGTATGCCTGACAACTACTAATAGGCCTTTTCCTGAAAATCTCAGAGGGGAAAATGGTCTAAGCAGGCTATTTGCATTGCTTGGGAGCTGCTTTTTAGGTTGGAAAGGGTTCATTTCTAAAGCATTGGCATAGATCTAGTCTCTTGTGATTTTTAAGCCCAGTGATTTCTGTCTTATTCTCAGTACCCTTTGAAATAAATGAAGGTGCTGTCAACATATTTCCCTTCACAATAATCTTCTTTTCTTCAGGCTAAACATACGTGGATCCTTCAGCCTGATGTTGTCTGTGGCCAGCTATCACAGGCTGCTGGGCTTCTTAAGCAGAGGAGAGAGGCCCTCTAGTCTCTCTAGTCAGACTGACTCCTTCTAACAGCTTATCATTCCAGGGGTAGAGTCATAGGGACATGGGAAGCTGCCTTTTACCAAGTCACAACATTGGTCCATCTTGTTCAGTATTTCCTACGCTAACTCACAGCACTTTTCTGGGGACATTCCCAGCTGAACCCAGTTGAGGGTTGAACATGGATCTCTTGCAGGCAAAGCAGATGTTTTAGCTCTGATCTACGGCCCTCAGGAAATTGCCAGGAAGGGAATGTAGTAGCCCTCAGACTGGAAACAGTTCCACACTCCTAGTGCAGTGGTTAGTGTGTTAGACATAGCTGTCAACTTACAGATTTGAAAATAAGGGACCAGCAACCTTGAAAATAAGGGACCAGCAACCTTGAAAATAAGGGACCAGCAGTCAAAATAAGGGACCTGCAGCCTCACCTGTTCCAGGCACTCCAGTCTTCCTGTCCTCCTGCAGTCTGCTCAAACTCATGCTGGTAGCTTCGAGAACATTGTCCAACCAACTTTGTAACCAGAGGTTCAACTGAATAGAATCTGAATCACATGCACCACAAGGCCTATGCAGCCTCAACTTAAGATGGCTCCCTGGCCTGGCTTTGCACTGCAAAGTTTGCAGCAGCACGTTCAACAAAATGGCGTCCAGCATTCAAAAACCCCCTCAGCTTGCATTAACTAGCCACACACAAGGCATTCAAGCTCCACCCCCCAGTCGTTCTTAGACTTCTTATTGGGTGAGCAACACAGCCAAGCAACACAGTTGGAGCCTCCCTCCTCCCTGGCCAGCAGGGAGGGAGAGGAGCTGCTTCCTTTGAAATTTAAGGGACATCATTTAAGGGACATTTAAGGGACATCCATCAATAAGGGACAGCAGCGGGACACTTGACAGCTATGGTGTTAGACTGTGTGTGTGTGTGTGTGTGTGTGTGTGTGTGTGTGTGAGAGAGAGAGAGAGAGAGAGAGAGAGAGACCTAAAAAAAGTAACTGAATGATCTTGGGCCAATTGCTCACCCTGACCTACCTTTCAAAGGAATGCTGTACTCACCTGGTCAGCCTGGATAGCTTAGTCGGTTAGAGTGTGTTGCTGGTAACGTCAAGGCTGTAGGTTCAATCCCTGTATGGGATAGCTGCTTTATTGACTGATTGATTGATTGATTGACTTTATATACCGCCCTATACCTGGGGGTCTCTGGGCAGTTCACAGAATAGCATCAAGATATAAAACCACAAAATACATAATAAAAATAAAAACAACAACCCAATAGCCCCCATAGTCCTGCAATGCAAAGGGTTGGACTAGATGTTCCTCGAGAACCCTTCCAACTCTACAATTCTATGATTCTATGACTCTTAGTGGCCATATTTCTATTTCTCAACACATACAACACACCCTTAAGACAGTGCATAAGTCATCCTACACCAGATTGTTCATGGGCTTCTCAAAAAGCTGGAGCAACCTTGCAATCAGCCCCCACATAATTGGGATCAAGGAGGAAATCTTCTGGGCTGACTTAAGGGCACAACACTTCATTTTTTTGGGGGGGGGATATTAGGCATCCATACTTCATATTTCCCACCCTCCTCCTCTGTCCCTCTTTTAAGCTCTTGCCATACATTATGCATTAGCCATCCTTTTGCCCACGCAATGCTAAGCGGAGGCGGGGGGCGGGGAGGGAACTTGGCCACCGTATGATAAAAGATAATGCCATCTCTTTAACGCTAGCATGCCGGGCCATCGGTGGGAAGCTGATAAATTCGTGGCACATTCCGACCTGCTCCCTGGGGCCTGTCCATCAAAATCCACCAAAAGGAAAAGAGAGCTTTTGATAATAGCCCTGAGAGAAGCATCAGGGAAATGCCAACAAAACAAGGAGCAGAATGGAGGATTTCGGTGGTTCTAATTGCGGAGGGGGCTGGGAAAGAAAACAAAACAAACTCCGGAATTATAGACTATTGGAAGATGTAGCTGAAGCTCATCTAATCCAGCATGCTGTCATGCGGTGCCCTCTTCCATAGCCATGTTCCACAGTGTACAGTATTTCACAAGAACACGCCCTAACTCACTCCTGCACCTCAGAGCGGCACGTGCTTAGAATTTGTATGTGCTCATTTCAAAAATCTGAAGCCAGTTATAAATATTCCTGCTTAGGGTCAGTAATGAACTGGTTGAGGGCCGATAAACTGGAGCTCAATCCTGAGAAGACAAAGATGCTGTTTTTGTTGGTTGGCCTGATTGGAGAGGTGATGCTCAATGTTTCCTGGACAGGGTTGCCCTCCTACAGGATTATATTCGCCATCGGGGGGGGGGGATCTTCATTGATCTAGCTTTGCTATTGGCTGCCCAAACTGCAGCCGCTCCTATGCATTTATCCATTTTTTGATGAACTCCAGTCTAGACTAGTCTGCTACTTGCTGTATGTGGGGCTGCCTTTGGAGACTGCCTGCAAAGCGTAGTCCAGGGTTTCCCAAACTGTTTTGGGACTACAGCTCCCATCATCCCTAGCTAGGAAGACCAGTTGTCACGGATGATGGGAACTGTAGTCCATAAACAGCTGGAGATCCAAGACTGGGAAACACTGGTTTAGTCTAAACTGCTGCAGCTGCTAACTGGGGCCTGCTGTTATGTACATATCTTACTGGTTTACCAACAGCTTTATTGGCTGCTTCCTACCACAGTTCAAAGTGCTGGTGCTTACCCTTAATGGTTTGAAGACTTAAAGACTTCAGGTGAATCCAGGCAGGTGGCCACTGGGAAGAGAGCTTTTGGGTCTGCCCTCCCCATGGATGATTGCGTACCATCATCTCTGGCCTCTTTTCAATGCCAAGTGAAGATATTTGCATTTCCCTCAACCTTTAAAAACTTTTAGTTCATCATTGGTTTTTTTTTAATGTGACTGGTCTATTTATTATTATTATTATTATTATTATTATTATTATTATTATTATTATTAATCTTTCATTTCATGATTGTTATTTTAACTTAGCCACTTTCCTAGCCACTCTGGGAGCACTTGTGCTAAAGGGTGGGATAAAAATAGGCCAAATGAACAAATATTTCCCCTGAATTTCCTGTTCTTTCTATTGATTGGAGGCATAGGTTTTCTCACATTTACTGACACCTAGGTAGTCTGCAGCTTCATTTAAGCACAGGCCAAAGTTTTAGAGACCCTTACTCAACATGCTATTTTGATGTATGATACCTGTGTGTGTGTGTGTGTGTGTGTGTGTGTCCGTCCCCTGATACAGTGCTGATTTTTAAAGTTTACATTATTTTCTTCTGATGAGTTTGGTCATCATTAGGTAATGTATTTCAGTATAATTTTTTTTGCCTACTGGGTTTTTTTTATTAACGGCTACAGTTGTATTTTATTCTATTTTATTTGTAAGCTGCCTTACAAATTATGCTAAATTATAATATAATCATTATAATGTCTACCTGGGGCTGAGATTACAAGGATCATCACAAGGCAGAGTTCTTAACGTCTCCCTTCAAAGGAATGTTTAAAATGGGAAATGTCCTCTCTCTCTCTCTCTCTCTCACACACACACACACACACACAAAACACCTTCACCATAGCTTCTCTCTGTTTCTGTGATCGGCTGCCAGATCTGTTTGGAGCTTTAGATGCCTCTGAATATGCCGTGTTCACTGGGGAACAGCTTGCCCTCAATAGGGACAGAGGCTTGCGTGCTACAGCTGAGGTCATGGAGACCTCCATAAGAACCGTGCTGCCTGTAATGGCCCAGAGCTTCGCTTACTCCCTCCCTTCTCAGTATCTGGGACTATGGAGTAAGGAGGTAGCACACTTCAATTCATTTTCTTTTTGCCTACAGGGCTAATAATGGAGCGGTGGGTAAAGGAGGCAAAAAAGCCGGGGAGGGAGAGGGAGAGGGAGAGAAAGAATCAGCATCCTTTCAGTGCAGCTCCATCTACGTGAGTTTTCCAGCTCACTTGTTCCCAGTGGAAATTAGCTATGGACAAGCTGAAAGATGGACTGTTGGTTTCTCTGCACGTTCCAGATGGAAAGGGATGAGCAACAAAGCAACCTACTCCTTTGGAGAGAGTGCACAACAACAAACCATAACAAAGCAGCTCTTTCAGCCTTCCCCGATAGTCCTGATTCCTAACATCTGCCAACAAATGCATTATTTAGCAGTCATTGCAGCTTCTGCCGGGGTCCAGGGGCCAAGCGGTTGGGTCAATTGATCATATCCCGGAGGGCCAAGTTTTCATGTCTGTGGGCCAACGAATCCAGGCTCGAAATGAGGCCATGGGCGATGGCAGACTGGTTGCCCAAGCCACATGTACCCAAACAGACACATGAGATTAACAAACCCTTAATGCTTGTTTAACTCCGGTTCTCAGCAAGGACCCGTTCACACAACAGCTGGATATAAGTCACCAGAGGAAAACAGAACTGTGCAAGGAATTGTCCAGTGCTGTCTTATACACGTTTACTGAAAAACAAGCCCCTTTGACCTACACCCAGGTACGTGTGCACAGGATTGCAGCTTTAGCTGATTAGCAGCATGAGCCGTAACCCAGTCAGTTCATCAATTGCATTAGAATGAATTTTGTTACGGCTGAGCAGTAGTTCCATAGGAAAAAACCACACATGCTTTATTCCTTATGTTTTTGGTACTGAACCAGACCTTTCACAGCAAATGCCATCCCTCCTGTGTTAAGAGGAGGAGGAAAGCGCCCTTCCAAGCTGGGGCCTGCTTTGATTTAAAATAATTAATTTTCTGAAAATCTGCTGTCTGGTTATGGCTGCAGGCATTTTAAAAAACAAGTGCACGCGCACGCACACACACACACACACACACACACACACACACACTCTTATAACCAGTAAAGGTGGTGGGATCATGGCATAGCTACAGAGCACATGTTTTGAATGCAGAAGGTCGTAGGTTTGATTCCTGATGTCCCCAGGTAAGGCTGGGAAAACTCTTCTGCCTGGGACCTTGGAGAATCACTGCAAGTCAGTGTTACAGCATGGTGGAATCATTTTGCTAAGCTTCTTATTTTACATTTTGTGGAATGCACCTCCCCCCCCCAAAAAAAAATCAAATGACTATTAGCAAGAGAAATTGTAGACTTTTCAATGGCAGGTCTTACTTTTAATAAGCGTGAAATGACTGAAGTGGTCAAGGGCCTCCCTCCTTTCTTCTTCTTAAGGTAAAGGGTTTGCTACTGCTCCAAGAAAAAGAATAAATCCAATTGGCGTTAAGCTTCTTTGAGAAACAACACATCAAACCGTAGCATCCTGTAACAAAGTACAGAATATGTATGCATTTTGGATAATGTCATGTGAACGCAGATTAAGAACCCAGAAGTGAGTGCACAGTAAATAGGGCTGTGAATGCAGCAAAGTATTTTTATGAGTTGGTGGGTGCAAGACACCCTAAATTCCAGATCGAGGTGGTGTTAGAATTTTAATCTCTGTGTTAAAACTTTGTGTCAGATTCGCACGTTAGAACCTAATCAGGACCTATGTGTATTAAGATGCGTGTCAGACACCTCTTTAATCCTAGGGGGCTTGACAATTACTAAAAGCTAATTAAGTCAGGCTAATTTCCTTTTGATGGGACGCGGGTGGCGCTGTGGGTTAAACCACAGAGCCTAGGACTTGCCGATCAGAAGGTTGGTGGTTTGAATCCCCGTGACGGGGTGAGCTCCCGTTGCTCGGTCCCTGCTCCTGCCAACCTAGCAGTTCGAAAGCACGTTAAAGTACAAGTAGATAAATAGGTACCGTTCCGGTGGGAAGGTAAATGGCATTTCTGTGCGCTGCTCTGGTCCACCAGAAGCGGCTTAGTCATACTGGCCACTTGACCCAGAAGCTGTCTGCGGACAAACGCCGGCTCCCTCGGCCAATAAAGTGAGATGAGCACTGCAACCCCAGAGTCAGTCACGATTGGACCTATGGTCAGGGGTCTCTTTACCTTTACCTAATTTTCTTTTGAGGTGATAGCCTGGGTGAGCCATTAAGACAACACAAAGGATCAAGGGCAAATCTCTTTTGCAGATGAGCACTCTCAATGCCAGTGTTATAGGTTAGAGTTCGGGGATTGCAGTTAGGAGTTATGCAATGGAGTTAGCAAGCAGTAGGCTGGAGAGAGAGTCAGAGAGTAACATTTGAGAGTAATGGTTGGGGTCTGCTTAAGTCCAAGGCTGCTGTGGCTATGGGAGAAGCCAGAGCCACTTGGTGTGTTAATATTGTGAACCCCTCCATTGTAGGTTCAGGTTGTATATATGTACAGTGGTGCCTCGCAAGACAAAATTAATCCGTTCCGCGAGTCTCTTCGTCTTGCGGTTTTTTCGTCTTGCGAAGCACAGCTATTAGCGGCTTAGCGGCTATTAACGGCTTAGCGGCTTTAAGACAAAGGAAACAAACTCGCAAGAACTCGCAAGACGTTTCGTCTTGTGAAGCAAGCCCATAGGGAAATTCGTCTTGCAGAACGACTCAAAAAACGGAAAACTCTTTCGTCTTGCGCGTTTTTCATCTTGCGAGGCATTCGTCTTGCGAGGTACCACTGTATAAGCAAACCATTTATCATAAAGGCACTGCAGTCTCCATTGTGCCTCATTTTCCAAAAGGAAATAACGTCCTGAGTAAGCATGCTCGGAGATTTGAGTGGTGTGTAACAGTATTGTACTTGACCACTGAACTTTGCCCTTTCCTCAATAGACAGCAAATGCTCAAAGAGCACTGCTGATAGGGGGGGCAGGTCTGGCAGACCTGCCAGACCTTAAACTCTATTATGAATCAGCAGCTTTTTGCTGGTTGAAAGAATGGCTACTTCTGGAAAACGCAGACATTTTGGATTTAGAAGGTTTTAATAATGTATTTGGATGGCATGCATACTTGTGATATGATAAGGTAAAAGCACATAAAGCATTTAAAAACCATATTGTCAGGAAAGCATTGTTTAATGTTTGGATAAGATATAAGGACCTACTGGAAAATAAAACCCCAAGGTGGCTGTCACCGATGGATGCGAAGGCTCAGAAAAAGCTCAATATGGAGGTCAAATGGCCAAAATATTGGGAAATTTTGGGACAAGAGGGAGATAGACTGAAATTGCAGAGTTTTGAGAAATTAAAAAACAAAGTGCGAGACTGGCTTCATTATTATCAGATAATGGAGGCATACAATTTGGACAAGAAAATTGGCTTCCAGGTGGAAAAATCAAAATTAGAAACAACTGTTAGAACCCAAAACTAAGATTTTGTCAAAGATGTATAACTTGCTGTTGAAATGGAATACACAGGATGAAACGGTGAAATCTGCTATGATTAAATGGGCACAAGATGTTGGACATAACATAATGATGGCTGACTGGGAACAGTTATGGACCACAGGTATGAAGTTTACGGCATGCAATGCCTTAAGAGAGAATATTATGAAAATGATATACAGGTGGTACATGACACCAGTCAAGCTTGCAAAAATCTATCATTTGCTTGATAATAAATGTTGGAAATGTAAAGAAACTGAAGGTACATTCTTTCACCTTTGGTGGACGTGCCCAAGGATTAAGGCTTTCTGGGAGATGATTTATAATGAAATGAAAAGGGTATTTAAATATATCTTTCTGAAGAAACCAGAGGCCTTTCTCCTGGGCATGGTCGGCCAAATGGTGTCAAAGAAGGACAGAACTTTCTTTATGTATGCCACAACAGCAGCAAGAATACTTATTGCAAAATATTGGAAGACACAAGATCTACCCACTCTGGAAGAATGGCAGATGAAGGTGATGGACTACATGGAATTGGCGGAAATGACTGGCAGAATCCGAGACCAGGGTGAAGAGTCGGTGGAAGAAGATTGGAAGAAATTTAAAGACTATTTACAGAAATATTGTAAAATTAATGAATGTTAGAATGATGTTAGAATGAAATTAAGTGGTTCTAGCAACAATGTCATAAAGGTGTATGAAAAAATGGCCGGTTAATAGGTGAGAACTTAAAGGTATAAAATATTAGGTTAAAGGATTAAGACAAAAACAAAGAGGGAAAGGAATTGCTGAATTAACCAATTGAACTGGAATACAAAAAAGGGAGGTGAGAGGAGGTCAGGGAAGCAAGGAAATAAAATGTAAGATACGGAAGGATTAATCTGTTTTTAAGTGTTTTTTCTAACTCCCCCCACCCTATATTTTGTATTTTGTATGTTTTCCCCCCTCTCCTATATTTTCCCTTGTTTCTTTTATTTTTAATTATGTAATTTTTTGTTTCTGAAATTTTAATAAATAGCATTTAAAAAACAAAAACAAAGAGCACTGCTGATAGTGGCATGCCGAAAATGAGTATTTAGCAGGTGTCTGTATGACTGGCTTGCCACAGGTCGATTGCCAACATGTCCAGACTTCTCAGACTGTAATGGCACATTTTGCAGACATTCCCAGGCAAAATCTCAGCTGCGTTAGCAATCCTCCGAAACATTTTCCCGCAGTTGCAAATGCCAGACGCTGCCACTTGCCATCCCAGAATAGATACGCTGTCGCGATGAGTAAAGTAATTGTGCATGGCTCAGTGAGGCTGGGGCGCGAGCTGGTAAAAGACGTTTTTGTTGTTGTTGTTCAAGTGTGTTTCTCAAGATTAGGGGAGTCCAGTTATGTTCTTCACGCCACATCCATTAACTCTCTTGTTGTATGGCTATTTTAAACGTGCGGCTTTAATTAATATTGTAATTTATTTATTTTTTAAAAATTGGTGCTGAAACCCAGGACCGATAATTGTGTAATTTATGTTTCGTCTTGTGAGGCACTTTCCAAGAGGAGGGGCTTTATAAGTCTTTGCAAGGTGAGGAATAAACTAATAATAATAATAATAATAATAATAATAATAATAATAATGGTTCTTTTCTTTTGGTTACCACATGCCCCATGTTTGTTGAAAACAGGAAGCACTGCTCATTACAGAGGACTTGCACATTGCTGCAGGAAATGGCAGTAGCATCTTTCATTCCCTCCTCCATAATGCCCAGTTTATTTACCTGCTGCTTCCTCTACCGCATCATTTGCTATTGTTGGTTGGGGCAGAGAAGTAGGTGTTATATATGGAGAGTGAGCTTGATGCAGATAAGCTGTTGTTTTTGGAGGTAGCCTTTCCCCCCTTTTTAATGTGTGATTCCACTCTGAGAGAGGTTAAAGTGAAGGAAAGCCCAAGAGTATGGCTTCTTCCACCCGCCTTGCTCTTCAACTATTTAGGAGCATAGGAAGCGGCCTTACGGCTGGCCATATAGGCCAGTATTGTCTGCTTGGACCGGCAGCAGCTCTCCAGACTCTGGGTGCGAGAGAGGCCTTTCCCATCACCACCCAGGGCCCATTCTAACTGGAGATGCCAGAGTTTGAGCCTGGGATCTACTGTGTACAAACTGTGCCCTCTGTCACCAAGGTGTTGCCCTCCCTACTTGTGGGTTTTACAACAGAGCAGCCTGCTCCATTTCTCTGCAGGTTGCCAGGAAGAAAGATGTTCTCAGGATTTATCCACGGTAACCTTTTGCCCTTTTCTTTCCAGGCACAGGTCTATGCTTTAAAGCCTGATGTCTAAGCACTCTTTTTTCCTGTCCCTGAGTTCTCCCTGTGAAAATCCGCTCTTTAAAGCTGAAGCACAACGAATAGCAATTTGGGTGTTCTTCGGATTGCCGTTTGCTCCGATTTGGCAGTAAAGTACAGATTTTCACGGGAAAGCTCTGGAGCAAAAGAAGAGCGCTCAGGCAGGAAGCTTTAAAGTTTGGACTGTGCCTGAAAGCACAGAGGGAAGTTAAGTGTGGATAAAGCCCCCCTCACTAGCAAACAGAACAAACTGGGGCAGCCTCACCTGATCTTCTCTTATGGGGAGAAAAAGTTGGGAAATATGCATATAAAGATTGTGTCAACTGTTTCAAACGTCAGGTGCACCCTCCTGAATAATAGCCCCTGTGGTAGGCTTAGTAGCAGCTGATGCTACTAGTTTTCGTTGATACGTACACCTTTTCTCAAGGGATATGCGAATCTTTGTCAATTTTGATTTTCCTCGGTTTCTCATTTATCCAGTCTTGAGTTGAGTTTTCTTGTATTTCCATATCAGTTTGTTGTTGTTTTTTTTTAAAAAAATCCATGTGAATATTCACCAGCATTTTAGTGCCAATTTCTCCTAATGTACGAACCTTGGTATGCAATTGTTCCTAGTACACACATTTTTCCAATGCATTTCCCCCCTATGTACAGTGGTACCTCAGGTTACATACGCTTCAGGTTACATACGCTTCAGGTTACAGACTCCGCTAACCCAGAAATAGTACCTCGGGTTAAGAACTTTGCTTCAGGATGAGAACAGAAATTGTGCTCCGGTGGCGCGGCGGCAGCAGGAGGCCCCATTAGCTAAAGTGGTGCTTCAGGTTAAGAACAGTTTCAGGTTAAGAACGGACCTCCAGAATGAATTAAGTACTTAACCCTAGGTACCACTGTATATATATATGTAACAATGTATATTTGTGCATTGTTTTCATTAATATAAGCATTTTTGTGTGCACTTTAACCTAGTAAATACATCTTGTACATATTCACTTGGATGGAGAACTGCATTGCAAAATTTGGAGAAGGCTGAGTTTGGTTCGCATATTGTTTTGGGAAATGCAAATTACTTAGGTTCACCTCTCGATGCAAACTGAATTGACTCTCCCCCCCCATCAAACATTAAGCCACCATTTCGGACATTAACAGGAAAATGCAGTTTAAGCAACTCTGACCAGAAACAGATGCTGAAGCTGGAACATGAAAGGAAGAGATGACGGCAGGGGAGAGCATGTGGGCCCTACAGTCATTTCTGGCTTGTTAAAATGATAGTTTAGCAAGCTAGGATTGCTACATCTGAAAGGGCCTATTGAGTTTTCAGCTTCTGTAGCGTGTAGTGAAATGTACCCTTGTGACATCATCACTCTGCGTCTTCCCCAACACCATGCATCATTGGCTGCTGCTGGTAGGGAAAAGCACAGCGTGATGGCCTCAGATGACAATTTAATCACACCTTGTGGAAGTGGAGAACCTTACCTGACCCAGGGATCCTGGTTTTGGCAGTGACACCATGTTTCTCAGAACGCCTTGCTCAGCCTGTGGAACTATGTGTGAAAGCCAGCACTATTCACTGCAGTGATATTTCAAGCCTGCATCAAAAACAAAAGGGCTCGCTGGGAGCTCAAGGCAATTTGTTCCCCGGGCTTGTGTACACTGCAAATGTAAACAGGCGTCCAGACCTGCTTAGCTGTAATGGCTCCAGAGTAAGTAAGCTTGGGACTTGCAGCCCTGTAAGGGGCTGGGATCTCTTTACCGCTTGAAGCAATTTGTATCGTCCTCACAAAACTATATGGGGGTGGCAATGCAGAGGTATGGCTGTGTGTACGCTATAACTTTAAAGCACATTAAAAGGGCATTCTTCCCTTCAAAGGATTCTGGGCAGTGCGGTTACTGGGAATTGTAGCTTTGTGAGCGGTAAATTTCAGTGCCCAGGATTCTTTGGGGGAAATAATGTGCTTTATTTTTATTTATTTACTTAGTTTATATCTCCCCTTTTCCTGCCAGGAGCTCAAGTTGGCATATATGGTTCTCCCTTTCTCCCTTTAATCCCCACAACAACCCTGGGAGGTAGGGTAGGCTGAGAGCAGTGCTGGCCCAAGGTCACTCAGTGAGCTTCATGGGGATTTGAACCCAGGTCTCCCAGGTCTTTGTCCAACTACTGCACCTCTCTCTCTCTCTCTCTCTCTCTCTCTCTCTCTCTCTCTGTGTGTGTGTGTGTGTGTGCGTGTGCAGCCTATGACACTTCAAAATCCAGATTAGATGTGCAGAGCAGCCACATCCAATGCAAATAGGGACCTTTGTTTTGGAGAAGCAAAACAGAATAGCCCCCACTATTAGGGTTGCTGTCCTTTTCCTAGGAGACTGAGTTATCTCTGTGACAAGCAGTAACTGAACATAAATAGCTCTTCCCCAGTATAGAGGAAATAGAGCAGTTTCCCTTTTGCATTCCTCCCTAGCAGTTAAAGGAGCCATGTCAGAAAACAGTACAGTGGTGCCTCGCAAGACGAAATTAATTTGTTTTGCGAAATTTTCCGTCTAGCGAATTTTTCGTCTTGCGAAGCACGGTTTCCCATAGGAATGCATTGAAAATCAATTAATGCGTTCCTATGGTAAAAAAAAGTCCAAACAAAGCCAAATTTGGTACAACAAGAGTTTATTAAGTGCTCTTTAAAGTCACACATATTGTAAAGAGCATTTCAAAATTCAAACCCAGAATTTTTTTTAAAAAACAGCAGAGTGGCCCAATGGTCACAGAAAATCAGAAAAATGCAGAGAAAAAAACCACAAGCTTCCAGATTCTTGCAAACCCCTCCCCAACTGTTCCCCCAGCCACCCAGCACACAGAACTTCAAATCCAGAATTTTTTAAAAAAACAGTAGAGTGGCCCAATGGTCACAGAAAATCATAAAAATGGAGAAAAACACACACAAGCTTCCAGATTTTTGCAAACCCCTTCCCAACACCAAGTCCTTGAATTCCAAACACCCCAACCCAAAATCCAACCCCCCCAAAAAAGTTTTAAAAACTTAACTTACCAAATGGCTGCAAAAGAAGTTTTGGAAAAGCTTCAAAAATCACCAAAGTCTTTAAAAACCTCAAAAAAGGCTACTATGTACACTGCGTTCCATGAGTTGCTCCTCGAAGTCAAGTCGCAACTGTATTAACGGTGTTAAGAAAAAGGAAACAAACTTGCAAGACGTTTTTGTCTTGCGAAGCAAGCCCATAGGGAAATTCGTCTTGCAAAGCAGCTCAAAAACGGAAAACCCTTTCGTCTAGCGAGTTTTCCGTCTTGCGAGGCATTCATCTTGCGGGGCACCACTGTATCTGAAATCGGAGTCTTCAGGGCAATGAGGTAGATGCATTTACTTGTGAGATTTGGAGTGTTGTTTACTGGTGTGATAGTTTCATTGACTGGATGGTTGGGAGAAGCATGACCGTGGTGTGTATGCGAGTGAAATTGTCCCATTTCAAATGAATAATGTGCTACATGTTTTCCTGATGTTGTAATCACACCACCATAAATACATGGGTTTCTAGCCCACCATTACACCAGTCAAATCCCTGCTTAGCTTCCACCATACTGCAGCATGAGGTGCTCCCCATTTCCGGGGGTCACTTCCAGACTGTCACTATTTTGGGGTAAGATTCTGTCATGTGACAAAGACACATGAGAGCAGAAGCAGCAAAGCAGGCTGGGAAGTGCTGGGCCTACTAAAGTTATTCAGGCCTAACTGCTAACTGTTGAGTCACTCTGACTGAAAAAACTTAGTAGCCAGTTTCTCTTTTGTGCTCTCTGTAAGATGTCAGTGAGAGTCTGTCTGCTTTAGCTATGAACAGAGTCTGTATGTAATCTCAGTCAAACTGTCTGGAACCATGTTGTTTATGAAGAAGTTTATTTTAACTCAGAAAAGCTTTTATTCTTTAAAACTCTGCATTATTAATTTACGCTGCGCATCAGATTCAGTCGCATGCTGGCAGATTCAGGTATCACAGTTACAGTGGATTGGAAGCTCTTGCTCAACAAGCCTTCTCCCCCTGCCCCCTCCCCAAAATGGACTTTTTGCTACGAAGTAAAATGATGGGAAAATGTGCTAGAAAGGACACATCGTCGTCTGAGCTCCCTGCAAACAAGGAGAGAGCAATGGCTTCTTAAACAGATGCGGTTGTCTAATCTCCTTGCAAACAAATCCAGAAGGACATTCCATAAAGAGGTTGGCTGGAAGCACCCTACGATTGTGTGGATCATCCACACTGGTCAGCAAAATGTTTTGATCTGTCTGTGAATAAGGCTCACCTTTCTCTCCCCAACCACATATATGCAAGTCAGGGGATGGGTGGGTTAAAAGGTGCATGAAAGGTGTCTTATCTGAAGCAGCAGCAGAAGAAATTGTATGTGTTGGGAGCGGGTAAAAGCAAGTTCGGAGTGACTCATGTTTTTTTAAAAGAGGCTATATATTTATAAAGTCTTCCCACACAAGCTTCCCACACGCATCTGTCCCTTGGTTATACTGTCATCCCTGTAATCGCACCCTGACAACAGTGTTGTGGACACAGGCGTGTTAATCTGCCTTGTCTTCTGTGCAAACATGCAACTAGCCCTTGCAGGTTGTGCAGGGCTAGCCATTAAAAACAGCCACTTATAACTCTCTTCTCATCTCTTTCCATAACTGTATCCTAAGGATCTACCCAAAGCAACAAAAGCTCCTGTACTCTTTGGAAGCTTTTGCAGATTTTTCAAAGGGCCTTGACTCACGCAGAAGAAACCTCAGAAGGTTTTCAGAATCTTCCTTCCCACCTTTCTTTCTGCATTACAGTCAGATCTTGGGTATACTTTGAACTAAAGAAATATCAAATCTGAAGCCTCCCATCAAGTTTCGCAGCTTGTATGTACTATGCAAATTGAGCAGATCTGCATATATTTGCTTGTTTTGCATACTTTTCTTTTCCTAATTTCTGTTGAGCCTTCAGAAGAGCAAAGGGATGTGCAGGACCCTACTGGAAATATAAAAACAAAAAACAAAATTAAAAGGGGTTGGTGTTTTTGTTTTGTTTTGTTTGCTTTTATTATCGTGTGGTTAAGGGTGATCAATTTTTTTTTTTTAGGTCTCCACTTCTCTGTGAAATGAGTATTTGGTACCGACCACAAGAGTTTCTTTCTTTGCTTTCCGAATGTATCCCTCGGTTCAGAAACCATCAGCAACCCTGGCCTTATGGATCTCAGCGCTCTGATCCTCAGAGGTGGTGCGACGACATGGGGAGCAGTGCACCGTGCAGCAGTTTTATGTGAGGGAATGTGTGGAGTAGCAGTGACAGCACTTTTGCATGCTGGGGTGGCGCAGAATGAGGGAGCAGTGAGATCAGGGGAGATGGCCACATATTCACACACCCCTCTTTATCATCCATCCAAGCAGCCGAGGAGTACGATCAGAGTTCAGGGACAAATTCCAGCTGGGCATAAACACTTGGGTTGTGAAGCAGGGCCAGTAAGGGGTGTGGCCTGGTTGGTTAGGGTTCCAAAGGCCCAAAACAGAAGCCTAGAGGGCCACATTTGGCCCCTGGGCCTAAGACTTCCCCACCCCTGTAGCCAGAAGGGAAAATATCCTTCTTGGTGCCAACAGGGAAGTCTCGGCTAGAAGAGGGATATGATCTTGGTGGAATGGAGGAGGCTGATTGAATTGGCCGATTCTTCTGGTGTCTAAAATATGCCTCCTTTTTGTGAATGTTTCCTTGCTGAGGACCTGGAACAAACCTTTTAGAAGTAATCCCTTTCTCTGGGCCCCTCTTTCTCTCTGACTTGCTCGCTCTCTTTCTGTGTGTGCCAGCCAGGTCTAGACAGCCAGGATGTAAAAAGATCAATGGTCATCTTTTCAATTATTCATTGATTTATTTCCTTTTCACTTTGCTTGTTCTTAAAACAAGTGTGTTTGTGTGAGGGAGGGTGGGCAGGGGGAAAGAAGCAATGGGAGTTTCAAGCACCTCCACCCAGAGACACACCTGCTTTCTAGTGATGGAGAAGCTTCCTCCAGGGAAGACCTCCCCACACCAATCAGCCTCCTCCCTACCCCCCTCTCTCTAATTCATTCCTGCCGTGTGCTTTTCCCAGAGGTGGATACCTGATCTCCTTGGAAGCCCCAAGAAGAGCAAACGCTGTACGTACCTGTCTCAACGCGCTCCTAAAATTACAGGTACCAAATGCCGGGAGGGGAAAAAGAAGACAAAGGCACCCCAGTTTTCCAGGCCTGCTTTCCGCTCACCAGGACTTCAAAGCGGAGCCCAGCACCAGTCTGTGTTACCTTGGCTGTCCCTTTCGTGAGGTGAGTAACCAGTTTTGCTTAGTAGTGCATGGCTTGGAGCGGCAAAGAGGTGCAAAGGGTGGGAGAGGTATAATTCATGTGAAAATGAGTGGCGGTGGCAAGAGGCACCTGTGCTGCGTTTACATATCTTACCTTGAGAAAAATGCTGTGGAGCCGGGCTGTCACTTCTCCCAGATCTGTTTGAACTTTGCAGTTCAGAAACGACGACCTGCCCTTTTAAAATAAAGGGCTTGGTGGATAGGTGGAGCTAATGTGTTGTCGCTGTTCTTTGAAATAGGCATTTGAGAACTTTCTCTTTGGATTTCTTTCTGGTGCTGCATAGTCGCTAAGAGACTGAGAGATGAATCAGGCAGCCCCTGGTTCGTATGTTGCCTAGGCAGTCTTGGGGTGCCCAATATTATTTCAGCCTCCACACACCCCATCTGCTGTATGGGGATAATAATACTCACCTGTCTTGTTGGGTTGTTTATTGCAACAAATGTAATGCATGAACAATCTCTGAACACTCAAAAGCACAATGGAAGTTTGTGTTTCATAATCATTTAGGGTTGTTGTTATTATTATTATGCTTGTTCCCCTCAAAAAGGTTAAAGGCAGGCAATAATGGATTTAAAAAGCAAATGTAAACTACTGTATCCCATTAAACGCCAATCGCACATAAACTTTAAAAATCATAGTAGATGAAAAAAACACTATTATTACTTCATTGGACCCCAAACATCAGCCTATGGGGTGAGCTTCAAAAAAGAAAAGAAAAGGGGGGAAAAGAATTTTTTTTTTGGGGGGGGAGAGTTTTATTACTCCAGGACAGTCACGAATAAAGCCTCTCCATGTGTCCTTGGCTGTCTTGAAAGTCGTGCATAGCTGCTGTTGCTAAGAGGATGTTTGATCTTAGTGGGATGGGACATAAGCAGGGCTGTACTTACTCTGTGCTAAAGGACAGAGAGAAAAGGGAGAAATATCAGCAAGAACATTCTCCCGCAAGAAAAGCTGAATTCTGTGTATCATGCATCTTCTTCTTCTACTAATCAGGGGAAGGAGTTGTACTGAGCACAGAACCCCTGGTCCCTTTGCAATCGAGAATCCTGTTCAGCTCCACTTGCCTTTGGCTTCTACACTGTCATCTCCATGCTTCCCAACCAACCTATGTGGCTTAAAGGCCCTAGACCCTTGTTAAGGATCCTAAATTCACACATCCCTACTTAGAAGATGCACAGGCTCTGGCCTTGGCGCGCCCCCAATGGAACAATCACTATGAATGCCTCTCTGCACACCCTTGTTGAACAAACAAGGGCATTCCTACAAGAGCATTTGATCTTGTGCAAGGTGATGTGATATGGAAGAGTCAACAGCGTCTCATGTTGCATGGCTCACACATTGACTCAAGGCCCCTTGGCTGTCTATAGCACTATAGCACTACAAAGCTGGTGCTGCAAAATCAAGGGGTCCACTGAGCTCCTGGCAGGCCAGCCTTATTGCCCTTTAGATCAGCCTTGTAAGGAAGCCCACAGAAGTTAATAACATGCAAAAATGTTTGCTTGCCTGCTGAGGGGCTAATAGCCTGTGATTCCATGCTGGCCACAGACGGGGAAGCCCCCTCCTCCTTGGCTGGCAATGATACTCAAGCTGCTGGCTTCTTAGACTAGTAAGAAAATGAAATAAAGGAAAAGAAGGACTCCTACCCAGTGGGTTGGTTAAGGAAGGACAGATTGCTCCACCTACTCTCTGCCATTCCCTTCTGTTGTGGCTAGCATGGAAATGAGTGGAAAGGCAGAGGAGATGGGCAATACTCTGTCTCTTTTCTGCCAGAGTTCATGATCACAGCCTCAGGCTATTAGCCAAGTTGTTAAATCAGCCTTGTATTTCGATGCCATGCCAAGACTGCCTTGCTTCTCCCCAGCTTTTAATTAACAATAGCGCACCTTTTATGTCTCTTTATGGCTGCTGCTTTTAGTCTTGTGCTGCTATTTTATTACTGTTCATGGTTTCATTGTTTTATGAATTTTGTTCTAAGCTGCCTTGAAAATTAGTTTATAAAGGGAAAGGTGGAGTATAAACATTTGCTATTCAAAATAAATAACAAATACCTGGCTGACATGCTGCATACAAAGGGCAGGCCGTAGGTTTAACAGCAGTGGGCTGTACGTTTGCAGGCCTTGTGTAATGTTTTCTGGGTTAAACTGGGAACTGTACTTTAAGGGTGCTGTGATTTGCAGTTACATGAGGGGCATACTAGAGTTCCCAGATTTTTTTGGGCGAAGTCATGTCCGTGGTGTGTACACAGCCTGAAAAAGAGGGCATTTCTGGTAAGGATTGTCAAGACTTTGATAAACCTCTCCTTCTTCATCTATTTTGAGATTGACATGGAATAACAGACAAAATGATTGGTTTCTGACTTGGGTTCAGTTCCCGGCTGATCCATCAGCCCAGTAAATGCCTTCTAACAGTGCAATCATATGTAAGTTTACCTGGAAGTATGACCAGTTACCGGTAAGTCCAATGGTGTCTAGCAGGCCATCTTCTTCCTCTCTCAGCCTTCATTCTCCCCCTTCTAAAATTATTAGGAGCGGTGCCCTACCTTTCAGGGTTGCTATGGTGGAATGATGGTATTGCACTTTATGTGCACGAAAATGTCGCATAAACAAACCTCTGCATGGGGTGAACCTGTTTGTATGTTTTGTAGAACCAGGTTACTAGAGGGAGGTCAGTGGCAAGTTGCAGACACAGAAAGCCTGCTTATATTCACTTTAAGCCCGGGATTAATTATCCCACATATTGTTGCCAAAAGAAAACGAGCTTCCCTCCAGCCGGGAACACAGTATGATAGTGCCTTCTGTTCATTTAACAATCTCCTCCAGTCAGTAGGGTGCAAACAAAGTGCTGTCTTCTGCAGCACTCCAGCATGCTGCCTACCAATTGCCTCACATGATGCAATCCAATAGGCACCCATATTCATAGGCATGAAGCGACCAAGGAATTGCACATAAAAGAGTACTTCTAAAATAAATGCCTTGTTGCAGATAACCTATGTGAACTGTCTGCCTGCTGTTTTGATGGACTCCCTTGTTTTAGAGATTCTTCAGCTAGATCCTATAATTCTTTGGTTCTCTTCACCCTCCTTAACTCACTACAAATGTCTGTATTTGCAGGTTTGGGGCAAGCTTGAGGACTAGAAGCGTTTCTTAAAATAAAAATTCAGAGATACTCTTGCAAGCCAGGTTGGGGGTTAGGGTGGAGAGTGACCAGCTTCCAGGCTAGAAAACTAGATCCAAACTTGCTGCTGCCTTGGTGATAATTATGTGAAAAGAATGCTGAGCTGCCAAACAGTGGACTGAGAATGGCTGAGGCATGATTGACAGCTGCCACGCTGTCTGGGGGAAATGATTGCAACAAAGAAACTGCATTGAGCTTATTCTTCCATCTCCTTCTCCTACTCCCATCACCCCTTCCAATTTTCTTTTCTGATGAAATTGTCCCTTCCAGTGAAATCAATACCAATTTCCATCTGGAGATGGGGGTGGGGATGGGGGCGCTGTGAGTGACGGCCGCAGATTGTAGAGCTTCCGCTGATTTCTCTTCCGCCCTCTCTGTTTCAAATGCATCTTTCAAGTAACATTTTGCACTCTATGTCGTTTTGTCTTCTCAACAACCCTGCAGGGTAGGGCTTGGAACAGGACAATGCCTAGGCTTCTATCTCCAGGCAGCTGTGGATGTGATTTGCGTAGACTGCTCCATTGGCCTTCTGAGTCCCATATCTTTACCTTCTGACCAGTGGCATACATTTGTGGGCAGAGGATAAAGTGGCTGGGGATTGGGAGGCCACTGGACTCAAGTCGTGCCATAGCCTTTGGTAAGTTGCCACCCCCAATACTCCTGTCAAATAGGAATATATATGTGTTTTCACAGCACATACCTGTGAACAACTTTACTACATGTAGGTTCATGGTTGCAGCAGTTCTAGGGTTACCCTGTCTATACGTTACCTGTGGAACCCAGCTTATGCAGAGAGAAGGGGAGAGAGAGAAAGAGAGAGAGAGAGAGAGAGAAGGGGGAAGCCACGGATTTGCCTTTGCATTGCGGCCACACAGGTTCGGCTGCCTCCACCGGACTTGGCAGCATATGCCAGTAATTATGCACCGCCCTTGTATTCTTATTACCACCGTGATATCCTCCTGGCGTTTGTGCTAGACACCCATCTCTGAATAAAAGGTAGGGGCCTTTAAGAGGGGGAGAAGGGGAGAGAGAGAGTATGTGTCTCCCCCCAGCACATTAATCTATCATGAGCTAATGTGTTTTGCCCATTCTGTTCCTTTGTACTATCGCCAAGGCGTGCGCGCACACACACACACACACTCACCCACCCGCACACACACACACACTCACCCGCACTCTCTTGTTGCACTTCTGCCACCGAGCTCTGATGGTTGGCTGGGCCTGAGCGAGTCCGCGAGAGACAGAGAGAGAGAGAAAGAAAGAAAGAGAGAGGCAGAGTGACTGACAGACAAGGCAGACGGAGGCAGAGGAACAAAGCCGAGACAACAATGGGAAATACACCGTCTCAAGGCATGTCAATGTTCATCCATTCTTAAGTAGCAGGTATTTTTTTTTATTGGTGTTTTGTTTTTTTTCTCAACCCTCCCTTTCTCTTTCCCAAACCCCGCCGGTACCTTAACGATGCTCCTGCTGCTCTGGTCGTGCCCTTATAGCCGGAGGTGTCGGCGTTTTGCTTGGAATCGAAACACAGGGAATGGACGTGGTTGTGGTGTTGTTATCATTTTTTTGTAAAGGGGAAAAAGGGGTGTGTGGCGGGGTGACAGAAGCTCCCCCCTGCCCCTTGTGGTTGGGGAGGCAAGGTAGGATTCTGACTATCAAATCTGCCATTTAAGTGGGTGGTAGGGTGTGTGTGCTGGGGGAGAGATCTTAATATATAAACACTGAGCAGTTGTGCGGCCAGTGCTTTCTTTGGGTCTGTATATTTCCCCACCCCATTGTTGTCAAGGCTGCTGAGCTCCGGGGAGATTAACTAGCTACCGAATCCGCTGCCCTAGAAATATTGCTGAAAATAGAGGGGGGAGGGGGGACAGGCAGCACATATTGATAGGTAGAAGAATCTCTTTGTTACCTCCCCCCCCCGCCACCTGGCATGAAAAGGTACATAAAGATTTGCCTGCTGATTTCAGTTTGTCAATGGTTGCACTGCTGTTTCTCCCCCTCCCCACACACAAACCACCCCTTTTTATTATTATTATTTTTTCTCCCCTGCTGGAGATTAAGGTTGTTGCTGACTGCTTTGTTAACTCAGGAAGGCAGTAGGGACTGGGGGAAGAGAAAGTAACTGAGAGAAAGAAAGAGAAAAGATGTGAAGAGGAGAGGCGATTGATGGGGGTTTTCTTCGTCTTCTTCGTCTTCTTCTCAGTAGCTTGAGTGTGATCGCAGAGTGGGAGACCCTTTGGATTTCAGGTTGCATCGCCAACTTGGGGATTCTTTGCTTCCTTCCCTGAGCATCGGTGCAGGACCAAAATAAAGAAAAGAAAGCCACATCAAGGATATGAGAGGGGAGAACAGAAAAGAATGCATTGATTTCTTTCTCTCTCTCACCTTTGTGATGCAGAACATAGGATGCTTGTGTGGGGACATGCATGACGGATGGTTAAGAAGCACGTTTCCCAGGAGATGTTGTGCACGCAAATGTACGTGTTGGAGGTATCTTAGATATGTGCAATTCTTTTTTAAAATAATCACCTAGCAAGGTTCTTTCTCTCTCTTCACCCTCTCCCCACTTGGCCAGCTACCATGTGCCAGCCTCTTTCAAGGGAAGAGCTTGTGATCAAGTTGGGTGTCCACTTGAGGTTCACAAGAGGGTCTGGAAGAGAAGAGTCTTATGGTGCGAGACCGGTCTCTGTTGGGAGGAGTAAGGAAACGGAGAGATGGTTGATGTTGGGGTTACGGCTGGCTTGGGCATGGAGGCAACCACATAATGGCCTGGGGTTGCCAGAATTCCAGGGGCATCTTACCTTAGCTATGCAGATGTCTTGAAGAGGGAGCCCCTGCCTTGACTTTTGCAAGAAGTGCACAAGAGCAGCTTAACAGCTCCCTCGAGGAGTGAAACCCCCACCCCTCCTGCATTTCACTGGGACACACAGGGCAGGAATCTTCTTATCTTCACCTGTCTCCCTCCTGGCACCGATGCAGTTTTAAAAAGAAGGGAGTGAAATTAAACATGAATACGAGGCAAATAGGATAACGCTCACGTTTTAGATCATTAAATGTGCTATTGCTATTCCACTTGCCGTTTGATAAGACATTATCATGAATAACAACAATAATTTAATTCATTAGTTACTTCGTTTGAAGCATCTCTAGGCAATTTCACAATACAGCAAAACATAAAGATGATTGCATTTACAAAAAACAATTTAAAATAATTTCATATATAAAAGTGATTTAAATCCAATACAGGTACTGATAAGACAATACAGATAAGACATGCGTAGGTGCATGGATTTTAATTCATTTGCAGCAGCAAAAAGAAACCTTGGGGGAAGTGGGAATTCTAAAAGGCAAGAGAGATTTGCTTAAGGGTTTGGAGAAGCAGAAGCCCTTTGTGTTTCTTTCATACGTTATCCTTGACAGAGCAACAGAAGGATTTTTTCTCCTAGGTATGTGTGATCTGGCCTCTAAGGCGGGAGTTGTCCAGTTCCAAAAAGTTCTCTGGTTTGCCCCTGTCCTCACCTGCCCCTTTACCGCGGTGCCTGGCCTTGATCTGCTGGCAGTAGGGGAGATTTGAAAATCAAAATGTATGTGCTGATAATAAAGCTAGTGACAAAGATGAATAAATCTGAGGTTTGTGGGATTCTCAGTGTTTGGTGGTGGGTAAAGAAAGACATTTCTAAGCAAAAAACCCGGCCTTTTATGTTCGTAGAAGTGCTGCAACGTTGTTGAATCAAAAAATAAAATAGATGCCGTGCTTAGGTACACATGCAACCGCTTGGCTCATATAATACAATAGAGAGGTTTGGAACTTTTCCCTTTGTTTAGAATCAGGCTGCTGAGGAGGACAGAGTGACACAGGGCAAGGAAGGAAGAGTTTTGAAGGGCGTGTGAGTCAGGGAGGAGTTGGGGAGCTTAAAGGAGTCAGCAGGGCAGAGACTAGGCTCACCAGAGAAAGACACAGCATTTTAAAAATACAGAACCATGGAATGGCAAGAGTTGGAAGGTAACCCCAAGGGTCATCTAGTCCAACCCTCTGCAAGGCAGGAATCTCAATCCTAGCATCCATGGCAGAGGGCCACCTAACCTCTGCTTAAAAACCTCCAAGGGAAGGAGAGTCCACCACCTTCCAAGGGAGCCCATTCCACCATGGAATGCTCCTCTCATCAGAAAGGTCTTCCTGATGTTTACTAGGAATCTCCTTTCTTGTAACGAAGCCATGGGTCCAGGTCCTATCCTCCAGAGCAGGAGAAAACAAGATATGCTCCTTCCTTCACCACTGGAACAAAAAGAAAAAACCACTTCACTCTGCATGTATATAATCCGTGAAACTCTTTGCTACGGTGTGTTTTGATGGCCATCATAGAATAATAATAGAATAAGCCACTTTTCAAATCAAGGCACAGGAGGAATAGTCTCCCTAGTATTTACAAACCATGATAACCAGCAGTGGAGCCTTCTGCTCCAGGGCCAAGTTACTTCTTTCAGCCAGAATCTAGTGACTGGGGTTGATAATTACTTGTATATATAAATAGACAGTTCCCAAAATTCCATCTCTTTGTCGTGCTTTAGGGAGAGGAAAACGGGAGTACTGAAAGGGATAGGGAAACAGATCTAGGGAAAGAAGGCCAGTTCTTGAGTTGGAAGAGTGGTATGATGTGTGTTGCATGTCCATCTCAATAACTCACTTTCGGATGGGGCTAAATGGAGCATGTAGTGCTCTGGATGACTGTATCCTCGGAAAATCACGCCCCGTTAGGCTGCCCAGCAACACAGCAAGGCACAGCCTTCCTGGTCAAGCACTCTCAGTGTTGGGATGGAAGATTGTCATACCACCTGAAAAAAAGAATGGAGCCAGCAGCACTGGAGGGGGAGTGAGGTAAATTAGCAGTAAAAGTTGGTAGTGGGGCCCAGCAAGGAGGGAGGAGCTGAAACAGGCTGAGAAGCTCTGATGGCAGGAGTGTGTGGGGTTAAGTGGGGAAGGGTGAAAGAAGCAAGTGGGTGGATTGAGGGGAAGGCAAGAGGGAAGGCACTCCCTATTCCTTCTCAAACACCCCATCACAGCTGTTGAATTTCATGCACAGTTACTGGGAAAATAATAATGCTTGGTATTTATGATTCCTTCCATTTCCAATGTTCTCAGGCCGCGAGTGTCATTGCTTATGTAGCCGAAACAGCATACCCATACACAGGAGGGGGCGGGGGGTATTAGCAGACTCGGGAGATTCCCAAAGGCTTGCAAAAGTACAGAATATATTTAGCGGGGAAAGAAACTTTAGGGGGACTCTCCCCGCAAAACAGCTCAATGATGACTGAGCATGCTCAGTGGGCATGGAAGACTGCGGGTGAGGAGGAGATGGGAAAATGGGAGCAGGGAGTGCATTTGAGTGGCTGGAGCCCTGTGGAGCAGCAATCCATACCACTACATTTTGTTGCAAGTCCCACTTGCACTTGCTTCTCTCTCCCCGCACCCCGCTGGAGAGGTAAATCTATAGTTCCTATTTCCTTAGCACTCAAAATTTTATCTCAGTATTCCTTAACAATAACCCCGTGTAGCTGACCCATATTACAGAAGGGGAAGGGACTGGGGCTCAGCATGAGTGGTTTGCCGAAGACCGCATACTGCAGGCATAGGGAAAGTTTGGCCCTCCTGATGTTGTCAAACTACAACTCCCATCAACCCCAGCAAGCATGGCCAGTACTGTAATGGCAACAACCTGAGGGCTAAAGGTTTCCCACGCCTGAACTGTTGAGTTCGGTCTTGAAGTGAGATTTGAACCAGGAGCACTCGGTTCATAGCCACTCAGTGAAACACCAGCTCTGCTGCCATCAATTTCTGGACTGCTTGTGATGTTTATTATGGCACCTAGCTGAATGCCGAACTAGATCAGTTTAACTCTTAAATACATTACCCCCCCAAAGTCTGAAGTCTTTATTTTCATGGGAAATAGGGGCACGTAGGAAGTAGGGGGTGGAAGACTAGGAAGATGGAGTAGTAGCAGAGGACTGCTGGCCCATGCCTTTGAATTGATGGATTATTTTTGTCCTGTGTGCTGGGGCCTGAGGGCTGGAGATTGACTTGGAGATGGTCAGGGAGGACAGCCTGCAGTTGCTTAGCAACTGCTAGAAAGGGGGGGAAGCAGTGGAGGTGTTGAAAAGGGTACAGAGAAAAGAGTCGGCATTGCTGACACAGGTCTAAGGATTCAAAACTGGGATGGGCTGCAGAGCCAAGTCCTAATGTGTGGCCCACCCACCAGCAACTAAACTTTGGGGTCTCTTTCTTGCTCCGAAACAGAGAGACCCATATTGCAACACTCACTTCTGCTTCCTTTCCACACTACACTGTTCTGCCTTTGAGGAAGGATCATATCTCTTTTGCAGAAGGTCCCAGATTCAACTCCTGGCATCTCCAGGTAGGACTGGGAAAGACCACTAGTCTCTAGATGGGCCAGTGGTCTGACTCAAGTATAAGGTAGCTTCCTATGTATTAAGGACTCTTCAGAAGCTGCTCTAGAGCTATTAACAGCTCACTAGTTCATCACCTCTCGAATCTGCTTGGCTTCCATTCAGAGTGCATTAAGATGAATTGGACAGCACGCTGATGT
The DNA here is from genome assembly GCF_965113315.1 of Podarcis vaucheri. NCBI lineage: Eukaryota > Metazoa > Chordata > Lepidosauria > Squamata > Lacertidae > Podarcis > Podarcis vaucheri. The sequence goes on from NC_138751.1 coordinate 32,948,057, forward strand.
GCCCTGTGTAGCTATTTCTCTTAAAACATCAGCATATTGAACTATTCAGCCCATTAAACTTACTTAAGTTGCAAGGTATACACTGGGTAAAATAATAGCAGTCCTTCCAGGGGTCCTCGGCAGTGGCCCTGCTACTTAGCCATTCAGATCACTGCTGTTTGTTATTCTCCTGGTTGCCAGATTGGCATTCTTCTAGGATATCCAGTATGTCACAATGACCAGCCTAGCCTTTCCTCTGTGGTCATTTAGCCCAAGGCTTGGGCAGATGGTAGAGCTGGATCTTCTGACAGATCTCTGGTTGGTTTGCAGTAGATCAGCAAGGATATCTGACTCCAAATCGCTAAACAATAGCAGTAACAAAATGACTCCCTTTCCACTCTGAATTATATTGCTGAAATGTAGAAAGCTTGGGCTGAGTGGAAGGACTATGAGTTCTGATACTCAAGACAGGTTCCTAGGCTCTGAATATTTTAATTCTAACTGTATCACTTGGCTCAGGTTGGTGACCCTTGGGGTTCAAGTAAAAGAACAACAACCAAGAAGATCCTGCAGGACTGAAGTCTGTCCACCCTTGCTTCAGTCCATAGGTCTGGCCACTTGGTCATGCAATACTGGACATTTCCAGATGAGCATTCGTCCTGTTTTATTTGCAGGCAGATAAGACAGTGATGCCTATTTATAATGAGCATTTGCTTTGATTTGTTTTCAGGGAGGCTAGATGACCTTATGTCAAAGCAGATGTTAACCCACACCTTCCTGTGCAACTTCCCCTTACTGTAAAAAGTCAAATATTGGGGGGTTGGGAAGCAAGTTTTTTGTGCAAGAGCTCCAAACCCACTATAATTGTGCTTGAGCCCTACCAAAAATAGCAGTAGTCTGGAAGTGCCCACTGATACTCCTCCAAGCTCATGGGGATGCGGAGGATGGATTCCCTGCCAACACACATCTCCTAAACTTCAGGGTTCTTCGGCAAATGCCTGCTGTGCCCCCACCCTCAAGGCATTCCTCTTTTCCTTTTGCAATTTCTCGTGTTTTCAACTGTTCCACTTGGCATCTCATCATGTCCTGGTTCATACTGCTTTTCTGAAGGGGCTCCCCTCCTCCAGTTGTGATACTGAGTATTCAAAAAAACAGCTTGAATGTCTGCAGCCCCGCTGGAAAAATCCACTTGTTTTGCTTGCCTGTGTCTGTGTGAAAAGCCAAATGTGTGAGATGCAGGGGAACTGATCTTTGTGCTTATTTTCCATCAATGTCCTCTTTATGGCTGCTGCTGCTGCTTCTTCTTCTTCAATGCTCCAAAGAAGGAGTGTTGCTCAGTGCTCCAGCGGCCACAGGCTTCTCACTGAGAAGGCACGCAGCTCCAGCCAGCTGCCCTGTAGCCAAGCGTAGACTGTGCAGAGCTAACAGCGGTACCAGGCGTCAGACCAAACCTTTGCTGTAGCAAAGAGGCCCGTTGTAACCATGCGAGGAGGGCGGCTGCCAAAAAGGGGGTGAAAAAAAGAGAAGTCCTCTAACTAAATAAAAATGAAACAAGCTGGGATTTAATTATAGGATTGATTCTTCTCTTTGCTGTACATTGATTTGTACTGGGCAGTCATTGCTAGAGACAGCGCAGCTGCCTTCTGCCCTCTGTGGTAAGCTGGCCTCCCATTGTACGCACAGCAGACACACACTCCTCTCATTCTGCCAGCGTGCTGTTGGGAAGGGGAGGGGAGGGTGGCTGCATCTGAATATTCTTGGCATGAGGAGGGAATCAGGCTGCCTATGTCATGTGGGTGTGGAGGGAAAGAATTTGTTTCCTTTAGGGAACGAAGCAGCATAGTGGCTATTTTTACATCCTGAGCTATGACACTTCTCCAGATTCCACCACCATCTGAGGTACCAGGGACGGGGTCCTTCAGTGGCAGGGCCTGTCCTGCCCCAGGGGGATACCCAACACGATGTATATGTGATGATGGCCCAAGGAAAGGGGAGATGAGAAGCTCCAGGGTTCCAGGCACACAGGAAGGCAGAGAAAAGTTGGATCAGCACCTTGGAGAGGGACCTAGGTGTGTGTCCCGTGAGCGCAGTTCACAGTCCTGCACTACAGCACAGCATACAAGTTGCCCTGGAGCAACTAGGAGATCTTCATAGTCTGGGCTAGGTATTGCTTGACGGGGGGCCTCACCCTCTGAATGCTGCACATGTCTAGTTAAAAGGGCTACTGCCTTCCTTGACAGCTGTTGGCTTCTCTTAAACCAGGGGTTTGCCAACATGTGAACCTCCAGATGTTGTTGGACTGTTGCTCCCAGCAGCCCCAGCCAGCATGACCAATGTTTAGGGAAGAAGAGAATTAGAATAATAGAATTGTAGCATGGCATGGGAGCCTGAGGATTATCCAGTCCAAGCCCCTACAATACCGGAAAACGTAGCTGTCCCATACGGAGATCGAACATGCAACCTTGGCATTATCAGCATCTATCCAACTGAGTTATTGCGATCACAATATCTGGAACAGGCGTATCTCGTCCCGTGTTGCCATTTGTGGCAAAACAGGAAGTGCGTCCCTGCCTGCTGTGCTGCCTCCAGTACTGCTGCTGCGCCATCTGCCTTTGCCGCCGGTGCCAATTTCCCGTGATATTTCACAAGATCTCGCCAGAAATTGGCATTGATGCTGATGCCTCTTCTCCACCAGCGGTGAAGCCTACAGGGCAAGTGGGACATTTGTGGGGATGTTGCCTCAGAGATTTCTGCCGCCTGAGGTGGCAGATTCACTCGGCTTCATGGGTGGGCCGGTCTTTATCTAGATGGCTGCAGGTCAGCCACCTATGTCTTAGGCCCTGGAGTTTCAAACTGTGAGGGTATCTTCTTGGGGTTCTCTGAGGAGTCTGTGGGCCAATCTTCAGAGCCTGGTGGCTGAGGTGTCCCATCAGACTTTAGAGGAGGAGATATGGGCTGCCAGGGATTGAACCTGTGGCCTTCTGAATACAAAACTAAAGCTTTTTCACTGTGCTATGCCTCTTCCCCCGCAATATAACACCAGCCATATATTTCATCCCCTGGATTTAGGTCTTCGGCTAAAATCCCACCACACACTCAGCAGGTAGTCTCAGGCAAGGTACCTTCCTCAACTTCAGCCCATCATCTCTGATATAGGGATAATGATACTGACCAAGCTTAATAGTTGTGATGAATTCTACAATTGTGTCTGGGAAGCGCTTTGGACGCTTAATATTCAGCATTGTTCCTCAGGCCTCCAGAAGACAGAGAGGGGCTTTGTTTTATTTCTTGCCATTAAGATGCTTCGTAATATATCAATAAGTCATAGAAACAAACAAACAAGATGCTATTTCACAGAATAGAAGAGAGCAGGAGGCAGAGCATGACCAAAAATAACACAAAAAGGTGTTGAAACAATGAAAGGTGGACATATTTATTATCTCAGTAAGGATACAGGCTGGGACTGGGTAGGTAGGGTTTGTTTTAGATTAGGGATTCTTCTAATCTAACACCTTACTTTCTCTTCTGTTCAGAAACTGGAATTGGGCCACCCATACCTAACACTTGTCAGCTCTGCTCTCTTTGTGCTTTGCTCTGCTTACCTGGGCAAGGCTGATTCATTTGCTTAGTCTTCCCACCTCTATATTGTAACTACTATTCTCCAATGAACTCAGACTCGTTATTTCTGGCGTGGGGTGAAAAGTTGCTAGCCAAGATTCCCTGCTAGTGCAGAAAAAAAGCACAGAATATGTAATTCAGTTGAGATAACTCAGCATCCTGGGAATCTCCCTTTTTCATTCCTTGACTGAATTGTCAGCAGGTGGGGGAGGGGACCTTGTGGGCACCCAGGAAGACACCTGCGGGTGCAGGGTCACCCATGGGCACCACATTGGAGACCCCATTCTGTATTACTTCACTCACTTCAAATATGGTAAGCTGATGAGGCCCCTCCTGCTCATTCTTCTGACTGAGGCCCTTAGCTTCTGTCCCAATTCTTTTCCTGATGGCACCATCCTGCCATTTTCAGTGGGAAATCTTTTGTTTTCTCATTGAAGTAAACAGAACTGAAAACGTGCTTAATGTTGGATGGGGATATGAAGGCCCTAGAATGGAAAAATGGAGTGGCGGTGGGGAATATGTTGCCTCCTATTCTTCTCTTCTTTTTTTGAGGCCATTGCATCTCTAATGTTGAATGGCGCATGCGGAGTTTGTACACCTTGAGGTTATGAGGATAGTTGAAAAGATGCAAACAGCATCCGGTGAAATCTCAGTGGCTGGATTGGAGAGGGTTTCAGTGCCCTGCATTGCTCTTCTGATGAATGCAGCATAAATTGTGTAAAATAAGCAAAATGAATTGTGCAAAATAACCAACTATATGTGCATCTGGTTTGTTTGGCATCATTTTACAGGCTGCATAATTCGGTTTTGGTGCCAGCTTGGTGCAGTGTACACAGAACCCTGTTTATTTCTGAGATCTCCCTCTTGATTATGCCATCTGAGTGCAGGGTTCTAACAACAAGGACATAGGGGCCTAAATGAATAATTGGTTTCCAAGTTCCATAGTAAACTGCTTGGAGGATTTTGGCAACCAAGCAGAACATAAATCTTGTCAAATAAATAAATAGCAAGTTAAAAAAAATTGCTTCCTGATTTAAACAGTGGTACATTCCATGTTGATTGTCATATCATATTTGTTGCTATTTTTATATTTTAAAGTGTTAATTATGCTGGCTAACACAACCTCTGGGGCTCAGCACTGCATGCAGAAAGCATCCCAGGTTTTCTCCCTGGCCTCTGCAGCTAAAAGGACCTTGGGAAATATCTATGCCTGAGACCATGGAGAGTCATTGCTAATTGGAGTAGACAGTAGTGGACTAAACATCCAAATGGTCTGACTCAGAATAAGACAGCGTCAAAAATAATAATACAATTGTAGAGTTGGAAGGGACCCCGAGGGTCATCTAGTCCAACCCCTGCAATGCAGGAATCACACTTATTCGTTATATGGCTTTTAAGATCGTAAGAAGAGCCCTGTTTCATCAGACCAAAGGTGTGTCTTGTCCAGCATCCTCTGCTCACGGGGCCCATGGGAAGCTTGCCCAAAGCAGGACCTGAGTGCAGCAACACTCTCCCTACTTGGGATTCCCCCAGCAGCTGCTATTCGGAGACATACAGCCCCCAACAGTGGAGGTGGAACGTAGCCATTGATGATGATGATAATTTATTTATACCCCACCCATCTGGCTGGGTTTCCCCAGCCACTCTGGGTGGCTTCCAACAAAATATTAAAATACAGTGGTCTGTTAAACATTAAAAGCTTCCCTAAGCAGGGCTGCCTTCAGATGTCTTCTAAAAGTCTGGTAGTTCTTCTTCTCTTTGACATCTGGTGAGAGGGCGTTCCACAGGGCTGGTGCCATTACCAATAGCACTTATCCACCATGAATTTATCCAATTCTCTTTCAATTCCAGAATTTCAGTATGTGAATGTGTGAAGAAGTCATTTCTCTTTTCTGTCCTGAATCTTCCAATGTTCAGCTTTGTTGGGGCAAGGGGAACCTCTTTTAAGGGACCTGCCACTATGTTGGCCCCAGGTGTGTAGGCTTGGCCTTCCCTGAGCCAAAGCTGATGGAAAAGGAACTTCTTCAATTTTCTGTCCAGAGACAGCAAATACTGTTTTCTTTCAGGGTGTGGAACTACTGTGTCTTTCCTTTCCCCCGCCCTCTTTTTCTATCAAAATTTTAGACTGTAAGTGTCATGGGGCAGAGACCTCTTATGTATGCTGTTCTGTAACGTGCCACATTCACTGATATGAATGGACAAATGAGTAAGAGAAAGCTTGTCTAGGGATGTTGCAGGCTGCAGTTTCATACAGTCTCCCCAACTTGCTGCAGAGCTGTGTGGTGCAGAATTTAGAGAACCCCAAGCTATTACTGATTCACCCAGGGAGCGGCTATTTTGGGATTGAGAACATTCTTGCAAAACGAAAAATGAAGTTTGGAGATGTTGCTCCCATTGCGTTTCCCTGTTATAGATTGAAGGTGCATAGTATTGATGTAATGTATGTTTCCCCCTGATGTTTCTTAACCATCCAGCTGTACACAGAAGCAGAATGAACTTTTCACAATGTTTCAGTGGATAATAAAGTGTGTGGTGGAGGTCATAATCTATCCAGTCATCCTTAATCTGTTCCATATGTTGCAACAACAACAACAACAACAACAATAATAATACTTATATAGTACTTTCTGAGTTTTTCACTTGCTTCACACACATATTCCCTTAGTAATCCCTAGAACAGCCCCTCAAGGTAGTGAGCCAGCATGCTGTAGTGCCTAAAGTCATAAAATCATAGAGTTGGAAGGAACCTCAGAGATCATCTAGGCCAACCCCTACCAATGCAATGAATTCCCAGCTACAGTATCCCTGCTAGATGGCTTAAAAACCCACTAGTGATGGAGATCTTGCCAACGTCTGAGGCAGCCTGTTCCACTGCTGAACACCTTGCAGACTCAGGAAATTCTTCCAAATGTTTAGGGACCATGTCAGACTGGGAATGAGGAGATGTGGGTTCAAATGCCTACTCAGCCATGAAGCTGGCTGGGTTATCCTGAGCCCGCCACCATCTCTTGGCCTAACCTGCCACACAGAGCTGTTGTGAGGATAAGATGGGTGTAGGACTGGTAATGGGGAGGCGAACCAAATGCGGGAAAGGTCCTGAGAGAGGCAGAGACTTAACATGCAACACGAAATCTCAGTGGGGAGATGGACTGCATTAAGTATATGAAGTAGGAATTAATTAAAGTATAAGGCTGTACCTTTATATATATGGCATGATACATCTTCTCTTTATATAGTACCTTTTGCCTATATATTTTGTTTTGGGGAGCAAAGTATCCTGAACTTAGGAGGTGACTCTGGTTTGTTTCCATTAAGCTTGTGTAAGACAAGTTCCTGGTAGTGAACCAGTGCTGTGGTTTCGTGTTAATTATTGTTGATGGGGTGGTGTGTGCCATTTGGACACTAAAATGTCTTAGGCTGACCCCAGGTACATGGGAGAAGCCTGACCACAATGGCTAGTAATGCCCAGTTCATTCTCAACAAAGTGATCTGTAGGGTTTTGCTTTCCACAGCTCATGTATAAGTCAGGAGTCACTTGCCTGTAGTGGCCAAATTTTAAAGACCAAGTCCATGCTAGTAAGGCACAAACAGGAAAGGATGGGGTAATGGACCTGGAATGATCCAAGGGCCCATTGTACCAGGGCAATCAAGTCTTTTTGCACCTTAATGAGTTATTATTTGAAACAGAGAAAGCTCTGAAAGAAACCTTTGCATGTGTAAATTAAGTTTCCTTTGAAGTTTTGAAGCATACTGTTTTTTTTCCAGCATGGCCTCTCCAGGCAAAACAGCTTCCTCTTGCTAGTTTGAGGCACTCAGTGGAGTAGTATTTTGTTTGTGCTTTCTTTCTCTTGTAGATTAGCACCACCATCCATGCTAATGAACGTAATAAAATATTCTGAATAGCCATTTTAAGGGCCATACACACATCCCCTTTTAAAATGGACTCCATCAGTATATATTAAATGCAGGATCACATCACAGAGTCTTATATAGCTCTGCTCCGCACAGAAGCCAGGGGTTGACTTTGTTTTCTTTGCTGCTCATGACCAGCACTTGGCATGAGAGTTGGCAGTGAACAAGAGTGCTCTGGAGGAAGCTGCTAACCCAGCAAGGCCCAGAGCTTCCATTAGCTCCTCCTCTTCTTGATCATCTGCTGGGTCATTATTTAATGGATCTTCTTCCTCCTCCTGGGTAGTGCCTTGTTCCAGAGAAGACCACTGGCAACAGAACCTTCCTGGCAGCTAAAGAGGAAGCCCTGACAGCAACACTGGGCTTCTTACCAGCTCTGTTGCCACCTTTGCGCTTGAAACTTTGTGGTGGAGGCAGCAGTGAAGGAAGAGAACCGCATCAAGGCAGGGCTTGGGAAATGGTCAGAGGGGTTATCAGGGGGGCAAGGTGAGGCAGACTCTTCAGGCTACCTTGGGACTAATGGGGGTTCTTGCACTTCCTCAGATCCTGCGATCATTATCCTTGCCTGTGTGCTGCCTCTGAGGGAAGTCCAGACAGTGGTGATGAGAGAATGGGCCTCCTTTGTCATGACCCCCTGTTTATGGAATTATCTCCCCAGGGAGGCTCACTTGGTGCCAACCTTGCCATTGTTTTGGCCCCATGCAAATATACTTTTGTTTTCTCAGGCAGCACCGATGATATAATATTGCATTAATATTGCATTAAGAAATCTGTTTTTTATATGTTTATGTGATTTCATAATCACATTTTTTTTATTTGGCTCTACATTTCTTTGGGATTAAAAAGAAAATTAGTGGGAAGCAATACGTGAGTTTAATAAATTGAAAGTGAAATCAGTGGTACTGGGCTTTTTTGCAGGGTCCCCTATTTCTTAATCACAGGAGATCTCTCTGAGATATGGGTTGGGTAGGATCCTGACATTTGGTGACCCAGGTGAGAAGCCAGAGTAACTTTCCTTATTAAATCCCAGTGCTGGGCTTTCTAAGCACGATTGGGACCAGAGTGGGATCAGCAGACCAGATCCACAGAAGGGCTGATGCAAAAGCAAAGTGCATTATAAACTAAGGGAGCTTTGAAGTCTGTGTGAATCTGTGGTTGAGTTGGTTCAAGGACAGTGGCAGACAAAAAACACACACGTAGATATCTGAGAGGGGAGCTGTTAGGCCAAAATATGAGAAGGAAGACTGAGTATTACTGAGGGCTTATCTGTCACTAGAGTTGTGGCTGTGCATTTGGCAAATCAAATAATGATGCAGCATTTTTAAAGCACGGACGTTCAATAGTTGCACTAATTACAGAAACATTTTAAATCCCACCCTTCTCCCAAGGAGGTTGGGGGCAGCAGTCATTCCCAACCCCAACCCCCCATCTAATCCTCACAAGAGCCCTGTGAGGAAGATTTATAAGCATTTATAACTAACCTATGATCTCCTAGTGAACTTCTTGTCTAAGTGAGGATTTGAAGCTGGGTTTCCCGGGTGGCGCTGTGGTCTAAACCACTGAGCCTAGGGCTTGCCAATCAGAAGGTCAGCGGTTCGAATCCCTGCGACGGGGTGAGCTCCCGTTGTTCAGTCCCAGCTCCTACCAACCTAGCAGTTCAAAAGCACGTCAAAGTGCAAGTAGATAAATAGGTAAACGGTGTTTCCATGTGCTGCTCTGGTTTCACCAGAAGCGGCTTAGTCATGCTGGCCACATGACCTGGAAAAACTGTTGACAAACGTAAGCTCAGAGTCATTCACAACTGGACTTAACTGTCAGGGGTCCTTTACCTTTACCTTTTTCCTGGTCCTAGCTAGACACTGTACCTTACTATGCCCTCGCTATTGATGACTGCTGGTACTCCTGTCTGGAAACATTTGCAATTATAGCTGGTAATTGGTGGGATAAGTTTCAGTGTGCTACTAGGTCCTGTCTGCTGCAGGGCACAAATAGCCCTTATTGGTGCCCTTGCTAGCAAGTGTTGCATCATAATGAAATGTTTTGAAAAAGTATAAGATGCTATTTGTGCTATTACTACCAGTGTATAAAGTCCTCAACAACGTGGGACCAGTTTACTTGAAGGATTCCCTTACGCCATATATGTCTACTCGGCTGCTTCAGTCTTTGGAACTGATACTTTTACAAATGCCACATAATGTTTATTGTGAATGTGCAATGAATCTGTTATTCTGGGTTGCATTGCCTGCACTCTCTACCCAGTAATATTAGGCAGGTGTTTTAACTGTATGGTTTTTGGTGCCTGCTAAGAATTTTTTTTGTATTTAGCTAAGCCTGCCCAGACATGTCTTTTTATTTTATTATGTGTCTTTTAAAAAATAATAATAATACTGATTTATAGGCCAACTTGTCTTAAACATTTGGTTTTATCTGTATTTTTCAGTACATATGCTTTATTTTGTCTTATGTAAACTTCTTAGAGGGTTTTTTGATGGATATGCAGTATATAAACTACAGGGCCCAGAATTCTTTGAGGGAAAGAATGTGCTTCCAATAAACTTCAAAGGTATAGTGTGTACGCAACCACCAAGTAATAGGCAGTCAGTTGACCGTTGTGCAAACCATTGTGCCAAGACGTTTTGGCACTTGAGGCGAACCTCCCACCAGGGAATAATGGTTGGCTGAGGATCTACATCAGGAACAAGGAGGGAAATAAAGATCTACATTGGGAACAAGGGTGTAAGGAGACCAGCAGCACCTCCTGTTTTCCAAGAGACCACTGTAGAAGCAGCATAGGGTGGAGCTGCCAAGGAGGCTGCAAATCTGGCCAAGGAGTGAGTCACAGCTAAGGCTGCCGCCATTGCAGCAGCAGCAGGTGATGCATTCCTTGGAGGTGGAATCTGCTGCCCCTGTGGATCCTGCTGCCCATTCACTTTTGCCTCATGGGTGAGCCAGCCCTGGTGCAAACTCTTTCTGGAAGTATAGGTAAGCAAGATCAGGGAGGATCCAATGGGCCACCTTGAAGAAATGAGAGGGGGACCATGCATGGATTTGGGAGAAAACAGTTTCCCCTTTTCCTCACGTTCTGCGGCCTTGAAAAACTCACATCACTTAAGAGGCACTTTGCAGCAGAAGCTATTGCAGGACCTTTCTGCCCTTGTTGACCCTTGCAGTTGTGATAAATTACAAACCATTTGAAATTTTATCTGCTTGCATGAAATCTGGGGAGTACTTAAAACTTCAGATTGCCTTTTTAACCACATGCACTTTAGATTCCCTCTCCCAGGTTTATGATCAGCTTACAAAGGGCACAGTTCAGATAGCCAGTTCAATCATTACATTTTTGGCATCCCTTTGTTCCAGAACTCCCTCCTTCTGAAGCCGCTTTTCCTCAAATAAAAGGGTTGTTTGGGTTTGCTTACATATGTTTATGTGTAATGAATAGACTAACGGGTCCTTCTGAAGGTTGACTGTCTGAGGGCTTCCCCAGATGGCCCTAGTGCCTTTGGGTTTTTTTAGCGGGTGTTTTCTGCAACATGTCATTGACATAATAGTAGTGCATTAGTGATGGATTTATTCTGGATTGTCCACACATAGTTCTCTGATGCTTCCCCTGTGTTACTGCATGAACACCATCTGAGAGGGCAACCTTGTGATATAGCTTAAAAACAAACTTCCAGCATTTGCAGTCTAAAAAAGTAAAAGAATTCAGAAAGACGTTATGGGGCATGCACTGATTGTCAACGAAGCAGTATGCCCTCACCCCAACCTCTGCAGGTGCTAATAGTGTTAAAAGCAGGATAGCCAGCCCAATAGCATCATGAGCACAGATCTTCTTGAATGCACCATAAAAAATAATGTCTGCAAGGGCCCTTTGTCAATGGGCTAGATTCCTGCCCCACTCTTCTCATCTTTCTTGTCCTAGCCGGCACCTCTCAGATGAGAAATAATGTGCCTTATTGCTTTTCTGCCTTTCTGTCCTCTACAGCATCATGTTCTCAAGAGGCCTCATAATTAAGCGCTTGCTCCCAAACGACTTCGGATGCCTGACACTGTTTAAGCTCCTTGCTGTTGTGCCTCAAAGGGAGGAAAAAAACAAACAAGCAAGGAAGCATTTCTATGGTTTATGCCAGGGCTGCGTAGATTCTGCAGTCTCAGAAAATTTCACAGAACTTGGCAGAAATCCAGCAGAAAATGGTGGTGGTTTTGCAAGCAGCCCAGGTTTTCTTTAGGGGCCAGCAGGCCCTGCTATCCCTTTGTCAGGCTGAGAATTTTTCTCACAACTTAGGAGCATCTCCTGGAACTGCAGTTTCATAAGGGGATTTTAAGCTAAACTACATTTTCCATGGGAAATCGGTGACTAGCTCTCCCAACGTTTTTCTTTTTATGTTGAAGCGCCTTTGGAAGGATCTGAAATTGTTTGGAGCGGTAGTGCTTGATTTGGCGCATTAACATGGTATATAATAGCGCAGGCAGGGAGCGGGGAAGCACTTTTTTTCAGAGCAGGAAGAATAATGTCATCTGTCATAGCACCAGAATAATTGGAGTGAACGAGGAGATAACAAGGCTCCCAAGTTTTGGTATTGTTTGTGGCACAATTGCGTAGAAAAATAGGAGAATGGGGGAAATAATGGAGCACAGATTGGAATACTTTTACCCCCCTTTGATGAGGCTTCTAGCAGTTCAGTGAGTAACACTTCTTTTGCAATATTGCTCAGATTTCTAATTAAAAGTTAAATGTTACCTTTTGGTGGTTCAGGTTTTGTTTTGTTTTGTGTTTGGTTAGAGCTCAGTGGGCATGCGTGTTTTCTTCAAAGCAGAGGCTGAAGTTGGAGGGAAGGAAGAAGGGTGGGTTACTACGTCCATTGACTGGCAAGGTATCCTTTGCTGAAGAGGCTCGCCCATCTTTCAGACAAGTCTAAATTTAATTCTCTCCTCTTAGGCAAAGATCACAAGACGACTTGGCTGGTAGCCAGATTCTGCGCCCAGATTTGTAGGCACAGATCATCCTCTAGAATAAAATAGCTTACTAGGGAAATGCTGAAGTCGTCCTTTGGGGCGCCTTGGGTCAATTTTTTTTATGTAGCCCAAATCTCAGTTGTACGGGTGTATGTATATATCTCAATTTTAACTCATGAGCTATTGCTGCAATCTGATTGTATATTTTATCTTTATGAACGCTGTTTTTATTGTGTTATGTTATGTGAGCTGGTCTTTGACCGTAATAAATTATCTAGATCTAGACTGGCAAGGTAGAGAGACTTCTCCATACTCCTTCGCTCAACCTTTGGGGCTGTGGGAGGGCCAAATGGGGAGCCACACCTGGCTCAGACCTACCCCTCTCCAGGGACCAAAACAGCACATGGTTGTGCCACAGGCATTGTGGCATGTTGTGCCTGTCTCAGCAGAGCCAGATGCTGGGCAGGAAGGCAGCAAAGACCCCTCCTATTGCTTATGGGGGCCATCACATGCCCCTTTAAATGACACACACACAAAGTGTTGGTTGACCATAACATTGGGGCTCACCTGCTAGCCTAATCCTCGCCCAGCCATTTGCTGAGCTGCCTCCACCAGGGAGCTGGCCAATAATTGGGGCCACCCCAGTGTTGTCCATTTCAGTGGTCCATTCCATCAGCCTGGCCGTGTAGGCAGCAGTGCCCCCCCTCCCGTTTTAAGCTGGAGCCGGTGCCATTGTGTGCCACACCCAACACCCCTTATGAGTTCCCCCACCACAATTTCTGTGTTGGGATTCTGTCCAGAGTTGGACCTGTGCAGTCAGAAGTAAGCACCACTCAATGCAACAGAGTTCACTTTCAGGTAACTATTCAGAGGTAACTAAGCATACGATTCCCTTGGGGACTGTGGCTATGGGGAGATGTCATTATAAGCTCCTGCAGTTCAACAGTTACCACTAAACCATTGCCCGTGTAGTTTTCCTGATCTATTTGCTCCCCAGAGCCTGGAGTTATTCCCATGAAGAAAATACCTGCACACAAAGATCGGGAAGAATTTGGAGCTCTCTCCCTCAGTGGCTCATTTGAAGTAAAAAAAATATATATATAAAAAATCGAAATGTTGACAGGTCCACTCACAGATCTCTGGAATAACATGCAATGTTATTAACATTAATATTAATAAAACACATCACAGCACCCTGACAAAAATTACGATTTCCATTATTTTTTGGAGGAAAGCCATAGCAGTTGATCAGTTTCCAGCAGGTTTAGATTAAAGCATAGATATACAGGCAAGTCAGGAATGGTCTACTGAAGTTTTCTTTATTTGTTTTAAGATCTTTATTTGTTTTAAGATATTTATAAATCACCCTTCACAGTGTTTATTCCAGGGTAGTTTACCATGTAATTACAAGCAGAACAACAACAATATATACAATAAACCAATATAAAGTGATCAATAACATAATAAGTGCAGGACAGAAATTAAATAAGCAAAGCATATTAATTAAGTAAAGCAGTGTTATATATGCTTAAAATAGAATTGATGGATTATTCTTATTTTTTGTGAGCTGATTTCTTTTTTCCTGTTTTATTTGCAATAAATATATTTCTATTCCACTTTTTTGTGAAGAGCTCAAGGTGGCATACACACCTCTCCTGTGAGGTAGGTTAGACGGTGAGACAGTGACTGGCCAAAAGCCTTCATTATTATTATTTTAAACAGAGCAATGCAAAACATTCAGTTATACTGTTTTAAAATATAACATCCTGACAATACTATTTTAAACTACAAACCAATGACACTGAGAACAAAAAATGGCCTAAAATGAATAAATAAATAGAATTAAAATAGCCTGATGCCAAAAGGCGTGTCTCCTTGGGGATGGGGTACTGTACCTGGAGTTCCACAGGTGAGAAATCCCTCTCCTTTGGTTGAGAACCATAACTGGATTGGGACAGGATGGTACACAGGATGTACCAGTAACTGGATCTTGAATGTGTGGGGTTAAAGTTGGAAGAGCCAGGACCACCTGGAAAGGGTGATCCAATAAGACCGAACACATGCTAGGTTTGTGGAGAGCAGCAGGGAGTGCAGAGTCAGTCGAGCTAGAGCAAACAATATGCTGATCACAGTGACAAAGGCCCAGATCAAAAAGCTGCAAGGCAGGTCAGGCGAGGGTCAATCATCAACCCAGGACTTCATATGACAAGGGGCCAATGTGCAGCGTGAGCAGCTGAGTCTTGCTGCTGACTAAAAATTATGACACTTCACGTTGACTGGCTCTAATATGCAGAGATTTATATATATCTGTTGATAATATCAACCTTTGTGCAACCCGCAGGGCAGTTTGAACAAGGCAAACAGGTAAAAATCCATAAAACAACACAATATTCTAAAAAAACACATATCACAGAAGAACAATTGCTCAATAGAAGCAGTAACTATAGCGTTTCTCTTCCTCCTCCGAAAGCCCTTTGAAAAAATATTTCCTCTGTAAAATTACTGTTTTCCCTTTTTGTCCAGAGGCAGTTCAAGTGTGCTGTGGAATCTGGTACACTGCTTCTCACCCTTTCTGCTTCCTTGCCTAGGCTGACAGTTACACCTTGAGGACTGACCTGATCTGAAAGCTGACTTAGGATGATGTGGCAGGCAGGTAGCCGCTCGGCTGAGGAAGAGAGGCTTGTGCTTGTCTCCAGATGGGTTGGCAGCCCTATGTAATAATAGCTGGAAAACCAACATGCATCCATGCATGCAGGCTCACAAAGCCATTATCTGCCAGCTGCAGCCACCACCACTGTGTGGCATACTTCGCATGCTTGCATCTTTGTGTTACACTATAAATACTGCCCCTCTTTAGGGGTTAGTGTACCACAGGATCTAAAAACTGGCCCGGGAGCCCTTGGGACCTTTCTGTCTGGCCCTTGGGACTGTATGGCTTCTTTCCAGGCCATTCCCTTCACCAGCCTGGCTTTGCACCTTCCGTGAATGTTTTTGCCTGGCCAGAATGTGACCTTGAACTCTGATAATGCTTGCTTGCTTGCCTAGATGGGAGGTTTGAGTAAATTAGCACTTGATGCTCCTCCTCCTTTTGCTTGTGGCTCCTCCCACTACTGGTATGTGGCCCTAAAAGGTTGCCTATCAAAGAATGTGGCCCCTGGACTGAAATCTCTCTCTCCCACCCCCCACTTTTGAGGTACATGCATGTGCTGTGTTGAGTCATGCTTGAAGATAAAATGGCCTGCCTAGATTCCCCCCCACCCCCGGTTTTGCATTCTCCAATTCTAGTAACTTGTGCCCAAATACAGGATGGGTGAATAGGATCTACAGGCTTTTGTAGATTGCAAGCTAAACGTGACTCAGCAGTGCGGTCTGGTGGCTAAAAGGGCTAATGTAATCCTAGGTTGCATCAACAGGAGCATAGTATCCAGTTATAATGCTACCACTCTGTTCAGCTTGGGTCAGATCTCTGTGTTCAGTCCTGGGCACAGCAGTTTAGGAAACATATTGACAAACTGGGACATGTCCAGTGGAGGGCAGGCAAGGCTGGTGAAGCACCATCTTCTGTGAGGGGAGGTTGGAGGAGCTGGATACGCTTAGCCTGGGGAAAGCTAAGATTATGAGACAATGTGATAAGCCGTCTTCAAATATTTGAAAGGCTTTTCATATAGGTGATGGAGCAAATCTGTTTTCTTTTGCTCCTTAGGGCAGGCCCTGAGTCTGTGGGTTGAAATTACAAAACAAAAGGATTAAGGCTAAATATTAGGAAGAACTTCATGAGTGCCTGTCTTGGAAGGTGGTGAACTTTCACTTGTTGGAGTCTTTTAAGCAGAGGCTAGATGACCACCTATCAAGGTTGCTATAGCAGTATAGTCCCTCAACAACAGGCTTATGTAGTCGCTGACCTAAGATATCCTTTCCAGTTTTATGAGTCTGTCCCATTGATTTCAGTAAGAATGAACTGCACCTAACTGTGCAATCCTAACCATGAATTCAGTGAACCTTTGAATTCAGAGGCGCTTACTCCTATGTAACTTGGGGTTAGCACTGCAGCCTTAGTATGGATCCAACCCATAGTATTTTCTGGATGCCTGTAAAAAAGAAAACCAGAGTTACCAGCAGTATCTCCTAATTCATCTTCTCTAATATTTTCCTGTTCATGAAGAAGATAACAATTTTTGTAACAAACCGGAAAGGGAAGATGAGGGAAGTCATGGGGGGGGGGGGGAGGAAATAAAAAATTAAAAATTGGAGAATTGCTTTTTGTAATTTGTTATAAAAGAGGAACTTCAATAAAATTTGTGTGTGTGTGTATTCCTGTTCATGTACAGCTTCCCATTACAACTTTGAGATTTTGCCACTGGAATTGCATAATAAGGCTTCCATGTAACAAGCAAAGAAATGGGCGGCCTCTATCTTGGCACACTCCTTGGGGAGGTTTAACAGACTTCCTCAATGCTCACCTTCAGTGGGCATGGAAAACATTTAAGCAGACTTTTTTGGGGGTGTTTGCTAATTTTCTGCTATTTTCCCTTCTCTTCTGTTTTCTTCTGTTTTTATTGCTATACATTTATTTCCCCCTCTTATTTTGTGTCATTTTGTTCTTTCTGAGGATATTATAAGCCACCGTAAAGTGAGCATTTTGTTGTGTGGATACTTTTCAGCACAAATAAATTACAAGCTGTACTGTTGAATGTTCATATGCCCTGGTGTCTGCTGCTATTCATAGCTGCTGGAAATCCATGTTCGTAGAACTATAAAGATGACCCTTTCTAAGAAGTTCAGCCCCTTTTCTTCAAAATTGTCCATACAATCAGATAAAGAACTGACTATGCAACCTTAGGCTTCTGTGTGCACAGTACATAATACAAAATACTTACGGAACAATAGCTTCAGATGACTTGGGCAAGTGAGCCAAGCTGTACAGCTACCATGTAAAACTAAAACACTCACTCAAACACTCACTCTCAGGAGGGTAGTAGGAGATGGGTGATCGACTCAATGGGTATGGTAAACATACCCCAACCCACCCTCCCACTATATATAAGGGTCTGGTGACTTCTGTTTCAGTGTATCTGAAGAAGTGTGCATGCACATGAAAGCTTATACCAAGAACAAACTTAGTTGGTCTCTAAGGTGCTACTGGACAATTTTTAAAATATTAAAATATTATTATTATTTTATATATATTTGACTGCGTCAGACCAACACGGCTATCTACCTGAATCTAGAACCACTAATCAATCTGTTCTGGGACAAATAACTTTCCTGACCACAAGTATAGCAATGGCTTAGATCAGGAATTGTTATTCTTTGGGGACACGTGTGCATGTTTGCAAACTGGAGAATCTGTTGCGGCTCCACACGCACATGGCAACGTAGTAAGTACAAACTGCAACCTGTTCCATGGGCTGCAACATGATGCTTCTTTCACCCCATGGCAAAAGTTGTATACTGTATCTGTTTATGCTCAAACGGAGGATATATGCTGTGACCTCGTCATGACTGTCATAAGGGCCTTATAATGTTAAAATATTCTGAGCCTGTATAGCAGTGGTTGCTAGGTGAAAGTTCCTGGCAGAGAGGGAAAGAGGCAGGGCTTGGGTCAGGCAAATTTCACTCTGATTGGCTAGAAAATTTAGTCAGACAATTAATGGTCAGTTGGAGATCAACAGTCCGAGAGAGAGAGTGTCAGTGAGAGATTCAATCGGTCTGTCAGTCAGTAAGGAGTTGGTTGGTGAAAGGAGGTGTGGAAGTAATTTGCTTGAGGGAGAAGCCAGCAGCAGTGGCTCTTAAGTCTGTGACAACTGCCTGCTAGCACCTCAGGTCCCCAGTAATAGGTGTCAGATCTCCCTTTTGTATATAAAGTCCCCTTAATAAACCATTTTAAAAATAACCCTGCCTTATTACACATCCAAACTTAACCACATTACTAGGCAGCCATGAAGCCTGAAGGAACTGACAGCAGTGAAGAAATTTAAAACACACAAACATTAATCTCAGGGTTGTGTGTTTAGGCCCCTGTTGGACAAAAATATTCCTGCATTGCAGGACTTGGACTAGATGGTCCTTGGGTCCCTTCCAACTCTACAATTCTGTGGGCACTTGTGATATAGATAAGTGAGGCTGTGTACCTGGGTCCCCTGCCATTGCTGTGGCAGAGGAAGGAGCTCTGCACCCTCATTTCAGCATGGGCAGAGGAGGGAGGGACCCTGTGGGCACCAGGGAAGGCCTCCCTGGGCAGCCATATGTCCACATGCACCATGTTGGTGACCCCTGGCTTAGATCTTCATTTTGAGCAAAACCCCACTACCTCCATCCCAAGGAAATGTTATTTGATGCAGCAACTTGCTTCCCAGCACCCTGTTCCCTTACACCAGGGGTGGGGAACTTCCGGCCTGCAGGTCCAGTCCAGGGGCTCCGGTTTGCCCTGAGACACCATTTCATTTCCCCCACCTGTCAATCATCTGATGTCATTCTGCAGATGATGTCAGCTGATGGGCAGGGGAGTGAGGTTCAATTCTTTGTTGGCTGCACGAACCAGTTTCTGTCCTGTGAAGCTAAGGCAGAAGGATTTACCCAGTCACCCACTGATGGATGGATGTTTGTTAAATCCTACAGCCTAGGGGCATTAAATCCTGCTCAGTTTTGTAAGATTCCCAATGCAAACCTTTCCTGAATCAATGCCTGATGAAACAACAGGGCTTCCCCCTCCATTTTAGAGAGCTGTTTTTCTCTGGGACTTCAAAGCGGCAAAACACCTGACGTCATTGTGAAGTCAGGTGATTGACAGGTAGGCAGTCCCTGTCAGATTTCAGCCATGAGGTCAATCATGATAAGGATCTTGTCCGTGGAGCAAAGGAATTCTCCCCACCCCTGGCTTACAGCATTGTTTTGTGCCCCAGAGGTAAAAGGGGCACACAAGGTCTCATCTGTATATGTTTAGGAGGGATGCTCGGCCTTAATTTTTTTTTTTTTAATTTATCCTTGGAATCTAGAAGAACATTTTCTCTCCTGTTCCCCACCAGTCACTATCACCACCTCCTGTCACTTCCACCACCCTACTTTTGTCCCCATTCCTTCCAGCAAGTGGGGCGGGGGGAAGTATGGTGCAATGATTCTGTGGCTTGCAGCATTTAGCTTCCAACCCTCTCTTAATGTTGCTCTTGCCTTTCCCCCCTTTGCATGTAGCATTTTCCTCATGAATACTCCCTGATTAAAAGCATCAGCTTCTCCTTTCTGGTGTTCTTGACAATGTTCACTCATCTAACTGCCTATTCATCGAGGGAAGATAAGGCATGCGGGGAGATGAAGCCTTCTCCTTTTCTGACTCCCCCACCCCACCCCGCCTTCCTCACAGTTTCCTCCCTCCTTTCATTCATGCTTTTCCGTTCTTTCACAAGCTGGGTGCAAGCATGCGGCAGTTCCCTCCCCTGACATGTGTTCGGTGCTGTAGCCCCAAGTGCAGCACTTTAGGAAAAGGAAGGAAATGTTTCTCCCATGGCATCTCCCCACACTGGTCACATCCAGACCGTACATTTTTAAGCTGTATGTGACCCTCCATGGGACAGCTTGAGGGCGGGCAGGCTATAAATGCATACTGTAAAATAAATAAATAAACGATACCACTGTGATAAATAAATAAATTCAACCCAGGCTCAGGAGCCAGGGACACCTGCCCATAGTCCCAGCTAGGCCTTTCCAGCATGCATAACCAGTTTGTTCACCAGCCGTTTGCTGTTCCCACAGGGGTGTTTTCAGCTATTGAATTTTGTTCTTTTATTTGCGTGAAAACAGAATTACGGTTCTGTGCTGCATTGTTCACTACACAAGGGGACTGCTTCGTGCCACGAAGTTGAGGCAGAGTGAAGGCTCCAAGGTCACCTGGGCCCCTGTTCCCTCACTGCGTACAAGGGGTGTAAACAATGCAACAACACTTTCCTGTCCTAACCATCTTCCCCCACCTCCATACACCCTGCTGTCCCCAATGCTGGAAACACGATCAGTCTTGTCAAGAAAAGAGGGAGGCAGCTAGTCCCTGCTGCACTAAATGACTTGATAATGGGGACTTAAACAACCACCTGTCAGTTGGCGCTCCCCCCCCCCCCCCGGCACGGCTGCCATTACCGTTGGCAAGGGCAGAAGCGGAGATGAATAAAACGATCCCTTTCCCTCGTTATTTTGGGCGAATGCTGTCACGATGCACATGTTTGTTTAGCTGATTGGCTTTATGTTAATGAACCAGACTCGGTTCCCTCTGCCTCTTTCAGTCAGAGGGTTGTGGAAGAGGGAAGAGGCGAGCCGTTTTATAGATCGCAGAGCATGGAAAAATACTGTGCGGTTTGCCTTCTATTATTGGAATCAAGTGATCTCCAGAGAGGAGAAGGGGTTGTGAAACTTGAATGTGCAAAGCTACAGGATCAGAGGCCCCAGCAGCTATGCGCTTTCCAGAGAAGGAGAAAGCAACAACTTCTCTTCGTTGAATTCGAGTGTTCAAATTTGTTTTGTGTTCAAGCTTTTGAGTGACATAGAATTCTCCAGGCGCAGGAATTCAAAGCAAAACCCCAAAAGCATTTGTTTAAAAATGGCATTCATCTCTGGGATGGTGTTGCCTGAGAACGAACGAAGCAGAGTTTTCTCTAGGACACAAGGAGAGTTGGGTTGTTTAAACAGACTATGAATCTGTTAATACATTATCAAGCTGCAGGCAGAGAGTTCTGATTTTCCTGAGGGAGGATTCAGATTCCCTTCACTCAGAAAACTTCCACATCAGGAAGAAAGTTAGGCTCCACCCTCTTCTTGATGTGCTAGTTTTCTATGTGCAGAGTTATCCACACACACAACCACCGCGGGAGAACATTCAAATATGCAAAACTAAATAACATGCCTGAAGTGATACACAATCCAGGAAAAGCTGTACCACCTGATTCTGCTGAATGTACAAGTTGGCTCTATTTGTGATAAAAATGCTTTAGGGAAAAAAACCTTAAGGAGGCACTTCCTCCCCACCCCAATGACAACTGAACATGCTTAGAGGCCACAGACTGATAAATGCCTTGGGGCACTCTCGATAAACAGACTTGGCTGACTGGCTGGCTGGCTGACACTCCACACAGCAATTCTTTTAAATAAACTTTATTTAAACACTAAAACCAGTAATTACAGGAGCAGAATGCCAAAGTATGTTTCACATCCTACATAGGGCATTCAACAAAAGAGTCCCGTTTCTGTTTCAAGCTCCGCTTGTTGGCTATATTAATAATCCCGTACGACAAAACTAGTAATTCCATGGCTGTTGCTACTAACTAATTCTACTAGTACTATTCCCTGGCAACTTAATTTATGTATTTCAGATATTTGGATACTGCTTAAAATTCATAATTATTTCTAAGACGTGTTTTATAAAAAAAGAAATATCAAGTTTCTTGTTGGCATCTGAAAGTAATGATCTTGCACACACACACACAGACTCTCCCCAGCATGAGTCCATTAATGTTTCTGTACAGGGCTTGGGGCACATTGGGAAACCAGCCAGGAACAAGCAGAGCAGCTTGAGCTCCTTCAAGGTGGGTTGGCTGCATTCCATGCTACAGCATTGCCTTATCCTACTGTGCCACTCTCCCGTTCCCTTTCCAACTGGGGCGAAAAGGTGTGCAGTATGCGGAGTTGTAGAAGCTCTCCACTGGCCTGTCCCGTTGTTGTGGTCAAGCATCTGGCCCAAAGGTTCTGTGTGTGGTAGACTCAGAGCACGGATGAGCAGCTGGGTGTGGGCTGGACTGGGATACAGTTCATTCCATGGTAGGAGCTGCTCCTGTGCCATGCCTCTGACAGCACAGTTGATGTCATCCTCTACTCAGGCCAATCAGGACTCCCAATTGTGCCCCACTAGGCCTTGTTTGATGTGGGTGTGTGCTTGTGCCCCTAATCTGCTCCTCTTCAAATGTAGCCACCATATTTCTTGGAACATTTAAAATACAGGAGGCCACCTTATACCAAGTCTGTCTACCTCTACATTGACTCACAGAGGCACTTCCAGCAGGAGTCATTTCCATGCCAGGAATTGAACCTTGCGCATGCAGTGCAGATGCTCTGCTAGAAAGCCATGGAACCCTTTTTGGAAAGTGTGGGTTTCCTCCTGCTACCTTAGAAATTTACTCAGAATCATAGAGTTGGAAGGGACCATGAGGGTCATCTAGTCCAACCCCCTGCAATGCAGGAATATGTAGCTGTCCCACACAGGGATTGAAGCTGCAACCTTGGTGTTATCAGCACCAAACTCCAACCAACTGAGCTATCCGAGGTTGTTTGTCTCCCTGGGGTAAGGACATAAGAAGAGCCCTGCTGGATCAAGCTAAAAGGTTGATGTAATCCAGCTTCCTGTTCTGACAGTAGCCAATAAGATGGCTAGGGGAAGCATGCAAGCAGGACAAGAGCTCAGCAACACTCCCCCCACACTCTTACTTGCTGTTGAAGTAAGAACAACCAAACCTATTTGGTTCATGGCAGAGCCTGTGTCTCATGCCTGGGTAGGAAGAGCTTTAAATTCCATTTTCTTTCCCTTTGTGTGCATGCCATGGATCTTTGGACAAGCTCTCCATTAACATCACGAAAATGAAGTCGAATTTGAGCTCTGACATCTGTTTTATTGGTGACATTTGGGTCATGAACAAATGAGTTCTCCCTGGCGCAAATATACTTGAGACATTCTATGATAGTCATTTTTCCAGCACCATTTGGTCCCACCAAGATAAAGGATTCAAGAAAGTGATCACTTGCTTGTCTTTGTCCTCTGCTCCAAAGCTCCTCACACTGAGGATGCTCATTTTATCAGCCCTAGACATTTTTAAAAGCGTATTCCTTTTTCTATAAGCACTATCTAGTATTGTTCGTAAACATTGCAGCCTGATGACGCGGGCCTCAACTTCCGGTTCTTTTAGATGATTCTCTGCCCCTCTCCTTTTTAGAGCTTCTTCTGGTTCGACAAGCTTTTCAAGATGGTTTCCAGCTCTAGAACAATGCTATTGTCCTTTTGCAGCCATAGTACCACATAAATAATGACAATATGGGCCAAGGCATTGCTTCATTCCCCAACATCTGGTATTAGGAGACGTACTGCATCTGATACTGGAGGCAATATATAGATATACCGACTGGCAGCCATGGATGACTTTATCCTCTGTGAATTCATCTAATCTCCCCCCCCCTTTTTTTTAAATAAAAAGTCTACGCTGGTGGCTGTCACTACATCTTGTGGTCGTGAATTCCATCGATCTGCTGTGCAAAGAAGCACTCTGCTACCATCTAGTGGTGTCTGCTGGGCCAGGTAAAGATGTCCTTCCCCAAGGTCAACAGGTGATGGACTTTGCTGCTCTTGGAACCCCCTCAAACCTCAAAATTTGTATACCTTCCAAATGCATGTTTTCTGATACCTCTGCCTTGCAAATCCTGTACCTGGTGAATGGGCTGTTGTTCATCTTCTAAAAACAAATGTCCAACCATGAGAATAGTCCTCTCCCATCTCCTGTGACATCCCGTCGTGAAGGCTGCTGTGGTGCAGCGATGGGCCTGCACACATTACTTGCTAGGTACGAAGCAAGGGGGCAGGGCGAGCCTTGTGGCTAGGGTGTGGGCTTGTGCGACAGCTTTTGGCGTTGTTTGAACTAGACACGGCTGCAAGACATGCGCTGACATGAGCTGGCCAACTGCCTCTGCTGCTCTCCACCGCCTGCCACCTGTCGTATGGGAGGCATGCAGCTCCCAGTGCTTGCTTTGATCACTCATGGCCTGCCCATCTCAACTCTGAATGCGTACCAGCTATCTTCCAGGAGATATTGAGGGGTATGAAAAGGATGGCTGTAGATTGTCCCACAGGTTGTCCATGGCCATCTGCAGGATTCTCCCCCAGGTTGGGTGGGGAGTAAAATGCTGAAAAGAGGAGGGGAGCCCGCTAACGTCTCACCAAAAATGAGAAGGATAGTGCCCATACATTTTGCCTTATATCTCATACGCCACAAATGCTAGAAATTTACTAAAAAAAATTAAAAGGTGGGGATGTGGGGATTGTGACTCCTCAGAGGTGGGACAGTAGCCGTGCCCTGTGGACACCCATGGACTGAATCAAGAATAGCAGGTAGATGGGGCAGACCAAGGACAGAACTCGGGAAATAGAAACAGGTAGCAGTGTGAGCATGGGAAGGTGAGGAGAGTTTGGAAGGCAATGGCACCATCAGTTCAACCGAGTGAATAGGAGGCCCCCCAAATGCACAAGGACTGGCTTGCCATCTAAAGATGGTGGTGGTGGTGGTGGGAGAGACCCATTAAGTACAGGAGGCAGTGGAAGACAGAAGTGCCTGGCGTGCTCTGGTTCATGGGGTCACGAAGAGTCGGACACGACTAAACGACTCAACAACAACAAATAAAATTAGCTAATTGTCCCACTCCCTGAAAATAATTTAGAAGGAACGTTCAATGAATAGGATGTCTGGAAGTGACCTGAGTTTGATGGGGATTTCTTCCCCAGAGAAAGTCCAGCACAAGCCACATTTCAGAGACAGGAGGAACAGCTTGTTTGCTTAGGCAAGCTTCTAGTGGTGTGCAGCAGCCATGTTTACTTGAGAGCGAAGTCCCGCTGAGTTTAATGGGACTTCTTCCCACGTAAAGGCTTGCCGTTGCAGCCTTGGCCTGACAACATGCTGCTGGTTTACTTTGTTCACCTGTATTGTTTTGACTTTGTGCTGCGCTAATGAGTCCATGTTGAGTCGTTTGCTGCTGTGATTTTTTTTTTTAAATTAAAGAGAGCTGGGCTTACTAAATAATGGAATAAGATGGTGGTCCTTACTAGCATGGGTTACCCAGTGCTTGGCATGCCCCAGAAGCCATCGTAATCAAGTTGGGGAGAGCTCTGGGGATGTTTTCTTCCTTGGCTCTGTCTTTGGCACTTGCATCTCTCCCGCTGTTTACTCCTCCTGGCTTCTGGCGCCTTTGGATATCTGTATTCACCTCCATCCTCCACCCGCACTCATCCATTTGAGGCCTGTCATTGCTGCTGACCCGTTCGGTTAAAAATCCTTTCCTTTCATGCTTCCGGGCTTTGCTTTCCTGACTGCCCCCCCCCTTTGAAATGAGGGAGGAAAGAAGGGGAAAGAAGAAGAAGAGACGAGAGAGAGGGATGAGTTCATGCCGGCTCATTTGTGTGAGTGTGAAAAGGCCAACGGCAGCACTGGGCTATACCAAAGAGCCCCAACACAGTCATAAAAACAGAGAGCAGGAGAGGGAGGGAGGGAGGGAGAGAGACAGAGAGAGAGAGAGAGCGTGCTTAGGAGCACAACAAGTCGCCTTGGCATCGCCTCAGGATT
This sequence comes from Podarcis vaucheri, assembly GCF_965113315.1. NCBI lineage: Eukaryota > Metazoa > Chordata > Lepidosauria > Squamata > Lacertidae > Podarcis > Podarcis vaucheri. Next base: position 32,973,871 of record NC_138751.1, read on the forward strand.
TGAGGGGGAATCTGTCTCATTTTGGAAAAATTAATGATTCCAACATAATTTGAAGAGCATTCATTATATGGCTCATTAAAAAGACATTGCGCAGGCCAAGTGGACTGGTGTCTGCCGGCTCAAAGGCGTCGTTGAGGGCCTTTCCTGAGGTCTGTACTAGGAAGTATGGCAGAGGGGTAGGAACGGTTGCAGAATTTGTGGACAAGATGTGCCTTTTCCCCTCCCCCTGAGCCCACTAGGGGCCACTTAGTCCTGATGCTCAGCAGATTGAGATGATAAAGATTCCCCCCCCTCCTGGGTGGTACCAGTTCAGGCTACAGATAAGGGGGAAAGAGAAGAGCAGCAGTCAGACGAAAGGCAAAGGGACAACAGCTTAATATTGCTTCCAGTACGTTTCCGAGCACAATTCAAAGTGTTGGTGCTGACCTTTAAAGCTCTAAATGGCCTCGGTCCTGTATACCTGAAGGAGCGTCTCCACCTCCATCGTTCAGCCCGGACACTGAGATCCAACGCGAGGGCCTTCTGGCGGTTCCCTCATTACAAGAAGTGAGGTTACAGGGAACTAGACAGAGGGCCTTCTTGGTAGTGGCGCCCGCCCTGTGGAACGCCCTCCCATCAGATGTCAAGGAAATAAGCAACTATCCTACTTTTAAAGACATCTGATGGCAGCCCTGTTTAGGGAAGTTTTAATATTTAATGTTGTATTGTTTTTAATATTCGATTGAGAGCCTCCCGGAGTGATTGGGGAAACTCGGCCAGATGGGCGGGTTTAAAATAAATTATTATTATTATTATTATTATTATTATTATTATTATTGCTAAGGTAGAATAGCAAATGGCAGCCACATCTGCCCCTAAGTCATGATGTCTACTACCCAACAAAGCTGGGCAAATTATTTGAATATCCATCCTGCTGGTAAAAATAAAATGAAAATAAATGTAGTAACTTTAAACTTTCTGTCGTTTCATGACACCTCTAAAATGGCTGCCTTGGGCAGCTTGTTTGCTGTGCCTAATGGTAGGGACGGCACTGGAGATGGAGAAGGATTCAGATCTGTGTGACATTCTCCATTACAAGCTCCATTCAGCTACATGGGAGCTGCGCAAACCCCACGCAATGGGACTTCCACAGGGCAACTTTCTGTCGACTGCAGCCCATGCCAGTTAAAATGCCAAGTGCCATTTCAGGTTTTTGCCTCAGGGACTGAAATGTATTGGGCCTACCCTGTTTGTGAACATATATCCTCCTGCAGTTTGATTTCCCTGGTTCAATGCAGTTCTCTTGCTTCTCCGTTGCCATTGCTCTTGCTGTGGGTGCCATTGCAGTGCAGTTGTTATACACAGGTAATATAGAGGGCATCATAGATGCCATGGGACATAATCCCTCCCCTCATCAATTTCTAATCAATTTTTGGCATTCCTTTTTGTTTTTGCACATTATTTTCAGGTTAAGTCTTTCCACCACAATAAATATCAGATAATATAATGATGAATAGGAGCAAGGTTACCAACTCTTCTTCTTCAGCTACGTATTGCCATTTCTTTCTCCAGATTTTGTTTTTCAGTGGATGTGTGTGCCTCCCCCATGAAGGTCTGCAAGACAGGCTCTCCCCCTGCACCATCACACTGGGCTAACACATACTTCCTTCTGGTGCCACTCCTGCAAAACCAGGACAAACATGAGCAAAGTGCTGAGAAGGGTTTTGCTCTCATTGCTTAAGAAATTGAAATCTTTGGCCGAGTAGAGAGGCATTTTCTGTATAAAAAGGAAAGGAGAGAAAGGCAAAGCAAAAACCTTCCCAATCAAGAAACACTGTCTGAGATCTCAGACAAAGTTTCTGAAATGCAAAAGCCCCAATCCTTGTGCATTTTGAGCAAATTGGATGCAATTTATCCATGCTGGGTATACGAGTGGCTGATTTATTTATTTAAAACATTTCTCTGTCTTGCGTTTTTGCCTCAACACGAGGTGCCCAAGGCAGCTCACACAACATGATTATCATTAATACAAAATGCAACTTAAGCTACAATCCTGTTCATACATTATATAGGGTGTTATGCATGCTTTCTCTTCAAGCAAATTCATATGACAGGTAGATGAGGTCTCAGCCGCACGGCATTTTGCATCACACTCAGACACCCTGTAAGCAAAGGAAAGGAAAAAAAATGTTTAAAGGGGTGATTTGGGGCTGGAGATTCTGGGCAAAAGACCCTGAGTTTGGGCTTCATACTCTCTAACAACACCCCAGTTCATTCCTTCCCTTCTATTTTTAACTAGCTTGCTTTAAAAGTCTTTGATAAAGTGAATGAAATTAGCCACCCCCGCCTTTCTACTTTTGCATTCCCTTTTCTGAATGTTTCCTCCTCCCTTTCTTGCTTTAGTTAGCACACAGGAATGAGAGACCGTGTGGGGAGGGATGAAGAAGTGAAATCAACAAAAAGAGCATTTGGGGATTTTTCAATCCTTTCTCATCCACTGCACTGCGTGTAAAAAGCTGGTAAAGGACACTCAAGGACAACGCTATTGAGAATCTCTCCCTTCTTCCCTCTTTGCAAAGGAGGAAAAAATCTGACAACCTCCTGGTTGCTTCTTGATACTGCCTTGCAGGTCTCCTACCAATTTTCCCTACTGAACCATCAGACCTTAGTTTTAGAAGAGAATATGATGCACCACCTATTTCTTTCAGCTCTCCCTTCCTATATGCATGATCCTCTGCCTGTTCAGTATCACTGTTCTCTGTGCCCTTGAAAAATCTTCACATTCCACAGCTCTTTTAGGATGCTTCTTCAATATCTTAAAATGCTTTAGATTTGTAAGGCAGGAGGTGGTGTCTGAACTCAAGACTCCTTGCAAGATTCAACCCCAAGTGAAGCAAGGGCGCAGGTATAATCAAGCATGGACTGCCGGATAGTAGCAATGGTGTTGGATGGGGAACTTAGAGCCATTGTGGTTTAGTGGTTAGAGTGTCGGTCTAAGACTGGGGAGACCTGGGTTCAAATCCCCACTCAACCTTGACAGAGGTGTACGAATGAAGTGAAAGAGGGGACATCATTATGCTGTCCTGAATTCTTTGGAAGAAAGGCAGGATGCAAATATAATTAATAATACACATTTCAAAACATTTTGGGATTGTACCCTCAGAGTGCCGCCAGGAAGTTCTCAGGCTGTGGTCAATATGTGAATCAGGCCACCTGATGTAGAAGGAAGCCCTAGTTCATCACTTGAGGGATGTTGGGAAGAAATCACAGACTGCAGTTACTCAGTGCTGAGTAGAAGGCACGCTATATGTGCTCACACATACTGTTATTTTCTGTATATAAAACCTGTTCCCAGACTGTGGCCTGTGGACCACAGGTGGTCCACAAGCTTCACGCAGGTGGTCCACGGAATGTCTGCATTAAATATCCACATTGATTTTTAATTGAGATTTTGTAGTTTCTTTTATTTCTTATCTTGTGTTACAGTTTGAATTATATGGCATTCAAATCACAACACAGTAAAATAAAATATAAGAAACAAAAGAAGCAATAAAAACACAGTCGCACAGCATCTAGCATCACACTTGCTTCAACAGGCAGAAAACATGATGAAGCAATTCACCAATTTTCAAGTGGTCTACGGGAAAAGTGAGTTTTGCAATCGCTGGCATAACATCGTATCAGTTACTTTTAAATAAGTAGGTGGTGCGATATGAGTTAAAGGAGGATAAGTGGGGCTGCAAGACACCTGCAAAAGAATCCCTCCTACCCCACACTGCTTACACCATTGGCAATTTCAGACCTGAAAACACTGCCCCTCAGCTCCAGGATGTATGCTTGGGCTTGTGGTTATCCAATAGCGAGTGACACACACTCTGTATGTTCAGAGGCACTTCTCTGGTGTTTCATTGTTGTTGAGCTGAGCAATGGGCTCATGTTCCAAGTGGTTTTAATCTGCATACTGTACTTTTTACAAAAAATGAGATTTAACAGGTCTGAAGCCAACGTGGACTGCGTCTCTGTGCTTAGATGCATGGTGATTATTGCAGTTGCTTGGGATAAATGAGACTTTTTATTAAATGTGTGGCATGCAATTATATCTGTATTTTTTTAAAAAAAGGAAAGAAAAGAAAACGCCAAACAACATTAATCCTAAATTGTGTGTATGTGATTTTCATCAGAACCATGGCGCGCAGGAAGGGGAAATTTAACCCTTCCCTCCCAGACCACAACCCCAATGAAGATAGCCAGTCCTCCCCTCATCCTATGCTTCAATTAGCCAGGAAGTAGGAAGCTCCCATTGGCTTTCCCCCCTTGTGTCTAACTGCAGGCCAGGTGAGCTAGGTGGTATTGTAGGGATTACGGTTTGGGAAATGGGGGGTTAAACTTCCCCTCCCTGTGCGCTGCAGGATTAGATCAACAAAGAGAGATGCAGCTTCATGCTACATATTTAATGTACCATGTAGTTTGGTTGTTACATGTTTTATGGCTCAGCCTTGGCATATTTTGTGGCTCAAATGGTCCTGGATTTTCAGATTTAGAAATCTAGATTACATGGTGTTTATTTGCTTGGTTTCCAATCCTATTATACACAACAAAACAGCCATCACTTTGCATTGATAATTTCCTCTTTCCTGCAGCTGCCTTTATATACAGTGGTACCTCAGGTTACAAACGCTTCGGGTTACAAACACTTTGGGTTACAAACTCTGCAAACCCAGAAGTAGTACCTCGGGTTACAAACTTGGCTCCAGGATGAGAACGGAAATCATGCGCCGGCACGCCGCCAGTGGGAGGCCCCATTCGCGAAAGTGCGCCTCAGGTTAAGAATGGTTTCGGGTTAAGAACAGACCTCTGGAACGAATTAAGTTCATAACCCAAGGTACCACTGTAGTCCCAACAACCAATAGGATGCATACTAGCTGGCCTAGTTAGTCAGATCCCTGAAAAGGCAGAGACTTCAATACTTCCTGTTTCCTACTAAACATGCTCACTTGCTGCCTGCACCAGCAAATAGAGTATTGTCCCAAAGACATACGGGGCAGTATGTCTCCACTGTCCTCACCCAAAGGGGCCTAGTCCCAATGCAGTCCTGATTTGACACTTCTAGTAATGCAGCTTGCCAGGCATACAGGTAGGATTTGTACCATCGGGAGGAAATGGTTGAGTGATACACCTCGGGCTTCATCATGGCTGATAACGGCATTCAGTTTGTCCCAGGAGGCATTGTATTCCTTAACTCCATGGCTATGTACATGCTATATCTTTGAAGCATGTTTTCTTCTCAAAGAATTTGGGGCACTGTAGTTTACCCTAGTGCCCTGAATTCACTGATAAAGGAATAAATGTGCTTTGAATGTGCATTAAAAGAATAGTGTGTACACAGCCTTAGTCTTTGTCGTGCTTCTCCCATTCAAGTGGTGACTTTCAAATGGGAGCAGGGACGCTGTGTAGCACTCTTGTCTTCCCCTCTCTCTTGCCTTATCTGTTTGTCTTCAGGGTACTCTTGCTTTGAGCAGCAGGTGCTACTGACCCAGTGTCATCCCAGACCTATTTGTCTTTTCCCAAACACTTGAGTTTTTGTGATGCTACTGCTGAATGCACAATACTCTTATGTTTAACAGGGACCAGAAAGCGGTTGCATAGATAAATGCCATGTAAATAATTCATCGTAAATGACAATCATTAAAACAAATGAACAAAGGCATGTTTTGTGAAAGATTATCCTGGCTAATTTTTGTTTTCTCACGGGTGCTCTTTTCGTCACACCGCTGCTGCAGTTTATTTCTTTGCAGTTCACCTTGCTTGGAACAATTTTCTCTCATCCTTCTCCAGATTCAACATAGTCGCTCTCTTTGTTTTTCAATCTATTTTCTTCTCTCTCTCTCTCTCTCTCTCTCTCTCTCTCTCTCTCTCTCTCTCTCTTGGAGAATGTCATAGCAAGGGAAGATTCAGCATTCAGCATTAGTTGGAGAAACCTAGTGAGTTGGATGGTGATACTTAAAAATTGCTTCTCCTGGGGGTGTGGTGTTCAGCAGGTCCAAAGTGTACATACGAAGAGCCCTGCTGGTTCAGACCAACAGCCTATCTAGTTTAGTATCCTGCTTCCCATAATAGCCAAGCAGATGCCAACAGGATGCCCTCAAACAGGCCATGAAGTTCTCCGGTGAGTGGTATTCCCAGGCATGTTGTGACCTCTGTTTCTGGAGGTAGCATATAGTTTCTTGTGGGTTTTGCTTTTATCTTCTAAACACGTTCTTCCATGATCCTCAACACAGCCACAACCTGAAGTGACCTGTGTTGGCCTGGGGGTGCTACCACCATTTATTCCCTGAAATAACTCGCTTAAAATAAATAAGTGAATCTTGTGTGTTAAAATAAATAAGTAAATCCTGTGTGGCAGTGCATTCTGGTAGTCCCAGATGCTATCAATAGTGGAAAAAACCCAAAAAAACTCAACCAACCATAGTTCCGTATCAGGTAGATTGTTGGCCCTGATTTTTCTCTCTCAAGTTTCCTATGACCCAGTGAATGGTCTGGGAAAGTACGATGCTGTGATGCTGCTGAAGCTGAGCAGGCTTGGCTAATGGGAGACTTGTGTAAGTCTGTGTAAGAGTGGAAAATAAGTGTCATTATTTTTAAAAAAATTCTTGGTTTGCTGTGTGGTTTATTTACTCAGGCTGCATTCTGGAGTCCTAATTGCATTTGCCCAGCCTGCTACATCTGAGGTTCACATAAGGATTAGGAAGCCATACCCCTATCACAATGCCTCAAAACATCATACTGAAATAAGGAAACCCTGGTTTGATGGGTGTGGAGAGCAACTGAATTGTCAGGGCTAGGTCTGATCTGGCATGGAAGACTTTACAGAGGGTGAGCAGCCAATCAAGAATTTAGATCTAAGAGATTCTGAAGCCAACAGAGAAGCTCAGCGCCGGTCAGGCCTTTCAGATTGGGTGTTTGGTTGAGGTTTTTGGCCGTGAGATGAAGCTGAAGAACTCCAGGCTTTAATTCCACAATTCCCGCCGCCAACCCCGCAAGACTTCCTTCCCTGGTTCTTTTGTTGTTTGGGTTATTTCATTATGTAGATCACAGTGGTGCTGGTGCTGTACAGAAGCCCAGTCAAGAAGGCCTCCACCCTCACTCGCCACCTTTGCAAAACTTGCAAGCTCGTGCGTCAGAAGCCAGAGAATGGCACTTGAGTGGAAGCCAGGGGACAAGAAACTGGACAAAAAGGGTCAAAACAATGACAGCCCTTGATGGATGGAGGACAGAAGAGGCGCCTGTTGCTTTCCTGGAATTGGGCATTGCTCCTTCTCTTGCCAACCCTTGCGGAATGAGACTCTTGTGAAAGCTTAAACGTTTGTGTCATCTCTCCCTCCTCCTCCTCTTCCCACTCTGTCTCTCTCACCCCAGGCCTTGGAGACCTTGAATTAAAAAGCACAATGAGAGAGGAAGGAGAAGAGAAAACAGTCTCATTCCCTGGCAGGACAAAGGATCAAAGAGGCATCTTAGGGTTGCTTTCTCCAGGCGTTTGGCACCAGTTGCCGTCAGCTGCCTCCCAAACCAAAAGGCTCTTTTAAAGCTTTGGGAATCCATTGAGAAGGTGGCGGCAAACGAAAGGGAGGCTGCAGAAGGAATAGGCTTCTCTCTCTCTCTCTCTGGGCTCCTCTAGAAGTCCTTTGCTCATGATGATATCAGGCTGGTTACACATGATCCCGCTTTCAGTACTCTTTGTGCCTGCAAAAGTTTGGCGGCGGACATCATGCTTCGTTTCGAATTGGCGCATGTCCCATAGCTTCCTGCTGAAATCCTGTGCCTTTTTATGCTGCAAATGTTCCCGTGTGTGTGTCTGTGTGTTGCCCCGCTTTTTTTACGCTGCAGTGCGAGAGGACCCCTTCCAGACAAGCATAATGCAGTAACATTGGGGAAGCTTCGCAGAACAACTAATAAAGCAGAATGGTGATCTGTGGATGCAGCAGTAGAAATCCTCCACTAACGCACTGTTATTGTGTCAGTGGCGTGTTGCAGGATACACCCACAAAAAAAACACGCCAAGGAGTTTGGATAAGGCTTCTCCATTCTCTCTCTTTGCTTGTCACACTTTGCCAACATCCCATGGTTTTCATGGGCCTAAAGGTAAAGGTAAAGGACCCCTGGACAGTTAAATCCAGTCAAAGGCGACTATAGGGATTGTGGTGCTCATCCCACTTTCAGAGCGAGGGAGCCGGCATTTGTCCACAGACAGCTTTCCTGGTCATGTGGGCGGCATGACTAAACTGCTTCTGGTGCAAGGGGACAATGTGACGGAAACCAGAGTGCACGGAAACACCGTTTACCTTCCCGCCGCAGCAGTACCTATTTATCTACTTGGCACTGGCGTGCTTTCAAACTGCTAGGTTGGCAGGAGCTGGGACAGAGAAACGGGAGCCTTCCTGGCTGTACATGTGAAAGATCATAGGTTACCGCTCGTGTGAAATGCCATGAGACATCCCTGGAGGTAGTGGTGCCACCAGGGCAGAACTTTGGTGCAGAAGGTTCAGAGTTCAGCAGAATGAGCAGGAGGAAACCCAAACACAGCAAAGCTGGCTTACCACATTTAAAGTAAGCGAAGGATATATATAATGCTTTCTAATTAGATGCTTCTCTCCCGCATGAGACCATATTTCCCTGACTGCACCATTGCCTGGAGGAGGGCAGCTTCTCCATAAGGTCCCACACTGTAGATCAAGTGTGGGGCTCTCCCATCAGCCCCAGCAAGCATGGACAGTAGCCAGGGAGGATGGGAACTGAGTTCTGCAACATTTGGAGGGCCAAGGGTTCCCAACACTTACTGTGAATCTTGGGGGGGGGGGCAGGTGGGAAATGTGCTTAGTGATGCCTTACTTGTTGCATTGATTTGAGCAGAATCAAAGCGCAACTAACTTAGTCTGGATTTGACACATCAGCACTGGCTCTCTTGACTGTATTTTTATTATGGCTCAAGTGTGGAAGGTGAGGCTTTCAAGGTCAAGGGGATCAGCATAAAGCTGCCTCTTTTATTGCAGTAGGTTTCCGGATATGTCAGCGGTTCTGACATTTGCACAGCTGCAGCTCAAGAATCTTTAATACATAACAGATGAGATTGGATACATCCTGTATTGAAATGCCACATAGGAGATGCATGTAACTAGAAATGTAAAATTTCTGTGAATTTTGAGACCTTGCGGTGTGGGTTTGCGTGGAGTTTGTCGGTGAGAGGGCCAGACACAGACCTTTTGGAGGAAAGGTACTCAGTAGTCAACTTTCTAATTAAAACTAATCTTATTTTACTACTTTAACATCATTTATAATCTATCATGTAACATTTTGCTGTTTGGATTTTAAAAATAATAATTACAGAAACCCCCCCCATTTAAAAAAAAAATATTTTGCGGGATCTGTTGCACCACCTAAGATACGTAATAAGCTCCAGGATGAGTTTATGACTCATAAAGGTATTGTTCAGTAGCATCTTCAGTAACTGAAGTTGGAAAAGAATGGTCTTCCTGATCATAAAGGTTGATGACCCAGTTGAGGGTGTGAGTGTTTTCTTCCTGGGGAGCATTCCTCAAGGCTAATAATAATAATAATAATAATAATAATAATAATAATTTATTACTTTTACCCCACTCATCTGGCTGGGCCTCCCCAGCTGGTCTGGGTGGCTTCCAACAGGATATTAAAAACACAATAAAACATCAAACATTAAAAACTTTCCTAAACAGGGCTGCCTTCAGATGTCTTCTAAAAGTCAGATAGTTGTTTAGACAAACTTGCCCTGTGACAACCTGCCCACAATGCTCCCTTCATGTGAATTCTGTAGCTTGTTAGCCAGCAATTTTGCATAGAGGGAGAGAGAGAAACATAGTACATATTTACATATTTTGTCTTGTTTCGCACAATTGATTCTTGAATGTTTACTCTTTTACAGAATTGATTCTGGTTTTGCTAAACGCTGACCCTCACCCCCAACACTGAAAATTTTATGTACTGCAGTCACATCTCTAGCCTAAGATTACAGTAGACATGGCTTTGCAACCAGCAGTGCTAGAAACTTGCCCTTTATTCTTTAAGGGAACTGAGCTATTTCAGAAAGCGTAATTCTGCAACCAATACTACAATCTTCCCTTTTCCTGCTCTCCCAAGGAATTGTGGCATATGCTCAACCCCGGTTAGCGTTCCAGATTGCTGGGCTCACTTGTGGGAGGCTTGGTGGGACGCTGTTGCCTTTCACTCTCTTTTAACATCATATAATCCCATGAAATGATGACCTTCCTAGGTGGTAGGAAGATCAGGCTCAAGGGAACCATTTACCTTCCCTAGCATGTTCTAGCCTGGTTCAGCCAAAGACCTATGTCATATTCGGACGGCATCCCTAGCATCTCAGCTGGTCAAAATGGACTTAGGGGCTGGTTCCTCGTTGCAAATATACGGCCCCCTGAGGCAGCCCTTCTGATGGTTTGTGGAGTCTTCCAGTGCTTGGAAGTTGGATCAGATTCCAGGCTTTTCCTTCTGGAGGGAAGGAAGTGCAGGAGCTGTAGAATTAATCAGAGGTTTGCAGATAGTGAAGATGCCAACTGCTCTCTGGTGGTCTGCAGGCTCTGACTATGCATGAAAATGCCACTGGGCCTCTTTACCACTTTGGGTAAGGTTATGTGTGCAGGTGAGTATGTGCCTTTTTGTGGATGAGGGCAACTCTGTGCTTGTGGTGTTTCATCTGCGCTAGGTTAAGTTTCCTGTGGCTCATCTGCACACAATACTGTTGGTGGAAATGGCCTCGGGGGTCAGTGGAATTAAGTGTGTGCATGCTGTTCTCAAGGGTCACGGGTATTGGGGGTTTCTGTGTGTCCCGTTTGTATGGGAAATGACCTGGGGAGTTGGAGAAGGTAGCAGGTGTGTTTTCTGTTCTCACAGTTATTGCATACGGTTAATTCTGTTCAAAGCATTATGTGTTCCAATATATCCCCGTGCCCCATATTTTGTGACAAGAAAAGCAGGATTCTGCAACCTGTTCTCTTTGTTTATTTTAATGACTGATTTTATTAATTTAATTTATACCTTGCCTTCCTGCTATATAGCACACATTTTCCTACTGTACCATTTGTCCTTCTGCAGTCCCCGCCCCCTTTTTCTCCCTATTTATTCCACTGCTGTTGCTGGTCATGGGAAAAGGCAGAGAGCATGAGATCTTCTGCAGATACCATTCTGACATCTAAGATTTCTCCAGCTGCTGCCCATGTATTTTCAAAAGTTTTATAATCACGAAGGCTAGAAAATCATTTTATAAAAATAAAATAAAGCTAGGCTAGGATGCTTGGAAAGGTAAATTCTGCATCTAAGCTCACGTTCTATGTCTTCTATATTTCCTTGCGGAACTGCGTTGTCCACTTGTTCTCAAATGTATTGTGGAGTCATGAAGACTAGACACTTGTTTGTGGGTGTTTAAATGAAAGATTCTCAGGATGCTTAACTGCAGGACAATGAGTTGCGAATTTACTTTAATCAACCTTTAATCCAAGGCTCTTTTGCCCACTTACACCTTCCCCTGCTGTGGTCAAAAGGATTCCAGTTTTGCCAGCTTCTCTGCTATCTATCTATTTATTTAGTTCCCATCTTTTCTCCAGGGAGCTCAAGGTGGTGTGCATTGTTCTTCCTTTCTGCATTTAATCTTAACAACAACCTTGTGAGGTGGGTTAGACCGAGAGGCAGTGATAGACCCAAGGTCACTCGGTGCATGTCATGGCTGAGTGGGGATTTGAACTCGGGTCTTCTTGGTGCTAATTCAACACCCATACCACTGCAGCAGCCTGGGGGTGAAGGCAGGAGAATGGGCTGCTGAAAGAAAGAGGCAAGGGATACAGCAGCTATAATTCCACATGCACCACTTAAAGGTGGGGGATATCAAGAATCAGGCTTCCATCCATTGGTGTGATGATCCACCTAACTTGCCAACTGCAGCTGCATCTTTGACAATTTCTGAAATGAATGTTGGAGCAGTGGGGGGGGGGTCCAGGAAGCTGCCAGTTCACACATTGTGTGAGTGGATGGTGCTTCAGAGTGGGGAGGTGCCCTAGTGCAATGTGCAAGCTGACTCAGAAGCTTCCTGAGCCAACACCATATGCTTCCTCCCATCTTCCCCCTCTCCACGTGACATCTGATGTTGGCACTCTCCATGAAATCCCAATTTTCCAGGCACCGCCTTTCTGAGGCTGAAGCATTGTGTGGCTGGGGGAGGGGAAACCTCTTGCTTTCCACGAGGAGCCCCCTACCTGCCACTCAGGTGTTCGGAAGAGAGGGTGGGGTGCGTGGCACCTGCTCCGGCCGGGTAAGTGTGTGAACCTGGTAAGTGTACGAACCAAGCCTGCGTGGGTTTTGTTTTCGTTTCCTGTGGTTGTTGCAGGTGGCAGGCAATCGATCTCTAGCCTGGTGAGTGAAGTCCCAAGACTGCAACTTGGGGCGATGCAATAAACAAAACAAAAATAATGACGGCCTCCTCTCTCGTTTCCCATCTTTCATTGTGTTTTGTGTTTTAAGTTTTTAAACAAAAAAATCTTTCCTGATGTTGTTTTGTTTAAAAAACGAACAAACCCCACACCACTGTTTCCCCCAATATATTTGCCTCCTGCACCCACCGTTCATCCTCCCCCACCCACTGCCCCCAATCCCTTTCTGAATTTGTTTGTTCCTGAATTTCCTCCTTTCCTGTCCTTAACCAGGCGTCGGGCGAATTGCAGGAGGGAAGAAACCTGGACTCTGTTCCCTTTGTTTAAAGTCACCAGGTTAGTATCCGGGGTGGTTGTATTAACTGGTGGGATCCTCTCCCTTCCATCCGTCACCGTTTTAACTGTTCCTCCGAAACCACACCACCAACCCATCCAGTCACCATTCTTCCATTGCAACCACCTCATGTAGCACTTGGACCACTTTCCTTATTTTGCGCGCATATATATGCTTTTTAAAGTGTGATTGGAATCTTAGTCATCATGATGCCTTCCAGGCTTGGGAGCAAACCTCTGTTGCTTGTTTTGTGGATTTTTGCTAAGGCGAACAGTGAATCGTTTGTCAGTGCCTGCTGATTTAGAAAGGGTCACTAAAGCCTCACTTCCATGCTGTTCCTGCCCAGTGAGGGATCAGGACTGTTGTCACCTGATGATGATCAAGCTGATGTTGGTCTCTGCTCCTGCTGTCTATGCTGCTCAGGCATAGACAAACCTGTCAATTTCAGTTTCTGCCAGTCTCGTGTGCCCTTCTGCCAGTCTTAAATTCAGTTTGCCCCTTTGCAATTGTAAAAAAAAGTAAAGTGGGGGAAACGTATGGATGAAAAGCTGTATGCATTTTCATAATACATGTATTTCGTCTTACAATTTTGCCTAGTGTGAGCATTTTTTGCAAGCAGTTTCCCCCAAGCAGAATGTAGTTTTTGCATGTTACTTTCACAGGCGTACGCATTTTTCTGTACAGGTTCTTTGGCTGGACAGCTTTCATTGCAAAATTCAGAGAAGTGAGACAGAGAGTTGTGTTTCGATTTGTGTATTGGTTTTGGAAGTGGCAATTCAGGAAGTTTGCATTAAATGGCAAACAAAGCAAATTTGTTTCCCTACCCCTGTCTATGCTCTTTTGACCTCCTTGGTTTGGTTGTCCCTGCTTACAGCAGTCCTTACAGTGACTAGCGTTTTGCTGGCAGTCTTTTTTCTAGCTTTGTGGGGCGGCTTGGGGCTTGGGCAAGGTGCCATCATCTCATTGCTATAGTATAGCCCTTTTGCTGGCCCTGCACATTGGGCCCACTCCACAACTCCTTTTTTCCTTGCTCTCGTCACTGCTCACCGTTTTCTTATTGCTATGCCAAACTCCAGTAGTGGATCCCGTAATCCCAGAATTGTAGAGTTGGAAGGGACCCTGTGGATCATCTAGTCCAACCTTCTTTTAATGCAGGAATATCCAGCCATCCCAGGGATTGAACCTATGACCTTGGTGTTAACAGCACCACTCTCTAACCAATGGAGCTATATCTGGGCATTCTTCATATTGGAGAGTGCAAGTGAACAGGCTTGTGCAGTGGCCTGGCTGAAGCTTATATCCTTATTGCGGACTCTAACGGCCTTTATGCTGAAGGGGTTCCATTTTTAGCCCAATGGCTGTGGCTTTATTGTAAGCGATGGCTTTAAAAACCAAACAAGCCCAACACTAATAAAAATATAATAATAGGAATGCAAAATGCACTCTAGCCTTCGCAGCAGCAAACCCTGCTGCGTCTGTCACAATAATAGATTTTATTTCCATGGCAAGCGCTGGCTTTGAATGTTCTGGGTGAGCTGCATTTTGAAGTGAGACAGCTGCCAAGAAATGCTTAAGCCTATTTAAATTAGCAGAGAGCAGCGGGGTATGTGTGTGCGGAGAGAAAAGAGTGTAAAAAAGGAAACATATCAAGAGAGAGTAGAAACTTGTACTGCCATTATTTATTTATCATTTATGTCAGCCTTGCTAATAGGCCCCGGAAAGTTACTAGCTGCAGAAATTTGTTTACTAATCCTGCCGCCTCACACATACCTATGACGTTCAGTGCAATGCTGTGCCTTGGAACTAAGGGCCTAATGGCATCTTACATCAGGGGTAGAGAATTTATGGCCTGTCATATATGGTTTGGACTCCAACTCCCATCAGTCTTAGGTAGCATTGTTCTAAATGGATTTATTTGTTTATTTATAAACCATGCTTTCATTGGGACCTGAAGCAAAGTATGGCAATGAAAACACTGAACAGGTTAGTAAGAGTTGATTGGCAAAGGATATCAGGTTTGAAAGGTGTCTCTGAATACTGTTTTTAGAAGATGTCTGACGTGGGTGGTGCTGTGGGTTAAACCACAGAGCCTAGGACTTGCCAATCAGAAGGTCAGCAGTTCGAATCCCCGCGACAGGGTGAGCTTCCGTTGCTTGGTCCCAGCTCCTGCCAACCTAGCAGTTCGAAAGCACGTCAGTCCAAGTAGATAAATACGTAGGTACCGCTCCGGCGGAAAGGTAAACGGCGTTTCCATGCGCTGCTCTGGTTCGCCAGAAGCGGCTTAGTCATGCTGGCCACATGACCCAGAAGCTGTACACCGGCTCCCTTGGCCAATAAAGCGAGATGAGCGCCACAACCCCAGAGTTGGTCACGACTGGACCTAATGGTCAGGGGTCCCTTTACCTTTACCTTACAGATGAGCAGGGATATAGATCCTGCCAAATTTCTACTGGCAAGGAGTTCCACAGGGCAGGGCCTGCCACATTAAGGCTCAAACTGAACCTCAGGGGCATGTGGGACACCAAAAGTGCCCCTGTCAGGAGACCTCAATGGTTGAGGTGGCACAAAAAAGGAAATCAGGTGGTCCAGATGTCTAATGGGAGTTGTAGTCCAGCAATATCTGAAGGGCCGCAGGTTCTCCAAAGTTATCTTAAATTAAGCACAAGAGCCTGCTTAAAGCTGCTGATTTAATGGCGAAGGAAAAGCAACCCCGTGAGATATGCAGCTGCCCTTTCCCAGACAAAAACCCTCCTTGTTGCTAGATGCCCCTGAAGTATCTGGGAGCAAATAGTTGTTGCGAGCTGCGGGCAGCCATTTTAGTCCATACTGTATTCACTCTATATTCGTGCAGCTTTAGACTGTAATCCGAACCGGCTTCACACTGAAATAAGTGGCACTTACATCTGCGAAAGCTTGCATAGGATCAGTGCCAGATTTATGTATAAGCTAAACAAGCTACAGCTTAGGGCCCCATTCTCTTGGGGGCCCGCAAAAAATGTAAAGGAAAAAAACCCTGGATGTACATTTCCAAAATATAAGATAAAAAACTAATAAAATAAAACCTACATCGACAGTGTTTTGTGTTGTGTAGGCTCCTGTGATGTAAATAATGGGCCCCACCTGCTAGCCTTCTCTCTAAAATATCACATGCTTTGTTATGTGCAAATGGCTTTAGATACCTGTGAGGTCCATAAATTACCATATAGCATATATTCAACACAAAAACAGTGACAATTTGTTGTTGACGAAGGACAGCTGGACATATAAAGGGCGCCATTACCTTCAGTAGCTTAGGGCCTCATCAGGCCTCAATCCAGCCCTGCATAGGATGCACCACAGGGGCTAGTTCTTTCCTAGTTAACCAAGGTCCTCCTTCCTCCTCTCATTTTTCCTCACTGTGGTGGCCAGAGGAGTCATTGGTTATAAGCCGTCTGGAATTTGAGCCATGGGGTTATTGGGGGGGGGGAGCAGGGATATTATTTTGTTAGGGAGAGCAGCCTGTGTGGCAAAAGGGTTGATCCTCCAATGCTGTAAAAATGAGACGGTGGTCACATTCTCCCAATATACATTCAAAACATTCTTATGTCACGGTGTCCTCCCAAAAATCCTGGGAGCTATAGTTTGATAAGGGTGCTGAGAGTTTTCAGGAGACCGCCCCAGAGCTACAGTTCCCAGCACCATTAACAACCAACAGTTCCCTGAATCCTTTGGGGGAAGCCATAAGAGTGTTTAAATGTATGCTGTGGATTAGCATAGATGTTAAGAGACTGAGCTGTGAACTGGGAAGCTGTGAATCTTGCCTTTGCCATGAACTTACTAGGTAACCTTAAAGCACGCCACTCTCTCTCTCTCTCAGCCCTATCTCCAAATATGAGGGATCACGTCACTTGTCTGATCTTACAGGGTTAATGCAAGAATTATAACAAGGTAATTGATAGGAAGGATTTGGAACGCTTTTAAATTGCTATATAAGTGATAAGTATTGTTTATATATAGACCAATTCATTTTGGACTTGACAGCATGAGGTTTGCTAATATAAAAGGCGAAACAAGGTTGAGGAATTCAAAAAGGTCTGGTTGTCTGGTCTCGACCTTCACGTGTAACATGCTATTATAATACATTTTATTTTGGTACTGCTTGGGAGGAGGGAAGGGTGAATTATTTATGTTAAAGGGGGATAGTTAATGTATGATGAAACTTTACATTTCTTGTTGGTTTGATTTGGGTATCTGGAAGATATTATCCAGTGAATTATAAATGGGGGGTGGGGTGGAAACCTGGGTTACAATAGAACACTCCCAATTGGCAAAGTGCTTTGGAATGTTTTTGCACACTTGTGTAATGCCAACAACCCCATAAGGTTGAGTCTTATTCCCATTCTGCAGATGGGAAACCGAATCCCACTTCTGGATGCAGCCCCACTTTGCAGCAGCTATTTGCAGAAGCATCTTTCTGCGTAGTGCAGGGGAGGGGAACCTGTGACCAGTTGGACATTGTTGGATTGCGACTCCCCATATGCTTGCAGCCGATGGGAGTTGGCACCCAACAACATCTGGCTGGTCACGAGTTCCACTCTTCTGATGAGGGATTGCATTTGCTAGATTGTGATCAGTGAGCCCATGACACAACTGGGAATTTAGCAAAGGACCACACTCAAATCTGTCCACTAGCCCATGGACTTTATATTGGCCAAAGATCTGGATTTTTTCCCAAGTGGCCCCTCAGCTTTGTTGCACCAGGGTCCAGGGCCTCAGGGCCTGTTTCAGCATTTTATTAAGTCCTTCTCTCAGCTCTACCTACCCCAGTCTGGATAAGATTATTGTTGAAGTTTATAAAGTGGCTCACAGCTAATTGCAACCATTCTCACCCATAACAATAAAACCAGTCAACAAAAGCAATAAAAAAAGATTAACACACAACAACAGCTGTGTGCGAGGTTGTGGTGCTGGGGAGGGCTTCAGGGAACACCACAACAGAGGCTGTTGCATACTACAGTGGTACCTCGGGTTACAGACGCTTCAGGTTACAGACTCCGCTAACCCAGAAATAGTACCTCGGGTTAAGAACTTTGCTTCAGAATGAGAACAGAAATTGCGCGGCGGCAGCAGGAGGCCCCATTAGCCAAAGTGGTACCTCAGGTTAAGAACAGTTTCAGGTTAAGAACGGACCTCCAGAACGAATTAAGTTCTTAACTTGAGGTACCACTGTATTTTGCATACATATAAGTTTGTATTGGTTTGTCACAAGTTGCCCTTAATATATTTCATGACTACTTGAACCTCCTCATGTGTGTGTGTCTATCTGGTGACATGCACACCTCTTCCAACCAAGGATAACACCTCATGCGTCAGATGACATCTACTGTAGTCCACAAAAGCTTATGCCATAATAAAACAATTAGTTTTTAAGGTGCCACAAGAAGTTTTGTTTTTGAAGTTTTGTTTCAGGCACCTCTTAGGTTGTGGAATTCCGTTCCCACAGAGGTCCATCTGGTGCCTTCATTATACAGTTGTACCTTGGAAGTCGAATGGAATTCATTCCGGATGTCCGTTTGACTTCCGAAATGTTTGGAAACCAAGGCACGGATTCTGATTGGCTGTAGGAAGCTCCTGCAGCCAACCAGAAGCTGTGGAAGCCCTGTCGGACGTTCGGGTTCCAAATAATATTCACAAGCTGGAACACTCACTTTCGGGTTTGCGGCGTTTGGGTTCAAACGTTCAAGCTCCAAAGTGTTCGGGATCCAAGGTACAACTGTATAGTTTCTGTCATATGATAAAGACTCACCTCTTTACCCTGGCCTTTGACACTTGAGATTCATGTTTTCAGGGTGGGGGGAACACCTCCCCCTTCCTGTGACTGTGATTTGTTTAAATCGTTTTTTCAACATTGAATTTTAAATTGACGTAACCCGCCGTAGACCTGATGTTGAGGGGCAGGATTAAATTATCCTCAACATCCTCATCATTATCATTATTTAACAAGAACAATGCCACTCTATAATTTAGGCCCATTTTGGATCAAGCAGAACCTTAGACAATTTGGAGCCGAATTATGGCTGTATCTGACTCGTAAAAGCCAGTGTTTCAGCACCATTCGCCATTTCAGAGTTTTGTTAGTTTCCAAAATGATTTATTGATTTAGTCAGCAAAGAGCTGCTTCACACACCCATGTGTATGAGTCGGTGACAAATCACACAAGGCCTTGAAGTGGAAAGTATCAAATGCCCTCACTGAAAAGTGTTGCAAGGAACTGTGTTGGCTGTTTTCATACATATAAGTCACTTAAGGTTTGCAGTCATTTAGCGGCAAATCTGCCTGTGCGAAAATGCTTATCGAATTGTGGAAAGGTTGCATAATCCTGGAAAGGGTGAAAAGAGAAAAAACCTCCTTGCCTTTCCAAATCCTATGACCCTACCCTGTTTGTATGATAAAAGCATTCTTCTGTATTCACACGCTGCCCAGGCCCTGTGGAAGCATGTCTGTTGTGGGAATGTCACAGGTTCCCCATCCTTCAAGCCTGCAATATGTATATTGGTGCTTAGAAACTGCAAATCTCTCCCCAGCCAGTTGAGAGTGACTTGGAGTACTGTCTGAGAACCGGGTGCAGCGGTTGTCACCAGCATGTGCTGAAAAACGCATGCAACAGCTCCACCAATGGCCAGGAACAAAACATGCCTCTGGTTCCTGTTGCCTTGCTGTGCCCCTACCAGCAATACCTTTGACTGAGCGTTGGGAATGACCTGTTGGTTTTACAGAGGCTGCAGTGCAGAAGGGACACCCTTTTCACTGATCGCCCTAGAACTTCTGGTCATCCGGTGATGCTGGTTTGAGACAAGCTCAGGGTGGACCAAGGGAAGTACTCCTTCAAGTGATGCATGATTAACCCACAGAATTAATTGCTACAAGTTGTAATGATGGCCAGAGGCATAGACAGCTGTGAACCTCCCATCCTACCTGACTTGGGAACTTTCCTCATCCGCACACCCCCTCACTCCGCTCTTGAGGATGTTGCTCACGTTTTGCTCGATGTACCCTTTTTGAGGAATGAGTTGAGTAATTGGCTGGAAATGAATGAAAGCCGCCAACAGCTGATTGCCCCTTATTAACAGCGCTGTAAAATTCCAAGGAGGAAAGCTGCATTGGCAGATATTGGAGACTGGCAGAGGCACAGATGTAGGCACAAGCTTCTTACTGCAAGATCTCCCTCTATTTGTTTTTCAGGCTTGTTTTGTTTTATCATGAGGGCTCAGTCCACCAGTGTTGTGAAGATACTCTATATTTTTCAATATTTGACTGTAAATCCGTGCCAGATCTACAGATTTTTCCATGGGGGCTAAAGCCTGCACTACTACTCCACTCTCCGGCAGGTTTGTGTTCTCCACTTCCACTTCTGGAGCCAAGGAGCCCTGCCCAGCCTCTCTGGATTTCAGAAGGGGAAACGAGAGGCATTCTGGGTTGCCAACCCACCAAGCCCCGTATCCCTCTCCTTACACGCTGGGCTCATTCACCACGAAAAGCTTGAACCCTGTGGCTCCCAGAATCAGGCCTCTGCACAGTCAAGGCTATGGATAAATGACTAGCCCCCAACCCATGTATTAGACTCTCCCAATGCTCAGATCTGGGCTTTGAGTGGCAGGAGAGACACCTCACTGTCCTGGCTCCAATGCACCAGGGGTTTTGCCTATGCACTGGCACCACTTTGCTTTGTGTCCTTGCAGGAATGGCTCTTCTGTCCTGGCCAGCCTCTGGACTCCGACAGCTGGCTCCATCAATGAGTTCCCAGCTAGCAAGCTGTGGCTATTGCAGGTTCAAGTCTGCCCTCACCGCTTAGCACAAACATCGCACATAGGAGCAGTGCTTGGAGAGCGGGACAGCAGTGGGATATGAAGGGCAAGTCATGCTTTTTCAGTCATAGGTTAATCAAACAGCAGATTATGTGGGTGGACCTCCTCCTAAGATCCAGGTCAAGGGGGTCACATGTGTGAATTCTCTTAGACAAGGCTGAAACTTCCCCCTGACGTACTAGATTGTTACGTTTACAGATCCCCCCCCCATAGGGGTACAGTCAAACACCTGACCCCCCTCCACCTGCTAGTGTGAAATGGTGTAGCCCAGCAGTGGCAAACTCTGGGCTTTCAAATTTCAGTGGCACCCTGTGTGATGCCAAATTTGATGCCTCCCCGCTTCTCACCTTTTGTTCTAAGTCATTGTTGTGGTGCCCCCTGCAGCACCCTTTTGGCATGCCGCCCAGTACAGGGATCTCTCCTAAATCCGCCTTTAAGCCCAGGAACAATTTTAACACATGACCTGCAGTTTTTTTGTAGACGAGGCCTCGGTCTGCATTCCCCAGCTGTAAAATGGGAACAATAGCAGCCTATTTCGCTGGATTGCTGTGAGGCGGAAGTACCTTTGCAAATGTCCACAGAAGTCCTGCTTCAATGAGAAACTAAAGGGGCGGGGCAGCCACATAGGCAAGTTAGCTGAGATCTGTGCAGATGGAGGTTGGGGGAATGAGGTTTGGCCTTCCAGGCTGCTTAGGGATTCTTTTTCAACCTTCCCCACTTAGCACCTCCTTAGAGAGGCCAGGCCATCAGGGCTCCCACTTGCAGCGTAATTGCCCTCCCACAGCAGGAAGCACAGAGAGGAATAATTCACAGCCTCAACGGCTTTTTAATAACTCTGTGCTTCAAGTCAATTTCCATTTTGCCTTTTAATTAAAATTACCATTTTCCCTAACAACAAGAAGCAAAAAAAACAACAGCAAAACAACCCAGGGGAAAAAACAACAAAAAATTCCAACAAATGCTCTTCTGTCTTATTTCTGATCTTGTTTTAGTCCTTGCATTCCAGCATTCTAGAAATAAATTTCTCCCTGTACAAAGATGTTGTGTGCTCCCAACCCCCCTTTTTTGGCCTATGTGGATCCCCACCCCCAAGACATGCATGCAACTTTTTCAATCTGATTCCAGGGTAATTTCAAAGTGCCCTAAATGACTTGGGGCCAGATTACCCAAATAATCATCGTCACCCACTTAGAATAATAGAATTGTAAAGTTGGAAGGGACCAAGTTGCAGGAATCTTTTACCCAATGTGGGGCTTGAACCCACAACCCCTAAGATTAAGATTCCCATAGACTTGCCCAACCACAGATACCATCTTCTGAAGACTTTCTCTGAGTGTACCCACCAAAGTAGGATTTGCAGGTGGCTCCTGGAGAGAGGGCCTTCTCAGTAGTGGCACCCCAGTTGTGGAATGACCTCCCCAGAGTGGCTTAACTGGCACCTGTATGTTATTGTCTTTTTGGAAATAGGCAAAGGCTTTATTACAAAATTTCCTAGGCTTCTGTGTGCCCTCCACACACTTAGAATCTGCATTCCAGGATTCCCGTGCGAGTCATATTGAATTTATCCAGGGTGCTCCGCAGCTTGTGTAGAACACACCTCTCCCAGGTCTCTTTAAAATATTTAATTTATTTACAAATATACAAGTAGAGCAGATGCAAAGGCGATCGTAAGAGCCCTAGTAGATCAGACCCAAGGCCTACCAAGTCTAGCATCCTGTTTCCCATACTGGTGAATGAACCCAGTGCCTACGAGAAGATCCCACAAGCAGGAAGTAATAACACTCTCCTAATGCATGCTGCCTTTGGGTCCTGGAGTAGTCATTGGTAGTAGCCCTGACCTCCATGGATTTTTCTAAATCACCTTTTAAAGCTGTCTAAGTTACTGGCTGTCAGTATAACTTGTGAAAGCAACCCCATCATTTAACTATGTTCTATAGTATATAGATATAGCTATATAGATATGGTATACATATGCTATATGGAATATATATGATCTATATGGTGTGCATGTGTGTGTGTGTGTGTGAGAGAGAGAGAGAGAGAGAGAGAGAGAGAGAGAGAGATGGCAGGTGGTGCTGTGGTCTAAACCACTGAGCTTCTTGGGCTTGCTGATCGGAAGGTTGGCGGTCCGAATCCCCACGGCGGAGTGAGGTCCCGTTGCTCTGTCCCAGCTCCTGTCAACCTAGCAGTTCGAGAGCACGCCAGTGCAAGTAGATAAATAGGTACCGTTGCGGTGGGAAGGTAAATGGCGTTTCCGTGCGCTCTAGCTTACGTCACAGTGTCTCGTTGCTCCAAAAGTGGTTTCGTCATGCTGGCCACATGACCCGGAAAGCTGTCTGTGGCCAGATGCCGGCTCCCTCGGCCTGAAAGCGAGATGAGCACTGCAACCCCATAGTCACCTTTGATTGGACTTAACTGTCCAGGGGTCCTTTACCTTTACAGATAATTACAATGAAAACAGCATGGCACCAGCCATTAGTTGGGTGTGGAGGAGTAATGCCTTCTGTGCCATTTTTGCATTTGAAATCACACATCCTTCCTCTGAAACAGCAGTTTGATTAGCTGGATGGAATGAGTGGGAATACAGTTTCTTATTTTGGGCCTGTCCTTCCCACCAGCAGGATTAATAGCAGCTTCTGGAAGACGGGTGGCAGGGGTGTTTTTGATTTGGGTAATGTTGGAGGGGTGAGGTTAAATACCCACTTCCCCAGTACTACTGCCCTAATTCAGACTGCTGTCTCTGCTGTTTGCTTTATTAAGTGTGTTTGTTTTAGGGACAAGGGTTTGTTTTAAAGGAAAATCCACTAATGGATTTCCTATGTCATGCATGTTTTTTGGCTGTTGTTCTAACTTCTTTATATTCCATCGATGCCAAAACAGGCTTCTAAAGTATAAAAACCAGTTGCACAACATTAAAATATATTAATTAAAATAAACAATAAAGCAAGCCCATGAATTAAAACACACAATGTAACTAAAAACTCACGTGGCTGGAGTCAATTAAATGGTCCCGCTAGCAGAAGCCCAAGCAAGGATGTAAATTAGTACAACCGGACTTTTCACCACTGCTTTTCATGCCCCCTGCAAATTGGTGTTTTTGTGGGGGGGGTGGATAACCCCAAAAACAGTGCAAAAAAGGAGAGGAAAGATTGTTCCACCAGGTGAGCAGAAATGCTTTCAGTAATGGCTCAATCTTCTTAGGGCAGGCTTCCTCAAACTCGGCCCTCCAGATGTTTTTGGCCTACAACTCCCATGATCCCTAGCTAGCAGGACCAGTGGTCAAGGATGATGGGAATTGTAGTCTGAAAACATCTGGAGGACCGAGTTTGAGGAAGCCTGCCTTAGGGCCACGTTTCATTTCTCCCATTGGGTTGTATCCATTGCTAGTTCTAAATGCCAGTATTCTGCATCTTATGCTGTTTGGTACGTCTAACTGCGGGGATGAGTCCATAGGCTGGACTCCAGCTCCCATCAGCTGCAGCCCAGCATGCCCAATGGCCAAGGATGATGGGAGCTCTAGTCCAGGAACACCTAAAGGGCCACAGGAACCTCACCTTGATCTACCGGCTGCATCTTCCCTAGTGGAGGCGCGCGCGCGCACACACACACACACACACACACACACCCCTCCATTAAGCTGCCTTCAAGCTTTCAAACTGGAATGCTGGTGCTCCATAGGAAAGGCATCGCCCTCTCACTTTCCTCTTTGCCTTTGAGGATGCTGTCATCAAGGCAAAGCAGAGTTATGGCAACCCATTCTGCAAGAGATTCTTGGCAGAGTGCAGAGGGCTTGAGCCCAGGGCTTCCATACCTCTGGGCGGAGATCCATGCTGCATTTTTCTTTCCCAGCCCATGGAAAACACATTTGTTTCCAGTGGAAGCTGCACTGCCTCCCAAGTGACAGTGCGGCTGAGTGTTGCTGCAGCCAGGGAAAGAATAAATGCTTTCTGAGTTTCTGACAGTGGTCCCCCCGTCGGTTCTGGAGTGGGGGAGCTCACTCTTATGCTTTCTGACATCGTCACAGCTCCTAACCCGGGGCATCCGAAATGCTGGTTTGTGCATGAGTTTGGGGGTTTGTCAAACCGGAAAGAAGCAGATCTGTATGCTCTGTGCTGTGTTGACTTTTTAAAATGGGAACAAGACTTTCAAGAGGGAAAGGGAGGCTCTCTCTTTTGAAGCATCTTTTGACAAGTTACTCTATGCGCCTTCGAGGTTTGCAAACCCATTCTGCATTATGATGGCTTGGAGCAGTTGTACGTATTTATGTACGCATATTCATTAGCTCAGGGGGCGCCAACCTTTTGGGGCTTGTGGGGGACATTTGCAAAGAGTAGGAAATGTCATGGGAACCAAACACTTACATACATGCACATCCCACCCTGTACTGCTGGATGCTAAAGAATGCTTCTTTCGCTGGACCTTTCTTCCAACAGGCTTCTTCTGGTTTCTTGCCTCCTTCACTGCATGTGTTCCAACCTGTCATACTATTTCTTATCAGTCCTCCGTACTTAGGTGGGTAGGTGGTTGTGATAGCTAGTAACCTGCAGCCATCTAGCTAAATCTCTTATTGTGTCCATTATTGAAGCATCTTGTAAGTTGTCAAGCTAGACAAAAGAACTCATGGAAAAGGCTTAATTTGCATGGCCATAGAATCATAGAATTGTAGAGTTGGAAGGGACCCTGAGCTTCATCTAGTCCAGGGGTCAGCAAACTTTTTCAGCAGGGGGCCGGTCCACTGTCTCTCAGACCTTGTGGGGAAATGTCATAGGACTATTTTTGGTGGTGGTGGTGGTGGTGAACGAATTCTTTTGCCCCACAAATAACCCAGAGATACATTTTAAATAAAAGAACACATTCTACTCATGTAAAAACACGCTGATTTCAGGACCATCTGCGGACCGGATTTAGAAGGTGATTGGGTTGGCTCCTGCCCCCGGGCCCTAGTTTGCCTACTCATGATCTAGTCCAACCCCCTGCAATGCAGGAATATGCAGCTTCTCCCATACAGGGATCAAACCTGCAACTTTGGTGTTGTCAGCACCACGCTCTAACCAACTGAGCTCCTCAGAGTTTAAATTTCATGTCCAAAAGACTCTTAATTCAGAATGCATATTTTCTTATTTTGCCTGGCGGTGCTTGGCTTGCACACTTGGTTCTGAACCCAAGAAGGGCTTGAGGGGTGGCTGAACCACCAGGGTATATCAGGAGACACCTGTGGGGGGGAACAGCACGACTCACAAGGTATTTGTGGGATTGGGAGAGACCATTTTGTTCCTTCCAAACACTTCTGCGATTCCCTTGAGAGTTGCAAACAAAACGGTGCTGGTGAAGTGTCCCCCCTCCCCTAAAAAGGGAGATGTGATGTTGGATGCGAAGGTGAAGCGAGGCAGCCCCCCTCCCTTTCCGTTCCATCTCCCGAGGTGTCTGCAATTTGAACACTGACAGGTGCAGGGATGATGAGCTTCCAATCTGTCAGTGCCGTTGATATACCTATAATTACTGTCTGATGTGCCGGAATTAGAATGAGAACAGAGTTGTCTGGTGCCGACAGGGGTGTCCTTGGCTGTCTTGCAGAGGGGACAGAAGAGCGTTGGGGCCTTGCGTGGAAATGGTGGCCTCTGTGGATGCTGCCGACCTCTTACCGCCATTAAGGGAAGGTGCAGGGCGAATCTGTCGACGTTTAGCCCGTGTGAGCTGCCCTGCTGTCCCCAGGAGGTGCTGTGTAGTGACTTGGGGGCCCGTTTTCAGGACTGCCTTGGTGCATTGCTAAAGTGTGGGATTCTGAGTGCCTATCCGGGGCCTGCACCATGGCCAAGCATGACCTCTTCAAAAAGAAATTCAAAAGCCAGGAGGCTGCTATAAAAAGAGGCACAAATGGATCACACTCAGATGGAAACATTTGAGTCTATGAAGGTTAAACAGAGGGTGTGGGAGAAGTGTGAGTCTGATTAAGGCAGGGATGAGGGATCAGTGGTCCGCCAGACATTATTGGACTCCAGCTCCCATCAGCCCCAGCCAGCATAGCCAGTGGTTGGGAATGATGGGAGTTGTAGTCCAGCAAATATTTGGAGGGCACCAGGTTTTCCACCCCAGCAGTGAGGCTGCCCCTTACATTGCGCTAGCTTCCATTTGTGCACCTTGCACGCCATCCATATTTGGAAGGTGCAGAGAAGGGCAAGCAGAACGACTAGGGCGCTAGAGTAGCACCCATGCAATGTTTGGGCGAAGGTGGAGGCGGTAAGTGCGAACCTATGCATGTCTACGCAGAGTTAAATCCCATTAAGTCCACTTAGGGATCAATGGGTAAGGGA
This sequence comes from Podarcis vaucheri, assembly GCF_965113315.1. Classification (NCBI taxonomy): domain Eukaryota; kingdom Metazoa; phylum Chordata; class Lepidosauria; order Squamata; family Lacertidae; genus Podarcis; species Podarcis vaucheri. Next base: position 33,000,803 of record NC_138751.1, read on the forward strand.
TTTCAGCCTGAAGCCAGGAGGAGGGCATGTTAGAAGCATATGAAATTATTAACGGTGTCAGTTGCTCATGCGCTGCCATCTGCATATGCGCAATGGCTGCCTGAGCTGTACACATCTCAGCTTGCGTTTTCAAATCAGGTGGAAGCTGGTGAGAAGGAAAACACATCAGACAGGAGCCTCTCTCAATAAATTACAGGATCAATGTGGATTGTGGTTAATGTATGTGGCTTCAAACATCAGCAGCGATAGCGCACTGGAGCCGGAGTAAACGATAATGTGACCACAGCTTTTGGTTCTGTCCCCCTATTTCAAGGTCCTGTGTCCCCACCTGTCCTTCACTTTGACAGCGTCTGTCCTTCATGTTTAGAGCCCAGGCTCTGCTGGAGAGAGAAAGAGGGAGAGAGAGCTGTTGCCCCCTTTCCTAAACTCGGTTCCCTCTCCTGACTTCAACAGCACTCACCCAACTGTCTCCAGCTCTGGAACGTGGCCTTGGAGCCCGTATCCTAAGCCGGTGGTTTGTCATTCACATCACAGCAAGGACTACTAAAAGGGGTCTGGGGAAGAGATTCGGAATCCATTTAGCAGCTTCTGCTCAGAAAAAGAGAGAGAGCAGGACCTCAATTAAACTATTTGTAAATCGTTAATTTAAGCATCTCGCTCAGATGCCTTAAATTGCTCTCTCCCGCGGCTTACAAATGGGGAAAGAGCAGCGAAATACAAATGGAGCACCGGAGGAGGCGGGGAGAGAGAATGCGGCTTGCTTACTGTTTTTTTGGCAGCGGTAATAGCGTGTTGCTAACAGAGTCCTGATTTAAATCAGGAATAAATCAGGAAACTCTTTAAAAAAAGATCAGTGTGCGGAGAGGAGGAGAGGCCCCCAGGTGAGGCGAACGGAGGAGGCAGCAGAAGGTTTGTTCATGCATTTGTGTCTTCTTCGTGGGGTGTCTTCTTCCTTGGTTCTCTGTCTTCTGAGTCCTGGGATGTGGCAGCTAATTTCTGTGATGTTAAATGGCTCATATAAGGCCTGCCCTTCTATGAGACAGGGTAAAAGTGACCTGTTTCAGGAGGCACCAGGAAAGGTGGGTGGGTGAAAATAGTTGGAGGCAGCAAGACTTTTATTTTAAAAATATCAGCTGTTATTTGGGGATGGGAGGAGTGAGGAGGCTGCCATCAAGGCCTTTTCTTCAGGCAGCAAAATGTCTTGGGCTGGCACTGGGCTGAAAGCTTGCTTAGAAAGATGCCTCACTTAATCTCATATGTAGGAAATGGAGCTGCATCTATGGAAACACACTTTGCAAATGCTCAGAGACGCGCTGTGTTTTGTTCATGTATTCTAGGATCAGATTTAGAATGGATTCTGGGCCAGAAGTCTTCTTTGAGATGAATGCCTTGAGCGCGTTAGGTGTGGTTGATAGAGGAAGTAGTGCTAGGGAAGGAAGAAGTGGAGGTTTGTTTGAATTATAATAAAAAAGGCATTGTCACAATGTCTAACTTGATTGGTTGTTTGGCGTTCTGACATCACCACCACCATCATCATGTGATCACTGATTGGCTAGCATCATGATGTGAGAAAGAAGCAGCCTAGAAGAAGGTGGGGGGCCATGGCGAATGTGCTGTCAACATGAAGTCTCCTCTCTTTAAAGATAAGTGTTGGGTTGATGCCTTGGAGCAAAGGAAACAGGGAGTAGGCCAGCCAGTGTGAACGGTCTGAGGCCTGTTTAGCCTTCCTTGAAGCAATGAGTTGCTCAGACTCTGAGCTGGAACTGCCTATCTGTCACCTGAGAGCACCTGAAATAGAATCTTCAGTGCTCCCCCCTCCAGCTCACCTGTATTGGTGGCATGGCAACAGCTCCCCCTCTTGGCAAGCTACCATGATAATGCAGTGAGTTAGAGGCTTGGGACTGGTTGCCAGACTCCAGGGTTCAAGACGCCTTAACCAATAGGAAGGAAAATCACCACTGTTGGAAAGGTAAGAATGTTTTTCAGGCTGCAGAAGGACTTCATCATCCATATGGTCTCAACGTTGCAGATTTCTCTGCTTTAAATAGTTTGCTTATGTCCAAGCCTCCAGTGTCTCCAGAATCAATGCAGAAACCTCTCCAGCAATCCTTCCAATGTTACGTTGCATAACAGGCAGTACTTTCATCATTGACTTCTGTATATTTTTAATTACCGCCAGCGATACATACTTATCAATTGGATTGTGGTAATTCCGTGACCTTTTATCTTGTTTAAGCTGCTTTAAGCCTCTTGGGTAGAGGTCATCCTTTCTGAGGGGGTTGTCGTTTGAGTGGGTTTCATTTTGTATTTTAAGCTGCCAGCACGGTTGCCTGGGGAAGAGGGGGTGTGGCAGGCTGTCAGAAAGCAATTTCCTTGCCGCGTTCCATTCCTTTTAGCATCTCTCTCTTACACACCTCAGTGCTTTTCTCATTTCAAAGGGCAGCAGAAATCTGCACTCATCCTTGGCCGATATGGCCTTGCTTCTTCCTCTCACGGCATTGGTTATCTCTTCTCCAACCTGCATAGACTGAAACGAAAAGTGGCAGGCAGTGGAAGACAAATCCTGCTGTAAGCCTCCCCTGTAGAATGCCCAGGCACCAGATTTCATCCCTGGCTGAGTGTTGCTGGGGTGTCTGTGTTTGTGCAAACCATTATTTCACCTTAAAACCCTTAATAATCCCTGAAACCCATGCTTGAAGCCAAAAATCGTGGTCACCTGTCTAAGGTAGGATCTGAAATCACGTTTTGTCTTTTATCTGGGGGAGGTCCTAAGGTTGGCATTCTGTGTGTGTGTGCTTTAGGAATGGAGGAGAGGTTTGTTTGATCTGTGTCTTTAAGCAAACCTACCTGATTATTAGACCTCCTGGCATGGCTCAGAATGTAATTTTTCTTGCACATATCACCCTACTCCCAGTTTTGTGATGCAATTCAAAAGCCTACCAAAATGTGTAAAAAGTACATTTAGTACAAAACATGTTTAGAAATGCACACCCTGAGCTAAAATATATATTTAAATATACATTTTCACATGGATTTTTAATAATTAAATAACAAACAAGCCATAGGCTTATTATGCAGAAACAGGAAGGAAATGATTTTTGAATGATCACATGTAAAATGGACACAGACAATAAATAGGCTGAGCTGTATGTCCCCAGTGTATATGTTTAATTCTAAGGTAGTACTTTTTGCCTGCATACTTCCTTCTGCGCCAGTATAATGCTTATTCAGTGCAAACATTCGTAAGCAAACAATCACAAAGGCACCATAAGTTCTAGTGCTCTCCCTTCTCCAGGGGAAATTGACCCCATTAAGGCTGCACGGAATGCCATCAGGATTCTAATTTCTGCAGAGACTTACAAATAACTCTCTTGAATGTATAGAACAAAACATTCACAGGATTGCCCTGGAATATCATCCCACTGGGTGATAGCATGAAGCAGCCAACCTTTTGAGGCATTGGGTGTGAGTGTGTGTGTGTGATTGTCAAAACTAGTTATTGCTTGTACTACTGTTTTTTTGATAGTAACAACTAGGTAGTGGCTCCCATTGGACCAATAAGGTCGAAAGCAGGGAGACCAACAGTAAGTGGAAGCAGAGCCAATGACAGGCAGACTCCCTGCCTCATCGTCACTGGGTGTTGAGGTTGCCTTTCCATATGCTAGTAATAATAATAATAATAATAATAATAATAATAATAATAATAATATATTTATACCCTGCCCATCTGGCTGGGTTTCCCCAGCCACTCTGGGCAGCTTCCAACAAAAGATTTAAAATACCTTAAAATATCAGTCATTAAAAACTTTCCTAAACAGGACTGCCTTCAGGTGTCTTCTGAACATTAGATAGTTGTTTATGTCTTTGACATCTGATGGGAGGGCATTCCACAGGGTGGGCGCCACTAGCGAGAAGGCCCTCTGCCTGGTTCCCTGTAACTTCGCTTCTCGCTGTGAGGGAACTGCCAGAAGGCCCTCGGTGCTGGACCTCAGTGTCTGGGCAGAACGATGGGGGTGGAGATGCTCCTTCAGGTATACTCGGCTGAGGCCATTTAGGGCTTTAAAGATCAGCACCAACACTTTGAATTGTGCTCGGAAATGTACTGGGAGCCAATGTAGGTCTTTCAGAACCAGTGTTATGTGGTCTTGGTGGCCGCTCCCAGTCACCAGTCTAGCTGCCGTATTCTGGATTAGACATTTGTTGATGGAGCAGGGATGGATGGGCAAGTAGAGATGGTTGGGACGGAATAAACTACATCTTGTTATCCCGCCCTGGCCCTTGAGATGGGACGAGCCACAAACATGGTTATTTCCAGTGCATACAAACTGCTCATGTGCTATGAGGCCATGTCAATCGGATGCTGGCTCCTGCCTCTTTTGCCACCAGGGCCAGCATTTGGAGAAAACTCCCAACCCAGATGAGAATCATCATGGCAAAGGGATTCAGGTGACCCCAGAGGACCAATCCAGAGCCACTGCCTGATGTAAAATTCCCAGATCTCTTGCTTTCCTTTAGTCTGGGCAACTTGCGACTGAGAGCGTTAGGTGCTCCCCTGTCATTGCCAGAGTACTGGTTTTTGGTTGGCCTGCCTTCAGCCTTGTTCTTTCTCTCCTGCCTTCCTCTCCACCTGTGATACTTGCCTGCCCTGTAGCCAGAATGGCTGGCAAAAATTATGACATGAAACAAGCTTTTGAAAATCTCTCCATACATTTTAGAACTCTGCTTCCACCCTTATTCTTTATGCTGCGGCTGTTTCCTGTTCCTCCTCCTTGTGCAAATCCCAGGGAAAGGCCTCGTCGCCGTCTCTGGTGTCCTACACAATCTAAATTAAATAGACGATGTGCTTGGAAATTTATTTCCACATCAGATGGCCAGGGCAAAACTGAGCTCGGAGGAGTGTTGGTGATTTATATACATAGCTTAATTATATCCTTAGCAGATTAGTGCCAAAAATCCTATGCAGCTCAGAGCATCTGCTTCCCGTAATTAATCTTACACCTCTTCAGTTATTATCAGGCATGGAGGTGCCCTGCAGGGGCACCTTTGGAATCTGTAGGGTGTCAAGCCAGAAGCAGCAATAGCTAAACAGATCCACTAGGGTTGACTGACTTGATATAGCTGCAACCTGTTGTGTGAAAGTGTGGACTGTGTAGTGTAACTTTGTGGGTCTGATCATAGGGCCACCTTGTCTGGAACTCTGCTTCCTACTATTGTCAACCAGATATGTTTGGGAAGACCTCAGGCATGGCATGGAGGACATAGCCTCCATCTGCACACGAATACTCAGTGGTAGACTCCAATGCACATTTTGGGTTTCAGAATCTTACAGTGGGAGTGGGAACCCTAAGACCTGGGTCCCAATGTGGTTTATTCAGATTTCTGTATCCATCCCTTGAGACTGTCCCCTGCCAACCCTCCCCTCCCAGGCTACACCCCTTAACCAACCATGTTCTGTCTTCTCCTTGAGTGCTTTTGCCTGCCTGGAATACGTCCTTGAACCGTGGTAATCACGCCTCTTTCTTTACTGGATGGAGAGATGTATGTGTGGAAACCTCTGGTTTTTGCATGGCTGGAGTCATAGATGTTGCTGCACCCACTCTTACCTCTGGCCCCACCCACCAGCGGCATGCGGGCACCAGGAGGTTGCCCATGAGACAATGTGGCGCTCAGGCTGAAAAAGGTTCCACACCTCTGCTCTGTAATGTAGGAAGGATGACATGTTTTGCGTCCATTACACATCATCCTGCACACAGACATCTGTTACCTTATTCGTCATTCTAATGTAAGTAGAGCCCTGCAGGATCAGGCCAGTGTTTCATCTAGTCCAGCATCCTGTTTTCACAATAGCCAACCAGGTGCCCATGGGAAGCTGGCAATATCAACAGCATTTACCCTCCCTTTGGTTTTCAGCAACCAATACTGAGATGCATAAACCTCTTGACTCTGGAGACAGAGCATTGCCATTGTGGTTACTATTCTTTCCCTGATTAAGGCTGCAGTCCAATAACACTTTTCTGGGAGTAAGTCTTCTTGAACTCAGTGGGTCTTATTTATTTACTATTGCGTTCACGTCCCACATTTTCTCCAAGGAGTTCAAGGTGGCATGCATGCTTCTCCTTCATTTTCCCCCCTTCTCATCGCTGAGTAGAGACAAATAGGTGGACGATAAATGGATGCCCAGGGTCTTAAAGGTGCAGGCTCAGTCAGACGCTGAAATGCCTACCTGAAGATGGAGACTCCCCAGGAGTAAAGGAGTACTTGTGAGTAAGCCTCTCCTCAGGAGTAGACAAACCCTTCCAGCAACATGAGTGCTTTGCAGCTGTGTTCTGGTGTGGTTCTGAAAGCTGAGATGTAAGAAGCCTACAGTTTCAAGAATAGTGCTGGAACATCATCTTTGCACCAGCTCCCTGTTGCCTTAGCTATCTCCTCCAATGTTTGAACTTCAATTTATGCAGTGTCTTGACCCTGGACTGTGACTTGACCATTCCTCCCTGTTTGGACTTTGGACTGCTGCAAGTCTCTGATGCCAGGACTGCTCCTGTTAACTTGCAGCTGGTTTGCCTGCCTGTATGTCACCTGAAGCAGGACATTGTATGGTACAATTTAGATGGGTTTGCAGGTGGAATAACTGCCCCAATGGAAGAGTGGGCCTTGCTCGATGATTCAAGCAAGTTTAAGGTTTGGCATCTTCTCACAAAGCAACTGTCAACACTGGAAATAGTTGCCATTTTTGCTGGATTCCTTCAACATTGTTAGCATGACGTTGGGTTGCCGTCAGCCAGGTTAGGGTAGCTAGCTACCTTGCACTGTTGTGAGCAGGTGTGTGGTGGTAGCTGTCTTGCTGAGCCCAGAGGCGTAGACTACTTAGGTTGTTAAATTGTGGTAATGATCTTTTCCCACACAGAGACATGCTGTTAACCGTGTTCCAGTGATGTCAAGCCACAATTGGCAAAGTCTGATCAAGGCAAGAAAAGTCAAGTCAGAAGCTGAGGGCGAGGAGGAAAACAGGACCTTGGGTAGCTCCCAGTGAGCCTTGCATGTTGATGCTCTTACCTACCAAGATAATTGTGGGAATATGTCCCAAGGACAGGCATAGGCAAACTCGGCCCTCCAGATGTTTTGGGACTACAGCTCCCATCATCCCTGACCACTGGTCCTGTTAGCTAGGGATGATGGGAGTTGTAGTCCCAAAACATCTGGAGGGCTGAGTTTGCCTATGCCTGCCCAAGGAGATCTAGGTCCAACTGAAGCCTTATGTCAGTGATGGCCAAACTTGGCCCTCCAGCTGTTTTGGGACTACAACTCCCATCATCCCTAGCTAACAGGACCAGTGGTCAGGGATGATGGGAACTGTAGTCCCAAAACAGCTGGAGGGCCAAGTTTGGCCTTCACTGCCTTATGTAGTAGGCTGATAAGACCTGTTCCACCTCTGCTGGAGAAGCTAGCTGGCTAGTTGAAGGGCCCTCAATTGATTTTGCAGTCTCTGACTTCTGCAAGGCTGGAGAGATTGATGTACTGCAGGGGATTCACCTTCTGAGTCCAGGAATCGTGGCAGACTATGTTCTCTGGCTTGAAAGGTGCCAACTATGGTATGGACAGCCTCTTGCTCTGAGGAAGCAACCTGAGTCTCGTCCATCAGGGACTTCTGCAGCACACCGCAAGGCCCCTTGTTGGAGGGCACAAGAAATCTTGTTATTTGGACCTCTTCTTTGAGCTCTGTTGTCAGATCCATGGTACTTGGAGCCATCACAGAACATTCCAAAAACCACCTCCAATGTCAAGCCACATCGACTCACTAAAGCTCGGGTCTTTAGAATCAACTCAAAGCTTTGTGGATACGAAAAAGAACTTTTTTTAAAAAAAAATCAGACCTGAACATTTGAAGTCCACGTTTATTTTGCAATTTACAAGGGCAGTGGGGTAGAGATTGCTTGTTAAAAATGATCATGGAATGCAGAACCAGTTCTGCAAGTGGTGATGACTTCTGTCCATTCAGTTGGATGGGATTACTTTTTCCCATGACACTGCAAAGTAGATATGGGTATGTGTGACTATGTGTATTTATTTACCACTTCCATGTTCTTGATGTTAAAAAATGATAAATTGACCGCCCAGGGGCCACTTCTCCTTGAGATATTTGGAATGTTTCCCTTCTAAGGAGCTCCATAAGCCTCTTTGGTCTCAGTCTGTCAGAGGGAGGGCAGCTGCTCTGGATTGCTTTGCCAACAGCAAGCTCTGCCCTTCTCTGCCCCATCCGCTGCCTGTTTGGCAAGTGCAAACTTTCTGAGTCATGCTTGTCAAACTCAGCTGCCATGATTGGCCTTGCCAGTACAACCCAGCAAACCAGGCCTTGGCAGGCATCACCGTCATTTGGCATGGAAATTCAACCTCTCTGCCTACCACCTCTCTCTTGGATCAGTTGCATCCACCAATTCACAGAAAACAAATAATCTTCCATCTCATTGCTGGTCTTACCATAGTATTTATTATTCAAGAGCCTGTCTTGGTTTTATACGCAGGCATGCAAGCAAGTCCTTTTAATATGGAGAACTTTTTTGGATGTATAACATTGAAGGGTGCTTTAAGATATTATTTGTTAGGGTTTTTTACCCTCTCTCTCTCTTTTGCTTAATCTGACAGCTCCCTCCTCACTGGCTGTGGCAGAAGCAAGAAAAGCTGGTATTCTTGCCACAGTTCCAACTCCCTTTAAACACACACACAGACAATGCCAGACTGCAGAAATATAACCAGGCTTGGTCCTTTCCCTCAGCTAACTACTGCCACCTGCTTCTACACTCACAGAATTGTAGCACTTGAAACAGCAAAAGACCTATCCAGTCCTGCTAGCTAACTGCCAAAAGGTAAATGTCTACTAAAAGGTAAAGGTAAAGGTACCCCTGCCCGAACGGGCCAGTCTTGACAGACTCTGGGGTTTGTGCGCCCATCTCACATCTATTGGCCGGGGGCCAGCGCTGTCCGGAGACACTTCCGGGTCACGTGGCCAGCGTGACAACGCTGCTCTGGCGAGCCAGAGCCGCACACGGAACGCCGTTTACCTTCCCGCTGGTAAGCGGTACCTATTTATCTACTTGCCCCCGGGGGTGCTTTCGAACTGCTAGGTTGGCAGGCGCTGGGACCGAGCAGCGGGAGCGCACCCCGCCGCGGGGATTCGAACCGCCGACCTTTCGATCGGCAAGCCCTAGGCGCTGAGGCTTTAGCCCACAGCGCCACCCGCGTCCCTTTAAATGTCTACTATTGCTCTGTAAATAAAATTAATGGGTGCTGCTCAATTGGTGGTGTGACCAGTGACAGCACCTTCTTTGTGGTGGTTCCCCATGTATCTAGAATGCCATCCATGGTGTGGTGCATCTGTCTCCCTCATTATTAACATCCCGGAGGAGTTTAGAGAACATTGCTCTTCACCCCCGTATCTTGATGAATGAAATGCACTGTTCCCAGCCACCTTGAAATTATTTGCTACGAGAGTGACTATTTTCAGATGCCCTGAATGTTTGATTATTATTATTTTTTAGGTTATTATGATTATTAAATTTGTATATTTCCCTGTATCTGTAGATCTCGGGGCGGTTCTTAAAACATTTTATATGTGTTCTTATTGCATTGTGTTGCTAATTCACTTGCCGTGATGAGGAAGAGAGAGAGGGAGAGAGAGAAGAAATTAATTAATTAATTAGGTTACTAAGTCAGCATTAAAATATTCACCCCTAAGCCTGTGCTCTCCCTCTGTGCTCTAGAACTCCCACCTTCTTAGCCAGAAGCCTGTACTGTGCCTGGAATACAACCTCTGGCTTGCAGTTCAGCCTCCCACTCACCTCACACCCTCACTCTTATTTCCCTAGTGCCTTTTCAAGGAGTGCACAGACACCACACCAAAGGCTTTCATCCATGTGTGATTTTATTTCTTACATTTTAGCAGCTGCAGGGTCCCTTTTCACACTTGGTTCTTTTTTTGGTTCCCCATATACAGAAGGGACGTGCAATGTTGATATAAAACGCCTTTGGTAGGAAACGCTGCCGCTGTCTAAGCATTCCTCCCCCCACACCTACAGTGTCTTTTAGACTTTGGTGTATAAATGCTATGAGGCCTCCCTTCACTTTGAGGTCATCAGGCGAGGCCCCACTCCGTATTCTGTCTAGCCCGGGTAAAATCTGCAAGAAATTAGAAGCAGGGCCATGGCTCTCCAACTCTGGAAATCCGTTCTTAATCCATGGCATCTCCAGGTAAGGCTTGGAATGTCGGTTATCTGAAATCCTGGCTGGCTGCTAGTCCATGTAGATCAGACTTCCTCAACCTCAGCCCTCCAGTTGTTTTGAGACTGCAATTACCATCATCCCTGACCACTGGTCCTGCTAGCTAGGGATCATGGGAGTTGTAGGCCAAAAACATCTGGAGGGCCGAGGTTGAGGAGGCCTGATGTAAATAGTACATAACTAGACAGATCAGTGGTCTGACTCATAGGGCAGTTTCCTATGAATGGAAAGCATAATCCTGGTGGTCAACAAAAGCTGTTTAAAGACTCTCTCAAGACAAATCTTAAAAAATGTAGTATAAACACCGACAACTGGGAAACACTGGCCTGTGAGCGCTCCAATTGGAGAACAGCCTTTACCAAAGGTGTCATGGACTTTGAAGATGCTCAAACTCAGAACAAAAGGGAGAAATGTGGTAAGAGGAAGGCATGCTTGGCAAACCCTCACCGTGATCAACTCCCGCCCGGAAACCTATGTCCCCACCGTGGAAGGACGTGTGGATCCAAAATTGGCCTCCACAGTCACTTACAGACTCACTGTTAAAACCATGTTTATGGAAGACAATCTTACTTGGTTATGAGTTACTGCCAAAGAAGACTATATCTTGACCTGCAGAAGGAAGGTGAAGACTCCCCCCATGCCCCCGTCCTCCAAACCTTTTCGATAGTATATTTTGTGAGGTTCCAGTTGGTCTTATACATTTTAGGATCTTATCAGGAGGTCCTTTTCACACAGTGTAGGAATGGGACCTTTATTGTTGTGGCACCTACTCTTTAGAATTCCCTCCCCTTGAATAGTAGGCAGGCTCTGTCCATGTTCCTTTTTTGATGCCCACACCTTCCTTTGCCAACAAGCCTTTTAAGTTTAGATTTTGCCTAGTCTGCATCTTCCTTGGGATTGTGCCCAGCCAGAGATGGGCTGTTAATTCTGTCTTGTCCACCCCCCCCAAAAAAAGCTTGCAATACTATCCCTAAGCAGAGATATGGGTGCTGCTCTGTCCAATGCCCACCATCTCCCAGCGGGTTGGCCTTATTAGTCCTCACTCCAAACCCTGAAAAAATAGAAGAAAGAGTGGTTAAATCTGGGCTGCAAGTAGCATGACCTTGCTGCAAAAAGGGCTACTGCCCTTTCAATAGTAGTGTGGAAGAGCTGGTGTGGCTTGCCATCTTCAAAGTGGGCGAGATGAAAGTGGCAGACATTTAGAGAGAGGGCAGAATGAAAGGCTGCAGGCTACAGAGAGGAAGAGGCTGCATGCGGTTAAGCCTGTTATCTGTGGCAGTTAGGGCTCTCTTTCTTTTTGGCCACATATTTCTAGAGAAATCCCCTTTTGATATATACACAGCAGCAGCAGCAAGTCCGCATGGACACTGTTGCGGATGTTGCCATAGCTCAGCGCTAGATCATCCGCTCTGCATGCAGAAGGTCCTTAAGTTTAAACCTCAGCATCTCCAAGCAGAGCCAGAAGAGACTCCTGCCTAAAATCATGGACAGCCACTGCCAATTGGTGTGGCTGAAGCCGAGCTAAACAGGCCAATGGTCTGACAGGTGTTCCTGTTCTAAAACAGCAATAGAAGAGTGGAGTGGGATGGGGGGGGGGAATTAAATCTGAGGAGCCATGGCCAAATTAGACTATACTAGCAGACCCAGCCACAGAATTCATATAAAACAAGGACTGGGGCCTTGCAAGAAAGGGAGAGCTGAACTTGCCCCCATCCTCTGAAGGTGTTTTAGATAAACATCTTTTCTCCTAATGGAGTTCCAAGGGAAAGTGTATCCTCTGCTGGTGATGGGAAGAGCTGCTGTGGTTGTTTTGGGGTGATGGAACATGGTCATGGGTGGACTCGAGTCTTGATCCTGCCTGTCCATGCAGTGGTTTTAATCACCCCACCCTCATTATTTTTTCATAATCAGAAGGTTGTACCACTGTAACTTCCAGTGTTCCCAAGTGTGTGTGTGTGTGTGCGTGCAAGATACATTCAATTAAATCTGGATCCCATAACTCCTGCTACCCAGTTGCTGAACCCTCTTCTTCCCCAGAAGGTGACTGAATGAGTTTGCTTCAAACAAGGCCATTTAATTGGCTTCTGTGTAGCAGCTCATCAGCCAAATGCCCTTCGGTGGGTTTTTAATCTGCACAGATAAATTGGCAGGGAGACAATTCAAAAGGCCCGAGTGGAGGCTTTAGATATCCAATGCAATATGTGTGTTACTCCCCTTCTCCCTCTCTGTTGAGCTTTGCTTTATGTAGCGCTGTCTCAGTTGGCGTGCTCAGATGTCTGTGCTTTTTATTTTGCTTTTAATCTGGTCTTAGAGTCATAGGCCATGGGTTTAGAATCATAGGCCAGAGTTCAGGGGCCAGTCTTAATGTTTCCTTGGAAGCAGACTCCACCGATTGCAGTAAGACTTAACTTCCTGTTGAGTTTATTTTCTCCTGCTCTGGAGGGTAGGACTCGAACCAACAGCTTCAAGTTACAAGAAAGGAGATTCTGACTAAACATTGGGAAGAACTGTTCCACCGTGGAACGGACTCTCCTTCAGTGAAGATTTCTAAGCAGAGGTTGGATGACCATCTGTCATAGATGCTTTAGTTGAGGTTTTTGCATTGTGGGGGTTGGACTAGATGACCCTTGGGGCCCTTTCCAATTCTATGATTCTGTGATTCTAAGTATTCTTAGGATTGCAGCCCTAAATGCAGAGTTTAATTAAAGGCTCGTCCTTTGGAACTTCTTGTACTGAATTAGGGGAAAGAGTGCATTTGAGCATGTGCTGAGTTCTTTAATAGCTGTAGACCCAACCTATGCAAGAGTTCTGTGATTGGATCACTTGCTGTTGCAATTTTTTACTTTGAAGCAGGCACAGAGGACACGGACTTTGATCAGAACAGCAGCACTGTCCTTTCCTGGGCTGATTCACTCATCTGTTCGTTTATGAATCCTGAAGCCGATCCTCAAATCTTTTTCCCCACTAGAGATGGGAAATCTGCTTGGAGGAGGTAAATGGCAGGAAGGGCAAGGGTTAAGCAGACCCTCTCCCTTGTTGTTTGTAATTACCAAAAAAGAGAAAAGCTTTTTTTTGGGGGGGGGGGGGAAGGAATTCTGCATGACTCAGCATCACATGAAATTTGAGCCTCAGTTTAATTACTGAAAGATGAAAAACCAGTTCTGATTCGTGTGTGTGTGTGTGTTTTACAAAGTATCAACAATAAGATGCGTCTGTAGATTGGTTGCCTTGTAGGGTCCCCACTGACACACATCTGGTAACCAGTGACAATCCCTTCTGTAGTTACTTGTTTGCTACGTGAAGTGACTTCTGCTTCTCTCCCCTTATCCAGAGGTTCTCCCCTCAGGACTGGCATTGTCCACTTTTTGATAGATACTTTCCATCAGTGTTAACATTTACATGAGACCGCTGGGAGGCATTGCCCAGAGTTTTGGGGTTTGGCGTCCCCTGTCTGCTGATGACACCCAGCTCTATTTCTCCTTTCTACCTAATTTCAAGGAAACTGTCTTGGTTGCAAACCAGTGTCTTTTCACCCATGATGAACTGGATGACTGAGTACATTGAAGCTCATTCCAGACAAGACAGAGGTGGCTCCTGGTCAGTCAGAAGGCAGAACAGGGAATAGGGATTCAACCTATGCTGGAGGGGGTTACACTTTCCTTAGAGACATGGGTTGGGTATGCTGCTGGATTCAGCCCTGGGCATGGATGCCCAGGTTTCTGCAGTGCCCAGGAGTTCATTTGCACAAAGAAAGCTAGTGTACCAGCCATGCCCGTTCCTGGAGGTATCTGAGCTGGCCACAGTGATGCATGCCTTAGTTACATTCTAATTAAAATTACTGTCATGTGCTCTACATGGGGCTGCCTTTGAAAAGTGCTCAGAAACTGCAGTTGTCCCAAAGAGCTGCAGTCATATTGTAGACTAGGGATGGTTTCAGGGATAACACGATTCCCTTGTTGCAACAGCTCCCCTGGCTACCCATCTGCTTCTTGGCACAGTTCAAAGTATCGCCCTCTGCATCTTAAGCCCAGGCTATCTGAAGGGCCATATTCTCCCATACATGCCTGCCCAGGTTCTGAGATATTTGGGGGACACCCTTCTCTCAGTCTCACTACCTTCACTGCCATGTCTGGTGGGAACGCTTGAGAGCCTAGGAGCAGCCACCAAAAAGATTGAAAAGAGGTAGCCCAGCTGGGAAGGCCTAATTGAAAATTAACCAGGAAGCAAGACACCGAGACAGAATTCTGTAGAGTGATGAGAGCTCCAGATAATGAGAAATAAAAGGAAAACGTAAAGAGGATGAGAATACTCTGTGGGCAGAGAGAATTGTTATTCTGAAGTGAGGGTGCTTAAGTCTTGCCGTGGACCAGTTCAGAGAATCTGCCTTTTGCCCTTTGCCTACAATATGGCTGAGGAAGGGTGGGCGGGGTATACATTTAATAAATACTAATACACAATTAAAAATGTTCTCTTTAAAAAAATCCCTCAAAATTGATCTCTGATGTCTGTTAACACAACGTGGTAATTTTATGGCAGCGTATTTATATAATATACTATAGTCGTATAGTCAATAACATTCACTTTACAGATCTGAACGTGAGGTAAAAGTTGATAGCAAAGAAAGGCCTTTCTTTTTCTCAGTAATTGTTACTAGTACATCATAATTTATGTGATAGCAAAGTCTTTGTTTTATTCACACTTTCCCAATGAGGGGCTAGGCTGGCACGTCCTGAGGACTTGTTACTCCTGATTTAAAAACTCCAAAAAGCAGATAGTGTCTGACACACACCTGTTAACCCTGCCATGCTGTGGAGACTCCGGCGGGGCCCATCTGTTTAGGATTCACTAGCAGTATCAATCTTGATGCAGCATCTTGCTCTCGCTTGCCCTAAAGTGTTGTCTGGCCCTTGTCAAACATCTGCTGTTGTGCTGCCCCGTGCCTGGCACTTTGACGGCAGGTGTAAATGATGCTCCTGCGTGTGCCTGGTTTGCAAACTGCTTCTGGCAGGGAGAGGGAGTTGCACTTCTAGGTGCGAGAGACGTCACTGAACCTCGGGGAATGACTCAATGAGAATGCCACACACACCCCTTCTCCCAGCACCAGTTGTTTTATGTACTAGCACAATTTATTGTCACATGTTAGGTTGTGTATGCATGGAAGTATGGGCCCCTCCAGACGTCCTTTTGTATGGTGCGTTCGTGATGAAATCCTGTAGCTTTTTATACCACAAGTCTTCTGGGATTTGGTGTGGTTTCCATTGTGCTGTCATGCACGTGCAATCATGGAAGACAGCAATGAGGCCTGGGCAGGCCGCAGGCCAGTCTTCCTGTTTTATATACCTGCTGGGATTGACAAGGCATATGACCCTCACCTGAATATCATAGCTCTCCTGACAGATGCTTTGGTCTGCAGCCACGGTGTGGAAATAAAGGAGGAGATTGCCCACCAGATAGCAGGCACTCTATTATTCTAATTAGGCCCCAGTTTTTTTCTTACAATCCCCATCTCAATGAATTAATCAATTTTAATCTAGCATGTAAATTCTCAAAACTTTCTTATTTGTTAATTTGAGCAACTACTGCTCTCACTTCTTTACAAACAGTATTTCTACCTGCAACACACTTGAGCAAACCTGCTCCTCTTCCTTTCACAGATATTTTGTTTCCATTTGCAACTGTAGCTGCCTCTGATGAGTTATAATTAACTTTTTGAGTCTCATAGTTGCTGGGCCTGAGTTGCCCTGCCCTTGCATGAAGTCTTGGGTTTGCAGTTTTGGGAGACGGGAGCCTGCAGCACTGGGGAGATGGCAGACTGGCAAGGCCCCTTAGATCTAGAGACCCTAGGCTTCAGCCTACTTAGCCTATACATAAATATGGCACTGTCAGGATTAGAAGGTGAACCAAATGGCAGGGCCGGAGAACAGGACAAGAGTCTGAGCCAAAGTTACCCTTTGGCTAGACACATCAGAGCTAAGGCAGACTGTATTGCTCAAGCAAAGCTCCACTGGGACAGGAAGCCCTGCTATACCGCTTCCAACCCAGGAGGAGCCAATTGAGCAGCCAGGGTGGAGTCAGTCCACAAGTTTCTTCACTAAGAAGTTGTAGTGACATGGTTTCCCACACGGGGCAGTGGTTAGCAGTTCCCAACAATCTCTATGCATTAGAGGCACATTTCATGCACAGACACCCTAAGAACTCTGCCAGTGAGTGCTGAGATCACCCACGTTAGCACAGAGGGCAGGTTTTGTCCTCATTCCACCGGCGTCCCCAAGGGCACTGTTTTTCTTTCAGCCATAGGAATAAACACCCATATGCAACCATTCACTTATACTGTATATGAGAAAGAAAAGGGTTTGTATCCATGCCTAGGGCTGTGGATAAATGGGGGGGGGGCATCAAAACTTCTGTTTGCATCCCGTAATATCCCGTGTTTTGGTCTGGCACTCGTATTAGAGTGCGAAACCAAAAGACGCTCAGTCTTGCTTGAGACAACAGGGTTGCTGCAGAGCATCTTTCAGGCCCTTCTGACTCAACACCAGAGGGCCAGACTAGAAGGCACTTTGGTGTGACCCTGCGGATGTCTTGATTTTGGATACGGAAATGTCGGAGGGTATGCAGGTTGGCAAAAGCTATCGTATTTGAATAGTCATATGAGTTTTACCCATCCATTAATTGATTAACCCAATGATCAGATTTGCATGAATGAGCATACGGGTCAAAGTAACAGTTCTGCAGCAAGGAGCAAAGCTTATTTCTTTTTAAATGATGCATGTATTAATTTAGTTTACATACTTTGTCAGATTTATGTCCCACCTTTCTGCCAAATGACGCTCAATATACCAGTGGGACTCTTAGCTGGCACCCTCATAGGAGAAGCATTCCCTATGGTGTGAGTGAAAAGTGATGGACGTGTCCTTTTAGGGAGGGTACAGGTTTTATAATTTATTCTATTCACAATATTGGGTAAAATCGGCTGCTGGCTTAATCAGCAGCCCACTTTCTTCTCAGAGCTTTGCATCTGTTGCCACAGAGAGACTCAGAAGTTGCTCTGGTATGACAAATGTTATCATTTGCCACTTCGTGGTGAGTCACCTTGGAAGAAGATATCATGTGTGAGTGAGCACAATGGTGTGTCATTAATGTGCATTTGTGAGACTACATGTGCGTGGTTCATTTCTGCAAGCACGCAGCCACCTCAGGTGGCAGATTTTGGGCACTGCTAAGGGCAGCAGAAGGAGAAATGGAAGGTCTGCCCCCTGGGTCACAGTCCTCTGGGCGCAACCAGGTCTTGCGCGACCTCCATTGAAATGAATGGCAGTGCACTTGCAGAGCTCCTATTCATTTCAATGGGATTGATGGATGCTACCTTCTTTATGGAGGACAAGGCTACCAATGGCTACTAGCCACAATGGTGATGTTCTACCTCCACTGTCGGAGGCATCATGCCTTTGCATATTAGTTTCTGGAATCAGAGCCGGGCAGAGTGCTGCTGTGCTCCCTGCCCAGCTTGCAGGCTTCCCATAGGCCACCATGAAAACAGGAGGTTGGACTAGATGGGCCACTGGCTTGATTCAATAGGCTTGTCTTATCTTCTTATGGTGGGATAGCATCTTGTGTTAATGTCAGGCGTCAGGGAATCTGACCCCCCCACAGTAGGCTGCCAGGAATAGACAAGGAAAACTCTTACCAATGTCTTTTATTCAATATTCACAGAGAGAGGCTTAGAAATGCTGCCTCTTGGAGTAATGGCTTTGTGCCAAGTAAAATCCCACCCCCTCTGTCTCTCCTATTTTATGTCATCCCTACAGTGGCTGACCTATGCCTTCTGCCTCTGAGCTCTCTGCTCTCCTACTTTCAGTGCCTTACCTGGAATGCTTTCTGAAGACACTGAGTCTGTCAGCTGTCTCTCCCCTGGTGCTGCTTCTTCTTCCTGCTCCTCTCCCATTATTTCCCAGCTTTCCCCCTCTTCAGCTTCTGAGCTGTGACATCCCACAAACCACTGTTGCAAATCTATACTGTCTTCCTCTTCTCTGGAAGGGTTAGGCTGAGGAGGTGGTCTCCACCATTCCTCCTCCTCTGTCCAGTCCAACTCTGCAGTCCTGTGATTCTTTGCCAGTAGATCCAGCTCCCTCCTCCACTGGATTCATGTGGCAGCTCTGTTAAAGTGTTGACAGATTCCCCGAAAGGGCAGATTTGGGGGCCCAGCAAAACAAGGCTTGCTGCATCCACCAAGTTTGATGTGTTTGCAGGGCGGTGGGGAGCGGCGGCAAGGCGTGGGAAATAACATGTTTTAATAATGAAGCTGGGTTCCGTATTTAATTAACATAAACAGCTAAAAGCAAACGCGATCTGTCTCCTTGGATTTAACTTGACAGAGACAGCGTGTTGCTTTAAATGCCAAGTGATTAGTTAAACCGCATTTAATTTGGTTTCAGCATATGGGGAGAGATGAGTGCGAGCGCCTCTGTGTGTTTGTCACGTGGCATTTCTTTTTTTGGGTGGCGGGGGCGATGTCTCTAACCGCCGCCGGCGTGCTGTTAGTCCGGTTCATATTGGTCTTGGGAGATGTGTAGAGGTGGTTTCTTTATGCGTATTGTGGGGATCTTTCTACAAGGATCAGCCACGGGGGGAAACTGAGGCAGCCGAGGTGTGCGAAGAAGGGGGCCTGTGGAAGAATAATTGCAGTTGTGAACCCATGGGCAGGCTTCCCAAAGGTTGGATAAAAATAGGGGGTTATGGGAGGCTGGGATTTGGCGTGTGGATACATGTAGACATAGGTGCCTACCTGATGCTGAGTCAGAACACCAGCTCTCTCTGGCTCAGTGGTTCTCTAACGTTTTTTCTCTGGGTCACATTTGCAGAATAAAAATTTGCTTGCTCCACAGCAAATGTTTTATTGATAAGAAATACATTGCAAAACAAAATGAAGCAACTCCTGTGTTCTAGCCCTGCTAGATTTATAACACAGAACACAGCTACTTTATAGCATCATCATGGGGCATCCAGAAAGCATAAGCAATGCTTGTGGGCATCCCACAGATATCTGGTTGGCCGTTGTGAGAGCAGGACTAGATGGGCCATTTGCTCGATGCAGCAGGCGGCTCTTACGTTAGGCTTCCCTGCTCCAGCAGTCATTTTAAGGTGGCGTTTGGTTTTATGGTGCATTTTTATGTTTCCATTGTCCCATTTTCTGTGGATTGTTTATATGTGTACTGCTTAGAAACGAGATAATTAAGCAGTATAGAAATGTCTTGATTAATTAATTGAACAAATAAATAAAGACGCCTGGGGGCTGAAGCTTGGGCTTTCCATATGCAACACATGTGTTCTGCCACTGTGCCACCATTATTTGTTGGGATTTTTTATTTGCAAACGTGCATGCATGAATAAATACATCTGTCTAGATGGTAAACTGCAGCTTGTGGAAGATGGGAAGGTTCAGCAGATATGAACACTAAAGAC
The DNA here is from genome assembly GCF_965113315.1 of Podarcis vaucheri. NCBI lineage: Eukaryota > Metazoa > Chordata > Lepidosauria > Squamata > Lacertidae > Podarcis > Podarcis vaucheri. The sequence continues at coordinate 33,020,537 of NC_138751.1, forward strand.
GGGTGTCTAGTACTACTTCTGCCCCTCTGGCATACCTAACAGCTGTGGATATTGTAGCAAGCATTGTCAGGTGGATAGGGACCTAGACTGGAATCTAAGGGATCTGAGTTCAAGACGTACTGACTGCCACGATGTAGGAGGTCTTTCCTGTGCCCTCAGTTTCTCATCTGTGCATTGGGAATAGCTGGATCTATCTGGTATCGAGGGATTGACAGATGGTCTGTTTACAGTCTAGGGCAGTTTCACATGTGTTCATTCATAAGTCTGTCCTAGCAAACAGTTTTTTGCATCAATATACAATCAAAACAAAATACACAAACCCTTCTCATTATTTTTGCATGCATCTTTTTTTGTACATGTGCATATTATCCTACAGTACACAATTTTATACTCATTTTGGGCTTAGGAGTTGAGAACTGTACCACAAACTTTGGTGAAGTGCAAAAGCTGGGCAATCACTTTGTTTTCCAATGTGTGTATTAGCTTGGGAAAATTGTGTGTGCTTGTCTGTATCCATCTGGGAATCAGTTTGGATGAAACAAAGCCTGCAAGCATCACTACTTTTAACACTGGAAAGCTTTGAGGGAAGCTTTGAGGTTGAAGGACTCATGTGATGTGGTTTGTGGCAAGAGTAAAGCAAAGGAATACATTCAAACTAGGTCTGCTACCCAGCCAGCACCTTGGAGTAGAATATTAGATGGGAATTCTGAAACACAGATGGAAATAATTGAACACATAAGCTGCCTTGTACCAGGACAGACCATTTGTCCATCTACCCCAGTCTTTCCCAACCTGGTGTTTTGGACCAGTTTCCACCAGCCCCAACTGGAATGACCAATGGTCAGGGATGACCGGAGCTGTGATCTAAAACAGGGATAGTCAATGTGATGCCTTTTGAGTGCTGTTGGATGCCAACTCCCATATTTCCTGACCATTGGCTATGTTGGCTCGAATGCACTATTATTACATTAAGGACTTGCTGCAGAATATGCCTGCAAAACACCCCACAACTCCAATCTGGAGGGGAGCTAGGGTAGGAATTAGTTCTGGAGATAGTCGGTAGACTATGAGACTGTTAATCCCAGGGTTGTGGGTTCGAGCTCCACCTTGGATGAAAGATTCCTGCTTTGCAGGGGGTTGGACTAAATGGCCCTTCCAACTCTTCTATGATTCTATGGAGGAAAGTATAGGTAGGGTACCTCAAGGCTGTGGGCCTCTCTGTTTAGCCCTCAGGATTCTCACCAGGTCACACCTGTTCCGCAAACCAATCCTCCATCCCACTGAACATTCCCTACACCCTGCTTTTGTGTTTTTGCTTGACTGGAATATACCCTTGAAATGTGATTATACCTCTGGCTTGATTGGATGCAGAAGGGAAAGATGGTGTGTATGTACATCTATCCAGACCTCTAAATTTTGTGTGGCTGTAGACTACTGTACCAAGGTAAAAGTCCCACCCATTGCTCTGCCCACATTAGCCTCTTGCCCCTGCCCACTACTGGCACACAGGTTGCCCACAGACAAATGCAGCCCTCTATCTAAGAACGGTTCCCCACTGCTGTATTAAGTGGACAGTGGAGGTAGGCACCTTTGGGTGGCTAGCAAAGGGCCTGCCTACTGTGATTGGCCTTGCATTGTCACACAGCAAAAAGGCTTTGAAGAAGGAAAAATTGGGGGGGGGGGGGAATGCAGCTCAGAGAAATACGGAGCTCTCTCTGAGCACATTGCTGAAGAAATCTCCCCCTGGGCATCGTTGCACTTTAGACTCGTGGATGCATCCTTGCTTGGCTAGGGAACATTGGCTTTCCACACCAGTTTAGAGGTTGGATTTTAAAAAACAAAACAAAACAAAACACTGAAGCAAATGCTAAAGACAAGTCAATTGCTTCCTTGAAAATCCACAGCCATCAGCACATAGTCAGGCAAATGGCTCGGTGGGTGACATGCGCCGGGCAGTGCGCTGACGTCGTGTTTGGATTGCACAGCTGCAGTTAATCAGAAAGGAAGGCAATAGCAAGGGAGCGGATCTACAACACACACACACACACACACACTTTTAAACTGATGGCTGCCATTGCAAAATTCATTCATTCAATCAAGGTGAGGGCTGATTCACAAATGCATGTGCATCGCTCAGTGCCTTCACTTGCAGCTTCCTTCATGGTCCCCATTTAAAAGTAACTAAGAACCAGTGTGGTGCAGTGCATAAGTGTCACCTCTGACACTGAGTGACCAGGCTACTTACTACCCTTCGGTGTAATGGGCTTGGTATGAAGCGATGCTGCTGCTGTGAGCCAAGGCAGAGAGAACCTTAGGCAGAGCAGCTGGTGAAGGCACTGCTGGAGAAACCTCTGTAAATAAAGATCCAGCAACCTTAAGTTAAGGGGCTCTCCAGATTGGCGGGATTTTTACGTGTGCTCTGCAACATGTCATTGATGCAATAATAGTGCCTTAGTGGCAGATTTATACTGGACTGTCCACACATTGTTCCACTTTATTAGTTGTTTTGAGAGGCTTCCTCAATGTTGCTCCATTCTTGCCAGCTGAAGGGGCACTTCTGTGCCGTATCGCTAAAACAAAATCCCAAGAGCCCCCAGGCAAAAACGGTCTGTTGTAGAAATACTCCAGACTAATTGAACTGATAAAGTCAAAAGAGGTATGGCCCATTTTCTAAGACCCAGCAATCGAATGACCATATTGCTTACTGTGCCTTGGGAGCAGAGCTTTGCTGATGATGAGGGAGGAGACTCAGCCGAGAGCTCCCATGTAGACAGAAAAAGGGAGCCGGACAACCAGGCAGCATCCTCTTCTGCATCTGAGAACAACAGTCCAGCTTCAGGGGTACATGGTAGAGCAGACAGCACAACACACACTGCTCTGTCCGCTCCCTGGCCCTCAGCAGCTGCTGGCTGGGGCAGCTGCCTCACTCTGCCAAATGGTAGGGCCGGCCCTGCATCCCAGTGACTGGAGGATGGCATGAGCTCCTCCTTGATTCCCTCAACCCAATTCTTTGTACGTTTTGGTAAGCTCATGTGGCAAGGCAAGATCCTCCCTATTTCCCATTCACGTGAACGGCTTTCTGGCACGGTTTTGATCTGTGGCGAAGAAAAACAGCAGCACACCTCTGACCATGCCCAGCTGCGGTCTTCTTGTCTCGTCAGCTCAGTGTCTTTGCTCCAGCATCTGACAGCTTGCTCTGTGCGGGCTTCTATTTCCTACAATCCTTGTTTCACCCCTGTTGTTGTTGCTGTACCTGTCTCCCTGTCTTTTGCTCTGCTGCTTGGCATAGAATACGTACATGTGAGTTCTTTCGCAAGGGGCCTCTTTCCCAGGGCCAAAAGAAAAAGCTGCCTGATCCATTTCCGACGTAAAGCAAAATGGCTGGGGGGTTGCTATTTGTTATCCAGGTAAACAGATAAATCAGTGCGTGTCTGTATATGTACAAAAAAGCACACACTCACATATGTTTTGCAAGCGTAGCCACATTTTTCTGACCGCTACTTCAAATCCTCCTTCCAAGCTATAGCCAGTGCAAGTGTGTGAAGGGAGAATTTACACACCCTTGTTTTCCCTCGCTTATTTGGCTTGCCTTGTTCTCTGCTGGAATAAATTACATGCTTAATATCTCTCTTCCTCTGCCACCCCCCGTTTCACTATTTTTTTGGGGGGGGGTTCTTGGAAAGGAATAGGCGTGCAACAGTTGTTTTGAATTACTTTCTTTTGACCCCAAGTGCTCAGAAAAATCTGGCAAAATCTTTCTACAATTTCTACTTTTAGTTAAGTCTTTTTACTTGTTTACTTGATGGGGGGCAGCTGCCCCCTTGCTGCCCTGGCTATGCCGATGCTTCTATGTTAGAAAGCCCATTCATAGGTGAGTTTGGTGTGAGGTCTAGATGTTTTGATGTATGTTGTAAAAGACTGTGCAGAATGCCTGCCTCTTGTCATTTGAACCCAGTACAGTGGTACCTTGGTTTAAGTACTGAATTCGTTCCAGAGGTCCGTTCTTAACCTGAAACTGTTCTTAACCTGAAGCACCACTTTAGCTAATGGGGCCTCCTGCTGCCGCCGCACTGCCGGAGCAAGATTTCTGTTCTTATCCTGAAACAAAGTTCTAAACCTGAAGCACTATTTCTGGGTTAGCGGAGTGTGTAACCTGAAGCGCATGTAACCTGAAGCGTATGTAACCTGAGGTACCACTGTATTTGAAACTCCCATTGTTCTAGGTGCATTTGCGACAGGGAATTTCATTAGCGCAAGCAGTTTCTGAGCTCTGGGCACAGTACCATGCCTAAGATTTCAGATTAAAACTTCAGAGTTGAAGGAAATGAGGACCTTTTTCTGCCTCCCCATTTCCAGCAACTCTCTGAAGACTGGCGAAGAGACCCTCTTAAGAATATTAAGGTAAGGTAAAGGACCCCTGGACAGTTAAGTCCAGTCAAAGGTGAGTATGGGGTTGCAGCGCTCATCTCGCTTTCAGGCCGAGGGATCCAGCATTTGTCCACAGACAGCTTTCCAGGTCATGTGGCCAGCATGACTAAACCGCTACTGGCGCATGGAGGACCGTGACGAGTGCCAGAGTGCGTGGAAACGCCGTTTACCTTCCTGCCACAGCTGTACCTATTTATCAACTTGCACTGGCATGCTTTAGTACTGCTAGGTTTGCAGGAGCTGGGACAGAGCAACGGGAGCTCACTCCGCCGCAGGGACTCGAACCACCAACCTTCTGATCAGCAAACCCAAGAGGCTCAGTGGTTTAGACCACAGCGCCACCCGCATCCCAGTCTTAAGAATATTAGGGGGGTGGGGAGGGGAAAGACTAGACCATGTGAAAAATGAACATAATATTTTAGCTGCAGTTCATTCATTGCTTTGTATTCTTGTTATATAAAAAGCGCACCTAGACATTCCATTATTGTGCCCATAACTTAGGTTTAAGGTGCCATTTAGCTCCAAGCTTTCATATCTCAGTTTCTAATACTGTCCACATACCTCATAATAATATCACAGTTAGAGCCCAATAAGCATTTGTAAAACCCAAGCATGAACATAGAATTGCGTGAAGGCTAACCCTTTGCCCATTCCAACCATAGCTTCACAGTGAACTGTGCTTCCTACCCCAGGCTGGGCTGTAACCAGCTCTTCCCACCTGCAGACCCCTGAGCGAGAGAGACAAAGTGACTTAGAGCGATGCCTTCAGGGCTGCTTGCTTGGCTGTTTATTGTTTTTGGGTGGTTGGGTTTGCTTGCCATCCGCACCCTGCGCCCCCTTCCCTCTCTCCCTGCTTGCCTTTGTCACGCAGAGGAAGGCACGCAGAGCTGACAGGTTTCCCTCCGAGCAAATTGAAACCCCATTGCTGCCTTCAGGGCCCTGACCTTTTCCTCGCAGCAGACAGAGAAGCAGGCTCGACTTTGCTGTGGGTAGGGCTTCCAAGGAGGCTAATGCTTATCCTGCGCAAGTGATGTGGAAGCACAGAATTTAGTACTGGCTGATTCTGCAGCTGTATTACTTAAGCATAGAGTTTGGTATCAGAGCAGAGTTCATTTTCTTTTTTAACCTGCAAGTTTCTAGCCCCTGTGGTTATGAATTTAGGCTGGGAAAAGTGTGGGGATTATTTGTTGTGGTGCCAGGCACTTGACCGTAGGAATCAGGATTTCCTGTGGTCAAGAGGCAGGGCTTCACATAGATCCTTTGGTGGTATTCAGCTAAGTTTTATGCAGAGCAGACCTACTGAAATTAATGAACATGATTCACTTAGCTCCATTAGTAGGTCTTCTCTGAGTAAAACTTAGTGGAATGCTGCTCATGGCCTGCTTTTATATCCACTGCAAGAGAAACAGTAAGAAGAGCACTACAATTGTACCTTGCAAGTCAAACAGAATCCGTTCCGGAAGTCCTTTCTGTTCTGTTTCCAAAGTGTGGCTTCTGATTGGCTGCAGGAAGCTCCTGCAGCCAATCAGAAGCCGTGGAAGCCCCGTCAGATGTTTGGGTTCCAAAAGAACGTTGGCAAACTGGAACAATCACTTCCGGGTTTGCGGCGTTCGGGAGCCGGAACGTTTGACTCCCAAGGCGTTCGGGAGCCAAGGTACGACTGTATTAGAACTTGTCCTAACAGCAAAATTGAGCTACCTATAACAATTCCAAACATCCTGTCACCCTCTAGTGTGATCAAGAAACAGTCTAGGATGAAGCTCAGCAGTGAGTGGGTGGAAATTTGGTGGAATGGAGCAGGCCTTTATTTATTTTATAATATATACTGTATATATACACCATTTGATTGTAAAAGCAAATCAAAACTTCAAAGCAGGTTACAAAAATAATAAAACAACTAAATTATTGGTAGCAACTAGGGCTGGGCGATATATCAATAAATCATCCAAAACTGGTTTGAAGTCCATATTGCAATATCGGTTTCATAACTTTTGACTTGGCAATATATTGTGAATCGTGATGTGTGTGTTATGCAAAAATCACAATGCTGGGAAAACCGTGAAGGCAGCCAATGGTTCTCTCAGTTCCTGTTAACTCTGTTGGTTCAACAATCCCCTGCCTCATACAGGGGGGCAGCGAACAACAAGAGCAGGCACCGGCAAAAATCACAATGCGGGGGAAACTGTGAAGCCCATCAAAGTCTCTACATAGCTCCATCCTTATTTCAGACATCGTGATAGATCGAAATATTGCAGTGTTTAGCTGGTGATGCACCGCAGTGTTGAAAACCAGACATTGCCCAGCCCTAGGAACAAGAGATAAAAACAGGTATTTAAAACATTCAAATAATAATTAAAACCAACAAGCTAAAAGTAGATTAAAACACATGTTTTAAAACACATTCTACATACCTGGGCACTAGAATATTGGATTCTTACAAACACAGAATGGGTATTATGTGGCACATGTAACAGGGCCAGTTTTGCAGATCGAAACAGTGGGCTGATACAGAATAAAGCGATCTCACAGGTAAACTTGCAGGCTTCATTCTCAATAACTGGGAGCCACTGGTATATCCTGAAAAGTGTCCCCAAGCATATCATCTTGCTTTCTGTCATACAAATAAATGGCTACTATCAATTTTTACAAGATAAAATGTGCCGGGGGAGATGGTTGTGATGATGGCAAAACTTCCCTCTACCACAGACCCTGGATGGCTTGTTTGCACATCAGGTTTCTGTGCACACAGAGATGGCCTGCACCCACCAGGACTTCTTGCAATATACAAGCTCTTCCTCCGTGCCAGTGTTTTTCCATCTTGGACTCCCTGGTGCTGTTGCTCTACAGTTTCCATAATCTCCAGCCAGCTGAGCCAGTGGTTAGAGATTATGGGAGTTGCAGCCCAACATCTGGGGAACCCAACACTGAAGAACGCTGTTCTGCACATATAATGCTTGTAATAATGATAGACGTTTTGTTAATTGTCAGATAATCTGGACTTGGCTGTGACTAACAGGGCAGCTTGTTCTGCCGTGACAGCTGCCAAGATCTGCCATGATTTTGTTCAAAGCGATTTAATTTACTGTGGTGGTGGTGGGCAATTCTGTATGAATATAATTTTGCCTTTAGTGTAACTTCTGTTGTTTGTTATTACGGGCTTTCTTTATGTCTCAATTAAGTGGTTCTCAAACTTTCCGCCCTCGGGTAGCCTTTTCTGCATCCATTTTTATGCTGATAAATCTCTCCAGATCAAGCGTGAAACATTGCAGAGGGTTGTTGTTGTATTTTTAAGGGGAGGGAGTGGAATTAGGGCACACTCTATTTACATGAAGTGTAAGGCCTGTTGGTCTTAGCTGTCAATGCTGCACAAGTAGAAAGCATGTACTCTAGAACAGGATTGAGGGTTTTTTTTTCAGGGTGCCTGTGTTGGATTGCAGTTATGCTGATTCTAACAAATTGCAGATTGTGCTATGTTTTTGTGTGAAAGTGATTCAACTAAACCTGTAGTTTTTGAAGCCCTTCCTCTGTCTCCTTTTGATGGGAAGTTGAACTGGTGGCCATCTGGTTTCTGTGGTGGTGCCCCCTGCTGGTTGAGCCACTTATAGCCATGAAGGGGCAGGGGGAATAGGACAATATTCAGCTATCTTGGCTCTAGGATGGCTCTACACAGTCTATTAATTCTTCTCCCCACCCACCCCAAAGAAACTGTTTTGCTCTGGATCTTTCCCTGAGCAACCATTCAAGTGGGCTGAAATTCAGAACCACCTGCTCTGTGTGTTCCCTGCTCCTTGTACAGACTACCTGGTCGCTGTCCATGGTGCTGGAAGCTGTGCTTAGATACTTTTTACTAGCCTGCAGTTGACTCTAGAGCAGTGCTCTTCAACACTGCGGTCTCCAGCTATCATTGGACTACAGTTCCCATCAAGTCAGCTTAGCCAATGGCCAGTGGATGAGAGTTGTAGTCTTCACAACCTCCGGGAACCCTATGTTGAAGAGAACTACTCTCAGTTACCTCTGACCTTAGCTCCTGTTGTCCCTCCTCCTTGTCACCCTGATTGGAACCAGGCTTTGGACCGGAACTCCCCCCGTCTCCTCATTGGCCCACTTGTGGGCCTGTCCCAATGTTCCAGCTAGCTTTTGTTCCCTTATCCTGGCATGGCTCATGTTCCAGCACTGGTGTGCTCAGCTGCCTGTGCTGACACCTGTCTTCAGCCAAAAGGGTAAACAGCCCTTCTGTGTGGCATGCGTGTTTTCCCTTTTTATATTATGTAATGCAGTGATCTAATGTGGTGGTGATGCGGTCTCTTTGTGCTAAACGTGCCCGATTCTTTTGACTTTCCTCATCAGAGTTGCCATTCAACCCGTCATTGCCTCCTCTTAAAGTGAAACCACCCCTGCCCCCACCTCCCCAGTTACTTGTAAGCAAGTGTGAGGACTGAGCCCTGGTTTAAACACAGCCCTGGGTCTATGGAGCACAGCTGCCTTTAGTCCTGGAGTGTGTGAAGGGGGGACAAGGGGGAGGCTCTGGATTCACTAGCAGCGTGGAGCGGAAGGGGTTATCTCCGTATCGGGGAAACTCCAGCGAGCCAACGAATGGCTTGCCTCTTCCTCAGGCACTGCGTATGCAGAGTGGAAAGACTCACGTCTTGACAGCTGCAGCAGTTCCTGGGAAACAGGAGCATGCCTCTCTCCCTCCTCTCATCCATGCCTGGATGTGGAAGATTCTCATCACTCTGAGAGCTTTTGCACTTATTTTTCTTCCTTTCTGTCATCCCTTGTCCACCTAAATGCAATTTCTTCACCTATAGCAGGTCTCTCCCCCCCCCCGGTTCATTTCTAGATGATCGCTCTCTCTCTCTCACTCACTCACTATTTTTCATGCTCTGCTGAGTGCTGTTGCTTCCTTTCACGGCCCAGCTGCCTGTCTCACTTTGCCTTCATGAAGATTTATGGAACTGCAGTAATAAACTGTGTTTGAGCGATTCTCTTTTCCGATAATCCTCGGGCGAACGCCCAACAGGGTGGGTGTGATCTGAGCGAGCCTGCAGTCATGTCCAGCCTGGGACCCCTCCCCATCTTGGCGTCGTCCGGCGAGGCACCAGCAGCCATGCTACGTACCTAGCAAGGTTTTCCAGGATTGCTTTTCGGAGAGGATTCGCCACTGTTTTCTTTCTTTTTTTAAAAAAACCTCTTGCAAAGGCCACACTTTTCCTGCCTCACATTTTTCTGGGGGAAAGGTGCTACGGCCTTGTACCTGGTTAGCATCCTCAGGTGTGTCTTCTAGAGAACAGGCAAGAAGCCTTCAGCTGCAGGTAAAAGGAGAGCGAATGGATGGGTCAGTACAGAAGAGCTTTAATCCTTCACTTGCTCCAGTGAAGCCCTCCAATGCAGCTCCCTTCCTAGAAGGATTTTATCTTGGCATTGCTTTGCCTTCTCTCCTGATTCTGGCTTGAGGAGCTCCTGCGCGTGTGAGGCAAGCCCTTTCTTTTTCTTCTTGGTCTGCAGCTTGGAAACTACCTGGTTGGAGTGGCATCGTTCCAGCTTGCTTGGAGCTCCTCCTGAATTAACCAAAGGGTAAGGGAAATGTTTTTCATTAGCCCAGTTTGTCCCTCTGAACAAACGGAGGCCCTGGTGCCTGTAATCACGGGGTTCCCCTGCCTCCCTCTATGCCACACCCCAGACAAAACTTCGCTTTCTGAATCTGAACCCCTCATCCAGCCATCGCTGCCACAAATTTTGAGCCTGGTTGGCTGTTTGGTTCTAGGCAGGGTGTGAGGAGCCACCTGGCTTTCCTTGGGGTAGTCGGTTGCTAGGCAACACCCTTCCCCTGGAACAAAATGGCCGTTTGGGACCAGAACCTGGTGGGACAGAATGAGAGGCACCGCCTGACTCCTTCTCACTGCCACCAAGCTTGCCTTCTCTAAACCAGCAGTGGGGCATAGCCAGCCAGCTGCAGAAGCTGGCAAAAGGATACCCCTGCAGGCCTGAATCTTTCAGGTAGGCCATTGCCCTTTTTGCTTGGTCTCATATAGGTGCTGCTTCACACGTGACAAGGGGGTGTCACTGGTTTTCCTATGCAGGGAGTCCAGGAGTTGTGTGCATAGCAAGCGTGCTGCTAACAGGGCTAGGCATCTGTGTCTGCAACATGCACGGTACAGGTTCGCATTAAAAGCATAAAGTGTGAAGGATCGTAGGTCAGTGGCAACATCTGCATTGCATGTGGATGGTCAATCCTTGGACTCTCCAGGTAGGGCTGAGTTCTTTGCACGAAAGCCTGGAGAGCTGTTGCCAGTCAGTGCGGACAGTGCTGAGCTAGTTGGACCAATGGTCTGACTCAGTCTAAGGAAGCTTCCTAGGTTCCTAAGCTTTGAAAGCTCTTGAACTTGAGGCTTGATGTTGCAGACCATAGCACTGCCCTGGCATGAAAGTGGTTAAAGCCCACTGTAGTGAGGAGGGAAGGGAGGCAGTGGGGGGGGGATTAATTTGCTTCTCCATCTCTCTCACTTCCTCGCTGTCTCTTTGCTTCTGCTGCATTGTGGAGAGAGAAAAAGCCCACCATCTCTTTCTTGCTCAAATCGCTTCTGGCATTCCGCACAGAACCCCGGCCATTAGCTGCCGCGAGAGATGCTGAGCCCAGCGAGGGTGGTCTGTAAGCTGGGCAGAGCCTCGGGCAGCTTGCCATTGTTCATGGAGCATGATGGGAACCTGAGAGCTTTTGGCAGCTGGAAGTTGGCAGGGGTGGACAGCTCCACATGAGAGGGTGGGTAATGGGAGCGAAATAAAGGCAAGATACGGAGGTCTAGTGCGGTATCAGGGAAAAACAAATTGGGGGGAGGGCGGGTGGGTTTCAAGGCCTCTGGATTATTTATGACCTTAATGTTGTGCCACCGGAATCACTTTCAGGATTTAGCCACAGCAGCAGATGCAGGGCACCTGCCAAAAATCCAGATTCTGCCCAAAGGCCCAGTTCATTCCTATCATAATCATTTAATTTGCATGACATGAAATGAGATCCTGTTTTGTTCCAGTGCACTTTGGTGCACGAGTTGGAAAATCCAAATCTCTCCTCTCCCCCCTTTCCTTGAACATGGTATGCAGTCCATTGGGAAGGGGCCATGGCTCAGAAGAAAAACATTTGCCTTGCATGCAGAAGATCCCAAGTTCAATCCCTGACATCTCCAGGCAGGCTGCACTAGGCTGGGAGAAACCCACTGCTCAAAATCCTGGAGAGCTGCTGCCAGTCAGTGGAGTCAACACTGAGCTAAATGGATTGTCGGTCTGACTCAATGTTAAAGCAGCGTCATATGCCCCTGTACTGTACAAGCACCATTCATTTGAATGGTGCCTGCAAAGAAGGCTTTATCTGTTTTCCTTTCACGTTTTAAGGAAATAAAGAATGGGGGTTGGGAAAAGGCTTTGGTGAACAGATGGCATAAATATCAGGTTCAGAAGGAGTGCATTTTTCATATTTTGGGGGGTTGCAGTCCAACACATAGTTAAATGTGTTTCAATCTAGTTGCTGTTTTCCCTGGAGTTAGCCCCAGCATCAAATCGGGGCTGTGGCACACAATTCGCTTCAACATTTCAAAGCAAAATATGCAAGTTTCCAGCCCTTCCAGAAAATAACCTCAGAAGAATCTGGGCAACAAGAAATCTGGGCAGTGGTCATTAAAGCCACTCAGGGAGACTTAACACTTGCTGTCATCAAGGCTTGAGTGTATTGTATACCTTTTTGGCCCTTCTCTATAAGCAGCAGAGGGAGTAAAATGGGACATAAACCCACATAAGAAACTTTTCGTGATTTACATCATTTGCAGAATTTGTTTCTTCCTTAGCCCAAATATGGGTGCCTTTTTTGGTTGCTGCACCTTGAGAACTAGAAGATTGACACAGAACTGGAATCCTGAGCAAGGAGCAGTCCCACTGCTCTAGAGAGGTAGAACCACCTTGGCATTGTTACGTTTCTGAGCACAATTCAAAGTGTTGGTGCTGACCTTTAAAGCCCTAAATGGCCTTGGCCCAATATACCTGAAGGAGTGTCTCCACCCCCGTCGTTCAGCCCGGACACTGAGGTCCAGCTCCGAGGGCCTTCTGGCAATTCCCTCACTGCGAGAAGTGAAGTTACAGGGAACCAGGCAGAGGGCCCTCTTGGTAGTAGTGCCCACCCTATGGAATGCCCTCCCATCGGATGTCAAGGAAATAAACAACTATCTGACTTTTAGAAGACATCTGAATGCAGCCCTGTTTAGGGAAGTTTTGAATGACTGATGTTTTAATGTATTTTTAATCTTTTGTTGGAAGCCACCCAGAGTGGCTGGGGAAATCCAGCCAGATAGGTGGGGTATAAATAATAAATTATTATTATTATTATTAGCCAGACACCTGACTTAGAAAGCTGTAAGTGGGGTAGACCATTAACCAATCAGAGCAATGAGAGGTCCTACAGTATGGTAGAGAAAGATGGGCCAGACTCTGCAGTTTTAGGTTATCCACAATAGCCTGGTGAAGAGTTTATCCTTGCCCAGGTGACTCTGCCTGGTCAGCTTTCCCCAGGAGCATCATGAAATACCATTTGGGGCATAATGGGAAGACATGATTGAATGAGCTATGGCGCAGCAGATGGAAAGGGTGGGCACCCTGTACTTGGAGTCTCCATGCAAAGCAATGAGCCCAAATTAATTTTTTTCTCCCACTGCTCTCTGATCATGATAACCCCAATCTCTAATTTTCTGTATTTTCTCAAGTTCTGCATAGACTTCAAGCTCCCACTCCTCATCCTTAAACTCTCCACCTATCTGTAAATGGGTTAACTAAATTATATCCCTATCTTTCTCCCTGGTCAGCCACTTTGCCTCCTTGTTCCGACCCTTCCACCTCCTGTTAGGCTGCTGCAACACCCTCCCCTCTCAGCTTTTCTGTTTCCTGTCTCCTGAAGACCTACTTCTTCAAATCACCTTAGGTTCCTCTCCATGGCTACCTGTCATCCTCTTCCATCTCCCATTAGCCATTTGTTCAGTTCCTGTCACCTTCCCATCATTGCTGTTTTGATCATTTCATGTAGATTGCAGAGTCCTTTTGCTTTCAAACTCCCATCCACCCATTCCTGGACTCCTGTCCATGGGCATAGCCGGGGGAAGCTGCTCCCCTAATCAGTAAAAATCAATAAAAATACATAGGTAACGCAGGTTCTGCCCCCCCAACAAAAGGCCTGCACCCCCTAACAAAAATCCTGGCTACGCCCATGCTCCTGTGGCCTTTGCAGCTGCATGATTGACAGGAAGAGACTTAGCAGGGGGAGCCTTTTCCCACTGCTCCATCTCCATGCCAGGAAAAGGTTCCCCTGGCAGCTTTCCGTTTGTTGTGGCAGCTTTTAAAGGAACAGGTGCCATGCTCCTGCCAAAAATAAGTTGGCAACACAGGCTGCGTACACGGGGTTGACACATTGCCATCCGTTCTGTGCTAAATCTCTGCATTTTTGTGCTGTACAGCAATGATTGCAGTCACTCAGCATTTGCAGAGTGCTCTCTCCTCCCCCCCCCTTCCACTGGAGGATTTATCCATTCGGTTCTATCCATCTTCGGCTGCACTTTATCTTTCTGCAGCAGATGCCAAAGCTGCAAGGGAGGGGTGCTGCAAAAGGGGGCGGGAGGACACGGCACTCTCAGGTTAGCCTTGCATCTCGAGCTCTCACCTGCATCTTATGCTTAACCCAAGGTTCCTGCTGCTCCTTTGCAAGGTTTGCCCCCACCCTCCACCCCACTTTCAAATTGCCACCTGCTGGGTTTCAGGGCAGAGCTGGGTGCTAACTGCTCCACCTGTCCTGGTTGTTTTGGGGGGGGGGAAACAAAACTGGCTGTAGGCAAGGGAAGCTTGTGGGAAGGAATGGTTATTTATTAATTTTTTTAAAGACCACAAACAGCACCATGGTTGTCCCATTTTGCAGTTAGCACAAAAGGCCTTTAAGAGAGAGAGAAAAAGAAAATCGTTCTCTTTAGCAGTCAGGAGAGCTGGCATGTTCCACCATCCGAGCGTGTAATTAGAGAGAAGGGAACTGCATGCTGATGCTTTAGCTGTTGGGGTTAAGAGAGAAGGAAAGAGAGTGAGTGTGAGAGAAAGCTCATAGTGTAGCCTTCTCCAGGAGCATTGCAGCACAGATTCCTAAGCAGATTCCTCAGGGAGGAATGTTTCAACTACACACTCAGTCTCCCATCCCCTGCTGCTGATTTCCAGAAGGTCCACAGCAACCATCTTCTGTGCACTTACGTTGGGTGTTGGACCATTTGAACTCTGCAGAACTTACTTCTGAGTAGGCAGGCTAAGTACCAAGTTTCAGTCCTCAGTATCTCCATGTAGGGCTTGTGAGACAGCCCCGCCCCCTGCCTGCCAGCCCTGATGAGTGACTGCCAGTCAGTGCAGGCTTTATTGAGGGTCAGACTTTGCCTAATTGGTGCTGTTGTTAGATGGATCAGCCCCACATCCTGAAATCCTGCATCAGGGTCATTGCCTCTCCTGGCCATGTGCTCTGAGCTACCATATATGCAGAGTTCTGATGTAGCCCAGCGGATAAAAAGGCTGGAGTTGTGACTGGAGTCCTGAGATCTAATCCTGCTTCAGCAATGGACTTGGTGTTTCCACGCTCTGTTGTAAAATGAGGCTGAAGCCTCTGGAGGTGAATATGAGGTGGGGAGCAATCTAGGGATGCTAAACGATGGTTAGACTTTGAGATCCTTGCTTCTGTTCACTCTGGTCTGAAGATGCTGTAGCAGCTGGGAGTGAGGTCTAGAAGAGTCCTCTGTGGCAAAAGAGGCACTCTGCATGTGTATAAAAGCACCCTTTTCTGTTTAGGACATCACAGCATATCTTTCGGGGTTGAGATTTTACATTGGAGGGAAATTTCTGGGGCTAAGCCCTTGTAAAATGGACAGAGGGGGGACCTTCATTCTTGGGCGGTGCACAAATATTGTAAATAAATAAAATAAATAAAATTGTGATGCCTTGTGAGTCCCTCCTGCCCACCCAACAGAGCTAGATCAAAGCCATGTTGTACTTTTTCCACAGAAAGGCTCACTGTTTCACTGTAATAGGGGCGTGGGGGTGGAACGCAATGCAAATTCTGTAGTCAGAAAAACCAGTTTTGGCAAGTGAGGAGGATAAAATGGTGCAGATGTTTTCCATTATGCAAATGACATCTGATTGTGGACAGAATTACTCTTCAGCATCAGCAGAAGCTGTGATGGTTTACCGGAGATACTGATACCAGCGCTAGCTCTGGTACTTCTAAAGCTTTCCGTCTCACTGCCCCTTAATCAACTCCCTTGTCTCTCTTTACATGCCTTCTTGCTCCGCTGCATTGCCCAAGATCATCTACTGTCAAATCCCTTTTGTCCGTTACTCCAAGACCTGCTTCCAAAGGACCTTCCCCTCTGTGTTGTCATCTTTGGGCATCTCCCCTCCCTCTCTTTGCTGCCTCCCCTGCTGTCTAAATTTAGACTGTAAACTCCTCGGGGCACGGACCTGTCTTTCCTACTTACGTTATTCTGTAAAATGCCATGGTGCAGTGATGGCATTATATAGCTCTCTTGCTTTATTTCGTTTTTTTAAAGCCAGTGTCCAAAATTATATCATACTCTAGGAGCTGGGAACTTGGGGCTCCCATGATTCCTGACCATTAGCCAATGTGTTTGGTGGTGATAGGAGCCTCCATCCCTGGTCTAGGCAGAAATGTATCATTCCTGTATCCCAAGCGTATAGCATCTCGAACACTCTTGTCCTGCATAGGAATATAGGAAGGTGCTGTTGTGGACTGTTGGATGCAGAAAAATGGTGGAAGGAACCAGCTGGGGAACCACCAAAGGAAGAAGGCTCAGAGCCTAGGGAGTTGTGGTGGGACAATGTGATGAGTGGTCAGAGGTAGAAAAGAAAGAAGACTGGGAAGAGGAGGTGTCGGAAGCTGAAGAGGTAACTGGACTTAGTGAGCAGGGAAAGTCGGTAGCAGAGAGAAGTCCAGGATCAGAGGCAGAAGCTGAAGGCAGCGAGTGGGAGGAGGGAAGCCAAGAGGCTGAGATGAGTCAGGCTGGTGAAGAAGCACGGGTGTCTTCCCCTCCTGCTGCAATAAGCTCCCCTCCCCACTTGTCTCCCAGATCCAGAAGAGGCATGAAAAGGGTGGAGGAGAGGTTGACTGCATGCAGGCACAGTCTCCAATTGCTTGGAAAAAGCCCTGGGGAGGAGGGGACTTAGATGACTGTGAGGATGTGGAGCTGTGCTCATTAGGCCTGACGCTCAGCAAAGTGAAGATTATGGTTTTTGCTAATAAAGAGTTAACTCCAACTTTGAACAGTCTGATTTACTGCCAGCTTGCTCTTTGACAGCTGCCTTATAATGAGTCAGACCATTGGTCCATTAGCTCAGTATCTCCCACATTGACTGGCAGTGGCTTTCCAGGGTTTCAGGCAGGGGCCTCTCTCTGCCCTTCCTGCAGATGTTGGGGATCAGTCCTGGGACCCTTTACAAGCAATGCATATGCTGTACCTCTGAGCCGCATCTTCAGCTAAATGAGGGCATTTCACAAGGTCATTTGGGTCATTTGGCCTTCGTGCATTCTAAAGGCTTCCAACTGGACATCTGTATTATCTGTTCTCCTGTAGGGTCTTTAATTGATCAAACACATCATTCCTTACCTAATTGTAAAGCCACTTTTGGAGCCAAACTTAACTTTAAAGAGCTGGGTATAAATACATTAAATAAATGGTGTATAATTGCAAGTTGTAGCAGAAAGATCCCACCCGGTGTGTACACCAAGGAACCTCTGATTTTAAACCCCAAGTGAGTTTATTCAAACCTGATCTTGATTAATGCTCTCATAATTAATTACGGAAACCAGCCGATACGCTTTTCTAGTAAAATAGGCTTTTTCTAGCAGTCTGAGTACCCCAGATTTCCTGTCTAGAAAATATCAGCTTTCTGTATTATTTGCAGAAATACCTGAATGACATTGATACATCCTCATTGAGGAGATGGTGTGAGTCAGCGAGGATCAAGCATTGGTAGATAGGAAACTACTTAAAGTCCCATCAGTGTGATGGGATGGATGGTGGTGAATGTCCCTTCTGACACTCCTTCACTCCCTCGCATCCTCTGATCACTATGGCTCTCTCAATACCTCTCCCTTGATCTATTCTGATGCTTTAGTGGGCTGTGGAGAGCAGCTTCATACATGAGTATGAAGCAATTTCCAAACCTTCTTGACAGATGAGATGGTGAAGCATGCCACTGGGACAGGAAATGAAAGAGACATTTGAGCGACATTGTCACAATCAAAACTATTCAGCCTCTGTCCACGCTCCCATTTGTTCTGCATCCAATGGTTTGGGAAATGGTGTACTGCAATCCATGGGTGTATCTATCCTGTTGTTTCTTGGGAAATGCTGTGTTTTGATGCAAACTTGGCATAGGCCCACCTCACAACATCATTGGGCGGATGTGGATAAAGCCCCCCACCCACATTGCCAGGACTCTGTCGATTTGTTTTCATCTGTGTTCAAATGGACACACTGGGAGTAATGGGGAATCAATCTGCAATGAGCTTTTATTTTTGGAACGAAATAGGTTTCTCAAGAAGCACGTTCCAAGGGCCAAAAGAATATGCAGTAGAAGTAAACTGTGTGCGGACTACGTGGAATAAACAAGTAGCCAGTCTCCACTGGTTCTAGAATAAATTGTTGTGTGCATGAAAACTCTTGACTACCCCTCTGGAAATTCTGACTGCCAGTGACTCAGTTGCTCTGCAGGCACAAAGGAGCTTGCCTATGGAGCATCTGATTGGTCTGCGGCCCAGCCATGTATGGTATGATACTGTATATTTCCGCCATGCCTTATGAATTTGTAACCTGCAGACCCATGTTGGGATGCTGTCCCGACTTGTTGATTAAAACCTGAAAAACTTTCAACCATGGTGACAGTTTGAGATCCAAGTGATAGGGAGAGTCCGGACAGTGGGAGGTCTGCAGGAGTCAACAATCCCTCCAGATGCCCTCCTCACTGCGCATTCAAGATGACTTGCACTCCTGATGCTATTGGGGCAGTTCTATGCAATCCTGTTCTCAAGACAGATTGTGCCTGCAAAAATTTTCAAATGGTCACACTGCTTCCCTTCCACCCAATGCATATCCTGCAGCTTCTTGCTGAAATACTGTAACTTTTCGGACCACAAGCATTGGGGTCAGGGGGCGGTGGACATCCTGCTTTTATTGGGCTATAGCCCCACCAAACAGCAGAAAGGGCCTCAAAGTAATTTCGGTGCCCAACAGCTAATAAAATGGAGTGATGTGTGGACGGTCCAATATAAATCCTAGGTAAAAGGTAAAGGACCCCGGATGGTTAAGTCCAATTAAAGGTGACTATGGGGTTGCGGCGCCCATCTCGCTTTCAGGCTGAGGGAGCCGCCGTTTGTCCACAGACAACTTTCTGGGTCATGTGGCCAGCACGACTAAACCGCTACTGCATCACTAATGCACTAATAAGTACACCGGTGACATATTGCAGAAAGGACTTGCCAAATAAATATAACACACACACTACTCTGGAGGGGGCTAAGGTACGATGTGCTGAATGGGACAGAAAGGATCTAGGAGCTGCATTCAAATTCCTTCCTGCTTCTCTGGCTTAGGTGCTGTTGGCAGCTTCTGAATTAGCGGCCCACCTGCCAGGCGACACTTTGCTTTGTGAGGCTATTTATTTACCACCCACCCACCCCAGGATGCCAGCTTTGCTGCTATTTCTGATTCTTTATCTCGTGAGCAGCTGGGCGCCAATTTCTGAGCCAGCTGGGCCAATGGGCACCACTGCAGATAGCTCTTGAGAAAACTGCTTACCTTGTGAGGTTTTTTTTTTATTAAAAATACTAGTGTCAACTCATTCCAGCCACAGGGAATAAGCAGAGTCAAGAGTGATTCTTCTTCTATTTCTCCCCACCTCCCCCAATTCCTGACTCCATCCCAAACATCTGGCTGTGGGCTTTATGTCAGATTTGCAGCTTCTTATGTGTGTGTATATTTTTCTAATGCAGTTGCCCCCCCCCCCGCCCCATCATCCGCAAAGCCCCAAAGTACAGCAAACTATAGCTATGAAAAGCAAAGTGCAAGGCAACTTGCTGTGCTTTTAACATTTTCAAAAAGAGATGAAGGGCCTCAAAGTAATTTCGGTGAAAATCACAGAAGCTGCATTTGTGGAAGGTGCAAAAACTCAAGGAAGCATGAATGCTGATGAGTGACATAGCATAGAGTTAAGGTAGCAGGGCTTTTGTTTGGCTTTCCCCCATGGAGCTCAAGCATTTATTTATTTATTTAACAAAAAAACAACAACAAAAAACACAAAGTGAATTGCTGCTTCTAATGTGTACGCTCATCCCACTTCCACTTGTGGTAAGCAGGCTTGGCAAGTTTGTGCTGTAGGGTGGCCACTGACCCAATGCCAGGAAAGAAGAAATGCATCACCAAAAAAGGAAGACAGACTAGGACACATTAGCATAAAATTACATCTATTACATCATGGGCTGGTTGATGCACAGGGATAGTTTGCCAGGGACCCAGGGGAGGTTCCAGTGGGATGGAGAGGTCTCTGCCTGATACAGAGGATCCTAGGGAGGAATCAGGTGGGTGTGTGGGGTTCTCAACCTGTTCTCTCAACTCCCCCCCATCCCCGTGGCACGAGCCACAAACCCCGCCTCCCTCTCCATAGCCATTGGAGCCTATATTTGACGTTTCTGTGGTGCATTTTGTGCTGTCAGATACTGGCAATAGCCACACCTCTCCAGGGGAACACGTTCCTCCTGCCCCATCCATCTGCCATGGAGCAGAGACACCTCCCCTACCAGCTATGTCCAGGAGAAACAAAAAGACAGGAAAACAGGTGCTGCAGGTGCCTCCTTCTAGGCAGCATGTGTGATTGCTTGCTAAGGAGCTGAAACTCTTGCTGCCCTAAGCTGAGCCCTCCTCATTCCTTTATATAGGATAGCATGGGGTGTGTTGTTGTTGGATCAATGCCTTCACTTTGGGTAGTTAGATTTCCCGCCTTTGTGCATCTGTGCCTGGGATTATCTATGAGTATTACTTACCTGTGCCTTAGACCAGCGATTTTCATAATGTACTGCACCAGTCTAAACATGGCATTCTTGGGAAAGAATCCTGATATGAGTTCTTGATCTTTGGCAACTTTAATATGCATGTATAGATGCGTGCTCTGGTCCATGGGGTCACGAAGAGTCGGAAACGACTAAACAACAACATAGATGCAAATTTGAATCAAGTTGTTATCAATTAAATAGAAATAAAAAGAATTTCACCATAGTGGGCAAGCAATACTGCGATCAGATGGCCTGTGCACCTGCCCAGGTGCAGCTCGCTGTTGATGGGCAACTGCAAGGCCCCTCTTGCTCTCCCATCTTAGGGTTCTGTATCTTTAAACTGGGCTTGGTCTGGTCCATCCTTCAAGTAGATGTCCCTAGGAAATGTGGCCATCTGGTTGTGCAGTTACCTGCTTTTAGACTCTGGACTTAATGGTCTCACAGGAACCTGCTCTTTGGATGTTACTTCATTGCTTAAAATGGTTTTACAGGGAGCCTCTCTTTTTATGAGCACGTGTGTGTCTTTATTACTTCAAGATGCGATAAACCAGCCCTTCTGCATTTGGGGATCCTCCCATTCATTCTGCTGATTTTCTACTTTGGGTTTTCAGCTCCAGACATGGCTGGGTTTGTGTATTGTTTTAGAAACCTTTTGGACCAAAGGTGGGTATTGGCAACTGCCCATAAATTTCACAGATTGTTCATGTTTGGGGAACATAATCAGCTGTAATCCAGTGTTAGTGAAGGCATAGTGGAGCGTCCTTCATCTTGTCTCAAAAAAGGGGATATACTGGAGAGAAGAACTAAGAACCAAACTAAGCGTGATTGCTTCAGGCCTGTGTGTTTAAGGCTGTGTGTACGCTATACCTTTAAAGCACATTTGAAACATTTC
Organism: Podarcis vaucheri; assembly: GCF_965113315.1. Taxonomy (NCBI): domain Eukaryota; kingdom Metazoa; phylum Chordata; class Lepidosauria; order Squamata; family Lacertidae; genus Podarcis; species Podarcis vaucheri. Next base: position 33,041,977 of record NC_138751.1, read on the forward strand.
CCTCCTTAAAGAATTGTGGGCACTGTTGTTTGTTAAAGTTTGCCAGGAATTCTAACTCTGTGAGAGCTAAATACCAGAGAGTGCCGGGAGTGGCGGCATGTCTGAAATCCTGGAGAGTTGCTTTCCGTCTGCGTGGACAATAGTGGTCCAACTCGGTATAAGGCAGTGGATTTCCTGCTGCATTGGCAGCTGGTTGAACTAGACGCCCTTTGAGGTCCCTTCAAGCCATACTGTTGTTGTTGGTATCCATCTGTCTTGGGAGACAACGGAGGAGTGCACCTTTGGGAGTGAAATTGTAGGAAGCGCCTGCTGGGGCTGTAGAGACCGATAGGGGAGAGAGGTGTTTTGTTCCAGCTGGGGCAGATGAAGGCTGCTGCAGATGCACCATGGCGTTTCTTCTCTCTGTGCTCCTCACAGCAGTCATTCCTCCTCTGCTCACTGCTATGGATGCAAGACCTAGCTGTCTGTCTCCAGGCACTGTGATTGTCTGCGGGAGATTCCCACACAGTGGGGTTCATGTCAGCCTTCATGCCACGTTTGCAGGCATCTTTGTAACACAGAGTTGGTCTGCCAATGGGTCTTGTGCCTGAAGCCAGCTTCCTGTAGAGCATGTCCTTGGGCATCCTGCCGTCTTCCATACTGTGCACATGACCAAGCCAGCGTAGACATCGCTGAGACAGGAGTGAAAACATGGGCATGGGAGGGTTCGGCTCCCGCCTTCAACCCAGCCATGCTGCACTTCCAGTTGCCCTATTCCACTCCACCTCTGCTTTATAAAGGTTTGCATTGAGTCTGCCGCCATCTAATCTAGTTTGTCCCTAAGAGAACCCCAGTAAGTATGTTTCAAAAATGGTTTTTGGGAGACTGAAATCATTCTGAAAGCTAATATCAATCTACCTTCTTACCTTAGTGACCTGTTGAATAATTACTGCAAGGGGACAAGATACACAGGATCACTGTGATCTCAATAAACCCTTTTGATGTCCGATTTGCTTTGCCCCACTGATGTGGTAAATAGCTGGACTGTCCATAATTTGTCAGGTTAAAAGGTGGCAACCCTATTTTCAACTCTCTTAAAGAGCTATCATCTGTCTCCTGTGTTAATTGACGAGGGCCATTTCATAGAGTGCCAGTGATTTAGTTTCTAAGGCACTCCTCTCCCAGCGTGTAACAGAGACATGGGAGTAGGGTGATAAAAGTGGCAGGGATTTAGAGCCATTCATAAAAGCAAGGCGTGCATCAAGAGTGGAGGGAAAGTAACAATGGCTTAGTAGTTCCTTCTCACTTTGAGAAAAATCTGTAGTTCAGTGAAAGAGCATCTGTCTTGCATGCAGAAAGTCCGGGTTCAATTCCCTGGCATCTCCAGGTAGGGCTGGGAGGAGGGACCCCTGCCTGAAACCCCAGAGAGCCTCTGCCACTCTGTGTAGGCAATACTGGCCTGACCCATGGCAATGACTGGTGGACCCATGACCTGACTGTATGAAGGCAGAGGTAGTCATCCTGCACCTGGTTTGTACTACTTCAGGCTGCAGTGATTGGGTTTAGGCCAACTACTATCTCTCAACCTAACCTCGCAAGGTTGCTCTGAAGCTAAAGTGGGGAGGAGGAAAATTATGTAAGCCACCCTGAACTCCTTAGAGGAAGAGTGGTATAAAAATATAAATACACATGAGCAAACACACACATCTTCCAAAAAAGGAGGTCAGTGAATTAGAGCAGTGGTTTTCAACCAGTGTGCCGTGGCACCCTAGGGTGCCTTGAAGGATGGTTAGGGGTGCCGCAGGCAACACTGCCCTCTGTCCCTTTTTCCTTCCCTCCCTCCTCGGATGCCCTCTCGCGTCTCTGCCTCCTAAAGGCTTGCACAGCTGTTTATTGCAGCAGCCCTGGCTGTAAGATCCACAGGCAAATGGTGCCTCTGGATGGCACCTCTCTTTGGGGCAGGGGGGGCAGCTCAGGGATGGCAGCAGTAGCTTCCCGGAGGGCTCCCAAGGAGAGGGGAAAGGAGAGGAGGGTGAGAGAACACTCCACAAGGGAGCGTGTTTGAAAAGGGGCGAGAGACTGGCAGCTCTGTAGGCAAGGGGTGACATAACTGGGCTCCTGAGCCCCACAGGGGTGCTGCAGAAAAATGTAGTTGGTTCATGTAGCCATGGACTCAAAAAGGTTGAAAACCTCTGTATTAGGGCAAATAGGGTACTGCCCCACCAACCTGCCCTCAGCCAGCCCCACCTGCCTGCCTTCTTGCAACCAGTCCATGAATTGGCCCTGGCTGTCAGCTTCCTCCTCCTCCTTAGCATCAGTGTTGCACTTGTACAACTCAGCAGGGAGAAGATGGAGACTAATCTGGAATCATAGGAATGTAGAGTGGGAAGGGAACCCGAGGGTCATCTTGTCCAATCCCATGCAATGCAAAGAATCCCTGACAGGTGGTCATCCATCCAAACACTGCTCAAAAGCCTCCAGTGAAGAAGAGTCCAGATTTTGCTGCCAGAAAGTTTTGCCTGGCTTTTAGTCAGAATCTCATTTCTTGCAACTTGACTCCATTGGTTTGGGTCCCACCCTCTGGAGTAGAAAACAAGCTTGCTCCATCTTCCATGTGGCAGCCCTTCAGATACTTGAAAATGGGTATCATATCACCTCCCCATCTTCTCCTAGACTGAGTTGGCTCCACCTGTCATTGACTATGCCTGTCAGTGGATCTGGTTCCACCTACTTTTGGGTTCTCTTTTTGCTTCCCTGCCACTGTTCCCAATGGACACCAGCCACCATTGCTCCTGAAGGATTATTTTGAATGGTGTGAAATAATGTTCTTCGTGCCTGCTTTCCATGAGGTGTTTGTATTTGCCAATAAAAAGACACTCCTCCCAAGGAATAAATGGGATCGTTTACTGTGTAGGCATTAAAAATGTGTGCTGGGGGTGTCAGATGTGACATACTTGGGAGTGGGAGTTTGCAGCAGAGTGACAAATTGTGACAAGCAGGAATGATGATGGCTTGGAGCTGTATCTTGCATCAGTCTGAAGAGCTTCAAATTGTGGCCTCTCTTTCTATACAGGAAGTTTAGGTAATAGGGTGCTGCATAGAATGTGTAAAAGCCAGGCATTTCTATGCCCACACATCTCTCCTTCTAGGCAAGCAAGGGGGATTTCCAGTGTCCAAGGACACATTCCATCATGAAAAAAGCTCTTGAGAAAGGACCAGAGCAGAGCAGCTGAGGGCTGCGGCCTGGAGAGAGCCCCAATGGCCAGACTGAAAGCCTTGAAGGGCCATATTCAGCTGTGGACTAGAGGTCCAACATGTGCCTTGGGACTAGGAGAGTGACAGCCAGGGAGCTAGAAAGGTAGAGCTAGGAGAGGTGGTTTGAGGACAGCCGTGTTGAAGATGTGGGCCTTCAGGAGAGGAACTTTTCAGGAGCCAAGATTGCCAGCACATCCCATCAGCAAACACAACCTGCCAGACCACAACCTGTCCTTTAGGTAGATTTAGAATATTGGACCCAGTTTGGACATGTTTAACTTTGCTGGTGGGCAGGGGGCACAAAGTGTGATGCCAAGCCGCATCCATAGCCATTTCCTTCCTCTCTTGATCTTCCTCAGAGTAGCACTTCAAAGGTGGTAAGAAGATGCTTTCCCTAAAATGGCAATAAAATGAAATGAAATCTGCAGCTGAGAGCTCAGCTGAGCTGATCTTCATTTTTACTGCCTTGTTAAATCTCTTTTTAATTTTTTTCAACACTAGTTTTCTTCCACCACCCCACCCATTCTTTCCAGATAACAAGAACCCATAAAGTATTTTTATGGAGGAGAAAGCTTGTCTTTCCTTTGCCAATCTCTAGAGCCATCCGTACACTCCATTGCTTATTATAGCTCTAACTGAAGCCGTATATTATTGCAAAATGGCCATCTTGACGTGGCTCAGCCCATAACTGGGACTGTGCCATTTTCAGAAGGCAGAGTCAGCAACCTCAAGAGCAGGACCTTGTGGGTTCTGTGATTATTGAGCATTTGCAAAGAATGTGGAGTTATCAGGGAAATCAACGTGTCTGATAGATTTAAGAACATAAGGGTTGCTTTTGCTGGCTCACAGGAATACTGCATTAGCTGCTCAGTATTCTGTTGATTTATGCTGGCCAGCCTGTTTTAAGTTACACACAGCTTAGACTCTTATCTCTTGGTGGTGGGTAGGAAGCTACTGATGCTGCACACAAAAGTTTTACTTCTGGTTACCAAAGGAAGTAGAAAATAAAGAGGAGAACTGAATTGATCAGTACAAAAACCAGAGAGAAAACAACTCTTCCCCCACCCAACCCCCAAGAAGAGCGCCAATCAAAATTGGCATTCTGATTTTTGGAGGGGTTTCAAAGGAAGTATGTGGCTAATGATACAAAACTACTACCCTTTTTTGTCACGGGAGGCTCAGAGCAATGTTCTTCCTGTTGGTGGTCCCCAGATGTTGTGAGACTACAACTCATAGGAGTTGTAAACCAGCAACATCTGGGGACCCATGATGGAAGAACATGAATTTAGAAGATGCTGCAGTCAGAAAGCTAGACAATAAATCAGAACAGAACAGCTACTACAAAGTCCTGATTCTACCCAGATACAACCATGTCTATACGACGCTATCCAGACATTTGCCATTCTTGCAGGCCTGTTTTCCATGTTTTCCATCAAAGCTTGCCTGTTCTAGAGAAAGTACGATTTCCATGCCAGTGACTATAGAGGGGAAGTCTGATGTAGTGTTGGAACTTCAGGAGTTAGTCTTTGCCTCTTATCTTCAGCTAAGCAGGTGTTATTCTTTATGAAGACCACTAATTTATGGGTGCTGTTGATCAGGAATGTCTAACTTCTTCTGCATTATTAGAATCCACTCTATTCCAGACACCATCTTTGGGGCCAGAAATGTATTTTGCCATACAAATTGATCCCCTCATGAAGGGTCAGACTCCATGGTCTTATAGCAGTAAGGGATTCACAGCTCTTTTATTTATAAATTCATTTATAGGCTGGGGTGGTTTTTTTGGAATAGCTCTTCTAAAGACATGTAAAATACAGTTCAGAAGCAAAAGACTCAATTTATATGGCAGCAGCACACTATTTTAAAAGCATATGCCACTTTAAAATAAATAAAACAGCAACATGAGTTACAGTAGATAAGCTAGGTAAGCATTCTAGAACAACTCTCTGACTTAAGCTCATAAGAAACCTACATTAGAAAGAAGCAGCCCTAAATTAGTGTGCTTTTAAAACCTGCTTAAAGATGTAAGGCCTCTCCAGACGTCCTCTTCATTGTGCATTCATGATGATATGTACTCATGATATTAGACAGGCCATATGCAACCCCGATTTCAATATTATTTGCTTGCGCAAAAGTTTTGAGTCGGTTATACGACTTCATTTCCACTCTGTGCATATCCTACAATTTCCTTTTGGAATCCTGTAATTTTTCATACCGCAAATGCGTTTTTTGGGGTCCCACTTACTGTTGCACAATAGCCCCTCTGGACAGCAAAAATGTGGTAGCATTGGGGGATGCGTTGCAGAAGAACTAATAAAGCAGAACAAGTCCACCGCTACTGCATGAAGAACATACTGCTGAATATACCTACAAGAAAACACCGGTCTGGAGGGCTCCTTGCAGAGCTGAGGTCATCCCCTCCAAGCCATTGGCTGAGTTGCTGTGATGTCATAGAGTATTCATAAATATTTTAACAGTTGCAGAAGGGGAAGTTGACAAAGGGAAGATTATTTTTCTGCATAAAATACATGGGGCAGAATATAGCTGCCCCATACTTCATATGGAGCATTTAAGCTAGTGTGATAGGTTATGGAAACAGCATCATAAGTATTTAGGAATGTTTACAGTGCAGTTAGCTGGTGTGTGGTGGGGAGGTGGAGTTTGCTTCCTTGGATGTGAGCGTTGTTGGCCTATTTTACTGATGGTAATGAATCAAGATGTCTGAAGGGGCACAAAGCTTTTGGGAACCAGGTTGTGCTGATATTCTTTCCTTTCTTGGGGCAAGCATCAGAAGCGGAAGCCCCCTTCTCCAGTTTTCAGATGTTCTAGCTGTTCCTGAGCTTCAGAGCGATGTTCCACAAAAATTCCTCCCTCCTCCCCCATGAACCAACCTGCACCTCATTTCCGTTTTCTTTCAGTTCCTTTATGTCCGTATTTACTGTTGCAGAATGTTCGTCTGTCTTTGTCCCTCTGTCTGCCTCTGCTTGAGAGCAGGGGCACCTAGGCCGTCATCCCCATTGAGGTCTCATGACTGTCTTATGTTTGATTTTAGGCCCCCCCCGGGGGGGGCAATTTTGATGTCTCCGTGGTACCTCCCGCCCCCAGTTGTCGTCTTGATATGTTTATGTCTTGTCTGTCTTCCGGATGACGGCCTCTTTTCTGCCCCTCACCCCACCCCCAAGCACGCCCCCTTTGTCCCCTTTGCACTGAGAAACCCCCTTGAAATCACTTTGGAATAAAAAGTGATTGGAATGGCCTTCCCTCCCATCTCCCCATCTCTTACCTACCTCTGTCATGCCCCTGTAAAGACCGAGATCTACCTGCCCCTTCCTTCAAGAGTCTGAAAATTTTTGTGGCCTTGTTCTGAGGCTGATCAGTGGGAAGAGAAAGCTGTAGCAAAGTCTTGATTCTCTTGGAGACAGTTGCCACCAATGAGTAATGGAGGCTGGTCCACATAGGGCAGGCTTCCTCAACCTCGGCCCTCCAGATGTTTTGAAACTACAATTCCCATCATCCCTGACCACTGGTCCTGTTAGCTAGGGGTCATGGGAGTTGTAGGCCAAAAACATCTGGAGGATCGAGGTTGAGGAAGCCTGACATAGGGCAAATGGGGCACTTCCCCACCAACCTCAGTCTGCCCCTACTTGCCTGCCTACCTAATTATATCCATTCCAGGTGCAGTGGCCCTGGCTGTCAGCATCCTTAGTCTCCTCATTGCCCTTGTAAAACTCAGTAGGAAGGAGGATGTACACAAAGCTAGAATGTGTTGGCTGTGCCTGTCATTGGCTCTAGCTCCCCCTACTGTTGGCCTCCCTGTCTTCCAACCTACCAGTTCCAATGGGCACCACAGCCAAAGGGAAAATCCTACCGGTGCCTGGATGGGACTGTTCTTTCCCTATCCCAAAAGGAGGGTCATACAATGCTGAAGACTGATCAGCACTTCATTCTAACATAGCCTCTGATTGCCGTCTTTCTCCCTACCCTGCCCACCCCTTTTTGAGAAAGCTCTCCCACTCCTTCCTATAGAGCCGACATCCCTGGTCCCCTTTCTGCCCTGTGAGGTAAGTAGAAAGGTACCCTGACTCCCTCTCTTGTTTCTTCCTTCCCTTCTCTCCCAATCCGTGTAGATCCTGAGAGGACCAGCGCCCACATGATCTCAGCAGACGATGCAGAATATCCACGGGAATACCGGACCCTGGGCAATGGCACACGCCGATTCTCCAACGTAGGTCTGGTGCACACCTCGGAGCGCCGGCACACGGTCATCGCTGCCCAGAGCCTGGAGGCCCTGACAGGGCTCCAGAAGTCTGAGATGGAACGGAAGAGAGATGCCTTCATGGACCACTTGAAGAGCAAATACCCCCAGCATGCTTTGGCCATCCGAGGACAGCAGGAGAGGATCCGGGACCAGGTAAGAGCTGCCTTTCTTTTTTCAACCAAGTTCCTATCTCAACACTCACAATGTTTTCTTTCTTTGGGTTCATGGCTTAACATAGGCAAGATGCAACTTTCCCAGTTAGGACTCTTTCAGTCCTCCTTACCCACTTAGATCAGGAGCAAACGAGGAAATTAATCTGGTACGTGCAGCATTCTCCTCCTGATTCCTTAAATCTGGGATGGGGAACCTAGGGCCTTCCAGAGGTTGTTTGATTACAGCTCCCATCAGCCCCAGCCAGCATGGCTGATGGTCAGGGATGAAGGGAACTGTAGTCCAGCAACATTGGGAAGACCACAACTTCCCAGTCTTTGCCTTAAAGCCATGGGACTTATTCAGGTGACACCGTTCTGGCAACAAGTGGTGTGAAGCGGGACTTTGGAGATCTTTATGGAGTAGCCAAGACCTTGGTCCTGCTTCTCAAGGAGACATGTCTAGCTGTATTATAAGTTTAAGTACACATTTCAGGTCTGATCAAAATTGTATACTAAGCCGTCTTGAGGGATTACAGATCACAACAAGGCACTGGAGATACCCGATAAGGAATTGTCAAGCATCATCATGAAACGCCCATTTCCCAGGTCCTTTTGTGGAAGCCATAGTAGAAACTGGTTCGGTTTCAAGCACATTTAAATTGGTAATATAAATCTTGTGTTCTGGGATGCTGCACAAGACCCTTTCATTTCTGTAAGATGGCCTTTTATTTTTGGTAATTCTTATTCTGCAAGATTATATAAGCTGGTTTGTATGTTTTCCTACACAATGCCATTATTAGGTAGATACTAGCTACCCAACCTCCATGAAACTCAGGCTTTAGGTTGCAGCTTTTTGGATCATTGCCACCAGCAAATTGGTGGCTAGTTAAGGGTAAAGGAAAGCAAATACCCTTTATTGGTTTTATTCAACTTCTGCAGTCCTCTGCAATGAGTCTCATGACAACCTAAGGCAGGGGCTTTCTTATCTTTTTGAGTCCATGGTGCCCTTGACCAACCACATTCTTTCTGCGGCTCCCCGGTGGAAGCCACTTATACTGGGGTTCCATTACAGGAAGTGCATAAGCAGGGATTCCCCCGTTCCGTGCCCACCCTGCCCTGTTGAGAGTGGAGGGGGAGGAGGGAGAGAATCAAATCTGGAATATGATTGGAAGACAGAAAGCAGGAGGAGCAGCAGGACTCAGGCTGGGCTGGGGGGAGAGACAGAGAGATAGATCAAGAGAGATTTGCAAATATGAAGGAAGGATGGCTGACGTGAAGAGGGAGAGAGAGGGGAGGGCCCTCCTGCAGCACCCCTGGCCAATCATTAAATTATCCAAGGGTGCCGAGGTTGAAAACCTCTGACCTCATCTTGCCAACCTTGCCAACCTCTGGAGCTGGCCATTCAGTGCCTGCACAGTGTTGCTGTGCCAAGCATAGCAGTGTGGCACTCCCTCCGGTGCTGAGCATGTATAGGTGTCAGTGAACACTGCAAGTATAACATTCTAGGCCAAAGGTATTCAGCCTTTTTGAGTCCACGGTTCCCTTGACCAACTACATCCTTTCTGCGGCACCCCTGTGGGGCTCAGGAGCCCAGTTATGTCACCCCTTGTCTGCGGAGCTGGCAGCCTCTCACCCTTTTTTGAACACCTTCCCTTGTGGAGGGTTCCCTCAGCCTCTTCTCCTCTCCCCTCTCCTTGGGAGTCCTCTGGGCAGCCGCTGCTGCCACCCCTGGTCTCTGAGCTGCTTCCCTGCCCCAAAGAGAGGTGCCTCCTCACACTGCCCCACAGAGGCCTGGGAAGCACTCCCTGGCCAGCCCCAGAGGCACCATTCACCATTCAGCTTGTAGCCAGGGCTGCTGCAATGAACAGCTGTGCAAGCCTTTGGGAGGCAGAGACTCAAGACGGCATCAGAAGGAGGGAGGGAAGGAAAGAGGGACAGAGGCCAGTTGCCTGCGGCACTCCAAGGTGCCTCGGTACACTGGTTGAAAACCACTGTTCCAGGCAGTGCCAGTCTTTGCAGCAAGAGCTGCAGATATGACCCTAAGGCTTAGTACATGGTATCAAACAACAGGTGTACAGTGGCTAAACATCCAGATTTAGTACTCTGAAAAGTATACCTATATTCAAAACCTGGGGAGGCTAACCTGTGGCCTTTCATCATAATCACCACCACCACCATCCTACTTTATATATTATTTATATCCCGCCCATCTGGCTGGGTTGCCCCAGCCACTCTGGCCATCTCCAGCCACTCTGCCTGTCATTGGCTCGGGCTCTTCCTACTGTTCGTATGGGATGCGGGTGGTGCTGTGGTCTAAACCACTGAGCCTCTTGGGCTTGCTGATCAGAAGGTCGGCAGTTTGAATCCCCACGACGGGGTGAGCTCCCGTTTCTCTGTCCCAGCTCCTGCCAACCTAGCAGTTTGAAAGCACGCCAGTGCAAGTAGATAAGTAGGTACTGATGGGGTGGGAAGGTAAACAGTGTTTCCCTGTGCTCTGGTTTCTGTCACGGTGTCCCATTGCACCAGAAGTGGTTTAGTCATGCTGGCCACATGACCCAGAAAGCTGTCTGTGGACAAACGCTGACTCCCTCGGCCTGAAAGCGAGATGAGTGCCACAACCCTATAGTTGCCTTTGACTGGACTTAACTGTCCAGGGGTCATTTACCGTTACCTTTACTGTTCATATGTTGTTGGGGCTCCAATTCCCATCAGTCCCAGCCACAGAGCTAGCTCTGTCATTAATAATAATAATAATAAATTTTATTTATATCCCGCCCTCCCCAGCCGAATCCGGGCTCAGGGCGGCTAACAACAATAAAACAGTACAAAAGTACAGCACAAACAACACTCTAAAATCATTCATTATAAAATTAATTAATTCAAGCCACTGGCAACCATTGGGCCAGAGCTCTGCGAAGATTGCCGAGGGAGGGAGTCAGGCTGTGCCCTGGCCAAAGGCCTGGTGGAACAGCTCTGTCTTGCAGGCTCTGCGGAAAGATGTCAAATCCTGCAGGGCCCTGGTCTCTTGTGACAGAGTGTTCCACCAGATCGGAGCCACGGCCAAAAAAGCCCTGGCTCTAGTTGAGGCCAGCCTAACTTCTCTGTGGCCTGGGACCTTCAAGATGTTTTTATTTGAAGACCGTAAGTTTCTCTGTGGGGCATACCAGGAGAGGCGGTCCCGTAGGTACGAGGGTCCTAGGCCGTATAGGGCTTTAAAGGTTAAAACCAGCACCTTAAACCTGATCCTGTACTCCACCGGGAGCCAGTGCAGCTGGTATAGCACCGGGTGAATGTGATCTCGCAGCAAAGACCCCCTTAAGGAGTCTCACTGCAGCATTCTGCACCTGCTGGAGTTTCTGGGTCAGTCTCAAGGGCAGCCCCACGTAGAGCGAGTTACAATAATCCAGTCTGGAGGTGACCGTCACATGGATCACAGTGGCTAGGTCAGGGCGAGAGAGGTAAGGAGCCAACTGCTTAGCTTGGCGGAGATGGAAAAATGCCGCCTTTGTTGTAGCTGCAATCTGCGCCTCCATGGAAAGGGAGGTGTCGAAGATTACACCCAAACTCTTAAAGGATTGTGCTGGCACTAATTGCGCCCCCGCAAGAGATGGGAGTTGCCCCCCAATCCCATATCGTCCCGTCCCAGCCACAGGACCTCTGTCTTCGAAGGATTTAGCTTCAACCGGCTCCCATGTAACCATCCAGCCACAGCTTCCAAACATCTGGTCAGTGTGTCTGGGGCCGAGTCAGGATGGCCATCCATCAACAGATAGCGTTGGGTGTCATCAGCATACTGATGGCAACCCAGCCCAAAACTCCGGACAAGCTGGGCGAGGGGGTGCATAAAGATGTTGAAAAGCATCGGGGAGAGTATCGCACCCTGAGGTACTCCACACACCAAGGAGTGGCGCGATGACAATTCCCCCCAAGCGCCACCCTCTGTCCCCGACCAGAGAGAAACGAGCGCAGCCATTGAAGGACTGTGCCCTGGATCCCCACGTCGGCAAGGCGGTGGTCCAGAAGTTCATGATCGACCATGTCGAAAGCTGCTGACAGATCTAGAAGAATCAGCAGCCCTGACCCACCTCGATCCAGCTGTCTACGAAGATCATCTCTTAGGGCAACCAGAGCCGTCTCGGTCCCAATTATTATTATTATATTATTATATAATAATAATTATTATATTATTATTATTGTATAGCTGAATTTAACGTGTAAGAAATGAAATCCCACCAAACCGCCTTAGAAATGCATTATTTACGCTTAGAAATGTGTAATTTGTGAGCCATTTTCCCTGTGATGACCAGAGCTCACACATTCTTGTCCTGCGACAAGTGATTCGAGTCCTGTAGTGCCTTCCGTTTCTGGAACAGATGCTTAAGTGCTTGTAACACAAACTGTTAGGAATTAGTCGTGTGAGAGCTGAAAAATACACGTCTCGTTTTGTGCCAGGTGTGTGAGAGAATGGCACTTCTTTAGAGGCACCTGTTCTGCATGCAGGCTCAGCGCTGTGAGTAATGTGCCTGTGATCACCTGCAGATCACTTTCGACTCCCTCCTGTTGCCTAATGACTTGAAACTCAGCACAGAGCAGCCTTGCCGAAAGCCAGATTCTCAAGCTCTGCTGGGCTTTTGTCTCCTTTCCCCAGTAGCACTGATATTTCCACATTCGGGCTTTTATTTGATCCGGGGCTCAACTTAGGAACCTCTTTTCAGATCTAAGGTTCAGTCCTATGACCTGGATAGTGAAGTCTTAATGTAGTTGCACAGCTATTTCTTGCCTGATATATTAAGGCCAAATATATATTAAGGATTAGAGTGACCCGGTAAAAAAGGGAAAGGGGACTCCTGCACCTTTAATAGTCCAGTAGAACAGAGGATTTCAGCTGACAGAGTTTGCCACATTGAAAGAAACTATAGTCACAAACCGTGGCTTCACTCCTGGCAGCATGGCACAGCAGGAGTGTGGAAGGACCATGACATGCCCACGATTTTCAGCCCACTTTTAAACTATAGTTAAGCATAGGGATGTTTAAAGGGATGTTTCGATGAGACCAATTTATAGCCCAGGTTCATTTATATGGATTGGGGGCGGGCAGAATCGTGGTTAGAGAAGTAATAAATGAACTGGCATCAGGATTTCACTTGAACCCAGAACCCAATTCCAGAAAGCCCCACCTCGAAATCTTAAGTGGTTGAATCCCAGTTCAATATGATGAAAACATGGATTGACCATATCAGTTCAGCTCATTTCAGGCAGCTTTGTGTTTCTGCAGGGGCAGAGAAGGGCCGCATATTGATGGTGGGCATGGCTGGTGCCAAAAGTGAATGGGGCTAGAGTCAAATGCGGACAGGGAAACCCCTGTGGTGATGATGATGATAATAATAATAATAATAATAATAATAATAATAATAATAATAATTATAATTATACCCTGCCCACTCTGGGCAGCTTACAACACATCCCTTGGCCCCCCCTCATCCCCTTTCTCTCTTTCTGCTGCCCCCCCCCATTTCCCCTTTGGCTCCCCATAAAATCATGCCAGGGGATGTACATGAAACCCTAGGACCACCTAGGGTGCACTTCTGCCCCCTGGGGTCTTTATAGCTGCTATAGAATTAACAGTGTCTCTATTTATTTTGAAATGGTTTGCTAGATAGTAAGGATTCTTTTCCTCCCCTCACTTGTTTTAGTTTTGGTAGCCTGGTTCCATCGTAGCAGTTGGTTCAGGTGCCTGGGAGCGAGAGACAGAGACACACACACACAATTTCTCCCTGAGCATTGGTGGCGGCGAAAGAGGCAGTGTTAAAACAGCAGATGGAGCTGCAGGTCAAGAAGAACGGCTTCCGTGGTTCCAGAAGGAAAGCAAGGATAGATGCCCAGAGATTAGTCAGTCCTATGGGGCTTGGGGGGGGGGGATGCTCAAGGCTAGATCAGTGAAAGTTGCAGACTAGGTTAGGAATGTTAACCCTTAACTGTGCCATGTATGTGTTAGGCTAACAAGGTTCCAGATCTGCGGTCTGCTCTTAAAAGCAGTCGGTTTTATTTTCTGACCTGTGCAAACCTTCTCTTAGAATCAGAGATCTGCCTAAGTTTTTTCTCCTCATGCCTTGAAGGTTAGAAACTTGTATCTAAATTAAAAGATAGGTTGGCCGAATCCATGCTGCTAGCAGACAGAAGCAATTTGCTTCCTCTCAAATGCATGGGGAACGTAATCGTTCTGGCAAGGGGGTGAAATGCCTTTCAAGCTCTCCCTCTGCCTCAGTTTTGCATTGGAGGCTGACAGTATGTGCTACATTATCCCCCAGTGTGACAGGATATGTGCTTAACTGGACAGAGGAAAGCAAGGCTCTGAGTTTATTTTCAGCGAAAGGTCATAAGAACTTGCAGAAGAACTTGCTCTTGACTCCAGAGTTCAGCCGTGCTGGAAAAGGTGAAGCAGTATCAAAGATGAGAGTGCCCTTGAGCGTGTGCTATGCTGGAAAGGGGTTTCCGCCTCCCGGTTCTTATTGCCCTTTTGTGCCCTTATGAGCAAGGTATTCTGGGCTAGGGATTGGGGTTGGGGGGTTGGGGAGGGAAATCTGTTTCATTCCATGTTTAAAGGCAAACCTCCCTAATTTACACATTTTGAAACAACACACAAACTGAGGCACAATTTCTCCAAATCTTGCAATGCAGCTCTTCAGCAGCGTAACGCATACAAAAGTGCATTTGCTAGCATAAACCATGCATAAAAATGTATGTGCTGGTGAAAGTAGCATACAAAAACGGGGAAATTGCTTTGCAAAAATCTGTACGTTGGTGGAATGCATATGAAAATGCTACTAAATCTTCATGAGGGTTTTATTTTATTTTATTTTATTTTATTTTATTTTATTTTATTGGCACAAACTGATGTGGAAATGAGAACTGAACTTGAAACTGGAAAAACGAGGAACAAAGAGAAACCAAAATTCACACATTTGCCAATTCCTGCTTTGAGCCTTTTACTAGGATTGGCGTGTCCTAGTGACACAAGTTTCTTGGAATTGTGTTTGCTCAAACCTCAGAGCCTTCTTTGTGCACAGAAGAAAATACAAGTGTGCAACACCATCCTGCATAATCGGCACTTTGCATTGGGCCCTGGTTGTTAGCTTTTCCTTGGGCACTAGAGCAGTATCTCTGCTTCAGGCTCCTCCTTTTCTCAGCTCTAGTCTGGACTGGAGTGTAGCAGTGCCCCTTTTCCGATATAACAGGAGAACGTATCCTCTCAGCTTGCATTCAAGTTCAGCCGCCTATGGGCTTGGCCTAGGGTGGCCTTAACACAAGCCTTTGCTTTTCTGCACAATTCAAAGCAATCCTGCTTCAGTGCACTCAGCTGGGTTATGCAAAAGCCACCTGCAAAGGAGAAATGTCCGGAAACCTCTTAGTGCACCTGCAATTGCTTGGGGTCCCTCATTTGCACCATTGCGTGTCTACAGGCACTTATAGGTGGCAAAGCCATATGCACAACACTCTCTAGATCAGGGATCTTTGTATCCCATGCTACTTTTCTTCCTACATTAGGAATGGGGAACTTTCTTTCGTTCTCTGGACAAGGGGAAAAAGTGGCCGGAGCAATGGGTGTAACTCTTACCTATATCGTAGCAGAGGTTCTTTCACTCACATTCGCCTCTGCATCCTGGCAAGCAAGTTCAAGGACACCATTCAAGGACGCATTCCATCCAGACTAAAGTGTTAGGCTGGCCACAGAGCAGGGCTGATGAGGAATACGGCTGCTTAGGAGGGGGCAAGGCCTGGGAGGTTCCTAAGAGCCAGGTATAAAGGCTCAGAGGGCCGAATTTAACCTGTGACTTGAGGCTCCCCACCCACATATCTCAATGTGGGGGCTAGGACCAGCAGCCTTGAATAATAGTGGCATTGGGGTGCATGCTTTCCCCCCATAACCCTAGGACTAATTAAGCTGATTGTTGGAAGAGTCAAGAAGTACATCTTCATACAGCACAGAGATAAACTACAAAAATTGCTAGTACAAGGTGTGACGGTGGCCAGCAATTTGAATGCCTTTACAAGAGAGATAGATTTGGGGGGGGGGGACCAGGCTATGAATGACTGCTAGATACGATGGCTATTTTGCTGGGGAACACTAGTGGGGAAAGAGCTTGTTGCGCTCATGTCCTGCTTGTGGGCTTCCCATGGGCATCTGGTTGGCCACTATGAAAACACAGTTCTGGACTAGATGGGCATGTGGCCTGATCCAGCAGGGCTCTTATGTTCTTACAGGAGATAGACCTATTGCCAGAATTCATTGCCAGGGCCAGTAGCATGGGTCAAGGTTGTTGGGTACCTGTCAAGTCCCACACCCAGAATGGGCAGCCTGCCCTGGAATCCACTGGCCTTCTCCTTCTCCTCCTGAAGGAGCGTCTCCACCCCCATCATTCAATCCAGACACTGAGGTCCAGCCCCGAGGGCCTTCTGGCAGTTCCCTCCCTGTGAGAAGCGAAGAGGGCCTTGTCAGAAGTGGCGCCCGCCATGAAGTTTAGAAGATATCTGAAGGCAGCCTTATTTAGGGAAGGTTTTAATGACTGATGTTTTAATGTATTTTTAATCTTTTGTTGGAAGGCGCCCCAGCTGGGCAGGGTATAAATAATTTATTATTATTATTATTATTATTATTATTATTATTATTATTATTATTTCCTTGCTGCATGTGCACCTATCACTTCTAAGCAAAGACCCTTCCAAATGACCTGTTTATTGCCCATCCTTCCTGGTTTATTTGTGCAGAGGTTAGATGACACCATGTCAGATAACACCGTGTCAAGCAGTTGTTACCGGACACTTCCCAGTGCATCTTGCTATTCTTTCCTTATTGCAGAAAGGGGTGTGTGTGTGTGTGCGCGCACATGTGTTGTCAACAAGTCAAGTAGGAGTATGAGAGTCCTCTTGCCCAGCGTTGGTCCTCATCATAGTAGACCCATTGAAATTAATGGACATGATCCATTAATTTTAATGGGTCTACTCTGAGTATAACTTAGTTGGATACAGCCTGAGGTGGGGTGTGAGAGGGAGAAACAGAGACAGTGGAAAACCTGTCCTTGCCTTATTGTACTTGCATTTCCTGTTGAAGGGGGGGGAGAGTGGGGGAACACACCTGTCTGAATTAATGCAAATGAATGATCCCAATTTAGCACATCCCATTTGCAAACATGTCAACAGTATGTATGAGATGCATATTATGCCAGGCAAAAATCAAGCTGGTGGTTATAACTTGTAAAGCCCTAAATGCTGCATAACACAGTTGTTTCACCAGTGTGGCTGCTCCTGGTTTTATTGTGCTTGCAGTTCTTTTTTGGGGGTGGTGGGTGGTGGAGAGAGTTGCTTTTCAGTTTGTTTGCTTTGCCTTGCTGCTTTGTTTCCTGCTCTGACTTGAGCCTTTGGGATAGGTTAGGCCAGACATTTAAATATGATGCTGTTTGAATTTGTGTACCTCAAAGGGTTCTCAGCTTTCTTACAGGAGATGCAGAAACTCATTAGCTGATTGAAACTTTACCAGTCATTTTATTGATCATTCCTCCTGATTTGTTTGGAGGGTCTTTAGATGAGGCTGGCTTCATTGTGGTTTGTTTTCAGGGGGTTAGACAACGTATCAAAGCAAGTGTTGCCTCTAAGGTGCATCTCCCCATCACTTTCCTTCCTGCAAAAAGTCTGGTCTTTTGGGAAAGCAAGTTTGTTGTGCAAGACCTCCCACTCAAATGTAATTGTGCAACCTGGATTTGCCGGTGTGTGATTGAATTGCACCCCAAAGCGATTGTCTGGCAGTGCCTTTAATCTCCATGCCATGAAAAGCTCCTGCTGCTCTGTTTCTGCATGCGAGTCCTGCTGCTAATGGCACAGAGGGAGAGGAAGCTCAAAGCCTGACAGCTCCAATCGTACCTCTCTTAACAGACTCTGGCCATTGTTTTTGCTTCCTCTCGATGTCTGGAACTTTTGTGTGATGTGCTCTCTCTTCCTTTAAATCCATCTTCAAAATTCATCTTTGTCTGCAAAACCTTTTCAGACATGGTGCCGGCGCAGAAGCATAAGAAGTTGCCTTATACTGCGTCAGTATTGTCTACACTGACTGGAAGTGGCCCCCTGGAGTTTCATGCATGGTTCTCCCCCAGCCCTACGTGGTGATATTGGGGATGGAACCTGGGAACATCTGCATGCAAAGCATGTACTCTACCACTGAGCCTTGGCCCTTCCCTCAAAATGCACCTAGAATGGGAGGGGGGGGGCAAATCCTGTGCATTGACAGGTCCAGCTGCCACTGAGCTGAAGACACCACCACCGCAACTGATGTGGCTCAGGTGGGTGATGCCAGCGCAGAGCGGAGCTCCAGGCCAGCATTGCATGTGTGAACACTCTGGTGTCCTCATGTTAATAATGTTGGCCCTACCCCAGGACGCATGTTAGGATATGGGACTTGCATTGCTAACATGGCAGTGTCAGCTGGCACACATATTTTTGCATGGCTCAGGAGCTCTGCTTGGTGGTGCAGTCTGCCCTCCACATTAGTAAACAGTGTAAGATGGGTGCCTGTTGAGGGGCCTCACAATAGCAGAAGGCACTGAGGACAGCTTAGCCAGGGTCCCTCTCAAACTATTAGCTATGTCTGAACCCCTTAGTGTTCAGTCCTTTCAAGATCTAAGCCTAAGTGTGTCCAACTGAACTGGAGCATACATCCCCCCCCCTGTTTACCCCTGCCCCTGCTTTTCCTCCTCTCCTTCTGATGTGTCTGCCCTGTCAAATTTCAGATTGCAACCTTCGCAGAGAAGGTGTTTGTGTCGTTCTGCAAAGCACCATGTAAATTGATGAGATTGTATAAAGAACTGAAAAATGTGTAGGTCCTATAGTATCTGAATAGTTAAATCATGATTAAAGATGGGGAAGAAACCAGGATGTGAAACCATGGCTTGAAACGGTTTGAGTTAGCCATTGATAAGCATGAATGGCCCAGTTCAGATGGTCATATCTCATCTTAACAACTGAGATATACTGTACACAGCCCCTTCTCAGCACACCTCAATAAACCCGAAAGCCTCCCGTCAACCATAGCTTCTCATGTTTTCTGAAACAGGTAACACTGGTTATCGGGATCAGAGCAAACCAATCTGAAGTTGGTTTAAGATCCTGACTTGTTCCAAACCCAGTAACCACAGTTTCTCAGGTCAGATGTAATAGGAAACATAAGGTTGATTGAAGACTTCTGGGCATAGTTGTTGCAAGGAGGAAAGGGGCTGTGTGTGTAGGCACAAACACTGTTCATATCTGATTGTCCAAATGTCAAAGGTCAGTGTCTGCACCAAGAATACCATGATTAAGGCAACTCTCTGTCTCTGTTTGCAAGATGATATACAGGTCTTGCTGTTGTCTCCCTGTGCACTTGCTCTGGGTGTAGGGCTTAGTTTGCCAACTGGTTTCATAGAAAGTTCAGGGTCTTAACTAGAGTTGATTAATGCCAACCACATCTTAATGTTATGTCTGCATTATATTGCAGAGGAATGTTTTGCATTTGATTGTCAGATGAGAGAATATACAAGCAGTTTTTATTCTTTTCTTCTACACAGACATGCTTTTCGTCTTGTTGTTTAGGTGCAAGGAATATATAATGTCAGAAGCAGAGTGGCATGCTCTTAAGAGAGGAAACGGGAATGATGGGGGGGGGGACCAGTATACCCTCTCCACTTCATCTGCCATCTCTACAGGATATAGCTTTTGAGCACTTACTGGTAGATTTGAGGCCTAATTCCCAAGGCTTGCATGAAAGAAATCCTGTATGAACACTAACAAGGCTTCTCTCGAAGGCATAAAGGTGACTCAGATCTATAAAAATGACTTGAGTGGAAAGAGAGAGCACATTTCGCAGAGAGCTCCTGCAGGCCTCTTTCTTCTCCATTTATAAGGTTGACATGCAATCATCTTCAGATACGGAGTCCTTCACACAGCCTCTCCATATTCAGCAGCCTTCCTTTTTATATCTTGCGTGGACTGTAAGGTAAGATGCCCGTTTTACCCCCTCTAATTCGTTTTGTTTTCTTTCCACCCTGAAAATTTCCCAGACCCTCTGCAAAGGAGGGGGGTCATTATTCTCTGAGAGAGAAGCTGAGTGCTGTCTTGTTGAAGGTGATGACTGGAATATTTGTGGGATTGATAGTAATGATACACACCACCCCTTTCTCCACAGCAGTGTGAGATTCCAGGGGTTCTAGGAGCTTCCCCAGGGTTTGTGTTTCCTGTTGGAAATTAGGCACAGCAGAGACTGTGGTGTCTTCATGATGTATGGTTTATTTACACATATATACAGCCTGAACCTAGAGGGAGGAGGTGCTGAATATTCACATCCCAAGAGGGTCCTGCTCCTTACATTGCTGTAGCCTCAGATTTTAAGATTATCTGACCCTCTCTGCAGCATAAAACAGACTGCCCGCCTCATGCTCTGGCCGCTCCAGCTTGCAGAATTGACACCTCCCCCCCCCCCCGTTCGCTTACCTCATTGCCCACTGATTTTCTGCCCCTCCCTCCTGAAACTCTGGCCTTTTGTCTCTGCTAACTATTTCTCACCTCAGGGAGGGGCTCTCTCCATTTTCTGTCCAGCCTGGAGAGTCTCTGTTAATGGCATTGTTAATAGGTTAATGACTGGCCATCATCAGCCTTGGTTACCTCTGCTGAGCTGGCCTGGCTCATTAGCATAAACTAAATCCAGGGATTTCTGTGTTTGGCTCAGTTTAATCAAACTTTGATTAATTCTAATTTTTACAAATTCCAGGATTTTGGGTTGATTTGCACCCACAGACTCTGGCCCTAAAACTTATAACAGTATTTATTTATCTACTTTAAGAGCCTTGTTGTAGATGTGGTGAAATTCATTTGAATACATACACACTAATAGAGTGTGGTATTTGGAATAGATCTGAGGTTCCACGAAATGTGGATTTCTGTTTTTAAAGCAGCAACCAAAAATTGTAATATTTTCCTATATACATAAAAATGTAAAGCTGTTGTCCTGCTGCAGTTCGTGTGGCCACCCGTAGGCGGCTACGGGGGGCAGGCAGCCTAGGCGAGCTGTTTAATGGATTGGGAAGAGGCGCTTAACTATGGCTCTTCTGTTTCGACTACTCTGAAGACCCTAAAGAGGCTGGGAAAGTGACTTCCATTTGGTGGGAATGTCAGTGCTTTGAGCATCTGAGATGGCTGCTGCTAAGAGGCAGCATGGGACAGGCAAGGAAGTCCCAGTGGGAATGAAGAGAAGATGCACCAAGATTGCATTGGCAAGAACTAATGAGGGAAAGGAGAAGCAAGACCCGTCCTCTGTGGCCCATTTGGGGCAGGATATGTACCTTGCCCACACCATTATCTCACAGGTGGGCATACTGGGAAAAGAATGTCAATGGCTTACTGTTTCCCTGTTCTCCTTGCCAGGGACGCGGACTTATAAAAAATATGGGGGGAGCTCATGAATAATAAATAAGCTCATGAATAATAAATAAGCTCATGAATATGCAAATAAAGTGGCGCCGCCTCCTCGTGAGCGAATAAGGGAGAGCGTGCTGCGCCTATTAATCAGCTCCAAAGGAAATTGGGTGGAGCTTTTGCTCGGGAGGGAGGGCAGGAAGGAGGCATGCAGGCAGCCCGACCCTGTGCATTTTGGGCTGGGGGAGGGGCGGCGATGGTGCTCTGCTGGAGGGGCGCCCGAGATTATTGGGGGGGCGGAGCCCCCCAAATGAATTTTTGAGGGGGCTCGGGCCCCCTCAAGCCCCATGGAGTCGGCGCCTATGCTCCTTGCAGATTCTGACTTAACCTGGGAGATGGCACTGATCCCTGTGACACATGCTGAACAAAGTGCCTCTGAGCATTTGCAGAGTATTTCTCCCCCTCCCCCAAAAAAAGTCAGACTTGGATAACAGGACTGCCTGTCTTGCAACCTAGTCCTAATTGTGTTTGCTTAAAGAGGGGAATGGGGTTGTAGTGAGCTATAAAAGGAAGCTGGGGGGTGAACTGGGAAGGGATAGGAGAGGGAGTGGGTGAGGGGTAAAGAGAGGAGGAGTTGGACAGGTGGGGGGAAGGGGGTAGGCAAAGGGGCTGTCGGGTAAGTAAGATAGGCGAGCAAAGTACACAGGGTCATTTTGTGTGTGTGTGTGTGTCTGTCACAGGCAGAGGGCCTTCTTGGTAGTGACGCCCGCCCTGTGGAACGCCCTCCCACCAGATGTCAAGGAAATAAACAACTATCTGACTTTTAGAAGTCATCTGAAGGCAGCCCTGTTTAGGGAAGTTTTTAAAGGTCAATCTTTTATCATGTTTTTAATATTCTTTTGGGAGCCGCCCAGAGTGGCTGGGGAAACCCAACCAGATGGGTGGGGTATAATAAACAAACAAACAAACAAACAAACAAACAGTGGTACCTCAGGTAACAGGTACCTCAGGTTACAAACACTTCAGGTTAAAGACTCCGCTAATCTGGAAGTGGTACCTCAGGTTAAGAACGGTTTCAGGTTAAGAACAGACCTCCAGAACAAATTAAGTTTCGTAACCAGAGGTACCACTGTAATTAAAACAACAACAACAGACTGCATGTTTCTAGCCCTTAGTGTTGAAAGCAAAATCTGTTTGAGAGCATACAGGTAGATTCTTGGCAAGATACCAGACCCTGCCTCTGTGGGTTTTCTATAGTTGACAGTCAGCTGGACCTGAATTTTGTTTCAAGTCTTGTCTCTGCCACTGACCCATTGTCCTGTCTTGGGCATGCCAGAATTACGGCTAAAAGCCAAAGCGCTGGGTAAGGACCAGGCCAGCCCAGAGGCCCCACGGAGTGGCTGCTGAATCAGCTTTGCTCTCATTCTTGCTCTGCAGGCTCCGTTAATTTTTAATGACTGCTTCCTCCTCAACAGACGGTGGCCAGGGTTGCGCTAGGCCACATCCACGAGAGCCGGCGCTCTGGATGAGTCACCGGCACTTGTGCGGCATTTTAACAAACCGTTTGGACCTGGTCCAGCAGGAAGCTCTCCAGAGCAGGCCCTGTTGAAACCAAGCAGGGCTCCTGCACAGCTCCTCTTCATTTCAGCGGGGCTTGTGCAGTAGAACTTCCCACTGGACTGGACCTCCTTCCCTGCTCACTTTGCTGCTGCCTCTAGAAGACAAAAGCAACCCCCATTTTCTCTTACTGGGTTTGTTTTCATTTATTTTCAGTGAATTGTTTTAGATGTTCCTGGTATTGGTACAGGGAAACTGTTGGTGTGGGTGTGTGAAAAATAACAGCAACCGGCGAAGAAGAATATAATGACAGCACCTACAGACTGACATGGCTTTTTTATTTTGATCGGCTGGGAATATTGTCTGAAAGTTGAAGAGCTCTTTCAAAACAAATAATTGAGTGTGCAAATTTTGTACAGATAGATGAGAAACCAGCACCTGTGAAGGTGTTGTGAAAGGAGGATTATTTTGTTTAAATCCTGCATCATCCCTGGCTTTACGTAGGATGTTATTATCCTCTTTTTTTTTTTGCTTTATTTTCTTTATTGAGATGTGATTATTGAGATTCTTTAAAACTGCACAGTTGTGTAAATGGTACAAGCCTGCAAATGGAGCTTGTTTATGCAGATGTGTAGCAGATTTGCCTCATTTACTTTGGAAGCAGAAGTAGGGTTTTGTAGCTGTCAAAATCTAGATTTATTTATTTTCCCCATCCTTCCATTCTTGTCCAGAGAACCATGGAAGGAGCAGGAGACCATACACTAAGAGTAAGGAACCCCCAGCCTTCTAGATGTCATGGGACTCCAGTTCCCATCACCCCCAGCCAATATGGCCAGTGGTCAGATATGATGGGAATTGTAGTTTGGGCTGGCCAAATCTTATCAATTTCAGGTTCTCTATTCTTTTTGCCACCCATCCATTTTCAGAATCCAAATCCTTCTTTAAAAAAAGAATGAAATGCTGATAATGCTTAATATTTTTAAGCAAATCTACTGCGTTTCCTCTGGGATTCCACATGGCATGGCATGATCGTTGCCGTGCAGAGGTCTAGACCTCCTGGCTACATATCTGTTACATGCACAGGGAATTTATTATCTGAACTGAACAGGCAGGGGAGCTGGAGGCAAGAAACTCAGGGACTCATCTTAGAGCCAAAAAAAGAGAAGAAAAAGAAATCCCTGTCAAATTCTCAAATCCAGTTCATGAATTGGTTTCCCTTTGATTAGCACTTGAAACCTGAGCTCTCTCCCTTTGAAGGCACTAGCCGACTTCAAGTGACTGTGATTAATTAATTCCTGGTTAGCAGTTCATCAGATTTCACAAAAGTTGCAGTGTGCAATTCTGAATTTGTATCACATCACCCACCGTGGCAGTCAGGGTCTTTCGATTCCTGTTTTACAAATCAGCTTTTCAATGGATTTGTGGTTTCTGATTTGTACACCTCAACTGTCCCAAGGAGGACGTCTTTGATTCGGAAGTAAAAGCTCCTCTTTTTACATACATCTTACATTATTTCTTAAGGCACAGGTAGGAAAGAGCATTTGTTAGCAATCTGGACTCCTTCGCAGGTTGCTTCAGTGGTTCAGAAGCCCTTACTCCAGGGGCAGTCAGCCTAAGACCCGGGGGCCGGATGCGGCCCAATCGCCTTCTCAATCCGGCCTGCGGATGGTCTAGGAATCTCTGTGTTTTTACATGAGGAGAATGTGTCCTTTTACAGTGGTACCTCAGGTTACATACGCTTCAGGTTACAGAACTTTGCTTCAGGATGAGAACAGAAATCAGGCTCCGGCGGCACGGCAGCAGCAGGAGGCTCCATTAGCTAAAGTGGTGCTTCAGGTTAAGAACAGTTTCAGGTTAAGAACGGACCTCCAGAACGAATTAAGTACTTAACCTGAGGTACCACTGTATTTAAAATGTATCTCTGGGTTGTTTGTGGGGCCTGCCTGGTGTTATGGGTCAAGCATGTATTAGAAAAAACACATGGGCAAATAGCGGCTAGGTGGAGAGGAAGGAGTGCTGAGGAGAGAGGGACTCAGAAAAGGAGAGAATAGTGCATGGGGGCCGGATCCGGCCCAATCGCCTTCTTAATCTGGCCCGCGGATGGTCTGGAAATCAGTGTGTTTTTACATGAGGAGAATGTGTACTTTTATTTAAAATGCATCTCTGGGTTATTTGTGGGGCATAGGAATTCGTTCATCCCCCCCCCATATATAGTCCAGACCCCCACAAGGTCTGAGGGACACCTCAACTGTCCCAAGGAGGACGTTGAAAAAGGTTGCTGACCCTTGCCTTACTCTGTATCTCCTTCTGTACTTCCATCATGATAGTGAAAAGCTCAGGATGACATGAATTCAGTTCAACAACTCACATTCCCTTCCAGCCTTGCGCTCCCAGCCAGGCTATGGCTGAGCAGGAAGAGAACCCATATTGGCTCTACTGCCGGGTCTGAGGCTCCCAAATATTAACTGAGAAGAATCAGGCTTTTGCAGTGATGTTGTTGGGTGGAGCAATTTATAAAATATGGATGTTGTGGTATGTAAGAGTCATTTTTAATGTAGCTGATATTCCAGAAAAACTGTCTGGCAGATGCATGTTATCTCGGCTGGCCTGAATTGACATGAAGCAGTCACTGTGTGTAGCAGACATGGGCTTGGTTTGCATGTAACACAAAGCCAAACTGGCTTAGCACAAAGGAGTTAATGGGCAGGTTCTCAAAGTGGAGATTGTAACCATCTCCTCCAGACAAACCATGAGCACCAAACCAAGAACAAAACATAAACCCAGGATCAGATATAACACAAAGCCAAACTATGGCTTAGCTCTGGGCAGCAGGACCAGGGCAGGAGCACAACAGCTGTGATCTTCACTCCAGGAACATGCACTTTTGCTTGTTTGCCCTTATCTGTGTTTGGCTGAGTGTTGAAGAAGAAGAGGAGTTTGGATTTGATATCCCGCTTTATCACTACCCGAAGGAGTCTCAAAGCGGCTAGCATTCTCCTTTCCCTTCCTCCCCCACAACAAACATTCTGTGAGGTGAGTGGGGCTGAGAGACTTCAGAGAAGTGTGACTAGCCCAAGGTCACCCAGCAGCTGCATGTGGAGGAGCGGAGACGTGAACCCGGTTCACCAGATTACGAGTCTACTGCTCTTAACCACTACACCACACTACACCACACTGGCTGAGCCACAGAGCCCCCTGTCCCTCTCTCTGGGTCGTTTAAGACAAATGGAAGGAAGGGGTGCTTTTTTGAGTTCTTATTTCAGGTGCAGAAATGCTTTCACCATGAGTGGGGAGCCTGTGGACCTCAAGATATTGTTGGACGCCATCTGTAACCAACATGACCAATATGAAGGTATGGCAGGAGGTCCCATCTGACCTCCAGCAATGCTACCTTAGCAATTTGTGTACCCAGTCTGCCAATCACCATCTTCACCATGGCGTATGGGGCTGTTTGCAGAGGCTAGCTTTACAGATACTCAGCAGCCGCCCATGGTACACTAGGCCTGTTCATTTTTGCTCGTACATCACAACCTCTGGCTAAACTAAAATTTGCAGAGCTTTTCAGCTCTTGGAGCTGCACTCTTGAAAAACCTCCAGAAGCACGACTGCTGCTGCTGCAATAGATATGTGTCCATTTTTAGTAGGAGTGACGCAGTAATATATTGCATAGTCCCCCTGAAGAATTAGATACTCCACATTCCTCAAGACTAAAGGGGTTCCTTCTTTTGTTTACCTCCTTGTCTAATCTCTACCTTGTTCTCCATCTTGAGTGTCCTGACCAAGGATTCTATCCAATGCTAGTCCTACTGAGTTTAATTTAGGTTCATTAATTTTGACGGTCTACTCTTGAGTAGAACTTAGTTGAGTACAACTCCATGTGGTGACACCTTGCTGCAACAGGTGGGAAGGTCCTTGTAGGGCAGAGTTTGGTTTGCAGGAGCAGAGGTGACCACTGAGGGAAAAGGCCGTGAAATCCAAGCAGAGCAGTTGCCACTTCTCTTCCTCTGCCTCAGAAACATGTCCCAAGATTACCCTGATTTAGTCATCTGGGACACAATCCAAGTTAGAGTAGGAGGCGCTTGATCATGGGTGAGGAGAGGGACCTAGTCTTTCCTGCCTTCAGAAACAACAGGTACAGCTATTTTTAAGAATCAGAACATTAAAGTGTAACGCAAATCTTTGTGGCAAGAGTGTGTCAGCTGACCAAGCTGTCAGTTCCTTTAAAGTAAATTTCCAAATGGCAAACTAACATCTTTGAACTGCTTTACAAAACGGGTATATATCAATCAATCAGTTTATTACAGTCATAGACCAGCACAGACCAGGTATGTGTGTATATATATATATATATATATATATATATATATATGCACGCTTAGAGCATACCTGGCCATGAAATGTGGGCATGTGACAAAGAGATGAGTGTCTCAGGGAACTATGGTTGGCTGTGGTTCCCTACCTAGTTAGGCACAGTGGTAAACTGGTTTTGTTGTTATCACACTTAGAGACAAAGGTCTATCCATCCTTTCATAGATATTTATCCCATCTTCCTTTGAGTTAATATCAAGGTTGCTTCCAATATACTTATTTTTTAAAATGTGCATAGAACACATCAGTGCAATTGAAAGCCATCCTTGTTTTAAATCCAATACAGTTGATAAATAATTTTCCAATTTGTCATGTGGAAGACATGTCTAAATAGAGTATTTTGACTACTTGTCTGCAGAAGGCAAATGGTGTTGAGACTTGGAAGCGGGTTCCACAACAGCACAGCCACAGCCGAAAAGACCCCGCAGATGTTGTTTGGCAGGACTGCAAACAGGAATGTGCCAAGGATTGTACAAGATGGAGGCTATTCCCTCAAACAGCAAGTTGTAAGAAGAGCCCTGCAGGATCAGACCACAGGTCTGAAGGGTGGGGAATCATAGAAATGTGGGGTTGGAAGGGACCCTAAGGGTCATCTAGTCCAACCCCCTGCAATTCAAGAATCACAACTAAAGCATCCCTGGCAGATGGCCACCCAACCTCTGTTTAAAAACCTCCAGCTTCCAAGGGAGTCCGTTCCACTGTCAAACAGCCCTTACTGTCGAAATGTTCTTCCTATTATTTGGTTTGGTTCCTAGTCCCCGGAGCAGGAGAAAGCAAGCTTGCTCCATCTTCCATGTGGCAGCCCTTCAGATATTTGAAGATAGCTGTTATATCACCTTTCACTCTACTCTGAAAGTGGTGGACTCTCCTTCCTTGGAGTTTGGATGGCTATCTGTCATGGGTGCTTTAGCTGAGATTCCTGCATTGCAGCATCTTGAACTGGATGACCCTTGGGGCCTCTTCTAGCTCTACGATTCTGTTATTATTCTCTCTCTTAGCTGCTGATTGGCCTGTTCTTTACATAAAGAAACTAATCTAACTGAAGTGTGATTACATACTGCTTGCGGGGGGGGGGGATGTTGCTCACCTACTGATTATTAGAAGTGGGTGGGAAACAAGATTCATTTTTCGGGTGGGGACTGTTGGGATTGGTTCTGGCAAAGAAGGACAATAGCTTGAGCAAAGACATGCCCTTGAAACTTCCTCTTATCTCTCAGCCCAAAGTTTCAAGTTTTCGTTTAGTCTTTGCCAACCTGGTATTATCCTAGACAGGTTGCCAGACTCCAATTCCCATCAACCCCAGCCAGCATGGCCAAGGATGATGGAAGTCCAGCAACATCTGGAGCTTGGGGGATGCTGGTTTAGTGGACTTGAGTGAGCCAATTAGCTGAATAAAACTTCTAGTCCTAATTACTTGTCCCTTACCAATTATTCAGCCAGTGCCTCAAGGACTGCCTCTCCCCATACGAACTGACCCAGACCACATCATCTGAGGCCCTTCTTTGTGTGCCTTCTCCACAAAAGGTCCAGAGGGTGGCAACATGAGAACAGGCCCTTTCTGTGGTGGCCCCCATTTGTGGAATGCTCTTCCCAGGGAGACTTGCCTGGCGCCTTCATTACATACTTTTAGGTGCTAGGCGAAAATGTCTCTCTTCAACCAGGCATTCAGCTGATTAACATCCTATGGCTTTTTAAATGTGTTTGTGGGAGAAGGGGCTATTGGTTCGCTTTTGCTTTTAATAGAATCACAGGCTTGTAGAGTTGGAAGGATCCCTGAAGATCATCTTGTCCAACCCCCTGCAATGAAAGAATATGCAGCTACCCCATACGGGGATCAAACCTGCATTTTATTAATGTACAGTGGTACCTCAGGTTAAGTACTTAATTCGTTCCGGAGGTCCGTACTTAACCTGAAACTGTTCTTAACCTGAAGCACCACTTTAGCTAATGGGGCCTCCTGCTGCTGCCGCGCCGCCAGAGCACAATTTCTGTTCTCATCCTGAAGCAAAGTTCTTAACCTGAAGCGCTATTTCTGGGTCAGCGGAGTCTGTAACCTGAAGCGTATGTAACTCAAGGTACCACTGTATTTTGGATTCTCATTTTGTATTTTTTTTCCCTGTTGTGAACCACCCTGGGTTCTTCAGATAAAGACCAGTACACAGTTTTAATTAAGAATACCACTGAATGCCCTAAAATGGGCCAGCACATCTTTTGACCCATCAAAGCTGGCTGCAGCCCGACAGTCTTCGTATGGTTACCCCATCAAGGACTCTAGGAAGACTTCCTGTTTTTGCTAGCTGCTGGGGAAAGCAAAAATAGCCAAGATTCTCAAGCCCTTAGTGCAGGCATAGGCAAACTCGGCCCTCCAGATGTTTTGGGACTACAACTCCCATCATCCCTGACCACTGGTCTTATTAGCTAGGGATGATGGGAGTTGTAGTCCCAAAACATCTGGAGGGCCAAGTTTGCCTGTACCTGCCTTAGTGGACCATAATACACAGTGGGCATGTGGACCACATTTGGCTTGGTGCATCACAGTCATGGCTTTAAAACAGGAATAGCCAATGTGACGCCATTCAGTTTTTGTTGGGCTCCAACTCCCATAGTCCCCAACCATTGCCATGCTGGCTGAGGCTGATGGGAGTTGTAATACAAAAAAAATTAGAAGGGCACCACATTGACTACTCCTGCCCTAAAATGTTAGCCATCGTATACATATAGAGTGGAAGCTGAATGAACAACAACCTTTAAATGACATTGGAGAATGAGTCAGAAAGGCAGTCGAAACCTTTTCCCAATGTTTGAGGCTTGTGTAAGATTTTTAAATATGTTTAATGCCTCATTATTTGGAGGAGGAGGCTGCTGGGAAATTTGGCTTCTTGTTTCAGAGGTGGTCTCTGGGGTGTGTGTGTGTGCAAAAAAAGGCCCCCTGACATGAATAGAAACGCTTTGCAAATGTCATAGCTTTGCTCAATGCCGCTGTTGTTATAATATGCGGCGCAATCAGAAAGCGATTGCGGAGTTAATTTTAATCGTGCGTCTATGTAACTGATGGGGAGGGTGAAAGCAAGGGGAAGGCATATGTATAATAGCACAGACATCCATCAGGCAGATCAACAACAATGAGAAAAGGAAAGGAAAGGCTCAGCTAATTTAAGATCCAGATGGGAGGGAGATAATTTGAAATGGGAATGTTCGGCAGTTAAAAAAATAAAGCACCTCCTGTCTCTGCCTGTGGGTTGGGGAGATAGGACGGTACCAAAATCCTGTGTCCTGACAGGTTGTACGGGGAGGCCTTGGAATGCATGAAGGGTTGACGAATGGCAAACGCGTATCGTCTTGTTTAGCACTCGTGGCGCAGTCTCTTTTTTTTGGTACTCCAGTTGAATGGAAATGGGAAGCTGACATTGACGAAGGAATCCAATTGGTTTTTGCTGACCCTTTGGAGGTCTAGTTGTTCATCTATCATTGCTCTCCCAGGTCTCAGTGAAAGGCCCAAGTGGTAGCAGAAGATCACCACCACTTATAAAAGGATATCTTTTGCTGAACAAATTTAGATCGAAAGTGTAGGCAGCAGCCTTTTGCGTTTCATCGAATTATTCATCGGGCGGAAGAATCAGGAGTTCTGCATGGAGTGGGAACCTGCTGGACTACAACTCCCATCATCCCTGGCCACTGAACGTGCTGGCTGGAGTTGATGGGAGTTGGGAGTCATCTGTAGGGCCTCAGTTTTCCCTATCCCTGGCATAGAGCAAGCTGGTGTTCCTAAGTTTCCCTCTGCCACCATCCCAGCTAGAAACTTGCAGGTGGAGAGAGGTTGTTTAAGCAAAAGTCAGAATTCTCCAGGCGTGAATTTCCGTATATCTGTTCTCTAAGTTGCTGCCTTCCACCCAGCAGTGCTGCTCAGTACAGTAAGTCAGAATCTACCAGGTGGTAAACACAAAGGAAAGCTCCCAGCTGCTTCCTTCCAACATTCCTCTGCATCAAACCAGTCCATGACACCCGTCCTGTGGTTCCCAACCACTTGTGCTCCACGGCATATTGCCTCCAAGGTAGAACATCACTATCGGGACTAGTAGCCAGGAGCAGCCTTATTCTCCTGGAATTTGTCCAACCGTGTTTTGGAATCGATGAAGACAAAGGGAAGCCAACCTCAGGCAAAGCCAACAGGGCAATTTGCCTGTAAACACCCAAAGAAGATTAAAAAGCAACCAACACTTTTCCTAGTTTCCTCAAAAAGAGAAGAACAGTCCTCTGACAGTGCAAAAGGACGAGCCATCCTTCAAATGTCCTTGGTGCAATCAAAACTGTTCCTCGATGAGTTTGAAATAGCAGCTGAAAAGGGGAGAAAAATACAGTAATTTTTTTTTCTAATGGTTGGCCTCCTGTTCCCCTCCGCTGTCCTTGTTGCCTTCCGAGCAGCTAAATTGCTTTGAAAATGTTCTTGTGTCAGCTGAGACCTGGGTGGCATGTGCCAGTCTGGTATGCACCGTAAAACACACACACGCACAACCACATATATACAATTATAAACGATGGGAAATGGGAGATTGCAAAGCCTCGCCTGACCTTAACCTCTAAAGAGAAGATGTGACAACATGAAGGCCCAAATTGCTCCCTGTCCCAACACCCCTGGAGGTTGTGAGTGGCAGAGGGGGGTAAGGAGTGTTGAATGGGGCAATTGTGTTTATTTCGGCACTGCAGCAAAAAACAACCAACCAACCAACATTTTTTAATTAAAAAAAACCTTCTGTAAAAATCACATGAAAATGCATAAAAAGTTGGAGGGATTTGCAGCTGCTGGGTGTGTGTATGTGGGATACTCGAAAAGGCCAATGAGCTTTTGACAACTGCATCTTTTACAGCTGCCAAGAATAAATATGATTTAAGAAGAATAAAAACATAAATGGGAGAACCAACTCTAATCAAACTTTAAGCAATACATCCCGGTTTCCTCTTAAGTGGGAGCCCAGGGATCTCTCAGCCAGCCCTCCTTGCTCCCTAAGATACCCCCCTAGCAAAAAGAACATACACAAATATTATTTTCATTATATTATATTATATCCCAATTATTCACAGCAGTTGTGATCACTATACATTCACAGAGGTGTGGTTTTTTTTAATGTGCAAGGCATTTTTTAATCTATCACCTCATTCACCAAGGGCAATCCCTGTAGAAACTAACCTTTGTGTGATCTTTTCTTCTGGGTCAGCTCCCCATGCATGCAAAAGTGGTGCTCCACAGTACTGAAGAACCCCTTACAGCCAGCACTGTGTGCATATGGTGCTATGGTGCATATGGAGGTGTAATGCAAAACATCTGGTGGGCACCAGGTTGGGGAAGGCTGGGTTAGTGAGTACCAAAGTCAGAGACTTGTCTGTGGTGGCCCTGTTTCTTTGGAATGTCTTGTGCAAGGAAATACATTTGGCTCCTGTTTTGCTGGTCTTTAGGAGATCTGTGAACACTCCCTCTCCACCCCACCCTCTGCATTTGGATAATTTTATGGTGCAGTCTGTCATCAGATGTTTTCATCTCCAGCTGCTGTCTTTAAGGTTAGAATCATAGAATCATAGAGTTGGGAGGGACCACAAGGATTATCTGGTCCAACCCCTTGCAATGAAGGAGACCTTTGCCCAACATGGGGCCTGAGCTTAAGAGTCCTTGCTTAATTTTAAGATTCAATTGGTACTCAGTTTAATAATTTGTTGCAGAAACCCCATCCCCAACAACTGGAAAAATAGCTCGTGAAAAGAGTCTCAGTCTCCTGGCACTGAGCTGTTTTAAATTGCCAGACCATAGCTTGGCAATGCCAACAGTGTGTAGAAAGTACTGAGCTACATGCACCAAAATGCTGAGCTAGATAGATCAATGCTCAGACTCTACACTGACTGGCAATGGCTCTCCAGGGTTTCAGAAGGGAATTTTTGCCAGCCTCATCTGGAGATTCCAGGGGTTGAATCTGGGATCTTCTGCAGGCAAAACAGATGTTCTGTCACTGGGGTCTGGCCCTTCTCCAAACAGAGTAGGCGTTTTGACCACATGCAAACCAAAGCTGCAGCTGCTTTGTTAGTAGAACAGTTTGAAGTTGGCTTGTGGTGCTGCACTTCAGTATTGTGTCTGGCGATCTTGTTTGTGAGGTTGATCTCCTAAAGCCTGGGCCCTGTGGATGTTGGTTAGTTATTAGTGAACCTTGCCTTAGAATGGTTCAGGTTGTGTGTGGGTGTTATCCCTGGACTCTAAAAATGTGCATAAGTTAAACGACTGAACGCAGTGGCTCATTACACTTCTCATGCTAAACTGTGGTTTGCACTGGCTGCAGATTAGAACGCAAACTGTGGTTTCAACTTTTAAATCTGCAGCAAGCAAACCATGACTTAATGCTGCTTACCTGATTTCATTTTCCTCCTCCCGGCATCATGCTTACCCCTGAAGGTTTACAATTAAGAAATGGGGAACCTTGAAGCATGGACCAGCTTAGCCAAAGAATATCCTTCCAGTGCCAGAAGCCGACAATCTTATTGGACAAAAATCCACTCCTAGTTTTCCTTCTAAGCTTTGTTCATTTCAGCAGCCTAATTTAGGAAGTCTGTTGTTAAACAACTGATCATCAGAAA
Organism: Podarcis vaucheri; assembly: GCF_965113315.1. Taxonomy (NCBI): domain Eukaryota; kingdom Metazoa; phylum Chordata; class Lepidosauria; order Squamata; family Lacertidae; genus Podarcis; species Podarcis vaucheri. The sequence goes on from NC_138751.1 coordinate 33,075,595, forward strand.
ACTGGGCTGATTTACTGTAAATCACCCAGGATGTTACCACTAGATCTTGCCTCCCCCTGGCCCACCTAACCTTTTAATATTCATCCTCAACGGTAAGGAAGCCCTCGTGCACATTGCTCATTTATTCTGATCCATCCCTTGCTACTCTGTCTTCCACTGCTCACTCCCCAAATTTAGCTTCTTGGGGCAAGGCTGTGTCCTTTCGTTTGTTTTGTTTGTTATGTTGCTCATTAAAACACCATGAAAACTGAGAGTTGTTGGCATCTGTCTGTCTGAAGAGACAATGGAGTGCACCTCCAGGGGTGTAGTCAAACTGCTGTGTTAGCAACACTGAAGGGCCTCCCTGGTGTGCAAGCCCTGGGCAGTGTGCATGGAGGTTTTAGGTTGCCCAGATGACAAGCCCCACCCCTCGGCCTTACCAATGTGGTGCGAAAGAAAGCAGAGCAATACAGTTGGCACCAGCTTGGCTCCAGTAGTTGCTAGAAGGAGGCATACAAGGCACCACCCAAGCACCTTAGGGACCCCACTCCAGATTTGTGTAGGGTTTACTCCTTAGCCTTTTCTTCTCCTGAAGATATCTCCCAAGGCAGCAGAGGTTTAGGATCAGAGTTTTCCTTCCCCTTCCCAGGTTGATGAGCCCCATCTGCCCTGTTAGTGCTATATAAATAATAAGTAACAACAAAACCTTCCAAATCACTGGATAATAATAAACCATACAATCCATTCTTGGATTCCCTTCCCCCACTTCATTTTTTTAGTAGTTATGTGGCCACAAGTGAGCGTCGCCAGCAGAAAAGCCTTGTCTTATTTTTGCCTCCCTAAAGCAAGCCTGGGAAAGCTTTTGGCCCTCTGCAGGTTGCTGAGAGCCAGTGTAGTGTAGTGGTTAGAGCATCTGGCTAGGACCTGGGAGACCAGGGTTCGAATTCCAGCCCAGCCACAAAGCTTACTGGGTGACGTTGCGTCAGTCATCCACTTTCAGTCTAAGGATTGTTTTGGGGATTAAATGAAGAGGGGGAAGAGTCATGTAAGCCACCTAGAGTTCCATGGAGAAAAAGGTGGGATGTAAATGCAGAAAACAAGCAAACTCCCATCACCCCTGGCCATTGGCTGTGCTTGCTGGGGATGATTGGAGTTGTGGCTCAGCATCATACAGAGGGCCGGTATCCCCCCACCAGCTGTCCTAAAGCCTGCTTCATCCAAAGGCGAGAGTGAAATCCCTCACCATCCCTGGATGCTCTCCTTGTGCAGACAGGTGTTTGAGCTTTGAAGTCTTGCTTGCAAAGGGACCTCAGCGACGGAGCATATGCCAGGGATCCGTGTGGCCCTTGAGACGCTGCTGGACTGCAACTCCCATCATCCCAGATCATTGACCGCAGTGCCTGGGGTGGATGGGATCTGGAGTCCGACAGCACCTGCAAGACCAGAGGTTCCTCACCCCTGCATTCAGTCTAGTTGAAAAAGATCCCAAGCTGCTGCCAATCAATGAGTGAATGGGTTGGCAAATGGGCTCTGCTTGCTATAAACTTGCTTCCAATGCTCATATGACCCCTGCATAGTCCAGATCAGGATGTGTGGAGGGCTGTGGGGCGGGGAGGGGGGGGTTTCAGAGCTCAGAATATGGTGGTGCCAGCCCCCAAAACCTGAGACCAGACCGAGCCGTCGTCCTCTTCCCCCTCCCCCTAGCGCTCCAGCCGGGCATCATGCACAGCCTCCAAAAGACAGGTGGAGTCCTGGTTGCCACGGCGACAGTGTCCTTTTAAGGGAAGCTAGAGGAAGCTCCCGTTGCATTGCTAAGGTCAGGCTTGGGGGGCTAGGATGGCAGGCGTGTGATGGAGCCCGGGAGGGGGGGGAGAGCTGCACCTGCATTACTCTCCCCTCCGAGGACGGGTGATTCCCCCCTCCCTCCCCACGCAAAAGAAACCTGGCATCTCCCCCCGCTCTCCATCACCACCTCTGCATAACCCAAGAACGAGAGAGAGAACCGTCTCCAGCAGCAGCGGTAAAAGGAGTGCGGGGAAAGAAGGCAAAAAGCGAGCCGCTGACGGATGAATTTATAGACACTGCAGCCTCCCATTGTGTGCAGCGGGCTGCTGCTAGGTATGGCAGGAGCAGGAGGCTGTTTAAGGTGGCCCAGCGGGATCTAACCTGTGGCAGGTAAGGAGACTGGCGGAAGCAAAGTCGAAGCAGGGAGGAGGAGGACGACAGGTGAAGGAAGGCGATGGGAAGAAATGGCAGTGGTGCTTGGGGAGGGATGGAACCGGTGGTAGGAATCGGCAGCTCAGCTCTTGCATCTTTCCACCGGTGCTCAAATTATGGAGGGAAGAGAAAGTGCACAGAGCTGCTGCTGCTGCCCCCTTCCCCAACCCCTCTGACTTCCGCGGATGCTTTTGAGGGGTGTGTGTGTGTCGGAACCTTTTAAAAATAAAAATGAGAAGAGAGATTTGTTCTTTCCCCGCCTTCTCCTCCCCAATTTTCCCTGTCATTTGATCACTGCACCAAACTGTGCAACAGAAGAACTGGTCAGTGACACCCCGCCATCCCAAATCTGAAAAGGAGGGAGGGAAAAGCAGAGTCTAAATTAGAAGGACATCACCGTAGCCGTGTGTCCTGTGGGGCTGCAGATGGCTTGGGGGGGGCAATGAGGGGCAATAAGGAACACTAATGTAAGGGACAGATGGTTACCCTATAGGGTGCGCGTGCACACACACACACACACACACACCTTGTTCTCCCAGTGGCTGCTTGGATGTGACCATTACATATTGAGCATTGTTGGGCATATTTTATTTGTATGTTTTTTGGGGGGAGGGGGAAGAGGCTTGTGTGATTCTGTGTTGTTGCTAAGCCACATCAGTTACAAGACTCTGAGGGTCAGCTTGAATTTTGGTGGGGAGTCAGTGTGAGTGAGGTGGGTGTGTTTCGTATGCGTGGCCCTCCCCCCCCCCCCCCGCAACCCAGGGGAAACTGACAGAGGCTTGCAGCACCTTGAAGCCTGTCTTATGTACGGCATAAGCTTTGGAGAAAAGGGCATCTTTGGGGCAAGGATAATGATTGCTTGGTTACATTTGTACCCAGTCCTTTTTTTTTCTGGGGGGACGCAGGAGTACGCATACCCCTAAACATTTTGTGAATCTAGGTTTGGCCTCATTGAGGGGCAGTATTTCAATATGAGTAGGAAAATGAGAGTTTTAAAGGAAAAAAGCACTGTTTGTACCCCTTCCCCATCCTCAGAGGTGATGCACATGGGTGTAACATCATTTCATCCTCACAACAAAAGGGCATCATGTTAATTAAGATGGGAGTCTTGTGTTGCCCCCTTCTCCCAGCATACTGGAAAAGCTAAAGTAGCAAGAAATAAGTTCTCAGAGGTATCAGACCTACCTTTGTGGATCTACTCAACAGGAAACTCTTCCCCCAGATGTGTGGTTTCTCTACACTTTCAGTGGAAGAAATGTACTTCCACATGCTCAAAAGCACTCCTCATTTTATTTCACACAGTCAAGGACGGAGCCATAGCACTGAGAATGGGGCAGCGTCTTGGGCTGTGTTCACACTCCTGTTTGCTGTGCACTCATTGCATTTGCAGTGCTGGGTTTTTAATCCACGTTCGCAAGACGTCATCCAAAATGCATATGTACCCTGCACTTTGATAGATGTCTCGTTTCTCAAACTAGCTTCACACGGACTGGAGACCTTAAGTCATTCCTATTTTGTCTCTAGCCAAGGTGTGAACACCTTTTCATAGGGTAAAGACATCCCTGCCTTGTCCACTCCTCCTCTAGTGTGACACAAGCAGAAACGAATCTGACTCTAATGAAGCTGTGCTGATGCGAATCGCTAACGGAGAAAGAGCTCTGAAATGCACAGGGATGGGGACCAACTTCACTGTGCTCTAAGGTGGTAAGGTGAACACCTCCACCTAAGCCTTTTCTTAGGTTAAGACTTCCCTTCTTATTCCTTTCTCTGGGCTGCTTCACAGGATCCCATGGGTCAGACCAGAGAGCTGTGATATGTGCCTGCCTTGGGCATCTTCTGCAACCCATTCCTAAATATCTTTGAGAGAAAGGAAATATTTTTGCATGACTCCCTAAAACCTCAGAAAATCTATTTTTGCTTCTCCCATTTCCATGCCTACCACCATCACCACATGCATCAGCGACAAAAGCTTTGACTCACACACCCTTCATTAATATAGTATTTGCAATTTCCAATTTTGCACTTGGGCGTTATGCTGTGATCTACCTAGAATGTTACTGCAAGGTGATAACGTTTTTAATGCTCTTTCCACCGCATTTTTCATTTGTGCAACAGTTGGGCAGCTCAAACAGTTGGGCAGCATGGTGGCTGCAGTCATCTAGCGAATCAGGGTCAGCAGGCTGCCTTAGGCTTAGTTCTCACAGAGATTGAAAAATATCACTTCAGACTGTATCTTGGGGCTCATATGCAACAGACTGCACATGGGAGATTCTTCTTTTGAATGCCATTTTTATCTGTTCTTCCATTTTTTAGTACTCCCCGCAAGTAGAAATGTAGCACTGTAAGGGGTGAACTAGGAAGGAACATCTCCCCCTGACGTTGCTAGCATGAAGGTTTGGGGTTTTGTTCTGTTTTACTTAAAGTGGCATTAAAAAATGGCATCTCTAGACTCCTTTGAGAGGAAGGATAGCACCAAAATTTAATAAATATTCTTGTTCTTCCTCTACCACCATCTTGAAGTGGTTAAGTCCAGTGTACAATCTCAGGATTCTGTTACTTCACTCTGTTGCATGTGTAGACGGATCTGATTTAATGTTCCTGTAGATTTGTGCAGATGGAAAACCAGTCGGTCAGGGATGGGAGCAGGCTAGGACACATCTCCCTGACATGCCAGCTTTCTACAGGCAGAGCATTTGTGTGTGTGGATGTGTGGACGGGCATTCAATTATATATGTCTCCCCCTGCTGGCTTGAACAAGCCACTCCACTGAAAGAACAGCGACGATGTTTGGCTCCTTGTGTCCTTTAGGGTTTCTATTCTGCCAAGTCTTGTAATTAAGAAGTAGTGTCTGGGGATTTTCTAATTCCTCCTCCTCCCCAATCCTCTTTCCTTTTGTGCCAGGTCCTTTAGATAATGATCTTGAGTGCTTATTATTGATAAGAATGGGATGAAAATGTTTAAGTTGGATAAGTAATATTGGAGCTTCGATTCCTCAGTGAGATGTTGACCTTCATTTGATTTTTATTATGACATCAATTACTCTCAATATGTATCATATTTAGGCTGTAACTCACCCTGAGTTCTAGAGCATACTGATGCAAGTATGGTGCATAAGAGATGGTGAGCGCCAGTGTGGTGTAGTGGTTAGTGTGCTGGGTTAGGACCTGGCAGGCCAGGGTTCAAATCCCCACTCAGTCATGAAGCTCCCTGGTGTGACCTAGAGCCATTTGCTCCCTCTCAGCCTAAGCTACTTCACAGGGTTGTTGTGAGGATAAAATGGGGAGGGGGAGAATCACATATGCCACCTTGAGGAAAGGTGCGACATAAATGCAAATAAAAATAAATAAATTGCATATGTGCATTATGCAAAAAAACAAACAAATAAACAACATTCATATAGCACCCCATGTAGAGCATCAAATTTGTGTGATCCCATTCTCTGCCCCAGAGGGATTGCAGTACATTCTAGGTGGAGAGAAGGCTAGAGTCCTGCAAAAAAGGAACTAGGTTTTAACAGGATATACATACCAGCTCAGCTAATAGAGCATGAGACTCTTAATCACAGGGTTCGAGCCCCATGTTGGGTGAAAGATTCATGCATTGCAGGGGGTTGGACTAGATGACCGTCGTGGCCCCTTCCGATTCTGTGATTCTGTGATTCTGTGAAATGAGTAGTGGGGAAGAGGCAGGTGGTAGCGGATGAGCAAACTAGAAGAGGCTGGGAATATTTGCTGAAAGAAATGAGGAAGCAAGCTTTGGAAGGGGCTCCTTCAAAAGAGAGAGGGAGAGAAGCAGCTTAGAGGCTCTTTAGTGGCCCCAGGTGCACTTGATCACGGCTGCTGTGTACAAAAAGGCAGCGCAAGGATGTTTTCGCCTTCAACAAATGATCCAGCACTGCTACTTCCCAGCTCCCTGAAAACAATTGATGTAGATCTGCATGTGGCTGGCGGGAAGTGGGTGGGGAGAAAAGGGGGACATCTGTGTTGATGGCTGCAGGTTGGCGGGTGCCTTGTCCCCTTGTGGCACCCTGTAAACACAAGCTGGCTATGCGATGGAGCGGTACCTGCTTCATAGCATCTGATTCCATCAAAGCTTCATCTCCCCAGAACTGAACAGGCAAATATTTGGGAGATGAAATTAATTCCTGGGTTTGGCCTTTCTAGATAATGTGTTTGTGGCTGGATCCTTCTGTTTTCTTTGTTTCCTCTAAGTAGTAGTAGTAGTAGTAACAGTTGTAGTAGCAGCTGCAGTAATAATGCATTTATATAGTGCTTTAGTTTACAAAGTGATGGAATATGTCACCTCAGTGAATCCTTAACAGATCCATGTAAAGTAGATTTCAGTATTATTCTTATGAACAATTTGAACAGTATTGTTCTCATCAACAATTTTGGGCAGCATTAAAGTTAAAAGCACCCACCTCTGAGTGATCTCCCCCCTCCCCGTGATCATTTTGCAGCATCATGACATCATCCTGTTCCTTTGGTGACTCTCCGTTGGCTGGGGCTGCCCATGTGACTGACTCAGGAAGAATTGCTTCCACTCTGAATAGGCTTCACTTGCCCTCAGTGATGTCTGTATATAGTTAAGCCCGATTGGCTAAATAGCTCCATGATGTCATCCTATTAACCAAAAAAGAGCAAACACAGCCTTGGCTTTTAAATCTGAAGAGGACAGGCGAAGTGAGCAAATACAGCTTAAAATGACATAGAGTTTTCAGCTGGTCCTAGTCCTGGGCATGAGAATGGGATGTTAACTGTTGTGCTTCCCATTTTCCTGTATCAATTTTGACTCTTCAAACCTGTGTGGCAGCTACACTTGGAATGCCTTATACAGTTTTAGTTTAGAAGCTGCTGCATCTCAAAAAGGCTACTGTAGAGTTGAAAAGGGGACGCGGGTGGCGCTGTGGGTTAAACCACAGAGCCTAGGACTTGCTGATCAGAAGGTCGGCGGTTCGAATCCCCACGACGGGGTGAGCGCCCGTTGTTAAGTCCCTGCTCCTGCCAACCTAGCAGTTCGAAAGCACATCAAAGTGCAAGTAGATAAATAGGTACCGCTCTGGCGGGAAGGTAAACTGTGTTTCCGTGTGCTGCTCTGGTTCGCCAGAAGCGGCTTAGTCATCCTGGCCACATGACCTGGAAGCTGTACGCCAGCTCCCTCGGCCAATAAAGCGAGATGAGTGCCGGAACCCCAGAGTCTGGACCTAATGGTCAGGGGCCCCTTTACCTTTACCTTTAGAGTTGAAAAGGGCGTACAGAAAAGTGCAGCCAAAGTGCCAGCTGGATCATTTCTCCTATGAAGAAAAGCTACAGTGTTTAGTCTAAGGGGAGAATGACTGAGGTTTCTCCCTCTCTCACAATATTTAAAACCAGTGGTCAGAGCATAGGAGTCAACTCCTAGGGGCCAAGGTCTCTTTGCCCCCCCCCAAAATATTTGAGGCCCCCTCAACGTTGCTGGGCATTGCCAATCAAATGGTGGGTGGGTGCCATGTCATGTGATTGATTATGTGGGGCGGGGCTTACATGGGCCTCCCCAAAATTTTATTCAAGTTGGCACCCCTGGGTCAGAAGCGGATTTAGGGGAGTGCAACCGGTTCACCGGCTCTGGGCACTGAGCCAAGAGGGCACCGTAGGGGGGCCCTGCAACAACAATGTAGCGAGAGGTGAGGGGGCATCAAAGTTTGGCATCGCACAGGGCGCTGCCAAAATTTGAAAGCCCAAAGTCCACCTCAGGGGTCACCTAATGAGGCTGAATGATAGGATATTCAAGGCAGACTCGCAGCAACTGGTATTCCAAGAACATCTCCAACTTGGCTAGTAGCTCTTGATAGAGCCTCATCCTCCACAAATTTGTCTAATCCTCTTTCAAAGGCATCCAAGCTGTTTCGTCATTGCTACGTCTTGTGGAAGCAGGTTCTGTAGTTTAACAATCTGCAGGAGGGTCACCGGTTCGTCACCCCTGCCTCAAGAGGAGGATCTAAGCAAATGAGCTGTGGTAGGGAGCTGCTGTGGTAGGGAGGTGACCAATGAGAGGGGGGGGCAAACTCTTCTGGAATTCTAAGTTGACTTCATTGGGGTGACAAGGGAGAGGCCAGAAGGCAGCCTTTATGGTCAGAGCCCAGCTGCTCATTCACAGAAGGCTCTGTTTGTGCTGTGCTGACCAGACAATGGTAATACTTCCATGGAATATTTTTTTTCATGGCGTGAATTCGGAGTTGCATATGAGGCATTACAGCAGCTGACCTGCTTCGTTTAAACCCGGGTCTGTCTCAGCCACATATAAAAGCAAGGGTGGGAGTATGGTTTTTAAAGCAAAAGGGACATGATATGCCTAATTCTGACCTGAGAATCAATGGATTAAGAACTTTTACCTGAGTTTACTTCTTTCCTCCTCCCTACCACTTCATTTTCCTTTTGAGTTGTGTCACATCTTGTAAGCTTGAAGGCAGGGGTTGCCTGGGTTGCAGTGATTTGTAAGCCACACTGGGAGTCTTTTTGTTTTTCCTAAAGTGCAGGATATATATATTTTTTAAAAGCAACAACACCTAACTAATTAAAAAAATAACAGGCAGGATAATGTTCTGTTTTGAGTGTAATTCATGATAGTTGGGTTTAAGCTGATTGTACGAGTGAGGAATTACCGTAGCTGGGATGTGCTGATAGTGTCCAATTTTTACATACAATTGATTTTGAGAGCTGGTGTCTCATAGTGACTAAGAGTCTGGTTTTGGGGGTGAATGGATGTGGAAACAATTCTTAATGGGAGCTAAACACGATCCTTGTTTCCTTCCTTGTCTGTGGTTCAGATCTCGCCTCTCAGCTGTGACCTCACTAAGTAGCCATGGGCATCTGTTCTCAGTCTCCCAATTTTGATACGGGGTTACGCTGCAGCTGCTGATAACTATCTGACCCATATCATAGGGTTGTTATGGGGATTGTTGAAATAATGGATGGGAAGTACTTAATAATAAACAAACAAACAAACAAACAAATAAATCCTATCATTATTAGTTCAAATAGGGAGCACTGCATTTTAATGGGTAACTAATCAGTATTTAATTCACTGAAATGTGCGCTCTTAAAAGGCACAGCTAGGAATGGCCGGCCTCCTTGAAATTTTGCATTCAGCCTCTTTCTGTTGGGTCTTTGTTGTCATGGCTGTGCTTGAAATTTGATCAGCTTTGCCACTTCCTGGTCACAGTTCCCATGGCTCTCTCTGTTGCTGAATGGAAACCAGGGAGAACGGAGCAGGGAACTACTAGGGTGGGAAGCTACAGAGCGAGAAACCTGACTGCTCTGCCTTATCAGGGAACTGCACCTGCTGTCACATCAGGTTCCCACTGAACCGGGATGCCATTTTCTGAGATGCAGATTCCCCTCCAGAATTTGAGAGCGGATTGTGGATATCTGAGAAACTTACAGTGCAGCACTGATGAGCAAAGCAAGGATTCCAAACCATCTGCACTCATGCTGTCGGATTCTGTGGCAGGAGTGGGGAGTGACCTCCAGGCTCTCTGCAAAGAAGAAAACACCTTTTTGAAATGTCAAGGGTCCTCAAGCTCTCCTTTCTAGAGCAGGCGTGTAGGGCAGGGGGGTTAATATCCAAGCTGATCCACTCCAGGCTTTGCATGTCTGGTTTTCTAAATGGAGAACTGTCAGATCAAAGTGTATGGACATGTGCAGGAAATCTGCTGGAGCCTTAACATGGCCTTTGCAAGTGGTTTTCTGGACAGCGTTCCCGTGCTTACAAAAAGGTAAGCCAAAATTTTGGCCAGTAGCTGTTTTGGCAGGTGATCTGGAGTCCCCACAGAGGGAATGGCTTCTCGTTTATTCTGAGTTGGGGGGTCTACTTACTTCCCAAACCTTCGAGGCCAAAACAACACAGGGATATCCAGCACCATCTTGCTCACTAATGGGTTTCTGTGGAGTGTCTGGCTGGTCACATTTGGAGACAACAAGATGCTCTTAACCTGAATGCGCCTTTCCTCTTTCCCAGCATGACAGCTTCTATTTTACATGCACTAATTTAAGCCAACTTATTAGCAGAGTGTGGGTCCTTAAGATAGCCAGAACCAAACCATTCATGCATAAGAGGGAAGTTTCAGCAGACTTGGTACAGCCCCCAAATCTGCAGGGGTGCAAAAGAACATTTAGATCATCAACAACAAAAACCCTCCAGAGAGGGAAGGGATGGGGTGGGGAAATAACTTGTCCAATGAGGACTGAGCATTCTCAGTGGCCATGAATTCTGACTGACTAGGGCTGGAATAGAAAGTTGGAGAGGAAGGATGGAGTTCTGGAACCCTGATCGGAAGCAACATTTTGTTGCAGATCCCCACTTTTTAAGAATGGCATTTAGCACGCGCTCAAAAGCTCTCTCTCTCTCTCTCTCTCTCTCTCTCTCTCTCTCTCTCTTAGCTTTCAGTGATACATGACCTTAAGTCGTTGCACCGGAGACAGATTTTGGGCCATAGCTCTGGCTCAGTCTGCCCAAAAGCCAACCTTAGCTGGCCTGTGGTTCTTTAATCATGTGGCTGTACTTTATTCCATGTTGCAATCCACTCCTCAGCCTTTGTCATTCTTCATATCGTCCTTTCCACACCGTTTGCCTTGCTTTTATCGGTGCTAATAAGGCTGTCATTTCAAATCCACTCACATGCCCTTATCTCCCTTTGATTCTCCCATCCAAACAGAGTGATATTAATTGTGCCTCTCCTTCCTGCTTTCCCTTTGAAAAAGAAAAATATTCTGCTGATGTCATCACCACCCTCTCCTGCTGCAATGCAATTGATTTCCCATGCCAATAGCTGCACTGAAGGGTATGCACTGGATAGCTGTGGGGGGATAGCTGAGTTCCACTGCAGAGATCAACATTTTTGCCAAGAGGCAAATAACAAGCATGTTAAGCCTAGCCAAATATTCTTAAACCAGGGCTCAGTCACCCAGTCCTCACCAATGCCAAAACAGAACTGCCTCTCCTCAGCCCATATTTTGCTTCAAGTCAGGAATGCTGTATGGACTTACCCTTAGTTTGGCTGTTGTCAATGTGGGCGAGTCCATGATTTCCCCCACACATGCAAGAATGCTCCCACCTTCAGTAATTCAGTGCATAGAGTGCAAATAGAGTGCTGTCATGTCCAGGGTGCAAACAAATCACTATCTTTCCCAGTGACATACCTGCCTGTAAGGAAATACGCTCCATTGACAACTCCATACAGCATAAGCCAAAGAATACGAACACAAGAGATGTAAGCAAACTGCCATTTGACAATACATGTCTTAAAATAGCCTAGAAGCATATGCCCTTCTAGTGCCCCAGTAACTCGATTTGTTGAACCTTGGTCAGTTCTACATGCAGGAGAGTCTTTTTTCATGGATGTACAAACAAACAGCTATCCACCTGTGCTTTGAAGGGGTGCCGTCTTCAGTCATTGTTGTACAACATGATTTTTTCCCTTCTGAATAGATCACTCCATAGTTTAGGAGGGGTTTGGTGATGTGCAGGGCTGGCCTTTTCCTTTGCCTGCTGTAGAATTCCCCTGCAATCTTACCCATACATACTAGGATGACTTACTTCTGAGTGGATAACCATAGGATCACACAGTAAATCTGGTATTCTCTAGGAGACGTCAAAGTCTGCTGTTATGGTCCTAGAGCCACATACAACATGTGGGATGAACTCTTTATTTGGGCCAGTTGTCATTTATCAACCAGAAAGGTTTTGAATCTTTGTTGAATCAACCTGTTTTTGCAGGAGAGGCCACCAGAGGCTCTTGGTACCTTCCTACCACCCTACCACCACCACTTCCTCTCTCTCTTTTACATATGTGACAATCAGTTAATCAGAAACCATCATTTGCAAATCTCGGTCTAAGGCAGAAATCTGTGCAGGCTTCCAAGTCCTACAAACTCAGAGCACTTGGGGACATTTCTGCCCTGGTTCTTGGCTTCTAGCACAAAGCCACAATAAGGCAAAACCATCACTTTTGTTCTAGGGCTTCCAGGCTATTACTATTTTCAAGTGGGATCCAATCTCATAACTAACAAATTCACATTCAGCAATGACACTTGATTGGGAAGTCTTGGACAAGAAGCCCGCTTCCCCAGAAGACCAGACTTATTGTGTTAATAACGATAGGAAAGGTAGAATCTCTCTTTGCTCTCTGTAAGCAAATCAGGACAAATGGTAAATAGCTCACCTTGCAGCTATAGAGGCACATTCTGAGACACACGTGCGCCGTGCAGCCAACAGCATGTTCTCGTTTGCTCACTTGATTCTCACATTCCTCAGCACCCTTTTTTGTTTTCCCTTTTATCAAATTTTGGACTGTAAGCTCCTTTGGGGCAGAGAACTTATGGAACTCTGCAAGTGCCACGTACTTGCACGGTTGGCGACCAGATAGGAAGGAAAAGGTTTGCTTCAGTTCATGCAGTAAGCTAGGGGCAAGCTGTTAGTGGCACTTGGGTATGATCCAGCTCGCAAATCAATTCTATTGTGCTTCTGAAGACCCTACCAAATTTTAGCCAAGGCATGTTAGAATGCTTGCCCACAGTTTGACTTGTAAAGAGGATGAAATCGTTAGGTACCTCCTCTACTGTTGTAGAGCATAATTCTGATATCTTTCTCTCTCACACTCTCTGGTTGTGTTTCTCATAGACCAATGTGGCATTTTCACAGTTCTCTGTGCGTGTGCTGTATTGGGGAAAATGCTGTTCTTTACCCAGAGGGTTCGTCCGCTGTGATTGCTGTGTTGAATGAGGTTGCACAAATGTCACAGGCGCCTGTTGTGTCTGCGATGCCACTGGCAATCAGCAGGAGAGCTCCTTTCCCACCCAGGCCCATGAGATTTGGTGATCTTGGGCACCATCCGGGCAAAGCGAAGCACTTTGAAGCCCCATTGTTTTCCATGGGGAGTGTGCTGAGCACGTGGGGGATTTCTCCCATGGTAATTATAGAATTGTAGAGTTGGGAGGGATGCTGAGGATCATGTAGTCAAGCCACACAGGAATATGCAGCTATCCCATGGAGGGGGGTGGGTTTCAAACCTGCAACCTTGTCGTTACCAGCACCACACTCTAACCAACTGAATTATGGGATGCCCAAGGTGCTTGATGTTGGTTGGATTTGTTGTCGCCACCATAGCTTTATAATGCCTCCCTCCCTGATTGATTGCGTGACAGCTGTTGGTGTGAACTGAGCCAGCCCAGAGAGTGCCAAGCAGGCATGGCCTGGGGAGAAGGTGTGTGGCCTGGGAGAGTCCCAGGGGCCAGGGAGAGGGGTCTTGCCCACCTGGGTCTGAGGTTCCCAACCCTGCATTAGGATCCTGGGACAGGATCTTACGCTATTAGCTGGGGTGAACATAAGTATAGAACCAAAAATGACACGTACTTAGCACACATTTTGTGGATTTCACTCTTAAATCTGCTTAGGCTGTGTTCTTACAGGGCAGGGGCTGACCCTGTCTTGCTACAAAGAGATGACTTTATGACCGTGATGGACACAGCCCAGCCACCTGGTGCAGACCTTCTTTGAGGAGTCTTAACTTTTTGGGCAGTGGAATCAAATTATGCAGAGCGAGCAACTGCTTCTGTATCACGTTTCCTAATTTTCATAATATTTGCTTCATTCTTTTTTTAAAAGATGAAGCACTTTTTTTATTGGTATGCATATTGCCCCCAACCTTCCTTTAAAAGATCCTTGACGTGTGTGTGTGTGTGTGTGTGTGTGTGTGTGTGAAAGGCGGAGGAATCCACTTGCAGTGAAGTCTCACTTTGGTACTACTCCATCTATACCTGTTTGAAAGCCTTCCTCCACAACACCCAACCTAATTTACCTATCCATTTTAGCAAATCCATTGCTTTTTTTGTTTTGTTTCTTTTTCTTTTCTTTTCTTTATATAAAAAAACACCATTGGGAGGGGACTTTAAACAAACCAACTTAAAAACAGTAACGCCTCACGCAGTTTAAAGTCAACTGTTTGCTCAAAACAGAAATCTTAATGGTATTTTTTTGTTCTGTTTTTTTTTGTTCTTTTTTCTTTTCCTTTTTTTGTTTGTTTGTTAGCAACCAAACTACTGGAGCTTTAAGGTCAGTACTTCCAATTTTTACCCACACCCAACGCTTTCGTTTAAAGGAAAATTGCATGCGCTTTCCCACCCTTTTCTCTGTATTTTTTTCTGTACGGTGTGCACAGGTTTGGGGAGGGGATTGGGGAGGTCTCTTTGGCTTTTGCCCTCTCTTCCTTGCACCAGATCTCCTGTTTCTATGAGCTGTTTCTCACATTAGCCTCCTCAAGCATGGAGGAGGGGGGCTCCAGGAAGTTTCTGCAGCATCTGGAAGTGTGAACTGGAATTTAAAACGGGGTGCATGGGTGTCCACAAGTGAGAAAAGGGGGAACGTTGCCCTTCCAGATTAGACATAATCTTCACACCCTTTTTAAAAAGAGTAGGTTCCTAGCACCTAAGCTAAGAGGCAAAATATACAGGGGCTGCTCTCTCTCTCTCTCTCTCTCTCTCTCTCTCTCTCTCTCTCTCTCGGTGTGAAAATGTAGCCTGCTCTCTGTTTCAGTGTTTTCCTTTACCTCCTGCCACCCTGGAAAAAAGCCTGACAATACCCAGAGTAGTGTGCCCATGGGTCCTACATTACAAAGGCCCCAATTTCGTTGGAAGGAGTCCTCTGTTTGAAGGATTATCCAGTCCAAGTCCAGTTTAAAGCTGAAGAACCATAAGAAGGGAGGCCAGCTGGCGCCTTGGAGTAGCCCCTCAATAATTACCACCTGAGCCTAGAATTGTAGAATTGTAGAGTTGGAAGGGACCACAGGGGTCATCTAGTCCAACCCCCTGCAATTCAGCTAAAGCATCAAAGACAGATGGCCATGCAACCCCTGCATAAAAACCTCCAGCTTCCAAGTCCAATCCACTGTCAAACAGCCCTTACTGTCATAAAGGTCTTCCTGATGTTTAGTCGAAATCTCCTTTCTTGTAACTTGAAGCCATTGGTTTGAGTCCTGGGCCCTCCAGAGCAGGAGAAAACAAGCTTGCTCCCTCTTCCATGTGATAGCCCTTAAGATATTTGAAGGTGGCTATCATCTCTCCTCTCAGCCTCCTCTTTTCCAGGCTAAACATACCCACCTCCTTCAACTGTTCTTCATAAGGCCTGGTTTCCAGACCCTTGATCACCTTGTTTGCCCTCCTCTGCACACGTTCCAGCTTGTCAACATCCTTCTTAAATTGTGGAACCCAGAATTGGACACAGTATTCCAGTTGTGTTCTGACCAAGGTAGATTAGATTGGTACTATCACTTCTCTTGATCTGGACACTATGCTTCTGTTGATGCAGCCTAGAATAGCACTAGGGTTTTTTTGCTGCTGCATCACCCTGTTAACTCATGTTAAGCTTGCCATCCATAAAGACCCCTAGATCCTTTTCCACATGTATTGCCAGTAAGCCAGGTTTACCCCATCTTATATTTGTGCATCTGATTCTTCCTGTCTAAGCGCAGAATTCTACCTGAGCAGGTTACAGCAGTTTAAAATTCAGTATTAAAAACAATTAAAATCAATTGCAGTCACAGGAATTGGGTGCACCCCAAACACACACATATCTTAGGTGTCAAAGGCCAGAGCAAAGACTGGGGTTTTTCCACATTCACCAAAAGCTGACTAGTGAAAGGGCCAGACATGCCTCTGTGGGGAAGATTGGGGACAGAGAGGTATTGTATCCCCATTTAAATTATATCATTTACCTCCACATTTGCATCTATAAATAGAAATTGGCACATGTGAATTCTGTGCAAATCTGTGTCTCCCCCCCTTTTTTTGCAATTTGTAAGTGGCCACGCTTAAGTGGAAGGGTTGAAGAGAGGTCCCATGGAGATGGCGTATTTGCATATTTGTCTTCATGCTGCCATCAGGGCAGGACTTTAGGACAGAGGTCCATGCCCCCACTCTGCAGAATGAGCAGCAGGGCTGGCTTATTATATTTTGAAGCAATGCACATTTCCATCCGGGGATGGGGGTGGGAGGCTGCACTAATAAGACCATTAAGTGCAGAATCTAAAATTACCTTACTGCATCATTGCTCTAGATTTTTTTAAAAATGAAAACAGCCTTGGGAGGCTGCCAGATGAGAAGGGGAAGCTTAACCTTGTTCCCCCACCAGCCATATATATATATTATACACACACACACACACACACACACACACACACACACACACCTGCCCCCAAATGCTGTCTCCCCCCCCCAACCACCACACACAAAAGGAAAAAGAAGCTTGGGGAAGGCAATAGGACCAGAAAAGAACGTTTCGTAATAAATGAGTTAAGCACCTCTACCCATCCTTCTGTGAACCTCACAACATCTTGAGACAGTTTTTCACATACTGCGTTGCCCAGACGACAAGACCCTCCTCTCAGTCTTGCTGATGTGGTCCAAAGGAAAGCAGAGCAATACGCTTGGCACCAGCTTGGCTGCAGGAGTTGCCAGAAGGAAGCGTACAAAGCCCCGTCCAACCATCTTAGGTACTCCACTTCTTCTCTGTAAGATATCTCACGAGGCATCAGAGGTTTAGGCCTGGAGTTTTCCTTCTTCCAGATGGGCTCCCTTTCGAGGTGGACTAGCCACATTTACTCCTCACTTCTACAGCATGTGCAGAAGCTGCCTTCTTGACTATTGAACCCACTATTGGTCTAATACGCCAGAGCCTGTTTTTGCATGTAGGGGAAGTCCCTAACTCAGCTAGGGTTAGAGACCCATCGGCTATCCTCACCTGGTTTAGCTGGCCAGTTGAGGCTGCTCCCAGGTATGGCTGCTGTTGCGTGCTGAGCTCTCCTAGGAGCCGCAGGTGAGAGTTGAGGGCAGGACCAATGGTGAACAAACTGTCCAGAAGGAGCATGACGTGTACCCAGCCAGAGGTACTACCGCTCTCCAAACACCCCATACACCTCCCCAAAAAAGCATTCAGCATTCCCACAAAACCGTAATTCTCAAGATTCTAAGGCATGACAACCAATCACATTTCAAACCAGTTTAAAAAATCATAATTTATATGGCCACCATCAATATACAGTGTTCTACAAGGTTTTCAAAACAAAATGTCTGATCCCTTGATGCCTTCAATTTTGCAGTTTAAATGTTGGCAGCGGAGGTGAATGGCCGGGCAATAGGGGAATGCAGTGTGAGGAAATGCAGACATGACCACTTAGGCTTCATTTCAGCAGAAGATGAAGATTAAATGCGCCGCGTCCTTAATTTACACCTAAGTTTTAACTGTCTCTGACAAATTCATACAGACGGCCACGTCAGCTCAGCAGTTTCTGTCTTTCGTACAGCTAATTAGTCCCTATCAATACATCCAGAAAACATTTTCAGGAACAATCTGTGTGTAAGGTAAAAAATAATAATAGTTATGTGGCGCTTTAGCAAGATTGGTTTAGCAAGATTGGTTTAGGAGATTGGGCAGGGAGGGTTGATGCAAGGGGGTCCAGGAAACAATGAAGTAGGGAATGCCAGCATCTCCCAGGAGAGGTGTCAAGATCCAGTAAGGGGGGGGGATGATCAAAAGAGTTTAGGGATGATTCAAAATGCTCTCAAGCCTTCACTGCTTTAGTAGTTGTCTTGCAGGAAATCACTTTAAGATGCAAAATGTGGTTTGCCTCCAAGCGAGCTTTGCTCCCAGATTCCCCAGCCGTGGAAGGGGAAAAGAAGGGATCCTGCAACACTGGTGTCAGCCTTAGATGGTTTCCTGCCTGAGGCCCAAAAAAGTCAAAATGATTCTGTGGTCTAGATTTCCTTTCAGCTTTAAAAAAAAATTTAAAAAGCCTCACGTAAAGGCAATAAATAAATAAATAAATAAATAAAAATGGCAGCTCTTCTGAAATACGTTGCCTGAAGTAACTGCGTCCCGTTGATGCATGGTACACCATTTGTACACCAGGAATTAATCTTTCCTTTTTGGTGGTTTGGCAAGAAGGGATAGGAATTGTGGCCAATATCTCCTTAGAATCGAAGAGGAGAACCATCAGCTCAGAGTAGCAGGAGTTATTTAAAAACTGTTGTTCTTTTTTAGGGCAGTGCAGAGAGTATAGCCAGGGCGGTGGACCCTGCTCAGTTTGCGGGCTGAATGATAGGGGTGGAGATGCTCCTTCAGGTATTCCGGGGTTCTTCAGGTAATCTCTAGTAAAGACCTGCAAAACACATATATACACATTCCAGCATGGGATGACCTGTAGACCATTGTGTGGGGGGGGGTAGGGAATTATCACAAAGTATTTGCCACCTGTACTTCCAGAATTTGTGTGCAGAAAAGCCAGATTGTGTCCTTTCTGGTAGAAAAACAAAATCTGAACTCCATAAGCTGCCTTATACCAGGTCAGATGGGGGAATCAAATTTTGGAATGTTCCATCTCCAGACAAGAGATTCCCTGCACACAGAAAATTAATACGTTCAGGAAAAGGGTTCCAGCCTAGCTTCTTCCTTAACAGGGTGGTGTGTGTGTGTGTGTGTGTGTGTGTGTGTGTGTGTGTGTGTGTGTTTTGAGGACCAGTACATGTGCCAGTCTCAAGGAGTGCCCCTCAGACACAGGTTTACTGCTTCAGTGAAAACATAGCCAAAGTATAACACAAATCAATTTTGCATGATCTCAGTGTAATAATAGAGGAGTGAGTATTGGGGTGAACTGTGTCGTGCTTGGCATGCTCCTTTTTTTGCTTTAGCCAAATAAAACTGCTTTGGTTTGGTAGAGGGTGAGTGAGTTGTCGGTATGAGAGATATAGCTCGACTCCCCAGGATTTCTTTGAGCGAAGTTCACGACACCTAAGCTGATTTACTCTGTGATTATGACATTGCCTGTGTGCAAGTATGGCTTCCAGACTTCGGGTTTAGAAGACTGCAGTTCAGGAAATTATGTTAGTTGCTGTGCTGATCCCATAGCATAGGAAATACCATGTAAGCCAAATACCTTTTATAAAATACCTGTATAATTTGACGAGTGTGCAAGCTTTCAGGTTCCACAGAATTCTTACTTGTGCCAGATTTGAGAGTTCTCGAATAAAAAATAAAATGCATTTTAAAATGTGCATTTTGAGAGAAAATGCATCTAGAAATTTTGAGAGGAAATATCCTTAGTAATGTGCATTTTTTAAATAGAGAAAATACATGTGAAATACATATGTGTTTAAATGCAAATTTTAGCGTAGGGTTTTTGTTTAAAAAATATAGCTATATAGCTATATTTAAAAAATATAGCTGCTCATTTTGCCCATGCTATGCTTTAAATCACCACCTAACTCCACATTGTAGAGATCTTGCCTGACCTGATTTGGGTTGTGTGCCATAGCACATGTAGTTTCATATATCCCATCCCTCCCTGCTGTGCCACAGATATGTGCTTCTCTTTCCCAGCTTATTGCCTGACTGAGGCTCTGCCACACATCACACAGCTTAGCTGTCCACCCTCCCATCAGCACCGCTCCCTCAGCAACAATTGTCAGAGGAATTTCTGGTCTCTTTGTCCCGTTGTAAATTCTATCATCGATCACCCACTCCTGCTTGGTACTCAGTGGTCCTTTGGTAACCTAGCAACTGCATCCCCAGCAACAGAAGAAGGGAAGATGATGCGGGACACTAGAACTAGTAATTGTCGATTCTTGTTTTAAGAAAATAACTTACCATTTCTTTTGCATGCTAAAATAGTTGAGAGCATTATTCTTGCTTGATTTGCTTTTGTGTGTGTGCGCGCGCACACACACACACACACAGAGAGAGATTTCAGTTGGTTTCTGAATTACCAACAGCTACTTTGGAAATCAGTGAAATCTCTGCCTGCATACCTCACATTATGCTTTCAGACTTATTTTCAGAATCTTAAAAAGTTTACTTGTGAGCTGTAGCTTGTGAAAAGTGCTCTGTGTGTTCCTCAGAGGCACTGTCTTCTTTGTTGTTATACTACACATCTTAGCCCTGATATTAACAACAGGGTTGAAGGCTGAGCCCTAGCGCAGGGATGGGGAACCTATACCCCCCAGGTGTTGGTGGACTACAATTCCCATCATCCCTGACCACTGGATCATACTGCCTGTGGCTGATCAGAGCCGGAATCCAACAACATCTGGAAGGTTACAGGCTCCCCACCTCTGATTTAGGGGAACCTCAAATCTAAAACCTGAGTGAAGCCAGACCTTGTTACTCCTTGATTCAGGGAATGCATTCTGTCCATGCCCAGAGGAACACGTCTATATTGAAATGTGGCTGCTGCTCATTTCAATTAGGGCTTCATAGGAGATTTCATTTCATTCCATTTCAATCCATTTCATGGATTTCATTCCATAGTGTGTACTAGGAAACAAGATACCTTTTGAGTTTTCCACCTTAAGCACCAAACTGCCTTCAGCTCTGAAGCCTTAGCAGGCCAAGGCCTCAGAGGAGACAGCAGCTTCTTCTTACCTTGTGTGGGTCTCTTTTGTTTGCGTTCCTCCAGCAGGCTGGGGAGTTTGCCGAACCGGCGCTGCAAGCATCAGAGATATTTGCTCTACCAAGTCAGGCAAATGTCAGGCAGGCTTAGTGCTGTAATCCTCTGCCAAAACGCAGCCAGCGCCCTGAAGGCCAGGCCTGCCAGCAGCTTTGAGAAACATCTGTGCCTTCTGTGCTGCTGTTGCTTCTGCGGTTGCTGCTGTTGCGGAATTTGCCCTCTGAGTAGTTGAATGAAAGGTTGCGTTTTGCTAAGCCTGGCAACCAGGGCATAATTCAAGCCAAGCTTCATCACCAGAACTTTTTGACTTAACTTGAAAACAGCCAATCGAAACAGTGCATCTGAGCATGTGCAGGCTGTGTTTGTTCTCTGCTCTTCTGAACAGCTACAGCACACCTGAGATTGTGAGCAAGAGCTTTCAGGTGTGTGTGTGTGTGTGTGTGTGTGTGTGTGTTGTCTGGGGTGCTGACTTTGTGGGCTCATTCAGATTTCCTTTAGTGCCATGTTTCTATACACAGGCCTGCACCTTAAAACTCTGTGCCCAAGCAGTCTTTTTTTTGCCCTTCCCTGTGAAAACCCTGGCTCTTTACCACTGAATTGGAGCAAAAGGCAGTCTGTGGTGAACCCAAATTGCCATTTGTTCTGATTCAACCTTAAAGAGCAGGTTTTCCTGGGGGAAGTGGCAAGGCAAAAAATAAAATGCCCAGACACTGAGCTTTAATGCCTAGAAAGCACAGGGCAAAAGGCAAGTGTGGGAGAGTCCTGTCTCATCTCACTTCAACCTCTAAAGGCTGCTTCACACATGACACTTTCTCCACAGGTGTGTATGTGTGCATAGCTCATGGAAATGATGCCACCATGTGCAAAGACTACACATAAAATAGGTCCATGCAGAGTCCTCACTCATATCTTATCAGGTAGGGGTTTTGCAAGATGTGCAAAAGGCATACGTGTAATAATACTAATACCAATGCTAATAATTTTATTATTTATATGCCGCTCATCTGACTCGGTTGCCCCAGCCATTCTGGGCGGCAACCAACAAAATTATTAAAAACACAACACAACATCAACTATTTTTAAAAATTCCCTGAACAGGGCTTCCTTCAAAAAGTCAAATCGTTGTTTATCTGTTTGACATCTGATGGGAGGGCGTTTCACAGGGTGGGTGCCACTGCCGAGAAGGCCCTCTGGCCTGCTTCCCTGCAGCTTCATGTTTCGCAGCGAGGGAACTGCCAGAAGGCCTTCTTCACACGATAGACTATGCAGGGCTGTGTGTGTGTGTGTCCTCCCCATAGCTATGTACACCTAGTACTGTACCTTATATGTAGAGAGAGCATAATAACAACCAATAGGCGCTGAATGTCTACCTGGCCCAGCGTTCTGCCTCCAATAGTGGGCCTGGGATGCTCACAAGCAGAGCCTCACAGAGACAGCCATGCCTTGCTGCTTGCTTCCAGCATCTGTTACTCCAAGCTGGGAGACACATCCTTCTGCCACCCCACTGAAGAGTTGCAGGTAGTTTGAAAGTGAGATCAGCAGGAGTGCAGGAATCTGCCCTACACTGATATAGATTCAGACCCGGAAGCTTTCCCAGCTTTTATCGGGAGATGCTGGGGACAAATAATGTTTTTCGCTGAGCTGAGGCCCTCACCTCCAGTAAACGGGATGCTTTTGTTCTGGCTGTTAAAAACCCAAAAACCTGTTTAGCATTCTGAGCATAGAGGGTGTCATATAGCTGCCTTTCTTCAAAGCCATTAGTAGACCCACTTCTCCGTGAACAGGTCTTTTCTTTATTTTTGAAGTCATCTAAGCTACCGGAGGCTTCCACTACCTCTTATGGCAACAAACCCTCAGTAACGCAGTGTGCGGAGGAGCACTTCCTTTTGTTAGCCCTGAATCTTTTGTCCTTTTTTTTTTTTTTTTAACTGGGTGACCCTGACTCTTAGTATTGTGAGAGAGGGAAACATCCGTCTTTATTCACTCAGCATCCTGAGCAAAGCGAAGCCTTTATTCATTACCCTTCAATGTGTAAAGGCATGTGTTTTGGGGCAGCTGAGTGTTTCCCACAGGTAAAGGCTGCTTCAGGCCTTCAAAAGGATGTGTGAGGGATAGGCCCCAAAAGTGGGTAAGGGGTGTGGGCACACAGATCCTGCCTCTATAACATCCCCACCAGTGCCAGATTTACGTATAAGCTAAACAAGCTATAGCTTAGGGCTCAACTCTCTCCCCACAAAAAAATCACAACGGGGTAAGCTCCCGTTGCTTGGTCCCTGCTCCTTCCAACCTAGCAGTTCGAAAGCACGTCAAAGTGCAAGTAGATAAATAGGTACCACTCCAGCGGGAAGGTAAATGGCGTTTCCGTGCGCTGCTCTGGTTCGCCAGAAGTGGCTTAGTCATGCTGGCCACATGACCCGGAAGCTGTACGCTGGCTCCCTCGGCCAATAAAGTGAGATGAGCGCCGCAACCCCAGAGTCGGTCACAACTGGTCCTAACGGTCAGGGGTCCCATTCTGCATGGACTGGTTGCGTATCAACATGTGCAATGGCTTTAGATACCTATTAGGTCCATAAATTACCATATAGCATAAATTCAACACAAAAAACAGCTACAATTTGTTGTTGACAAAGGACAGCTGGACATATAAAGGGCCCCATTACCTTCTGTAGCTTAGGGCCTCATCAAACCTAAATCCGGCCCTTATCCCCACACATGCCAACTTTGCCCACTTCCTCTCCTGATATCCATGCATTTAGCCCAAAGTTGTGCAGGGGGATTGTCGTCGTCTTTTCAGCTGAACTTGATTCATAAAACCAGAGAATCGTCGAGTTGGAAGTGGTGCCCAAGGGTCATCGAGTCCAACCCCCTTGCAACGCAAGGATCTCAGCTAAAGCATACATGACAGATGGCCTTCCAAACTCTGCTTTAAAACCTCCAATAAAGGAAAAGTCCTAACCTCCAGAAGGAGTCTGTAATCTCTGTCCATCAGGAGGCCAGATTGCACAGGGTTCCTGGTCGTAGGGAGGATTCTTAACTGTGGTGAGCTACACACTTAACCCTAGCATATGCATTTTTGTACACAATTGTTGACTGAAGAACTGCATTTCAAAATTGGGAAAAGTGCAAATTTCAAAAGATGTCTTTACACATTGCTTTGGAAAGTGTGGATCAAGGTGGTGTTATAAGAATTTTAAGGTCATATATATATATATATATATATATATATATATATATATATTAAAGGGTAAAGGTACCCCTGCCTGTACGGGCCAGTTGTGTCCGACTCTAGGGTTGTGTGCCCATCTCACTTAAGAGGCCGGGGGCCAGCGCTGTCCGGAGACACTTCCGGGTCACGTGGCGAGCGTGACGAAGCTGCTCTGGCGAGCCGGCACCAACGAAGCTGCTCTGGCGAGCCGGCACCAACGCAGCTCATGGAAACACTGTTTACCTTCCCGCTAGAAAGCGGTACCTATTTATCTACTTGCACTTGGGGGTGCTTTCGAACTGCTAGGTGGGCAGGAGCTGGGACCGAAAGACGGGAGCTCACCCCACCGCGGGGATTCGAACCGCCGACCATGCGATCGGCAAGCCCTAGGCGCTGAAGTTTTACCCACAGCGCCACCCGCGTCACCTGTAATACATGTTCATAACTGTATATATAAACCACATGTCTGAAACCCCCACAGAAAAGGTCCTGAACAAATTGACCTCAAATATTTCTCTGCAAGGTCAAAGTGGGAAACCTCCCTATTGTCTCTTTCCTCACAAATCCTGTCTTAAGGGCACATTCAAGATATGAACAGGGTGTGAGCCTGTGACCTAGATTCAGGAATTAAGTAGTTATAATAACAAAACCCATATAATGCAAGCAGGTAACTTGCCAGACAGGAAATAAGCAACACACTCAGATTTCTGTTGTAGACCGCCTTTTTCTGTGATGTAGGTATGATGTATCTGGGGGGTGGTCTTGGACTCCAGGGCGGGCAATTTAAAATGTCTATATAAGGGCTTGCGCGCATGGCTCGGGGTCCTCCTCCTCTCGCCTGCATGTGGGGGAGCACCCTGTTGCAACAGTTAATAAAAATCAGGCTTACTAGCTGCTTTGCTAGTATTCTCTGGTTGGTCTCTGTTATTTTCTCCTACCGATAGAGAACCTACAAAAGGACTCTATATGGGCTCTTGGGTACCCCATAAGGGAAGAGGAGCAGGTTTTTTTAACTTTTCTCAGTGGATAAATATCAATGAATTGTTTTTAAAATAAAAAAAAAACGGATTTCTGTAATTTAAATTTGATTTTTAAAATAAAATGCTTTTGGAGGAAAAATCTTCCTAAAGATAGTTTTCTGTTTAAGTTACATTATAGTCCAAAGGGTATTCATCAGGAAATAAGGATTTGTTTTAAGTTTTTCATGTGTGCTAAAACTCAGTCTAAGTTTTTTTTTTTTTAATTAAATCGCTTAACCACATCAGTTAACAAACATGGATACATATGCTATAATGTTATTGTTTTAGTTAAATAAATTGTTTAAATTGTTTTTAAGGAAATGATTATTTTTCTCCTTCCAGTAAAGTACAGCAGAAAAGTTGTCCAAATATAAACAATAATTTCATAATTACCTATCTTGGTACTTCTAATAGTATAACCAAATCAGTAATTTTTGACATAACTGTAAGAACTACTCTGAAAATTTATTATTCCAAAAATGAAACCTTCATCTGGTTGTAAATATTAAGATTATACCAGCAAGAATGAGTCTTTCTGTAAAAAAAAAAAGAGAGAGATTTAAATCAAGTCTTACTGACTAGTGATTTAATTCTAGTCTTACTGCCTAGTGATTTAAATCATGATTTAAATCTATTTGATATGTCAAATCCACCCTGGTGCGAATTAATTAGAACTGCACTGCCCTGAAATGCAAACGGAATCGAATTTATCCCATCCCTAGCTAAAGGTGCTGTGTTGGATCTTTTATTGTTTGGCATGCTTAAAATGGTGCACTCCAGGTGTTTTTGCTAGACTCCAACTCCCATCATTCCTGACCAACGGCCATGCTGGGGATGATGGGGACTAGAGTTCAACATGTCCCAGTTTTACATTGTTGTACTGGGCTTGCAATGCTGGACTGATCAAGCCTTTTTAGACTGTTGCTTTAGTTTTGTTTTTTTCCCCATCCTTGAAGAGTTAGTGTCACCTGTATTTTTCACATTTTCACATTGTGCACAGGCCGCCTTTGGCAAGAGAGCTTTGGATCTGAAAGGCGGTGGGGAAATGCTGGCAATAGATAATAAATAAAACCTGAACCGAAATAGGTCTGTGCAGCTCCTAGCACATGGCAGCTGATTTAATCAGCAGAAGTAGCTGAGGCCCTTGCTCTGGGTGGAAAATTTAAGAAGGCCTTTTGCTCATCGCCTTCTCTTGCATTCCGTGGGTGGGTTGCATCCAGACACACACCCTTCTCTTAAACCCACCCACCCTGCTTTTCACCCCACACGCATTAGCCAAGGGGGTACATCTTCCCCACTAATCCGATTTTAACAGTAATCTTGTTAATGCTGAGATCGGGATTAATTCTAGGTTAATCGGGATAATCCTGACAAAATGGTGAGCGTTGTAAGCATACGACAGATTAATTGTTACCCTAAGCGACACGCGGGTTTAAAAGAATACTGAAATTCATCAGGGAGGCCTAAGACGGGTGAGAAAGGGAATGAGGCCAGGAGTTAGAGGTCAAGGATAGGACGAGGCAGCAATTTTATTTCTGCTGGACCAGAATCATACCATATACCAGAGCCTGTCAAGGGTAGAAGTCTTCCTGAATTAAAACTAGCATCCATCTGCTTCTCTAAGCATGACTGCTTGTAGTAGTAGTAGTAGTAGTAGTAGGCAGGATTAAACATTTGCCTTCATTTGCAGCATGTGGTTTGGCCTATTTACTCGAGACATCTGAAATCCTAATGGTCTGCGATTGTATCAACTGATCTATGGAGGTACTCTGGAAGGTCCAACTCAGGGTCATTGCTCAAGTCAGCTCTAGTGCCAGAGATGGGAATGGCAATGCTCTCTCACACCAATTCACATGGCGCTTGGATTCATTGGGAGACTTCCCCCTGGGTGAGCACCACTGAAACAAGAAGGAACAGGGGAAGGTCATTCCCAGCATTCGGATGTTTCTGCCTCCCATTCTGCTATCTATCAGAGCAGTAAAAATCTGCTACCTGAAGCAGTCACTTCACCTTGACTCATGGTAGAGCATTCCCCTATTGACACCCAGAAAGGATTTTTAGGCCTCGGAACCAATGAGAGGCCAACATCCCCTGCTCCAAAATTTGAAGCAGACAGTGTTCATGGCTTAACCATTAGGCACCATAGGTTCAGTGTCTACAAAACTCCCAAGGGCCTACAAAAATGGGCCTATTGCTACTACTAATACAGTGGTACCTTGGGTTAAGTACTTAATGCATTCCGGAGGTCCGTTTTTAACCTGAAACTGTTCTTAACCTGAGGCACCACTTTAGCTAATGGGGGTCTCCCGCTGCTGCCGCGCCACCGGAGCATGATTTCTGTTCTCATTCTGAAGCAAAGTTCTTAACCCGAGGTAATATTTCTGGGTTAGCAGAGTCTGTAACCTGAAGCATATGTAACCTGAAGAGTATGCAACCCGAGGTACCACTGTAAAATCAAAGCAAATTATTATTTGATTTAGCGGCTTACCCAAATCTTTACTCACCAACATGCAGGTATAATATGCCTTAAGTATATGCAAATCAAACTTTCACATTGCAGCAGTTTTTGTTAGCAAAACCACAAATTAGATATTCAGATTTCATTTTTATTTACTTATTTTGCAGAGCACATTATCAGCTGAGAGTAGCGCAGGAGAAGATAGTCACGCAACATTATTCTCGTGTGCCTAGATCTATGACTATGGGGCCTATAAAATGTAAATACTTATCTTCAGATCTGTCAGAGTGTGTATGTGCGGGAATTATAACCTGGGATGTTTAGAACGTCCACTTGGAGATGCATTGGCTTTCCCATCATCACACACTTAGTCACCAAGATGAAGCCGATATGATGGCTGCACATTAGGTTCTCGTTTGGAATCAGATTGATCTCCCTTGAGCTCCTAAGCCGCATCCAGCAGTGTGTCTCTGGCAGCATTTCCAGCCTCTGCCTTTGTCAAGCAATCAGCCCCACGCTGGCCGTCCCTGCCTCTGCTCCCAGTTCCAGACTTAGGTCATTTCCAGGTGACCTGCTATTATTGAGCTTCCGTCCTGATTTGTTTGCACAAAGTCTGCGTGGAGGTTAGATGACCTCAGCTATTTATTGAGCATCCATTCTGATTTGTTTCGCTTTGATTTCTACAACGTTGCACCAAGGAGGTGTTACCCCATGTCTCCATGTCCTTATCACAAACAATAAATAAGCAACAAACAAACCAATCCAGTTTGGGTGGGGAAATGGGTTCGATGCAGAAGGGAGTCAACTTCAAATGTGCATCCTGAATGTGAAAATACCTGAAAATAGGGACATTGCATGCCAACGTTCCCTTTGCATTCACCCCCCCCCTTTCACACTCCTACCAAAGATCCACTACATGTGCCCTATGGTAGGAAGCATAAACGTTTGGATTTAATCTGGAAAAAAAGATGACAATGTTCATATTTCCCATAGTTATCTGCAAAGGAGGTGGGCTCTTCTACATTAGCCATTTATTGTGGAATGGGGTACATCAGGGTTCCGTTTTGCCCCTTGTGGTTTTTGACATTTGCTTGGAACTGCTAGGAGATGTGATCTTCAGGCTTGGGCTAGATTGCCATCTTAGCTTGTGCATGACACACAGCTCTTCCTCTCTTTCCCGTTTACTAATCCTAGCGAGGCGCTGGAAACCCTGAGCAGGTGTCTGGAGGCGGTTTTGGAATGGACAAGGGCAAACAAATGGCAGCTTAATAATAATAATAATAATTTTATTTAATCTAGAAAAGATGTAGGTACTCTGGGTTAGGAAGTCGACTGATCTGGATGGAGGTTTGCAACCAGTTTTGGATGGGGCTGCGCTCCCCCTCAAGGCTGCGGCTTTGGGATTTTCCCAGGCTCAGCACATGTCTATGGAGAAGGAGCAGATGCCATTGGTGGCTGGGAATGCTTTTTACCAGCTTAGGCTGGTTCACCAGCTGTGACCCTGTCTAGAGAAAGCAGAGCTTGCCTCAGTTTACACCCACGTGCCTTGCTTACATCTAGACGAGGCTGTTATTGCATTCTGCTCTGCGTGGGACTGAAGATGGTTCTGAAACTGCAACGGGTATGCAATCCATCTGGTCAGCATTCGGAATGTATAAAGGTAAAGGTACCCCTGCCCGAACGGGCCAGTCTTGACAGACTCTTGGGTTTGTGCGCCCATCTCACATCTATAGGCCGGGGGCCAGCGCTGTCCGGAGACACTTCCGGGTCACGTGGCCAGCGTGACAAAGCTGCATCTGGCGAGCCAGCGCAGCACACGGAACGCCGTTTACCTTCCCGCTGGTAAGCGGTACCTATTTATCTACTTGCACCCGGGGGTGCTTTCGAACTGCTAGGTTGGCAGGCGCTGGGACCGAGCAGCGGGAGCGCACCCCGCCGCGGGGATTCGAACCGCCGACCTTTCGATCAGCAAGCCCTAGGCGCTGAGGCTTTTACCCACAGCGCCACCCGCGTCCGGAATGTATAGGACAGACCAATAGGATGCCCTCCAGATGTCGTATGTGAAGCAGCAGCCATAAGTTGCTTCAGATGTCTTGTAGAGACTTAGCTTTTCACGCAGGCTTTCCCTGACCCATAAGACTGGAACCTGTTTTAAATCTTTGAATCTTCTGAGTTTCTGTTTTATATGCTTTCATGTGTTTGCGTTTCTTTCGTACTCTTCAACTGTCCCGATTTGAGCGGGACATCCCGGAATTGCAGAAGCCACCCCGGTTTCTGATTGAACTCTGAGATATTCTGTTGGTTCTCGCTAGAGCACAGACCTGAAAGACACACGTCCCAATTTTCCTCTGTGGAATGTTAGAGGTTATGGGTTTTTTCTGTTTTGCTGGCTTGAGGTTGTGTTTCTGTTTTAATGCTTTCATGATGCTTTGGTTAAGATTGGAGAATATTGGAAGAATCATTGCCAACAGGTTAAAACGCTAGCAGGATTACTGTGGTGGGACTGTAAGATGATTAAAAATTTTGGGGAAATGATATACAAGCAACTAAAAAAAGTGTTTAATTTTTTTTTGTTAAAAAACCAGAAGCTTTTTTGTTAGGTATTTTAGGACAAGAGTTGTCGTAAGAAAAAAAGACATTATTCATGTATCCTACAACAGTGGCAAGAATCTTAATAGCTCAAACTTGGAAGACCGGTGAAGTACCATCAAAAGCACAATGGCAAGAAAAATTGATGAACTATGCAGAGTTAGCAAAGTTAACGGACAAACTACGTGAAAAGGACAATAGTGACTTTGAAAAAGAATGGGAACTCTTTACAATATATTTGCAGAAATAACACAAAGAAATGGTCCAACTGGCAGGATTTAAATAAACATTTACAATTTTATTTACAGAGAACAAGAAGCATAACAATGTGATAACATAATATTGTATATAAACAGCAGAATTTATCAGAAATGGTAGTTGAGGGAAGTCAATGGGGGGGAATTTGAAAATGTATGTTTAACAATGATATTGGATATTTGTTTTGAGAAAATCAATAAAAAAAATTTAAAAAAAAATGTTAGCAGGATTAAATTCAGCAGTAAAAATTGCTTTGAGATAAAACGAGAAAGGAAAAACACGGAGTAATTAGAATAGGCAGCAGCGAGGGGTAATCGGCAGGAACCATTGAAGCAGGAGGAAGGGAAGTCGATTTTTTTAAATGTTTTGCTTTGTGTATGCGATTATGAAAAATTATGAATAAAATTAATTAAATCAGACTCCACCTTTGGATGCACCAGAATGTTTACCTTCTGATGAGAGCATGCAGAGCAGAACTTTCAGATCTTTTCTGCGCCAGGGCTAGACACATTCACACACCTGAAGCAAGGTGTGAACCCCCACCCCACCTCACTGTGGTCCTGAGCATGTTTATATCTTTAATGTAGGTAGAGAGGGAAGGGCTAGAGGCAGACTAATAGTGCCCACCTGCTGGAATCTGACAGCTTGTTGTGACTAATGCGGGGTAAGAGGAAATGTGAGCCAGTGGCACAGCTTTCCGCAGCTCTGGAAGAGGAAAGGAGCACATCCCCTCTAGAGGCGGAGTCGGCTGCCACAGAGCAAGCTGTGCCTTTGGCACAAAGCAGCCGTGCAGGCCTGGCAGCTGCAGGATATTGTGGCACCGAGGAGACTGTCACCTGCAACAAGCAGAGAGTGAGTCTGAGTGGCTCATTTCCAGGTGTGTCCTGATGTCACCATTTGAATAGCGCAAGGGAGCTCGGTGAAGGGACCGCACATCTGGCGCTCTGCGCTTGCTGCCTGGCGATGGGGTTTCCAAGGCAACAGGGCAAATCCCAGACCAGAGCGTTCCATGCGACACCTCACTGTCGGGATGAGGATAGGCTGTGTGCAAGAACTCACTGGTGGCTGTAGTTGCATGTACAACCCTGTTTAGGCACATAATCCATATCTATGCTGTATCTAGCCTGTCATTTCTTGTGAAATACTGTGTTTTGGTACATCCCCCATACACCCCAACCAGCTTCGGCCCAAATTGAGAAAATGAGCAACCTATCTGCGTTTTAAGCTGGCGGTGTGTACACCTAAATAAAAAAAAAATAAAAATTGTCCAG
Organism: Podarcis vaucheri; assembly: GCF_965113315.1. Classification (NCBI taxonomy): domain Eukaryota; kingdom Metazoa; phylum Chordata; class Lepidosauria; order Squamata; family Lacertidae; genus Podarcis; species Podarcis vaucheri. The sequence continues at coordinate 33,107,060 of NC_138751.1, forward strand.
TAGCACCTTAGAGACCAACCAAGTTTGTTCTGGGTATAAGCTTTTGTGTGCATGCGCACTTCTTCAGATGTGTACACAGCTTGTGATGCATTTGCAAAAAGAGACTGGCGTTTCCAGCATCTTAAATGCTTAGGAGCATTTGTTCTGTTGTGCAACGAATCTGCTTCTACCCCCAAAATCAGACTTCTTATGGTAAGGAGAGTGTCAGGGAAATAAATGCACAGTGAAAAGTGTGGGTCAACCATTGCTTAAGGCAAGGTTTTCTTAAGTTCCCAGCAGACAAATCATGAGGAATGATCAATACATGGAAGGGAGCTAGGTGGGCCATTGGTGTGATCAAGTAGGGCTGGTTTATTCTTACGTGTTTGCTACAGGTTTTCTTCCTGCATGCCTAATAGCTTGATGTGAGTTTGGGGATCGTTGTTCTGCTTGTGTGTGCATATATCTGGAACAGAGTTGGGATGTAGCTGGCAAGGAAGATAGGACTGTTTGTTACATGGCTTGTAAGAAGGAGTCAGGTGTGTGTGTGTGTGTGTGTGTGTGTGTGTGTGTGTGTATCCCCAGAGGTGCACTGTTTGCTCTGGAGAACCAATTCTCCTTTGTGGACTTGCGTTCTCTGGTGGTGTGCTCCTTCATACTCAACATGTAAATAAAAGGCATCATAACTACATCCCCATCCCACAGGACACTAAATCCTGTAGCTTTCCTCCACCTCAGACTTCCCACTATTGGAGGAATTGGGTGGTACATAACAGAATTTCCCCAGAGCTAGCAGTTATGCTTCAGAAAGCTGTGCAGATGCATACTTCATCTGCCATGGAAACCTCACGACAGCCTAGAAGCTGAAGGTTCATCCTGGATTACGGGGGCAACCCATTCCACTTGGAGAAGTGTGGAATGATCAGAAGGCTTTTGGCATTTCCCAACTACTTTCCAGCTGCTAAACTTCTTTTCTTTTCTTTTCTTTTCTTTTCTTTTCTTTTCTTTTCTTTTCTTTTTTCGCTTCTGCTGCTTCTTTTTAACGCTGTGCTTTTCTTTGCATTTGCCGCATCAGATGCCTTCAAAGAAAGCAGTTGCCCAATGATTCACCAGGGAAAGGATTCTGCTTTTATAGATTTCACACTGTGTAGATCGTGATGCCTCTTCCCACACACCCTCCCTAACAGGATTAAATCTGATAGGCTTCTGGGGCTGCCCAGTCTGGCTTCTGATGGATGGAGCTGTGTTGTAAAATAGCACGAGACTGTGCAGTTAAGGTGTCGGTATGAAAACATCAATTCTACATGGAACTATGATTTGGGGTGCGGGTTAAAACCTTTGCTGACCACAAATCGGCATCCCTTTTTGCAGCCCTAATGGCACATCTTCCTTCCAAGACAGGGAGGGATGGAGGGAGCTATGTTTTTTTTGCAAATGCCCAAGGGGAATCTGGAATTAAAGAACCACAGCAGTCAGCCCTGAGTTGTGCTAATCTGAACCAACAAGGGATTTCACTTGGGGCCACATGGCTGGATGTTCAGCCTCCTGTATATGAAGCATAATCTCTGTGAGTATGAATCCAGTTTGAAACGGGTCGATGGAACAGCCTCCCATCGGCTCTGGGAAGGATATTGCACTGAACTGTTTCCTCAATATGTGCTTCAGGCGTTAAGCCTGGATTAGTAAACATTGTTGTGTCTGAAACTACTGGGTTTGATTCCCCACCCTCCTAGAATCTCTTTGTGTTATCCTGGAGGTTCGCAACTATTTCCTTTTGCCTTGCCATCATTTAGAACAGGGCTGTGTGTGTGTAATAATGGATATTATCTTCTGCTTTTGCCTAGACCTGGATTAGTGATTGTATATGAAGTTTTGGTGTACCTTCCCAGTTATGATATATCAAACACATTCTGATGGTCTCTTGTTAGGACGTTGCCCTTCTGTTGGAAAGATCCCCATCTGGGTTTCTTTCACTCATATATTGTCATAAGGACACTGGAAAGGGGGAGGAGGATCACAGCGAGGGGTGGGGCTGTGATTGGTACACACCGGGACAAGCTGAATATGGGGAAGGGAGGGTTAGGGTACTTAGGAGGTACTCAAGGCACATCAGAGGATGTTGAGGGGGTAGTAAATAGTTCACAGGATCCAGGGGCAGGAGACAATCTCACCAGAACCAGAGGTGCCCCTGTCTCCATGGATACTGTGGGCTCTGAGGCATCAGTGCACTCCAGGAGATTAAGGCAGGCAAGGGAACCCAGCCCAGCTCACTAGTAGATCAGGTGGAGAACATGGGACCCGTTAGCTCTGGGAGGAAGTTGTGGTCACTGAGTTGGTTTAGGCTCAGGGCATGACAGGATCACATGCTTTGTCATGTGGAGAGGCACAGCTGCTCAGCTGAAGCAAGCTCAGGTGCATCAGTCAAGGATAAGGGGGAAGCAAGGCAGAGACGCTATGTCTGCTCAACTTTCTCTGTTGATGGGCCATGGCCTGGCTGCTTTGGGAACTCCACTGGACTGTGACTTCAGGACTGACCCAAGGTGTTCCAACTCTAGATCTTCTGCAGAGGAGGGAACCTGACCTTACAGTTTGACTTCAGACCTTGCATGTTGTATTGGACCTGGACCACTATTTGACCATTTGTACTGTCAGACTACTCTAATGCGTAAGTAGCAGGACTTACCTTCGGGTACACAGAGATTCAGGACATTTTTAATGCAGATTTTACATTAGTGTGTGTGTGTGTGTGTGTGTGTACACACACACACACACACACAGTGGTACCTTGGGTTAAGTACTTAATTCGTTCTGGAGGTCCGTTCTTAACCTGAAACTGTTCTTAACCTGAAGCACCACTTTAGCTAATGGGGCCTTCTGCTGCCGCCGTGCTGCTGGAGTCCGATTTCTGTTCTCATCCTGAAGCAAAGTTCTTAACCCGAGGTACTATTTCTGGCTTAGCGGGGTCTGTAACCTGAAGTGTATGTAACCTGAAGCATATGTAACTCGAGGTACTACTATATATATATATAGATATAGATATAGATATAGATATAGATATAGATATAGATATAGATATAGATATAGATATAGATATATATATGCACTCATTACTTGGCTGGAGAACCATGTTGCGAAATCCGTGTGAATGTTGAGGCATGGCTGTGCTTCTGTTCACATAATGTTTCACAAATTGTGGATTAGGTATAAAGGTAAAGGTAAAGGGACCCTTGACCATTAGGTCCAGTCGTGGCCGACTCTGGGGTTGCGGCTCTCATCTCGCTTTATTGGCTGAGGGAGCTAGCGTACAGCTTCCGGGCCATGTGGCCAGCTTGACTAAGCTGCTTCTGGCAAAGCAGAGCAGCACACGGAAACACCATTTACCTTCCTGACGGAGTGGTACCTATTTATCTACTTGCACTTTGATGTGCTTTTGAACTGCTAGGTTGACAGGAGCAGAGACCGAGCAACAGAAGCTCACCCCGTCACGGGGATTCGAACCGCCAACCTTCTGATCAGCAAGCCCGAGGCTCTGTGGTTTAACCCACAATGCCACCCGCGTCCCTGTGGATTAGGTATAAAGGTAAAGGTAAAGGTACCCCTGCTCGAACGGGCCAGTCTTGACAGACTCTTGGGTTTGTGCGCCCATCTCACATCTATAGGCCGGGGGCCAGCGCTGTCCGGAGACACTTCCGGGTCACGTGGCCAGCGTGACAAAGCTGCATCTGGCGAGCCAGCGCAGCACACGGAACGCCGTTTACCTTCCCGCTGGTAAGCGGTACCTATTTATCTACTTGCACCCGGGGGTGCTTTCGAACTGCTAGGTTGGCAGGCGCTGGGACCGAGCAGCGGGAGCGCACCCCGCCGCGGGGATTCGAACCGCCGACCTTTCGATCGGCAAGTCCTAGGCGCTGAGGCTTTTACCCACAGCGCCACCCGCGTCCCAAGTGGATTAGGTATATTTGCCCTTAAAGGCAAGCTGTTTTGAATTTCTACAATCCACCCCCCCCAATCCCTCTGTACTTGGAAGGATACCTCAGGTTTTATTTATTGATCAATCCAAATCTGAAAAGTTTCCTTATGCATCAGAAGATTCTTCTGGCTCTCTGGAAAACTCCCACAGCCACGGCCCCTTGTAGCCCCTTATACCCTCCCCATTAGCAGCTGAAAAGTTGGGAGCAAACTTTGCCCAATGGGATGGGGGTGCTGCCATTTGGTGACCACTTAGAGGCTGCCTTTAAAGGAGGATTATGCTGGATTAATCCAGATCAGTGTTCCAGCATCAAGGTTTTAATTCATTTGCCAAATGACCGCTCAATCTAGCTATGTCTGGCTGTGCCACTAGCTTCCCTCAAAGCCTCTATGCCTTCCCTCATCTCTGCCCACAGAACTTTGTGGCCCCGGGGGCGATACATGGAGTTATCCCACCAGCAAAATTCCCTGGTAGGCATCCGGTGGGAACTGCACAGATTGACTTCTTGGCATCTTCTTCAAAGGGATGCTCTCTAGCCACACGGGAGATGGTTTTCCTGCCAGCCCTCCGGCTGCCTTGAACGCATTCCAGGCTGTTATCTTAGCAAAATGTGACGGAACTGGCTGTGAAGGAGGGATGACCGGGGATCCCACGGCAGCTGCTGGACATTGTTCACCGACCGGGTGCCACTTGGTGGTGGCTTTGCTGAAGAACTGTGTCTGCTGAGAGATGCCAAGGAGCTCCAGCTTGTGAAAGTCGCCCTTTGGGACAGGAGAAAAGAAGCTGTGCACCCTTCAGATGCAGGGTCAGAGAAGTGTTGCCGTCATGGGGCGGGTGAGATGGGGGCTTTGTTACTGATGTCTTGTTTTGTTTTGGGGGTTCTTGGGTTGGCTCTTGAGCTTTCAGTGGTGATTCATTGGGGCTGTGATTACTGCTACTAACATGCCTTTGCTTGGGACGCTTTGCTTGGGATGCAGGGAAGAACACGAATCTGAGCCGCATAATTGGTATCTCTGTTCAGTGCAAATTCAAAGTTTGTATCCAGTGTTTTGTTTATTGGTTGGTCCAGCTGTATTGCTTTGGCATTTCCAAAGTTGTCACTCATTGGTTTTGTTTGTTTGTTTGCAATTGGGGGGCATGGGGTATTTTGGGGTGTGTGGGTTGATTGTTTGACCCATGATTTGGCTTTGCTGAGGAGGTGCTTGATATTTTTCTATATACAGTAGTGGAGAGCTGTGTGTTTGAGTGGATCGAAAGCACTATAGCAGTAAAGGAAAATTGGATAGGGATATGTTAAACAAATAGTGGAAGACATGTCTTTGGCATGTTTCCATGACTATAGAACTTCTGTTTTATGTGTGTGGAGGTGGGGGGTTTGAAAATGAGAGGGGAAACTGGGCAGAGATGAGGGGAAGGGGTTGTAGTGGGTGGGGGATTTGGTGGTAAAGTGCTTGAAGCCATTCAATAACTCTGGGCTTTTGCTCAGGGAAGCGTGATCTTCCCTTCCAGGGGGACAGTATTTCTTCCAAGCTAGAGCCTGTGGCTGTTCTGCAGATCAGGAGACAAGAGCACATTAACACTTGGCTTGGAATAGCTACCTCTACCAGAAAAAAAGGCTTCAAACCATCCCCCCCCTCTCCCTACAAGTTCCCTTGATTTGTCAGCAGCTGCTGTATCAGTTTACATACCTCTAGAGACGTGGACTGATTTGAATGTGCATTTATGACAACGGGTGGAATTCTTAGATCACTACTGAGTGCAATCCAAAAGCATCAGTTGATTTGACGGCTGCTTGATTTCATTGACTGTGTGGTATATCTGGCTTTTAGCAAGTGGTCATGGCTGCTTCCAGACTGGCTGCGTTGCAGGTGGGATTCAATCATAAAACGACAAATTTCGGTAACACAGTCAAAGTGGATTTGCCTCTGTTGCACAGCGAAACCACTCCTCCTTTAAAATGTACTTTTTAAAAAAAGTAAGGAAAGTGATATGAAAACATACAGGGAAACGTGGGATACCAGTTGCTTGATGCACTGTTGTATAACCTCTGTGCAGACAAATCTGAATTAATGCTCAATGAAGAGTAGGCATTGTTATATAACTGCCATGCAAACTTTATGGGAAGAAATCTGGACTAAAGCTCAACGAGTAGGTCATCTGGAAAAGCCCAGAGGACTGGGAGGCAGAAATTGGGCAGCACTTTAAATAAAGAGAGAAAAAAGAAAAGACTATGAGCAGAACTCAGTTTGAGCTAAAATTGAACTTCACCACCACTTTTCCATTCCATGGTGTGGCTGCGTTGCTACATGGCACACAGACATTTAGCAGCTGAATGATTCTCCTGCCACTGATATCTCCAGGCCCGGAAAAGCTTTGACCACTAAACTTCTGTATGTCACGCCGCTGCTAAAGGTACAGGAGCCCTGCTAGATAAAAGGTGACAACCCTAAGACACACCCCCTCCCCTTGAAATGGTTCTGTGTCCCTGCCCCTCCCATGGAAAACCAGAAAGCTTTCCCCAGGCATGGCTGAGAATGTCTGTGCCTGAAACCCCGCCTCTAAACAATGGGGTGTGAAACATAGAGACAAGAAATCCAGACAGGATGGCTTGGCTTGAGGACAGGCACCTCTTGGGGGCGGAATGCGTGGAAGAGTTGGATTTATGGGTTCAAGTAGAGGAAAGGGGGTGCGTGTATACTAAGGAGGGACTTAGGTTGGGCAGAGCTTCTGTGCAGTACAAAATAATTTGGAGTCCTCGTCCCTTCATCTGCCTCACACCTCCCTTCCACTTCTGTTCCCAAGCCAATTTTGAAGCCTCCAGCAACAAAATATTCGAGATGGCAGAGTTGGCAAGCGTAATATCGGCTGACACAGTGGTGCAGCAATGTGGGTGTAGGGAAAGGGGAGACAGGCACATGGGGAGGCGGCATCAGAAAAGCTGCCTTATCTAACCAGGCAGATATAATGAAGTTGTTTCTCAGCAGGCACAATAAAGGGATTGTTGCATGGGATTTGAGAATTGCTTAATTGTGTCAGGGTGTCTTCCTCCTCCCTTTCTGGGTCCTCCTGAGAAGCTGCTGCTGCTGCTGCTGCTGCTGCTGCTGCTGCTGCTGCTTCCTCTCCTCCTCCTCCTCCTCTTCCTTTTCATGTTTACATGAAAAATAGCCCAGTGCAGGGGAATGGAGATGGTTTTTTTCTGAGAAGAAAGAAGCTGTAGAGCCTCGAGCCTCCCTTGGCGTTGTGTCCACTGACTTTGAGGCTCTACTCTCTCTGATGTGATCATGTGGGCTGGCTTCAGTTATTCTGGACTGTACCACTACAAAGTGCATGTGTGCACATCAGCTGGTGCTTCCAGACATGGACAATTTAGCAGCACCCAATAATGCATGTTCTGCTTTAAAACTAAAATTGCAATTCTGTTGTTGTTGTATCATCATCACCACTTTGCAGCTTAGTTCTTATTTCCACAGCACCAACTGTTGTGCCGGGAAATTTTCATTTGGGTGGGTGGAGGTTAAACCCACTCCCTCTGCCATCCACTGCACTCCTGATTCTGATCCGCATTGCAAGGCCAGACTACTGGGAAAGGGAAAATGGTAGAGCTGCTTCCTAGACAGGAGAGATGGACAAGAGAGAAGGAAATAGCTCTATACAGGCCGTGACCAGCCAGGAACACTATTGAACAGACCACCTGCACCTGGGTAAACTGAAATATAGTCTGAGCTTTGGGTGGATGGGAAAATGGAAACTTTACATGGAAAGCAGGAGAGGAATGTGTTTTGATTGCACCATCATGCAGATGCGCTGTAGAAAGCGAGTAAATAAATTTTGGCTATTCTGCAGTGTGGAAGCACCTAGGATTTATTATTTTAATTGCTCCCCCACATAAAAGTTCCCAGCATGCAGTACACACAGGGAGAGAGCTATGCCAAAACCATGTGCTAATGTGCTAATTCAGGGAGTGCATAAGCACAGAGCATTCCAATATCACTTGTAGCTGAGTAAGATTGTCTTCCATGAACACAGTTTTAGCAGTGAGTCTGTAAGTGACTGTGGAGGCCAGTTCTGGATCCGCATGTCCTTCCATAGTGGTTTTCGGGTGGGAGTTGATTATGGTGAGGGTTTGCCAAGCATGCCTTCCTCTTAGGATGTTTCTCCCTTTTGTCCTGAGTTTGAGCATCTTCAAAGCCCACAACACCTTTGGTAAAGGCTGTTTTCCAATTGGAGCACTCACAGGCCAGTGTTCCCCAGTTGTCTGTGTTTATACTACATTTTTAAATATTTGACTTGAGAGAGTCTTTAAATCTCTTTTGTTGACCACCAGCATTACACTTTCCATTTTTAAGTTCAGAATAGAGTTGTTGCTTTGAAAGACCATAATCAGGCATCTGCACAACATGACCAGTCCAACGAAGTTGATGTTGAAGAATCATTGCTTCAATGCTGGTGATCTTTGCTTCTTCCAGTACACTGACATTAGTTCACCTGTCTTCCAAAGTGATGTGGTGCCCTGAAGTGGTACAGTCCAGAGTTCTGCCACCTCAAGTCCCCTTATGAACATAGGATGCTGTTTGTTGTGACTGGCAGCAGCTCCCCAGGGTTTCCAAGAGGGGACATTCCCATCCCTACATGGACATGCCAGGGCTGAACCTTGGACCTTCTGCATTCAAAGCAGACGTTCTACCCCAGAGCTATAGTCCTTCCCATTTTGATTTTTAACTTTACTGTGTGGAACCTGCTGCATTGTCGCTGCTTTTCACGGAGCAAAGGTAACACAAGTAGCTCCAAGCTTCATGGAAGCAACTCACACTATAGCTTTAAGCCATGCCAGGTTGGTACCAGATTCAGGTAGGTAGCTGTGTTGGTCTGACACAGTCAAAATATATAAAAAAATAAGAAAATTGTCCAGTAACACCTTAAAGACCAACTAAGTTTGTTCTTGGTATAAGCTTTCATGTGCATGCACACTTCCAAGAACAAACTTAGTTGGTCTCTAAGGTTGGTACCAGTTTACGGGAAGAGTAATAACTGGGAGGGGAGGAGCTCTAAGAACAGCAACCTCCCACACAGCCTAGGACTCCTCGACTTAACTTTGCAGCATGGGAAGAAACTGAATAGCTCCCAAACCACAAATACATCATGAATCGGGACCCTCAGTCCGCCTCCTCAGTCTATGTGGCATGTTGAACGGCTCTGAGAAATGTAGGGATGCACATTTGGTGAGCCAAACTGAGCTTTATCTTTATGGCAGCCAGTTCTGTAATAAAAAAAATAAATCCCTGGGCGAAAGTAAATTAAAACCACTAGGGATTTGTTTGCTGCACTATTCCATCTCTTTGTGATTATGACAATTCTTGTATTTGCATTTTCAAGTCTTTACTCATGCTGAGCTGTCTTGCAACATTTTTAAACCACTGTTTTACATTGTTCAAGGCCTAACAGAACACTGCCAGCTACCGCTATTTTGCTCGTTAGCAAAGTTAACTTGGGGGAAACGGGGAATGCTTGAAGACTTTGTTTAATCCTAAATTTTAAGCGGACCAGCCAGATTCACGCTTCCTGGGCTAATAATATGCAGATTGGAACACAGTTGTCCTCCAAATTTTGCGACGCAATGCTTGGTTCAAAAAAAGTAACAAAATAATAAACAAAAAAAGTAAAAATAGTACTTTAGATTAATATGAGTATTTAAGAATCTGAATTTCCATGCACTTAAACACACACACACACACCTGAACTGTGAGGAAATAGCTCAGAACAAAATTATGTGAAACTAGCAGAGTCTGGAAATAGCCTGATCTGTTCATCCCTATGGCAGTGCTTGCTTTGTATTGCCTTGCCTAACTTCTGAGGGTAGTGCTCTCTGGTCCTGTAGCAGGTGCTGCTATTGGAGGATGGTCCATTAAGGCAAATGGAGAACTGCCCCACCAACCTCAGTCTGCCCTCATCCAGTCCCCACGGGCCGATCTTCTTGCTTACACCACCTGCCAGCTTCCTCCATCCTCCTCCTCCTTGTTCACACTTCCTCTTGTCCCGTCACTCCCCCCACCCCCGGGAAAACCAGTTGTTTACCTCTGAATCAGAACAGATGTCAATAGGTTTTTTCTGCAGATTGACATTTGCTCAGACGCGACACTAAAGAGTGAGTTTTCCTGGGGAAAGCGGCCAGGCAAGCGAAAAACTTATTGAACCCATGCCTAGATAACATGGGACGAGCGGAAAACCGCTTGGATCCATGCTTTCTAGGCACGGGACAAGCGGAAGTGTAGGTGAGTCCTTAGTCTGAGTGTTGCCCTCATAATAAAAATCATCTGAGGGGGAAGGTAACAAAACCCTACATGGTGTGGCTGATGGTCAAGAGTGATGAAAGTTGTCATCCAAAATATTTGGAGGGCACCAGGCTGGCTAGCCCTTTAGTAAGCGGTCTATATATTGGCTAAATAATATATAAATAATTGGCAGAGAGAAGGGCAGATATTTTGAACATTCGGATGAACAACTGCTGAGTTGAGTTTTGCACCCTCTGATTGGGTAGATAGACCAGGCCTCTTGCAACCATTGTGCAGGAACACAACACTCCCCTAACCTCTCAGATTCCAAAAGGGTTCCCTCTCTTCCCCCTCTCTTCCCCTTTCTCTCCCCCTCCTTTTAAAGTACAGTGGTACCTCGGGTTACAGACTCTTCAAGTTACAGGCTCCGCTAACCCAGAAATATTACCTCAGGTTAAGAACTTTGCTTCAGGATGAGAACTGAAATTGTGTGGCGGCAGCGGGAGGCCCCAGTGGTACCTCAGGTTAAGAACAGTTTCAGGTTAAGAACGGACCTCCAGAACAAATTAAGTTCTTAACCCGAGGTACCACTGTACAGCACTGGCTGAGCATACTCAAGACCACCCTGCCAGGATTCAGTTTTATATTAAAAGGTAACAATACATCTCCAAGCTAAGCTTGCATATTGGGCATCCATAATAGGATAAACACAGTGACCATCCAGATTGGTCCAGGTCAGTCCTTGGCAGATATGACAACCCTCAGATTAAGTCCTGATGTTGAAAAAGAGTGGGCTGTGGAGAGAGAGGGTGGTCTCCCTTATTTGCTGTGTGTGTGTGTGTGTGTGTGTGTGTGTGTAGAGCTTTAAAAATAATTGTCCTCGTATCCAAGGCCATATAGGTTAGTGAAAAAGCACATTCTTTGTATGCAGAAGGTCCCAAGTGCCTCCAGCTACAGCTGGGAATGCCCCTTGTCTGAAATCCTGTTGCAGGATTTGCCAAGGATCTGTTTCGCATGCAGAAGGCCCCAGGTTCAAAACAGGGCATCTCCAGGTAGGTGTTCCCTGCCTGGAGAGCTGGGTTGTTGAGCTTGTTTTGTTTTGGCCTAAATTGTTGAGCCATTTCTTTGCAAAGTCCCCCCTGCAAGATTAAGTTTTTGAACATTTTTTTTTGGAGGGGGGGAATTCACCAAAAAATCAACACTTCCAATATGGGCTGCCATGTGCCTGGATTTTTTGGGACATTTTAACCAATTTCTGAAAATACCACCCAGGCGCTAATTTCAGCGGACAAATCCTGGACATGTCTGGGAAATTCTAGATGTATGGAATTCCCAAACTAAAAATCCCAACTTGCCCCCCTCCAGGACAGATTGATGTAGTTAAGCTTGCCAAAATCCAACCTGTGATTTTGGTAGTTGCCGTTCTTCAGGGTTATCAGTAAAGTGTTTTGTAAAGGGATGCTACATTTCAACAAAATCAGCTATATCATTTGTATTATTCAATGCATGTAATCTCTTTGTTAATTTTTCTGATACAGCGATAGGCCATACATTCTGTTTCCAATGAGAGATGCACAGTTGTTCCAATCTTTTCCAGTTCTGCGCTACTAAAAGAAAAGTAATTAGTTCTTTGTAGGTCAGGTTGCCCTTCTTTAAAAATAGTTAACAATCCCAAACTTGGGGTACATTCCATATGTTAGCCTGTAATATAGCTTATTTCTGTAAACACTCTTTGCCAGAAAAGCTTTTTATGTTCAAACGTCCACCACATGTGAAATGTTGTACCTATTGCAGCCTCTCCAGCACAATAGTGGAATAGTTTTATTAATAGCTATGGTGTCAAATGAGTATGAGGCACCTTGCTGTGTTCCTGCGATCTAGGCTGGGTCTGAAAATTATCGTGATGTTTTATCTCCCCTTTTCCAGTCTTTGAAATGTTCAAGGTAACCTCTGCAGTACTCATTTCCTTTGTTGGTTGTGTTGGTGAGAAAGGGAACTGGAAGTTCTTCTGCTTTTGTGAACCCCTGTCAATTTACAGATTATCAGTTTGGCAAAGAATTGAAAGGGCACAGCAGCCAGCACAGCTAGTGAAAGTCACCAAATCAGTGAGGGTACCAAAGTTCAGCAAACTCAAAGCACACTAAGCCGCTGCTGCCAAGTCTAGACAGCACAGCAAAACCCCATCAGAGAAAATTCATTTTGAGTCCTGTCTCCTTAATTTGAGCAGCAGATTTCCATAGCAAACCTAGATGCCTGTTTGAATTCTGGTGCCATCTGCACCATGTAATTCAACTTTTAACTTCCTTTCAGTAATGGCAGCTGTTGTCCGCCTGCCTTTTGTCTGAAGTTGTACTGCATCATGGGTTTTGTAGTCTTAAGGCATCATAGTGTTCAGGCTCTCATTTGGGGGGAGGGCATACACATGTTGGAGTTGGTGTCAGGTAGTGTCTGGTCCCTGAGCAAGGCAGGCCGACAGAGAGCTCCAAGTGGGCAGATTTATCTGACAAAAGATGAAGACAACCTGAGCATTTTTAAACTGTCTGCCAGCAGACTGCCTCTCCTAAGCTCCACCCCTTGAGGAAAACGCGAATTCTTAAACCCTCTGGCCTGAAGATGGGCGTGGAAATCATAGAATTGTAAAGCTGGAAGGGACCCTGAGGACCATCTAGTCCAGGGTTTCCCAAGCTTGGGTCTCCAGCTGTTATTGGACTACAGTTCCCATCATCCCTGACCACTGGTCCTGCTAGCTATGGATGATGGGAGTTGTAGTCCAACAACAGCGGGGAAACCCTGATCTAGTTCAACCCCCAGCAATGCAGGAATATGCAGCTGTCCCATACAGGGATCAAACCTGCAACCTTGGTGTTATCATACATTGCTACCACCTGCCTGGTATACTGCCTGCACTATTGGACCAATGAGGTACTATGACACTATGGTGGGTGGCATTTGGTTGCTCAGGATCAGGGGAAGGTGCCCACGAGGGTCCTGACTCCTGTACAGGCTCTGTGGACCGGGTTTTCTGTAGGCTCCTGTCTGTCAGCCTCAGTGGTCTTGTGGAAGCGATAACAAGATGTGGCTCTTGCACATGGATGCTTCATTTGCAACAATGCAGACGGTTATGTATCAAATGTTTATAATATTAGGAGAATAGAGCAGGTTTGGTGCAAAAGAGTAGTTATCTCAAGACCACTCAATGTTCATTTGTTTAGGACCCGAATAGCTCTTCACTCAAAAGTGCTGCCTGCTACTCCATCTTCCAGACTTAGCTGTCTTCCAGGCTTAGCTTCACTACAGAAGGCTGGATTTGCTCTTGATGCAAATACCACAGCCAGCACATGATATCAAGCCATGCTTTCTTTACAGTTTGTTCAACACACCAGGAGGGGGACTGTTGACAGGGAGAAGTTTGCAAGCTCTGCCCCTCCTCCTCACCTTTCGTATCACTCTGCAAAAAATGGAAGGCAAACATATCAAGCAGGGAGCCTCCTGGATGTGTGGAGGCTCTCTACATGTTTTTCCAGGGATTTTAAAACATGTGGAGATCCTCCACAAGCACACAGTTTTCCTGCTTCATTCATTAGTCCTCCAACTTATTGAGAGCAATTCAAGGGACTCTTCCCTTTGCATGCTGAATGAACTGACTTTTGCAACACCTGAAGAGGGCTAATGTGAATGCTGAATCTGATCCAGCAAAATAAATTCTCAAAAATCTCATATGTGGTGTGGAAATTAAAGCATGCAATTAAAAACATTTGCCAGTCAGTTCGGGTGTAATCTGCCGTGTTGCTGCTGGTTTTAAACAACTTCAGCAAACAAGCTCCATCGCTTTTGATTTCGGTAATACGTAAAAACATGCTTCAATCTCCCATTGAAATTGGTGGGTCTCGAAGCACTTTACCTTTGGCTGGCTTGTTCCCATCCATGTTTATCCCTTTAATTTCTTCTTCTTTTTTTAAGCAACAATAAATCAAGTCTGTTTTTGAAGAGCTAAACAACACTCAGAGTGTCACAGTCAGGAAAACAAAGCATCTGATTTGCATAATGTCACCTTCATTTGCATAATGAAACAATTTAGTGTAATCTTTTTTATTTGGAAGTGAATTTGGGCATCTTCAGCTGAAGATGCTCTCGGTTAGGTTAGCTCCCCCAGATCTAACCATTGAATTTCATCAATGGTGATGTGTTTAGTTCCCCAGTGTTCTCTTTTCTTCCTTCATCAGCCGCACAGTAGCTTTTAAACCCTCCACATGTAGTGATGTGGATGTGGGCTTCTATTCCTGTGTGGATCATGTGCCAAGTATAAACAGCCACAGGCTTTGCTTTCAAAGGCCCAGGCATCTTAGTAGAGTGGCAGGTACACAGATGAAGTCAAGAAGGTCTCTTGGGTGAAAGGTGTTCCATAAATATAAGAGCATATTATCACCACTGATGCCCATTTGAATCTCACAGCTCTCATCCCTTGACACACTGTGCCATAAAATAATTCATGAAATGTAAGAAGATACATGGTATATAGACTAGAATACTTATTAGCCAACTTAACACAGGCAGGTTTTTTGAGATTCATGGGGCTCTTCAACAGGCAGAGGAAGGGAGTAAACCCAGCAGACGAAATTTTATACAAACTGGTGTTTAGTTTTAACTCGTACCGGGTCTCCGATAGCATGCTTAGAGATGACTGTGATTAAGGCAGCACAGTAGACAAATTGTTGAACTAAATCAATACATTATACATAGAGCAGGTGACAAGTTGCAGAAAACGTGTACATGGCAAATGAAGGGGTTATTTGCAAAACTAACACGCCCTGTATGTTGAACACCAGTCCTTTGCAATGCATAAGAATGCTTGCAAGTTTGAAATGTTATTAATTTCTACAATAAGAGTTGGAAGTATTCAATACATCCTTGAAAGTACTTTTTCTTGTCTGTGTGGCAATCCTAAATCACAGGTAATGTGTGTGTGTGGTTCTGGTTGCTTAGTGGTGAGGGAAGAACCCTCTTTCCTTGCTCATAAGGCAACCCTTTGCTGATACCCTCAGCCACCGTAAACTCTGGTTTTCTGACAACTCTATTAATTTGGACATGTTCTCCTTATTTTTTGGAAACTTACTGAAGTTTCCTATTCAATGTTGTTTGAAATTGAAATTTGAGCCTCTGGTAGATCAAGGCAAACTGCTCTACAGCTCAGGTCTTGCAAGCTAACTAACACTTTGCGGGAAATTAGGAAAGAGCTTTACAAAGGACCCCAGCTACGCTGCAAAGCGCCATGCAATGTGCCATGTGAAGTATGCTTTGCAGTCCAGCTCAGGTTTGTTGGCAAGTGCTTTGATCTGCCAAGCTCTGCTCTTAATAAGCCTTGCTGAAGCCAAGCTGATAGATCAGAGTTGAACTTTTTACAAGGCAGTAGCCTCCTTTTTGGAGGGGAGAGCAAATTAATTAAGTTAAAATTCTCTGATCAAATGCTTAGCGTACAAACCATGCAGGGGGGGAAACACCCCAGCATATAATGTGCAAAGGACGGAGAAGACATATATTCACTGTTCAGCCTTAAAAGAATGGGAATAAGATACGTACCGGTAAATACGGTATGTTCAGGCACAGAAGGGTTGTTTGGCCTCCCTTTCCTCATAGATTGAGAGGATGAGAATAAATGGCCATGAAGCAAACCTAAATCTCCCTCTTTTTGGATTTTCAAAAGTTGTCAGATCCAGTGGCAGAATGGAGCATGCAGAAAATGGAGTCTGCTTACCCTCTTAGTATGGACTAACTGCATACATTTGGGAAATCTGTAGCCAAGCAAACATACCTGTTTGCCAATACAGAGAACATACTTTGTAGCTGGCTGTAATCCCTGGCAGAAGCAATGAGAAAATATTTCTGTTCCTTTGAGAATTATCAGCTCTTTCCAAACACTATTCTCCCCGTGCAAAGAAAGCCCAACATGTGAATCTTGAACATTGGCTGAAGACTCTGGAGAATATATTCTCCTTTATTAATCCCCTCTGACAGGAACTCAATGATACATTCTTCCCAAAGCACACCTCTCTTGCCCAGGTTCCTGTGAATGACAAGTGCTAAGCACCCCATCTCCATGTCACTAGATCTGTGCATTGGCAACCCACAGCCATTCCCACCTTTTGACTAGAGCTCTGCTCCCCATCTGTCAGTAAGGTTAAGAAATTCAGTTCAGTTTTCATTTAAAGGTGATCCTTCCTAATTATCACTTCAGAATCAATAGTGAGCCAAAAAAGGTGCTACCCTTTGAAACATGTACTTTTTTGCAGGAACCAAAAACATGGGTACCAAAATGTGTAA
The DNA here is from genome assembly GCF_965113315.1 of Podarcis vaucheri. Lineage (NCBI taxonomy): Eukaryota > Metazoa > Chordata > Lepidosauria > Squamata > Lacertidae > Podarcis > Podarcis vaucheri. The sequence goes on from NC_138751.1 coordinate 33,123,596, forward strand.
ATAAGGGAAACATGTGCCTGAAAATGCATATATTCATGAAAATAACATATAAAAATGCATTCTGTCATGGGAAATGGCTTGCAGTAACATGCATACAGAAAAATTGCATACAGGATTATATGTATTAAGACAATAGTTCCCAAACTTTCCCCCCATGAGTCACCTGAAAATTGCTGAGGGTCTTAGTACACTACTTAATATCTCTCCCCCCCCCCCGCCTGTTGAAACAATTATAATGTGCTTTGCTAGCTGCTGTGTGATTTTTAAATGTATTTTGTTGCTTCTTTTAATTCTTATATGTTGTATTTATTGAATGACCATTTGAATTCATAGAATCCATCAAACTCATATGGTAACACAGTGAAACACAGTGCAAGAAGTAAACGAAGCAATAAAAATACAATTAAAAAGCAATATGAATATTTAGTGCGATGAATGTGCTGCTCCTTACCGTCAACCCAAAATCCACCTGAACGAAGCTTGGTCTGCAAAGAGCTGGTCGGGAACCCCTGCTTTAATTAAAAACTAAAATTAGAATTCTGGAGTTAACTGGAAAGCTTTGCTTGCTGTCAGGACTGGTGTCATCCATGTGCTTGCTCTTGTCTAAATTACTGCTAATATCTTCCCATTTCTACATGTACAAGTCTGAACTTCTTTGCAAGTTGCCATGTGCCTAGATTTAGCATATCTAAATAATGTTGGGGGCGGTATTGACAGTGCTTGGTTACTTAAAAGGCCATGCCTGTCCAACTTCACAAGGAACTGGTTCCTTCATCATAGTTTCATTTATTTATTCTGCTAGCAGAAGCTATGGGGGAGACACAACACAGCTGTAGACAATTGGAAACTTAACTCGTCAGCTGCAATCTCCCGCTTATCTCTTCAGATGTAAGTCCTGGAAACAATATCTAGGGGGAAAACTGCTTTCCTTTACGTTTGACTGTCATGGCTTCCCCAAAAGAATCCTGGGAATTTAGTAAGGGTAGTGACACCATGTCTGCTAAAGATTCCAAGTCCCCAGGCTCACTGTTCTACAGTTGCTATTATTCCCTGTAGCGATGGAATGACTGTTAAACCGGATTAGGCTTGTAGTACAGTTAAGCCCTGTGTTTTTCAAGAAGTCACTGACATGCTCCCAATATTGTAATGTATCCTCTTGTGTGATGCAGTCACGAAATCTGTGGCACACAATAGCACCTTTGTATTAGGGATGAATGAATCCGTTGGTTTAAATCATCATTATATATATATATATATATATGCATTTGCATACATATTCTTTGGGTTGGAGAACTGCATGGCAAAATCTAAAGAAGTTTGAATTTCAAAAGATGGCTGCACTTCATTGTGCTTTTTGTTTCAGGAAGTGCAAGTTAGGTGGGCTTGCATGTGAACCAAACAAAATTTAGTCCTGAGGTGTATCTAGGGCCCTTTTTCTTGTAGGAGCTGCATCTCTTGAGGTAAGATTCCAAAACTGCTAAGAAAAATCAGGATAGATAAGCCCTGTGCAGTTGTTTAGCACACAACACGGATGGGCAAAACTATCTTTTTCCATTTTCAAGTGTACTGTTCTTAAATTCACAGTACCATGTTTCTGCAGCAATTTGCATTAAAAAAAACCATCATTAAAATTTGTCAGCATTTTAGTGCAAATCTTTCCCAATAAAGGGGATAAAGGGAAATTATGTGACTTGCCTAATATACATGTTTTTGAAAGCAATTTCCTCTAATGTAATTTTGTATGTTATTTTCTTTGATGTATGCATTTTGACACATTTCCTCCCAACATGTGGGTGCCAGATTCACCTGGGTTATGAGTTTCTGGGTGCCAGACACTGAAATCCTGGATTCAGCAAATGTTAGAATATAAGCCACGCCAGTTTCTTGATGAGGAAATTGATGAGGCCGTTAGAAGAGCAAAAGGAAGATGGTGAGCCATTAGGAAAGCCAAAGAGAGGGGACTCTGCCAGATAGCAAATGGGAGAGGCACCTCCCTCAACTCAGAGTTAGTTAGAAGCCAAAGGCAGAATTTGAAGTAGAGTTTGAGAGCTGGTGGTGATGTGACCTTGAGGGGAAAGTTTGCAGGGTAGTAAAGGCGGCAAGCTGGAAAGAAAGGGTCAGAGGACAATGGTTGATGTCTATTTTCATCCAAGGCTGTGCCTATGCCAGTAGCATAACCCTATTGGAGTGTTAATGCCGTGAACCCCTCCATTGTAGGCTCAGGTTGTATGTATGTGTAAACAAACCATTTACAGTAAAGACATCACAGTCTCCGCTGTGCCTCATTTCCAAAAGAAAACATAACCACTGGCTAAGTGCCTGACACCCCTGGAATCTCACACCACTCAGAGATTGGGGTGATGCATAGCAATATGCATTTTTGTATATTTGCACTGTAGAGTAGGAAGATCCCAAAATTCGGAGAAGCGTTGATGTCACAGGAGAGGTGTATTTTTGTTTGCTGTCAGCTCAAGAAGGGCTGTGAAGAACAGGCCCAGCTATCCCTGTACCTTGAAGGTGCTCCATACATGAACCCCCTTCACACTGATGCCAGTTACGCATCAATTAGGGATGCACGCAGCCGCTCCTGGGGGCAAGACTAGCCAGGCACATTCTCCATCACATATTTGGTACCCATTAGTACTGAACAGCTGAACAGAACTACCCGTGGGACAGTCTCTTAGTGAGAGAGAGTCCGGTACACACAGTATCCCACTGAGAACAACACACCCACCCCATCCCACAAACAAGCTTTGAAAGTTTGTTACAGTGGTACCTTGGGTTAAGTACTTAATTTGTTCCGGAGGTCCGTTCTTAATGTAAAACTATTCTTAACCTGAAGCACCACTTTAGCTAATGGGGCCTCCTGCTGCTGCTGCGCTGCCGGAGCACTATTTCTGTTCTCATCCTGAAGCAAAGTTCTTAACCTGAAGCACTATTTCTGGGTTAGCGGAGTCTGTAACCTGAAGCATATGTAACCTGAGGTACCACTGTATCTGGCAGCTTCAATTTAAAGAATGTGATCTTGTTTTGAGACTGGGCAAATTTAAGTATTTAACTACCACTGTTTTTCTCACCCCAAAATTGTCCCCCAGAAATGGTCATGGCTTCAAACTCCATTCACCTGAGCCTACTCTGCCCTCTCAAATTAAGCTCTGGTGGATTTTTTTCAAGATCACCACCCTCCTATCAATGTGGTCTGGGAGTCCACTTTTGGATACTGTGACTGAGCATGGCAAGGTGCTTGAAGGAGCTGTGTCTTGCCTTTCATTTTAGGGGGTTGAGTAAATTCATTGAAGTGAGCAAAAAGCCTCCGGACTTTCAAGCCGATTGCTCTTACTCAGCTCAGGTGACAAGAGTTGTAGATGTTTCATGTTGGTTGTGAGGATATAACTGATTTTCCATTCATTTCTTTGAAGCCCCTCCTGGAAATGTGGCAGCCCCATCTAGCAAGGAAGGCTGGCTATAGCCCTGATCGACCAGCCAAGAAGGAGGAGGAGGATCAGGCGAGAGAGACCCACACGATTGGTCCTGCCCACATGGTTCAATATACAGATGCTTACTGCAGCAGTGTGGGATCGCCACGAAGAAGCAGTTCCCACACCGCTGAGGTAACATGAGAAGGAACCCCATCAGTATCCAGAAAGAGGTGTATTTTGTGGCCGGCATTTGGAGGTTGCAGCGGGGGTGGGGAGAGCTCTGGGCCTTGATTTATTTTGAATTCTGGCATAAATTAAGCCTTGCTTTTTCCCCCCTGAGTGTTCCACCTGATAAAACCGAAACAATGTCAATTCTGTGAAAGATTAACCTCCACTGATTTGAGAAAGTACCATCAAGTCAGCTACCCTGACATTTTGCCATGCACGTGTGCCAGGCCCCTTAGCAACCAAGTTGAGAGCATAGCAACGGCAGCTCTTTGGCTGAAAACCCCCCACACCATTGTCAAAATATAGCTGTATCAGCTTTCCCCCTCTTCTTCCCCTTCTTTATCCAGTCAGTTTTATGCTTCTTCTTTTTTCTTTTCTCAATGAAGTAAGCTATCAGGGAGACGGGGAGGGAAAAAAACAGATTGCTCGCCTGATGTAGACGGGCAAAGCTTTGTCTCAGATTCAAAAACAGCTGCTCAGAGATAATCTTGAAGATGGTTTGATGATGGGAGATACCTTTGGGAAATGCCTGAATTTAAATATCTGGGTTTTTTATTTATTTATTTCAAAGATAAGGATGTATGCAAGGTTTCAGCTTAACCAAGGGATCAAAGATTTTGGGCACCCATTTGGAGTCCCACGTGTCCCTGGCCTTTAAAAGGATCCAGGCTTTTACTGAGGCAGTCCCTGCCCTGTGGGACTCCTTGCCAGTAGGAACTAATGTTGTTCATCTTCAGTCATCTTCTAAAAACAGTATTATTCTGACAGGCCTTTCAAACCTGAGATACTTAATTTCAGTGCCTACTTAATGTGTTTTTGGTTAGGCAGGTCTGTCTAGATGTGTAGAGTGTTGACCTGTGTTTTAATCTCTCTTTGGTTTACTGTTGATTTTAATTATCTTTCGAATGTTTTAAATACTGCTTTTTAAACTGTCACAAACACACGTCTCCCCACATGCAGGTTTTATCACAGTCAGCAGACCCTCCAAGTGTCCCTGTTTTCCAGGGACAGTCCTGGATTTACAGAAACCATTCCGGTTTCTGATTTCATCCTAGAAGGAGAAATGTTGGAGGGTATAAGTCAGGTGGTATATGCATTTTGTTAAATAAATAAATAAATAAATAAATAAATAAATAAATAAATAAGTAAAAAATCCCACTTTTTCCAAGGGGAATAATTATTCAAATTGGGCAGTTGTGTACATGTAGCATGGAAAATTGCTTTATACAGTTGCAACTTGGAGCACTGGCTTGATAGTGTGTGAACTAGGCCTCAGTTGTAATGTGTGCAGCTAGCTAAGCTAGGGAACCTGCCTTATACCTAATCAGACTATTATTCCAACTAGCTCAGTATTGTCTACTCGTGACAGGGTGTCTCCCAGTCCTACTGAGACATCCAGGGGATCAGTGGAGAGTCTGGAGAACTGTCCATTAGGACAAATGGAGTAGTATCCCCGTAACTTCAGTCTGCTGTCAGCCAGCCCTTGCTTGCCCATCTTCTTATTTACAGCCTGTCCGGGGATGGCATTGGCTATCAACTTCATCCTCTTTACTCTCAGTGCTGCCTTTATTCATCTAAACGGCGAGGATCATGGGGGCGAAACTAGAATTAGTTGGCTCTGTCTGTTGATGGCTTTGGCTCCACCAACTGTTGGCCTCCCTGCCTTCTGGCCCACCACTTCCAGCAGGTGCCAGCCACTGCTGCAAAGGACTGAACCCGGGGCCTTTCTCCATGTATGCCATGTCCTCTACTGCTGAGCTATGGCTGCTCCCTAATATAGCCATAATATATCTTTCCATAATCTATCTTTCCTCCCACCCCAAAACCAACAAGGTTCAGAGCCTATCTCATGCCACACCAAACCATACCAAACCAGTGAAGGAGTTTTGTGGCTTTCAGCCCCCTAATGCAATCTGTTCCTTGAAGGCTGGGAAATTTCAAAGCTCCATGTTGGCAACAACGCTGAGAGAGACAGAAAAATTGCAGCCAATTTTACGGTAAATTATTTACGGAGAGAACATTTTCTGTGCCACCCCACAGGAATAATTAAACTCTCCAATTAATGCCTCATTTAAACGATGATTATGGCTGTTATCATTTCAATATTGATTTCTTTCCCCTTCTTCCTTTGCTTTTCCTTTTAAAATCTGGTTTCAAAATATTAGTGTCCCTCCTCCCTGCCAGCCACATATCTCCCCAGCTTGCTTATTCCAGTAGTTGTTTGTTCTCAGCTAGCATTTGCTGACAAGAAAAAGCTTCTCTTTTTGTGTGCTTGTGTGTTTTTAAAAGATAAAATGGAGCCACACAAACGCTGCATCTTCTGGGTGCTGAATAGCTTCCATGCCGATGCAAATCTTGTGTTTGAAATGCTTGTGTGGTTGTTTGGAAACTGGGCTACATTCAGGCATGAGAAATGGCATTATTCAAAGGGTCTGAAAAGGTACCATGAGGAGGATTAACCACTGGAAGATGTCCGGGGAGACCCTCTAGGAGTAGTTACTCTCTGAGAAATGTGGACAGCGGTATAATGACAATTAGCAGGCTAAAGATTGAGAGCAGAGCATTCATGCTGACCCTGCCTCCTGGCACACAGAAATTCTACACATAATATGGAAGGTGGCACCATCTATAGAGCCATAACTTCCTCTTTAAACAGGAAACTATTTCAAGCCATCCGTCAAGTAGTGTAGTTTTCTCACACTTGGAGAACTGAGCTTTAGTTCAGCAGGAGCTCATCGCTGTTTTATCACATTGCGAGTTTTAATAGATTGACTTGTGTGGGTTCCCGCCCACCCGACCTCTCACAGCTGTTCTAAATCTGGTTTTATAAGCTAGATCAGGTTGTGCTATGTGCCCAGCAGAGAATGAAGCATTTATAAATATGGACATTAATAAACAAATCCCTGCCAAGCCTGTTTTTGTTTCTAGAAAGCTCTGGGACATAAAGAATTGCAAGGGAAAATAGGGAGTGCCTGAACAGAATGCCAGTTCTTTACTTAGTGTGAGCAGCTATTCAACCCTTCAAAGCAGGGAGCAAGGAACCTCTGGCGCTCCAGATGTTGGTCTACAACTTCTACCATCTTTGATCTTTCTGATTGTAGCTGATGGGAGTTGTACTCCAACTTAGGTAGGTTTGCCTAAATGTCCCAATTCACACTTTGCAAAACAATAAAAATCTGAAACATGGCCATCTTTTTAAATAAGTGCTTCTTTGAATTTTGTGATATAGTTCCCTAGCCAAGGTTATGCTTTAAAAATAGGTAATGTTACTCACTACTTTGGAACAGTTATTTTTTTTATTATGAACAAATAAAACAAATAATCAAAGTCTCCACAATACAACTCTGACTCCTTTTCCCTTTCCCTTCTCTTTTTCTACCTTAAAGTTCTACATCTGCAGTGGGGAGGGGGGACAAAAAAAAAAATCAACAGATGCTAAAAGGCCTTGTGTATAATCTTGCAATTTCCAGGGAGTCAGTGTTCTAAAATGCTTTTCAGTGCAGCTCTTGTTCACTCGGTATTTAAATAATTTACAGTTTTAAAAAGCACCTGAGGGGCCAGAGAATGATCTGACAGCCTTTGTTTGCTGTTGCTGTGAAAAAGTGGTGCAGATTCCAGCCTGGTTGGTGCCTGGGTGGGAGATGGCATGAAAGCCCCCGATAAGCTGTTCTCAGAAGCAGCATATAAGTATACTAAATAATACAAATGCCTAGGCCATATTAAAGGAAATAGGCCCAGATGGTCTCAGGGAGGAGAGAAGAGTCCTATTTCTCGAATCTGAGTTTAATTAGAGACTGCACCAAGCTAGTAGGATACAATTACTTGATGCGAACAGCTTTGAAGTGAATGGTACTGTTGGTGCAAGCTGCCTTAGGGTGGAGCCACAGAGCATTCTCTTCATGCTCTCTAGCAGACTCATCAGGGATATATGAACAAGCAGCTGGAAAATGGCAAGTCAGAGCCATAATACAGCTCTCTTGGAATAAGTGCACGCACACACACACACACAGAGAGAAAGAGACACACACATCATCTGTTTAGCTGCCGTACCACGTAGACTTTTGTGGTGGTTCACTTTGAAGTGATTTCAAAGCTGTCCTTTAATGCTCCTTTTCTGTTTAAAGTGGTGCAGGAGACCCAGGAGTCCATGTTTTATCCAAAGCTGTAAATAAGCAAGGAAGAGTAAAAAAAACCACTCAAAAAATCATGTGTGCATCTATGTACACGCATGTGCGCACACATAAATTCTGTGCCCTGTATAAATTTGACCAGTAATCTTTTTTTGCTCCTCAAGAGGAACTTTAAAGGAACAGGCTGTGGACAAAAGCCCCATTACCCTGATTGCCCAAAGTCCCCCTACTGAGATCCCACTAGGCATTTTCCATCCACTGTTTCTCTTTGTAGCTGTAAAGTTTTCAAACAAACAAACAAACAAACAAACAAACAAACAAACAAACAAACAGGACTAGAAGCTTTTTTTTAAAAAAAGGGGAAATGAGATTCTCAAGATGCTGAATTATGTGCTCATAGTCACTTTCTGCACTTAAGCAGCCCAAGGAATTGTGAAATACAGCCCTGATAATCAGTGCCCTGTTTCTATAATGGGCAGAGTGAGCCCAGGCATAGCATGGCTTTAAAAGATGGTGGGCTAAGAAAGATGGGCTAAGATGGTGTTCAAATTTACCTTTGGAGAAGCTTAGACTTCTTGGCTTTAAACCTGCTACACACAACCTTTTCCCATTTGCTTTCTCTTGTGGGTGTTCTTCTGAAAAACAAAAACCTGAACCTGCCAGTGCAGTTTATACTGTCAGCAACACAATGCATTTAAGGGCCCTGTTCTACTTTCAGGCTGCAGTGGGCAACCAAATGTTTGAATGGTCCCTTTAAAATAAATAAAGATACTGGCTCATAAAAATTAGCCTGTTGGGTACGAATTTCGGTCCTTCTATGAATTAACAGTAGAACTCAAATTACTAGGGGGGCAGAGGAGGTGCACCCCCCTTATTTTTTGTGCTGTATCCTTTAGGTAGCATATTTACAGCGGGGTCTCAAATTTCAGCAGCACCCTGAGCAATGCCAAAATTCGGTGCCCTCACTTCTCGCGCTCCACTTTAAATAATAGTTGGGGTGTCCGTAAGGCTCCACGCTCTGTGCTACCAAACCCGTTGTGCTCCCCTAAATCCGCCTCTGATATTTATAAGGCTACAAAAGAGCACAAGATGAGGCCTGCTGGATCAGGCCAGTGGCCCATCTTGTCCGGCACAAAAGCGCCTCCTGCAGTTTCCGGCAAGTGGCCTTCATAGATGTGGGGGTGGGCATGAGTTGGATATTAACTAGGGATTAAGGGCTGCAACGTGTGGATTTAATTGAGGGCTCCCTTGCCTCTTCACCTGTAACTGGAGCACTTTTATACAAGCAACCTCCACACTTACAGGTTGGAGTGGTTCAGTCCAGAAAATAGTTTTGCACCTCGATTTTACTGATAGCATCAACTGGCCTAGAGTCAGCAAAGAACATGATATCTTTTACTAAACCAGCATGCTGTTTTAGCGTGTGTTACACGCAGCGTTGCTCTACCCCCTCGCGACCCCCCTGTGGAAATGGCATCTTCGTACCAGAAGATATACGGTCATTCACGCGAAATGGGACTCTTGGCATATTACTGTTCTTTACTGCTGGGACTCCATGCCCATTACTTTTGCCTGTTCCGTGCAGCCATAAACCTCTATCGCGCTTCCCTTCCAGCATCACAATGGGCCCCTTTATGTCTCCCCGGAGCTGTTTCCCCGGGCATAATGGATAGCCAGCCTCCTGCAACTTCAAAGGTTATCTGACTTGTCTGTCTGCTAATTCTGCCTTTCCTGGTGTTATTGATAGTGTGGTCAGGAAAGAAATGAGTCCCAGGACCAACAAGGCTTTTGCAAGCAATGGCTCTGGTCCCGGGGTATGGAAGTCCACCTGTCCTGACCTTTGGTGCCTCTGTCACCACCTTCTGTTGCTGGGTGAGAAAGTGCCCTGCATCCCCGTGGGGCACACTCCTTGCACTTTAGACAAATATCTGCAAGGTGTTTTGTTCCCTAAAAGGAGGAGGAGGTAGCAACTCAACGGAGTTACCAGCCAGTGCCTGAAGTACAGGGATGAGGAACCGATGACTCTCCAGATGTCATAGGGCTCCATCAGTCCAAGCCAACATGGCCAATGGTCAGGAATTAAATTTCTGCAGGCTCCCCATTTCTTCTGTAGCATAACAGCTTCAAAGTGCTGCTATGGTTCTACATACAGATACAGGTTGAAAATGTAGTTGTGGTACTCTGAGCCTCCCTCTTTTTTGAATTGGGATGGGGGGCTCAGTTCCTCTGCAATGTTTGTCACAACTTCAGACGCTTTGGTAGGATTTCAGTGTCCTAAGCTAGAGATGACGTGATGGTTCACTTGCTTGCAAATATATCCGCTCAGCAGCAGCTCCTCCCCTGCCAGTCTGATGTTTTAAGGTGCAAGCTGCCTTGAAACCACAAGAGACTGATGAGGGATGGAACTGCCCTCCTCTATCTACTATTGCCTTAGAAATGAAAAATGGCTTGCCTGCTGCATGCCATTAATTTGTGGAATTCGCTGCTACTAGGTGTAGCCATGGCCTCTAGCTTAGTTTCAAACAAATCAGTGGAGGAGAGGCCTAGTATCAATAGATACTAGTCATGATGGATATATTCAATCTCCAGGCTCAGATGCAGGGGCTGAATACCTTCTGCTGAGGAGCAACAAGGGGAAAGGGCTCTTGCTTTTGTGCCCTGCTTTGGGGCTGCCCAGAGGCATGTATTTGGTCGCTGTATGAGGCAGGATGCTTGCCCAGGTGGGCCATTGGTCTGTTCTTAAATGCTTCCAAGGAAAGGGTCCTGCATGGCATGTTGTGATGGGCTGGAGTCCTCCCCACCAGCAGAGTAGGTCTTCACTCAAGTAAATGCTCCAGCCTGTCTCTTTCGGCATGTGGGCTCTGCCCACTTGTCGTCATCTGCGTCAGGTTCCCTTTGTTCTGATGGTGCAGCACCATAGATGGGCCGACTGGACAGGAGCCAATCACAGTTATTCAGGACTGGAGTATCATAACTTTTGGTGCTGGCATGGCAGGGCGATGGGCCAGGACCCACAAAAAAGTAAGGAGATCTCTATAAGGAGTCTTGGGTGGAGCCACCCTAAATCCTCAGCTCAGCTTCAGGGGCTCGAGGCTAGCTGACTTTCGCCCATGCTGCAGACAGCAGCCCACTGGAATGGCCCACACCGAGGTGGGCATACCTAACACCCCCAAAACTCCCTGTCAGCTCCCAGTCAGTGGGCTGGGTGTGTGAGAGAGACATTGGTCAGCAAGCGAGCTGTCTGACATCAGGATCCTTGTCCCAATGCCTCACCCAAACCTCCACTATTATTCTAGTAGCCATGTTTTAGCCTAGCTCTGGTCTCTGTGTGTTGTCTTTTGCTCCCGTAAGCTCGCGTCCCTATGCCTGGGGACACAAACCACCTTGAACAGATTAGAAAGGCAACGTAAATGGGAGGAAGGAAGTTACTGGGACGAGAAGGGCAAAGAAAGGCAAGAAATGAGAGTGTGCTGAATGTAGGCTCAAACTTAACTGTATGGTTGATGGAGCACTGGAACAGGTTGCCAAGAATAGTGTGTGTGTGTGTGTGTGTGTGTGTGTGTGTGTGTGTGTGTGTAATTTTCATCACCTTGTATCATTAAGAGCAAATTGGATGAACACTTGACTAGATTAATTGAGATGGACTCCCTCCATGAGGCAGGAGTTCATTCCAGCAAGGGCTGTTTACCAATTAATGAATCTCTATTTGATTAATCATCTGTTTTTTTAATAGACCGGTCATATAATTGATTAAATTTATATAAATTTTACACCATGCAAAACCTCAGTATAGGGTTTGGCTTTATGTTTGGGGTTTTTGTTTGTTTTTTAAAGATACTGAAGTCAGCACAATAATTTATTTATTTCTAACACCGCAGCTCTTGTCGTAAGAAGGAAACGCCACCGCCAATATATTCTTTTTCAGTTTCTGTTCCACTGTAATAATTGCAGCAGTGCACCAGAACCAAAAATAGCCTAAAAAATTAAACAGGCATGCTGCTAATGCAAAGCTACATGAAATGAAATGTTCCCGAGTTAAAATCAGCACTTATCAGTGAGGTAACTGGATTGTTAGTTGACTAATAATCTACGTACACTAAACCAGTTGAAGCTTGTAACTATACTTTGAGTCCCTATATCAGTTGCCAGAGATTAGGACAGATATGTTTAGGCAATGATATGTACCGTATGTATATTGCGGGGGAAAATATTTAGGGATGTTTTCTGCTGCTGCGTTTCATGGCACATGAAATATCTTCATGATCAAAAATGCCTTTTTAAATAAGGTGATTGGGAAGAGGTGACACGTGTGAAATCTGTTCAATGCCACATTTCTAGAAAAAAGAACACTTTGCTCTCCATAATCATGTTGCTCTGTCTCTCTTCTTTTACCTTTCAGACTCGAAGCTCCCGGCACTCACAGGGCTCTCAGCCTGGCCTGGCCGATCAAGCCAAACTCTCCTTTGCTTCTGCCGAGTCTCTGGAAACCATGTCTGAAGCTGAGCTGCCCATTGGGTTTAACAGGATGAACCGGTTCCGGCAAAGCTTGCCTTTGTCCCGTTCCACCAGCCAAACAAAACTTCGGTCTCCAGGTAAGAACTGTTTCTCAAGCATTCCAAGTTAGCAGAGATGTATCCTGATTTTAGACACATCTCATTGTTTTGTCACCCTTGTTGCGTCTGTTGTGGGGCTCAGGGGTACCTGCAGTTGAAGCTGCAGTTGAAGGGTACCTGCAGTTGAAGCTATTTTGCTCCAAGTACTTTTTGTGGTTGCAGAGGGTAAAAGGTACCAAAAGCTTAAATCTCAACAGGAAGTGATGTGACCATGACAAGGGACTGGTGTCAGTACCCCCCACTTTCAGATCCCCCTCTTCCTGCCCATTTGAGAAAACAAGGCCCAGAGTGTGGCCTGCCACAAGTCCTGTGACATGTTGGAACAGCTCCATGGTTTTCATGGCAGCCATGAAGTCCTGATTACAGATAGGTAGCCGTGTTGGTCTGCCATAGTCAAAATAAAAAATAAATAAAGAAATAAATAAAATAAAAGATGAGGGTTTTTTTGTTTTTTTACTGGAAGGATTTTTTTTATGAAGTCCTGAGCCACCCCAGAGCCTTGGCATGGATGTTGAAGTCCCCCAGAACCATCAGGCTGAGAATCCTCAACACTGCCTCCACAACTATCTCTGTCAGCTCATACTTATGGGCAGCCAGATGGGTGGTAAACCAACAGAATCCCTAATATGTCCCGATTGCCCAGTGCCAGGAACACTAGATACTTTCCCTGCAACTGGACAGAGAGCCTGGAGAGAGAAATGGAATCTCTATAAACTACAGCAACACTCCCTCCCCAACCCTCAAGTCCTCCCCTGATGCTGCACTGAAAACCCAGGTGGGCACAACTGCATGAGATCAACTCTGCCCTGCTCACCCACCTAGGTCTCAGTGACACAGACCCGATGGTCCTCCTCTTCCATAATCAAATCATGAATGAGGGAGCTCTTACTCAGAGCTGACCTGAAATTCAGCAACAGAAGCCGCAGTCCCAAGGGCTGGCTGATAGGACAACCGCAATTCCCTAGGTTAGTGGCACACGGTCTTTGCTAACTTGGTGCCTTCCATCTATTTTGAACTACAAATCCCATGCTAGTTGGGGCTGATAGGAGTTGTAGCCCCCAAACTTTTGGAGGGTACCAGGTTGGTGAAGTTTAGCAGACTGCATATCTTTGAAAACAACAACAACAGATTTTGAGGTTTTGGCTTGTTTTTAAAGACCTGTGTTTGTGTACAGTTTAATTGCATAGTCACTGCTTCTATGCATAACTGAAGCTAGTCTTTTTACTGTTCATACCTGGGGTTCCCATTATGTTGCCATGCAGAAGTTGAAACTCCCGTCAGCTCTAGCCAGCTTGGTGAATGGTCAGGGATGCTGGAGGCCAGCCACTCCTGGTCCAGATTTTTATCTTAACCATTTTTATATCTGCCACCCAGATAGCTGGCTATGGGATAGCACAGAAATACCATTGTTACTGCTACTACTATTAGTACTACTCCTATAGTAATTACTTGCTTGTTTTTGTTTATATTACAAATTATCGCTCACTCAACAAATTAACTCAAGGTGATTGAGGGGAAACATTTCTAAATAAAGAAAGAAATAAAAATTACGAACATATTTGGAAAAGCCCATTCAGGGCTCTTTTTTGAACTGATACCAGCAGGGAATCATGCCTCTAACTACTCCCTTACATATGCCCAACCAAATAGAAACCCAGTGCCAAGATGTTTATTATCATCAGCACTACTTAGTGAGTGATCACTGTAATTATTTTTTACGTTTGAGCTGTAACTTAATTATCACGGTCTGTGTTCTTGCGTTTTCGTTTTCCTCTGGCCATACTGCTTTTTCTTTTGTTCTCTTTTTCTCTCTCTTTACACCAGGGATGGGGAACCTGTGGCCTTTCAGATATATTGTTAGACCCGTTGAAATTAATCAACATGACTAATTTAGAGCTATTAATTGTAATGGGTTTACTCTGAGTAGTCCTTGGTTAGGTATAACCCTTTGTTGGTTTTGTGGCAACAAAGTACAGTGGTACCTCTAGATGTGAACGGGATCCGTTCTGGAGCCCCGTTCGCATCTAGAAGCAAACGTAACCCGTGTCCGCGGGTCACGTTTTGGCGCTTCTGCGCATGCGCGTGACGTCATTTTGAGCGTCTGCACATGCGCAAGTGGCAAAACCCGGAAGTAACATGCTCCGTTACTTCCGGGTTGCTGTGGAGTGCAACTCGAACACGCTCATCCCGAAGCACATTCCACCCGAGGTATGACTGTAACACAGTTACTACTCACTCCTTTGGGAATTTTGTGGATGTTTCTGAAGCAGAACAACAGAGCAGAGCAGAAAAGAACAGAATAGATGGAAGGGACCCCGAGGATCATCTAGTCCAACGACTTGCATTGCAGGAATATGCAGCTGTCCCACACAGGGATCAAACTTGCAACCGTGGCATTATGAGCACCACATTTTAACCAGCTGAGCTATCCAGATGTCTGAAGGAGAGATGGGGAAAGGCACTGTTCTTTAGTAGAAATATCAGAGTTTTGGCACAAGTACTGTCTGATGTCTTCTACAGGTGGCCACTGAATGCACTTTCAAGATGAACGAAACATTCAGTAGCCCCTCCCCCCCAAGAGATTTCAGTCGGTGTGGGGTTCACATTTGCGAGTAGATGATTCTCTCGCTCTGACTCTGTGACTCTTATTTCTGCTAACACTTTACCACCTGAAGAAGAGTCTTATGCAACCCAGAAGCTTTCCATTCTGCTAGCATTAGTTGCTTCAACTGATAATCTGCATTTCTTGACCTGTTTCTTTCCAGTCTCCTTGTCTCTCTCACACACCCTTTCCAATTTTCCTAGGTGTCCTTTTCCTGCAGTTTGGGGATGAAACAAGACGGGTTCACATCACCCACGAAATCAGCAGCATGGACACCCTGCATGCCCTTATTGTCCACATGTTTCCTCAGAAGCTGACAATGGGCATGCTCAAGTCCCCCAACACTGCCATCCTGATCAAGGACGAATCCCGTAACGTCTTCTATGAGCTGGAGGATGTCAGGTGAGAGCAGTGCCTTGCTGGAGGCACTACTAAATGCTTGGAGGAAGTGTGACATTGACTCCCAAGTAAAGGGCTATATGACCAGTCTGCTATTTTCCTCCCTCCTGATACCGTGCTTTTCTTTTCATTCCCGTAGCTCCATTCACTGTGCTTATATGAAACTTTAAATCAAGAGTGGGTAATTTGCGGCCTTAAGGGCCAAATGAGGCCACTGGCCTAATTTAATTTGGGCATGGGAAGCCTAGAGGAAGATGGAGGAGGGTGGGAAGAGGTGGGTGAATGCAGTGATGGAAGGAGGAGTGGGAGGAGTAGAGAAGAAGTCCTCTGCAAGCATAGGAACATAAGAAGAGCCCAGCTGGACCAAAGGTGCAACAAGTCCAACATCCTGTTCTCACATTGGCTAACCAGATGCTCCTATGGGAAACCCAGAAGCAGAGCACAATCACAACAGCATTCTCCCCACCTGTGACTCCAAACAACTGGCCTTCCTAGCATCCTGTATCAGACAGTGGAAGTAGGCCATGATAGCTAGTAGCCATTGATAGCCTTATCCTCCATGAATCTGTGCGGTCATCTTTTAAACGTATTTTGAATTGTTATGCATTGTGCAATTGGTATTTATGTTTTGTAAACCACTTGGAAATCATCAGTACATCAAGTGGTACAGTGCTGCCTTGGTTCTCGAACTTAATCTGTTCCGGGAGTCCGTTTGACTCCTGGAACCATTTGAAAACCAAGGCACGGCTTTCGATTGGCTGCAGGAGCTTCCTGCACTCAAGCGGAAGCCGCATCAGACGTTCAGCTTCCGAAAAATGTTTGCAAACCAGAACACTTACTTCCAGGTTTGCAGTGTTTAGGAGCCGATTTGTTTGACAACTAAGCCATTCGGGAACTAAGGTAAAGTAATCTAAGTCAGTGGCCAACAGTACACCCCGTGGGAGCAAATTTAACATTTTTACTATAAACCATCCAGAGAACCTTCTTTCTTTCTTTCTTTCTTTCTTTCTTTCTTTCTTTCTTTCTTTCTTTCTTTCTTTCTTTCTTTCTTTCTTTCTTTCTTGCAATATAAGAAATGTAGTTGGCAAATAAGGCTGAAGTCCTAGCCTCACCTAACTGGAAGTTCACCCCATTGAATTCAGTAAGACTTACTTCTGAGCAGATATGGTTAGGATGGCAGTCTGTGTGAGTAGTAGATTGAGCAAAAGGAAGGAAGTAGCTAGCTTAGGGGCAGGAGGGGAAAATGTATTATTTGTTATAGAGCTATAACAATCTTTCAGTATGATATTCTTTTTCAAAAGTGCTGCGACTAAAGAGAGACCTGTTTGCCATCGCTTTCAGCAGTGGTCTTCTCTTCCTTCCTGCTCAAGGGATTAAGAATACAAGTGACCTGGCTGGCTGAAACTACGGTACCTAGCCCAACGTCCAGTCTCCAACAGTGGACAGCTAAGTGCCTCTGGGACAGCTAGCTCACAAACGGCATGAAAGGAACAGACCTCCCTAATTGCTTGCCTGCTATTCAGATGTCTACTGCCTCTGAACTTGGAGGCTCTATTTATTTAGTTGTTAGGGCTAATAGATGCTCATAAAACTGTCCTCTGTGAATCTTTTTATAAAGCCATCTAAGCCAGTGGCCATCACCACGCCTTGTGGCAGCCAATCCAGCCTGTTAATTAATGGTATGCTGCGTGGCGAAGTGCTTTTGTCCGTCCATAATCGACTGCCAGTCAATTTAATTGGGTGACCCAGAGTCTTGCTATTCTGAGAAAGGGAGAAAAAGAAAAAAAAAACACAATTATATTTGCATTGTGCATAATTGTCGAGACACCAATACCTCAGTGCTTCCCTAGTTATTGCTGCTTTATCACCCTCTTCAGAAACCTCTTAGCACAGGGGTGCAGAACCTCTGGCTCATGGGTTGAATGCCACCCTCCAGGCCTCTCGGTCAAGCTCTCAGGGCTGCTCTCAGACCACACTCCACACCCTCCTCAGGTGCTTTGCCTGGCCGGATGATGTCATTGAACTGTGATAATGCCTCTTACTTGCCAGGGCAGAGGATGAAAAGATGAGTTTGTGTGTGTTGGGAGGTGTATGAAAACACCTGGCTTTTGTGCAGATGGAATGCAACTTTCATCTGCCCCTGCCCACCACAGGCATGCAGCCCTCTCAGAAGATGGTTCATGAGGGAACACAGCCCTTAGACCTGCTAGGGTTTCCCCACCCTGGTCTAACATATCCCGTCTAAGCCATTTCAGTAGGTCAGAGAGCAGTCAAATTTTTGCCCTTGGATAGACTCTCTGACTGTGTACACACACCATACCTTTAAAACATGTTTAAAGCACATTCCCCACCCCAACCCAAGAATCCTGGGAACTTTAGTTGACCCTCACAGAGCTACAATTCCCAGAATCCTTAACAAACTGCCGTTTCCAGGATTTAGGGTTGTGCGGGCTTTAGAGGTATCCTTTGGGGCCACAACCCCCACCTCCCATTTGGAGTCTGGCAGCATTCTCTAAGAAAGAAAGAAAGAAAGAAAGAAAGAAAGAAAGAAAGAAAGAAAGTTAGTTTATTTGCCACAGCATATATTTCAAACATCTTCATAATCTCTAAAACCATAAAATAACACATCATGTGCTTAAATCTCATTAAAAGGAAGGAATTATTATATCTGCAACAATTTGAAAGGTTAAAATGTATACTTCCAAGTATTCCAAACTACAGTGGTACCTCGGATTAAGAACTTAATTCGTTCTGGAGGTCCGTTCTTAACCTGAAACTGTTCTTAACCTGAAGCACCACTTTAGCTAATGGGGCCTCTTGCCGCCACTGCGCAATTTCTGTACTCATCCTGAAGCAAAGTTCTTAACCTGAGGTACTATTTCTGGGTTAGTGGAGTCTGTAACCTGAAGTGTCTGTAACATGAGGTACCACTGTATGTTACCCACCCCAAACACTACTCCCCCATGTGCCTCACTACCTGTGTGTTCAATAAAATTGCCCCATACTGTGTAGAAGTTACTGTTTTTCTTTTCTTGCTACCCACAGTTTCCACGTTAGCTTTTCCAACATAGCTGTCTGCCAGATCTCTTCATACCACTTATCCAAGCATTCTCTTGACGAGAGTGTTGTAATTTCAGCCTCATACTTAACTAGCAAGAGCACAGAATCCCTGTGCGAAAGCCAGAAGTGGAATTATGCAGACAAACTCACATATCTAAACCCAACAGCAGGTTGCTGCAAAAAAATCCTCACTATCGAGATGTGTAAATCCTCAATATTGAGGAAGAGGAAGACTCCTGCCCAATAGTCTCCAGCAACAGTGGCGTGGGCCATTGACGTCATCAGGCTGCCTCTGTGCAGCTGTCACTGCTGCCATCATGGCCATGCATAGTCTGGCCCTTGGAATAATAACCAAGGCTGCCGTTCATTTGTTCCATTAATGCCTTTGTTCTTGCAGGGATATCCAGGACAGGAGCATTATCAAAATCTACCGGAAAGAACCCCTTTATGCTTCCTTCCCCGGATCCCACATCACCAATGGAGACCTGAGGGTAAGACAGTGGGCTGCAGTAAGGCCCCTGAACTGTTTTTGTCTTCACTGGATGTTAGTGTGGTGGTAGGTGCAGGGAGGGGGGCAGATTACTAAGGAACATTTCAGCAATGCCTGCCCATTGAACACAGTCCAGATGATAGTCACCTTGCAAGTGAAGCCATTCTGCAGATGCCTAGGATATGTTCTTTTACACTGTCTGTGTCAGGGTTGTCTATCGGGTTTTTTTAGCATCACTATCACAGCAGGAGATTTATGGGAGTAGTGAATAAAAAGTTAAAGCAATATATTTGTTCTTCATAATGCATTCATGTTGCGGAATTCAGCTCTCGATTCAGAATTTGAGGTATCAGAGAAGATTAGCACCACCAATAGGCCTAGTTCACACTGCAATCAAAGTGGTGAACTGGTTCTAGGATTTTACCACTTTGTAATACAAATGGGAGATTACATTATTTAATGTTCTCAGGTGTATGAAATTAATTCCAGATAGAAATCAGTTAAGCCAGGGAGAATGGTTATAGTCTAGCCTTTTCTCTGGTAAGCCAAATTTGTACATACCAGGTTTTTCTCACGGGGAGGCATCCTGTACACCCCCTGCCCTGCTGCAGTCTGAAGTGGTAGGGTCTGGTTTTACCACTTCCATCTTCTGTTTGTGTGAGCTAGGTGACAGGGATGAGTGATGGGTCTGGTTTTCATTCAGCTTTATTCTTCCCACCTTTTCCTTGCAACTTTTGACCTGTGTGTAAAGGAGGGCAGAGTTTATAACATTCTCACTGTCTGATCACTTATTCTCCCAGAGAGAGATGGTCTACACTTCCAGGGAGTCCTCTCCCACCCGGCGCCTAAACAGCATGTCACCTGCTTCTCACCTCACCTCTGGATCGCCTCCACCAGTGCTCCAGTCGTCTTCGCCGTCCCGCTCCCGCATGTCCTACAGCGGTGGCCGCCCGCCTTCCTACGCCGGGAGCCCCGTGCACCATGGCGAGCGGCTCTCCAACCTTCCTCCAGCCCAGGGGGTCTCGCCAAGCCCAAGCGCTATCCTGGAACGCCGGGACGTCAAGCCAGACGAAGACATGGCCGGGAAGAACATGGTGCTTGTGAAGAACGAGGGCCTGTATGCCGACCCCTACAGCATGGTGCACGAGGGGCGGCTGAGCATCACGTCCACGCAGTCCCTGGCTGGGATGGGGGACCCCTTTGCCTACCCAGGGGGTCTCTACAAGCGGGGCTCTGTCCGTTCCCTCAGCACCTACTCAGCTGCTGCCCTGCAGTCCGAACTGGAAGACAGCTTGTATAAGCCCAACGCACAGATCTACAGCGACACCTATGGTCCGGGGATGGGCTTCCGCTTGCCCCCTTCATCGCCGCAGAAAATTGCCGACGGCCGGCTGGTAGACGTTCAGCAGAGCCAAAGCCCCCACAGCCCTTACTCCGGGCCCCCAAGCCGTTCCTCTCCAGTCCGCCAGACCTTCCGCAAAGACTCTTGCTCCTCGGTCTTCATGGAAAGCCCTGTCAACAAGCCAAGGAACCCCAGCTCTTCAGGGCCCCCAGAGCTCTTCCCTGGACCTGGAGAACGCCCCCTTTCTGGGTTCAGCTCACCTGTGCCTGCCAAGGATACGGAGACAAGGTAAGATGGGAGGCTGTCACTTCCTGGTGACCACCAGTACCATTCTTAAGGTGACTGGCACCTTGATAAGTATTTTCTGAGTTTCAACATTTAAATGCAGAGCCTGCTGCTTTGGAGCAGATTTTGGCACTGTGCAAAATTGCTATTGTCCTGAGAGGTTTTGACGAGTTACGTTGGATTTACTGCATGCACAGCGGTACACCTACTTATTTGACCTCCGTGATTCCCTGCCTTGTTTTTTCTACCCAGATTCCAAAAATTGCCTTTCTTCTTCTTTCCTGACAACCACGCACAATCCTCCTGACTCTAGGCCCCATCTAACTGCTTTTTCCAGTCTTTCTTTCTCATCGATCCTTCCTTTCTTCAGTTTGCCCCCTCTCCTTTGTCCTCTCAAGTGTTCACCTCCTCTAGCGGCTAGCCATCCCTCTCCCAAACATCTGCTTTTTAGTTCATTGCCTGCCAGTGGTACATTCAGGTAACTGGGTTAATGGTTTTAATGGTACAGCAGGGACAGTGGTTGTAAGGCAGCCCTGCTTCATTTGGGGACCCTCTTGTTCATTCTTTTGAGTGGGGGCCCTGGACATCTGCCCCAAAGTTACGCCCTGAAGGTACCACTGCTGCTCATGGGGCAATTAAGGGGCAGTCACTCACTGATCTCCCAATCACAATAAGTATAATGAGCAGAACATGCAAACAGGAAACTTAGGAAGGACCTTTGTTGAATGAGACTGTCTTCTGGATAAATGCTACAAAAGAATCTTAGCTAGCCATGGAGAAAGGCATCGCTGGATAAAATAGCATTGTATTACATGCTTCGTGGCTGCCATTTTAATCCCACTTCCACCTGACTGCAGAAAAGCAATATCTCAGTAGGGCTGGGGAGCCAGCAGGGCAGGGGAACCAGCTGCTTTCATCCCAAATAGTTGGAATGGCTGTGTGTATTCCCTGCCACCCTAGCTCTCCATCCATCCCCTTTCTCTCCCACCCTTTGGAACTTGCCGGTGTCTTCCTCCTCCCGTTCTCTTTTTTTGGGGCAGGCAGAAGTTGTCTTCAGGCAAATTAGATTAGCAAAAGAAAATCGTACCTTATCTGATGTTCAATCTCCCCGTGTCTAAATCTCTACAGCAAGGATGGTTCCTGAGTTGTCAGTAGAGTTGTCAGGGGGAATGGTAGGAACAGAGCTCATTAGGATAACCAAAAGATAGAAGGGAAGAAATGATTAGAATCAGCAAGAGAGGGCGGGTTGGTGGGCGATGGATGGCGGGGGAGAGTGGAAGCCGAGCAGGAGAGAGGTCAAAGGAATGGCAAGCACAGACCTGTCAGAAATTAATGTACCAGAAAGTGTGTGTGAGATAAATTTCTCCTCAGTACAGAACCTTCAAGCAATGCTGACGGAGGAATGCCTCTGGGATACACATTTTGAGGGAGAGAGTAGCTAAAATAAATCCAAACAAACTGCATTTTCCACCAGATTTGGTGCAAATAGACCTGTTTTATGAGGGGTTTGCCTTTCCCCTTTATGAGGTAAGCCTTATCTTAGGTATGAGGAACCTTTGTCCCTCCAGATATTTCTGAAATACAGCTCACTCAGTGCCTGAGGATTATGGGAGCTGTAGTTCAACAACATCTGGAGGGCAAAGATTCCCCACACCTGTCCTACCTCTTTTTCAAGAGCTATGGCCCCCGAAAAGAAAAGGGCTAGCTGCCTTATCTTGGCCAAGTTGCGCTGACCTCAATAGGACAGGCAGTTTTTACTGGTACAACAACCACTCACGTCAACAGGTTGGGGATTGGCGTTTGATTCTCTTCCAGAATTGAAGACCCCCTACCCCACCTCATAAATGGCTTATTTCCTGTTCTCCACAGCAGCCATTTCAATGGAGGCTTGCTGGAGGCCAGGCTTCCATCCAAGGAAAGCAGGTTTACAGAACACCCTTGATGCTTTGTCCTATTTACCCTGGGTATGGGCTTCCCAAAAGCACCTGGCTGGGTTGCTGTCAAAAACAGGATGCTGACCTGGATGGATTTCAGCAGGGCTGCTCTTAATGTTCTTACATTTCTCACATGTCCTCGGGAAGCTCCATTGTTTTGCTCCGTTGCTCCTCGGTTTTCACTGAATTGTGAAGACGCCTCTCTTCCGGGGGGGCATTATGGAGGATGATAAATTGAGTTTGCTCAGGTGCTGCTTTCTTTTTAATGCAGACTTTCCGATGGTTTTCCTGGCATTTTGTTGTTACTTTACTAATATATATTCCGCTGTGGTGAATTTAACGTTTTTGACTTCTTTATATTGTAAGCTGAGAGACAGGCAGGATAGAATAGTTTATAAAAACAGATAATAATTATAAACTAGCATGTTTGCTCATATTGCCATAGCGCTAGGCTAGGGATGGGAAACCTGAAGGCTGGGAGCAGAATGTGGACTCCAGGCCTCTTGCTATCGCTCTTGAGACTCTCTCCAAGCCTCCCACCTTTCCCAGTGATGTCACCCACCAACCTTGCCTTACACCCTCCTTGAGTGTTTTTGCCTGGCTGGAATGTGTCCTTGAACTCTGATAATGTGTCTTTCTTGCCTGGATGGAGAACAGAAAGGAATGTGCAAGTATGAAAAAATTATCCTACCATACAAAGGTAAAATTCACATGAGTTGCTGCGTCCACTTTTGCCTCTGGCTAACCCATGATTGGCATGTGCCCCAGAGGATGAAAAAGGTTCTCCACTCCATAGCTAGGCAGAGAGGAAAGAGGGCAAGAAGCTCATGTTTCACCAGGTCCTTTTTTCCTCCTCCCCCCCCCCAGGGACCGCATGGAAGCCATGGAGAAGCAGATTGCCAGCCTCACAGGACTGGTGCAGAGTGCCCTGATGCGAGGCTCCGACACAGAAAATCCTAGGTAAGAGGCTGGGGCAGGTATTGCATGTTCTGATGCTTTCTTTTTTTCTTCATTGACAGAGGAAGCAGGGTAGTCTGTGGATCAGGCATTTCCCTGGTGAGGGTTGGTATAAATATACAGATCCATAGAGATAGGAGCCATTGTGGTGTAATGGTTAAACTGTTCCAATTTTTGAATGGTTTTTGGAAGCCAAATGTCCAGCACGGCTTCTGCAACTTCTGATTGGCTGCCGGACACTCCTGCAGCTGGAAGTTGAACGTTTTGGAAGTCAAACGAACTTCCCGAACGGATTCCGTTTGAATTCCAAGGTACGTCTGTATATCAGTTTGCATCATAAAACAGCCCCTAACATTGCCTTCTCTTATGTATGTACTAAAATACTGCTCCTTTCCTCAGTCTCATGATTCTTGTGGTATAAATGCTCTGCCTCTTATATGAGATACTTTTATTGGAAATATTTATTGACTTGAATTATATCTTCCTGTGTCAATAAGATTAGACTGAATGCAAAAAACAAACAAACAAAAACCACTTTTATTGTCGACAGCCCTTTCTGCTGATCAGGATCCTTTTGTCAGTTACTTTTTCCAGGCACCACCCAAAACAACACACTGGGGAAGGAGAAGAAATTCAACTTTGTTTGCATTTTAATGAGAAACTAACTAACTTGCACTTCTCAAATCAATACGTGAACTCATACACAGCTATCCTTTGAAATTCACACTTCTCCCAATTTTGTGACACTGTGAGCCAGCCTAGCAATATGAACAATAATGCATGCATTATGGAAAATAACATGCAAGCAGGCATGATATTAAGGGAAACTGCTTACAAAAATGTTTGTGTTAGTCAAAACTGCATACAGAAAAAATTATTTATTAGAAGCTCACACTAAAGTAGCAAATAGTTATGAGGCTGTTTTTTTCTTAAAAAAATTAAATAGTAATAATTTGAATTAGTGTGGAAATGTAGAGAATGGAATTTAAGCCTGGAAACATTAGAAACTTGGAAAACCAAAGCTGGTAAACTTTTTTCATCTCCACAACAGATGCACAATGTTGTCCTGTCGTTTTCCACATCCTCCCCATCATAATACGAGTGGCTCTTCCTTTTCTGTGTCTAATCCTTGTTTTTCTTGCAGTGAGAGGACAGAAGGGACTAACGGAGGGACACCTCCTTCAGCACGTAAGTGAGCATCTTGCTTTGGTGTCCCCAAGGCTGCCTTATCACAAGATAGAGGGGGTTGATTTTGACTCCACTGCTGGATAGAGGTGGTGCTGGGATACCCACCCCCTTTGTTATCTCTGAACTTGGCCAAATTGGTACCTTTGCCCAACAAACCTGTTCACTCCCATCAGAAAGCAAACCACAGACTTTTTGCAATAAGGAAAATCATGGAAAATTCACTGGAAAGTGTATGATAATACTTATTTGACCTGATGACATAGGGCTTCCGCCCAAACAAATGGATGCTCAATATACATCCATCAGTCAATGACCTGTATTCAGCATACATCAAATAGTCTTCCCGCAAACTTGGTGCAAACAGATCGGGATGGATGCTCAATAGATATGCCTCCTGGAAGCAACATGGATATAGGTCCATTAAGAAAGCTCTGCTGTACTGAGGAAGTACGTAGCTGCTAAGACTTTTGTGTCACTGTTGCACCTCCCCCTTTTCACCCACCCTCTCCTGTCTGCTCCAGGAGCCAAGCCAGAAAACTACGCTGAATTGACGCAGGCATCCAATCTTTTATTTATTCATTTAAAACATTTTTACACAGACCACTAGAATGTGATCTCATATCCAGAGAGACTTGCTATTGTCATGCACAAGATAGGGGTGGAAGGAGAAATAAGGGACAGGAACAGGAAAACTTGGGTTGGGGTGAGTTGTGAGATCAACACAATAACCCCACCCGTCCAAACTTGTGGTAAGAATTGAGAGTTGCTCTTGTCCCATTATTCTCTATGGTCGTAGAGTGATGTTGGTCCAGGTCTTGGCATCTCTACAGTTAAAGGCACATATGCTTTGCCCTGGGCATTAGAGTATAATGCCAGTTCAGTACTGGACTGAAAGCAACTGCAAGTCTCTATTACTCTGGATTGTACAAGCTATGAATCTCTCTCCTGCTGTCCTTCTTTCAGCCCCCAGCAGAAGCAACGTTGGGACACCTGTACCTGGTCCCCCACCCCCATCCACTTCTGGGACACCGGCTGGGCAGCCCACTGCCATCACCCGTCTACACATGCAGCTGCATCTTCACGACCTGCAGCAGAATGCCAGCGACCTCCGCAACCAGCTGCAGCAGCTGAAGAAACTGCAGGTGAGCTGGATTTGGAGAAGGGCTGTGTCTACACTGCCTTTCCATGGGAGTGAAAAATAAAAAGTTAGGAATATATTTTATTGGGTGCATCAGGATGAAATTGCAGCTTTCGTTTTAAAAAGGGCAAGTTTCTAGTCCTTATGGTAGGGTAGCCAATGCTGTGCTACATGGATCATTGGTCTGATTCTGGAGAAGCCAGCTTTCTGTGCTCTCATAGGTACTGAAGTTTCATTTCATTTGGGGATAAAGAGCAAAGTCTCACGTTTCACATTTATAATAATAATAATTTCATGATTTGTACCCTGCCCATCTGACTGGGTAGCCCCATCCACTCTGGGCAGCTTCCAACAAATATAAAAGCATAATAAAACTTCAAACCTTCAGATGTCTTCTAAAAGTTGTATAGTTATTTATCTGTTTGACATCTGATAGGACGGCATTCCACAGGGTGGGTGCCACTATCAAGAAGGCCCTCTGCCTGGTTCCCTGTAACTTCACTTCTCATAGTGAGGAAACTGACAGAAGGGCCAGGGAGGAGGACCTCAGTGTCTGGGCTGAGCAATGGGGGTGAAGATGCTCCATCAGGCATACAGGGCTGAGGCCATTTAGGGCTTTTTAAAGGTTAGCACCAACAGTTTTAATTGTGCTTGGAAACGTCCTGGGAGCCAGCATAGATCCTTTAGGACCGGTGTTATATGGTCCTGGCGGCCGCTCCCAAGCCTTCCTTTTGCAGCGAACTTTGTTCTGACGTCCAGGGAAAAGCAAGCCGCTTGCCTTGAAAACAAAAAGGGGGAAAACAAGCCCAATCCATCTTGCTCTGTTTTCACCCTCCATCTCTTTTTGCTTTGCATTTGGCTTTTATTCTCATTAGCAGCGCTCACCAAAACAAACCCTTCTCGGTGACGGGTTATTTTGGAATATCTGGCACCAAGCGAAAGGCCAGATGGCAGCTGCGCATCCAGAGCCAGCGATCCGATCTTGTCGTCCCCGAGCGTAGGAGGCGCCAGTGTTTTTCCTCGGAGTTGCTTAGCTCCAGAGCTAATTAACAGTGACAGCTTGTTGGAAGCAGGAAAGTGGCGAATGGTGCAGAGGGGTGGAAAGGCAAATGGCTCACACTGCCTCATTTCCCCCAGACGCTTCTGAACTTTGGAAAGCATTCCACGTCCGGTCTCTGAGCCTTGCCTGCCTCCGTCATTGTCATTCACGTGCGGAGTGCATCGCTCCACTGGGCTCTGGGAGAGCATCCTGAGAGCTTCTCTTCTAGGTGCTGCACCCAAAAGGCAGCCTTGCCTTAGGCCAGGGCGCATTAAGAGGTTAACTTGAGTATACGAGAGAGAGAATAATTTCATCTTTCTGGCCTGTTCTTTTGTTGAATGAGAAATATAAGTTAATCCATCCAAGTGCAAGAAATCCAAGCTCTTTGGGACAGACAGAAATCCCATGTTCAGAGATATTAGTTTTCACGATTCTGTGTAATTATTGTCAGGGCTTAGCCCTAGCATATATTTCCTTTTTCTAAGTATTATATGACAGCAGGCAGAGCAATCCTATGAGCGTAATGGAGGGAGAATCTATGGGCTTCCCCTGGCGTCCTTGTTAATGTGCATTCATGATTATTTGTGCTCATGACAGTATCAGGGCAGTTACCCACAATCCCACTTTCAACCCTGTCTGCGCCTGCAAAAGTTTTGGGGCAGGGCACACTGCTTCATTTCCAATCTGTGCATGTCCTGTAACTTCGTGCAGGTATCCTGTAACTGAGAATCATAGAATTGTAGAGCTCCCACAGAAAAAAGTATGCCAGCTTTTTTTTTGGGGGGGGGGATGTGTCCTATGGGAACGCTGATGGGTTTAGGCACGTGTCAAGCCCTTTCCCTTCTACACACCAGGCTTCCGCCGACGCAGAGCATCAGATCTCCTCGCAAGGACCTGCTGTTTGCATGCTCAGATTCATTTCCTTGGATCAGAGCAAGTGCCCTTGACGTGAAGCTACAAACATAAAAGGAAATAGATGCACGCCGCAGAGAGCAGCCCCGTTATCTTCAGCGGCAGATTAGTTGCGCTCTGAATCACCTGATTATTCAGGATGCTCTTCAAGTGTGCTCCC
This sequence comes from Podarcis vaucheri, assembly GCF_965113315.1. Lineage (NCBI taxonomy): Eukaryota > Metazoa > Chordata > Lepidosauria > Squamata > Lacertidae > Podarcis > Podarcis vaucheri. Next base: position 33,151,492 of record NC_138751.1, read on the forward strand.
AAAAGGGCTGGAGGAGCTTTCTTTTCATCCTCTTCTTTCCCAGCCTCTGATGCACCGTGGCCTCGATGGTTCCTTTAAGCTGCAACTGCTTGTCTTCCTGCAACACCTTGATTTTCTCTCTCCCCCCCCCCCACCCCCCATCCCCGCTTGTCCTTTGCAGCTTCAAAACCAAGAGACGGTGAAGACGATGCTGAGGCGGACAGAGACGGAGATCAGCGTGAGAGTGACAGACACCATGCGCAAGCAGGAGGATCCCCTGCAGCGCCAGCGCACCCTGGTGGAAGAGGAGCGCCTCCGCTACCTCAACGAGGAAGAGCTCATCACCCAACAGCTAAAGTGAGGGTTTTGCAAGGGGATATATGTGGGAAGGTTCAGGGAGGCAGGAGATGAGAATATTGTTTATTAATATCCTTCCTAACTTGCGCTAGCAAGTTCTTTTACTTAGCAGAGTTTTACATTCCCCTTTTAAATGCACAGCAGATAGCTGGTTGCAGGCTTGTGTAAGCCTCTCACGATTAGGTTCCTGGTAAGTTCCCTTATATCCCTCTTCAAAGAATAAACACGCCACAATCTTGTTTAAGGTATATAAAAGAAGTTTACTCACATCATCAGTTCACAGTTGGATCCCTGAAGGCAGACAGTTACAAAATATATACAAGTGGATCCATCTCATATGGGGATAATCCCAGTGTCCTCTGTTGGCTGGAAGCCAACAGAGCATCTCTAGCTAAAAAGCTGCTCCAACGACGGAGGAAGTCAAAGAGAGCGTGTGCTGCGTGATTTGCCCTTTTGATACCTGGACAGGTAAGGTCACACCCACCTCTAGTCACATGCAAAAGGAAGTATGCCCCAGCCAGAAGGAAACAGGAAGTTTTCGACTGGCTGGACCAAACATTTTCCCGCATGTCCACTCTAGGAAAACAAGGAATGTTGTACTTGACTGCTACTTATGTATCACATCCCACAATATATTGTGTACGTGCATGTGTGGGCGTGGGTGCTTCTACTCAGGTGTTTATCGTGGGATTGGTGCTTCTAACGCAAGAACTTTTTTTTTTGCAGCGTGCATATGACATTGTCAGCACAATCCCAGCCTATTTCCCCTGCCCACTACAATGTAATCCAAATTTGCCCTTTTCAGAGAAAATCTAGGAATTTTAAAGAAAATTATTGCCAGTTACTCTAAACAAACTGCTCAGAGTGTTAAGCCATTGTCTGGAAGCTCCCTATGTCAGAGGAAACAACTCCACGGACCTAGCTGTGACATTAATGTAATTTAATAGCATACACCACTTTTAGAGTTTTAAAAACAAAAAGTGGTTTAGAAACAATTTTAGATAAATAAATAAAAGTTTGTGCACACCTGCAGAAGGGCATCCAGGGGGAAAAGTGTCCCTATGTGTGCCTGCTGTCTGTGACAAATTGCTCATTCTGCTCAGCAACCTTCCCTGGATGAAATGTAATCTCACTCTCTATAGACTCACTAGTCCCAAATTCCCAAATGAAATACAACTGGGTTTGCCCCCATGAAATCATTAGAATAGAGATTTGAAAGGCTTAGGCTGTGCAACGCACTATATGTTGAAAACACATTTGGAGTAAAGTCTTCTCCTCAAAGAATTCTGGGCACCGCAGTTTACCCCTCGCAGAGTTGCAACTGTCACCACAAAACAACTCGGGCTTCCTATAGTTATTGAAAGTTAACATGGTTTAAAGGCAGGGGTAGTGGGGTGGGGGGAGGTAACAAAAATAAGGAGAAAGGAAAGTGGGTAGCAAATCAAATTATTCAGTGCAGCCATCTAAGACTACAATCTTACTCACTTACTAGGGATTAAGTCCCATGGAACTCAGTGAGTTGTCTATTACTTTTACAGTAGCAGATGTGCACCCAATCTAGATCAGGACCAATAAAGGTTTAATCCTTCCCCTGCACCTCCCCCCCCAACCCTGCTGCAGTCTGCTGTTTGCTCTGAGGGAGGAAAGTCAAGACATACAAATGTAGGAATAAATTCCTCATGCTGCGGACTCAGCCCAGTTCCTCCTCCACCCCAGGTGCTATTTACAAAAGTTTTAAAGAGATGGGGAGGCATTTGCATTCATGAATAGTATCAGACTACATTAATGCTTTCTGGATTTTATCGTATTTGATTACCTTGCTGCAATTCACCCTGGTTTCTCAATTGCATTTGTGCAAATGTAATAGCTAGATTAATTGACCAAAATTAAAATGATCAATTGAGTGACTTTTTCTTTAATTGGATTGCAGAACTTTCTTCTTCTTTTTTTAGCAAAGAGAAATATGCAATTCCACCATAGTGTACAGACATATTCTAGATCCCAAACTGTAGATTCTTTATATAGAAGATAATGAGACAACAGTATCATATCATATCTTGCCAGAATGGTGCTGCCATTCAACAAATATGGTAACATAAATATATTATACGGAGAATTACACAAAAAGGAAGTGCTGTTTAAGTTGAAGAAGCTAAAGACAGACCACGAATAAATGTGGGCTACAACCTATATATACACCAAAGAGACTAGGAATATGTCCCTTGTTAATTAGTTCTAAAACTTCATATTTTGATGCATCTATTTGATAACAATGTGGCATAAAGACATTGGGGGGGGAGAGACTACTCATTTACCCCATTATAATTGATTTATGGGGAGCTTCTGGGTTCCATATTGTCCACCAGGTTCTTTAACACACACCAAACTGCTGAGTGAACTTCCACATAAATTTGGACCAGCGCATCATTCATATGTTGATGTCACCCAGCCTCTTGTCTCACAATGTCAACAGAACCTAGGGATTGCAGTGGAAACCCTGGGAGTTGTAAGGGACTGCATGTGGGTGAACAAATCAGAACTTAACTCAGATATGATGAAAATAGCTGTTGGTTTGCAGTTGGAGACAGAGGGTTGTTCAGCTGATCCAGTACTGGAAATCTGGCTGGTGTTGGGTGAGGTTTCATTGAAGGGTCATAACTCTGTGGTAGAGCATCTGTGTTGTGTACAGAAGGCTCCTGCTTCAGTCACCAGCATCTGCAGGTAGGGATAGGAGAGACTCCCTGTATGATACCTGGGAAGACACTGCCCTTCAGTGGAGACAGTATTGAACTAGATGGACCAGTGGTCTGATTCAATATAACATACTAGCTTCCTATGTTCCTCCTGAACTCTGCTGTTTGCAGCTTGGTGATGAGGGCTAAGAATGCCTTTTTACAAGCGTCCAGGTCTTGCATCTCAATGAGGCTTGCTTTGGCACCTGGTTGGGGCTCCAGCCCCATTCCTACCCCTGTCCTTTTAGGGTGACAGAGTAAAAAAGAAAGAAGGCAAGGCTCCAATACCTTTAATAGTTATATAGAAGGTGAACTTCAGCAGATGTACCTTGTCAAGCGGCTGTTTGCATTTGGGTGGCTAAATATACCGTACATTGTCCTACTCAGATTTGGTCTGCTGTTCATTCCCAGGACCAAATTAAATTGCCGGTTCTTATCTTAAAGCAAGAAGTGGAGGGGTTAGTTTTATTTAAGGAACATCTTCTCTGCATGTCCCTCCTCCCTTTGCACTTTGCTCAGCGTTTTGGGCATTGCTTTGGATTACATAGAGGGCAGCCAACATCTATCAGGAGCAGGGCCTTTTTTGGTTGTGGCACCAGCCCCGTGGAATGCCCTCCCTTGGGACGCCTGCCTAGCTCCAGCATCAAATGCTTTTAGATGGCAAGTAAAAAAATCTGGCTTTTTAGAAAGCCTTGCAGCTTGTTTCTGAACACCCACCCCCTTTTAATCTGCTATTATTCTTGTGTTTTATATATGTGTCTTGCTTTCTATGCTTCTGTTTTTGTTCACAGTTTCATTCTATCGTTTTGATATATTTATGATTTTGGTTTTTTAATACAACTTGCTTTTGTTCTTGTAAGATACTCAGGTTTCTTTTGAAGATGATGTAACAAAATTTAAAAGCTAGCTGCACTTCCCCCAAACAAGGTTTCATTGTACATATCTCCTCTGATGTCTTCAGCAGTTCAGGTTGCTACAGAGGCTTCATATAGCTGCCTGCAGTCTCCAACATTTTTACTAGAATCTAATAAGACCTGCTGAACTCTCTGAGAATTACTGCATATGCATACCTGAGAATTTCACAGCACGAGAAGCCGCCTTGCCTTTTCTCGCTTCCTGGACTTTGCTGTTTAACCACACTGGTAACCTTTTGGTCTTCAGTGTGCTGTCTTCTTCTAATCTACAGTGTACATGTTATCTGAGCCTGTATTGTAATGGTTTTAAATTACCTCCAGGCTTGCTGAGGGGATTTGACCTTCCTAGCTACACCTTTCGGCTCCTTTATAGCTAATCCCCTCATTTGTGGAGAAATCCTGACTTTTGAAGTATGGCTAGGTCAGTCTTTCTGGGCAATTTTCTCACACACCAGATTCCGGGCAGGGTTTAAGATAAATCAAGAGTCAGTTCAATGGCTAACTATTCCAAAGCACAATCATTTATTGCATCTAAAAATGTTCCTTCCTTGTCATGACTCAAATTTACATTAATCCAGTCAGTTTGAAGGCAGGGGAAACGGCTTGTTACTTCACCATTTCTATTTCAGTAAGCTTCCTGATTTATTTATTTATTTTTTATCCTGAATTCTTTTTCCACCCCATAGTGATTCTTTTGCAGCAGGGAAACGTACTAAATCGTGACAAGACAGAAGTACTGTTTTGGGGGGACAGGGGGTGGGTGGGTGTGGGGGATTCCCTGTTCCTGAATGGGGTAACTGTGCCCCTGAAGGACCAGGTGCGCAGCCTGGGAGTCATTTTGGATTCACAGCTGTCCATGGAGGCGCAGGTTAATTCTGTGTCCAGGGCAGCTGTCTACCAGCTGCACCTGGTACACAGGCTAAGACCCTACCTGCCCGCAGACTGTCTCACCAGAGTGGTGCATGCTCTAGTTATCTCCCGCTTGGACTACTGCAATGTGCTCTACATGGGGCTACCTTTGAAGGTGACCCGGAAACTGCAATTAATCAGGGAATGCGGCAGCTAGACTGGTGACTGGGAGCGGCTGCCAGGACCACATAACACTGGTCCTGAGAGATCTTCACTGGCTCCCAGTACGTTTCCGAGCACAATTCAAAGTGTTGGTGCTGACCTTTAAAGCCCTAAACGGCCTCGGTCCTGTATACCTGAAGGAGCGTCTCCACCCCCATTGTTCAGCCTGGACACTGAGATCCAGCACCGAGGGCCTTCTGGCGGTTCCCTCATTGCGAGAAGTGAGGTTACAGGGAACCAGATAGAGGGCCTTCTTGGTAGTGGAACGCCCTCCCTTCAGATGTGAAGGAAATAAGCAGCTATCCTCTCTTTAAAAGACATCTGAAGGCAGCCCTGTTTAGGGAAGTTTTTAATATTTAATGCTGTATTGTTTTTAACACTCGATTGGGAGCTGCCCAGAGTGGCTGGGGAAACTCAGCCAGATGGGCGGGATATAAATAAATTATTATTATTATTATTATTATTATTATTATTATTATAAATGGATCCATGTTCACACACATACTAGTAACACAAGGACCATTCATGCACACACAAGGCACAGTCCAATGCTTAAACCCATGCCCGACTCTGTTATGGCCGTACTCTCACATACATCCCCTCTGACACATAGGGATGTAAGAATGCATTCCCCCCCCCCATTCTGCCCCGTATGTGTCTCATGCAGCACTGTTTTCATTCTGCTGCAGTTCATCTTCCACCAAAACCAACATTATTTCTCACCCTGCCCACTATGGCAAAATTGTTGTAACTTAAAAATATTGCATTGTCATTACAATATATTCCATCCCGTTCATTTCACTGCAGAGGAAACAAAATGCAAATGAGCAGCAGGAGGAAACGTAATCAATTGCATGTTGTTTGTGGGCTGAAAGCAACAGCAGCAGCCATTGCCGATTGTATTACCTAGATCTATTTTCATTCCTGACATGGAACGAATAAGCGAGTGTTGGCAAATTTCACTCCCGTTTCCATGTTTGTTGGAATTCCCCGACATTCCTACTCACGCATCAATCAGTCTTGCTTGCCGCCAGCGATCGGTTAAATTGCTGTTTACAAGCCTGCATGATGTGATTGTAGAATTAGCTTAACAAAGGTTATATGAACTGGCTGGAGGGAGGAGAGGCAACAGGAGGCGAAGGCCAGTAATGAGTAAGGTAGTGTTACCTAGATGTGAGGTAGTCAGGTTGATTTGTTCTCTTTATTTCATAGGTGCATATCCCGGCTTTTTAGGAGACTAACCCCACAAATGGGCTAAAATAGCGCACAAGCTAAACAGCCCTCTGAGTCTCTCTATCTGGCGCTTGAAACCCTTCCCAGGCCACACACCCCTCTTCCCAGGTCACGCCTCACCAGCCCTGCTCTTCCTCTTCCTCTAGTGCTTCTGATTGGCTGGAATGCATTCTTGATGCCTCCTGCATACTTGGATGGAGAGATCCAGTGCTTTTTTTTCTTTTAAAAAAATGTTTAGGGGTACTCTCATTTTCCTACTCATGTTGAAACGGAAGGTTGATCCTGGAGGAATGCAGCTCTTGGGCTAAAAAAAAATATCATTTCCTACTCCAGTTTGAAGCATATTAAAAACCAGTTCACTGGTGCCATGTTGCCTTACCTTTCCATGTTCTTTGAAAGAAGGAAGAATAAGACCAGCCCTGCCTCTGGAGACGGAGGAGAGAATCGATTTAGTTTGCATTTAAAGGTTAAACAACTTAATTTCTGCTTTCTATAATGGTATGAGAATTGGAAACATAGCTATCCTTCAAAAATTGTACTTCTCTGGATCTTGCAGTGCAGTCCTCCAATCAAACAACATTTACAAAAATGCATGCATTAGGAGTAATGTGTTGGTGGAAACGTTTGGAGAAATCGCTTGCAAAAATATGCACTTCAGTGAAAATGGCATACAGAAATGTTTTTATTAGGTGAAATTCTTGCTAAAATGCTGACAATTTTAATGGGCTAATTAATTACTTGCTGCATTAAATGTGGAGAACTGGATTTCAGAATGGAAAAATGAGAATCTGGGAGAAAGATCTGTCCCTCCCTACCTTTATCCTTTTCTCACTCTATGACTTCTGTATTGGTGTTTTTGTGTGTCTGCAGTGACCTGGAGAAATCGGTGGAGAGGATCCAAAAAGATTTGATGCACAATCACCGAATTATCTCCTCACAAGAGCTGGAGGAGAAATCCCTGGTGCTTAAACAGCTGGGAGATACCTTGACCGAACTGAAAGGTGAGAGGGGACTGGGGGAGCTCAAATCACTGCGATTGGGTTGGGATAAAGTTTTTCCTGTACTGTTCCATGGGCTGGGAAATGTGTGTAGTAGTATCTGGCACAGAACTTAAGTATGTGAGAATTTGTGCTGTCATCTTTTTAAAAAAGAGAGGTTTCCAGCCCTCATGATTGCCTGAGAGATGAATTTAAGGAACGGTTAGGTGGTGTGTCTGCTGAAATCTAGGTTTTATGTTCTAGGAACAGGGTTTGTGTTGATCTGTGTGTGGAGTGCTGGTGAACAAATTGTCCTTTCTTCTTTGGCCGTCTGGTCATTTCCCACAAAGATGTTGTGGTTCCATATTCTGCCTCTCACTGGCTTTTCCTCCAGCTATCTTCCCCCTGTTTCACACGTCTCCACACTGCTCTTTTCCTCCATCTTCGCTTCTGCCACCATTGTGCCAAAACGATGTATAAATTCTATCAAAACCCAAATCTCAGGTTCAGAATTAAATGGATTTCAGGTGAGTTTCTTTTTGTAGTGGTTGTTGAGAAATAAGAAAGCTGTGCCTTAAAACAGTCTAGATTTCCCTTGAGTGCAGAGAGTTGATTTTTCATTTTCCCAGTGCAAGCTAAGTGTTATTTGTCACACGGATTATGAACAGCCTATCTGTAAAAGCGCCAGGAAACAGTGGCCTTTCCAAGATAATTAGTCCTCAGAACCCATGAATCACGATGCTGGCTGAGACCAAAGGTCTGTTGAGCTCAGCAATCCCTACAGTGGCCAGACAGATGCCCCACGAAGTCCACAAGCAGGACATGAGGGAGGCAGACACCCCCTGTGGCTTAGTACCAGCCCCTGAACTCAATGCTCTGCCCTGAACATGGAGGCTGCATTTTAAGTTATTGCAACTTCTGGAGGATACCAAGCAGAGGAAGGCCGCTGTAGCCAATAGCTGTTGGTAGACCATGAGGCCCCATTTGCACTATACCTCAGAGGGCGAAGCGGGATGTGCCGCCCCTGGTGGAGAGAATTTGGCTGTGCTTCTGTGCTTGATTGGAAATCTATATGCGCAAGGGAGTGTTATAATTCTCCTCTTCACCATTTGGCAGGAGGTTTGACATGATCAGCGTGAAAAGGGAATTATGTGGAGAGTTGCCACATGATAAATTGGTCTGTATTCATACAGTGTCCATGAATAAAAAGCTCATCCCCCATTATTATTATTATTTCCATAGCACTGCATTGTGCTGATGCTGCTAATGATGATGATGATGATGATGATATATTGACTACGTTTTCATAATGACATATATTCAAAAAGTGGCATTCAGATGTAAAAATCTTATAAAAACAATTCCTTCCTCCTTTTTTCAGTCTTCCCATACCACTCAGCTGTGTTGACGCTGATGTTATTTATTAATAATTATGATGATGGTGATGCATGTATTGATTGCTTTTTTATAATGATACATTCAAAAAGCAACCTGGAAATGTAAAAACCCCAAGGAAAATACAATCAAGTATGATAAAAAAGTATAGCTAAAATAATTTGTGTTGGCCCAGGCTAGGGTAGCAAGCTTAAGAGTGGCATCGAGCTGCTCCCCCCCCCCACAAAAAAGAGTCTTACAGTTAACTCCGCAGAACGTGTGCGCACTCCCCATTTGCTTATTCATTTGTTAGCAAAGCGAGCACCCTTAGCATTTACACACACACACAGGCAATTGAACATGCATAGAAGTGTGTGCAGATCCCCTGCGTGATGCTTGCCTGCTGGTGTCCTCGTTTGCACTGCTGCTTGCTGCCTGAGCACATTCCGAGGACTCGGGCTGATCGAATGTGGCAGTTCCTGCATTTTCCTCTGCCCCTTCCATTTGTACATAGATAGGCTCTTGGCCTTTCCTTTTCCTTCTCTTTAACCCAGGGGTCAGCAAACCTTTTCAGCATGGGGCCGGTCCACTGTCCTTCAGACCTTGTGGTGGGCCAGGCTATATGTTGCCATGATTATGACCTGCATTTTTGGCGCAAAACCTTTTTGGGGCCAACCCCCACGGTGCCCAAATGTGATTTTTTTTTGGGGGGGGGTGTTCCCTCATAACCACACTGCTTCCTTTGCATTTTACGTGTTGACAGTTATTATCTCTCTCGTAAGGCGGGGTGGGGGGCTGAGGTAAGCGCGCCATTCCTGTCAGCCCTGGAGAGCGTGTGCGCATGCGTGAGTGAAGGGAAAAGCCGTTGGCCATGCTAAGTCAGGCCAGCAAAAATTTTCTTTTCCCTGCGTGAGGGAAGATGAGGTGGCGGCGGCTATTTACCTTTCCATGGCTCGCGCCATGTAGCTAATGAGCGGCCCCCGCAGCAGAGCATAGAACTGCTTTGGAGTGCAGTTGCCCAGGCATTCCTCACTTCCTCCCGGCGGGTGTCACTCCTGAGGCGCCTCTGAGCCCCTGCCACCGCAACTGCCCTTCCTGAGGTCAGTCGCTGGCAGCTCCATGGAGGAAATCCGAACTGTGGCTCCTTTTCCCTCTTCCCCACCCCTCACCCCAGAAGAAAAGATTGCTGCGTGTGCGCAACGGACGGAAAAGGGGCTTGCCTCGAGCAGCCGCCCACCCAGTGGCGTAGCGTGGGGGGTGCAGGGGGGCCGGCTGCACCGGGCGCAACATCTGGGGGTTAGGGATAGGGGGCACAAATCCACGGGTTAGGGGGTGCAAATTACTTGCCTTGCCCCGTGTGCTGACAACCCACGCTACGCCACTGCGCCCACCTCACTTTTGACCCCCAATCCTGGCTGAGTTGCAAAAACCATCACGCACACGCGCTATGCCGACTGCCTGGATTCCCGGACCATCCGCAGGCCGGATCTAGAAGGCAACTGGGCCTAATCCAGCCCGCAGACCTTAGTTTGCCAACCAATGCTTTAACCTATAGATGGAGGAGCAATTCAATTCAGTCCACATTTACAGGTGAACCCACCAAATCTGTGCTTTCCGAAACAATACGCTAACCCGAAATATAGTCATCCTTTGTAATGTGCGCTCCTCTGAATTTTTCCAGCGCAGTTCTCCAGCCAGGTAATGTGTGCAAAAATGTATATAGAATCATAGAACTGTAGAGGTGGAGGGGACTCCAAGGGTCATCTAGTCCAACCCCCTACAATACAGAAATCTCAACTAAAGCATCCATGACAGATGGCCATCCAAGTAGTGTTCATATAGCTGCATATATCTGCAATTTCGTGAGGATTTAAATAAATAAATAAAGTTGCAAATCTGTGAAAATGTAGAGATTTGAACTTAAGATTGGAAAAAACCCCTAAATTGATAGACCCTCATCCTCACTATGGACAAACAAGCCTGAGCTTTACAGTGCAATCCTATTCATGTCTATTCAGAAGTAAGATTAATGGAGTTCAGTGGGGGTGACTTCCAGGTAAGTGGATATAAAATTGCATTCTCAAATATTCTGAGAGGAAGGATGCCGTATCATATTATGGCAAATGTGAAAGGCTAGTATAAAATGGCAGATACCAAAAAATGTCAAAAAACTTGCCAGATCTTAGTGTTTTCCAGCAAGTCTTAATATTTCAATAGATCCAAGAAGGAGGTTTTAGAAAATACAGGCATTTACATAATGTTAGTTTCATTTGCACCATTTCCAGAAAAAAGAACCTCTTGGGAAAAGCAGATCCACAACACAGAGATTTTGGATGTTTCTTTTTACTAGTGCCTACCAATATTCACTAAATTTCTGACATTCAGAACCAACAGAAGCCGGGGCGGGGGCGGGGGGAACTAGGTAAAAGCAATAAAGAAGGGATATCCTGATAACGCCATCTCCTCGCCCACTCCCCAGTCCCTCCACCATGCCTGGCGGGAGGGAAATATCAAGGACATTTCAGGTTTCATTTATGTTTTAAGTTGCTAGCTCTCATGAAAACATTTTTTTGAAAAAATACCAAATCTCCACAGAGGGCGCTGAGCAGCTGTGGCTTTGCAGCCCTTCTTCACACTCCCGCATTAATGCAGAACACACGACCGCTTACCTTGCTTGTGACTGGCTGTGCTGTTGGGAGTGGGAGGGAGGAGAGATGTGGTGGTGGGTGTTGACGCAGTGAGTGGGTGGGGTGCAAACGCCATTCCTCCTCTGAGGCCAAGTAACATTGTCGGCCAGAGGAGGCCTCACTTCTCACTCACCTGAGCCTTGCCATCCCACCCGCCCGCCTGCTTCCCTTCTCAGCTCTGTGCCTCCCTCTCCTGCCCACCCTCAGGTGAAAGCCTTCCTCGGGCCTGCTCTGACCCCCGTGCCTCTCCCTTCCCTCTCTGCCCGTCCCTGGCATTGCAGCTAATTTCCCCAGCCTGCAGAGCAAAATGCGCGTGGTCCTCCGCGTGGAGGTGGAGGCCGTGAAGTTCCTCAAGGAAGAGCCTCACCGGCTGGACGGCCTATTCAAGCGGTGCAAGGCAGTGACCGACACCCTGACGCAAGTCCGCAAGTGAGTGAGCCCCTTCCCGAGCGAGCGGAAGCCCTGCTTGTTTCTCCTGGGACCCGATAGGCCGAGACGTAACCTTCTGTCCCGTCCCACAAAGATGCTAGAGTTCCCTGCAGGTGTACCTGGAAACGCCTGGCATTTTTATGTGCCATGCCTGCATCCCTCCTGCTTCCTCCAAGGAGCTCATAACAGAACACATGGGATTCCTAAATGGGATTTCCAGGTACTGGCCAGGATCGGGCTTGCTTAAGCTTCACGAGCGAAAACGACCTCAGGTGTCCCCAGCCCATTCTCCGGGTGATGTAAGTGTGGTGTTTCTTTAAAGCCCCGCCTCCTGATCCCTAAGGCCCCTCCCACTGGCCAGGGCTCCGCTGCCATCATTGCCCCGATTGCCATTGCACCCGCATTTGCTTCTTCCAAACGGCCGCAGCTTCTCTCGTCCTCACTGACCTCCGGGCTCCTCAGCCATCGTTTTATCAGTGCTGCTGTTCATGCACCCCTAACGTGCAGTTTCAGAGAATGGCCCTTGTAGGCAAACAGACACAGCAGCGTTTGCTGCTATTTGCAGGTGGCAGCCATTTTTGAGTCTGTTGCCCACACACTCTGACCTTTGACCTTTTTCTCGGCAGGCAAGTTGACGAAGGGGTCTGGGACTCGTCCAGTAACCTCCTTAGCCAGTCTCCAAAGAAAGTGGAGCCAGAAAGTGACTTCAGCAGGGGCTTGGATTTCGAGGTACCCACCAGCCCCCCGATGAACCTCCACGACCTGACTGCTTCCACGGACAGCCTGGGCACGAGCAGCTATGGGCAGAGCCAAATGCAGAGCCACTTGTCCAAGGGTAGCAACCCATCCCGGGGTTCAGAGATGGTTGCTGCCAAGACCCAGACAGGCTCCGAGACCCCCAGCAAGAGGAGCGTGGACAGATCAGTGTCTATGGAGGTGAGAGCAGTTTATGATGATAAAGTGGAAGAGAAACAAGGTCCTTAAGGAATAGGATGCAGCTCACACACTGGATTCCCATCAAACACACGGTTGTTCTTCCCAGGTCACAGAAACGCAGCATTTCCATATTGCACACTTCTGCTCAGGGCAGGAGGGGGTGATTAAAAGGGGGCACCGCATCTGGGAGTTAGTGGGACAATGGGAGGGGCAAACCTGGTAAGGACTCATAATGGTGGGGCAAAACCCATTGTGGGTGTAATAACATTGAAACATACCAGAACGTTCCAGGGGAGGAGAGCAGGTGAAATGGATAAGGCAATGTGGACCCGGTGTACCCTAACTGTGCTGTTGACAAAAACAAACAAAATAATGGAATGGAATGGGAGCGAGAGGTGAGCGCTAAAATGTGACAGTCTGGAAGTACTCCAGGAGAGGGAATTTGTATGCAAAGCCTTTGGAAACAGCTACTCCTCAGGCAAGATCCAGAGCCATACTACAACATTTTGGTGCCTGAGATGGAAAACTTTGCCCCGTGGTATTTGCTGTCTCTCTGATCCAAGCAAGTGCAGTCTACCACCAATGTTGACAGCGATCACTTAACCTCTCTTCCCTCCCTTTGTGATCCTCCTCTTGTGAATTGGAGAAACAGGGTCTTCTCAGTGGTGGCCCCTCATTTGATGGAATTACCTTCCTAGTGATTTATGTATGCAATTTAAAGAAAACCTGTAACTGCTTTCACAAAGTTAAAATAATGTTATGTTACACAAACACAATGCTCCAGTGATCGTAGCGGCCACAACAGATAGAATTTCCTTTCTGTGTAACTCTTAAAGGTATAGAAGATCTTTCAGGGCTAGACCCCCAACTGAGGAATGGAGAATCCATGTCCCTCCAAATGTTGTTGGACTACAACTCCCATCATCCCCGCAGAGGCCGATGGAAGCTGGAGTCGAAGATCATCTGGAGGGTAGCAGGTTTCTCATCCCTGCTCCAGCCCTACTGGTCATTTTGTTTCACACCAGCCAAATCTCCCTTCCCTCTTCCATTCTCACTATCCCAGGGATCAGCAAAACTTTTTCAGCAGGGGGCCGGTCCACTGTCCCTCAGACGTTGTGGGGGGCCGGACTATATTTTTTTTGTGGGAGGAATGAACGGATTCCTATGCCCCACAAATAATCCAGAAATGCATTTTAAATAAAAGGACACATTCCATTCATGTAAAAACACGCTGAGTTCCAGACCATCCGCGGGCTAGATTTAGAAGGTGATTGGGCCGGATCTGGCCCCCGGGCCTTAGTTTGCCTACCCATGCACTATCCTCTCCTTTCCTGAGTCCCAGTCTCCTCAACACTCCTTCCTCTCCACCTATGCCCATGTGTTTTTTCTAATACATGTTTGGCCCATAACTCCTTTACCTCCTGAGACATCTTCCCAGCCCACAGCCTGCCTCACAAAACTACCCCTGTCCCTAGGACCCATGTGAGACTTTAATCACAGCCAAGCTTAAACCATTTCCCCTTCTGGACTGCAGGCTGTTCTGGCAGCATTGTTCACTGAGAAGCTGGAAGGGTTTCTCACTGACTTCACTTGCCATAGTGCAGTGTCTGTGAACATTCCATGCCAGCTCAGTCAATCAGTTAGAAACTTCACTGCCACAAGCTCAGGGGAACAGAACCACCTCCGCAGACAGGGATTGCACCATAGCTTGGCCTGGGTCCAGCCTTCCTCTTCTTACCCACTGAACAGCAAGGAGAGGGGAAGGCGGATTTTCCACCCCTTTCTGACTCTCTAAAAGGTGCAGCGCTCCTCACTCAGTGGTAGTCTCCCTGTTTTTCTATCCTCAAGGTTCAAGGCTCAAGCCTAAGCACTTCCCACTTGGGAAATCAAATGCTCAGCTGCTATGTAGAGTCTAGTCCAAGGGCCAGCAAACTTTTTCAGCAGGGGGCCTGTCCACTGTCCCTCAGATCATGTGGTGGGCTGGACTATATTTTAGGGGGGGAAATGAACGAAGTCCTATGTCCCACAAATAACCCAGAGATGCATTTTAAATAAAAGGACACATTCCACTCATGTAAAAACACGCCGATTCCCGGACCGTCCGCAGGCCGGATTTAGAAGGCGATTGGGCCGGATCCGGCCCCCCGGCCTTAGTTTGCCTACCCATGGTCTAGTCTGCCACCCTGCTCTAGAGTAATGAGTGCATCAGTTACCCCAGCCCTGCTTTACAGGCTGCCGAGCGAGACTGGGAGGAAAAGCGAGCAGCCTTGACCCAGTACAGCGCTAAGGATATTAACCGCCTCCTGGAAGAGACCCAAGCTGAGCTTATGAAAGCCATCCCTGACTTGGAGTTTGCGGCCAAGCACAAGCAGACCTCCAGCAGCGGTGGCAGTGGGAGCGCCGCCTCCACCCCAGAGCACAAGCCCTCCAAACCCCAACATGCACAGAAGGCCACAACCAAAATGGACCCCAGCGGCCGCCGTGGATCAGGTAAGGCAGGTGCAGAGCAGTGGGGAGACAGACAGTGCAGTGCTCTGCGATGAGGAGCAGTCAAGGCAATGAGGGGGTCAGCTACAGTTTCCAAGATCCTTTGGGAGATAACAGTGATATAAACCTGATTTCAGCGTATGTTGTGGATGTCACCCCAGTCTCTAATCCTTTGTGGGTGAGGTTTATGTATGTTCCTCAAGTCTCTGAGACCTTGTCCTTTATTGCTGCCTCCAGACAACTGCACGCAGCTTCCAATGTGCGGATCCACCCGGGCAGAGAGACAATGTGCAGCATTGTGTGTGCTGGAGAAAGCTGTGAATTAAATGCATGGCTCCTAACGCTAACTTTGTCAACCTCCCTAGATGAGTTGACGGTGCCCAGATATCGGACTGAGAAGCCCTCCAAGTCTCCTCCCCCACCCCCACCTCGGCGGAGTTTCCCATCCTCCCATGGTCTCACGACCACCCGTACAGGAGAGGTGATCGTCACCAGCAAAAAGGAATCCAGTTTCATGAAGGTATGAATCCCTTATATGACAGGCCAGAGATATCCAGGGGCTCCTCCAGACGACCTGTTCATTCAGCATTAATTCTGCTTTGCTTGCACAAAGTTTACACAAAAGTTAGACTTATGTCCAGTCTTCATCCTGACTTGTTTATGGGGCTGTTTTATGACAACAAGCATTCAACCTTCATCCATCCTGATTTGGATGTTTTGTTATTGTTGTTTAGTCGTTTAGTCGTGTCTGACTCTTCGTGACCCCATGGACCAGAGCATGCCAGGCACTCCTGTCTTCCACTGCCTCCTGCAGTTTGGTCAAACTCATGTTTGTAGCTTCGAAAACACTGTCCAACCATCTTGTCCTCTGTCGTCCCCTTCTCCTTGTGCCCTCCATCTTTCCCAAAATCAGGGTCTTACAAGTCTTTTTCTATTAATCATTCCTTCATCATACAGTTTTAAATGCATTTCCTCATCACTTTCCAAACAACTGAAAGTCCGTTCATTAGTTTTCAAAGTGGATTGTATATAACTATCCTGATGTTATTGTGAGCACAAATCATCATGAATGTGCAATAAAAAGGACATCTTGAGGGGCCCGTACATCCAGTCTTTATTGAGCATTAGTTCTGATTTGTTTGCAGGGTGGTTATACGACAGTGAGCATTCATTCTGTATTCATCCCGATTTACTTGCACATTTTCCCATTAGTCATACATTCACTGAACACTTCTCAATATATTTCTCCATCTGTTTCTGAACTGCAAAAAGCCTCTTTAAAAAAAAAAAAGATGCTATTTTAGGCTGAAATAGCACTTTCATCCACTTCAATTGTGCAAACCTAAATTTCTAGTATGAACATTAATCCCTCCCATAAAACAGGGAGCACTCCCAGTGAACTAGATTTGTCCCGTGCCCTTTCCCCCTTCCTCTTTCCCATTCATCACCTCTCCCTTTGCTTGTTCTTCCAGAAAGCCGAATCAGAAGAGCTGGAGACCCAGAAGCCGCAGGTGAAGCTGAGGAGGACTGTGTCAGAGGTCGCTAGGCCTGCCTCTACGCCCCCCATCATTGCCTCTGCCATCAAAGATGATGATGAGGAAGACCGGATCATTGCAGAGCTCGAGGTAGGCAGGGCATATGTAAGAAGGAGCCACTTGCAAATGGTCCGTAGAACTGCAGAAGCAGTTTTGGCCCCAGTGTGGCCGTTTCCATCCATGTTGTTGAAGTGACTCAGTGGCTGCACTGTGGCCAGACTGATAAAGCCCTGCTCTAGTGGCCTGTGAAGCCAAGAGGTGGACTTCCTAATTTTTTGTAGGGAGTAGATCAGACATAGGCAAACTCCTGCCCTCCAGATGTTTGGGACTACATCATCCCTGACCACTGGTCCTGTTAGCTAGGGATGATGGGAATTGTAGTCCCAAACATCTGCAGGGCCAGAGTTTGCCTATGCCTGTAGCTTCTAGAATTATGAGAAATTCAATGAGAAACCCTCCAGAGCAGGATCTCCTTAAGTGGAGATTCACTTTGTAGGTCATGTTCTGGCTGAATGTCAGCAAATGTTTGCATGCCTAAGCATGACTTGTGCTTCTAGACATTACACTCAGTCTGCAATCCTGCATTAACCAAATGTTGGACCCCAAAAAAAACATTTAAAATCTGGGACACGCTAACATCTACTCAGAAAACATCTGGTTGCTGTTACTAAGAGTGAGGAACCTCCTATCATCCCTGACTGTTGATCATGCTGGCTGAGGCTGATGAGAACTGGAGTCCATTCTCTGGAGATCCTCAGATGCTCAACCTCCAATAAGAGTTGAACAACTAGGGACTAACTGCTTGTTGTACACTATCCCCAAGGATGGGGGAATCTGCGGCCCTTCAGATGTTGTTAGATTCAACTCCCATCAGCTCCACTCAGCATGGTGAAGGTGGTGGCTGGAAGGCCGCAAACTCCCTCCAGTCCTGTTCAAAACTAAGTCTCATTAATGAAAGTATTGCACTATTGACAACACTTATTGTCAGGCATTTTCATTAGCTCCATTATGAGGCTGCTATGGAACGAACAGTCCCTATTGACTGTGATTGTCTCATCTGATTGTCTCATCTGATTCATCCCTTCCCATCAATGTCTTGTCTGTAAAAGGTCAGCTTGTGAATTAACACTGTTTGCTGCACTCTGTATCCATTCCTGTGTTGCGGGCGACGTCATTCTTTTTCCCAATACGTTATTAAAATAATTTGTGCCCACAGCAGAACTGCATATTTTTGAGATGTAAGGTTTCAAAATACTCAGGATAATTACTAAGGGGTTTAGTGGGGGAGGGTGTTTTTTGTGTGTGTTTTGAGGGGGTAACCTGTCAATGTATTTGATCTTTCTAATAACATTCCTCCAGTATATAAAACTCGCTTTCTTATGGGATGGCCATATATACATGAAATCTGCACTGACTTAACAATGCCTCCCAAAAGCACAAGATGTATTTCCATGTATTTTCTTTTTACTGGATGAAATATGTTGCCATTACAACCATTTATTTAAAAAGTTATCTATATAGGTTAATTATACACAGTTAACATGGCCCTTCTCTACAGATATAAATCCGAAGAGAGTTTGAAATTGACACCTGTAAATCCCTCTCCCATTTGTCTTTATCTTTGTAATCTTCTGGCTCAGTCTCCAACATAATTCCACAGAGAAGACTTTTTGCAAGTAATGTGACGTATTAGCAGCTGTTCAAATTTTGTCAGATTTCATGTCACTTAGCTCTCATTGTATTGCCTGAATTTGACTCCTAATTTGTAATAATTTGAATCTCAAGCAGAAGCTGATAAGGGGGGGGGGGTCAGGAAGTGATTCCACATTTTACATTTCATGGCTTTATAAATGACATCTACCTCCCTCCCTCCCACCCAGCCCCACACTCCACAGAAAATTGAAAAAAACCCACATTGTTCTCAGATACCTAATCCCCTTGCCATTTGGAAAATGTTTGCAATATAAAAGCGGTGTCAATAGTGTCAATTATTCTCTGTATTTATCCCAAGTTCTAATTAGGGCTTTATATATTCCATTACATTTCGGACTGATTTGGTTTAATTTTCTCAGATCCGTGCTGCTGGCAGAGTATTTATTTTACATTGTTCAGTGTTTCCCAGTGTTACCTGGGCATCAGCTGAAAATGTCAGAGCTAGGTACACAGCTGTATTGTAGTTTTTGGTTACAGGAAGAACAGCCACATTTTGTTCTTGGAACCAGGTAAATTTGTTCAAACAGGACATTGAATTGGATTAAGTTCTTCTCTATCCCTTATGAAATTATTGGAGGGACAGTTAAGGAAACGGCACAGCAGTGTCTGTGATGTTTCATTTTTATCATAGCAATGCTATCCATCCACACGTAGGTTTTTCTGATGCTCATATTTTTAACGCTCCTGTGTCTTGTTTCCCCAGTGATACAGCTGGGGTTTTTTTTCTCAGTGTAGCTACGGCTTTGGATAGTGACATTCCCAAATGCATCTAATTCCCTTATTTTTCCATTTAAGAGTATGGTGTCTCCCCCCCCCCCCATTTGCTGCTTTGGTTATGTCATCTGAATGTGTATCCCCAGAAATTCAGATTTCCCATTGATTAACTTACTTTCCCAAACCGGTATTAAAAATATATATTGTGGTCCTGTCAAAAGTTATTGCAGTGTTATATCAGATTGTTCCAAACTTGGGTCTCCAGCTGTTTTTGGACTACAACTCCCATCATCCCTAGCTAGCAGGACCAGTGGTCAGGGATGATGGGAACTGTAGTCCAAAAACAGCTGGAGACCCAAGTTTGGGAAATGCTGTTCTATATGGTTGCTCTTTGAACCATGTGGATACATTCAGATGACAGAACCCTCATTTAACACATCTCCACTCTAAGTTCTCCTCTTCCAGTGGATTTGCATTTTTAGAGAAAGGGTGTTACGGAACTGTTAAGAATGTAAGCATTCAGTTAGCCATGGGTTAGCCAGACCCAGCTTTTCTCAAATGAATTTTTCAGCTGCTAAAAAATGTCACTTGGACTGCAAAGGAAATGAAAATTAATCCAGAACCTGCAGATATCAGAAATTCACCAGGTTGTTTGTTACTACTGTAAAATGCTGGCAATGTAGTTAGTATAGTAATCATCTTGGAATGGTCCCTGAGTTTAGAAGCAGTTTATGGGGAAATGTTGCCTCCTGGTGGGCATGCTGAGAACTACACTATCCAACTCAATTCTGAGTACAGTATTATGATTTTAACATATTCTCTGAACCATCGTTATGGTAACAGCCAAGACCTCCAAAGGGAGACTTACAGACTTGGGACTGAAACTCTTATACACTTTCATTTTGATTTTTTTAAAGCAGAGCTAAGTGTAATATGTAGCAGCAAGTGATGGAGCTTGGTGTGATAATAGAAATGCAATTCTCCTTCACCTTAGCAACGCTTGTTAGAATTTAGAATTACTGCAGATCTGGAAGCAAAAATGGCAGTAGATTTGTGGGTGCCAAGAAGGACCCCTAGATCAACTTTCTTCCTTTGTCTCCACACACCCCGAAACATCACTGCAATGTCTTTTTTATCACTAGTCAGTACAATTGGGCCAATTGGGTGAATGTGGGTTTAAAATCAAGAAAGGTTTATGGTTGGTATTTTAAAAACAAACAAACCAGTGTAGTTTTCTCCTACTATTGAATTTCAAGGTTTCCTGTCCAGCAACATTGAGGGCATAAAAGGGGTGTACTGTATTCCTATTTCTGTGTGTCATTGTCATTCTGTAGCACAGTATACTGTGTGTTACACAGCTGAAAGTGGGTGTTCTCAGAACGGTACATCTTGTGATTTCAGTTTTTAACAAACTATCTGCCTGCAGATCCTTTCTGAAACCGAGGGTAGGGCCAAGCCCTGTGGTCAGTTTCCTGGTTGTCAGTTCCACGCCACCCCATAAGCTCGTGGTTATCCTCCTTGAGCCGGAATTAGCAACCCACACTTATTTTGTTTTCTGTCTGTATACAGCCCCTCAAAAAAACCAAACCCAAAACAACCACCTTCCGTGTTCTGACTTCCTCAGGTATTTCAGAGAAGCTCTTCATTTATTCCTAAGTTCCATTGCGACCAGCTCGCCCCTGCCGCAGACATGTGGCCCAATGGGGCCACCATAGCAGCCGAAGGATGGAAGGTAACACAGCCGTGCTTGGACGGATCACAACTCCCTTCTTCTCTTCCTTCCCTCTGACTGGCTACCTGCCATAGCACCTTTAACAGGATTCCTCTTCCTTTTCTGCAGCCCCTTGTTAACTCTTCTTTCTCTTTCTCTCTCTACCTCTCCGTACATTAACCAACTAACGGCTCTTCCCCACGTCACCCACCTGACACAAGTAGTGTGCATTGTCCTGACACAACACGGGATCCAACCAGCACTAACCCTGTGTGACTCTTTCGAAGGGACAGGTGTATGATTTCCTGGGCCTCCCCCCCAAAGAATGCTGAGCAAGTTTGGACTGGGGCGGAATCGGGAGTGCTGATCACTGTTTAGTTGGGGGTAACTCACTTGTTCTGCTTGCGCTATTATTCCGCCTGCACTTCTAGACAAAGGGATTTCCTGATTGCAATGCATGCCACGCCTTTTGGGCGGAGCCTGGGTGCTTGTTCTCACTGCTCGTTTCCAAGTGCATGGGTCTGGGGGGATGAGGGGGGGCGGAGAATGCCACATTCTTATCTCCCCCAACTAAAGTGATTCTGTTCTGGTGTTATCTGGGGCTTGAGTCACATCCTACGAAATCGGAAAAGTTTTTTATTGCTGTTAGTATGCAATATCTGGAAGAGTTCTGGAGATTTGGTTCAGTGTAGAGCAGCCTTTCTCAACCTGTGGTCCCCAGATGTTGTTGAACTACAACTCCCATCACCCCTAGCTAGCGAGGCCAGAGCTCAGGGATGATGGGAGTTGTAGTCCAACAACATTTGGGGATGCACAGGTTGAGAACCGCTGGTGTAGAATGGGATACCGTTGAGAATTTGCTGATTTCTCTCAACCTGTCTCAGTGGTGCTCCGGGAGGGGGGGTAGGAAACCGGAGGCAGCGATGCCTCTGAACGCCTGTCTCTGGAAACCACAGGAGGGAGGGGAGAGTGCTGTTGCGCATGAATCCTGCTTTTGGGTTTCCCACAGGCATCTGGTTGGCCCCTGTGTGAACAGGAAGCTGGACTAGATGGGCTATTGGCTCTTCTTATGCCACACCCTCCTCTAGCAAAGGACCTTGTGCTTCCCTCCCCACCACCTCAGGCACCTTCAGGAGCTGCAATAAGTAGAGACCAAATGTTAGGTGAGCTGAAGTGGCAGCCGATAAAATGACTTTGACATGGACTGACAGATGGGTGTGGCTCATGCTCTGGGATCCCATGGGGGAGGACATGTATCTGCAGTTCACATTGGCTGTTGTCCTAGGAGATTTTTATTTATCTTTCCCCTCACTGTTTGTAGCGTGACTGTTGTGCTTGAGCCCTCTGCTCTACAGATAACTTTCCTGGGGTGTGTGCCTGCTCTCTGCTTGTGGTAAGCTGTGGGTTGGATTCTGTGGGCAAAAGTGCTTGTGGGGAGTTGGATTTGCTTTATGTGCAAGGGGTTAGGATACTTGGCTTCTTCATCGCTTCTTACTTTATTTCATTTCTGTAGACACACCTACTACTTAAGGTTACCAGATTTTTTTTCCAATGAATCTGGGGACATTTTTCAACTTCCTACTAAAGAGATGGATTTTGTCAGGGGACTGATTTGCAAATCCAGGGACTGTCCCCGGGAAACAGGGACATCTGGTAACCTTATACTACATTGCACTACCAGCTTCCTAGGAATCATATTTTTGCAAGAGAAAATAGAGATCCGCAACAGATATTTCTGTCTATCATCTATCTATCTATCTATCTATCTATCTATCTATCTATCTATCTATCTCTATCATCTATAAACTACAGTTTCCAGGCATATTTGGGAGAAGCAATCACAGTTAACCTGGAATGATGTTGCATTGTAAATTAGCCATTTGGCTTTGCCTATAAACTATACCTTGAGATGACTGACAGGGTTTTCTTGTTTGGTAGACATCAAGATTGGCCTTATCACTAAGGCAAGCTGTGGATAACTATCCACAGATATCAAATTGGAATGGTGTTTTGCCAAATATTCTTCATTTGGGTCCAACTTCAACAGATCTTGTGGAGGAAATACTTCCACATTGGTGCCTGAAACGTCTGTGATGTTCAGACTAGTTCTCGTGGTGGACCAGTTTTCTCCAACGTGCTGCCCTCCAGATGTCTTGGACTGCAACTCCCATCAGCCTTTGCCAGCATGTCTAGTGTTCAGGGGTGATGGGAATTGCACTGCAAAACAAGAGAGTAGCCCAGATGGCCAAACAGGTTGATCCAGGCCCACTATTAAGAACTCATTCGAATATTGAGCCGAGAAGACAGTTGTTAGCTTTTTTTCATCCAGCAAACTCTCCCGCCTCAATAATTCTTGTCTGAATTTCCCCTTAGGAGTCAGGACTCTCAAAACCTCCATCTGGTTACAATTCCCACCTCCCTCATATTGCCATTTCTGAGTGGGTGTCCAGCTTGACATTTCCTGAATCTCAGCCAGAAGCTGATAAGGGGATATTCAACCCTCGGACTCGTGATCACCAATGCATCAGAGGACAGACAGGAGTCATTGGACGGACTATGGTGGAAACGAGGGAGAGCCCAGAGGTCTTGTTGGGAAAGTTGAAAAAGGATGAAAAGAAGCTGAAAGGAGGCCTGTCCAATAAGGCCTCAACATGCACTCATTCTCTGCCAGCTAAAGTGAAATCTCGTAGATATCTGCCTGGAACTGGTCTTATTTGTGACACTGATCATGGGGGAGAAGAAGGCTTGGTAGCATTTGAAAAAACAAAAACTTCACCGGAAGATGAAATTGTTCAACTTGGAGGAGAAGATGCTATATTTGTGAAAGTTTGGGGCAAGCCAGCAAGTAGTCTACAGACAACCGTCCAAGGGATTGGGGCTCATTCAAAAGAAAATGAAGCACCTGTTGTCACACTTGACTATAAGACATTTTCTTCACCAACAGAAGGAGGTGACGTGTTCATAGGGTTGGATAAGAGAAGCAACACTGCAGAATCAAAAAACGAAGAAGCCGATCAGAACACAGAAGATGTTCCATTAGTTCTGAAAGGCCCTGATTCTGCTATTGTACCAATGCAGAGAGGTCATCTGACAGAAGCTTCAGAAATGTATTTTCCCTTGCAGCATCCAGAATCCCCTGGGAATAAAGAAGTCATTGGGTTTGACGCAGCATCCCTGGCTCCTGTTGGTGCCAGCACAGGCAAGGACGAGATAGACACAGGTTTAGAAGACAAGCAAAAGGAAAGCACTTCTCTTGATGACATGACTGTAAGAAGCCAAGAGATTTGCAAAGACACTTACCAAAGGCTGGACAACCTGGAAGAGACCATCAGAGAACTCGAAATGACTATCAGTGAAATTAGCTGCCAGGCATCTACTGAGCTTATATTTGCTCAAAATCACATTGGGCCTCTGGGCTCAGAAAATGGCAAAAATGGAGAATGGAAGGTGGGCACGCATGTGCCCGAATGTAGCCATGCTGGTTCAGTCGTTGTGCAGCCTGACTGCCATGATTTAAAACAGTATGAAGCAAGCAACAGCACACCCAAGACTTCTCCAACCAGCGCTAAGCCTCCTCTGCTGCCCAAACCTCGGTTCCTGTTGAACGACGACCCACAGGTTCATTTGTTTTAAACATTCCTCTTGTTCTGCTGTACCTCTAAATTTCTCCCTGAAAGTCTTCTCTCCTGTCTGTCCTCTCAAGATTCGACCTGGTGTGAACCATCTTAGGTCTCTGCAAAATTTTAGATTTAAGTGGAATTTCAAGTCCAGTCTCTCTAGGAATCCAAATGAGATGCCTGCCACTTGTTTGAGCTACTCTTTCTTTCTGGCTATGGTAATGGCATGTCTTAGTCTGATTATTCACTGTTACTTTCTTCATTCTGTTCATGCTAGTTTACTCTTCTTCCTCACCACTGGCACCGAATCTGTCTCTGAAATGTAGGGAAGGCTGTCTCTTAACAGGAACGAAAGTGCAGCACCCTCTTTGCATTTGTCTTTGAGCCACGTGAACCACAAATGCAAACTAGCCGCGCAAAGCCTGGTTGTTGAATTGTCATTGCTGCCTCCCAGCCAAGAAACCTGGGGGGGGGGGAAGTGACTTTTTTTTGTAAAGGGGTTTCCCGCAGTGGTTCAACAATCAACCTCTCTTCCCATGGAACTCAGGAAATCATAGCTCTGTGAGGGGAATAAGGGTCTCCTAACAACTCTGAGCACTATTTTTTATTCATTCATTCATTCATTCATTCATTACACTTATATACCACCTTTATCTTCCAAGGATCTCAAGGTGGTGTACATAGTTCTCCTCCTTCCCATTTCATCTTCAGAACAAGCCTGTGAGGTTGGTTAGACTAAGAAGTGGTGACTTGGCCAAGGTCACCCAGTGAGCTTCATGGCTGAGTTGGGATTCGAACCGTGTGCTCCCAGGTCCAACACTCTAACCATTATGCCACACTGGCTCTCTCTCTCCTTTCACAAACTGCAGTACCCAGCATGCTTTTGGGGGGAGTGGTCGCTCTTGAAAGTGGCATGATACTGCTTTAAAGGTACAGTACAAATGGGGCCTCTGGTTAGATTCTTTTTGGTGACTTACGTTTAACCATGAGGCCCTGGAGCAATTCACACCCTTGTTAAGTTTCTTTCCTACTGCCATAATGGGCAAATGAGAACCGAGGTTGTTAATTTGGCGAGCGCCTCCCAAAACTCTTAGCAGCAGTTTCAAAAGCAGAACTCGCAGGAGATGCTTGGCAGCCAGAGTTTAACCTCAGTCTCTGCTAGCCTCAATTTTTCCCAGGAGAAGGATGTTGCCCAGGCAATGAGTAAAAGATGCCCATATCAAACTTAAAAAGAAGCAAAATCTGCATAAGATGACATTTTGGCAGTTCTGGTATGATCAGCAAGGCTTCCTTAGAAGATCAACCAGGGATATAATGGGATGACAATCTGCTAGATATCCCAGTCCCAAATTATTTAGGATTTTATACAGCAGCAATAATGTATTCAAAACGGCTAGGCAGCTGATAGGCCTTGTGACTGTCCTCTCTTCAGCTATTAGTTGACATGCTGTGACATCATGGACTGCTCATGAACATCCGAACTGTTTAGAGCGGGAAAGTTTGGTCATAAGATGTTTGCAGTCCCATTCCCCTTGTGATGAAAAAAAGGGGGGGTTGAGCTGTGTGAAGGGCCATGATGCACAGAGTGGCAGAGGAGAGAGGCTGTGTACTTTAATAAGCAAGAAACCATGATTAGCAGAGCAAAGTCTGGCAACACTGGAGGTGCAGGCAAAGTGGGATCCAGGGGGGAAAAATCTGGAAAAGGCGCAAGTCTTGAGAAGGAGTTTGTAGGACACTAGGGGTATGACTAGATGATCAGAGGAAGAAGATATTCATCCAGGCATGGGGACTAGAGTAGCAGAAGGCCAATAAATGATAATTGAAAAAAGAGAGGAAATATTTGATTGTACAAAAAGTCTGCTCAGGATCTTCGGGATTGAGCTGGCTAAATAATCATAATAGTCTATTGTTGTGCCAGGTAATGTACATTCTTAAAAAGAAAATACTCGGCCAATTATTCACCATTTGTTAACACAAGTTACAGAAGGAATAGGGGGAGGGAAAAGACATTCATCGAGAAAAATATAGATACTTTGACAAGTGCCATGTAATGTAGATGGGCCCTTTAACCAATTGACAGATGTAAAGACAATTACCAAAATTCAGGAGGGAAAGGTCTCATGAAAGCCTAGCAACACGATGTATGTTATTAAAGAGGTGAAGAATTCCAGCAGTAAGAGGAAGAAAAAGGAAAAGGTGACCTAAATGCCAGAGACAGAGATAAGTGGCTTGAGTGGTGAAACAAGGAAAAAGAAGAGAGAACAAGGAATTAAAGACAGTTCGGAAGAAGAAAAGCAGAGGGGAACAATATGAGAAGAAGCATATGAATGCAAGAGGGAAGAAGCAGACAAATATTGGTAAAGAGATGATGGCAGCAAGGACCTGATGAGATGATGTTCACAGCAAGAGGGAGTGAAGAACAGACGCAAAGAGGACAAGTATAAGACATCGGAATATATCTCTCAATATAACAAAAAAGAAGTAGGCTTGCATAGAACATCCTCTGCTTTCAGCAGAATGTATTTGTTTGAAATCTAATTAGGGGTTGGATTAAGAATCATGGAGATCACCATCAAAGCGGCAAGATTCTGTGCATCAGCATGTACTACTAGGAACCGGATGATTAAAGTGCCTTAGTAACCAAATAGCCTTCAACAATTCACTCTAGTGTTAATGTAATGGTTCTAGGGGTTGCTCGTGCGTAAGCCAGTGCAAACACCTGGCTGGGTTGCCTGAGTGAACCTTTTCCCTCCGGACAGCCACTCGCCCGTGGCTGTCTCAATCGCTGGCAGAATCCGTCAGTGGGCGTTTCTTAAACTTCTTCCAGCAAAGAAGCTCTTTGACACCTAGTCTCCTCCTACTCTCTCTCTGCACGAAAGCCTTCTGCGCAAGGAGGGTGTAGGCAGCGGAGGACCCCTACTCTCCCCGCTGGTCCCCGGCAAGGAGTCATGGGACCGCCTCGCCGCTTCCCCCATCTGCCCACCTTCTCCACTGGTGCTACGCTGATTCTCTTCCCCAGAAGATGGGCTGCCTCTCCCAATCCCGGGACGCTCTCTGGAATCCCTCTGGATCTTGCTGTCTCCCTCCGGCACTGATGGCAGTTCCCTGACAGTTAAGTACGAATGTGCATCAATGCACTCACATATCCTAGCCCTTTGCCATGTTGTTAATTCCAGTCTTTCACTGGCCTGGAAACTGTAATTTTGCGTTTCTTTGATTGTAATTTAGTGGCAGGTCCATGATTGTAATAATGAAGATCGATTGGTACTTGTGAACAATTAAAATTCAAGATAACCAAGAGCCTTGGGACTAATAATCACAAATCAAGAGCACAAGCCAGCTGAAGTTAACCGCTTCTAATCCAGTTAATGCAACGGGAGAGACAGCCTGCATGATGCTTAGGTCTCTCCTTCCAGTATTAGTGACTTTAAAAAGCTTAAATTTGACTATATCGTGCCCAGAATACTTTCAAATCATTGCCTTTAGAACAGGGATGGTCAGCCCGCACCCCCCAGATATTTCTGAATTGCTGAATAGTATACCTGAAGGAGCGTCTCCACCTCCATCGTTCTATCCGGACACTGTGGTCCAGCGCCAAGGGCCTTCTGGCGGTTCCCTCGCTGCAAGAAGCCAAGTTACAGGGAACCAGGCAGAGGGCCTTCTCGGTAGTTGCACCCGCCCTGTGAAACACCCTCCCACCAGATGTCAAAGAGAAAAATAACTACCAAACTTTTAGAAGACATCTAAAGGCAGCCCTGTTTAGGGAAGCTTTTAATGTTTAATAGGTTATTATATTTTAGTGTTTTGTTGGAAGCCGCCCAGAGTGGCTGGGGAGGCCCAGCCAGATGGGCGGGGTATAAATAATAAATTATTATTATTATTATTATTATTATTATTATTATTATTATTATTATAGCTCCAATCAGCCTGGCCAACAGACAGGAATGATGGGAGTTGTAATTCAGCAACATCTGGAGGATTACAAGGTAGCTTCGGAAGCTGTTGGCCAAATCCAGAAAATGTAAAATTTGCATGTGTTAACAGGGCTTTGCGCTACTGGATGTACAAAAGTTTGCTGCCAGGTGCAAACAGTCTTGAAGGTGGGACCACGTATAACTGTCCTGATGCCATAATGAGCACGAATCATCATGAATGTACAATAAAAAGGACATATAGAAGGGCTCCTACAGCCAGACTTTATTGCGCATTACTTCTGCTTTGTTTGTCGGGTGGTTATACCAGTGTTTCCCAACCTTTTTTGGGCAAAGGCACACTTGTTTCATGAAAAAAATCTCGAGGCACACCACCATTACAGCCCCGTGACGTCAGCGCGCAGCGTCACGCCGGGAGGAACATGAATTGCTAGCAAATTACATAATCACCTCCTTGAGGGCTGGCTCATCTTCTCCGAAGGCAGAACCCCATTAATTAACAGCACAGACTCACACCATAGCCAAGACGAGGGGGGGAAACATCAGTCATGCACAGTCATGCACATGTGGGGGCTAAATGAGGACGAAGACCGGGCAGAGAGCAGGGTTCAAATCACCCCACCTGGCCAGGACAATCCCTGGGTGCTCCCTTGGGCCACTCGCCTGACCCACCTCGCAGGGCTGTTGTTGCGAGGATAACACGGGGAGAACCACGCGCGCCCCCGGGAGCTCCTTGGAGGAGAAAGCGGGCGATGAATGCAATGCACGAAATATATGAGAGTCGACCAGGTTTTGCAGGTGAGGGGCCCCCGCCAGCCTCCGCTTCCAACACCCGGCGCAACGACGCCGAAGTTTCCCCCCGGGCTCGGCTCGGGGAGCAGCGCTGCTCCCCCCCAGCTCCCCTTCGCCCTCCCGGCTCTCTCTGCCGCCCACTGGGGACCCCCCTCACCTGCCAAGTCCGGAGCGCCGGTGGAAGTTGCATGCATGCATGCAGGGCGCCGCGTTGCCATTGCATTGCACTGTACTCCATGCAACGCCTGCACGCATGCATTGCCTTGCACGCCCGCCAAGGGGTCTCCCCGCGGTCCGATGCGTCCCCTTCGGCGCGGATGCAGCATTGCAAAAATAAAAAAAACCCGACGCAGCCCTACCTGGGGGGCAGCCTCCGCCTCCACCGCTCCGCCTCCGCGGGGATCCCCGGGCTCCATCCTGCCGCCCGATCTCCGCGGGGGCGCAGACAGGCTGCGCGGGGTCTGCGCAGAAGAGCCCCTGCCCACCCGGCCGCCGCCGCTGCGCTCATTCCATGGCCGGGAGAAGAGCGCTTCAAACAAAACGCCCGGCCCGCCAGGCCACACTGGGAAACGTAGTTCGTGCACCCTGCACGGGCGCGGAGCCCAAGGGCGAGGGGAATACGGATCCCGGCAGCCCCCGCGCCGGGGACGGAGGGGGAGAGGCCGGGTGCAGGGATGGAGGGACGGGTGGGCGAGCGAGTGAGTGAGTGGCAGCCGCCAAGCCTTGGCCGAGAGCCAGGAAGGGCCTCCCCGGAGGAGGAGGAGGAGGGAGACGCAGAGCGGGAGGGAGGGAGGGAACCCCAGGGGTCATCTAGTGACGGCGCCCCAATCAAAAATTTGACTTTAAAAAAAAAATCTTTCAAATTTTTTAATTTTTCCCGCGGCACACCAGGCAACATCTCACGGCACACTAGTGTGCCGCGGAACAGCGGTTGGGAAACACTGGGTTATACAACAACCAGCGTTCATCCTGCATTCATCCCGATTCACTTAGTGGGATGCTTACACATTTTCCTGTTAACCATTCATTCATCCCACACTTCTCAATGCGTTTCTCCATCACTTTCTAACCTGCAAAAAAGTCTGCTTTCTTTTTCTTTTTTTAAGTGGATTAGTTGTGCTAGGGCAACAGAGTGCTTTAATCCACTTTAAATCTGCAAGCCTAAAGCTCAGGTATGTGATTGAATAGCTTCTGCAAAATCCTAAAATAGTTGGGGGGTGCCCTTTGTATTGTATTACCCATTATGCAGGGCTGGCCCTGTCTTCCCAGGACATGTGGTGGTACTGATGAAGCCAGGAACCCATGTCTCATTCGGGATGTCAGTGCATCCCAGCAAAACAGGAGCGGAAATGGTCAATGTTCGCTTGTTCACCCCCTGTCCAGAATGAAAATCAATTTGGCAAATACGATCAGTATTTGCTGTTGTTGTTGCTTTCAGTCTTCAAATGTAATTAATCATATCCCTGTCCTGCCTGCTTTACATTGTGTTTATTTTGCATTGAAATGCATTGGGTAGAATAACGGTGCAACGTAATTTATGCAATTAAAGTATGTAAGCTACATAATATCACCGCAGCCGACAGTGAGGTGAATAGCATAGTTTGCTATGGAAGATGAAAGGCAGTGGAACAGAAACACTGCTGCTTGCGACTTTTGCTGGGTGGAATTAAAAACAATCCCCTCTTGCATCTCTGTGTCTGAATGGTGCAGCAAGACTTTTCAAAATGTTGTACATAACTGAAGAGGGCTCATCTGGGCTCTCCTTCAAGCAGCATATCTTGAGTTGGCATTGAGCTTCCAAGTTAGCTAATTTCAGGATTTGGGGGACGATGAGGTAAAGCCATTCCACTTCCTTCCATTATTTTTTTTCCGTAGCGGAAAAGACCCGTTTTGCGTGGAGCTAGTCCCTCCAGATCAGAGGGAGTCCGCCATTGCCGATGGCGCCACCCCGGAAGTTCCATTCCACTTCCTTCCAGACTTGAACGGCCGTATAATAATGTTCTGACACCTCTTATTGGAATCCTTTACTAAAGCTTTGTCTGATATTGGTATTGCTTTGGTATTGCTTTAAATTGTTCGTCATGGACTCTATTGCCCCTTAAATGGTTTTTGGTATATATTTACAACTAGTTGGTTCAGGCCTCTAATGTGGGGGTGAGGTGTGGTTAACTGATTTTATTATTAAGCACAGCTGGTCTGTGGGTTGCGACCAGGTTCCCTATATGGATTGCATGTGCTGGGTCAGGCCAAATGTGTGGAGAAATCAGTATGCTAAAAATAAAACCCTTTCCCATTCTTCCTTTACTTTTGGCTATTCAGCTCTCTGGTTTAGACCCTTCTCTAACCCTTCATCCAGTGCTTTCTGCTCCCTGAACCTCTAATGAATTTCCTGGCTAGCAAAGAAAAGGGGGGCAAGAAGATCAAATGGGTAATTAACCCCCAATTTCTATTGTGCTTTGATTGTGATCGTGTAAGACTGTTGTTCTGTAATTTTGTAGGTCTATAGCAGCAACAAATAATTCTTTTTCTGTCAGGGGAAAGGAGCTCCGTAGCTATGATATATATATTGGGACATGGGTGGCGCTGTGGTCTAAACCACTGGGCCTCTTGAGCTTGCTGATCTGAAGGTGGGCAGTTCGAATCCCCGCGACGGGGTGAGCTCCCATTGCTCTGTCCCAGCTCCTGCCAACCTAGCAGTTTGAAAGCGTGCCAGTGCAAGTAGGTAAATAGGTACCGCTGCAGTGGGAAGGTAAATGGCATTTCCGTGCGCTCTTGCACTCATCACGGTCCTTTGTACGCCAGTAGCAGTTTAGTCATGCTTGCTACATGACCCCATAGTTGCCTTTGACTGGACTTAACCATTCAGGGGTCCTTTACCTTTACCTTATATTCGGTGCGAGGATATTTTGCTTGCCTTCAAAAGTTCTTGTGGTTTGTAGCAGAGCTTGGAGACATGTGTACAATATACATTGAGCAGGCTAGATAGCAAGAGAACCCTGGCAAGAGGTAAACAGCCCTTTCATCTCCTCCATAGAAGCAGCACTATGTGTCAAAATTCCCCTGAAGATAGGTTTTTCCTAAGTGGTTGAACGTTTGTGAACATTCCATGACACCATGGCAGGTCAGCCAATGGGAGTGAAGGGCGATGCGTTTGGCAGCAGTAGCAGAGCTGGTGGCAAGCCCTTAACCTGTTGCCAACTTAAGCCTTGCTCCTTAGCATCTCTCCAAAGTCATCCTTTCCTCTGTTCTCCCTCCAGAGCGGCGGTGGCGTCTCGATCCCTGCCATGAAGATGGTCAATCCTGCGTCACGGCTGAAGCAAACCCAGCAAGGCAGCCCCGACAAGAGCAAGCACATAAAGCAACGCATGGAGTACATGCGCATCCAGGGACAACAACAGGTAGTCTATCTGTAGGCAGCCACACCACTCTGTTACGGGAGCACTGGGGTGGGGGCAGGTTGAGTTAGGATCCCTTTGTTTTTGCCTTTGAGTGGAGGTGAGTGGTGGAGGTGAGTGGTGAGTTGGCTTTGGATTGTTGATCCGGGGTCAGGGGCAGGTATATTTGCATAAACTTGAACACAAATTCCTAATGCCCGTTGGAAGCGATTTTAGAAATTACGGCTGGGAATTTCTGTCAGAAGATGCACCTACTTGTGACATGGCAGTGAATGTAGAGAGAGATGGGGAGCTACTTTCCACAGGCATACGTCAGAAGCTGGAGCCAAACCCGGCAAAAATTGTATGTTGTGAGGTCCAGATAGGACTCCCATCTCCCTCAAACCTAAACCTAAGTCCTCTGTCGCTAAAGTTCCATGTTTTTGTTACTTCCTCAAGAATCTCCTGAATTCCAGATAGCACCAACTGGAACCCACCCCCTTGATTTGGTTAAGAATTCCCCTGCCCAGTTATGTCTTTGTCAGGCTAAGTACCTGCTTTGCTTTGTTTGGGGTGGGCAAGTAGTTTTTATTTCCTGTGCTGTGCTATCAATATGGCAGTGTTTTGAAAAGAAGAAGGAAAAGGCCTACTTGTGAAGGCGCAACCCAACAAATTGTCAGAGGCCCACTTCCCTGCCAGGAAAGGCAGTGGTATCGGTTGTGAGATGTGATTGAATCCATGTTCACACACACACACCCAGCATTTCACAACATGTCCATGTGTGTATGCCCCAACTCCTTTCCTGCCCATGGCACACACAGAGAAGTGTTGCATGTTTAGCAGAGAAAAGACAAGAGAGGGGAAAGAAGAAGAAAAGTATATCGGATCGCTTGACCATGTTTGAATGGAAACCCAAAGCATCCTGCTATGCAGACATAAAAGTTCTAATGTTTATGTGGGGCTCACGTGCCTTGTTGGCTTCAGCTGTGGGGAGGGAAAGGAGAGCTTCATGCGCTTGCAAAGCTGCCCACACCATTGAAGTGAATGGGGCTGTTTTCACGTCCAGTACCTCCACGTTCATGGTAGGAGTTCATAAGAGGCTCCAGATAGGAATACAGGATTCTTGAGAGGATAGGATACAAGACACATCTCTATATTATTAACGGAGTCCTCTTGAAAAGTGGAAGCGGCCCCCTCCAGCCACTCGCAAGCCAAAGCCAAATGCCATTAGGCTTTATTTACCCATCTTGACATCCTTATTAAAAAAAAATCCAGCTGGCACAGTTGGTTACAAGAAGGGTCAGGTTGGTCTCAACAGCTCTGTGGAAGATTTATTGGCTGGAAGTTGATTAAGGAGCGGAATGCTTGAGCAGTTGCAAAAGAAGCACAACAATTACTTTGAGAAATTAGGTTTTTCAGTGTGGCATTAAGATGCTATCTTGGCAAATAATAATAAATTCCTCCCAATAAACACCACGTGCTGTCAAATGTATGCTCATTTTTAAAACATAAGTATAGTTTATATAAATTACTGCTGGATTTTTAAAATAAGATATATATTGACAGAAGTATTGGGATTTTTTCAGAGTAACTGCTTGCCCAAACGGATGAATTGGACCAGAACTCACATATGCTTTTGCAATCGTTATGTGAACCAAATGAACAAAGAAGTTAAGGGGGGTGGAGACATAACAATAACCATTAATTTATTTAAAAATATTTATATACCACTTTTTACATAGTATTCTAAATCAGTGTAGAGCATAATTAAAACAATATCTCACACACCATTTGAATGGCAATGCCCATCAACTTTGGTGAGGGGCTGGCCCCCTCAAATATTTTATTGGGGGGGCAAAGGGACCTCAGCCCCTAGGAGTTGGCTCCCTGCCATGGTGTCATGGAACGTTCACAAACGTTCAACCACTTAGGAAAAACCTATCTTCAGGAGAAGTTGCCTGAGACTTTTAATCTCAGGGCTGTGGGTTCGAGCCCCACATTGGGCTAAAGATGAACATCATGGTTCCTTTGAACTCTAAAGTCTGTGATTCTAGGCTTAGATAATTTTTAGTATGGTCAAAAACCATCTCACATAACATAACGCAATAAAAACAGTGTTCATAAAGATAAAATATACAATTGAAGCAGATTGCAGCAATAGCTCATGGGTTAAAATTGAGATATACACGTACACCCGTATAGCTGAGATTTGGGCTACCATTAAAAATTGACTTCAGCACTTCCCTAGTAAGCTATTTTATTCTAGAGGATGATCTGTGCCTACAAATCTGGGCGCAGAATCTGGCTACCAGCCAGGTTGCCTTATGATCTTTGCCTAAGAGGAGAGAATTAAGTTTAGACTTGTCTGAAAGATCGGAAAGCCTCTTCAACAAAGGATCAGTGGTGATTCTAGGCTTACAATATACAGTGGTGCCTCGCAAGACGAAAATAATCCGTTCCGCGAGTCTCTTCGTCTAGCGGTTTTTTCGTCCTGCGAAGCAACCCTATTAGCGGATTAGCGCTATTAGCGGATTAGCGGCTATTAAAGGCTTAGCGGCTTAGAAAAAGGGGGGGGAAGCGGGAAAAAAATCTCAAGACTCGCAAGACATTTTTGTCTTGCAAAGCAAGCCCATAGGGAAATTCGTCTTGCGAACCAGCTCAAAAACCGAAAACCCTTTCGTCTTGCGGGTTTTCCGTCTTGCGAGGCATTCGTCTTGCGGGGCACCACTGTCCTCCATACACACTTGGGAAGCAAGAAACAATTTTTTTAAAAGTTTATAAAAGCTATAATCCTTTAAAACCATTAGAAATGTGAACACACTAGAGAGAAACTCAAAAGTAAAGCACAAGGGCAAGTTGGTTCCCAACCCCCATTTTTCTGCATGCACCACTTTTCAACCAGACTTCAAAATCTGGTTTTCAAAAGATTATTACAACAAGCATCATTTTTTTTAAAAAAAATGTTGGAATAACATTGAAAGACAGACTGTTTTATATCTAACTGCTTGTACTGTTTGTAGAGCATCAAACCGCTTGTTTGATATCTATGCCTTTGCAACTGTCATTATCAGAATTCCTTTGTATTAATGTTGTTGTTGTTGTTGTTGTTGTTGTTGTTGTTGTTATTCAAAGTCCTTCACACTGTTAAGCACCTTTATGTTCAAATCTATCAGAGGCACATTCCAGTGAAACAGCTCTCTGTCTTGCAACAACAACAGAGTCTTATGGTACCTTAAAGTCCTTGCAGGGCAGCCCTGTTGATGTCTACTCAGAAGCACGTCTCATTGGTATCAAAAAGACGCTCTTCCAGGTAACCAGGTACAGGACTGCAGCCTTGCCAATTGCTTGTGATGTGAGCTTTGGTTCACTAGATGCTTCTTGTTTTCCAAAGCTTATGCTGCAATAAATTGCTTACTCTAAAGTGCCATGAGGCTAGGTTGTTTTTATCAGACTCGGCACATGTTTAACTTGTGCTCTGCTGTGTCTCAACTGTAGGTAACTGGCCATTTACTATATCTGTAGTTTGCATAAGTAAATACAGGTGTGTGCATTGGGCAGTGGCAGTCCCTTGTTCCCCGTGGAAACCCTTTTCACCATTTCCTGTCCCCACCCCCTGCCCCCTGATATACCCCGTGTGCATTTGCATTGGTTGGGGTCTTAATGGTTAGGCCAGTACGGTTCAGCTGGGTTCACACACTTCTGTGTTCTTGTCGACGCTATAACAGTGCGCCCAGTGGCTGGCCAACTTTCTGAGGCCACAAAGCAAGGTAACAACTGCCACTTTTTCATCCCTTAAACCACAACGACATCTCTACCTGTTCCTCTCTCCTTCCCTTTGTTTCTCAAGCCTTGACTTGACCCCCTTCCACACAAATCTCGTTATTCTTCCCTCCCCTTTCACTTCCCGAGCGCATCTGATATGCTAGCCCGTCTCCCAGAATTCCCTGCTGCTCCTGGCTTTTTTATTTTTTTTTTATTTTTGTCATGCCAGATCTGTATGACGAATGGCAAAGACCATGAACCCTTTCCCATGTCCTGTCTGCCTGTCTGCAGGGCCCTTTGGTTTTCCTCATTCTGTGGTACATATGCACACACAGAGGACCACCCCCTCCTCCCCACAAGTGTGGGGGGAGTGGATGTCTGGCTGTGAGCATGTCTTCCCACCCTGTGGCTTTCCGGTCTATTTTGAAGCACGCTTTGTGAGCAAAATGGGACTGTCACTGAATAAATGAATAAAATGCAAACCCTACTTCCTGCACAACTCCCTTCCCCCCAAGTCCCTGCATCCTGATACTAACCGCAGTCTGTACCCCCTTTGCCACAAAGCAGAGGTGCTGTTTGCTTAAGTGGTAAGCCATGGAACATTTCTCAGGGTACGCCTTCCCCGATAATATTTTCATGAGCCGGTTGCGCATTTGCTTTGCATCTGCATGCAAGGACACTGAAGGACCACGCATGCCTCGTGCAACTAGAGCTGAAGTTGGGTTTGAGATGGCAGGGGCGAGCTGTTGGGAACTTCCTCTGACAAAGTATGAAGTACTTTGCGATTCTTCTTCTGGATCCCCTTTGCATCAAAATGGCAGCCAGTGGGAGGTTGGCATGAATGGCATTTTTAGAACCAACAAGGGAGGTTAGTTCGGCTATAAACAATTTCCTCCACCGTGGAATGTGCTTGGAGGAGCATTCATGAGGGATTGTGGAACCTTCATTCTTGGAGGTCTTTTACAAGCAGGTTGGAGTAATATCCGCTTCAATTAATTGTGATTACCTATATCTGTGAGAATGGAGGATTTCTTAGGGTTACTTCTAGTCATATATCCATCCCTAGAATGGATGGGTGTTAGGCTATGGGTTCCTCCTGCTGCATTGGACTTTAAGCATTAGTTTCCTTATAGTTCATTGGTCTTTGGTTCTTTCACAAAGAGCAACAGGCAGGC
This sequence comes from Podarcis vaucheri, assembly GCF_965113315.1. Taxonomy (NCBI): domain Eukaryota; kingdom Metazoa; phylum Chordata; class Lepidosauria; order Squamata; family Lacertidae; genus Podarcis; species Podarcis vaucheri. The sequence goes on from NC_138751.1 coordinate 33,188,993, forward strand.
AACTAGATTCCTGCCTGTTCCTGCTCACCAATCTTTTGTGCAAAACCCACAAGGATTTTCCAACTTTCATGTGTATTCCTTTGTGGAGGAAAACAGTTATGTTGGAGCCATTCCTTCAGGCAGGGACTCTGGGATTCAAGAATTGTCCACTTCTAAAACCTTTTCTTAAAATAACCACAAGGAGAAGAAAGCCCGCTCACTCAGATTGGCTTTAGGCTGTATTTTATTTTCACATGTCTTTCACAATTTGTTCCTTCCCTTTTGCCACCCCAACCCACCCCCATGTCAACTATGAGGGATACATACTTAACAAGATTTATCATTAAAATTGAAAGCTGCCTCCCTTTATCCATCCCAGTCCAAATTCTGGCCTGCTAGTTACGGATGCAGTGTACAACAAAATAGTACCCATAGGTGAACAATAAAACGAATAGATGTTTTGAGGCTACCTCTGATAAACAGCACCTCTGTGGTAAACTGCACTCTGCCCCTACCCTACCCTCCTCACCCCAGCTAAATGAATATTGTTGTCGTTCTAACATGGTGTCCATGGCCACAAACTAACATTTCAATTCTTGTCCCTTCCCCATTCCCTTCCCCATCTCCCCCTTCCGTTGCCTGCCTACGTATTCGTCCCATCTCCCTGCTCTGTCTCTTTTTTGGCCTTCTTTTGTCTCCTCCGCTTCCTCTCGCAATCACGCCTTCCCTTCGTCCAGTAAACCTGTAGAAACCAGCTCATCTCGTGCTCTGTTTTTGCCCAACGGACCTTTTGCCTCAGGCCTGGCCAATGCTGCTTGTTTCTGATGGAAATTTTTCCTAACTTAGTTCCCACTCTTGTCTCTTTCTTTCTTTCTTTCTTTCTCTCTATCTCACTTTCTTTTGCACTTTCTTTCTGTCTCGCAATCCTTTGAGAAGAAAATGTTTGGTTCTCCCCCTCCCCCTCCTCACAACCCCAACACACCTTCCTTCTCCTCCCTCCTCCTTCTTCTTTTCCCTGAATCTTGCTTTTCTTTCTAGGCCGCTAGATCAACCAAGGACCCTAACACGATGAATGAGACTTCAAGCCCAGTCTCAGAAAAGCCTACTTCAAGCAGGACCTCCATCCCAGTACTGACTTCCTTTGGGTCACGGAACTCCTCCATTTCATTCTAAAAGCTCCTCTGCCAGCTTCTCCTTTGGTTGTTTTCCTAACCTACTACTACTGGGGGACTGGGGAGTGCTTGCTGTCTCTCTTTGTGATTTCCTCCTCCCCAGGTCTCACTGAGGCACCTAGAAAAGTCCCTCCCCTCAGACGTTTTAAAATGTTCCTTCAAATATGGCCGCCCTGCGGTTCTCATTTCCTCCTACAAAATGGCCAGCCTTGGGACTTGGTTCTTGCTCCCCACAGGGCCGCCTACCAATATCCAGAATGGCCAATTTAGTTTGCTCTCTTGTCTTCTTCCCCCAAATTGCCCAACCTATTTATTCTTTTCCTCCCCTCTTGCTACAATATGGCTGCCCATCTGTTTTCTGTTTCCCCTCAGATCTCCCAACCCCCTTCCTTTGCCCCACTCCCCATCCATCCCAAACTTAACTTTTCTACTCTGGCAACAACTTAGCATTGTTCATGTATAAAGAACAATTAAGAATTATTTTTATTTATATTTTTGCCAGTTGCCACAGCCTGCAAGCAACGACGACACTGCTCAGTGCCAGTCTTTGCTATTCCTTTCTGAGGGGGTGGGAGAAAGGGGCAGAATCACTACAGAGGCTTATAAAAGGGGAGGGGAGCAACCAATTTCTGAAGATGCCTCAGAACCCCATGGACGTTTGCTGCTATTCAACTTTCCTTACATTTAAGAAGAGAGAGAAAAAAAGTTGTAATTAATTGATTAACGTGGATCCTTGTAGGTGTGTGCTGAGTCATTCATGAATCAACGGTGTTTTGACTTTGGGGCATGTGTATGCTTCCATTTTGTGGGATTCTGTTGTTTACTTGCTGTATCAAAGACTGTTCTGGAAAGTGGGGCGGAACTTGTGTGTGTGTGTGCGCATCGCAAACCGAAATATCTGTGTGTGGTGTTGTGTATTTTTTCTTTCTTTCTTCCAAGCCATTGGATTAAATTTGGAAGAAAAGCAAAGACTTGGGGGGGGGGCGAAGCACTGAATTTTGAGCCTGTAATAAATGCTCCTCCTGCCCCCTCAATCTTCTCAACCATGCAGAAGCAACGTACTGTTAAGAAAGGGGAAAGGAGACTGTTATAAGAAGGGGCACAGAGCCAAAGCAGGCAGCAGAACGATGTTGAGAACAGGGTCCGGAAACAGAAAAGTCCAGCTTCCTATGGAATTAATCAACATAATGTAGCACTTTAAATGTCCGTTGAGTTACTATATATGTGAGATGGGGGGAAAGAGCCCTCAAAACGTGTGGAATACCAAATAGAGAAGGCAGGTTTCAGGGAGACAACGGTGTCAGGGTATCAAAGAAACTGGGCGGTGAAGGAGAATTTGGAGAAGGCTGAAGGAGGTGAAATTAGGCCCTTTTCTAAGCACGAGGTTTTGGTGGGCAAAAGACAGTGGAGGCAGGTGAACAGGTGACTCTCCTTTGCTCGGTTCCTGCAAAGGTTCCTCCTAGGATGGACTATGGAGCCTTGCTGGAAAAAGAAAAGCACTGCGTAGCCAGGATGGCTGGCATGGGCAGAAATTACACCCAACCGCCTGTGGAGCCTCTTCCAAGCCAGGAGAAGAGGATGTCAGGGCTGTAGAGCGAAACAAAGGACTGTTGGGAAAGTCCTTTGTTTCAGTGGAGTTTGCACAGGAGAATTCCCCTTTGGATTGTGCCCCCAAATAAGACTGGCACAGAGGGTTTTTTTTAGAAGGCTTAGTCCTGCTGATGGGGTGATTGGGCACAAAGCTCAAGTTCATACCCCTGGGGACCTTCCTCTTGGGGCGGGGAAAGAGCTTTGGGTGAAAGGTTTGGTGGGTTTTTAGAGCTGTGTTTCTTCTCGATCTGCGAGAGGTGGAAGCTTTTGTTTTTTCCTGAAAGGTTGTGTGTGGCATTTGAGCTGCGGAAAGCACAGTGTGGAGTTGGAAAAGAATAATGATGACAGCACAAGGAGGGAGATACAAGTGAGGCATGGGGATGTGGGGGGAGGAAAGGATGTCGTATGTCAACAGCTGAGTCGCAAAGGCAGAACGTGAAACACTGTCGGGCCCAGCGAGAAAGTCGGGGAGAGTTTGTAGCCATGGAGGCTTCCTTCAGCTAAAAGTACAATGCGTAGGTGTGTGTTCGGAATGGCAGTCCGGGGTGGGGGGATGTTCCTTGCAAGGTCATCCTGCACAAGAGTCATTGAATGAACAGGAAACAGCCTTCACCAGCTTGGTGCCCCCTCCGATATATTGCACTACAACGCCCATCAGCACCAGCCAGTGTGTGCTGATGGGAGTTGTAGTCCAAAACAGCCACAGCTCACCAGGCTGGAGCAGGTTGGTTGGCCTAAAACGTTAAGCACAGGCGGAAAATGGAAAAATATATTAATGTGGCATGGGTGCACACGTGAAAACGTGCCTCTACATGTATAGCAAAATGGTGTGCTACTGTAAAAAGTAAAAGAAAAGAAATGAGTCTGTATGCAACATAATACAAGATGTAATCACTCCTTGTTTTGTTGACTAGCTCGTCCTTTTTAATTCTATTATTCTCAGAATATTTTGGTGGGGGGGAACGCTGCGGGGAATTGGTTTTTTATGGTTTTTCTTCTTTTCTTTTTCTTTTTTGTAAATCAATCATTTTTGTATAAAGATTTTAAGAGAGCCTTTTTTTGAATAACAAAGTTTTAAAAAAAGTCAAAAAAATCAAATATGTAACAACAAACAGCAACAAACAACAGTCCATAAATGCAATTTCTTAGGATTGCAGCAAACAAACATGGAAGAAAAAAAAGCAACCTCTTTACATTTAAGTGAAGTGTCTTAACATTTTATATATTTGTTTTAAGAAATATATTTACATATTATATATATATAATATACGTAATATAAATATATATATATAAATACTGAGGAAAAAAGAAAACAAAATCCTTGTTGTGTCTAGTATATTTAGGGGGGGAGGAAGAATGGTGTGTGTTTTTTCCCCTGATTAAATTATGTATGTAGCTCTTTGTACCTTTAGAAACTATCAAAGGTGGCTGGGGTGATGATGATGATGGTGCAAAATAGAGCCAGAGGCCACGATCCACAGGGAAGCGTTTTGCTCTTGGGCAGCTCCAATCCCGTCTATGGGGCTCACGCCAGAGTCGTTCCCTGCTGGGCTGGGCCTTTCAGAGTTTAGAAACCCTTCCGCAAAGCTAACATTCCATCTCTGGGGCTTGCTATTGTCTGTTTCCGATTGTCTGTTACTTTCATATTCCCTCTCTATGTCCATCACTGGCACGAATGGAGCCGACCGTGTCCACTATCCCATTGCATCTTTCTTCGTGAGAATTCTCTTGTTTTGCAGCCCACAGGGACCAAGGCCTGACAGAGCAGGGGAGGGGAGGCAGGGTTTTGAGCCACTGACCAGGGGCTTTAAAGGCATGCCCACTTCATAACTGGCTTCCCCACCTCAGTAGGGTGGCCTACTCTACACAGTGTTGGGAGGAGTCCTCTACTTACAGGGCAGTTGCATCCAAGTTGGGTTTAAAGGTAAAGAATCCTTGCAAGGGAGATCAAGCAGACGCCTAAAAGTTGCCCATCTTCAGTCGCTGCCTGGAGAGGAGAGCAGAGACCACCTGGTCACCGACTTCCCCATCATGGTGAGATGCTTTGCATTTCTATTTGAAATTATAACAGCTGTTTCTAAATTTATATCTGCACAGGCACATTTTTGTGAAAATGCGTCTCCCCTTTTGCGTGAATGCATTTCCCCTTTCTGGCAATGTGTGAGTTGCCTTGGCATTGTTGTGCTGGCGTTTGCCTCAAGGGTTTAAAGGCCTTTCCCCTCCCCAGGGAACCATGTTCTGTGAGACAGGTTAGGGATCTTTCATGCAGAATTCTTAGCAGCTCAGCAAACTATCTTTTATAGGATTTTGGGGAGGACTCCATGGCAGTTAAAGAGGTAGAAAAAAGTGTGTAGAATTGCCCTTACAATGTCTGTTCTGTGAGGCTTCAGAAGAGAAGGGATGCTTGTTTAAGGCACACACAGAGACATGATTCTGGAGTAAGACCAATTTCCAAATAGCTATGCACTCACATAATAAGGAGTAGCTTGAGGTGGCCAAACACCTCTTAGGCAGACTTCCTCAATCTTGTTCTTGCCAGATATTTCAGACTGCACCTTCCAACACAGCCATGCTGGCTGGGGCTGGTGGAAGTTGTAGTCCAAAATGTCTGGAGAATGGCATATGAAGGGGAGGAAGTAAACAGAACAGGAACATGGGGTCAGAATCCAAGGGACTGGGAGAAAAACGATCAATCACTTTAGTTCAAAACTGGAGATACACTTCACAACCAGGGATGCATTGGAGGCAATGCTAGTTCTGCAGAGTTGCAAAATCTAAAGCACAGGGTTTTAGAGCACAGACGTTACTTTAGGGTTGAGAGCCTTTACAGCATAGGATCACCATTAATCTGGATTAAGAGTCATCATCTGCCGGCTCTGGTTTATTTACTCACACTCAATAATGTGGATGTAGAAACCTCGGTTAACCCTTCAGCATGCACTGAAAGGAGAGGGAAATTCAGCATTTTCTCCACTCACTTAACCACAGCTGCTGTGACTAAGGGATGAGAGGATTTCCCCTCATTTCAGTCCGTTCTTGCTCCACGGGCTCTCTGCACTCCTGCCTTCTGCTCCACCTCTCTTCAGATTTAATCTGGAGAGTTTCTGTAATTTATTTTGGGCGGTGCATGCACATCTTGCTGCTGGGAATTCCTTTTTGTGTTTTTAGTCAATGCACATAATCACCAGGACACAGGAAAAATCAGACTCAGATTGAAAGTGATGGGGAGCCAGTACAGCCCTCATCTGCTATGTCTACACACATGGTCCTAGCATGAATCAAAATCCCTACCCAACACATACTTAAGTGCTGCGTGAGAGTGAGTACTAAAGGGTAGAAAAAAAATACAAACTTTGTTAATGAATACCCAATTTATAGGAGAACAGAAAAGTGGGGAATGTTCACACACATTTTGCCCACGATGCACAGAGGCTGTAACTGCCCAGTTGATGTTAAGTGTTAGCATTTGTTAGATCCCTGCTCTGTTGATGTGGAAAAGGGAAAAAGAATGCTGTTTTTCTGGTAATAGCTTTTACAGTCATTCTGAATGCACTCTTTTCACCTTCTTTAGCCTTACCAGGTCTTGGATTATCTGATGATGCAGCCTTGTCAAAGCTCAGTTGGGGCTGCACTTGATCACAAAGGGGTTGTATCCAACAAAGTTATCATGTTAACGCAGGTGTGGGGAATCTCTCTCTCTCCCCCCACCCCAATGTTACTGAACCCCATCTCCTATCAACCCAGGCTATGGGAGTTGGAGTTTAGCAATGTGTGGGGAAACCAAATGTTCCCATTAACTCCACTAGCACAATAACAACTGATTGTTCAATTGGGCTTCCTCTCCCCCTCTTCCAGTGCCTCCCCCCACAAATCTGTTCCGGAGTTTTCCCCGACCCTCTGGAGCAGATTGGGGGAGGAGCTTAGGGGATATTCAGGGAGAAGAGAGGGAGAGGAAATCGTGCTGGACTGGTGGGAGTCCTTCCACTAACGGGATGACTTTGTTGGACACAACCCTAGGATCCATGTGGACCTCCTTGGAGAACCCATTGTTTTGTACTCTGAGCAAGGGAAGATGCATGTTGCTATGCCTGTGCGCACTGTGATGTGCAGACTACCATATGCAGGGAATGGCGCATACATGGGCACGGGCTAGCCTTATCGCATGGTAAGGTGCAGTGATAGCCTTTTGTCCCTAATAAGAGTAGCAGTGAGAGACAGAGCACCATTAAAGTGAAGAGATGCTATCCTGCTCATTTGAAGCAAGACTTGTGCAGGAGAATGCTTTCCCACTTTGATGAATATTTGGAGGGTGCGGCGGGAAATCATCTTGATTTTCTGCCTTGTCAGCAAAAAGTGTTTTGCATCGCCCTAGGCTTGCAACATGGGCACACTGTCACAAATCAAAGACCAATGAAAAATAGGACAAAAAAGGGACGATGTTAGGGAGAAGTGGTTTCATGAACCCATTCCCTTTTAAGTTCCATCCATTTTCCTTGTCTGAAGCACATTTGTCCTTTCATTGTGTGTTGCTGCACTTGGGAGTGTGTGTGTGTGTGTGTGTGTGTGTGTGAGTGAGTGTCACTGTCATGGCATCATCCAACTGCTGTGTGAACAACAATTGTGCCACAATTTTTATTTTTTGAAAAAGGTTTTGAACTTTTTTTTCCCCAAATGCGTAAATTATAAAGCACCAAACTATGCATGTATTATTGAGTGAGTGAGTGAGTGTGTGTGTGTTTTGGGGGGAAAGCAATCACCACTGCATGCCACGAGCCTCGCTTTACTTGTCTGGTTGTTGTTTTCAGATTTTTTTTAAAGAAAAAAATAATAAGAAAGGGTTTTTTAATATATATATATATATAATAATAAAAATAAAAAAGAGAGCGAAACCTTTAGGCACTGTGTAGGGAGGACTGATGATGATGTTGTGTGTCTCTTCGCATGGATTTTATTGTGAACTGATTTTTTTAAAGAAAACAAAAACCAACGCTATAAATGACACCACACCAAAACTGGTTATAAAAGAAAGCAACAGTTCTAAAAAAAATCTGTAACTTTTGTAAATCTTTTTGCTGCTATCTGTAGGTAGAGTTCTATGTATAAATTCTATGGATGCCATGTTTTCTTCTGTGAACAATGTGATCATTGTTAGTCAAAAATTCCAAATGAAGGTTGCTTTTTTTAATTTTCCCCTTTTTTGTTTTGTTTCCTATCAGAGTGTCTGAATTTAATAAAATACTCTCCCCCCCCTTCCTGTGACACTTCTTTTCTTAAAGCTTTGTTTCAAAACCATTCTTTAAAAAGCAGATATTCCGTTCTGCTGTTTGGTATTTGTGGGGCAATGTGTGTACTCAAGGGTGGTCTGGGATCACCAACATGGTGCCTGTTGGCACAATGACTCCCTTGAGATGTTCTCTTGGTGCGCTCAAAGCCTCTGAGCCCCCCCCATCCCCCTCTGTCATGAGGTTTGTTACCCCTTTCGCCCTTGAAAAGAGCATAAAGCTGATGGAGGATATTGGAAAAACGCTCTTTCCGTTCTATGTACTTTTCAAGTCTTGGGTCTTTTCTGCTGGATACGATTCTTTTTTACAAAAATACTCAGAAAAGCAAAGTGTTTGTGTGTGGGCGGCATATGCCCTCTCTATCTCTGGGTTGAACTGCTGAAGGAAGGAGTGATGTGACCAGAGAGGGTGGCACCTAAATTTATCCAGAACAAGCTGCAGTGAAATTAACAGACTGTGAGAAAGAGCTCTTCTCCCCACTCCCCATGCAGTCTCTGTGTACTTGTGTAGCAGGCCAAGTGAAGTATACGGTGTATTCTAGAGCTGGCGTGGACAAAATCAGGCCCTGGAGGTGAGAGCCATTGTGGTGTAGTGGTTAAGAGCAGTGGACTTGTAATCTGGTTCTCTGAAGTCTCTCAGCCTCACTCACCTCACAGAGTGTTTGTTGTGGGGGAGGAAGGGAAAGGAGAATGTTAGCCGCTTTGAGACTCCTTCAGGTAGTGATAAAGCGGGATATCAAATCCAAACTCTTCTTCTTCTTCTGGTGGTTTAAATGCAGCCCCACAGGCTTTTCTCAGCAGCCTTCCTAGAGTGTTTTTGCTGGTATATCTTGCATACCTAGATGATGATGATGGCGTGTTTGTGTAGATACACATGCATCTTGTTCTTTGCACGGCTGGAATGAAGCCTAGAGTCCAAAGGAAAGTCACATCTGTCTCTTCATCTGCTTTCTGTCTTTAGCCCCACTTACTGGGGACATGTGGCCCTCATAAGGTTGCTTATGAATGAATGTGGCTCTCAGGCCAAAAAGGGCCTTCAGGTTATGGTTCTTTGTTTTGGAAAAAAGAAAGAAAGTGAGCAAACATTCTCTGAATAAGCCAGTTTATTTCCAATATGTATATCACTGTAATTCTGAGGAGATCCTCAAAGCAGAGTTTGGGTTTCTTCAGTTGTTTCGTTTGACCATATATATATGTCTGACATTGTACAACACAGTGAAGGTGGGAAGAGGGACAAACCATGCAGGCAGGCAGGTGCTTTAAAAAAAAAATCAACACTGTCAATATAACTGGGTTTTTAAAAGGAGCAAAACAAAACAGTCTTCATTTAAAAAAAAAATCCTTATAAACTCTTTTATCATATGTTACACATTTAAAGGTTATTTACAAAATAAAGTGAAAAATAAAACTTTACAGCAAATATTTGCATAAAAGAACAATGCATAACAGTGTAGCAAATAGTTTAGCTTTGCTAAGTTTTAAATTCCACATCTCCACACACCCCTTTTCAAGGCCTCAATGGAATGGCTGTAAGATGTGCATTAGAAAATGCGGAGTGTGGAGCACACAGCACATTTGTGGCTAATTCAATTGTATCACAAATTATAGGCATTTCCATTTTTTGGTGTTTTGTGTTACAGTTGTTTTATGTCCCTATCAGCATGAACAACATTTCTGTCCTTTTAAGTCTTTTTTGGAATTTGTCTTATGAAAAATCCCCCTTTGTTGAAACCCCGCAGAATCCATTAGCATGTCAGTGTGCTGGAGGGGGCAGGTGCTAATAATCGCCACTCGCTTCCAATTGCAGAAACCAATCTGCAATCTGACAGAGCTTGAGCCTATATAAACCTTCACATTTCAAGCAAAAGTGGTCATCAATGTGTCTGATGAGTTTCTGACGTTCTAAAACTCCTATAGACATTTTAAAACAGTCAGGTATATAATTTTCTTATACTCTGCATTTACCAGACACTTGAGGCCAACACTGCAACCACTGCCAGACCAAAAGGACACTACGACGCGTGGATAAAATCTCCAGTTGTGACAGTATCTCTGCTCTAGTACAGAGAATTCTATGGTTTTCAAAACAAGAGTCCATTCCCAATTAGAGGGAAACTACAAATGTAAGAAATCCAGCAGGGCTCCATTTCCAGATTCAAGCCTGCCACTCTCAGCATGCCACAGCTCATTTAGGATTACAGCCAGGGTTGCAGCCTAATTCTACCCAAAATGGAACTAGGGGAGAAAGTTTGGTATGCGATTTTGGTGAAATCATTTGCTAAATTTGAGCAGAAAGCATACAGGAATCTGCATGACTTCTGCTAGTCCCCTCTATACTCTGGTGCACATTTTTAACATTAGCTAGCCCCCAGATGCCCTTGTGAACTCTGAGTTGTGCTGCATCATGGACTATGTAGTACATGTAGCTGCTGCATACATGGCATGGGAATTGAATAATGCGGAGGACAGCAGGCCTGGAAGCACAAGGATGGTGAACTGGGATCCTACAGGCCAGATATTTTGAGTCCTGGTGTCAAGGTAAACAGCACAATTCATGGTGGAATTCCACCAGGTTTTGCCTGTGCTTCTCTGCAATCACTACATTCTCAGAAGTAATTATAAGGGTGGTTATGAAGGTACATAACATAAAGCACTTTGGACACTAAAAAACTAGATTTTTAAATAATCATTGTTGGTGCTTACCAAGCCATCTGTGCCTTGAACCTCTCACCAAAGTATTTGCAACTATGACACATTGAGAATTTGCACACTGCTAGCCCTTCCAGGTCAGATTCCTCTCAGCACTTAATTTCTGATCCAAACACTGGATAACTCAAAAGCTGCAGCTGTGAATCGGCTCCACGCAAACACCCTAGCCTTGGATTGACATCTGGCAATTTCTTCCACAATGGCTCATTGGTACACACATCACTACCTTAATGTTGCACTCATTAAAACATGAATATGCATGAACTAGCCTACACTTGAGAGCTAAAGTGAAGACTTGGGAGAGCAGAGTTGAAATCCCCACTCAGCCAAAACAGCTTGCTGGGTAAACTTGGGCCAGTTACTGGCCTGGTTCAGACAAGCTGCCTTCCCTCCCCTCTGCATAGGCTTCCGTCTCTCATCATGATTTGTTAACTGATGAGCAGCACCAGTCCCTGGCTCTGGTGTTAACAATGAACCTTGGCTCAATGCAAGTCAGGAATGAAGCGCTAAAGCCAGTGTGAAAGAGGAGGAAGAGCCCGTCGACGGAGGAGTGCTTAGTCCATGGTTTATGAAGCCTGGCAAGATCATCTGAAGCAGGCTAACCTACCTCACAACGCTGCTGTGTGAATAAGCGGGGATACGAATGACACACGCTGCCCTGAGTTCATCACAGGCAGGGCAAGATAAAGCTCTCATAGCAAACTTCAAGGTCACTTTGCCTGCAGACATATATAAGCAGCGAGAAGTTGCTATGGAGACTAGAAACATCTTCAGTGATAGCAATGTTTGCCTTTCGTCCTGCAATGATGAGGATGGCTTTCTAAATGACACCTCCAAAAGATGAAATCCAGCATTTGCCACTTTCCAACACATTTGAATGCTGCCTTGCCCTCTAAAGGAGCTCAAAATCACAGTAAAGCCTGCTAACACCACTGGCAAGTAGGTTAGGCTGGCATGCAGAAATTTGCTCACTGAACTTCATGGGCGCTGGAAATGGTGCTTCCAGGAAAACTGCTGAAACAAAAGCACTTTGCTCGAATGTGGTCAACTACTGACATGACCAGATACTTTTGCTATAGCTTGGGTGCAACAGGGGAAAGCCACTATCTCAATGAGGCTATTTTATGAATCTGCAGCTTTTTTCTGCAGAGGCAGCTCCTACACTTCACCATAGAGTATTCACATATTAAAATAGCACCTTGCCTATTTATTTGCTAAAAGAGCCGCTCCGGTTTCTCTCACATGCCATATGGACAAATGAGATTCTACAAAGGTCAGGGACTAGAAGGAACATTTTACACCACAAGGTGAAAGCAAGTCTGTAAGAGGCCTCTCATCTTGAAGGAAATGCAAAAAAAAAAAAAAAAAGGGCAGGAAGGATGAGTATCTTGCCCTAATCTGCAACACAGAAACGAGTGGCACCCTTGGTTCACTTCTGTCCCAACATACTGAGAAAACTAAGGAGGGAAGACATTGCTAAGAAGAAATGTAGCACCAGCAAGAATCAAAGTTTGTGTGGATTTTGGAGGGCAACTGCATAGCACAAGATGGTAGGATTATGGCATTTCAGCTGTTGCTGGAACAAAGGCTAGAATGGAATCCCAGCATATGTAATCATGGGAATCTATAACAGCAAAGTTAAGGAATCTCTCAGACTCTCTTACTGGCATACCTGCACAGGGCATTGGAGGGAGGGAACCAGCTGTGCTTGTCCTCCGTACCTGATGTCCATCCTTCTCACCCACAATACAACTCACACAAGGCCCACACTCAGCCTATCACTTGCCTCTCTGCACTGCAGATTGGGGGGGGGGCTGTCACGGTAGATTTGAGTGTGAACAGAACAATCTACATAGAAAGGATTTATGTTAGAAATCCTCCCCATAGGCAGCAAGTGGGTGCTCCACATCCTCTTTAGCACCAAGAGTTACTGGGAAACGTTACAAGGGCCTAAAAGCAGCCAGACAACTTCCCATTTGCACTAACGGTCTTTATCCTCTACTCTCCAAACAACTGCATCCCTGAACTGTACCCAACACAGGTAGGACTTGGCTGATCAACTCCTGAAGCCACTGTCTTTTTCCTTGTGGTTTGTACAAACTGTCACAAGAGAAGTGCGGCAAGGAGTCGGGCAGAGACACAGGTAGGCCCTCAGGACTTTTTCTCCCACCCACGTTCTCAGTGGCCGAGGGAGAGCGAAGTTGTATAAAGGTTCACAAATGCTGACAGCGCAAGGCAGCATCCTCTAAGGCTTCAGGCAGCATGAAACCCGTAGGTAGGAAGGGCAAAGGACAGGTCTAATCCCAAAGGTGAACCCAGATAGATGTTCCACAGGTTCCTTCTGATTCTTACTTTTCCCCCAAAAGGGGTTGCCATGGGAGCCTGTTGCGGTACAAAAAACCCCCAAAAGACCATGAGTTTTCTGGCACCTTGAAGACTAGCAGTGAATTGGTTGGCCTTTCAGAAACCACAGGACTCCTTGTGGCTTTTGTGGTGTGGGGGGAAACGGGACGGTGCCACTTAAAGCAGGAGGAGAGCAGCGTGGAAAATGCCTCTAGAAAGGGCGTTTCTGGCTCTGTCGTTTTTGGTTTCTCCACGGGCAACTTCCAAGTACGGGGCCAAGTCCACCCCATGCCCACAGGGCACAAGTGCTGCAACTGAAGGGGGTCCAGCCAACTCTGCAGGGGTGTTGCAAAGGCCAAGCCAAGGGAGGTGGGAAACTGGGGAGCTGGTTGCCCACCTGCTCATCTTGGGAGAAGGCACAGAGGGAGCAGTGGGGTGGCTTTCTTTCTTTCTTTTAAAGGGACCTATTCAGAGCCCCCGCAAGATTGAGACATTCTTGTGCCCTGGGAAGGCAGATTCGGAGGCAGAATGGCATTGGAGCAGGGGCTTGATCAGCGGCAGAACTTTGGCAGTGGTCAAGGGGAAGAATGAGCTGGTCTCCATGAGCATTTCTGATCTGACTTCCCAAGAGCTTCCTCGGAAAAGAGACAAAAGGTGGGGCGGCCAACAAGGCAGAGATGGGCAGGGAGAGGCTCCTGCTCAACAACCCCCCGCCTGCCTTCGCCTTCACACACATGCCCTGAAAGCAACCTGCAGACCAGCCCCCTGGAGCCAGAGAAGCTTTTCCAAGCAGGAATGGGGGCTGGCCACCCCCCCCCATTGCCCCAGGTAGCCTCCCAGCAGCAAAACCAAGGCAAGAGCTTCCTATGGGCTGGCCAAAGAGCCCCTTCCCTCGTTTCCCCCACCTCTGCTTCCTTTTCTCCAACTGCCGCCCTGGGGAGGGGAGGGGAATAAATAAATTCACAAGTCACGAAACAGGAGAGTCATTAAATTAAGACCAGGGGGAAGGGGGTCAGAAAGCGAGGCTGGGGTGGGAAGAGACTCTTGCTCCACTGAGGTTTGAGGCTGCTGGTGTGGCCAAGCCAGGGTTCCTCCCCTGCCGCTCCAACCAGGGGCTTCCCCCGCCTGCCCCCTAGAGGCACTGGTGGAAGCGCAAGGAAGCTGTGCGCCGGGGAGCCGAGCGCCCTTCAGAGCCGGCCTTGTGGCGCTGCTGCTCGCCACCGGAAGCAACCGCACTCCCCAGCGCAGACGAGGAAGGCCGAGCTTTCGTCGACTCCAGACTGGAGAGACCCGAGTCTTTGTTGTCCCGGAGGGGAGCTCTGCTGGTGGCGTCCAGCGGACGGGCCTCGGGGGCCCCCAAGACATGCTGATCCTCCCACTCGTTGTAGTTGAGGTCCTTGAGGCCGCCGGGCACCACCACCGTGTGGCGCCGCCAGCTGTTCCTCTTGCGCCGAGTCTCGGGCGAGTGCGGCTTGCGCAGCCGCACCGCCAGCATGTCGTCCGACGAGCCGCGGAAGCGCAGGCGCAGCTGCTCTGTGAGGGAAGGCCGGCTGTGGGCCTCGGCGGCCCCCGTGGGCTGCAGCGACTCCTGACTCCCCGGCGAGCTGGAGCTGGGGCCTTCCGTGCTGCCTTTGGAGGAGGCCTCGCTGCTGTAGCGGGGCCTCGAGAGCTTGCGCCGCGCCAGGGTGTCGCACTGCATGAGGCGGTGGGAGCTGAAGGAGGCTCGGCTATGGAACGCTTTGTCGGCTGCGGCAGCTCCACCTTCTGCCGCCGCCTCCAGCCCGGCTCCTTTCGGTACCATCCCAGCCTGCCCCGGCACAAAACCATTCTCGGTGTCCGTTTCCACGTGGCTAAACTCGCTCCGTTCATCGTCTGCCTCCTCCCCACGGCTCTCTGCTACGGACTGCACCTCGGAGCACAGGCTGCGGTCGATGGTGGACAGGGTGGAGTATCCCGACACAATGGAGCGGGCATCGTGGGCCGGTTCTGGGCTGCCCCGAGGCGCCGTCATCTTCCTTTCTTCCAACTCTACTTCAAGCTTCACAGAGCCCTCTGGGCCACTCTGCCCACCGGGCTCTGGACCTCTGCTGCCACTGCTGCTCCCAAGCCCCTCTGCCTCTCTGGGTTCCTCCTCTGCCCCCACCTCCTCCTCGTCTCTCTTGGCGGCTGGTTTGGCGGCCGACTCGTGCTCAGAGTCGTCATCTGTGCTGCTCCCGAAACGCTTGGCCTCTCTCCGCTTCTTCCTCTTGCGGTTGACAGCTGAGATGAAGGAGATGGCAAGCATCTCTTTGTGATAGTGCTCCTTCCTAGAGCCCCACGAAGCCTGCAGCAAGGGCAAAAGGGGTGGGGAGGGAGGGAGAGAGTTATGCCTGGGGAAAGCTGTCCAAAGCAGAGACAAGGTAGAAATGTTCAGGTTTTGTGGTCCCCAAACTCCGCCCCCCTCCATCACTTGAAATTTGCTGGTGGTCTTGGCGGACCACTTAATGGTTTTTCTGCCTTTGGTTGCAACTGCCATGTCCCGTGCCTGATGCTATTTTATTTCTAATTTCTTTTACTTCTTACATTGTATGTTATTGTGTTCGGATTTGCGCTGCACAGAAATCAAACTGTAATACGATGAAAGAAACAAAAGGGAGGAAAATGCAAGTAAATTAAAAAAACCAATAGAAATATTTAATGGGGACATGGCGTGGACCACTTGAATGAAGACCACAGGCCCTCAGAGCACAGTTAGGGAACCCCTGGGTTACAAGACTGGTCAACCCTGGGATAATAACCCCTTAACTCACTGATCTGTTTACATGCCCTAACAGAGAGCATCATATTCAGTATCATTAATGCAGATTCGCAATTCTCACAAGTGCTTTTACATTTGCCCTGGCAAAAGTATAAAGCGGGAAAGTCAGATATCACTGGGAGATGCTACCTGGTTGAGTCACACAACCTATGGGCCAAGAAATGCATGACCTTACCTGTAGATGTGCCCTTGTGTGTGTGGTTCTCCGCCCATCTTACAAACTAGTTGAGGAGGGGACCGGATCAGTCATGGGGTTGGGGTAGGGGCTTTTGCCTCCAGACCAGGCCTCCCAAAAGCACAACTTGTATGGCATTGCAAAAAAGGAGGCGGGGTCCTGTTGAAAAGAATGGAACCCTTTCCCCCCAGTGCAAATTGCAAGTGCAGGGACCCCTTAAGAGGAGCTGAACCATCTTTTCCCGCCTCTCCTCCCCAACGGGCAGGTAGGACACAGAAAGGAGCCTTACCTTTGATTTAGCTGAGCCACTGTTGGTCGAATCTGTTAACAAACGAAGAGGAAAGAGAGAGAGGAGAGGATCAGTAAGACACGGGACAGTGTCGGGAAAGCGGGTGGGTCGTGAGGCTGCCGAGGGGAACGCTTGTCCCCATGGCTTCCCTGCAGCAAAGGTATGTCATGCTCCCGAGTCAGCGCATCAGAGCTAAACCGAAAGGTGCACCCCATAAAAAAGAAGGGATGACTCAGCAGATGTTTCTTCTGTTCTGACTATGGAAGTCTAAAGGCTTCTCTCTCTCTCTGGACAGTGTAAAAAACAATGCAAAGCAACAACAGGTGCTGTTTTGGCATCCAGGGCTGACTTCGCTCACCTTCCCCTAAAGTCTGGATAGTGAGTTCAGCTAATGGCCAGCTATGAAGCCCTCCAAATAGAAACCCAATAAGCTTTTTTTATTTTCTTCATCTTCCTGACAACACAAGAGGAAGCTTCCAAGCCATGCATTTCTGGCAGAGCTGGGGGCCTCCGTATTTTGCAATGAATGCATTCATTAGCTCAGCCGCTTCTGAAACTTCACAGAGCTGCACTTCCCCTTCCTTTGTCTGCTACTGGCTCCTTAAGACACACACTTGTGTGCAGAGCAGTCAGGGACTGCTGAATCTCACTCTTCCCTTCAGCAATCTCATTAGGATCACAGCCTGTACTTTGGTGGGTCGGAGCATTGGCTGTTAATGGCCCAATCGCCAATGAGACATGACAAGGTCGTTTGCGCCCCCCTGGTGGTGTCCTGTGGAAGGACACTTCCAATATGAAAATCATATTAAAAGAATAGGTAACCCAAATTCAGGGGCTCTTCCGATAGACATCTAACGAAGGCAAACCCTTTTCCTAACTAGTATCACGTTGCTTCTTGCCAGAGGAAATTGTCTTAAAGTGAGGGACTCATGCGACCCTTTGCAAATTTATTTATCCTAGCACATCTCTGAGCAAAACACCAATAATATTTTGGGCCCTTACTAAAAAATAAGCCAAGATTGAAGAAGGTTTGGGAGCAGGGGGCTCCCTCTTGTTAAATAGTCCAGAGAAGGGAAGTTGACCCTGGGTGTTTACAAACATGCCACCTTGGACCACAAGCCACCATTTCATTTTGTCCCATGTTTACTTAAGGAAAATAAAACTGAATGAACTGGTGGCAAAATAAAAGGGGTGGGGTGGGGAGGGGAGGAAATCAAGAACAAAGAACAGATTGAGCACCCCAGAACACACAGAGTATCCTGAATGAATGAATGGGGGCTTTGTAAGGGTGGGGACCACAATCAGGCACATTTGTTCAAGTGATGGTGACAAGGCTGTCAGGAAGGTTAGTGGAGCAAAGTCAGTGGAATTAGTGAAGTAGAAAGGCAGATTGAGCACAGAGCGGTTAGGGGGAAGGCAGTGGAACATCTGATCAACACCTGACTTGTCGCCACACACAGCTGCCTGCCTCCTGCCCTATGGGCCCACTAACAACATGGCAGGAAGGCACAGCGTCCTAGCATCCAATGCATTTGCACATACATGCACAGTTAGTCCCAGAAGGGAAAGCGCCACAGTTCCACCCAGAGGAGCAAGACTGAAGCCAGATTCGTAAGGCATGTGACCCATCAAAAGCGAAATGAGCTCATTGGTCAGGTATATGGAGTCCCCCACAGGCCTGCCTGGGACTGTAAAAAGAGGTGGCCAAGGAGGCCACAATATATGACTGGGGGCTGGATTTGGCCTCCTGGATCATAAGGAGTTTATCAGGAGCTCAGTGTTAACAGGATTAGGGACAGGGCTGGTCTCCCATCTCCTTGAGCAGCGATTCTGAAACAGGGTCTTGTTTCCCACTCATGGTCAGCAATGTCAGGATGGGTTCTGAAAGCACGACAGGATGCAATGGCAAAAGAAAGAAAAGGAAATGCTCAAGTCGTTCCCAAAGAAAAATTGTGATGGGTGCCGAATTCTCCTGTTCTTTTTTGACCCTTGTCAGGATGCGGAAGAGCAGGGGCCACCAGGATGGAATCAGCTCTGAAATCAGTGGCATCTTGACTGCTGTGCATGTGGCAAACATGGCAGAGTTCGGAATGCTTCAAAATGCTTCTCCTGCCCCTTCCTACTGAATGTACAGTACAGGTGCACTGGAGTGCAGAAGGAACTGGCCTTTTTAACCAGAACCTGCTCAAGCAGCAACGCTGAAATGAAACAGTGGCCCACAAACAACCAATGAACCAGATTAGTGCCCAGCAGTACAACGAAGGCTGTGTTCACACTGTACATTTAAAGCACATTTTAAATGGCCCTGTAGTTTTCCCCTCCCAGAGTTACCCCACAAGCCTTAAAAAACTACAGTGCCCAGAATTTTTGTAGGGAACAGATGTGCTGTTACTGCATAGAGTGTACACAACCAAAGTTTTAAAAGTCAGTGCTTTGGGAAGAGTCAGTCCTTTGTCCTAGAGGGGATCTGCCTGAGGTGAAAGTGAGGCTCATACCTTACACCCCACACTGCTGAAGGCAAGCCATGAATAGAGGGTGGTGGGGTCGAGTTTCACAACCAGCTTAAAAATAAAAGATTTGCTCTTCTGCCTCAGTTCAGCCATTGCCACGTTCAGAGAGCCACACCTAAGAGAATGGCTGGCAGATGTTGCCCAGATGTTTAAGGGGTACTTAAAGCAAAGTACTGGCATTGCAGCCCCCCCCCCGAAGTTTAACAAAATTAAAAGCCAGGCCAGGCAGATCCAGCAAAGAGGAAGCAGGGGGCAGAGGTGGGTGTTGGCAAACCCCATGGGGCAAGAGCACAGGCAGGAACAATGGCTAGAAAACCACAGACAATTCGTAGGGGCATGGTACCAGCCAAGCCGTTTGCGCAATAGCTCCCCCGCCTCCACACAGTCACACACAAAATCCGCCACAGCAACGTCAGCGGCAATGAAACCAACAGACAATATAATGGATGGTCACAATGGCCCACTCTTGACAACCAAGGCCTCCTCCCCACCCACAACATGGAATTAGTGGCTGGCAATAACGAGAGTGAGGAAAGGCAGGAAAGTCGCTCTGAGTCTGCCCCCCAACCCCAAAATCCTTGAAAGAGCAAAACCTCTGAAGGTGGGGAAAGAAACATTTCTGGTCTCTAGGCTGCGGCATCCACGTTTTAAGGACAGACACCTTTTGCTTCCCAGTGGAAAAACTGAATACAAAACAGCCAGAGCAATTATTTTCAGGGATCCAATATTAGTTGGTGCAAACATATATACAGGCATTCAAATCACACAGAACTCTTCATCAGGCAGAGAAGAGAGACAACTTAGACTGTTTGCATGAACAAGTTTTGTTCCTATTATATTACTTTAGACTTGTCTATACTGAGTTGTTATCTTTTGTTCTAGTAAGCTGTATATAAATGCTAACTAAATAAAATAAAGTTACATATTACTGGAGCTGTTAAAGATAAAAATTAACTACCTTTCCGTTCTGTTGGGGGGGGGATGTTCTGCACTCGCTTAGAAAGCTACTGGTTTGTTTTGTTTTAAACTATTTTCACAACTGATTTCAAATTGATTCCCCCCCCCCCCCAATGCTTGGCTTTAAGAAGCAAATCACAGGCCCATGAAGTGGACCTCATTTTTCACTCCCAACTTTTTAACAGTAAGGAGCTCGACTTCCGGTGTCGTGTCTCATCATAGTACACGCCAATGTTGTAGCTCATCGGCGTGGAAGGACCAATAAGGAACCAGAACCGCTTTCCTGTTTTCCTCAACCTCTCGTAATCACCCAATGGAATTAGTGCATGTACACCAGAGCACAACCACACCGTACCAGCTCTAGAGCTCCGGCAGTTCCGCTGGAGTACGGAAGAGGAGGAAGAGGGAGGAGATGGAGAGAAAGAGAGAGAGAGAGAGAGAGAGAGAGAGAGAGAAGGAACAGAGAAAGACAGCAAAAAAGGTTAAGGAAGTTTGTAAACAGTAGAAAGAGAGAAAAACAAACAAAACAAAACCCCACTTAAACAATACCTCCCATCAATATTAGCAACTCCAGCTGGAGCGCAAGAGCAATTCCCCTCCAGTGCCAAAAATATGGTTTCTCTTCTGCCAACTTAAAAGGCTCTGTTTGCCACTGGCCAAGGGGTGGGGTAGGTGACAATGGCTATGCATGCCTTTTTTCTAAGGACGGTGCTACCAGTTTCACCTTATGCAATCAGCTGGTGTGGACATGGTGCGGGTGGCAGGGCGTCCAACCACATGCTCCCTCAACCTCTGTTCCTCCTGGCTTATCAAATCTAGCAGGGGGGGGGGCAACTGGCTGGGTCCAGAGTGTGTTCAATGCAGCATGTGGGGGTGGCCCCTGCTGCACTGAAAAGAGGCAGCAGTGTGACTGCTCCTAAAGAAACCGGCTCTGGACCTGTTGGATTGGAACAGCTATCGGCCAGCTGCCAATACCCTCTTTGGGGAGAAGGCGGTGGAGAGTGTCATGGTGGCATTATTGGGAGGACACCAATTATTTAGATCCCTTCCTATCTGGGTTCAGGTCTGGCCTCAGAACTGAGCTGGCCTTGGTCACCCTTTTCAGAGGGGGAAGTTTGACCTTGTGCCTGCTTCTTAATCTTTCTTTGGCATTTGAGGCCATTGGCCACAGCATCCTCCTGGACCGGATCTGGGAAATGTGAATTGGTGGCACTGTATTACAATGGTTCCAATCAGGGCAGCCTAGAGAGCAGCACTGGAAGAGAGCAGCCTTTGGCCTCCTGGTGGCTACACTATGGGGTGTGACAAGGGACTCTCCTCTCTAGTGCAATTTCATATCTACATGAAGCCATTGGGAGCAGTCATTTGGCGTTTCTGGGCCAGGTGCCATCAGTATGCTGGAGACACTCAGCGCTATTTCTCCATGACATCTGAATGGGGAGAGGCTGCACAGTCCCTGGGCCACTGCCTGGATGCAGCGGTGAAATGGATGAGGAAAAACAAGCTGAGCTTGAATCCCAGCAAGACGCAGGAACTGTGGATGAGTCGCTCCCACATTGGGGAAATTGGTCAGCTGACTAGCCTGGGATGGGGCTGCACTCCTTGCGAAGGAGCAGGTTGGCAGTTTGAGGGTGCTTCTGGATCCAGCTCTGCCTCAATGGCTACAAGTGCCATTTACCAACAGCGGCTGGTTCGACAGCTACGGCCATTCGTGGACCAGGAAAGCCTTGCCATAGTAGTTTGTGCATTGGTTACTTCAAGATGGGATTACGGTAATGCGGGCAATTGGGGTGTGTTTGTGTGTATTTTTTAATTACATTTTCTGTTCTACAATTTAAAATACTCATTTTACATCCTTAAGATATCAGTGGTTTCCCTGCTTCCCTTTCCATGGTTCATTTTACATATCATAAATCCCTGCATATTTTACAAAAACTATACAATTCAGTATTCCATTATTGCTTCCATCAAAACTTTTTACACTGTTATCTTAATGCTGCCAGCGTTTTCAGCTGTAAACAATTATTTCCTATATATCCAATAAACTCTTTCCAATCTTCTTTAAACGTATGTTCTTCTCTTATTCTATATGTCAAGTCTGCGAGTTGTGCATATTCTGTCAACAAGTTGCCATTCTTCTTTAGCTGGGACCTCACTCGTTTTCCATTTTGGGGCTAGCAATGCAAGGAATGTTGGGCTTCCCTTGCGCTCGATTCGGAAGCTGCAGTTGAGTGCAGAATGGTACAGCGCGGCTGCCGACAGGAGTGAGGCCTTGTCAGCTTATAACACCTGTGCTCAGAGATCTGCACAAGTTGCTGATTTTCTACTGGGCAAGTTCAATGCATCACTTGGGGCCAGTTTACCTACAAGATCACCTTACCCAACACGTGCCCACTCAACCGCTTTGATCGGTGAAATTGGCACTAACTACTGCAGGTGCCAATTAATATCTGTTCCACATTTGTAAGAATGTGATCAATTAGGGTGGCAGCACCTGCACTTTGCGACTCCCTGCCTACTGAGATCAACCAAGCGCCTGTCATTGTACTCTTTAAGGTGTCTGCTAAAAACATTCTTGGAACGCGGGTGGCGCTGTGGGTTAAACCACAGAGCCTAGGGCTTGCCGATCAGAAGGTTGGTGGTTCGAATCCCTGCGACGGGGTGAGCTCCTATTGCTTGGCCCCTGCTCCTGCCAACCTAGCAGTTCCAAAGCACATCAAAGTGCAAGTAGATAAATAGGTACCACTCCGGCAGGAAGGTAAACAGCATTTCCGTGTGCTGCTCTGGTTCGCCAGAAGCGGCTTAGTCATGCTGGCCACATGACCCGGAAGCTGTATGCTGGCTCCCTTGGCCAATAAAGTGATATGAGTGCTGCAACCCCAGAGTCGTCCACGACTGGACCTAATGGTCAGGGGTCCCTTTACCTTTACTTTTTTAAAAACATTTTTGTTTAGACAAGCCTACCCTGATGCTTAGAAAGTTGAGGCAATTTTAATCTGCTTTGACATTTTAACTTTGGTATGTTTTAAAACAGGGTTGTAGATTTTTCTCTGTTTTATTGTTTCATCTCTTTGTAAACTGTCTGGAAGCTTCTTCCAATCAAACGGTGCATTATATTTTATGAAATTGCAAGAAAGCGGGGCAGGGAGAAAGAGATGCACATTGTTGCTAACAGTGCAGCCTCAAAAGGAAGGGCTAATCCCAGTGGCTTTTGCCCAAACAAGGACTTCTCTGCTATCGGAGAATTGCCCAAATGCAAATGTTTTTCAGAAGCAGGCAGGTGGCTTTGGCAAGGGATGTTGAGCATCGTGCACTCGAGGGATGGGGTTAGATGGACAGGTCAACAACAAGGAGCTAAAGAAAATTTACAGGCCTATGGGAAAGCTAAGAGAAATGAGATCTGGGCTTATGTATGAAACGTGTAGTGTGAAAGGGAAGTTAGTGTGAAAGGGAAGTGGACTAACTTTTCTTTTTCTTTTTTTGCTTGTTGCGCTTGAATACTGGAACTAACAGGAATAACTTTTACAGAGAAGCAACACTGCAAAACACCAGTCAGAACTTTGCACTGTGGGAATTCCACAGCCATTGGGATGAAGCAATGTCCACTCACCTGAAGCGTCCCCCGGTGCTGCTGTCCTCCCAATGTTGGGCAGAAGGTACTCAATATTCGGCACTGATTGGGCCTCCTGCTCATCTACAGGGGTCTGCAAAATGGATGCATTTATGGTTAGGAGGGAAAGATTCAAGCTGTCTGCTAGATGTACAGTGTTCTATGGATTTCTCTTTCTCCTTGGCCAACTCTCTTATTGGTGTGTTTGGCTACACTGTGGAGGTCTCAGTATTTCAGTATAGGAAAACTGGGAGTTCTCCACTCATCTATCTTCCTTCCATCCTATACCTAGGGGGAAATGGGGAGAAGGGAAGGGAAGAACCACTCCTCCCATCTCAGAATGTTCCACAGAAGAGTAAAGCTGAAAAGAACTAAAAGATTATCTCATTTGACCTTGGGCCAAACAGGGAAGACCAGCCACTCAACAGTACACCACAGTTCAAGCCTATGAAACCTAGACCACAGTTTTAAAATAGTTGCCTTGGTTGCCAGTTGGTTAATGGACACAATTCAAAGTACTCACATCCATGATTACAGCTCTAAAGGACTTAGGCCCTAAATATCTAAAAGAGCACTTCCTTTCCTACAGACTCCCTCCAGTGCTAAGAGTGGCAGAGGGGCCCCTTCTATACCTCCACCACCCTCATACATTTGGGGCAGGGGGTGACGGCCTGGGAGAGAGCAGTTAGCATCTGTATGCTCATCACCTCTAGAAATCAAGATATACACACACAGATGCATATAAACATATAATTCCAAAAGCCAGCGACGCCTGTCTGGCAGAAGCAACAGGGGGCCAAAAGAAGTGCCATGTGTACACCTTGGTAAGCAAAACCTCTTTCGTACGTTCTTTCAGCATTCTTAAAAAGACTGCCTGCCTCCTGTCTTTCCTGCATAAACAGATCTGCGACCAGCATGAATCCTGAGATCATCCAATGAAAGAAAATGGTGGGGAGATTCCAGACAGACAAAAAAGAAGTACAGTATTTTTTTCCACCCAGCTCATTATTAGAACTCTCAAATTCATGGGCAAAAGATGCAGCGACGACCAGCAGCTTGGACAGCTTTGAAGGAGAGGGGACAACTTTGAGGAGGGCAAGGCTATCAACAGCTACCAGTCACTATGGTTCCTCACTATGTCCAATATCACAGGCATTGTGTCTCTGAGGACCAGTTGTTGGGAAAGGGCTATTGTCTTCCTGTCCTGCTAGTGGGTTTCCTCACAGGCATCTGGTTTGCCCCTAATTAAACCTTCGTCTCTTTTACTGCAACAACACCCTAGCTCCAGGGCTGTCCTTTCTGACCAACCAACAGCAATCAGCAGAAAGACTGTCTACAGAGCATGGCTGGGAAAAGGCTGTGCTGACACCCTGCATTCCCCTGCAGTCTCAGGTACCGGCATCCTCCTCCTTTCCAAGTGACTCACCTTCTCACCTTTATCCTCCTTGTCGCTGAAAAACCAGTCTGACTGTGGAAGGGAAAAGGCAGAGGAGAGGAATCAAAGCAGAGTCGAGTTGCTAACATTAACTCAAAGACAACATCATATTAAGACTTGCAAGTTTAAAGCTGGGCTGGGGGAACTTGTTGCTCTTCAGGTGTTAAGGGACTACACCTGTCCCATCTCTCCTGACCATTGGGCCAGGCTGGTTTGGGCAGATGAAGGCTGGAATCCAAGAGCCTGCCTGCCCTGAATTTAAAGGGGTGTCGTGGCAGGTTCTTCACCCATGAAATGCGAACATGGACTTTTCCTGGCTTTTTACTTCACAAGACAGACGTACGTTCTGCAAAGCTGGGCACTGGGTTAGCTAGTCATCAGAATTCCTCCTTCCTCACTATGCTTTTGCAGGGCTTCCCACCTAACTGCAAATAATAATTTCTAACTGTTGTATGTATATTTAGCCATTTGTATGTTCCTTTGCCCTCTCTGTTGCTATTATTATTTTTAAAAATCACAACACAGGAACATTTCTGTGTATTGGCTTTCCACTGGCTCCAAGGAACCAGGAAGGGATATATTTGAATTTTTAATTTGATTCCCCCCAAAATACAGGTTATTTTTCCATACGTACACCACAACATGCAACAGTGCATGTCTGTAAAGCATCTTATGATTAAGTGATCCACAAGTTAGCGTAAACCTTTGGAATTGGTATTTGGATTTCTGAATGAAATAAAGCTCCACCATGCTCCCACAACGGTTTCTTTATGCTTTGTGCCAGTCTTAATGTGTAATTTTTCCGCGTGAGGGCATTACACCATGCTTTCTTGTACCAAGCATTCGAGTTTGCACCTTTTCAGTCCTTCCAGAATGTGGCTTCAAGGAAGGGATTTATTTGTGACAGCCTAACCATTAGTTCACTGGCTATTATTTTCCCTAAACCCAGTTCATGCTTCAAACTTGCAGAACCATTCTTCTCTCCCTTACCAGCCCTCTATCCCTGTAGAACAGGAAAAGAAACACCTGGTTTGAACTCAGTGAGGGTGCTTCTGAAGCAACCCCAATGCTTTACAAACACTGCAGTGGCCTATGGCAGGGAAGAGAAGCCCTCCTGATGGGACTACAACTCCCATCAGCCCTGTGCCTGCTGAGCAGCAGGTGGCAAAAACAGTGAACGTACCGGTACTTCACAACGGATCCACTGGTCAAGAGACAGTTCAGAGTAATGGCCAATAGACTTAGCTGCGATTATAGAAAATACTGGAACAAGAAGAGACCAGTAGTGTCTACTGCTGATTTAACGCATGAGATATTCCTTATATCTCGTGAAAGTTCTTCTTATATGGTTAAGCTAACGTACCTCAAAAAATTGAGAACTGCTCACATATATCTTCAGTGATGGGAGCAAATGCAAAGCACAGCAACCACTTCAGAAACTAATAATGGATTGAAATTTTTTTGCATGCATTTCTTTGCAAGAAGATATCTAATGACTTTTAAAAAGCAATTAAGTGGTGGTCATCCCACATCCAGGAGGCAGGGCCAGTCTTCTCCTGGCTGCCCTCCAGCCCCCACCATGCCCCTGCAGGCACCTCCATGCCCCTTACGTGCTGTATGAGGGTCTCCACGATTTTGTAGCGATCAGGCATGTGTGTCACCATGTCGGTCATGTTGTCCTCCGACGTTCTAACAAGGGTGGGACCAAACACCAGAGCAAGATTCCGGGGCTCCATCTGCAATGCAAGCCATTGTTGTTTTTAGGCTTAAAAAAAGAGAAAAAAGACTATTCTGGCATTTGACTGCAAGGTGGCAAAGGAAGCTACAACACGTGTTTCCCGCAAACATCTCAGCTTTCAGTCTGCATTAGTTGTTATAGTTATACAACACCTGCACTGTACACAAGACACTTTGCTGTTGCTTGTGAAATTCTGTAAACAGGTCTTTTGCCCCAAGGAGCTTGCAATCTGAGAATTGTCTTTTGGGAAGTTTGGGGCTTACTTCTAAGTAAGTGACTAGGATTGTGGTGGAAGTTATGAAGACGGTAGAGATGGACACTTAACTTAGATGGCTTTAAAGGGGCTTAGACAGAAGGCCCATTTCCAACCAAGGAGGAATGGCAGATAAAGTATGCAGAAATGGCAAGTTTAACTAGCAGAATAAGAGACCAGGAAGAAAGAGTCTTTAAGGAAGACTGGAAATGGTTTGTAGGATATTGGGGGGGGGGATCATTGTAAACAAATCAAACTGTTAGCAGGATTATACTAAATTCAGCCGTATAAAATAAACTGAGATAAAAGAAAAAGACAGAATATGGAATACTTAGAATATGCAGCCGCAAAGGAAAGGGGGGAAGGGAAGTCGATGTTAAATGTATAAATGTATTGTTGGCATTTGGGTGAATGTGGAATCCTTGCAAAATTGAAAATTATAAATAAAATTACGAAAAGATAAAAAATAAAATAAAAGGGGCTTAGACAAATCCACAGAAGATAAGACTACCAACATCTTACAGTCATAACGGCTAACTCTAGGATCAGTCACCCTACCTCTGAACATACCTCTCATTTCTGGGAAATGAGAACAGAATGGGGCTGCTGCCCTCCTGTCCCCCCAGCAGGCTTCCCACAGTCATCTGGCTGGCTAGTGTGGGGACAGAACACTGGACTTTGGTCTGACCTCTTACATTGCTTACAAGGCACTGAGATCAAACCACTGCTTAGCCTAAGGCTGCTTCCAGATGAAGCATATATACTGAGAAACTGTCCTGATTTGCTTTCACATAACTTGCACAGAGGCTATACAATGTCTCTGTCATGGGGATGTTGGGGTTTTGTTTTCTGGGAGCAAGGTTGTTTTGGAAGTGTTGCTTACCCATGGCTTGTGCTATTCGTTGCACCTACCTAGATCTTCTTCCACATGAAGAAGCTACCATATCATACTGAGTATTTCGGTTCGGCAAGCATTACCTTGTTTTTCTCGGAATGATCAGCAATTGTCTTCAGGTGTCCCACCAGAAACTTCAGGGTCTCGTAATAATGGCCTGGCAAGTCCCGGATCTGAGGAACAAACGGAAGAAAAACAGCAACTACCAATTAGAGCTTGGGACATCCGTGAAAGATGGAAAATTCCTCCAATCCCTCTCTTCTTCCAGATTTCTCCAAAAAATTTGGTGAAATGAATTTGGCACTCAAACTGAAGGGATACCGAAGCTTCTGAATTTAGGAAGACACCAAAACCTGTGAAACTCAAAAGCTTACCATCACCTACATCAACTAAAGCTGGATCCTGAAAGATATAGCTGTACCTGCCCTATAAGGCATGCTCAGAAATTCACCTATGTGGAGGCTTAAAGTGTGTGTGTGGACAGGTAATCCTTGCCCAAGACCTTCCAGTTAACTATAACTGCACAATCTGAATTTGCCAGCATGTGATTGAATTGCCCCTGAAATCAGCAACTGCTTGGCTGTGGTGTTGTAGTGCTCACGACTGCAAAAGAACCCAGATTTAGGGAATGGAGATAACTCAGCATGCGACACTTAATCTCAAGGTCGTAAATTTGAGCCCCATGTTGGGCAAAAGATTCCTGCACCGCAGGGGGGTGGACTAGATTGACCCTTGTGGTCCCTTCCAACTCTACAGTTCTCTGACTCTACGTGCAGCAAAAGAGTAAGTTACAAGCATGAGCGGGGCTCGTTACAGGATTTGTCAATATGGAGTTAATTACATCTTACACTTTCCCTATGTACTTAATTCCTACATGTTTTTCCCTCTTCACTGGTTCAAGGTTAATTATTTTACATAGTCAGCATGCAAATATAAGGCTCATTCAGCCAGTCCTCCCCCCCCCCTTTTAGTCCTCCGTAATTGGCATTAAGAGGCTTTTGGTTTGTACTCAGGACTATATAAGCTGCCTGTGGCCTTTGTTTTAGAGGTTACTTTAGCAGACATCATGAAGAATTGCCTTTAGGGTTAAGAAAGTATTTTTTTAAAAAAACAAACCCTTAAGAGCAATTCTGTTGGTTTGTTTTACGAAATGTAAAATGGGGCAAGAGAACGCTTAAGATTATAAAGGGAGGATTTTTCAAATTGTTTAAACAATTTTTTTAATTGTTTAAAACTATGTTTAAATAATGAACTTCCAATGCCAAGGGATGAAGTGTGTTTGGAGAGGAGTGCTACGTAATTTGCTCTGCTCTGTGTAATAAAATCGGTGTTCTTAAAGAGAGAAATCATTTCTGCATACTGGTTTTTCCAGGATTAAGAATAATTTCGTGCTTCACTGTTGACTTGGATGCCATTCAATGTGTTAAAGACATAAGTGTTTTTATAACTGGCTTGGCAGTTAAGTAAATTGTCTGTTTTATAGATGCTCTTGGAGTATCCTCTGACTTGAAATTTGCTGGGTGTTAACATGTTGCATTTAAGGCTTCCTCTTCTATCCATTCCCATGCTGGCAATTTCTCTCTCTCTCTCCAGCTTTCTACTGAGAGACCCAACACATAACTGCTGTAGAGAACACGCTTTAACCCGTCTGTTATCCACACCAATATTAAGTTTTTAATTTCAGCTGAAGACTGACTCATGCCGCCACCACTTTAGCATAACTGGAACATAGGAAGTGGTTTCATATTGAGTCAGACCACTGAGCTGCCTGGCTCAGTAAAGTCTACATTAGGGTTGGTGAACCCAGAGTGGCAAGTCTCCTCCTGCCCCCCAGCATTGCAGTGAGTGTGAAAATGCTGCCTCTTGAACTTCAGGTATCATTCCTTGAAGACCACGAGGGGGCATGAAATCTCCTGCCATCCCCCATCACAATGTGATAGGGGCTTGTGTATGAGAGAGAAAGAAGACCTATGTATGGCTGAATAACTGTATAGCAGGGGGTGGGCAGTGCCACGTGTCTATATATATGTGGTTAGTTTGCTGTATGTATTGTAAGTGTACATGTGCTCTATGTGTGATAAGTGTGTGTGTATGCGTAAGTGTGCATTGGTCACCTCTGCCACTGGCAACCAGGGCTTAGAGGTCTGACCAACTTTCCATGAAGCCCTTGTGTCACCCCATATCTACATCAACTGGCCAGTGCTCTCCAAGGACCTTCCCAAGGTCTACCTGGAGAAGCCAGGAACCTGTGGCATGGATGCTCTACCACTGAGCTACAATCTGCCCTTTCAAAAGCTTTGTTACAACAAGGCAGAGAGGAAATGTGTTTGAGTTTCCCCCGCTGCATTGCAAAGAAAAAAGCATCCACTCACAGAGGACAACTTCCCCTCCCCAAATTGCATACCAGTTTGCGCAAGGTCTTCATCCTTTCGCTGGCATCTTCAATCCGGTTGGCTTCAATAAAGTCATTGTACTTATCTTGTAAGAAAGAAGAAATTCATCTGTGATTGTTAGGCACTGTCTGGTCAGAGGAAACGGGAGTCCCGCGCAAGGGGATAAGGTGGCAGTTTACCTGGGCAGACCAATGGCACTGAGCGCAAGACCTCTGACCCTGATCTCAATTCCCAGGTAGGCCTCTATGAGAGCAAGCACTCCTTAAAGTCACCTGCTCCAAAGCTGCTTAGGGTTTTAAAGTGTTTTGAATTGAGTCCGAAAGCAAACAGGAAGCCAAAGGAGTCTCAAGGCTCCCAAAGGAGATCAAAGCCTGGAGTTATATGCTCTGATCTGCGAATGCCTGACAAAAGTTTGACTGCTACATTGCTGAACAACTGAAACTTCTGGACAGTCTTCAAAAGCAACCCCACATATAGTGCATTACAATAATCTAGCCTGCCTGGAAGGGAAAACCAAGAACACACAGCTGCCCCTTTGCTTAGAGGAAAAATTAATTTAGAGGCTTGCAATGGGTTGATCTGAGCAGGTGGACTACAACTCCCATAATCCCTAGCTAGCAGGAACAGTGGTCAGGCATGATGGGAAACAGCTGGAGACCCAAGTTTGGGAAACCCTGTTATACAGCAACCGGTCCATCTCGTTCAGTATCATTTACAGTGACCGGCAGCAGCTCTCCCTGACTTTGCACAGGAGCCTCTCCCAGCCCTACCTGGAGATGCTGAGGATTGAGCCTGGGGCCTTCTGCACACACGGCAGGTGTCCTGCCACTGAACTGGCAGTGGGAAGATGGAGAGCTCCATCCCTCCTCCAACAGCTTTCTGCCTCATCTCTTCCTCTGCTGGCTCCTGCTCACTCGGCCTGCCTGGAAACCCTTGTCACCTAAACCTACCAGGTGAGCACTCAAATGCGCTCCTGCTCCTGCATGATAGGGGTTTTGCGGGACGGCTGACTTGATGGCTTTTTCCTTCCACTGTTAGGGACAACCCGGCTCATTTAAAGGCAAGCATTTTGCTCATGATGGAAAAGAAATAGTGGCAAGCTTAAGGCACTGAAGACAAGAAAGAGGACTGTTGGGAAAATACCTCCCTTCCAAAAACCTGAAATTAATTCAAAAGGCCTTCCTGGGAGCTTTGCTATTATATAGTCACTTGCCCAGCCAGAGGCCCCAGTCCTTTCTCTGGGCACTTAAACTCCTCTTTCCTCTCTTGCAATCCATGTCTGCCCCTGCACTGCCAAAACCAATTTCATTTGCTGAAAGAGGGGAGCGTCTAGGTTTAGACCCAGAAGGCACATAGTCAGACCTTCCCACCCGCATCCAATGCACCAAAAACGTGGCCCACCCCACAATCCCAACCATGCAAGCATTTTGCCTTTCCACTTGCCCATCCATTCGAGAGAGAAAATGTAGACTTACGCTATCTTAAATGCTAAGGGTGTCAAGCCAGAGTCACTCACCATCTGTAAACAGCGGTTCCGGGAGTTTCCGGAAGAACGACTTCAAGAGACTGCTGATGACGTTCAAGTCTTGCCACCTCTGGCCATACAGGGAGAGAGAAAGAAGTAATTTTAGAGTTTGGGATGTTTCAAAATCACACTTCTAATCTCACCAAGATTTTTATTCTAGGCAAGAGACCATATCCCAGAAGAACAGGAGAAACATCAACACTATTGTAAATCGTGTAGCCATGCTGGCAAGAAATGGCCAAGGGACCACCTTAGATTTCCATCAGTGATTTATTGTCTCCGGAAAACAGGTGATTTAGCAGAAAAAGGAGGCTGTAATAATTACATTACAACACTAGATTGCAGGAGGGGGGAGGCAAGCTCGCCAAAGTACAGCTGAGGCATGATTTCACTCAGAGAGTTCCTGATTTTTTAGCTTAGTTTCTTTGCTGCCACTTCTTTGCTTCTACGAGTCAGAAGCCCAAACAAGGCTTGTGAACTGGCTCAGTGTTCAGTGTGCAACAGGTACAGCCTTCTGCAAATATGCGTGGGCACTGCCTATAGTACAGCTAAGTGGCAGCTAGGTGGCAGCAGCATACTATACACTGAGTTTTCAACAGTAGCGAAGATGGGAAACAGAGAGACTGACAGAAGGCAGAGAGACTGGCAGGAGCCTGGGAGGGGCAGAGTGGTCCTGCTCTCACCTCTTCCTGCAGATTGATTTCTGCAGATCCTTTGTTGAGCTGCTCCTGGAGGCTGGAGACCACAGCGTTGTTCCCAGGGACGCGGTAGATGCCCATGTATTCCAAGCCTTTGTCTTCCACCACCTTGCAGCAGGCTTCCACAATCAGGGGGACTTTCTGCAGAAAGTGAAGTGCAGAGGTGAGGCTGACGGCAGTCTCAGAAACCTTCACAAGTCAAAGGCACAAGCGCTGTGTGGTGGCGGTAATTAAAAGCTGCAGAAGCAAATGGGCTGGTGCCAGACAAGGTGCCACACCCAGTCTAAAGGGCCTTAAACAGCTGGCCAGTCCCAAAACATGCACGTGACCAAT
Source organism: Podarcis vaucheri (assembly GCF_965113315.1). Lineage (NCBI taxonomy): Eukaryota > Metazoa > Chordata > Lepidosauria > Squamata > Lacertidae > Podarcis > Podarcis vaucheri. Next base: position 33,221,675 of record NC_138751.1, read on the forward strand.
ACATATCCCCTGCAAGGATGTCATATAAATTTCTGGAACATCAAATTTTGCCTGCAGGCAAATCCATATAGTCTGAACTTCAATTTATTTCTGGCGACTGTCAAAATATGGACATCAACAACTTGGGCACTGCGTTTTAACTGGGCATGAGATGCGAGAGTAAGTTCCTACACTTCCGAAAACACAGGATCGCCATGTATCACAATTAAGCCAAGATGCTCCTCTAAGCAGCATGTTGCACGTTCCCTGAACAGGAATGTGCTGTATGGCTTTACTTATTTAGTACATTTATATCCCACCTTTAGGGGCAGGTGAAGCTCATCAACCTGGGAAGGTAGCTAATATAGGAGAAGGAAAACCTCTGCTGCTTGTGAGATATCTTCGGGAGAAGAAAAGGCTAAGAAGTAAACCCTACACCAGCTTTTTTCAACCTGTCGGTCCCCAGATGTTGTTGAACTACAACTCCCATCACCCCTAGCTAGTAAGGCCAGAACTCAGGAATGATTGGAATTGTAGTCCAACAACATCTGGGGACCCACAAGTTGAGAACCACTGCCCTACACAAATCTGGAGTGGAGTCCCTAAGGTGCTTGGGTGGTGCCTTATAGGCCTCCTTCCAGCAACTCCTGCAGCTAAGCAGGTGCCAAATGTATTGCTGTGCTTTCCTTTGGAGGAGAACTGTGAGGCTGAGAGGGAAGTCTTATTGTTTGGGCAGCCCAGGACCTCCATATACATTGCCCAGGCTTGCACCCCAGGGAGGTCACTTCGGTGCTAACGCAGAGGTTTGACTTCACCCCCAGAGGTGCACTCCATTGTCTTTCAAGACAGATGCCAACAACATACCATATTTTTCGCTCTATAGGACGCACTTTTCCCCCTTCAAAAATAAGGGGAAATGTGTGTGCGTCCTATGGAGCGAAGACGCCATAGCCCCGCGACCCTCACCCGGCTGGAGAGGTGACGCGCGGCTATGGCAGGAGCCTCTCCACTGCACCTTTCCGCTGCTCCCTGACCTGCTCTTTGCGGCTGGTGGTGAGCTTCCCCCCACCAGCCCCAAAGAGCAGGTCGAAAGGAACCTGAAGCATGGAGAGCGAGAGGGGTCAGTGCACACCGACCCCTCTCGCTCTCCAGGCTTCCAAGGTAGCCGCCTGAACGCACCTTAAACGGCACCTTGTTTTAGAGCGGGAAAACAAGAGGGGGAAAGTTCTCCCCCTCTCTGTGCAGCGCCTCCTGCCGCTTCACTGAAGGGGCGCTGGGCAGAGAGGGGGAGATTTTTTTTTTCTTGTTCTCCCCCCTCTAAAACAAAGTGCGTCCTATTGTCCGGTGCGTCCAATGGTGCGAAAAATACGGTATCTCATCTCTTCTGAAGGTTACATTCAGAACAACCTGCGAGGTAGGTTACACTGGGAGACAGTAACTGGCCCAAGGTCACCCAGTGAGCCTCATGGCTGAGTGGGGAACAGCACCCCAGTCTTCCAGGGTTTAGTCTGACACTCTACCAACTGCACCGCACTGGCATTTAGCATCCAGCCCCCTCAATTGGAACTCTGTAGATCCAGAGATTGTCAACCTGGTCCCTACCACCCACTAGTGGGCGGTAGGGGGTTCTACGGCACAAGCTGAATCCTCCTTCCACTGAGCACTGGTGGGCAGTAAGGAAATTTTACCATCAATAAAAATGCATCAGTGGGCGATAGGTATAAAAAGGTTGACTACCCCTGCTGTAGACCATGTCTGGGAAATCATTCTCTTTCCACCAGGCTAATAGGTCTCAACTTCCTCCTCACTTTCAACTCCCCACAACACACCTTTTTCCGTTGCATGTGGTGACTCCACTTGCATGTACTCGCTATCTAAAGCAAACACACAGTTGTCTGTGACTAGGTTGCAAGCAGGAAGAGCACAAAGGCAGGTGACAGTCCTTGGAATGATAGGTTGGGGAAGGTAGTCTACCAGAGATTTTAACTGGGTTTTGGCCCTTAGGAAAGTTCAAAGTGCTTCCTCTCTAATATTTACTTAGTTAACAAATGAATATTCTGCTTGATTGTAGCAGCACATCTTTGTGTCTGGACAGGCTTTCCTAAACCAGTGTTTCCCAACCGGTGTTCCGCGGCACACTACTGTGCCGTGAGACATCGGCTGGTGTGCCGTGGGAGGGAGGCGGGCGAGGCGGGCGGTGAGAGGCGGCGGCGGCGAGGATCCGCGTCGAGCCGGGGGCGGCTCCGCGGTGGTGGTGCCGAGCGGCGGGGCAGCGCGTGCAAAAGGGAGGAGCGCGAGACAGCGGAGGAGGAGGAGGCCGGCATGTCCGGGCAGCAGCAGCAACAACAGCAGCAGCAACTCCCGGCGACGGCTCCTCAAGCCCCGCCGCCACCCCCTCCTCCGCCCGCTATCGCCGCCACCACCACAACAGCCGCCGCCACCTCAGTTGCCGCCGTCCCTCAGTCCCTCGCTCTGCTGCCTCCTCCCACCCCCAAAGCTTGGAGGTTCCCCGGCAAGGGGGAGGGAAAAAACTTTCACTTTTGTGCGTCCCTCCCAGCGTGATGCTGCGCGCTGACGTCACGGGGCGGGGCTTTAATGGTGGTGTGCCGCGAGATTTTTTTTCAGTAAACAGGTGTGCCGTTGCCCAAAAACGTTTGGGAAACACTGTCCTAAACAAAAATGTTTTAAGGGTGCAGCGACAAGTCCAGCGCCTGCCTGCCTTCAACCGGCAGGGAGTTTCAAAGTGTAGGTGCTACAGCATGAAAAGATGGGTTTCTTACAATTTAATGCACTAGGTTTGCACATGCAGGGAAATGTAAGGGTCTACCTTGTTGTCAGGGGCAGGCTGGCAGTCTTCTAGTCTCACGCCAAAGGCCCTTGGAGCAGGCTTCTTGTTTTTCTTCATTATGTTGATACCCCAAGGAGCTTTCTGGTGGGCACTGTCATCTGGGCAGAGGGAAAGAAGAACAAAAGCAAGTTCACTGGCTGAGAAACATAACAGGCCAAAATCAGACGAAATATTATCACCACAGGTCTGCAGGCATAATCAGGCCCATCAGTCCTCCTCCTCATTTGGCCCAACAGACCATTGTATCCACCTGCCATACACCTGAGCATCAGGTGTGCTGCAGGTAAAGATGACAAAAGTGGGGGTTTGCAAGCACCACTGATCAGCTGGTAACTGGGGCCAGCAAAGCCGCACCTTTGTCAGCATGGTTTGATTTCAAATAATGCCAGCATATGAAAATGGGTGGTTGTGATGTCATTGTCAGGTGGGTGACCCTTCCTTCCTTCCTTCTCTCTCACATGAAAAAATTCTAATTGTGCATGTGAAAAGCTAGCCTGACAGTGACAAGCCTGGCTAATGGAGACACACACAAATAACATCCAGGTAGGGAACTGAGGCAGAAGACAACTAGAAAATTTAAATAATTTTGTACAGAGCCATTTACAGTCGTACCTCAGAAGTCAAACGGAATCTGTTCCGGAAGTCCATTTGACTTCCAAAACGTTTGGAAACCAAAGTGTGGCTTCCGATTGGCTGCAGGAAGCTCCTGTAGTCAATCGGAAGCTGTGGAACCTGCACCGGATGTTTGGATTCCAAAGAAATTTGCAAACCAGAACACTCTGGTAACCCAAGGCGTGCTTTTGCCAATGGGGCCTCCCCAAAAAATTTGTTCGTAATACAAAAAAATGGGTTGCAATCCAAAAAAAGTTTGCAAACCGGGGCACGCACTTCCGGTTTTGACGTGTTTGTAATCCAAAACATATGCAAACCAGACTGTTTGCAAACCAAGGTACCACTGTGCATACATACATAACCCAACTCTGCCAGCAAGTCATTGGCTGAGATATGATTTGAACCCAAGCCTCCCAGAGATCCTATATTATATCCAATAAGTCACTCTGGCTTCTGACCAGCAACCCCGGCCATCCTATACTGCTCCATAAAAACAAATATAAGCAGCTTTGAGGACATGTTAATGTAGAATGATAGAGGGATAAATTAAACAGTTGCTGCTGCAGCTGGAATGAGGCAGCAAGACCTCAGAGAGCAGAACATCTAGGAAAATCTGAGCCCCAGAAGCTGTTGATTAAAAAAATTAGTTAGGCACTATTCACAGATTTGTGTGCTCCCTCTGGATATTAAGGTGCCTTCTGGATATTAAGTGTCTTCTCGCCTTGTTGCTCACAAAGACTCAGAGATGCGCTCAAGGCTCTCATACCTCTTAGCGTGATGGTATCCTGCCGTGGGGAACGGGGTGGCCCTGCTCCTAGTTGCTTCTGCAATTCTGACTTCACCCCCGGCACACGAGGACCTTTTGGGGAGGAGTCTGGTTTGGTCCCAGAGGAGCTGTAAGGGAAAAGGAACATGCAATGTACCAACTCAAGGCCTCAACTTCACACATACAAAACACTGGTCTTTGCCATCAACTGAACCAGAGAGGATTTTCAAAACTTTCTTTATGATGGCAAACCTATACAGTGGTACCTTGGTTGTCAAACGGCTTGGCTCCCAAACAAATCAGCTCCTGAACACTGCAAACCCGGAAGTGTTCTGCTTTGCAAATGTTGTTTGGAAGCAGAACATCCGACACGGCTTCTGCGGCTTCCAATTGAGTGCAGGAAGCTCCTGCAGCCAATCGGAAGCCACGCCTTGGTTTTTTATCGGTTCCGGGAGTCGAACGGACTCTCCGAACGGATTAAGTTTGACAACCAAGGTACTAATGTACACATAATTCACCTTTCATATTGTATCTCACCCTAATGCTTGACTACTCTACTATCACTCTGCATGGAGCTGCCCTAATTAACAGACTGGAAGCTGTAGCTGTACTATAATTTTATGGAAGCAAATATTAACAGCTGCAGGAATGATTCATGATGCTGGTTTTTATCTTGTCTACGGACATCCATTTCTGGGAAGAATAAGGCACTAAACTGCAGGGGTGACTAAAGAGACTGATCCAAGTCAATTAGAGAGACAAAAGACTACTGATGAGAGGCGCCATTATTGAACCAGCAGGGTGTGGAAGTTGTAAATGCAAGCTAAGATTGTGACACACTTGACATCCACACTGGACTCCAATGTCCACAGCCAGGCGGCCAGGTTTGAAGGAGTGGAGCAGGCATGGGCATAGCGGGATTTATGTTGGGGGGCAGGCTTTATGTTAGGGGGGCAGAACTTCAGTTACTTCAGTATTTGTATTGATTTTTATTTATTTAGGGGGGCAGCTGCCCCCTGCCCCTCCCCGGCTATGCCCACGAAAGAAGTGCAACAGTAGGGATCATTCAGTTTGCAGCTTAAGGGTTAACTCTGTTATCAGTAAGTCAACTAACCAAGAGGAGAGGAGGGGAGGTATTGCACACCAACCAGTGAAAGTGGCACCATCTTGAGTGAGGTAACACGTGCTTCAATTAGCTATATAATTGTGAGAGAGTTTTCTGGAAAATGTTAAGTTTAACTTAACCCTGCACTTAACAAGGAACAATGGAGGAAATAGGATGTGTGAACCAGCAGGCTGGGATACCTGGCCCAAAAGTACTATCAGAGGCAGGAATGGCCAAACTTGTCCCTCCAGCTGTTTTGGGACTACAACTCCCATCATCCCTGACTACTGGTCCTGTTATCTAGGGATGATGGGAGTTGTAGTCCCAAAAGAGCTGGAGGGCCAAGTTTAGCCATGCCTGACTGAGGTAACCTGTGTCTGATTGCAGATTGGGTCTAATCTAATAGGATGTTCCTCTGTATACCCCTGCCCCACAAAACCCACAACCCCTCCACCTAGAAAACTAGTATGTCTTAAGCCCAGCTTCTCGTTCACAAGCTTGCTTTCTATGTGTGTGGGGGCGGGGAAGATGTTATGGGGTGGGGAGAAGCAAAGAAGAAAGAATGGTAAGAGATTTACCTCACTTTTCTGTAATCATTTAGCTTCTTATTGATCAGTGCTTGGCTTGCAAACCCAGGGTCCTGGAGATTATTGAGAGAGAAAAGATACAGAAAGAAGGTTAGCTGTCAGCTCAAAGCCACACAGGTTTCAACAGTATCTCGTTACTCTGCTGGATAAAGTTCCCCCTTTCAGTTCCATCAAAATTCTGGGACAGGCTAAAAAGTGGTCAGATCAGAGTTTGAACCAATTAATTGCCTGCACAGCTCATACATTCAAACAGGAATCAAGGGGTGAAGGGATGTTCAGCATATATAATAATTAGGGCAGAACTCCCCCCCCCCCTACATATATGGCTAGTTTATCCTTCCTATCACCTCCAGCCAAAGGGGGCAGAAGACAGCCAGGCCCAATTTTTGGACAAAGCAACTTCTGTGCCTCCCAAAGTCAAGAAGCCCAAGTATGGAGATGAACAATTGCATGGTCATAAAATTGAGAGCACACTCTGCCTCCTAAATTCAGAATTATGCACAGGCCAAGATCCAAGCGTGGGCTGAGGCTTTTCGCCTTCCAGCAGCTCTTGTGGCTGAACCACCAAACTGACTTTTCAGCTCTCCCAAGCCTTAAGCTTTTACTAGCATGGAATTCTCTGGGACTGCTGAAACTTTCAGGAGGGGAACGGGGAGAAACCTTGCTGCGTATACATGCTCACACTTGTGCATGTTCATGCTGTGGGATTGCTATACAAAGAAACTTCATGTAGAATAACTGCATGCACAGGCAGAGGCTTCTCTTCAGTGCACTTCTGATTTACAAAAAGGCAAGCTGCTTTTTAAATAGAATGGTGGCTTGCCTCTTCAGCAGTAGAAGCTGCTGAGACAGCAGCATTTTCAAAGAAATCTCTGGTAATGGACACAGGTCTCCCCCTTTCTATGTGTATATTGCTTCTCTGGAAGACAGCCTATATCCAACTGGATGGAAGCCACAAAATGTGTGCAGATCCTAACATGCCATGGGAGATCCATGGATGCTCACAGCAATGTGTGTGCTAAGACCAGGCACGCTTGAGAATTTGCAGGTGGCCTCTTCCTTGGGGAAAAGGGCAAACACCTGAGAGAAAGCAAAGAGGAGACTGCCGATAGAGGTGTTTTGGAAAAGCCAATGGCCCAGGAGCCAGCCAAGGGCAGTTCTCACCTCGCCCTCGGCTTTGCTACTCTCCCTGATGACTTTAATCCAGGCCAGCATGTCATCCCGATCCTCGGCCTGAAAGAGACATTCACAGAAGTCAGCGGTCGTCAGCCGGAAGACGTGCTTCCTCTTGGTGTCACTGTAGGAGATGTCTACCAGGCACGCTCGGACGCTGATTGGCGGCTGCTCCTCCTCACCTGGGGGCGGGGCAATGGCCACAGCCTCCCGCCGGTCCTTGCATAAGTAGAGGGAGTGTGCACGTAGGACAGCGAAGACCCGCTTCCACTGCCGAATGCCTCCGCCAACTTTCTGTGGAGGGAGAAAGAGCGAGAGTAGGAATTGGACGCATGTTGAGGGAGGAGGAAGACAGAGGGGAGGTGAAGGAGAGAGAGAGAGAGATTTCCTGCAAAGATGTATTGGGGCACCAAATTCTGATAGGCAACACTTCAGCTTTAGTAGTGCCTGGGATCAAGCCCTTTTGCTGTTTCAGGCTTAATATGGGTATGTTCACATTACTGCTTGCTCTGCATCCAGCGTACTTCTACTGCTAGTTTTCAATTTCATATTCACATGATGTCAGCCACAGTCCATATCAATCCTGTAGTTTCTTGGCAAACACTGCTATTTGATGCATTCTTATTTTTTGCTCAAACCAGTTTCAAACAGACTAGAAAACCGGAAAATGTGAACGTATCGTAGCAGCCGTCACACATGCACAGATGAGCGTGCATGCACACATGAAGCTTAATGGGCAAGAGTTTGTAGGAAGTGGGAGTGGGGGGAGCAACCCAAATGGTCTTGTGTGTCTGGTGAAGATATTTCCCCTCCCCACTTTTCTGATGTGAACCCCACTGTGCAAACACAACTTGAAATGCAGTGGGGGTGAGGATGATCTCGCTGTGTTTTAAGGCACTCACGTGAACATACCCTACATCATCTTGGGCAAGACCTGGTCTCTTGCCCTAAGTTACCTATTTGCTAAATATAGGAAAGTTCCTTATACCAAGTCAGGCCATTGGTATACGCAGTGCAGTGCTGCCTACACCAGCTTTCCCCAACCTGATGTTCTTCATATGATGTTGGACTACAACTCCCATCAAGTCCATCCAGAATGGCCAATCATCAGGGATAATGGGAGTTGAATTCTAAATTATCTACAGGGCACTAGCAGTGGCTTTCTAATACTTCAGGCAGGTGTCTTTTCCCTGCCCTACCTGGAGATTGCAGAGATTGAACCTTGGTGCTCTCACATTTAACACATGAGCTCTAGCACTGCGTTTTTGGTTTTTTTAATGGCAACAAGGTTTCCTCCAGCTACAGTACTAGAAAACATTGAGTGAAATCGCACCTTCACCCACCTCCCCCCCAAAAAGAAGAGCATTCAAGAACTCAAGAACATGTTGCAATACTTAAAAGATTTATATTTGCACCTTCATTGGAAATTACTTACAAGAAGAAATACCAAACTTTCAAACTGGGGGACGGGGTCCAAACTTAGTACACGTGTGCAGTTTTGCTTATTTATCTCATTGTCCAACAATTATGGATTTCTTATCGGTCACCTGGCTTCCACAGCTAAGTAAAATAGTACAGAAATCTCAACGTAGCTCCCTTTCTGAGCGTTACAAAGGATGGGACAGCAACACTTGTTATTAGCAGAGAAAGCTGTTTTTAAATTTTCCTTTTCATCTGTTTGGGAAGAGGAATCTAGAAACATTGAGCATTCCACACACTATTGCACTGGAACCAAAGTGCTGGGTTGTTTCTGTATTATTATTTTTAAAGTTCAACTCCTATCAGATTCATTATTTTAAAACTGGGGTGGAGGTTATGTTCAGGGGGCTCATATACAAAGGCAATATCATGCGAAGTCAGGAAGACTGCAGGAACTGCCCCTGGGAACATTGCACAAGGCCTCTGGAAGGCTGTGGGAGGTTCTCAAGAGATCTTGTGGGGCCATCTGAAATAGTAGTAGTAGTAGTAGTAGTAATAGTAATGCCCCGCCCATCCTACTGGGTTGCCCCTATAGAAACAGAGGCCTTGTGTGACCTGCCCAGAGCCCAACAAGCAAGGTAGAGGGCTTCAAATCTTTCTGTGTCAGGAAAACCTGGTGCAGAAAGAGCTTTCCAAGCCCTCCACCCTGCTTGCCGTGCTATGGGAAGGTTACACAATATATTGGATGGCCCCTTTCGACTGTTCCCCCCTCCCCTCTCTATTTATTTTTATTTTCCTGCCACCTGCACAAAGCTGCAATTGCATAAGTAAATCGTGCGTAAGCCGTGGGTCTGCTGTAGTGCTTAACTATGTTTTTTCTCCAAGGGTAGGGAATCTGTGGCCCCTCCAGATGTTGTTGCTGAACTACAACTCCCAGCATCCCTGACCACTGGTCATGCTGGCTGGGACTAAAGAATTGGGAGTCCCAGCTACTAGAGGGCCATACATTCCCAACTGCCCCCCCTTAATACTACACACACAGCAGACTATTCCATTTACTATCATCCCCCCCCCCAAAAAAAAACATTCCTGACTGGTCATGGCCAGTGCTTACCAGTGTATATATCAGAATTATTTCCTACCACCCCACCTCAACCAAAAACATACACCCACACTACTCCATCCTTGCCAGAAGGTACAACATACCTTGCCTTTCTTTGTGAGGATTTGTTTGTAATGGAGCCAGCCCTCTTTCCTCACATCACTGAAAGTGACATCCAACAAGTCCGAGGTCGAATGCCGCTTCGATCGGGTGTCTTCGGAGGTACCCAGGCTATCCAAAGACTGCAAGGGGACGGAAAACAAAAGAGAGGTTGGTGGGCACCCATGGGTGGGAAGGCGACCGCTATTCAACCACTTGGGAAGGAGAGAGACTCCTCCAGACACGCTTTCCATTGTGCATGCACAATGATTTGTGATCATGGTGGTATTGGGATGGTGATACGTGATCTTGCTTTCAATATTGTTTTGCCCCTGGGGCTGACAGACTACTTAGTTTCCTAATCAGTGGGCATCTTCCTGCAACTTCCTGCTGAAATCCTATAACTTTCCATACCACAAATGTTCCAGGTTGTTTTTCTTTGTTTGTTCTGCTTTTGTTGCACTATATAACATTGTGGAAGCATCACAAAACTGCTAATAAAGAAGAATGGTGTGTGGACGGTCCAGTAGAAATCCACCACTAATGGCACATTGCAGAATACACAGACAAACAAAACAAAACCCTGGTCTTAGAGGAGGCCAGAATGCTGCTTGAATACAGTCATACCTCGTGTTGCATTCTGCTCTTGTTACGGACTTTCAGCTTATGAATGCGGCAAACCTGGAAGTGTTTACTTCCGGGTTCGCTGCCCATGCATGCGCAGAAGTGATCTGCGCACTTCGCACATGTGCAGAGCAATCTGCACTGCACACATGCGCAGAAGAGGCATTCTAGTTGCGGACTTTTCAGGTGCGAACGGCCCCCCAAAACAGATTAAGTCCGCAACTAGAGGTACCACTGTATAGGTAAATAGTTGCTCAAATTAGGCCAAGGAACAGATGGCATGCTTACGTACAGGCAAAACGCCGTTTGAGCAGACAAAAATGAGCAAGTGCTGCTCAGGCAGAGGTTCAGAATATTTTTCTGGAGAACCAGGGGAGGAGAGCACATTGCTTAAGCATGGGGAGGGAAGGATAAGTGAACCTGTTCTAGCTACAAATGTAGAAAATGTTACTTCTTTTTAAAGAAAACAGATAAGGAAACTAGAAAGGAATAGTCGGTGGGTGTGCTTTAAAGTTTTATTTTCTGTTAAATTAGAGTCACAATATACAAGTGTGATGAGGGACTGAGACAGGCAGAATCTACTGATCCCCCTCCCCGCTTTTAAGAAAAGGAGGATCACAGAGCCACAATACTCACCCCATCAGTGAAGAAGCTTCTTAGCATGCGGAGGCTTGGCACCCGGCTCGGCAGCCTCCTAAGGAGAAACCATCAATACGGTTGACATGAGCTACGCAAATTAAAAAGGGAACGAGGCCTGCTTACACTCAGGCACGTCACTGCACATAACACACACACCAAACTCCAGAGTGCAACTAACTCTTATCCATCTCCTGCGTTTCAGAACAAAAGAGGAAGAAACCACACTCCATGCTGCATAGGTTGCACACATCATGCCACCGGGGCAGGCAGCAGCAGGGTGGGGGGACTAAAGAAGAATTCTATGGTACAAAGCTTAACATATTTTGAAGATTAAGGCTCAGCAACACATTTTATCAAATGCATCTAATGGGTTCTGGTGTACAGAAGCTTACACCACAACACAATTGTGGCCAACACTATCACCCAGAGGTTGGGAGCCCTGCATACAGAACCAGTAAGTCATAGATATCAACTCCCGGGAGCAGGGTTCCAAAACCAGTGATTCCACATAGACAAGAGGCACATAACTGCGCAAAATACAAACACATGGGGAGAGAGGCTAAGGCTCAGTGGCAGAGCACACGCTTGGCATCCAGAATGTCTCAGGGTCAATCCCTGGCATCTCCAGCTGAAGGATCTCATGCTGCAGAGCTGGAAACTCTTGGAAGAACTGTTGCCCCTTTGGAGCAGAATGCGGGTAAGCCAAGGTGGCTTCCTGCAGATGCTGTCGGACTCTGACTCCCACCATCCCTGACCACTGGGCCAACCGCAGTGGCTGATGCTGGTGGCAGCTGAAGCCCAACAACATCTGGAGGGCACCAGATTGGCTAACGGTGGAGTAGACAAGACTGAGCTGGTTGGACCAAGCTTGGTGGTCTCTAGATTGGTTTTGCTGCAAAAACCTTTGAAAGGCTGAAGGCATTGCCTGGCTCCACCCACATAATGCAGCTGCTCCTCTGGAATGTGTTGCCAATACCAAACAAATCAAAACAGTTCAGAAAGAATGCATAATAGTCACCAACCCCCCCCTCCCAAAATCAGCTAATTACAAGGAACTGGGGGGAGGCGGGAAGGGGCAAAGAACCAAACCCACCTCAGAAGCTTCCCCTCATCCCGAAATGTGTTCAGACCATCATCACATGACTTGGAGCGTTCTGTGGTTATGGCTAAGAGGTAGGAAGACCGGCGACTGGCTTTGATGTTGCCTGTGACAAATAGGGGAGGGGGGAGGAAGGTAAGCAAAGTTCAGCAAAAGTAAACGGCGGAGATCGAAGGGGCTGGAAAAGGGCCATTTAGCCCAACCACCTGCCCCCACAGGGACCACTGCAATTAACACCCTGTTGTATCACCACCCTGTTCATTCTTTTATTGTTACCCACAGGGACCAGCCTGCAGAGAGAGGACCAGGGTGTGGAACCTGCAGGGAGCAAGTGCAGTGGTGGAAGGCAACAGGGGTGTTGTTGTTGTTGTTGTTGTTGTTGTTGAGGCTAGGCAGGTTGTACAGGAATGGCAAAATGCACTCAGATGCATGGGAAAACTGCCTAGGAAGGACAATTAGCTCCTGACTCCAAGCGTGGCAATGAGTCAAGTGATTGTGAGCATAAGCAAAGCCCACTGAGTCATCTCAAGGGAAGTTCAGCAGGTTGCATCTCCAAGCCACCCAACACCCAATGTCCAGCAGTGACAGTTCCCAATGCCTGGTGGAGGGAAACACCCTGACATCAAGGGTATGTGACTGCAGTGGAATCTCGGGTTACGGTGGGGATCTGTTCAGGAAGCCCCGCCGCAACCCGAAAATGACACACATCGAAATGCCACGTCTGCGCACGTACAGCGAGATTTAGCGCTTCTGTGCATGCGCGAGCGGCGAACCCGGAAGTAACCCGTTCCGGTACTTCCGGGTTTGCTGCAGACGTTCGCCAAAGCGGACACAAGCGGAGGTGGACACAGAACGAGGTTTGACTGTATATGGGGAGGTGGGCAACTGAAAACAATGAAACTGAAAACAGCCAAAAGCAAACTTTCAATCAAGGGCGGAGTTTGGCAACTGATCTCTCTTCATTTGGCCATGTGTGGGTAGATTTGTAGAAAGGAGCAACATCTCCCTATAAAAACTAGGTCAAACACAAACTCACCCTAACTTGACTAAAGATAAACAAGATGATGCACATTTTAAAGAGCTAGAGAGGATATTAGCAACTAGGGAGGTGCTTGTCACTGTTGTTACGTTGGGAGCCTGCAAATGCCCAGGATGCCCTCCAACTCACCCCCTGCCATGAGATTTCTGGTCACAATGCCTGGCCCAACAGTGGTTGGGAGCAGTGGGCAGCTTTTGCTCCCACCATATTATCTGCAGGTTCAATGTTTCATTATTCCCACATAGGCAGCCATTCACTTATATGGAAGAAGGTGCAGGGGTACACTTGCAGACAACACTGGGGTCAGGGCTAAACCAGCCCCACTACTCCAGCTATCCAGGGTGAGGAGACATGTTTGCCTCCTCTCCATTGCATCTCACATTAAACAGTCTGCATCGTTTGCCCGATAGAATTTGAATGAGTCCACACTGAGCCAGTCCCAATTTGCACAGCTCCACCACCTCCATATGCATATTCCACACCCTGTGACCCATTTTTGTGTGACGCTAGACTGGGCTGAAACCCTGAGATCTGGATTTAGATATATGCAGACATCTTATATTGATATATAGAGAGGGAGCCTTCACAGCAGGAAAGTTAAACAGATGGCATGCACAGGAAAAATTTAAACTTGTCTCCCACTTACAATTTATCACCTGTATTTCATCTTCTCAAAAGCCCACCCATATTTGAACAGGGTCTGGAGCAAAGGCACGAAAGGCACAAAGCAAAGTTCCACCTGGGATTTTAGCACTCATTTATCCTATCTTCCCCATGAAGGTGGACAGACTGGAAGCGGCAAGAGGCTGACTACACGGATTATGTGCTTATTGGGATTCAGAAGTGTTAACTGTATTGATACAGTCATGCCAACAAATGTGTATCTTCTTAGAAGCAAACACAGACTGTGGACCACTGTGCCCCAGACCAGTTTCCCCCCAGATATCTGGTAGCTGTGAGGCAAAGTTTTCATCTCCCCCGAATAAGAATTAGGAGACTTGTGTCATGCTTATGGCTCCAAAATGTTTACTTTTCAAATGTAAAAGAGAAAATATTGACTGTCCTCAGGGGAATTCATCTTCTGTGCCTCTGCACGAGTCTCTGTCCTGAATGCACTTCCTGCCTACAAGCAGGAAAGGCCAGAGCAATGGATCACACAGACATGGTAGGCAGCCTCTTCCCAGGGTGAGTAATTTAGGCTCGTGGGAGCCCTTCATTATTTAATTTCACCACCACTGACAGGTCCAGCATCATACTAGCAATTCCCTCAGAGCACACAGTTTGAGAGCTACTGCCTTAGAAGTCTAAGGCTTAAAGACTTGGCTTTCAAACTCTCTTTCCCCCGTCATCTCATGATTCAGCTTCAGTGGAATTTATTATAAAACATACCATTGCCTCTCTCTCCACCCCCCACCCCCCACCCCCACCTTTCTTGCACCATAGCTGTTGGGCAGAACAATTCTCAAGCGAATTCTCCTAACTCAAAATTTTCTTTCAATTCCTCACCCCTCAGAAAAACCCACCCGATCTATATATATTTTTCCAAATTTGAAAAAAAGAGGAAAAAAGACAGCAGCCATAAATGAGAAGGTTGGAGTTTGGTTTAAGAATCTTGGTGGACATGTTTGGGAACGGAACTCTTTCCCCCAGTATTAAAACTGAGCAAACTGGTACTTATCGTCCTTGCCTTAAAATTCATAAACCAGAATTCAAAATGAAACGTGGCTTTCAAAACAACAACATTACTCATTCTGAATGCAAAGTTCCAAAAGGTTTGAAACTGATAAATCCTCCTTATAGAATTTCTGCTAAATGTCAAAGTTACGTTTGGTCTTTAAAACAACCCAAACAATTTAATCTGACAATAGGTGGGGGCTCCCTTCTCTAGGTGAGAGTTTCAGGCAGGCTTGCTAACGTTTTGAGAAGGGCATATCTCAGTGATAGAGCACATGAACAGCATCAGGAAGATTCCCATGTTCAATTCCTGGCATCTCCAGGCAGGGCTGGGAAAACGCTCATCCGAAATCCTAGGAGTCAAGGTAGACAAGTACAGTCATAGCTCATGTTACGTTTGCTTCAGGTTGCGCATTTTCAGGTTGCGTCCTGCGGCAACCCGGAAGTACCGGAAAGGGTTACTTCGGGGTTTCGCCACTCACGCATGCACAGCCACGCAAATGACGTCACGCGCATGTGCAGAAGTGGCAAATCGCAACACGCGCAGATGCACAGATGCGGGTTGCGTTCTGCTCATGTTGCGAATGGGCCTCCAGAACGGATCCCGTTCGCAACCAGTGGTACCACTGTACTGTACTGTGTAAGATTGACTGATGGTCTGATTCTGTAAAAGGGAAATCTGCATGTTCCTTTTGCCTGCAATTTCTAGCCCCAACAGGAAGATGTTCGGAGCCAGAAGGCAGCAGGGTTGGAAAGGTACTTACTGCAATCCTGGGAATAATGGCGGTTGATGGCGAAGGTGAAAGTGGGCGAGGAAGGGCTGGCGGAGAGCACAGGGGCGGAATTCATGGCGCTTGAGACGACAGAGGAGGCGGGGATGTGCTTTGCCTTCAGGTCGATGCTGGGGCTCGTCGGCTCATCTGGAATAGCAGAGAACACCATAAAATGGCAGAACAGGAAGAGGAGGGGCAAGCTCTAACCCCCCTAACCTTAACAACCTAAGACTGGATCAGGCCAAAGGCAGCATTCTGTTCTCACAGTGGTCAACCAGATTATTATGGGAAGCCTCAAAGCAGAAACCCAAGCACAACAGCACTCTCCCCACTGGGGATTCCCAGCAGCTAGCATTCAGAGACACGCTGCCTCCAATGGCGGAGGCAGAACTGAACCATCATGGCTAGAAGCCACTGACAACCTTATCCTCCACGACAGCATTCAGACTAAGGACTGCAGCTCTCTGAATGGGCAGATGAATGAGTCTCTTGCCACAGCCTGTAAGGCTCTTGTCCAGGTCCCTTCAGACACTTGGGGGTCCTCTCTAAATGAGAGGTTTTGTACTAAATAGACACTGGGAGATGGAGGAGGGAAGGAGTCCAGCGGCTGGCAAACAAGGGGAGAGCTGAGTAGTAGTAGTAGTAGTAGTAGCAGCAGCAGCAGGAGGAGGAGGCCACCTTAAGAGAGGCTAGAGTGGTTAACAGAGAGTAGGGGTGGGGAGCGTTTTCCAGTCTGAGTCAGGCTGAGTTCCTTTGTGGGCAACCACATGCCAACAGTGGGAGAGGCCAGAGGCAAAAGTGGGCAGAGCGACAAATGCAAATTTTACCTTTGTGCAGTAGGCTAGTTTCTACACACCCCACCCCACCCTCACAATCCTCCATCCTGGCAAGCAAGAAGCATTGTCAGAGTTCAAGGATATATTCCAGCCAGGGAAAAGCATCCTAGGAAGGCTAGCGAGGGCTATAGTCTGGGAAGATGGGTGCAGCTCAGGAGGGGATGCAGCCTAGGGAGATCCGCAAGAACTTAACATCCCACCAGGAGAGAAGAGCGCAATTCTTTGCCAAGTACCCATGCAACTGACCCCTACCCACTTATAACAGAGCCGTTTGAACGTTATCACAGCTGTCAGAAGAGGTTCATGCCCAACCCCCAGCTCCCACCTAGCTCAGGTAAGGACCCCACAGGGTGGGCAGGAAGCAGGTGGTGAAAACAACAGCCAAGGAGGCCAACCCTGTAGTTCTGCTCACATCATGGCCTGCTGTCACCTTGCATTGGATTTTTGCTGAAAGTTGATGGTTCTGGCTACTTCCAAGAGACTGGCCACATCTACATGCCAAACTATGGCCTAGAGCAAACATGGGAAGGCGTTGGCTCCCCGGGCAGAGATGAAAGTTGCTCAGCTCTGGCTTGGTCCTTCGAACTCATGATTTATTCTTGGCTACAGATCCCAGTTAAGGAGAAATTTAGCTTGCAATTCCAGGTTCAGACGACACGCGAAGATAAACCTTGGCTTAGCTGCCATGCTGCACTGAGCTAAAAGGACCAGTGAGGAGCAAAGTTGGCTTGAGTTTCTTTCTGGAAGCCAGAACATTCACGCAGTCCCGATAAGCCACAGTTTGGCTCACCGTGGCATGCAAGCCAGACTACTGTGTGCCATGTGGAATGACACAAATGTATAATGTTATGTGTCACTGGAAAGTGAGCAGGGCTAGCATGAAGAGAAGAGCTGGATAAAGCCTCACTCATACAGCACAAAGTAACTGCAAGGAGCTGCACTGTAAGTAAATCTGCACTGTTCCACGGCAGGAAATGTGGCTTTGGCTGTTGCTCTTGCTTCCCTGCTACTGCCTGCTCCCCAGGTCTTTGCACTGACAGAAGCCAGAGGCCTCTTCAGCCAAAAACAACCCTGTTCAGTCTCCCCTTTCTGCCGACTGCAGCTAGGAGCCTAACAGATGAAGATCTCCATTTTGCTCCTTTGTTTACATTTTAGGCGCTTGTCTGTTTTATATGCATAAACCACAGGGGAAGTGCTGAGTTGGGAGTAAATTTAGGGTGTGTGTGTTATGCTTATCTTCCCAGACACCAGCTTTCCACCCCCACAGCAGCATCAGCAAAAGGTACACGATACGGATATGATTTATGTCCTACCGAGAATGCCCAAGCACCTCCTACTACTGTGAAGACAGCCCTACATACCGAGGGAAGGAGAACTTGCACAGGTAAAAAGCAAGAGCCTCTATGAGCAGACACTGCTCTTTAAGAAGGGGATATTGTTGGGTCCAATTGCCTGCTCCGCAGTAGGAAGCCCAGGCTATTTCTGAACACCAGCTCAGAAGGGCCCCCTACTGCCACAACGCCATTCGCAGCCTGGCATCCCCGGAGGGTGCGGCCTCTTGACAGTGAACAGAGCCAGCTGGGAGGGACCCAAGCTGGGGGAACGAAATGTTAATACAAGGGAAGGAAGCAGACTCTCCTTCACCCCGTTCCTTGCCCCTTCCAAGGACTGTTGCGTTATTGTGGGCCTCTTTTCTGTATTAAGTTCCTGTTTTGCACACTGATGTGCCAATAGCAGTTTCACAGCATAGCATAGCTAGGACTGGGAGCTTTGCAAGTAAAAACCTGGGACCTGCAGGAAAATATCCGTTCCTGGGAATTACTCACACAACCCAACACAACTGTCTGCGGCCGTATGGTGCCCAAGAATACAAATGACACCTAAACACACACCCTGACCCCGAAGTATTAAAGAGAATTGGTGCCTTAACTGGGTTATGTACTCTGTGGTCTCCGAGACTCCAATGCATGTGGCTGCCTAATGGATTCACATATTTTCGCAGGCCTCCAGCTTGTAAATATAAGTTGGTTGTGAAAAGGAATCTTAATGGTGGGGAGGCAAAAACGACAGTAACTAGTTGCCAGGTAGAAGAAAACAGCACCAAGGAAGACGGGGGTGGTGGGTGGAGAAGAGAACAGCGCCTTCTGGCCTAAGGACAGCTCACAGCTGTACCAACACAGGTTTTGCTCCTGCTTTGTCAGCGGCACAAATAGCAGACAGTCTGATGCTAAGATGGTGTGAGCCCTATTAATCTACCTTGCTCAGAGACTGTGCTATGTTACATTGCAGCATAGACAAACCCTTCCTGCCTACTTGCTCCTCAGCACCTAACCAACAGGCTGAGTTCTGGGGAGTGGGGTCCGGGTGGGTTTGATTCACACTTCAGAATCACAGAAAGGAATTCAGAGATTCAGATCCTGCTTTCTGCTGCCTAGTGTGAACTGCTCACCACCTCTTTGCCACTAATGGAGATTTCGTTCGGAATGAGGAAACAGAATGGATAATCTGCTGAGAGAGGGCAAACACCAGTCCAAGGATGTGATGAATACTCCTTAGATGACTTCATTTGACTTATCCGAAACTTCAGACTTGCCCTGCCATTTTTGCACTAGGGAAAACTCTGCGGTAACTCTACTCTGGTCCAGAGCCTCTTTCCCAAGCACAGCAACCTGCATTCTCTACTTACCAATAAATGGAATGGACGCTAGGGAATCCTCTGGCGTAGCCAATGGGGCCACTCCCCGCTTGTTCTCTTTACCGGCTGCCAGCGCCGGCGGAGGGGGATCGCAAATGTCTGTTTCCTTCATGTCCTCCGGGAAGACAAAGTTCATCTGTCTTGCAGGAGGAGGCATTTTGCGTCCAGTTGGGGGCTTTTGCCGGAGAACCACCTCGTCCCTCCTTTCCTCGGCCTCGGGCTGCAACCGTTCCGTGGGCTGAGGTGGAGAAGCCTGCTCCAGAGGCCTCGTGCCGTTCTCTTGCTTGGCTGGTCTTTGGTCCATGGGGATTTCTGGGCTACTGCCCAAGGGAGGGTCCGGGCAAGGAGCAGAGGCACTTGGGAGCACGGCAGTGGGCAAAGGCCTTTCAACGTAAGGTGGCGTCGAGTGGTTTCCTTGCCTTTGGGAAATATTAATGGTCGGAAGGTCACCAAAAGTAGCATCCCGGAACGACAGGGCATGGAGCAAGCCAGTCCTGCGCTGGAACGAAGGGCTGTAGCTCCGGTAACCAATATACCCAGAGTCATTGATGCTCTGGAGGTTGGGTTGGGAAGGGTGTTTCTGCACATGTGCAGGAGGCGGATCCCTGGAAGAGGCAGAAGGGATATAGGAACCTGGGTGGCTAGGTTGGGCTCGATTAACTTGCCCATGCCGGTAAAACCTGTCTGGTGACCACATACACCTCTCATATCTAGGAGAAATCAAAGCACCTTGTTCAAGAGCTTCCAAGGATTGCCCGTATTTCACCAGGTAGTTATCCGATCGAGCTCGGTAACTCCAG
This sequence comes from Podarcis vaucheri, assembly GCF_965113315.1. NCBI lineage: Eukaryota > Metazoa > Chordata > Lepidosauria > Squamata > Lacertidae > Podarcis > Podarcis vaucheri. Next base: position 33,241,544 of record NC_138751.1, read on the forward strand.
CTGTCGTGTGCAGAGGACTGGATTAAAGTGTCTTGAGAAGCGCTGTGAGGCCAGCCCCGGGAGGCCGGGGCGTCCCCCAGCCGGTCTTGCGAGACGCTCCGGTAGCGAGGCGGCATGGCGCAGCGGCGCTCCTCCGAAGAGCTTCGCCGTGGCACTTGGCTCGAGATCCAGTTGGACAGGGCCTGCTGGCATTCTAGGCGGCTGACAGATTTGGGGCTGGTTCCGGCACAGTCCCGGGAGGGCCGGCCCTCGCGGGGAGCATCCTTCAACCCGCCATGAGCGCGGTGGTCGGGGAGTTGTTTGGGGGGTCCGTAGCAAGCGTGGTTGGGCATAGAGGGAGCAGGGGGGGCACAGTACCTCTCAGGCAAGGGGGAGGCTATAGAACCCGGGCAACTGCTGTTGGAGTAGCGGGAAAAGGAGCCGGAAGCTGGGATGGGCCTTGTGACAGGCACCCTCTGGGTCATTCCATACTGGACCTCCTCTGTGCGGTGGGCGGGGCTGGAATGGTTGCTGCTGAAGTTCTGTGCGGACTCAGCCCAAGCAGTGGGGGGGATACGCTGGACCGCAGTGCTGCTCAAAGGAGAAGATGGGCCTGAAGACCCCGAATGGTAGGGTTGTCTGTTGTCCACCTGCTGTCCTTGGTACGTCTCAGCTGCTGGGACATCCCGAGGAGAGGCCTTCGACTGGAACGGGTATGTTTTGCGAGGGTAGCAAATGGGTGGTGGCTCAGGGATGCTCTGGGCCCCTCCAGAATATGGTTCATTGCCCTTTAAGTAGGCATCTTGAGAATATGCCTAGAAAGGAAGGGAAAATAGAAAAAAATGGGTAAGGGCTGGACAGGTAGCTGAGCTATCAAGAGGGAACTGTTTTATGGCAAATGTTTATTGAACACATAAATTGTTCAGACTGCGGAAGGGATCCACCCAACACTCCTGGGAAATGTGCAATTTAGGGTAATAAACAAAACACTAGCACGTAGAGTGACAAAAGTGTATGATTTTATTGGGACAAGTTGTTTGTCGTTTATTGCTGTAATGAAAGTTTTCTCAAAATGTGCCTTCTGTAGCTTGAAAAATAAATAAAAACACGGTGGGTTGGTTGGTTGGTTTGTGTTTGTTTGTTTGTTTGTTTTAAAAAGGCAACTGTTTATCTACACAGGCAAACAGGATGCAACATGCAAGGAGTTGGTCCTTAAATGTGCCCTACAAAACAGAGAAATTAATATATGTGGCTGAGTACACTAGCATTATTATATGGTAGGGGTTAGCAACTGATGGTGTCTTCTCCCTGCCTCCCCCCCAAGTGTGCTGCCTTGTTCTCCAGCTGCAAACCTAGGAACCTGGAGGGATGTTGGGGCTATAAAAACAGAAATTGCAGGCAGAGTGCTCATAAGTTTGGCTAATCGCCTCCCAGCCCCTTTTCAAAGTGGCCCTCTAGCAAAACCAGATGCTGACCTTACACACATTCCAGAGCCCTGTAGCAAATGATCAAGCATATTTTTAGAAGAAAAAAGTGATATTCACTCCTTTGCACACACACACACACACACACCCCTATCAACAGTCCATAGCCCCTCTTTTTTTAGTTTCTCCCCCTCCTTCATAAGCATCATTAGTTCGGTTCCCTTGCACTCTTCCACCGCTTCCTAAACTACTCTATATTTGCAGCCTCCATGCCAAACTAGAACCTCTCCCGTTTCTAGATGCTTTGAGAAATTCCCCACCATCAGCAGCCCAAAATAGAGAAAAGAGAGAAAAGACTACTTTGATTATAGCAGCGAATCAGGAGCTGTGACCCTCCAGACATTGCTGGACTAAACCTCCCCTTACCCCTGACTGTTGTCTAAGCTAGCTAGGAGTTGATGAGAGTTGTCCCCCAACAACATCTGGAGGGTCACAGCTTCCCTGCCCCTAACTTACAGCCATCTTTGCAAATCCACAAGATTCTGTGCAATCACGGCCGTTTCAGCCAATGATAACAGCAAGGGGGCTTTTAGCCCATATAAGTATTTATACAAAGGATGTATTTGTGCAGGTGTGTATCTCACCCAAGCCTTTCTTTGCCCCTCCCCACATAACAAACCTGGCTCTTTAAAATCTAGGCATTACATCAGCAAACGCATGTCCTCAAAGCTTTGTTTGCTGAGGAAACACAAATATAGGGGTAGGCACCTGGCTTGGGGAGACACAGGCTGACCTCTGACCCAGGACTACAGCCCTCCCCCCCCCAACCTGCCCTCTTGTTCCACTGGTTGGGCCAGTGAGCTGGCAGTGGTCAGCAAGCTAAAAACCA